>NC_090265.1:844647704-845963954 GCF_040414725.1 Anabrus simplex
ATTTTGTTCAATTTCAGCATTTATGAACGTTATTAAAACAACTAATGGACATGAATGGTTTGTTTGGGCATTCTTCATAGTACGTTGTCACCTGCTTTGTTTTCTTGTAAGTGTCTTTCGATGTGCCACATTCTCGCTGAGCTTTGTAGGAAACCGCGCATCATCTTCGAACGTTTCTATCTGGTCTTTCCATCTTTAACAGTGTGTGCACACGTCTCCTCCCAGGACTGATGACAGGTTCCATCTGTGGTCCAACCAGGCTTTTTGTGACCTTCACAGAAATAAGTTATTTATAAGGTTCAACCTATTCAATACTAATTACGTGTTGTATAGATGTTATTTACAACGTTTATTTAATATGGGACCGGTTTCAACATGGCTGATGATGACATTTAAATGTCAAAACCGGTCCCATATTAAATAAATGTAAATAACATCTATACAACACGTAATTAGTATTGAATAGGTGGAACCTTATAAATAGCTTATCTCTGTGATCTCGGTTCAATACGGGAACAACAATGAAGCTTATATCTTTGAACCTTGTGACCTTCTCTTGAAATTGCAGTAGTGGCATTGTTTTTTGCAGATGTCATGGTGTGAAGTATCCAAGCATTGACCAAGGCCATTCCAATGATAACTTCTAGGACTACTTTTCTGTACCATATTAAACCTTTCTGTAGACCTGAATAATAGGAAGACATTTGATCGCTGAAATCAACCCCCCTTTTAGCTCCATTGTAATCAAGAACAGAAAGAGGCTTCCTGACAGGTCCACTGTCTTCCTTTCCAGAGTCTACCCGACAGTCACTCTGGCTCGGCAATGAATCGAGTACCGTGCTGACACATCTTACCCACCACCTCTCCTTTCTTCATTTTCTGTTTCACTATCATTGGTAGTCCATATCTATTGCTATCAAGGGTCCCACACACAAATGTTTGGTTCCTCAGAAGCATAGAGGATACGGCCTTCATTTAGAGACCTGCTTAGAAGCTCCATTACAACAGAATAAGCATGACCTACTCCTCTTTCACTCACACTGGATTTTCCTGCGTAGATCTTCACTCTAACAGTGTAGCCTTCTTTCGTACACAGTTTATATATAACTCCATATTTGTGAGTTTTGTTAGGAATGTACATTCTGAAAACTAAATGGCCTCTCCAAGGAACCATAGTTTCATCTATAATCATTTCTTTCCCCATTGTCAATGCATTATCAAAATTTTGGTTTAATTTATCAAGGAGAGGTTGGATTCGATAAAGACGATCGCCTGGTTGATGGTTAGCTTTGTTGTCTGTGAAGTGCCAGAATCTCAAGAGAAGAAGGGAATGATCCTGTGGAATTACCCATCTAATAAGTCACACCTAATATAAGTCATTCTTAGACCAGTATGAGTTAATAGTTGGGTGAGGAACAAGACCTATACACATGATAAATCTTGGAAACTTTTTCATTTCCTCAACATTAGTTTCCTTCCAGTTCAAACTTCTAGACTTGCTTTGCTCATTATGATTTTGTTTAAAGTGAATGGCATACCTGCTGGTTTCCTGAACCACTTTCTAATCATCTACGAAGTGAGAGTATATATCAATAGGCTGTCCCCCTTCTTAACTACTGCAAATGAACCTTTGATTCTTCAGATAAAATAGTGAAGCCTAAATCATTCCTGGTTATATCACCCCAACTGCAGTCTGATTTAACTAATTGTGTTTTAACTTGTTCACTGTCACTTACACTGTGGCTGTAATTTACCTCTATGTCGGTTCCAGAGGACCTGGTGAAGATGATGAACTTGATAATGAAAAACTGTGATCCTCAATATCACTACATTCGATATCTTCATATCCTGAAAGATATCCGACTTCTCTAATGGTTTCTCTAAATGAGATCTCCTGATTCATTGTGAAGAGTCTGAACCGAAACACTCTTTGGGTAGCTGGAAGTCTGCTAATCTAAGTTTCATCTGAAACAATTCACACACATTCCTTAGCTTTCTAAGTAAAGTCCTTACCATGATGCTGCATAGAAAAGATGCCCAATTTTAAATCCTGGGCATCACATTTTAGTGCTGTACAAGTCACCTATGACTTGCAAAGCAGTGAACGAGTTCATAATATTATTTATATTATTAATTATAAATGGTAGATGCACCCCACACTCATTGGAGGGTCTGTCTTAAAATGATAATAATAATATTAATAATACACTGCCTGACAAAAAAATAAAAGCACCCAGAAGGGAAGGAGGAAATGAAATGAAACTTCACATGTTGAGAGGGTATGTGTTGTTATTTCAGTGATTACAAAATTGAGTCGAATTTACAAAGAACTTGGCAGTAAGAGCCCAGTTATCAGTATGATCCTGCATCCCCTCTGACCTGGATGCATGCACTGATTCGGTTGAGAAGGGTGTCATAAAGCCTCTCCTAAGGCAAGCTGGCCCACAACTGATATAACTAGTCCTTGTTATCCTCAATACTGGCACTGGGGCGGAGTTGACATCTGAACTGGTCCATACATGTTCTCAGGGACAGATCTGAGGATCTTGCTGGCCATGGGAGAAAATGGCGTCACAATACTATCACATGAGCACACAGGATGTCTGTGAGATACTGTTGTGCTGTCAGAGTTCCCTCAATCACTACCAGCCGTGATCTCAAGTCATTCCTGATGGCTCCCCACACCATAATGCCAGGAGTAACACCGCTGTGCCTCTCCAAAACATTGGAAGAATAGGACTTCTCCCCAGGTCACCACCATACTCGCAGACGGTGGTCATAAGGGATAGTACAGAACCGTGATTCATCGCTGAACACAATGCGACGCCATTCATTAGCAGTCCATGCTTCTCGGATAAGGCACCACTCCAAACGCAGCCATTTGTGTCATGGTGTTAACAGCAACCTACGCATAGGACGGTAATTCCATAGTCCAGCTGCTGCTAGTCTCCGATCAATGGTGTGGGATGACACAGAATGTTGCTGGGAGTCCATTACTTGTTCTCGGATGGCTGGTGCATATATGAAGGTGTTACGATGTCCTTGGTGCACAGTATGGTGACGATCCTCCCTTGTGGTGGTCAGACGTAATTAAAATCCAAGTAGAGAAAAGAAGAGTTCCACCTGTTCAATACACTTTCATTAATAATGTAAATGCTTAAAACCTGATGGTATTAACCCGATGAGTGCTACGCCCGCCTATAGACGGGCTGACACGGCCGGTCTACCAGTGCTACGCCCGTCTATAGACGGTGCGCGAGAATTTTAATTGTTTTGAGTTTCCCGGTTCAGTTTCGAGTGCGAATTTGATCTCTGACATGTTCTGCCACATGTTGGGCATTATGTAGAACTAACTGATCAGAGATTATAGCTTCGGGAAGTAACTTACAAAGTTTTTTGTAGACATCTGTGGAGTTCATCTGTGATTTAAACAAACATGGCGGAACAACAATTTATTTGCTCTTGCAGCGATGTTATTTCGGATCACAGAATATTTCAGTTATTAACCACAGCGGAAAGTGATGATGGAGATAATCATTGTTACAGAATTGTTAAGCGATTTTGAAAGTGAGAGTGATAGAGAGAGTGCCGAAAATAATGTATGCGAGAGAGAAACAGAGCCTCCTTCTAAACGAAAGAAGGAAAACACGGTGAGTACAAAAGCTATTTTATCGCTAATTTTGTGGCGGATGGATTACTTTTCTTCACCAGAGTTTCAGGTAACTGTGACAGGCTCTGAGGGCCAAGTAGTGTTTGATGACAACCCGATAATCATTGATTTTTTAGAATTTTTTGTGCCAGTGGAGTTGGTGCAGATAGTTGAACAAATTGGCATCACAACCAACCAGTAGAAAACATTTAACTATCACCACATTCCAGGTTTGGAAAGTATTTTAAAATATCAACTTATATACTTCTAAGAAGTTACATGTATTAGTTGCCTACAGATTTTAGGAAATAATATTATTTTGGGCTCTTTATTTTGTATAAAGATAATGCACGCATGGGCACATAAGTGTAATTTTGTTTTCTCTCAAAATAATATTGAACATATGTGTAAGATTTTCCATTTGCGTTGAGATTTATAAACAAACAACATTTATAAACATTTTAAGCTGATAAGTTAAAAATTAAGGCTTTTACAAAAAATTTTACATACAAATGAAAAAACTCAGCACTGAGGTACCAAACAGTCAACTGGTAACTCAGCACTTGAAAGGTTAATTTTGACCTCCACTGAGGTCATCTTCAGCCATGAGAATCGTAAAATTGTTTCGTCAAAGACATGAATATATCTGACATTGTTCACGCCCCTTATATACCCTACCGGGCCTGGTAACAACACTAAACATGAACAACACTACCGGTAATGCAATCTGATGGCCATTCTGCCTCTCGCAGAGAATTGCAATTCTAATCATTTACATACCTGCTGATGGTGTGTATGTGTATGAAGTTATAATAATATATTTTATTGCAACCAATGGCCAAAAGATATTTACATTAATACACGACTTTAGTCATCTTTGCAGAAGGCTGTCATCGATTCGCGCCGACAAGTACAAATCTGCCACCTGGGCGACTGCCCTAAATGCAGATCAGTATTGATTGATTGATTGATTGAAATCATGGCATGATAACGTTCACAGCTCTTACCACAACCTTCACATACACAGTTCGTGTCTGGTTGATGGAATTTCTTTGTTTTACACAGCTTATAATTTAATCCGTGTATTGCAAAGCGTGTAATAAAGTGTCTGAGCTCATATCCTCCTCCTTGCCAGTCTTTGTAAATCACATCGTCCGTCGAGTAAAATTCGCTCCATATGTCTCTCTTTGCTCTTAATTTCCCTATGAACTATTTATTCTGGGTGCTTAAATTTTTTTGTCAAGTAATGTACTGTCAACTGGGGTTATTTTGCACCACTTTAGTGCATCACCTCAGCATTTCTTTATGAAACATTCGAAGGAGTTATTTTAGGTAGGCAATATAAGTTATAGTGATGAACGTGTGGCTGATTAAACTTCATACATAGAGTGGAAGTACTCTTTTTGTGGAGTAAATTTTTGGAGCAAAGTATCCCATAGGGAAGGGATACATTGCTCCACTTTAAAAACTAATGTTGTTTCCACGGCTTTCAGCGAGTGATGTCAAGTTACCCACCACAGCGTATCACATTGCACCAAAGTATTTCAGTCAGAGTATGGAAAATAAGAAGCAGAGCCCATAACAACAGCATATACCCAATTAAAAAGGATAATGTAAGAATGATTCTTGATAATGATACTGCATATAGAAAATAATAATTAAAGAGCTTAAATTTATCACAGTAAGAGTCAGTGAAACCTAACATTGTATTACCACTTTACAGACCCTTATTCACCAAAGACAGTCAAGTTCTGGAACAGGAAAAATCCCCTCTTTGAAACCATTTTTGGTGGGTTTATTCCACCAATAATATCATCCCATTCATAGAACATCTCGTCTTTTCGGGATGGCCATTTCCAAGATTTGCAAGAACGAGACATTGCACTAATTGTTGCTCCCTTATCATTACAGTCAATTATAATTCCTGGATATAACTCATTATCATAAGAAAAGACCACGTAGACACCAACAGCTCATTCAAATTCCATGAAATTTGGATGTTCTGCTTCCCCTTCTTTGAGTTCCTCTTCAGCTTTGCACAGAACTTGTGCCTGAAACTCAGCCATGCCTAAGTCTGAGGAGCTGGAGTGCAATGACATTTTATCAGTTGACTCTTCATCACTACTTGTAAAGACTGTTTTTGTCTTCTTTTTAGACAGTGGTCTTAAAGAAAAAGCTGCACTTTCCTGGGTGTTACCATTTACAGCCGCAACCTTATCAATGATATCTTCATGAGCAATGCTCTTTCAGACTGGAACATCAAGTCGCTTTCTCCGTTTCTTAGCAACCTTTCCATCAGCAGACTCTCCCCTTTTTACCTGAAGGTGTTCAATAAATGATGCATCCACAGCTTCCTGAAAATTTCCAGGAGAAGGGATTCTTTCCAACACCTCAGATGCATTAAAAAGATATATCCCACACCTACAAAATCCAGACTTCAAAGTTTCAGTTGCCTTGCTTCCATCAATTCTTTCAAAAGTCTTGGGAATGTATCCTTTGGAAGGACTGATTGTCGTAAAATTTCTGATGTCTCTTTCCAATTTGTTAGTCTCCTCCATGCTACCTTCAGAGGATGGAAGAAGTTTGTGTCATATGCGTTCTGTTGGGAGATAGACACACAAAATAAATATTCTCTTCACGGCATCGTTGCAAAACTGTGAGAGAAATATGAGAGTTTAAGTTGTCTCCGATAAGCACCTCTTTTGCCACTCTGTTTCTATAGTTTAGGCAGCACTAAAGAAAAGAACAATCCTCAAATGTAGCTGAATCAAACCATCCTGAGGTGGCATGATTGTAACGACAGTCTTTCGGACCATTTTCTGTCCATGTTGACCACATATGTTGAGACCTATAGAGCACATACGGTGGAATGAGTTCTCCAGCAGCATTGCCACATATCATGATGGAAGCAGAACTCTTTGAAGAGTTACAGATATTCTCAGGATACTTTGCCCCACGATGCACAATGACTTTCTTCTTACCTGGATCATCCGTTAAGTTTGTTTCATCATAATTGTACACATTTTCCGGTGGAATATCATCTACAACTGGTTTCAAAGTCTCAAAATAATTAACAATTGTATCTCTGTCCAATGCTGCTCTTTTTCTTTTAATATTAGCTGCAAATCTAAGATTTAACTGCGGGTTTCTCTTCAAAAAACCTTTTATCCAGTCGTTCCCCTGGCATGTTCCCTTTGAACGTTTTCACCTTCCTTCCAGTACGCTCAAGGTAGGTCTGGATAATAAATCTCAAATCAGTTACAGTCTACGGGAAACCAAAAGCACTCATAGACTTCATATAGGCTGCAAATGAGTCGTCTTCTGCTTTTGTAAATATCGGTGGAGGCCCAGGTGACTGAGAGTGAACATATTAAAGTTTATTTATTATAGTCCTGCGTGGGATTCTGTAATGTAATGAAGGTTTTCTTTGTGACATGGTTTCATTTCTTATTGCTGTCAGACATTCTTGTAGTGTTTCAGCCGAATAGTCAGCATATCTTCTTGCCCCCAACTTCCTTCGGTACACTCGAGGCATCTTAAAAAAAGAAAAGAAAAAAGTTGTTACATTCATTGAGGGTCTTGAAATACCGCTGGGGATACTTTGCTCCACTTCTGTTGTAATGCAAAGTAAACCCTAAATGGCGGCAAAATATACAAGTCATGATAAAAATTAGGTTATGATGGATCGTATGTTCGTAAATATAATTATAAAAACATTTACGGCATTAGAAAAGCTTTCTGTGTTATGAATGATAGTACTTACCACAGTATTCCTATTAGGAATGTCCCTATAAACAGATTTTTCACACGGATATTTTGTTCACAACCGAACTCCCACAGAAACGACAACAAGCACATTAGCCAACCTTAAAATATGATGATAATTTACTGTCCTGTGAACGTTGCTGATGTACTCTATTGACTGAGAGTGGAACTATCATGCTGTGATTTATTCCATGCCAACAGATGACATGAACTTTTTCCCGAAATGGTGCAAAGTTAACCCCCAAGGAGCAAAGTAACCCCGGTTGACGGTATGTGGTAACAAATACAGTAGAGACAATACACGACACTTACGGATTTCGCCTTGCTAAAATGGGAGACAATTCGACGGTGGCGCTCCTAGTGACTTGACCTGAACAAATCACGCTAAATTCAAATATCAATGGAAATGTATATACGGAAATGGATAAATAAATTACGTCTAGAAAGAAAGTGGTATTGAGATATTAAATTCGAAGTTGCTAAAGCAATTCTGGATAAATGAATGAAGAATTATTTAAAAGGTTATTATTCAAAGACTGAAATTAGAAATATAAACAAGGTGTAAAATGGACTGCTGTGAAATGGCTTGATCTTTCATTTATGCATTACTTTTTTAGCTTTAGCATACCTGCCTGTACTCTTACGGTTGGATTTGTCTTTTCTCCTCATTTAAAAACAATGTATCATCACATTAAGACATTTGTCAATAAAAATATCGGCACATTCCTTACACATATGATGCAATGAATTAACATTTAATAGCTGGACAATTTTCCTCTTAACATGAAGCCTATTAACAGAAAGAAAATCTATAAAATCCCGGCTTCAATCTGAGAAGAGGGATAAAAGAAAGAAAAGTTTGAAAATGTTGTCGATAGTGATGCTTTGAGGAATATTTACGTACAATTAGAGTAAAAATGTAACGTACCCTTGGCTGTATAGTCGAGGATTTTTAAAGTCAGTGGCCTGGAAATGATCTGAACAGATCTTATAATTCTTATACAAGCGTAACGTCCCTTCTTTCTTGTACAATTTATCCAAATCGCTTCTGTGACATTTCACAACCCACAGATCACACCTACAACAACACATCAGTATTGAAGGTTAACTGCTGCACTATACAATAAAATATGCGTATTATATTTTAAGCCCGTTAAAACATGGGTCGAGCAGGTCAGAAGATTATCAAGTACTATAAAAATCTCTGTCACTGGAAGAATATATAAGCAAACACAATATTACTTACATGTTCTTGTCACGAGGGAACCTGAAGAACGAGCGCGCATTTTTCTCTACTACGTAATTACTGCAGCCAAACACAGCACATACCTTTCTCCTCATGTTGAGAGGAGATATCAAGGAATGACACACGCTACTATTTAATTATGTCAACTCACTGAAAACGCATAAATAACACCAAAAACTTCACACAAAAATACACGTGCTCTTATGACAGAATCAGTACCGTTCAGGTCTATCCGCTAGAGTGAGCTCCAATAGCTGTCCCTCGATATCTCGCTCAGTGTCGTGTATTGTCTCTACTGTATTTGGTGGTAAGAATCAGACAGCCATTTTCTACGTCATTGCAATTCAGCTTACTTGTGTACCAAACGGACAGTGATCCTGGCTTAAACTTTGGCCGGGAATATCCTTGGAAATACACTCAAGTGTAGACACACTCATATGAAAACCTTGTTGGAAAAACATAAAGTGTGCTAGCATGTAATAAACATGGGAAGTATTATTCAGACGTGAATTCTATACTATTTCATTTGCCATGACTGTTGTCAATGTATCGTGCTGTCAGTCATATTTGTGAAGAAGTGTTGTTATGTCTAATACTACAGATAGTATTGTCATGACCTCCAACCACTTGAACAAGAAAGTAATTTCTCTTCACTGAAGCTACTTGGTTAAGTCTGTTCAACTCTAATGTAGAATAAATGTTAATCAGGCTTCGAGCTGTATTTATGAACTCCTAGTCTGGCCTAACTGGTGAGGAGTTTGTTCCAATTCATAGGTGTGCATTTAAGTATCTCTGCGTACCTGCGACTTCAGTGTCGGCAGAAAGACTATTTAGCATTTTGGAATTGAGCTGATGCCAATACGGGGCAAAAAATGAGATTTATATGTTGTCAGAGACTGTATGTAGGCGAGAGAAGAAAAGGCACATTTTAGGTCAAAGACTTCATGAAACTTAGTGATGTGCGCGAGTGATGCCTGGAATCGCGGTACTCGACTCTTTCGAGTCCAGGCTCGGGCTCGTTTCGCTTGCGAAGACTCGATGACAGCATGACGTCACACGTTTGCTCTCTCGCCCGCTGCTGGATGGATGGAGCCAAACCAACTACAATATATCAGACCTTAATGCAGCTATCGATATTAGCCAAAATGGCGCCACGATCGGTTTGTTCAAATGTAAGCATGAGCATGTGCGAAGCATCTGTTTGGTTCTTTCTGTTGGTTTGGTTTGATTAGGAAACGTTAGTTTAGTGATGTTTTTACTGAAATTTGGTTTTAAAACTATTTTGATACATTAGCGATTTCGTAGTTACAAGCAATTAGGGTGCATTAAAACATTCGAGGATAAATTAGTCAATAGAGAGGATGTGTTCCTTGTACTGTACTTAATGAGCTGTGTTTTTTTTTTTTTTTTTTTTGGTTACGGCCAAAACTCTGTATTGGTGCCAATCCTAGTATATTTCTCAATTACTATACCTTTTGAGAATCTTAAAAGTGACGTTATAAAAAGTGATAAAGCTATTTATTTTATCTGTGAATGATTACATTCCCTTGGTTAAATTAGAGGACAAGGTATCAACCGATATACTGTCACTTACGGTACGTATTTACGTTGCCAACGATTGGCGTGTTAAAGTGCTTTATACGAAACTGCATATGCTACCAGAGAATTTCTAATTGATTCTCCTATTGATTATCTGAAGTGAAACAGATGTAGCAGTTTGGTGGATCATTATCAAAATCGTTCTTATGAGATAAATGAAATTCGCGACAAGGTTATGTTTCTAACAAATTCCTTAAACGAGGTAGGCTATTATATTATATTATATTTAAAAGCGTGTGGTAATAGAAAGGTCACTCAAATAAATGTATTTCTAAAACAAGTACTGATTTAAAGGAAGAAGAATTACGGTCTGGAATAATTTGCCAAGGGTGCCCCCTGCTATATCTACACCAATTAGAAAAATTTCCAACTTCTTTGAATCACTTTGAAATCACTTAAGAAAAGACTAGGTAGACAAATTGATACGCAATCTGCCACTTAGATGACAATCCTAAATTCGGATCATTGGTGATTAATTAATTAATTAATTGACTGAATTGAAACGCATCAAATAATCCCCCAGGAGAGTTATTTTAGAATATTATTTTAGAATACAATTCTATATTAACCATTTCCTTAACCATACTAGTTCATAGAAAATATTTATATTTTGAATTATCCACATATTGCTTATCTAAATATAGGGTATTTCTAGATAGTATAGGTCTGTTCCCCGAAGTAAAGTATTCTGTTCGTTATTATTGACAGCTTAGCAACTCAATACGATAACCAAAAGGTTATGTTTATGTATCATAGACGTGTTTACATGGAACCGATGCGTCGGCCATGTTGTTTTTGTATTAAGGTCTGATATTATTGTAGATGGTCTTGATGGAGCATATGTACAAGTGGTCGCCGAGGTTTTATGGGACTGCGATAGACCGGTACGATATAAATATTCTTAATGAGTGAGCAAAATAAATAATCTAAATTTGATGATGACTTGCGAAAGATAATACTACAACTACATACGCATAATAAAGTATGAAAATATCCGTTCACAGCGTCTCTCACCCACTCCACTGAATATGCCCTATATTCTAATAATGATAGCATAGTTATCTGGACTTCTGAGCCCAACTTGACAGGTTCGATACTGGTTTAGTCCGATGGTATTTGAAGGTGCTCAGATACGTCAGCCTCGTGTCGGTAGAATTGCTGGCACATGAAAGAACTCCTGGGTGATTAAATTCCGGCACCTCGGCATCTCCGAAAACCATAAAAATGTACGTAGTTGGACGTAAAACTCATAACATTATTATTATTTTTTAAAATCACTGCACGGTGTCCTGCTCCATGGCTAAATGGTTAGAGTGTTGGCCTTTGGTCCCGGGTTCGATTCCCGGCAGGGTCGGAAATTTTAACCAGCATTGGTTAATTTCCCTGGCACGGGGGCTGGGTGTATGTGTTGATTCATCATCATTTCATCCTCATCACGACGCGCAGGTCGCCTACGGGAGTCATATCAAAAGACCTGCACCTGGCGAGCCGAACTCGTCCTGGGATCTCCCGGCACTAAAAGCCATACGCCATTTCATTTTTTTTCACTGTCACGGTATGCCTACAATCGTCCGAGGGGACAGGTGAATAGTTTATACTCACATCATACTTTCGGGAGATATAACGTAGGGTATTAAGATTAGGCGTCCGGAATGTGATGTATGTACACGAAGAAAATCATCAGACAGAACGCCATTCTGTTCTAGCTAAACAATGAACGCAATGAACAAAATACACCCTCCGTTTTGGCGTTTATCATTGCAACACATGACTGTGCAAAGGAACAAAACCGAATGTAGTCTTTAGAAGTTGAGCGAAGGTCAAAGAATAGCGGCGGGATGTAAGCAATACTTTTTTTTGTTTTTTGCTATTTGCTTTACGTCGCACCGACACAGATACGGCGACGATGGGATAGGAAAGGCCTAGGAAGTGAAAGGAAGCGGCTGTGGCCTTAATTAAGGTACAGCCCCGGCATTTGCCTGGTGTGAAAATGGGAACTCACGAAAAGCCATCTTCAGGGCTGCCAACAGTGGGATTCGAATCCACTATCTCCTGGATGCAAGCTCACAGCCGCGCGCCCCTAACCGAACTTTGTGTTTCTGTGGTGATTTGTATTGATTAATCAGAAGCGAATAAAATCCCCGAACCGGCCGGGAATCGAAGCCGGGACCCTCTAATCCGAAGGCTAGTACTCTGACCATTCAGCACATGTATGTTTCTGAACGCCCTACACATGTATCTTTGCAATAAATTCTCTGGCAGTAATAATGTCATTATTTCGCACAATATTATTACACGTTTTCCTACAAGGACGTCGCGGGAATAATATTTCATAGCTATCAACAAATCCCAGGTGGCTACATCCAGGCTGCACAGTAGTCTAATAAAAGCAATAATAATAATAATAATAATAATAATAATAATAATAATAATAATAATAATAATAATAATAATAATAATAATCGAACGCTGCCGTTATGGACATTAGAAATGGTCCCCACCACAGTGTGGAAATTAAAAAATTAAACTCGTGTCCTCATCCTGAGGTAGTGTAGCTCTTTTTAAGCACACCCCCATTGGAGGTGCGCTGCATGTACCATTTCAACCACATACCAGTCCTCTTAAATTTCTGGCAGAACCGGGAATCGAACCCGGGCCCCCGAGAACGACAGCTAATAACACTAACCGTTACGCTACGGAGGCGGACAGTGTGGAAATTGTCCCCATCCTACACATCTTCGGTCCTACGTGTCTATCTTTCAAGTTGACGATTTGTTAGTTTAAGTCATAAATATTTTGCCTGTGACGATTAGAATTATCGTAGCAATCAAATTATTGACGACCGATGACTCAATAAAACCAATCATCAGCAGCAAACATATTGCAATTTACATCACAAAAATGCCGTGCAATCCAGTACAATAGATTATAGTTCTAAGACATGTTCACAGATGGACAGATGGACCTGAGTCTGGAGTCGAGTATACCGATTCTAAGAGCACATTACTCGATTCTACTCGATTCCGTCGCTAGCCCATCACTACATGAAAGCAACTGAAAACTCTCCTGCCACCTGTTGAGAATGCTGTACATTTTTTTCCAATACCCGAGAAAATGTCGGACGATCGCAAAATGAACACTGCAGCTGAACGAGAATTTCTCGGGCGGTCACGTTATGGGCAAGCGCGTGCAGCCCAAGAATGTATCGGAGGTGCCACTGAAGAGATTTATGAGTAATTCCGATTTGAATTTCAGAAATTATCATCATCATCATCATCATCTGTTTACCCTCCAGGTTCGGCTTTTCCCTCGGACTCAGCGAGGGATCCCACCTCTACCGCCTCAAGGGCAGTGTCCTGGAGCTTCAGACTCTTGGTCGGGGGATACAACTGGGGAGAATGACCAGTACCTCGCCCAGGCGGCTTCACCTGCTATGCTGAACAGGGGCCTTGTGGAGGGATGGGAAGATTGGAAGGGATAGACAAGGAAGACGGAAGGAAGCGGCCGTGGCCTTAAGTTAGGTACCATCCCGGCATTCGCCTGGAGGAGAAGTGGGAACCCACCTCTACTCAGTTGACCTCCCGAGGCTGAGTGGACCCCGTTCCAGCCCTCGTACCACTTTTCAAATTTTCGTGGCAGAGCCGGGAATCGAACCCGGACCTCCGGGGGTGGCAGCTAATCACGCTAACCACTACACCACAGAGGCGGACTTCAGAAATTATATTGCATGAAAAAGTTGTGTTTTCTACTGATTTTTGTGAATTGAATTCAATAAATGTTCTATTTTCGAGCATAATGATATGATTCGTTCCACTTTTTGAAAGCTATCAATTACTAACGATAGTAGAGCTCATAATATCGGAAAATACCGATTGGCGATTACTATCGATAGTTTGCCGCCTCTAGCTACGAGATACACAAAGCCGGGAAATACAGCACTCTAAACTTGTCCTCGAGATACTTCCAACAAGCGCCGCTAGAGTTCTTTTTGAAAGCTATCAATTACTATCGATAGTAGAGCTCATAATATCGGAAAATATCGATTGGCGATTACTATCGATAGTTTGCCGCCTCTAGCTACGAGCAAGACCGACTCCAATCCTCAGACCTTAATGCTACTCTCGATCGTTCAAAGATGGCGAATCGAGTAGCCGAAATTGTTGGAAATGTGGGTTTGTTTTGGTTTGTTGTTATCGTATGTAGTCGGTGTAAGTTTATTAAATTTGACGATAAATGTTAATTTCTTTGTAGAATATAAGTGTGCGAGTGTATTTATATGAGTCGGTGGGTACATAGGATCTGTAATTATACGCAGTAATGTGAGAATGTGCTTGTTTTGATCGTGTTTTTACCCATTAAAGAACATGAGTGCACTAGGTGGACCAGTTTTTAGTCTAACTATGGCAATTCCTCTCATACAACTATTCTTAAGTTTCCTACGAAATAGAACATTAGAAGAGAAATCGATTAGGAATATACATCGTGATTATTTTGAAGTCCATGGTAAAACCGTAGCGTGCATACATCATTTTGAGAATAAGTCTCAGGTTAGGGAAGCCAGTTCTCTACTTACAAACTATTCGTTTTCCTCGAAAAATATTAACTTATATGGAATATAATTGATATTGTTTCATTCCGTCAGTGTCTATGTGCTTCAAAGTGTCTAGTGATTTAGATGCAAGTGTATTTTACAATAATCTGTGCTTTGCCTGCGGAAATGTTTGGTTGGATCTTGGAGTGCAACAAAACTTATAAGTGTGACAGATGGAGCAATCTGTATACTGTTACACAAAAGAAATAGTGACTTAGAGGGATTAGCTGGGTTTGTATCGCAGGGTTTTACACTACCAACACCTTCCAGTTCATGTTGTGGCTATTTGTTATCAAGCAGACTGTGCCGAACTGAAGCTCTTCCATGTGGTTAAATATCAATGTTTAGTCAATAGAGTTTTTGCACTCATGTTCTTTAATGGGTAAAAACCTATTATATCTTTAGTGTCTGAACGTTTCATTACTAAGGTTACTATCATTGTGTGAAGTGCTGTTATGCCATATGTCAGCATTATATTAACATCATGTTAACATAATCATTTCGGGTGTACTTGATCTGAGTGACAACGAGCTCGAAAGCTGCAGTCGCTTAAGTGCGCCAGTGTCCAGTATTCGGGAGATAGTAGGTTCGAACCCCACTGTCGGCAGCCCTGAACATGGCTTTCCGTGGTTTCCCATTTTCACACCAGGCAAATGCTGGGGCTGTACCTTAATTAAGGCCACGACTGCTTCCTTCCCACTCCTAGACCTTTCCTGTCCCATCGTCGCCATAAGACCTATCTGTGTCGGTGCGACGTAAAGCAATTAGCAAAAAACTAGCAATGATCTGAGTGACTCAGACGGTTCAGGCGCTGGCCTTCTGATCCCAAGTTGCTGGATTCGATCCTGACTCAGTCCGGTGGTATTTGATGGTGCTCAAATACGTCAGCCTCGTGTCGGTAGATTTACTGGCACGTAAAGGAACTAATGCAGGACTAAATTTCGGCATTTCGACGTTTCCGAAACCCGTTAAAAATGTAGTTATTAGGACGTAAAACGAATAACATTATGATTTCGGGTGTACTTCCCATTCATTGGGTGGTGAATTTAAGAAATTGTCCACCACTTCAAAACTAAGGCAACAAGTTATGTTTGTGTTTCACAGTTCTCATGAGAGCGAATAAATCGAGGAATTTTGCACCTTAATTTATTTTGAAATATTCAAAATGATGCTAGAAATATCATTTTAACAGTTTTATCACGTATTTTCATCTATCCAGCGAAGTGAAATCTAAGAGAAAACGTTATTTGACGAATTGAAATGTCTAAATAATCAGCTTGTTGGTCTCTTTTCTAGTAGAATATATGTGATTCTAGTTGATTATATGTGGTGCGTACTTCTTGGCGAAGCGTTTTCATACGTGTAAAAGTGATTTTCCTTACGATGTTACATTTATCATATTAAATTACGGCCGTTTATATAAAATGCACGTGAAATTTTCGTGTTAGCCAATACCAGCAATTCGGCTACTTCGGCCGCCATGTTTATCTTATATTACGGTCTGAGGATTGGAGTCGGTCTTGCTACGAGATACACAAGGCTGGGAAATACAGCACTCTGAACTTGTCCTCGAGATACTTCCAACAAGCGCCGTTAGAGTTCTCTTTACTATTCTGTCTCGCCCGCTCATTGCAACACGTTGGTTTACGAAAAACTATAAAATTTAATTAAAACTAGTAATTTCAGAGGACACCAGACAGATATAAGATAAAAAAATAGACTAAGGGCAATTGTATGACATTTTCTAGAACGTAGGCCTTTGTCTCACACTATGTTAAGACGAAATAAGTAATTCACGAAAACTTCGTGATCAATTAAGACAAATACATATCAGCAGCATTAATGTTCAAATGATCACAAGGAACAATTCATTTAATCCCATAGAATATTATCTATAATGTATGGCGTACCGATACGTAAGATTAGCTTACCTGAAATGCAGGAAGTTATCACAATTTCAGCACTTTGCGGTTCAGGGGTTTCCTTCTGAAATTCTTGAACGCATCATCCTGATCGGAAATTTTTGGCGAAGTTCAGATATCTTAAAACGTTTTTCTGATTACATTGCCCGTATCCTACTTCTCAATTTAAATATTGTTTCCCTTAACCTGGTATTTGACTTTCTCGTCAATAAATATTTCGATTTAAAAAGAGCTACTCGTAGCCTTTCCCTTCTGTAGAAACGAGACTTGTACCCCTTTTTCGTTAGTGACTGGTGTAGAACCGTTATTTGTTGAAGATATATCATTATCTGAATCAGAAATTCTACTAAATTTTTATGGTACGTCATTTCTGGGAGCTGGATCCTTCCTGCGCTTGTTACTTTTCTGTTTATGAACAGGGTACACACTAAAAACTGAAGGAACTTTGTTGGGAAGAATTCGCTTGATTGATGTGCTTACACTAAAATCTGACGTATTAAAATGCAAGCTACACACTCGAGAAGAATTGTTAGGTACCCAAAGAGATCCTACTTTATCACCTTGCCTGGAAATAGCTTGCCTCCACTTCTCTCTTAAACCGCGCTCCGAAGGGAAACTATGAAACGTCACATTTTCTTGCTTTTTAGCAGTATCGGAAGTAGGTACACAGAGGTACACAACAGTTCACCATCTTCTCAACCTCACATACATACACCGACAGAAAAAAACATACATACATACATACATACATACATACATACATACATACATACATTACATACATTATCATTATAGACTGTTATGCCTTTCAGCGTTCAGTCTGCAAGCCTCTGAGAATTTACTAAACGTCGCCACAATCCTCGATTTGCAACTAGTCGTCACCATAGGCCAAACTGCTTACTACATTTCCACCTAACTGAATCCCTCCCTGCCATTTTATACCTTTCAGTTCTATACCTGTTATCTTTAAATCGTTAGAAACCGAGTCTAACCACCGTCGTCTTGGTCTCCCTCTACTTCTCTTACCCTCCATAACAGAGTCCATTATTCTCCTAGGTAACCTATCCTCCTCCATTCGCCTCACATGACCTCACCACCGAAGCCGGTTTATGCGTACAGCTTCATCCATCGAGTTCATTCCTAAATTAGCCTTTATCTCCTCATTCCGAGTACCCTCCTGCCATTGTTCCCACCTGTTTGTACCAGCAATCATTCTTGCTAATTTCATGTCTGTTACTTCTAACTTATGAATAAGATATCCTGAGTCCACCCAGCTTTCACTCCCGTAAAGCAAAGTTGGTCTGAAAACAGACCGATGTAAAGATAGTTTCGTCTGGGAGCTGACTTCCTTCTTACAGAATACTGCTGATCGCAACTGCGAGCTCACTGCGTTAGTTCTACTACACCTTGATTCAATCTCACTTACTATATTACCGTCCTGGGAGAACACACAACCTAAATACTTGAAATTATCGACCTGTTCTAGCTTTGTATCACCAATCTGACATTCGATTCTGTTGAATTTCTTACCTACTGACATCAATTTAGTCTTCGAGAGGCTAATTTTCATACCATACTCATTGAACCTATTTTCAAGTTCCAAGATATTAGACTGCAGGCTTTCGGCACTGTCTGCCATTAATACCAAGTCGTCACCATAGGCCAAACTGCTTACTACATTTCCACCTAACTGAATCCCTCCCTGCCATTTTATACCTTTCAGCAGATGATCCATGTAAACTACAAATAGCAAAGGTGAAAGATTACAGCCTTGTCTAACTCCTGTAAGTACCCTGAACCAAGAACTCATTCTACCATCAATTCTCACTGAAGCCCAATTGTCAACATAAATGCCTTTGATTGATTTTAATAATCTACCTTTAATTCCATAGTCCCCCAGTATGGCGAACATCTTTTCCCTCGGTACCCTGTCATATGCTTTCTCTAGATCTACGAAACATAAACACAACTGCCTATTTGACAATAAATTGCACAAAATCAACACAACATCACTATTAGTCCGCACATCACAATGTTAAAAGTCCGCCAAGAACAGAACGGAAACCTGATATCTAGCGGCCAAGCCGTGAACACGGTCGCGCCGATTTTTCAGCGGCAAATTGCTTCCTATTTCCCGGCCTTGTGTATATCGTAGGCAACGGTATTGCTTATATGGTGACGGGCATAAAACACTGCTTCTAAGAAACAATGTTAGGTTTTGGTCCACCCAATCAATACACGTCACTTTACAAGTGAACTATTTAATTAAAAACATTTAGGGACATGTTTCGTCTCTATTTGAGACTTCATCAGCCATTAAATCATGTGGTAGATTACAAAACTCAAATCAGAAACTGAACAAAATGTAAATATGGAACAAACTCAACTTATTTTAAAGACTACTTGGGAAATGCAAAAAAATACAAATATATATACATTATTTACACAACTTGACGTCACGTCTTGCAAAAAAAAAATTGTCTTCAATGTTAGAAATGAAATTAATTTGAAATTGAGAAGCCTGCCATAACGTCTCGTACGAAATCAATGTCCATTGTTGCTGTCCGTATTTGAAACGGAAGTTCCATTTTTAAACTATTGAGAAAACATAGGAGAACAAATTACATAAATATTAAAGTGGTAGCTTAAAACTCTTGCAAACAATCTTACAGGCAAGTTAAATATAAACGATCTTGCTTGAAAAACGTTGCAAGCATTGTTAGAATCTGGTAGTTTCAGTGTGTTGACCGGGGAGATCGAAATTCTGGCCCCGGAAATGGATTGGTACTAAATCCATGTCAGAACAATTAAAAGCATAGACTTGTAGAAAATTCATTCGCAATTTAGCTAATTTGGTAGAAGAATTCTGAAGCCTTATGAGACCGCCTGTCGTATGGCAAAGACCATCACTGCATGACCACCATATTCGTGGCTTAAATTCTATGAATAATCCTTTTAGAAGAAGACAAGGTCTGAGAAAGAAAGATATATAAAAATTAAAGGGTTTAAAACCCTTAGATAACTAAGAAAAGAGATTCCGTTACGAATGTATGACGTAAAAGCTTACCGTAAATGTCACTTTCTAAGATACCGGTACAGTAATTCTTGTCCACCACACACAACAAATTCTCACTTAAGATCTATGTTTAATTATATATCACTTGAGAATAGGCGATTACAGAATTCGCAGATATTATTACGGAAAATTCTGAATTACGAAACAGAGACATCAACAGCTGCTGCAGCATATTTCTTTTAACTATTTTTATGTCCCTCCAGTTACCCCGCGTATGAATACACTTTAGCGTATCCGGCGGTAGAATATCAAAGAACGCCACACCACACTAACTCGCCTTTTATAAAAATTATTTTCAAACAATTTGTAATACGGTAATTTACATTTGTTTTCTGGCACAACAAAGAACATTTCTAACACATTTACTGATTTTTTTTCCACTTCATAACTTTGTAAACCTTGATATAAGTACCAGTAGTGTCATTTAATGTTGGACTACGTTTTTCTCCCCTATACGTATTTCCCCTGTGGATGAGGGTGGTAGAATAACACCCACGGTATCCTCTGTCTGTCGTAAGAGGCGACTAAAAGGGGCTCCAGGGGCTCTGAATTCTGGAGTGTGGTTTGGCAACCACGAGGCCCTTAGCTGATGCCTGGAATTGCTTCCACTTACTTGCGCTAGGCTCTTCACTTTCATCTAACCTAATGTTATATAGAAGATTGTTGCCTAGTTGTACTTCCTCTTAAAACAATAATCATCACCACCACCACTCTCCTATACGTACTCGTATTTTCTTGATTTGAATGCGTATAATGCAATGCGGTATGTAAAAAGCAAAACCAAACCCCATGGTGCTACAACCCAGAAGGGCCATGGCCTACCAAGCAACCGCTGCTCAGCCCGAAGACCTGCGAATTACAAGCTGGTGTGCGATCAGCAGGATTGCAGTGGTACGGTAACAGGAATAGGTTTTAGACCTACTCGTGAAATGACAAATTAGCGAGTAACGGGTTACTTAGAAGGGGTTTTCATCAATTACAACAGGGAAATAATTGTATTAAATTAGTTGTATTTAAATGTCTCAATATACCACTGTATATATTAAGAAAATGCAAAATCAGACGGGCAAGAAAGCTGTAGACACCACAGCTATAGCAAAACATTAGAATTATTTTGCTGTGTTACCGTAACTCAAGGGTTGATCAGTTATTTAAAATAGCTTTGTCAGTTGCAGTTGGTTTCTATATCTATAGTCTATAAATAAAGTTGTAGGGTGTCCGCTGTCTGTAATTTCGTTTATTTTGCCAATTTTTCAGATATTTATCCGTTTTGGGTCAACTCAACACCGTATCCGTGGTTTTAGCTTTCGTGTCTGTTTGTCTGTCCGTTTGTTCCACCATCACGGCGTAACGGCTTGGTAGATATCGACCGAACTTCATATTTATAGTTTACTCATCTAGGAGCAGATATGCATATTATTTTAAAAGCACAGAATAGACTGGCGGCTTATAGGAAGACCAGAACAGTTTTTTTTTTTTTTCAATCTTCTCTTATACTGTTGATTTTCTGTAAAATCCGTAGACTATAATATATGTTACACATACCTTCATTTTAAACGACGTTTGTTATGTACATCATTTCGCTTCCTCTTCAAATGGCGGAGAAAATTACTATTTTCTGCCGGTTTCATCCTCTGCATTGAGTGACCGACAAGGAACCTACCGGTTACCATGACAACGTCTCTGGCTGCTCGCCAGCAGGGAAATAATGCAATGCCATTTTCGTCGTCATTCCTGAAAATTCGTGGTTGTTCGTTGGGTAGGAGAAAAGAGAGACACCAAGCTGCCATTCTGCGGTGTATTTCTCTCTTTATAAAGAAAACTTCCCATCTCTATTGTAATGGCATTGGCAAGTGAGCCTGGCGTTATAGTAGAAATTCCCGAACTCAATTGTGAACAGTAGGAAGAAACGCGGCCTGCCATTTTCATCAAAACTTCCCAACACGCACCGTACATCGGAAGCAACGTATGCGGTCGTCCCCGTGGTTTTTCTCGGATAACGGTAAGAGACATGCAATTTAATATAATCTTTCTCACTGCGTGTATAGCAAGTTTACATAGAAATCCATAGACTATACAGTATAGAATACGTACCGTAGCGAAAGCACGGGCACATTTGCAAGTGAATTATGATTTTTTTTTTTTTTGCTATGCTTTAGTCTGTATCAATTTAAAATGAATGTACAATTCTACTATACTGTATTCATTCTTATTTTACTGTACGCTCTATGCAAATGCAATTTTTAATTTCACGTTAATATTATACCTCTTTATGAATGAACTCATATTTTCTGTCTTTCTTCAGAACACTATGTAAAGCTAATTAAAAAATGTATAAATGCTAAAAATATATGCTAAAATGTAGACTTCAAAACGTAAAAATATGACCAACCCTACACATAATCTTTCCTGTCGATCTTGAATAGTTGTAGGTATCCAAGCAAAAGAATGGAACAAAAAAGTTGACGATGTTAATTACTTTCATATTCTTGTGCTGGTGACTATAGTTTTAAGAGGAAGTGAAACTAGGCAACCATCGGCAATATAACACTAACCGGAGAGAAAAAATGGAAGGGATCCGACACGTCGAAAAATTGAGGTATCGGCCAAAGACAGACAAAGGCCACGGAGGGTGTGAGAATGAAAGACTCCATAGGCCTTGCAACCTAATACCGTCGGGGTCGGAAGTGATCAAGAGTTGACCAATGAAGGTCGGATACGATAGATGTAAGTGAGGAACCTGGCACAAGTAAGTGGAAACAATGCCAGGACACGAAAGGCCCTGTGGTCGCCAACCCACTCTCCAAAGTTAGGAGCCCCTGGAGCTTTCATGTTCTTATATAACAATAAGATTCACGGGTTCTTAACCGAAAGGAATGGATTAATTCACGGCTGCTGAATGATTATTGAAATTAAATTTAATAAGCGAGAACTGAAGTCTGTACATATTATGTTAAAATTGCGTTAGATTGAACATGTTATTCATGACTGCTTCTGATATAAGGTGAGAGGGGAACATTTTATGTAGCAATTTAAGGGAGTATTTAGATTTTATGGGCCCCTCGGGTCGATGGATGCCTCGATACGGCCTGTAGGCTATATCACGAAGGAAGTGCTCTGAATAACTGGGAATAATATTAATGATCACTTTTTGGAAGCTTGATATGTCGAACTTGTTTCTAAGGAAATGTACAAACTTATTATTGCCACAAAACGTATTAATGTATGAGGAATTGGCAGCTTGTAATATATGCAATAGATAGTAATCACTGTTCATTGAGCGTGATGCACCATCTACAGGATTGAGGTAATAATACTACTAAAGTATTTGATATCCTTAAAGGAATATGTGTACAGAATAGAATGCGAGAGCAGGAGTCTCACAGCCCAATTCAACAATCCTTCGGTAGAAAACAATATATTAGACGAGAGAAACCCGGTTCTATTTCCTTACTACCTTATTCCTCAGATTAACATAATATTAAGATCTGGTAGGAAATCATGGGATTGGTAGAAGCCTTCATTCTGCTCTATAGTCGCAACACATTCGGTGCACAGTAAACAACAAGACACGACAGAAACATACTATTGTTGAACAGGTCGCTTACTGTGCAGTCCGCAATCAGTTAATATAAGAAGGGTAAGAAAGGTTTTCGCTATTCCCCGTTCACCCAGCACGCGTCCGTAAGGATTACGGGGGCGATCAAGCGTGCTGACTCTCTGGATGGTTGCCACGGGTGATGGCGGGGAGGGGCCATCACTACGGGGAAGCCTGCTGCGATTGCAGCTGGTACTCCCCCGCTGTACTTGTTAATATCGTCGGGGTGACAGCCAAAGTCGACACGAGGTCACTGCTCCTCAGAACAGGGTTTTTCTCTGTTTGGGGATTCAGTCCCGAGTGTCGGGAACGGCTGAAACCTCGGGGATATTAGCAAATACGCGGGATGAGGTGCGCGTCCAAAAGGATTCCGGGGGCGACAAAGCGCATCGACTTAGTGGATGGTCGCCACGGGTGATGGCGGGGAGGGGCCATCACCTCTACGAAAGCTTCCTGCGTTAGGTCAAGGAAGCAAGACACCTTCATTGTATTTGGTGGTGTCCTTGGAGTGACAGCCGAACTCCAGACGAGGTCAAGGACTGTTGATCTGTTCTGAGGATCAGTCTGTGACCGAGTCGCGCGGGACGACTCAAGCCTCCGAGGCATCAGCAAATAAGTGTTGGGTACGGTGTGCGTCCGAAAGGAGACAAAGGGCACCCCCGACCCCTTCACTCTCTGAATGGTAGCCACCATTGAGACTTGCTGCATTCGTCAGTTAGGTCAAGACTGAACGAATTCTCCTTGGCTGACTGGTTATGTCCTCATAATCCACTCCTTTGGCTGTGGAACCGCTGGCGTCTTCCAACTTCCTCCTAACTTCCAAATTGGCGTTCGAAAACATTCTGGGGGTAAAAAAACTCTGATTCTCTAAATCATCTCCACGGGTAAGGGCGTGGACTACCTTCACAATGACAGATATCAGAGTACCTTTCTTTGATAGCTTCCAGGTAGTCTGCTGGAAGGTGTGTAAAATATTTCTTCAATCCCTTTCTCCGCTCTATTTGTTGTTGTTGCTTCTGCTCTTCGTGTATTTATCACAAACTACAGATGCGACAGATGGACCTAGGAAAAGTTCTGCCCACTATCTGACAAGAGAGAAGAAACGTGCAGTGAATCGACAAAATGACGCATGTTCAGTTGCTGTAAGGAGCTTCAATTGTAAATTTTGGTAATCAATGAATGGCCATAAAATCTATGTGTGGATAATTTTGTCTATCCCTATGATATTCGCTAAATTAAATTCAACATCACAGTTCTTAACCGCAATATTCTTTATTATTCAAATATAGAAGGCTAAATATATTGACAGTATCTGTACTACCCTTAGCTGATGGGTTATAGAAAAACTCACAACCCTAGGGTTACCAGGAAATTTAAGATAATAGGCTTACCTATCTCCCATAATCTCGGAAACCATAGATCCAGGAGAGGGTAATGATTATTTTAATCTTAATTCGATACATGCAGTTTACACAACTGAATATAGCATAACTGAAAAATATGCAGTAAAAAGCAAATAAATTATAAGGTGTCCGGAACGTATCATGGATCAAAATTTAACATTTGTAAGTTATTTAGAAATTGAACAGAGAAAGAATGGCCTGAAAAATGCGTTAGGAACATTATTGTAAGATATGAAACATTTCGGACATGCTATCGAGGTTTATCAGATACCCTGGGAACATGACCCCGCAAAGGGGTCACCACAGTAGTCATCCTCAGTCCCTCCATATCAAGCCCGACGCCTGAAGTGAATATTAATATTGACCATCGAAAGAAAAACAAAAAATACCGTGCAGACTAATAGAACTACGACGATAAAATAATTAAAAGTATGTTATAACTATAATCTACGTACCGGTACCTAACTAACTGCTCTAGACTTCAACGGAGTTATGTTTTCTAGTTTGCCTTAGGCACAATTTTGTTACTAACTAGCATGCATCACTTCTTTTCCTTCCACCAATTTAGTAGTCTACATTCCCCTATTAATGATGAATAATTCTGCAGTTCTTCCCGGATGCATCCACTCTCGGTTCAATAACTTTACGATCGTGTACAGCTGATTTTCGTTGCCAATTTTTCTCATTTTCTCCTCATCTATAAATTTCTCTTCTTATTTCCCTTGTCTCTATCTAACCAATCTTTTATAAGGTGTGCCCATCCCATTTCTTCAGAACGTAGTAAACATTTTATTTTCATCTGTATTTTGTCTGTATGCTTTATTTTTGTGGACCTCAATTAACAGCCATATTATGCCCCTCATTTCATTTGTTATATTATCTATATTTATCCTCGTTCTCCCAATTACATAACGGAATTCCTGGGAGGCCTCTTATTTTTACACTGTGAAGCAATTTGTTGCTTATCAATATCACTAACTCTTAGAACTATTTATTTTACATATTCTTAGCTGCTCTGTGCAATCCCTTTACCAGTAGTATCCCATTCCTATTGTTTCCAATATGTTCCGTACCCAACCACGCAGTATCCTTGGTTCTGATATTTCATTTGGAGTTGATAGGCCATCTATAACACTTCACCACCTGATCCCAACTTCAGTCTCAGCCAATATTTGATTATCTTTTTTAACAATATATGCCTGCAGACTTACATTATTGCACTTCATTCTCTTCCCGCAGTTAGCTGTACAACTGGGTAGTTCCATAATTATTTTAGCAAATCTACTCGTAATTGCATCAAGTAGGCTATATGAATTTTCCGTTCAACTCACCAGATATCTGTTCTGAACACCCTAGATTTAACTAATGCATTAAAAATATTTTTATACACTCTCTAGTCGGTGTTGGGCATGTTTTCTATCCGAAATGTTAATAGCTGTCACTGAACTCATGCCCTTTAGTTTTTCTCTTTTTATTTGTTTTGGCCATTTTCCATTTCCACTTAATATCATTCCCAAATACTTTACTTTCTTGACAACTTATAATCCCGTCTCACCCATCCACCATTTTTCATCCTTTGACAACTTATATCCTTTATTTCTGTATATTAATTTTTAATTCAACTCTTTACAGTAATTTACCACTTCATCTATACTTCCCTGCATGCTAGCGAGAGTCAATGTGAGCAGAAGGTTGTAATACGCAAAAATGAGACCTGGGATATCCTAATTCTCATGATCGGGTAAACCCCTGACTCGAAGCCTTTCGACTGAAAAATATCATTTGTCTACATAAATAAAATTCTAGAGGGTCCGATGTTTGTAATTTCGTTCATTCTGCCATTTTCAGATATTTATCCGTTTTAGGTCCAGACCATTTCAGTGGTTTTGAGCTTTCGTGTCTATCTGTCTGACTATTCGTTTGTTCGTCTGTTCCACCATAACGGCAAAATGGCTGAATAGATCTCGACCACACTCCATATTAGGGTATACTCATCCAGAGGCTGGTTTTGATATGAACATGATTTAAATAACACAGAACAGACTGGGGGTTTATAGGGAGATCAAAAAGTCAATTGATATTTTCTCATACACTGTTAATTTTCTGTAAACACTGTAGACTGCATGTGAAACGTCCCTTCATTTTAAATATTTTTCATTATCTCCATAATTTCGCTTACACTACAAATGCCGGAGAAAACTAATATTTTCTGCGGGTTTCGTGCTCTGTTGCAGACCGACAACGAACCTATCGGTCACCATGGCAACGTCTCTGGCTGCTTGCCAGCTGTAAAGTAACGCAATGCCCTTTTCATCACGATTCCTGTAAACTCGTGGTCGTTCGTTGGGTAGAAGGCGAGAGAGATGTCAAGCTGCCATTCTGAGGAATATTTGCGGAATACCGTTGGAGGTTACAATCGTCCTCGAACAGCTCTAAGAGTGGCTGTCCACATTTCAACAGTACCGCGGAGTGTAGCCCAATGGCATAAACAGTGGCCATATGCGAGCCAAAATTTATGATTCTAGCTGCCACGTAATACCGTTGGAGGTTACAATCGTCCTCAAATAGCACTAAGGGTGGCTGTCAATATTTCAACAGTACCGCAGAGTGTAGCCCAATGATATAAACAGTAGCCATATGTAAGCCAAAATTTATGATTCTAGCTGCCACGTAAGTATGCGACAAATAAAGCAATGTGTGAAAACTGTACCCAAATTTCAACCATTCGTAGTTTCTAACTCATTCAAACGTATAAGTAGAGGAGATACGCGAAAATATCATAGGACCAAACATGTAAACCACTAAAAAAGTAAGCTGATCATCAAAACTCACCAGCGCGCAACTTACATCGGAAATAAGATATGGGGACCTCCCCATTGAGTTTCTCGGATAACGTTAAGAGATATACAATTCAATAAAATCTTACTGGCTGCGTGTAAAGTAATTAGGTAGAAATTCGGATACTATGTATAATACCGTAGTGAAGCGCAAGTACATTTGATAGTTAAGACATTTTTGCCACAAGCAGTCAATTAGTTATTATACAGAGTGGTGCATCAGCCACTTGTGATCCAGTTTTATGCATCCCTTCACATTTATTACAATTCTGAAAGACATCGGTACCTCTCCCTAAACGGGTAATATAATAGGATGTGTGTTTACGGGCTAGAAGACAGAAGGAATCGTGAGTGCCAATATGAATTATTTATGGGTACCTTTAATGATCCCGTAAAACGAGTGCAGATACGCAGAACACGTACTTTAAAACTGGAAGTGGACGCACAGACCGGGAGCACGGAACTCTATAGACTGAAGTATAGACAAGGCGAGTGAAGACAACGGACGTGTTGTGCGAAGTGTACCGGGTGAGTGGAGTAGGAGTGAGGAATGGGCAGGACGAGTTGAGTGCTACAAGGAAAATGACCAGCGTTAAACAATATAGGGCCATTATTGGTAGATGGCAGAGAAATAAGAAGAATGCTACAGCTAAAAGTAGTGAAGTCAGCTTAGGGAGGACACTGAAAGGCGAGATGCTGATGGTGGCAGCGGTTGTCACTGTTCTGCTGGTTATTGGGGGTGTGGAAGTAAACCCAGGCCCACAGGGCAGTGGCAACATGAATTTGGAGGACGTTGAAGTAATAAGGAAAGTCGTTAAGGAGGTTATAGAGGAACTCTGTCCGTTTGAGCAGTTAAAACGGATGATACAAGAGCAAGTCAAGGAGCATGAAAGGACGAGACGGTGGATCCAGGAAAACACTAATGAAGTCAAAGGCAAAATGGAAAGCAGTGGGAGTGAGGTAGTTTTTCTAAAGGAGAAAATAAAAAACATTGAAGAGGAGATGAGACTTTGAAGAAAGAATTTGAAGACCACAGACAAGAAAGCATGAAGAAAGCCATTTTAGATATGGAGTACAAGAATAGTCTAAAGTGGACATAATATACAAGGTGGTAAATATAACAAAAAATGAAAATCAACTTCAGTGAGGTAGATATAGATGACGTGAAGCAGATAGGAAGGCTGACGGGGTGCACACCTATAAGGGTCACATTGCTATCCTCGCTGATGGCAGATATAGTAATCAGAAATGCCGGAAACCTACGGGAAGAAAAATGTGGGTTAAGAGAGCCTGGGGTAGAGATGGGAATAGAAATTTCAAAATTTTGAAGAAACATATGATTAGGGCAAGACTTCAAGGGTTGAGAGCTCATATTAGGGGCCACGTACTAGTGGTGTCCAATGGAAAATGGACTCAAAAGTGGGGAGTGGCGAAACTGTTGTATATGGAGGAAGATTTAAATAAGGGCGAAACGAGGGCAGATGAGGAAGTGCATCTGGAAAAAAGACGGGCATCAGGGAGCAGACCCGGAGAAGACGCGGTTGGCTTGGAAGAGAGGGCAATAGGAGGTGGTGTGACGAGTGGTTCTAGCTCTGTGGCATCTCCGGTCTGAACTCTGTTGGAGAGACTCGAGGGGCCAACAAAAGGGACAATAAAAGTTGTGAGAGAATCTACGCAGCGCCTCGAAAGACAGAATGAGATAAACAAGACACCTAGCAAAGGGGGCTTTGAGGAAGGGAAGAAGCATGAGTTTAAAAGAACTGTGGAGAAAGAAAGACAATACGGAGGGTTATTAACGAGAAGTAGAAAGTTAAGTAAAGAGAGTCAGTAAATGACAGAGGATGGAGAAAGATAGTAAATGATGTAGGGTTAAATTTGTTGAGTGATTTGAAATTGAGATAAAAGTGTTGATGGTGTATTAATTGTATGTAAGCTAAGAGGGAGGTAGTCATTTAATTGTAATAAAAAGAGAATGATGGTATTAGGTAGACTTGGTGGTATGGTGGAAAAAAGAGTGATGGTATTAGGTACCTAACTGTATTTGAACTGTCTTGTGTTCTGTATATACAGACCAAAGATGTTTGACTGATAAGGTAAGAGGTAATTGTATTTGAACTGTTCAGTGTTTTGTGTATATAGACCAAAGAGGTTTGATTGATAAAAGAGGTAGTGAGGTAGGTTATTTATAAGAGGTAGGTTTCGTGGTATGGTGGAGAAAATAGTGGCTGTTTTATAGCGATGGTACGGCAATAATTGATGGATATGTGTTTGGAATATAAGGACGTTTGATTTACAAGAGAGGTAGTGATGAGGTGGAGTTATTTTGACTGATGTTGGATAGTTATGTTCAAGGAGATGATGATCGTGATTATGAAAGGAATATGTTCCATAAGAGGTATAAGTATTTGTCTGTCTAGCATTTTGTATATATAGGCCAAAGATTTTTGAGTGATAAGAGAGGTAGTGAGGATGTGGTTGGCCGTTGAGGATTTGTTTTTTAAGCGGGTGACTCGGTGGTATGGTGGTGAAAAGAGAGATGGTTTTATAGCGATGGTATGATGGATATGTGATTGAAATTTAAGTGTGGAATTTGGCTAAGAGCACTCTGAATGGTAGAGAAACTAGTTGAGGAGTTAGCTGATAAAGTGAAAGTTGGAATCTGTTTGGGTCTGTAAATATGTGAAACGTTTGATAAGAGAGGTAGTTATGAGGTGAAGTTATCTCGGATGATGATGGATAGTTATAGTGGTTACAACTGGGAAAAGTAAATTAAATATTGTTATTTATTGCATGTATAATGCACGGCATACTATTGCAGCAGGTATATGTAATACATTGGCTGATTCAGCGAACTGGCAGTAAGGTCAGTGAGTGTGAGGTAGTATCTTTGGAATGTGAAGGTTCGCATGATTCAGCCAGAAGAGAGGAGGAGGTCGCTAAACCCCCTTATGCTGAGTTGCCATTTCTATTACCGCGGGCAGCCCCGCGACCTATGGCAACCGCCAATTATATGATATTCATCAGCCTCCACTGCAAAGTGATCATGGCGGGGAGGTCCTACTATCCATTCTACAGCTATCCTTTGTCAATCTTCAGGCCCCAGCCAGCAGTGAGCACTGCCGGGGGGAGCAATTAGCCCTTTATACTAAATTTATAACACCTTCGGGAGCAGCCTCGGAATTTTTGGCAATTCTTCAGTCTCCAACCAGCAGTTTGCTCTGTAGGGGAAGCAATTACCTCTCTATACCAAACCCCTACCATATTTACGAGCAGCCTCGTGAATTTCTGATAATAGTAGAATAGCGGGTAAATACCACGACGCCTTGCACAGTGATCACTGTGAGGAGGGCCCACTATTCCATTATTATTTTTAGCTATAGTTGAAGATTTCGCCTACGTTGGGCAATGTTATTTCTCTCCATTAAGGATCACTAAGGTAGGAAATACTGTAGATCTGGAGGGAGATAATAATTATAATAAATAATAATAAATAAATAAATAAATAAATATAAGCTGGGAAGCGGGCGCCGTAGGTCAAGTGTCGAAGTAGCTCACATGGCCAGCGGACGGGGAGATATGTGACAGTGGATAGTGCTCAAGGTAGAAGGTTCGTATCCCACATAAAAAATTTAACAGACAGTTGCTTGAGATGTAGTAACGTTGTATGCTCTGACGGAATTTGAAATGTTTAAAGGTATAGCACCTAACTGATTGCAATATTGTTTCAAGGCAGATTATCATAAGTTATTATGCTTCCTTGGCTACGTCGAAATGCCGCTGAAATTACTGCATCATCCTGTAAGCTCCTTGTAGTAGTACAGATTATTCATGCGAGCGCTAGCCTTCGGTGAGTTCGGGCACCTGTATTGTGCTGTCACCTTGTAGCATGTACTGAACTCAACTTGTACTTGATTGTTTTCGTACGTAACAACAGTATTTTGATCTCCATCTGTTATTCTGAATGGAAGGTAGAAGAAGAAAGTTCTTGCTGTTGCTGCTGGACCTTTGGATTATATTCTGAGCACAAGAAGAAAAAAGGATGTTTCCTTTTGATCCAGAATAATTGTATGGCCGTGTGGCGATAGCCACAAAACATCTTTTGAATTGTTTTATCTGTCATCATTGGAAACTGTAAGTAGCAGTTCTGATCTTCTTGACCCCGGAGGTGCATGGAAGTGATAAGCAGTAACTATGATTGAACTGTCCTGTGTCGTTCGGTGTATCTTCATCTAAATCGTGCTACGTAATATTTAACTACCACTGTAAGTGAGAATTTCGGTTAACAAAAGAGTTTGTATTTCAGGTTATCTCTATGGTGAATTAGTTATCAATATTTTGTGAGGCTTTACTGTAATTATTCATAGAATGTTTTAGGTCGTTAATCATTCTGAAAACGTTTTCTTTAAACGAAAATTTATGTATTGGAGGATGATGTAATGATAAGTATGTCTCTCTAACTACTATACTTAGGACTATGTGTCATAATATTCTTTTAAATTTTACTTTGAGTTAATTCAACTGGGAAAACCTTTAATATCTTACCATCCGAATTATTGTGTGAAAGTAGGCGATGTACGAGCGGATTTTTTATGACTAGTTCTATCCTTTGTGGGTTATCTTTTGGGTGGGCTGACATTTTTCTTTCTTAGGTCATGTGACTCGCTGCTATGGTTACATTCACAACTAATGACATTTGATGTCTGATGCCACTGTTTCTGGTTGGCATCTGACGTTCGTTAATTGAACGATGATTGGGTTTCCTTCTTGGTGTTGAATGTGGGACAGAATGCGTGCTTTCGTATTTCTGTGGTTCTCGGTGTTCTAATGTTTTAATATTTTAATCTGGAACATAATTCAGCTTGGCGATTCTTCGTAATTAATTTCACATTAATGTTATATTTTTGATTATGCGTTCCTGATTTGTTCTTGGTGGAACTTGGGAACTGTGACTGACTTTTCCCTGATTTCAGTTCGATGACACTTGAAGTAGTCATAGGGCCGGTTCTACGCGTAACTTGCCCTCCGCGTAAAAGGATGTTTTCGTTCGACCACCCCCCAGGTAGCGCTATCGGCAGCATAAATCGTCGTTACCCGGCGCGTATTTTATCGGCCACTTCGAGGGCCCGACAAGACACTACCTGCCGGGCAAGTTTTGAGAGTTGAACATTATAAGCTGTATTTCTGGTGACATGCAACTTGAATTAGCTTAGTATACTGAAAAAAGCATGATATTGTAACAGTGGCCGATATTGTATTGCAGGATCTTGAACATTAATGCTTCTCTTGAGTTGCAACGGTCACACCAGCCTCTCGCATCGGTAGCTAAGGGAACACATTGTATAAGTCAAGCCTTCGTAAAGAAACTTTAAAAGGATATAAAATCAAGATCTATTTGGAAATAATTTCAAATGGGCTTTAATTTTCTACTTTTTACAGTTTTCAGACACGAGGTATAACTTAATGTATGTATCCTGCCTATCTCAAGCGTTCTTGTAGCATAATGGGTAACACGCTCACTTCGTAATGCGAGGTATGCAGATTCGAGTCTTTTTTATGACGAATCTTTTTTATTTCCATTATTGGTGTTGTGTTAATCTGTATGCCTCTTTTTATACATTCTTTTTTATCATCATCATCATCATCATCATCTGTTTACCCTCCAGGTTCGGCTTTTCCCTCGGACTCAGCGAGGGATCCCACCTCTACCGCCTCAAGGGCAGTGTCCTGGAGCTTCAGACTCTTGGTCGGGGGATACAACTGGGGAGAATGACCAGTACCTCGCCCAGGCGGCTTCACCTGCTATGCTGAACAGGGGCCTTGTGGAGGGATGGGAAGATTGGAAGGGATAGACAAGGAAGACGGAAGGAAGCGGCCGTGGCCTTAAGTTAGGTACCATCCCGGCATTCGCCTGGAGGAGAAGTGGGAAACCACGGAAAACCACTTCCAGGATGGCTGAGGTGGGAATCGAACCCACCTCTACTCAGTTGACCTCCCGAGGCTGAGTGGACCTCGTTCCAGCCCTCGTACCACTTTTCAAATTTTCGTGGCAGAGCCGGGAATCGAACCCGGACCTCCGGGGGTGGCAGCTAATCACGCTAACCACTACACCACAGAGGCGGATACATTCTTTTTTAAATAATATATTTCATCGAAGTATTTAATCACAATATTATGTCTACTAGGAAATTGCATTATATGTAGGCCTATGCTACTTATAGAAAGTGATGTTATGATTAATAGCACGTAGGACTGTCACCCAGGTAGCAGATTCCCTATTAGTTGTTTACATAGTCTTCTTGTAAATTATTTCCAAGAAATTGGAAACTACTCCATTCCCGAATTCATCTTCCTATGAATGGATATTTATGCCGATTAGTTCTTTAAATTTATAGTACGTTCCAACTTTATCTTCATAAAGTTAAACAGAATGAAATGCTTTATCAATAAATTGAAGCATGTGGAACTAAATGAGGTCACAGAACTAGTTGCATACAGAGCATCGTGGAGATACTTCATCAATTCACAGAAGCCTGCAGATAGAATGCTCAAAGGCAATAAGTCCGTAAAGAAGATGTGTGTGTGTGTATACGGGTATGGAAGCGCATAAAGGAGAGTTAAGAACAACGGCAGGGAACGAAAATACATTTTAAAATGTACATTAGAAATACGATGAAAACCTGCGTACCTTCTATTACGGAGCGAGCGACTTGACCAATCTACTACGAGAATACTTTTCAAAAACGCTGCCTTACATGACAGGTTAACTGGCGTAAGAAAATGTAATGTCGAGATTTTAATCCCAATTAGGTATAGATATTGAAGATCATAGATTAAAATCACGAAAGCTTGACGTAAATCGTTGTCCATAACTCTTAAGACTCCCCTTATTAGGCTTTTTGGTGATAATCAGCAGAGTGCAGACGCAAGCACAGGGAAATAAGACAATCGAAATGAGTTTTATGCATCTGACGATAGGTAGCGCCACACTCGAAAGCGAGAAGTCGCTGAAAATCATTCTAGCCAATTTCGTATATCGGTGTCTAGCTCCGGGTAGCTACCTAGCGCTTTCGCGGAGGTGGTTGGACACAAGCCAAAGTACCAGCCGATTTACACCTCGAGGTAGTTTACCTCCGGGGCAGCTGCAAGCCACTTTACCAGCAGATGGTAGAATCGGCCCATAGAGAAACATTTTTCAGCTCCACTATCATATTGTAGCTAAACCAAGATCTTGGAGTTAAGACTTGCATTAAGTATTACTCATTTTATTTTAAAACAGATTTGATTTATTCGGGGAATTGAACTGTAAAAGCAATTTCACTTAATTTTAATTTGGGTCAATCTTAAATTTCCCATGTTTCTTAATTTTATTTAATCATTTCTGTATCTTGCATTCGGGATTTATAATTTGTTTTCTGTCAGTTATTTTCTTCCCTGTCCATTAAAGTTATTGTTTGACTCAAATCTGCTATTATTTTTTAGTCAGTGTTAATTAATTTATGTAATCCGCCTAACCTCGGTGGGCTCAGTGTTTTTCTACGCCTTAGCACGTCCTGCCTTTGGGATCATCTTGGTAAGAGTGTCATATTTGTTTAATATCTTTCTTCTTATCATCCCTGGCCGTGCGACTACTATCGTGCTATGCCAACTCCGAAAGTACGCGATAATACTTGATAGCTTCCAAGGACTGATTTGTTAATTTGAGCCTGTAAAAGACCGTATGTATTGTACCCTTGGAAACGTCGAATCGGCGGTAATCTACTCTTTCATTCTGCCACGGTGCTCTGTAATAAAATATATTTACCGCTCGGAGACTCTCATCTGCTTCGGGTGTGATCAGCTCGGAATTCTTCTTCTAAAGGAGGTACATACCGGAATTAAGTACTACGGGTACTATCACTACTGAATATGAATGGACCAGGTTAAATTTTTACTAATTAATTTATTCTAATCGAAATTAATTAAATTCAAAACAGCTTTCGAGTGGTCAATAAAATCATTAAATTTACTCAAACACGTAAAATCACAATCAGATAGTTAGGTTACGCCATAAGCAATTATGTTCCATAATTGATTAATTAAATTGAAATTAATTGCTGACACCACAGATGTGCAATATTGATTAATGACTGACGTAACCTAGTTACCTTTCATCTAAAACGTAAATTACAATGATTGTTACATAAGGTAACTCTGAGCAGTTTTAAAATTTGTCATCATCATCATCTTCATTTTCCGTTTCCAGCATCCAGCTCTGCAAAAAACCGCAGCCTTTTTGGGTGGAATTAACTTCCAATAACTAACCAGGAGAACCTGACCCCTACAGAGCCCGTCCCCAGGTGGCGGATAGATAGGGGGTCCATACAGTACGTACGGCTGGTTGAAATACCCAATACAACCCGCGGACCAACAGGTAGCTCAATTCCTGGGGGCTTTAAAATACTGGGGTACCCTCTCTCCAGGGGTCATAAATATGGAGGGCCCTTGCCCTGGGTTATGGGTGAAGACCTCAACGGCATCAATGGCGGAGAAGGTGGACTTCGGTACGGTGGAGATGGCGGAAGGGGCAAGCCCGTAAGTAGTAAGGCTGAGCGGGTTCTAAAACAATGGAAGCTGAATCAGCATTTACCCAGGAGGTCATTGACCCCTCATAGTAGAGATACGAGGGTAGGTCATTGGCCCCTAGTAACAGTCGTAAGGCTATTCTGATTCGCGGATTTTTCATTTTTCAGCAAGCCTAACCTCATAGACGCCATATTGGAGGAGCTTAACCTCACCTTTACAGCCAGTTGCCCTTCCTGACGCGGATTTTGCATAACAGAGCAAACATAAATTCACAGTCGCCAACTTGAAGGAGTCAAATCTCACAGGGCCTAGTTTTACGGGCAGGTGCCCTTCCCGAAGGCAACAGTCGCTGTCTTGGAGGGGCCTAACCTCACAGGGCCTGGTTTTCCTGGCAGATGCCCTTCCCAAAGGCAACAGTCGCTGTCTTGGAGGGGCCTAACCTCACTTTAACGGCTAGATGCCCTTCCCGACGCCATCTTGTGTTGTAGTAGTAGGGCGTTGGGGATTCTCGCGACGCTATCTTACGTTGTTCGTCAATGTGAATTCCCGTAAGAGAGAAATCCTAACCTCATGGAGAAGCCTAACCTCACTTTTACGGCCAGATGCCCTTCCCGACGCCGTCTTGTGTAGTAGGGCAATGAGGATTCGCGGATTTTCCGACGCCATCTTGAGTAGTAGGGAAATGGGGGATTCGCATAAGAGAGCATGTCTGATATTATGGATGGGGCCTAACTACATAGGGACTAGTTTTACGGTCAGATGCCCTTACCGACACCATTTTGGAGGTGCCTAACTACACAGGGCTATGTTTTATGGTCAGATGACCTTCCCGTCACACTTTTGATTCCCCCATCAGAGGGGCACATATGCTCTTACTTAGTTTTACGGCCAGATGTCTTTTCCGACGTCATCTTGGAGGGGTCTAACTACACATGGGTCAGTTTTACAGCCAGATGCACTTCCCGACGCCATTTTGGAAGAGCCTAACTGCACAGGACTCAGTTTTACGATCAGGTGCCCTTCCCGACGCCATTTTGGAGGGGCGTAACTACACAAGGCACAGTTTTACGGTCAGATGACCTTCCCGTCGCTATTTTGATCCTCCCACTAGTGGGGACACATATGGCCTAACCTAGTTTTATGGCCAGACGCCCTTCCCGACGTCATCTTGGAGGGGCCTAACTACACACGGCCCCATTTTATGGACAGATGCCCCTCCAGACGCCATCTTGGAGAGGCCTAGTTACACCCAGTTTTACGGTTAGATGTCCTTCTGCCGGTATTGAGATACTGTAATAGAGAGTGGAGGGCTTTATTCCATCATGACAAGAACATTAATAGTTGATGTCCAAGGCTTCAAAGTAAACGGCAACAAATTTGTGTTCAACGAGGAGGCTGTGTTGGATTGCACTGTGTTGTGGGCGCCAAAACTCGTCATTTTAGTATTTAGCCCACCTTTTCCTTACTGTTTGCAAACAGATGAAGATAAAGAGCAGACTGAACGGATCGAATTAATTTATGTTTGCAGAGGGAAGATAAATTAATACCTTATCGATTTCTATCTTTAATAATGAACGCACATTTGTCAAGAGCAGATCATAATTTTTTAAATGGTTGTGAAAAGAAGGAATGGTTGCGTGAGTATCTACCATCAACGTGTGAAATTATCGACTTGCATGAATGAGGATGTCCATCATTTAAAACTCTTTACAAGGAGCATAGTGGAGAAACAATTAAACAGTCTTTACGACAGGTGTGCATGCTTTTTGTTTCGTTGTGTTGCAGTGCATGCCGCAAGGTGAACAACATATGTAAATTGCAGTGCCGACATGACGTTAGTGAGAAAGAAACATTTTAAGAGTAAAGACATCTTGTCATTTCTGTACGTTATTAAGTGTAACGCAGTTGGAAAGGCAATGCCTCCTGTGTGGACTCAAGATCATGTTTTGTTAGAGCTTCAAACGTGTAGTTTACATCATGAACAAGTGAGTTTAGATAGGAGACCTTCAGTGAGACAGTGTCGTACATGCCAACTCATTAAACTGTATCACAGACCCAAAACTAATGAGTTGTCTTCGCTTATAAACACTTACCATTGCTGCGAAAAGAGTAAACAAGGTGTCGCAGGAAAAGGTGAAGAAACGTTCTGGGAGAAAGGTAAGGACACATGCTGGGCATGGACTCATCAATAAGTAATCGATCTTCTTTCCTTTGAGCTTCATCTTCCTAGTTACAAGTACTGCGGTCCTCGAACTCGACTTGACGTCTGCCTGGCAAGTGGTGAAGATCCTGGTATTAATATCTTAGATGCTGCGTGCAAAGAACATGACATTGCTTATCGTGAAAACAACGGCACTTGTCGTTGCCGGTGCAATGAAAGGAAAACTGTTACTAGGTAGTGGCACTAAACAGCGAGGACAGTAAAGTAATCTATGTAAAAGAAGGACAGAACAGATTCACTTAAAAATGTATATATTCTAAAAATAAATACGAATTGTAAAACATATTTGCAGGTGCTGTTTTATTTTTTAAATATTAATCCACCCCTCAACATGGTCTAAATTATCTAGTAGTAACAATGTTGACTTGTATGTTTAATCCTGTCTTATGACATAGAAGAAAGGAGAGGTATAGTTTCGAGAATAAAAAACTCAAGTTTTAAAGTTGATCTCTTTATTAATCCATGAATTAAAGTTGTTATTAAAATTAGGCCATTTAACATATAGTTTACTTTCACAACGACAAATAACACGTTCGATTAAATAGTGATTAGGATATTTTGTTTTCTGCAGTTCTTCGATGTAGAATCCCCCTTCAAAGGCTGTCCTCTGAGATCGCAAAGTAAATATGTAACTGGATTAGTAAGCTTAACACTCCTTATTTGAAAAATTTCTGTGATCCAGTTAGGGGTGTGTACTTTTGCAAAGATAGACTAGTTGTTTGCTGATGCGAGCGAAATCACCTTTTTATAGCGGGCGGCGCGGATCAGCCGTTTTGATTACAAGATGAATAGCATCTAAGCATGGTGTATTCTTTGTAACAAGACGTGGTTTTCTCCCGATAGTACGATGAGGTGTATCGGTGTAGGTAGACACGAGGCTAGGTAACAGTTCAATCCAACGATTTGAACTTTGTGGTGTAAATTCTCGCAACGTCATTGTTTTGAATGTACGATTAAATCATTCTACAACACTTGCCTTGAGATTGCTGTACGTAGAGTAGTGATGAATACCAAGTAACTTGAGGTGAGAAGAAAATTCCTTGTTGTAAATTTCCTTACCTCGATCGATTTGAAGAAGACTTTGGCAGCGTTTTGATTGTTCAAAAACATGTTTAAAAGCGTATTTGACTTGAGCTGCTGTCTTGGAATGCACAGGTTGTGCAAAAGCAAATTTAGAGTACACATCGATAACAGTAAGTAGATACTTATACCCCTTATTGCTAGAGGCATATGGAATCATTTCTACTAAGTCTGCTTGCCAGAAATCACCTTTCCGTCGTATAATAACGCGTCTGCGTCAGTAGGTGCGACGTGCTGGTTTATGTAACTCGTGTGCGGTGCTTATCTTTACAGGCGAGGTCCTATCTTGACAGCCATTACTGAATAATACACGCATGTCGTAATCTTCTCTCTATTTCTAGTATTTCTGATTCATGACCTGTGTGACAAGCATCTTCGAAGCTCTTAGAAGTTGTAATCGTTCAACGACTAAGTTAGGGTCATTTCAATATCTTACGTCTACATACGGCAAGAAAGGCTTGTAGATAACATTAAGACCACGTGCAGTTAGTTGATGTAACGGAAACAGCTTAGAAATAAACTCTCGATACTTGTAACTCTTATTTGCATTTACTGCTTCTGTTCTCTTGTAATTACGCCGTGTTGCGCCAGTAGCAAAAAGTATTTTATTTTTAATTTTTAAAATCATCATTTAAAATTTTATCCTTGTAAGGTATTCACGAGAAAAGAAGTTTTAAGAGTCCTTTTACGATGAGTCTGTTGCTATTAATCTTAACATTTGCATTACCTATCCAGAAACAGTTGTCTTCATAGAGAATACCGTAGGTTGTGTCAGTTTGTCCTGTAAAAAGTGTTGCTGTAGAAGGAGCAAAGAGAGAACCAGAGGTCTTTTGAATAAAAGTCTTAAACTGATTACGATAATCTGGTGTAGAAGCGGCAAACTATCGATAGTAATCGCCATCAATATTTTCCGATATGATGAGCTCTACTATCGAGAGTAATCAGTAGTTTTCAAAAAGTGGAACGAATCATATCATTATGCCTGAAAATAGAACATTTATTGAACACAATCCAAAAAAGTCAGTAGAATGCACGACTATTTCATGCTATGTAATTTCTGAACTTCAAATCAAAATCACTCAAAAGTCTCTTCAGGGATACGCCCGAGTCATTCTTGGGCTGCAGGCGCTTGCCCCTAACGTGACCGCCCAAGAAATTCTCGTTCACCTGCAGTATTCATTTTGCGATCGCCCGACATTTTTCGGGTATTGTAATATCTTTGGAAAAATGTTTTACAGCATTCTCAACTGATAGCAAGAGAGTTTTCAGTTGCTTTCATGAACTCTTTGACCTAAAATGTGCCTTATCTTCCCTCGCCTACATACACTCTCTGACAACATATAAATATCTTTTCTTTTTTGTCCCGTATTGGCATCAACTCAACTAAGGTTAGGTTGAATGGAGAATTCCACCTACCAAAATGCAAAATAGTCTTTCTGCTGGCACTAAAGTGAATAGATACTTATATGCACACCTATGAATTGAAACAAACTCTTTACCAGTTAACTGCAAAAGCGGTACAATAACTGTTAGCGCGAAAAATAAGCCAATGAGGGAAAAACTATCGTTGACTATCGGTAATAGGCAACTGACTATCGATGTATGACGATAGTGTTCGCTATCGATAACTATCGACAGCGCTATCGATAGTTTTCCGCCTTTAATCTGGCGTGATCATAACCTTAGACAAAAAGGGTAGATCTTGTGATGATGTAGTAGGTGTTTCAGCAATAACATATGTACATAAAAACATAATACGCTTAGATGGTGAATTATCGTTAAATTCTTCTTCATCGTCCTCTTCTTCATCCCTATCCTGTTTCTCCTCTTCCTCATTCCGATTCTCTTCTTTAAGCTTTTCTTGTTTATGCTTCTCTTCTTCATGCTTCTCTTTTATCATATGATGTTTGCATAGGAGCAAAACTTGTAGTACACTAGGGCAATGAATTAGAATTAAAAGTTTCTTTCAGTGGTGTACCTAGTTGCGTTTTCGAAAATAAATCAGTGTCTGCTAGAATACGTTTAAGCTCTTTAAATTTCCGTCGAATATTGTTTCGAGCACGGATTATATGTTTTGTAATCTCTTTGCTGGATGTTGACATGATGTTGGATTTTGATCAAGTGGTTTCTGTAACGCTGTGTTAATGCATATAAAATGATCAAAACCCACGCGATATCGTCCACACTGAACATCCATTCCTTTATCGATAACTAACAAGCCGCAACGATGTCTTGACTAACATGTAGCACACACAGGTTTAAAGTCATTAAATGTCATATCAGTGTTAACATGATCATCATACACATGCCGCATGTTGCGCTCATCTTGCCGAGCAAGCACAATAATATCTGCGTTGTCACGTATCAACTGCTTAGGCACACGAGGATAGGTTTGACATAAATAGATGCAATCTATATATTTATGTCGCCCCGTACTAAATTATGCACGATTAACGTTTTGCTGTTTTGTTGCTACATCGTCAAAGATAATAAGAGAATTGGGAAGCACCTCATCCGGTGATGGTACTTGCTCATGTGAATTACATTGAAAATATTTCAATCCATATTTAAGCAGATCGTGCATTACAATTTGTAGAGTAGTATATAGTGCTTGATAGAGTGATTGGGAAAACATAAATATTCTCGAAGCGTATGCCATTTAAAGAGGTAATGAGTGTAAGTAAAAAATTTGTTTTTCCACATCCCGATGGGCCTGATATAATACATCGAATAGTAAAAGGAAACAACGTTCCATAGCGCCTTTTTGTAGTTGTACTAGAACCAGGTAAGAAATGTGGCACGATGTCACTGACAGGTTGTATGTCTTGTTTCTTTATAATCTTCATCGTAACTGAATAATAAAGTACGCAATAGTAATATATATAGCAAACGAAACAACAAGTAACTGCCAGTTCATAAGTTGCTCTTTGCGAGTAAGGTCATGCACAGAATGGTGAAACAACGATATCCAAGCGAAATGAAGAAGAAAATTTAAACTGTTGGATGGAAAGTTGTTTGTAAAGGCTGCACGAAAAGCTATTCGAGGGGAATACAATCCGCGTGTAGCTATTACTAAGGCACTTCGCACAGCATGAGCAAAAATTTCTCCAAAGTGCAGAGCAATGTTTTGTCCTCGTGCACGAATTATTCTTGTACCAAAACGAGAAGGATTTCTTCCTGCGCTGTTTGCTGGACTAGCAGCGTTAGGATCTTTGATGAGTGGTGCTAGTGCTGTAGCAAGAACTGGTAAGGCTGTAGAAGAAGCGAAGCAACAGTTGAAAGAGGGTGAACGTCATAACAAGACTATAGAAGCAATTGCATTACGAGGCAAATGTGTACAGATTAAGCTTACGCCATACAAAAAAGGGCTTGGCATCTACATTTCTCAAAAACCTCTACTGAATGCCATGCCACATAGAGCTCTAACCCACGAAGAATTTTTTTACGTTTGCTTAACAACTAGGAATTCATTATTTTTGAGGTGTGCATATGCGCGATCAATTACCAGCACGCCCACGTGAACTTGAGAGTGCAGTAAGTAACTTATACAACAGTCGCGGACCTGGAAATCATTACGTTGCCTACGTAAAACGAGAAATCTAAAGTATGGTATTTCGATAGCTATGTAGACTTACTTCCTCCATTTGAGCTCATATGTTATTTCGGAAGCATTGCAGACATCGTTTACAATAAAAACCGTGTGCGAAAATTCAATACACGCATGTGCGGACGATAATGTCTTATGTCTTATATCAAACCCAGACAATAGACAAAGAGCATTAGTGTGCACGTGATGACTAACGGTGAAAGAACATTTGCTGTACGCGTAGAAGGACCTCAAACAACCGTCTACTTTAATCCACCAATCGAACTCGGTTATCAGCTACATAGTCTTGGACTTGTGTCGTTTGAAAGCTACAATAAAATCGATAATTTGAGTGATGGTGTAAACGATTTCTATTACGATGAGTATATGCTAACCCTACCAGGCAGTTATTCAGTAGACAATATTCATGACTACATAAAAAGTACGTTAACTGAATAGTTTACTGAAGAGAGTTTTAGTAATAATTATTGCAAGTTCCCAATTACTGTAAGCAACATCACACATAAATGTGTTATTGAGTCATCATTTAAGATTTACTTCAAATCACAACCTGATTCGATTGGAGCATTGTTTGGATTTTCACCAAGGGAGCTCATACCGAACGTACGTTACGAGTCTGAAAACATATAACACTCTTGATGATCGTCATGTGAACATTACTTGCAATGTTATTACAGACTTGAATAGTAATGAACAAATTTGACACGTCTTTCACGACTCTATTATTACAGTGGAACGTGGTTATACTATCCGTGAGAAACCGCCAGTCGTTCTTTACCATCCTGTGTCTGTAAAACACATTAGTAACATCACTCTCAGGCTTGTAAATATACATAACCATCTTATTAATTTAGATCGGCACACATACGTATCTTACAAACTTCACATAGCAGAAACTCATGAAGGTATAGTACGAAGTGAGCTTCATTCTTAGCAGCCTTTTAGATCTGGACTGAATAATAATGATGAAATTCGATTCATCATTAACCAGCAAGATGCATATACACCATACCACAAGAAAGCTACCTCTTTATTGAAGGACGACTAGATAGGTCAGATGGAAGTAGACCAAGCACATATCAACTAAACAACCATTGTCTAGCTCTTTTCTGAAGCGCGATATGAAGTAAATAATGTAGAAATAGATAGATCGAAGAATGTTGGTATTACAAGTGCAATGAAACTCTATCCTTGTTTTTGTGATGAATAAAGTCATCTTTTAAGGATGGCAGGATGGGGTCCAAAAGCTACTAACAACTGGATGATTAATGAGGACGGAACTTTTACAGGTATGTTATCATTGAACCATATTATTGGCTTCGCAGAAGACTTTAGACGTATTGCAGTCCACGCAAAACGAGAGCTAATTCTGATCCGTGATCGAAGTGATTACAATTCTCTTAAATCAGCAAAAAACCAGTAGACTCGAAAATTACACTTCATCGTATATTGTGGAGGATTCCACATGTAACATTATCTGATCGAGAAAAATTTCGATTGCTCGAGATTGTAGAAAATGAGACGCCATTATCTATACGATTTCGAAGTTGGGAACTGCATGAGTATCCTGTGTTACCACCTACAAGCAAGCATAGCTGGGCTGTTAAAACGTCACGTTTTACTGAAAAGCCTTTGTATATTATTTTTGGATTTCAAACCCATCGTAAATTCAACCATGGAAAAGATAGCTTACAATTTGATCACTGTTGATTAAGAAATATTAGACTATATCTCAACGGAACTACGTATCCATACGAAAACATGGACATACATTTTGAGAAAATCAATTTGGGTTGCTCTATGACATGTTTTATAAATTCCAATCATCGTATTATCAGAAAGAAGATCGTCCGCTATTTTCGCCTGAAGAATTTAAAATAAAGCACCGATTGTAGTTATAGACTGCTCTTATCACGAAGAATCTATAAAAAATATCGTATCGATATTCAATTAGAATTTGAAACATCTGAAAACATTCCTGCTAACACAACAGCCTCTTGTCTTATTATTCATATGAGTGATGTTACTTACTATCCGCTAACGAATATTGTCACAAGACTATAAATAAGGATAGCACTTTATCATGAACATTAGTGCGTGTTTCTACATCGTACACTGTGGAACATAAAGAAGGAAAAGTCTACACGGTTGCAGACAATCGTCTTGATAACAAACAAAACTGTGAATGTGTATGCTGATCGCATGCTAATACGCAACATCTTCTTTATCTCACACAAGTAAGTGAGGCTATTAAGATGTTCTATAAACATAGAACCTTATATCACATGCCAAAACATCTGATTCAATGTTTACCACCAGGATTTTTATCTACTCACGCTGCTCCTGTCGTAGATGCTGTTTGGGACATCCTTCCTCTCTACAGTAAGATGTCAATCGATGTAGCTTCATGCAGACCCTGCCAACGTCATTACAAACATAGAGGTAAAATAGTTCGGATGATTAGGATGGGCCTAATCCGAAGATTGAAAACTGTACACAGTGTATGGATGAACTTTTCTCTTCATTACAGTACCTGATAATTATTCAGGAAGGAACAAAACACATGAATAACAACAAGGCAAAGTATAACATACATAGTAAAATATATTTAAAAATAATTTCTTAAACAATAAATGTTTTCTTTAATTTGAATGTTTCAGGGGGCATTACAATTTTGGAAGCATGCTACCTCTTCACAGTAAACTGTTAAGGAGTAAAGTAACCTTGTCGGCAGCATAACCAAGACTATTATGTAACTGGTACAAATTTGTTTAATTTTGTAAATAATGATACAATAAATATTTCATTAAATTCAAAATGGTCTAGTTATTGCATTCCCTTTCCCCACTTACACCTATCGAAGATATTCACACTCATACCGTCTATAAAGGCTTGAGTTACTGGAGAGTGGCCTTGATAACGAACAAGTCTAAACATGCATAAACATGTCGACTTCATCGCTGCATGTTAAGAACAGAATAATCTTCGTATGGCACGCGCTCATCCCCGTCGGAGACAGTCTGTCGGATGGGGGCGTAAAGCCTTAAGCATAAGATCATGTCGTCATAGTTATGCGTGCTTAGAATTGTTCGTTACTGTCGGATGGAGACGTAAAGCCATGAGCTGACCTTTTTTAAATCACTCAAGCTGTAACGTCACGTTATTTTTCCGTCGGATGGAAACGTAAAGCCGTAAGCAGAGTAAAACTGGGCCAGGCCCCACCAAAATAGTGACTGTAAAAATAGGCTCCTTCAAAATGGCATCTGTCCGTGGCACACAAATGCATGTCGCTAAGTCCCCCGTCAGTGAGGTTATTGAAACCGAACACATTTTTCAAAGTTCCGCGGCAAAACAAGTGCACGTGGTTAGGACGTGTCAAGATAACTTCAGAGAGGTTAGCCACGTTCAAATATTCCGCGCCAAAACAAGTGCACGTGGTTAGGACCTGTCAGGATGGCAGCTGTCATCTGGACAGCTGTTTAAATTCCGCGCTCAAGTAGTTAAAATGGCAGCAGTGATGTTATGATTTGTCAAGATGGCAGCAGCGAAGGTTTGCGAAGTTTACTTGTTCAAAATCCGCGCCAAACAAGCGCACGTGGTTAGGACTTGTCAAGATGGACGCTGTTATCTTAACAGCTGTTCAAATTGCGCGCCCACGTTGTTAAAATGGTAGCAGTGATGTTAGGACCTCTTAAGATGGCAGCAGCAAGGTTACCGACGTTTACTTGTTCAAAATCCGCGCCAAAATGTGCACGTATTTCGGACGTGTCAAGATGGCAGTTGTCATCTTAACAGCTGTTTAAATTCCGCGCCCACGTGGTTAAGATGGCAGCAGTGATGATAGGACCGATCAAGATGGCAGCAGTGAGGTTAGCCACGTTCAATATTCCGTGCCAAAAAAGTGCACGTGGTTAGGACCTGTCAAGATGGCAGCTGTCATCTTGACAGGTGTTAAAATTCCGCGCCCACGTGGTTATAACAGCAGCAGTGAGGTTAGGACCTGTCAAGATGGCAGTAGTGAGGTTAGCCACGTTCACTTGTTCAAAATGCGTGCAACCAAGTGCACGTGGTTAGGACCTGTCAAGATGGCAGCTGTCACGTGACAGTTGTTTAAATTCCGCGCCCCACATGGTTAAGATAGCAGCAGTGAGGTTAGGACCTGTTAAGATGGCAGCAGTGAGGTTAGCGACGTTCACTTGTTCAAAATCCATGCCAAACAAGTGGACGTGCTTAGGACCTGTCATGGTGGCAGCTGTCATCTTGAGAGCTGTTCAAATTCCGCACCCACGTGGTTATGATGGTAACAGTGAGTTTAGGACCTGTTAAGATGGCAGCAGTGTTTTTAGCGACGTTCATTTATTCAAAATCCACGCCAAACAAGTTCACGTGGTTAGAAGCTGTCAAGATGAGAGGCTGTCATCTTGACAGCTGTTTGAATTCCGCGCCCACGTTGTTAAGATGGCAGCAGTGAGGTTAGGGTCTGTCAAGATGGCCACAGTGAGATTAGCGACGTTCTCTTGTCCAAACAGTGAGGTTAGGGTCTGTCAAGATGACAGCGTTTAGGTTAAGATTTTTTCGGTCAATATGAAATACACATGATGGTTGCAATGGCAGTACAGGTGTTTAAAATAACTAATCCAAGGGCATTTTCACCAGTTGAATGTATCGGAATGTATTGTGAGTAATTAGGACCAGGATAAAACTTCACGGTACGTGAAAAAGCAGTCGGAATTCTGAAATTCCAAACCAAAAAATCATGTTTAAATGTTTTTTTAGGATAAGAATATTTTCATTCATTCTTAAATACACCTATCCCAATTACACTTTCAGCAGATGTGTTTACAAATGTCACAATGTTATTTTCACCAATGAAAAATATACTCGCACAGTTGAAGAAACATTCGACTGTACTCTATTTACGTACACAATATACAGTGGAACACGAAAATAAAAATCAACCCATATAAGCAAAACACAAAGATAAAAATGAAACACTATATGCAAGCGAAACAGGAGATTAAAATAAAATTATACAAGCAAAACATGAAAATAAAACTTCAATCAATCAATACTGATCTGCATTTAGGGCAGTCGCCCAGGCGGCAGATTCCCTATCTGTTGCTTTCTTAGCCTTTTCCGAAATGATTTCAAAGAAATTGGAAATTTATTGAACATCTCCCTTGGAAAGTTATTCCAATCCCTAACTCCCCTTCCTATAAATGAATATTTGCCCCAGTTTGTCCTCTTGAATTCCAACTTTATCTTCATATTGTGATCTTTCCTACTTTTATAAACGCCATTCAAACTTATTCGTCTACTAATGTCATTCCACGCCGTCTCTCCGCTGACAGCTCGGAACATACCACTTAGTCGAGCAGCTCGTCTTCTTTCTCTCAATTCTTCCCAACCCAAACATTGCAACATTTTTGTAACGCTACTCTTTTGTCGGAAATCACCCAGAACAAATCGAGCTGCTTTTCTTTGGATTTTTTCCAGTTCTTGAATCAGGTAATCCTGGTGAGGGTCCCATACACTGGAACCATACTCTAGTTGGGGTCTTACCAGAGACTTATATGCCCTCTCCTTTACATCGTTACTACAACTCCTAAACACCCTCATAACCATGTGCAGAGATCGGTACCCTTTATTTACAATCCCATTTATGTGATTACCCCAATGAAGATCTTTCCTTATATTAACACCTAGATACTTACAATGATCCCCAAAAAGAACTTTCACCCCATCAACGCAGTAATTAAAACTTAGAGGACTTTTCCCATTTGTGATACTCACAACCTGACATTTGACCCCGTTTATCAACATACCATTGCCTGCTGTCCATCTCACAACATTTTCGAGGTCACGTTGCAGTTGCTCACAATCTTGTAACTAATTTATTACTCTATAGAGAATAACATCATCCGCAAAAAGCCTTACCTCTGATTCCACTCCTTTACTCATATCATTTATATATATAAGAAAACATAAAGGTCCGATAATACTGCCTTCAGGAATTCCCCTCTTAATTATTACAGGGTCAGATAAAGCTTCACCTACTGTAATTCTCTGAGATCTATTTTCTAGAAATATAGCAACCCATTCAGTCACTCTTTTGTCTAGTCCAATTGCACTCATTTTTGCCAGTAGTCTCCCATGATCCACCCTATCAAATGCTTTAGACAGGTCAATCGCGATACAGTCCATTTGACCTCCAGAATCCAAGATATCTGCTATATCTTCCTGGAATCCTTCAAGTTGAGCTTCAGTGGAGTAATCTTTCCTAAAACCGAATTGCCTTCTATCGAACCAGTTATTAATTTCACAAACATGTCTAATATAATCAGAAAGAATGCCTTCCCAAAGCTTACATACAATGCATGTCAAACTTACTGGCCTGTAATTTTCAGCTTTATGTCTATCACCCTTTCCTTTATACACAGGGGCAACTATAGCAACTCTCCATTCATCTGGTATAGCTCCTCCGACCAAACAATAATCAAATAAGTACTTCAGATATGGTACTATATCCCAACCCATTGTCTTTAGCATATCCCCAGAAATCTGATCAATTCCAGCCGCTTTTCTAGTTTTCAGCTTTTGTATCTTATTGTAAATGTCATTGTTATCATATGTAAATTTTATTACTTCTTTGGCCTTAGTCTCCTCCTCTATCTCGACATTATCCTTGAAACCAACAATCTTTACATACTGCTGACTGAATACTTCTGCCTTTTGAAGATCTTCACATACACACTCCCCTTGTTCATTAATTATTTCTGGAATGTCCTTCTTGGAACCTGTTTCTGCCTTAAAATACCTATACATACCCTTCCATTTTTCACTAAACTTAAGCACAATATACAAGCAGAACACGAAAATAAAATTTGTGGGATGTGTAAGTGAAATATTTGTCACTGTGCCAGTTGAAGATCCTTTTGCAGACAAAATAGATCATAAATTCACTTCACTCTGTTCGGTTTTATTCTACTAAAAAGTCATAAACAGGACTCCGATGCGACATTATGCAAAGTTTACCGTCTTCCGTAAACACTCTTACAAAACATCTGAAAACAAAACAGGGTATATTACGATATTCGCATGTACTGTACCCGGAAAAGTGTTTATATCTTTGAGGCGCTTGATATTAAATTAATGAGCATGGATTCTATCTAGGGAGTGGCTTTATCATTGGAGTTGGTACAGAGAGGGGTATAGTTATCAATCTTAAAGATCATCTTTTTTTATTATAGAAAGCAAGTTGATATCACCTTCGTACAGCAGCATGGAAGTGTTGTGGCTGGTTAGCAACTCCGAGTCCTGAGATGCGCCGGATACGGGGACCACGCCTGCTTGGATGAGAAGTTCTAGAATTTCTCGAAGTTCTGGACTTTCTTGAAGTTCTGGAATGTCTCGAAGTTCTGCAATGTCCCGAAGATCTGGATGCACACGTTCAGAGTTCGATTTGAGATGTGATTCATATGTGAGATTTCTGCACGGCACTCCACACATTCATGGCACTGTTTAAACAGATACAACCTTTCAATGATTGTTACTACACTCTTAACATTGAATCCAAAACGTCACTCGGAGAACAGGATGATTTTGAAAAGCTTACAGTAAATCAGAATGTTATGTAGGATTACAGTCACCACAGTTCTTAACGCATAGTTTCTGAAGATTTAGAACACACTGGCACATTGGCAATGAACTGAATAAATGAAATAACACTCTGAAACTGTTCGGTCAGTAGGCAAAGCGAATAATGATATTTGAAAAAATCTAATTTCATAAATTATGGATTTACTCAAAATGCTAGAAAGTTCTATGCTTTCTGGGAACGTGACATGCGTATTCTGAGTTATCACAGTCTTTAATGAGGATAAGAATCTAAACACAAGTACCGATGCAGCACTTGGAAAGTATTGAATATTTTTACAATTAAACGAAATGTTTGAACGTCCCTAAGTTTGAAAATTATTCACAGAACGTAAATTCGAGGGGCACTTGGAAAAAAGTCATGTCGTTCACACGAAAGTTTATGTTGGTAGGACACAAATTCAACCTACACGTTCGGAAAATCTCTATGTTCACGAAAATACAAGTTCGAATAAGTTCGAAACATAAGTTCCAACGTGGTATACAACACTCATGAAAATTCTAAGTTCTTTCAATCATCGTCGGATAACCAAGTCCCAAACGCGGCACTTCAAGAAAATGACAAAGTCCCTACGTGGCACTTTAAGAAAATAACAAAGTCCAATGTGACACTCGAAGAATATGACAAAGTTCCTATGTCACTTTAAGAAAATAACAAAGTCCAATGTGACACTCGAAGAATATGACAAAGTCCCAACACGACACCTTGAGAAAATAACGAAGTTCCAACACTTGGATTTCGAAGACTTTTCAACTATAAGGTTGGCACACACAATGCTCCTCCCGTCACCCGTGTCGCAGAGACGGTGGAGCGACAGATACTGAATTCGTAGGTCGGGTGGTCCTCCTTTTATACCCGTTCGCGTGGAAGTGTCTAGAACCCGGGTATTATCTACCCTTTTATCTCCTAAAGTATTCGGTGGATTTCCCTGAAATCGTGGCATATTGCGTCCATAGTAATGGTTTTTATGATGGCAGTGTCGAAATAGCGATAGTTTAGCGCAAAATAGACTTTTGCGGGTAAGCTAGGACATTACCATATATGGTCACGTATAGCGTGCTCAAGGAGGTCACGTCACTCGCTGCGTACATTATTGAGTTCGGCGGGTTGCAACCTTCCACCTCGCGCGAAGTTCAATAAACATACTTCGGACTTCTCTCGTAGCGGCGTTCCCGGTACAGTACCGAAGGCCAGTTGCCGTTCAAGTGGAACTTACAGAACAAAGAGGGTGTGACAGTCAACTAGTAGGCGAAGGGCAGTGCATAGTGGCGCTTCTGACAGGACAGCGAGTCACTATCTCGGTCTCGCTTCAGAACGTTTCGGAACAATTGACACTCGGTGTTCCGTAACAGCGGAACATAACTATGCACCAGCACAGTGTGCCGAAACGGGGACATAGTGAGCAACCCTACTGCACTCCATGAGATAACTAAAGAACTCCCTCAGATGTTAGTATTCAAAATACGCGCCCTTGTTCGAAAATATACCACCATCTTTAGAAGTTTGTGATAATAGCGGTCTCTATATCCAGTAGCGGCGATTGGGAATTAAATGTGCGCAGGCAAAATATATCGACAACAAACAGTACCCGGATTTGTGGGATATAGCGGGTGTGTGTGCTCGTGTGTGATATACTGATCCCATCATTCACAGTCGTCAAAAGGGATACCTAAATTTACTAGCCAACGTAGCCGCGAGATACGTAGTTGTGAAAGGAGCATCCATTTTTGTATCATTACTTGATGAGCACCCTGTGTCTTCTTTATGTCTCGTGCCCACGAGACAAGAGAGATGTTGAAATGAAATTTCTTTGGGCAGGAAAGAAATCCAGATGTATAAGATCCTAGGAGAGAATTCCGAATGGATTCGATCATACTCGTGGCTAATTTCTAAAATACAATAATTATCCAGATGAAAATTAAAACTTGTATTGGTACAGTGGAGCGCCCAGTAAATTGAAATGAATTGTCATGTAATTAAATTTCTTCTGACCAAAGATGGAAAGATTGTGCAAGGCCGTGGGGAGATTCGAAGCTACATGTGTATGTTGCCATGGAGGGGCAAAAGTATTTATTCAACCCACGCTGCAACATTTTGTACCATTTAGAGATAAATTAAAATTATAAAATAATGAAATTCATATTCCTCGAATTTTTCTGAAAACTGGGGATACAAGAGATGAGACCCGTTGGATAATTAAATTGTTCAATGTGGTGCAAACTTCTTACCATTTTTCGCGTGCAAAAATGCATATATACCAAGAGTGACGAGGGAGGCCAGAAGCATTCCTTCCTTATCAATACAATAAATACAATCAATACTGATCTGCATTTAGGGCTGTCGCCCAGGTGGCAGATTCCCTATCTGTTGTTTTCCTAGCCTTTTCTTAAATGATTTCATAGAAATTGGAAATTTATTGAACATCTCCCTTGGTAAGTTATTCCAATCCCTAACTCCCCTTCCTATGAATGAATATTTGGCCCAGTTTGTCGTCTTGAATTCCAACTTTATCTTCCCTACTTTTATAAACGCCACTCAAACATATTCGTCTACTAATGTAATTCCACGCCATCTTTCCGCTGACAGCTTGGAACATACCACTTAGTCGAGCAGCTCTTCTTCTTTCTCCCAATTCTTCGCAGCCCAAACTTTGCAACAGTTTTGTAACGCTACTCTTTTGTCGGAAATCACCCAGAACAAATTGAGCTGCTTTTCTTTCGATTTTTCCAGTTCTTGAATCAGATAATCCTGGTGAGGGTCCCAAACACTGGAACCGAACTCTAGTTGGGGTCCTACCAGAGACTTATATGCCCTCTCCTTTACATCCTTACTACAATCCCTAAACAATCTCATAACCATGTGCAGAGATCTGTACCCTTTATTTACAATCCCATTTATGTGATTACCCCAATGAAGATCTTTCCTTATATTAACACCCATATACTTACAATGACCCCAAAAAGGAACTTTCACCCCATCAACGCGGTAATAAAAACTGAGAGGACTTTTCCTATTTGTGAAACTCACAACCTGACTTTTAACCCCGGTTATCAACATACCATTGCCTGCTGTCCATCTCACAACATTATCGAGGTCACGTTGCAGTTGCTCACAATCTTGTAACTAATTTATTACTCTATAGAGAATAACATCATCCGCAAAAAGCCTTACCTCTGATTCCACTCCTTTACTCATATCATTTATATATATATAAGAAAACATAAAGGTCCGATAATACTGCCTTCAGGAATTCCCCTCTTAATTATTACAGGGTCAGATAAAGCTTCACCTACTGTAATTCTCTGAGATCTATTTTCTAGAAATATAGCAACCCATTCAGTCACTCTTTTGTCTAGTCCAATTGCACTCATTTTTGTCAGTAGTATCCCATGATCCACCCTATCAAATGCTTTAGACAGGTCAATCGCGATACAGTCCATTTGACCTCCAGAATCCAAGATATCTGCTATATCTTCCTGGAATCCTTCAAGTTGAGCTTCAGTGGAATAATCTTTCCTAAAACCGAATTGCCTTCTATCGAACCAGTTATTAATTTCACAAACATGTCTAATATAATCAGAAAGAATGCCTTCCCAAAGCAAACATACAATGCATGTCAAACTTACTGGCCTGTAATTTTCAGCTTTATGTCTATCACCCTTTCCTTTATACACAGGGACTACTATAGCAACTCTCCATTCATGTGGTATAGCTCCTCCGACCAAAAAAACATACATACATACATACATACATACTTACATACATACATACATACATACATACATACATACATACATACATACATACATACATACATACATTATCATTATAAACTGTTATGCCTTTCAGCGTTCAGTCTGCAAGCCTCTGTGAATTTACTAAACGTCGCCACAATACTCGATTTTCAACTAGTGTTGTGGCCTCATTTAGTTCTATACCTCTTATCCTTAAATCGTTAGAAACCGAGTTTTTTTGTTTCTTTTTGCTATTTGCTTTACGTCGCACCGACACAGATAGGTCTTATGGCGACGATGGGATGGGAAAGGCCTGGGAAGTGGAAGGAAGCGTCCGTGGCCTTAATTAAGGTACAGCCCCAGCATTTGCCTGGTGTGAAAATGGGAAACCACGGAAAACCATCTTCAGGGCTGCCGACAGTGGGGCTCGAACCCACGATCTCCCTATCACTGGATACTGGCCGCACTTAAGCGACTGCAGCTATCGAGCTCGGTAAACCGAGTCTAACCATCGTCGTCTTGGTCTACCTCTACTTCTCTTATCCTCCATAGCAGAGTCCATTATTCTCCTAGGTAACCTATCCTCCTCCATTCCCCGCACATGACCCCACCACCGGAGCCGGTTTATGCGTACAGCTTCATCCATCGAGTTCATTCCTAAATTAGCCTTTATCTCCTCATTCTGAGTACCATCCTGCCATTGTTCCCACCTGTTTTTACCAGCAATCATTCTTGCTACTTTCATGTCTGTTACTTCTAACTTATGAATAAGATATCCTGAGTCCACCCAGCTTTCGCTCCCGTAAAGCAAAGTTGGTCTGAAAACAGACCGATGTAACGATAGTTTCGAAGCCTCCGACCAAAAAATAATCAAATAATTACTTCAGATATGGTACTATATCCCAACCCATTGTCTTTAGTATATCCCCAGAAATCTGATCAATTCCAGCCGCTTTTCTAGTTTTCAACTTTTGTATCTTGTTGTAAATATCATTTTTATCATATGTAAATTTTAATACTTCTTTAGCCTTAGTCTTCTCCTCTATCTGGACACTATCCTTGTAACCAACTATCTTTACATACTGCTGACTGAATACTTCTGCCTTTTGAAGATCCTCACATACACACTCCCCTTGTGCAGTAATTATTCCTGGTATCTCCTTCTTGGAACCTGTTTCTGCCTTAAAATACCTATACAGACCCTTCCATTTTTCACTAAACTTTGTATGACTGCCAATTATGCTTGCCATCATGTTATTTTTAGCTGCCTTCTTTGCTAGATTCAATTTTCTAGTAAGTTCCTTCAATTTCTCCTTACTTTCACAGCCACTTCTAACTCTATTTCTTTCCAGTCTGCACCTCCTTCTTAGTCTCTTTATTTCTCTATTATAATAAGGTCGGTCTTTACCATTCCTTACCATCCTTAAAGGTACAAACCTGTTTTCACATTCCTCAACAACTGCTTTAAACCAATCCCAGAGTCTGTTTACACTTTTATTTACCGTTTTCCATCGATCATAGTTACTTTTTAGAAACTGTCTCATGGCTGCTTCATCAGCCATATGGTACTGCCTAATAGTCCTACTTTTAAGACCTTACTTTCTATCACATTTATCTTTAACTACGACAAAAACAGCTTCATGATCACTAATACCATCTATTACTTCAGTTTCTCTATAGAGCTCATCTGGTTTTATCAGCACCATGTCCAGGATATTTTCCCCTCTAGTTGGTTTCATCACTTTCTGAATCAGCTGTCCTTCCCATATTAACTTAATTGCCATTTGTTGGTCATGGTTCCTGTCGTTCGCATTACCTTCCCAATTGACATTTTGTAAATTGAGATCACCCGCTACAATCACGTTCCATTCCTTATCGTTTCCCTCATAGCTGATTATCTTATCAAACAATTCTGAATCAGCATCTGCACTACCCTTTCCTGGTCTGTACACCCCAAAGACATCAAGTTGCCTTTTATCTTTAGAGATGAGCCTTGCCCCTAGAATTTTGTGTTTGTCATCTTTAACTTTTTCGTAGCTTACACATTCTTCTTTCACAAGAATGAATGCTCCCCTTCCTACCATTTCTGTCCTCTCTCTATGATACACCCTCCAGTTCCGTGAGAAAATGTCTGCATGCATTATATCATTTCTCAGCCATGATTCAACTCCTATTACAATATCAGGTATATATATATATAAAATTAATTCTATTCCTTTCTTTACAATACTTCTACAGTTCAACACTAACAATTTTATGTCATCGCTACTTGATTTGCAGTTCCCTGTTCCGTTATCACCGCTCCCTAGGCCACCCCGTTTCCCTGAATGTACCTCCCTATTACCCTTCCAAACAAATGTCCTAACTTATACGTACCACTGCGGTTTAAGTGCAGGCTATCTGAGCGCAGATCCCTATCTCCTACCCACCCATTAGGATCTAGAAATCTCATTCCCAGTTTCCCACATACCCACTTCATAGCAGTGGCGAAGCGCGAATTAAGTAAGGGGGTAGACAGAGATTTCTTTTATTTAAACTGTTTTAATCATATTATTATATGGAATTTTGTTTTCGACGCATACATCTGTCTTCAGTATTATATTAATGACTCTGAAAATAAGACAAACCCTATAACAACCTATAACACTACGTGCACTTGCTTTGTTTTGAAATATAGACGAAATAGGCCGCGGGAGTTGTGAAATAACAACATACTTTTAGAATAAAAAATAGCAATATATTTCATTTTATGTAGATTTAATAAGAGAAATAAGAAATAAATAGTTGTTCGTACAAGTCACCTTAAACAATATTCTTGTAAATGAGTTTAATCCGCCTGTCCTTCATTTCGGCAAATATATCTATTACTCTCGTCTTGAAATCAGGCGTCTTGCTAAGATTCCACATAAATTTCTTCTCTATATACAATTTCCATTTATTTTGGAAAGACCTCCTGTATTTACAGGCTGCCGCTAAGAACAAGGTAAACATATCAATTTTATGTACATATGTATTAATAAAAGAAAATTCAAAATTAGCTGTAGAGGTGGTGCCTCATGATCTTGATGGAGGCTCGGAGGACGACGGTCGCGATTTCCGGGATGAGCTTCATTGGGAGTTGGAAGCGCTTCCATGTGACGAGTTCCCAAGTTAGTCTCTGGTTGGTCATCCAATTCCTTAAATACGTTTTAATTCATTTGAATGCACTTATAGCGCGTTCACTAGAAACTGACTTTAGCGAAATATACAGCATCAAGTTAAGCAATTTTTTCCGTATGCGTACTCTGGAGTACCTTATTAAGACTGGAAGCCAATAGTTGTTGGGGTTATAATACCGCAACTAATATTGGCGGGCAAGAAAATGCACGTACTTGAAGGGTTTTGAAGCTATCATTCATTTATTAGGTGTAAGTTTATTATACTTCGTATTTAAATACTATTAATTTATTTTTAGACGTGTCTTATAATAAAGTAAATTCAAATTAATAACATTAAAAGCATGTCTGAGATGGTAGCCAATAAGATCACCTTTATAAGAGAGATCCAAGTACTAGCCAATGAGAGCAAGAAGAAACGCTGGTAAGTCTGTCTACTGGGCGGAGACATCTCGCTATAGGAAAGTCATAGTTCCACGGTCAGCACCTACAGATAGCGTTAGTGTTGCTCAATCTGAAAGCTTTAAAAAAATCAAAGGGAAAATACACAGAATGCACAGCGTCTACTTTCGCCTACGTGCTTCGTGTAACTAACGCGTGCCCTAACATTGCCAAAGTGAGACGAAAATACGTAAAGCGGGGAATACAACAATGTCACGAATCTGGAAATAATTAATGAAAAAGTAATTGAATTAACTAGACAATATTTCTTTCACAAAATGTTAAGGGTACACGCTGTCTACCCTATCTCCCCTGACGCTTCGCCCTTGCTCCATAGTCTCATTTAAATCCCCAATCACCCTCCAGTCAGTATCCTTCCTTCACAGTATTCCACTGATAATAATCTCCACTTTCTTAAATTTCACCCGTGCTGCATTTACCAGATCCCACACATTCTCCAGCTATGTTGGTACTTATACCAGTTTGCCTTACGTTGTTGATACCAACGTGAAACACTACCACCTTCCCCTTCCTCCCTCTCCTCTACTTTCTTCAACATCTGCCTCAACCTAATTCCAGGATAGCACTCTACCCTGGTTCCCTTTCCTCCACACACTTTCCCCACGTGTCTAACGATGGAATCCCCCATGACCAGAGCCTCAACCCTACCCACTTCATTTGATCCCCTCCCCTCCTGGTCATCCCTATCTTTCCTGATAGCTGCAGAAGCTACTTCCTCCTTCCTTTTCTCCTTCCCATGACCCTGTTCCACCTGTCTTTTCCTATCCTCTACTCTACATTTCCCTTTCCTACCTTTTCCCTTCCTCCTACTTCCACACATCTCAGCAACAGTTCCCTGTCTTTCATATTCCCTCTGTTGTTCTACCTGGAATGACTCGTACCGATTTCGCACAGACACCTGTCCTGAATTCTGATCCTGAATAGAGCCCTTAGCCTGCAATCTCCTTCCCCTTAGAACATTAGACCACCTGTCTTCTACTACTGCCCACTTTCCTTCCCCTCCCTATTGTACACCTACTGTAACCTGTACATTGTTTGAGGGAGTTCTATCTTCCTTCCTGTCTTCTGTGAGAATCCTAATTATCTCCCTCAAACTCTCCAACTCCTCCCTCATACCCCTTAATGCCTAGCCACACCCACAGTTCGTACACTCGCGCTCCTTAGCCATTCTTTACAAAAAAAATGAAAATGAAAATGAAAATAAAATTAAAAATAAAATAACTTATTTGCAAAAAATAAATGAACGGAGGGATATATTGTCTGGGATAGTACTCAAAGATCACACAACAATAAGGTAATTAATATACGACTACACTACAATACTACTTAGTCGTATACTATTTTTTATTCTATAACCCCTAACAGGATAAAAACTGCTGTTAATTACTGAATATCGAAAGGAATACACAAGAACTACACAATTCCAAACGTCAATTAAGCCATCCTAATTACAACAACAGAATTTTAGTAAGAGTTTCTACGGATACCTCTACTACACCAGTACTACACAAATATTTTACAGTAATAAAATAAGCACACTAAATTCTAATAGGATATTACTCGTATACTACTGTACAGTACACTACAGTAATTTTTAAACTACGTTCAGACGTATCCTAATTACAATACCGGTACCGTATGTCACTACTAACCACAAACAGAAATGAAATTTTCAAGAACTATTGTACTCAAAGATTACCAACAAAGCTAAATGCTTAGACAGATTATTATTAGTACTACGCTTTAATAGATACACACGAAAGATAACACACGAATATAGCAGGCAAGATACGGTATACTGTTTCTACACTACACTACAATTTTCAACTGAAGTGTGGTTATATGAACTTTTACCGCTGGTGGCTTAATATTATTTTTCCTACTACGCGGGACGGAGAATAAAAGTGTCCTTAAATGCTGAGAATAAGAGGTTGTCTACTATAATTTCTGTCAAAACCACGCCGGGGGCTTGAAGTGCAATATTATTGGGATATAGGAATTTGATTATTAACTTTTACTCAATGAATAAACGAAGGTGGAAAGTACAAAGTATGCAGGGAACTAAGACTACAAATTATCGGAATAATGAATCAGCTTATTTTTTATTTATTTACACAACTATCATGTGCATGTAGCAACAATCGTCAACAATCCAAGAAACAGTTAAGTACCGTAATTATCCAGTGAAATTACCGTGAATTTTCTTTAACTTATCTTTAAATCGATGTTTACAGGCTTATCGTGTTATTTAATATAATAAATTATTGCCTTCGTGACAGTTTGAACGGATATCTCTACGAAATATCGGGAAGGTAGCGGCGGAAATTACAATGAGTTACAACTCCTAATGATAATCTGCCTCTGTAAGTATTATACCAACGAATCTACAGATATTTCAAAATTTTTAAAGCTAATATTATTACCTAAAGTATATCCTAAACCTAAATTCGAAGCAAAGTACACCTAGCTAGCGCACTTAACCTAGAAAACGTAATCTACTGAACACCAAATGAATTTGTTATAAAATTCAAATAAATAACACTACTTCCAGTTTCTACCAACAAGCACTAAACACCAATATATAAATAGCACTAAATGGAACACACACACACAAAATTTAAATAATTTCAATAGGTTTTAAATACTTTTCCACTACAATAATGCAAGAGCTCCCTCAACAGCCAAACGTACACAAGCGCATCCAACAATTCGAAATTCCTTGGTGGTGCGTGGGCCCAGGTCTATGTCGCTCTGGGCCATTTATTCATGTGAGGTAGTAAATTAACTCCACACTGCATTGTGATTCATATTTGAATCATAACTTTTTTCCAGCTTGCTGATTTATTAGCATAACACAAATGACTAATTTCCATGCTGAGTCACATCCGAATCGTACCCTGTAACGTATTAGTACTGCAGTTTTCTTCAAGATTGGGGTATTATTTAGTACACTGTCTTCCTTGTGACTGATGGAGAAGAAGTATTTGGAAGGCAGTGGGTGTGAAATTTAGGATGCCAGTAATAGGATGTGCTGCACCTTATTGACTATAAGAAAATGGTTTTGTTACATTTTAAGATATGTATCTTCAATTATTTCACTCATGAAATTGTATGAACTTACATACATTTAAGGAAATGCATAAATCTGTTTGGTGCATATCTGTGACATCGTGTATATCTTAACTTGATGCATTGTTAGATCTAACCTAAAATTATCACCTTATTGTTGTATTAATTACAAATTTTGTTTATAATTACAGTTAATAACTTAAAAAATGGAATGCTACTACGTCAGTGATGGGAAGAAGTCCTAAATAAATGATGAAAATCTTTATAATATAGTCATAAATGAATTTCCATCGTGTAGTGAAGACTGCTCCGACAGTGAAAGTGCCACCGAGTGTGTTGATATTATACAGAAAAGGCAAATAGCGGAAAAGGGTTCAGGATGAAACTTCTGATGAATTTGACAGTGCTGTGAATATTGTAAGTGACAACAACCGTTTATAACAGTTGCTTGGTGACAAGGGAAGTGTGGATATATGTGTTCCTGTAACAGGTAGATTAGGCCTAACCTTAATCACATGAAGCAGAACCTTCGTCCTCTTCATCCTGTAAAGAAACCTATCAAGTAAACGCAAACCCAGTAAGAAATACAATTCCCATCTATTCTGTCAAGCCAAGAAAAGTTTCGATACCAGAGTAGTGTGGAGAAAGAAATATGTATCCCTCAGTCAACAACAAATGCTGTTCACGGGTGACACTTAATTGCCTACAGAAATATTATCACTTGACACATCATACCAGTTTTCAAAATATTTGTTTACTGATTCATTAATCAATAGGATTGTTGATGAGAGCACCTTGTACTGTAAAACTCAAACTGTGAATAATTCATTTACACTCTCATCAAGTGATATATCCAAATACATTGGCACATGTTTAATCAGTAGCGGCGATTAGGGGGGAGGAGGGGGAAGAGAAGTCCCCCGAATTTCTGGAGAAAATTTTACATTTTTATTCCATATTAGCCGACTGAATCTAGGAATTATAAAATAAGCAACATAGTAGAGTCTCGCTAAACCGACCTTCGCTTCTCCGACATTCCGTGTTATCCGACACTGGTAGGCTTAATTTGAACTTTAGGTGGAGGCCATTCTGGGACACCCGGTGTGGAGGGTGCGACCATGGGACAAGCACTGGCAGTCATGCGGTAGGACCGGGTTTTCCTCAAGGACAGGTGCAGCGAGTTTTCAGTCATTGTTCAGTGTAGTATTGGATGGGTACGGATGTTATAGTTTTCATATCCTCTGTGAGTATGCCGAGTAAACGGAAGAAAGTGATTGTTTCTGTGGAAGACAAGTTGAGTGGGTTAAAGAGACTGGACAAAGGGAAAAATCTTCAAAAAGTGGCTCCAGATTATGGTGCTGGACGTGTTACAGTGGGAGACTGGAAACATAAGAGAGAAGAAATTTAAAAGTGGTGCTCTACCAGAATAACAAGTGATGCACTGAAAATTAGAACAACAATGAAGAATGTGAGTACGAAAAAGTAAGTGAAGCACTATTTCTTTGGTTCACGCAAAACCGAGAAAAACGCTTGTCAATATCTGGCCCCATTCTGCAAGAAATTGCGGCGTATTTCCAGAAGGAGTTTAATGAAGGGCACCCTAATTTTACTGCCAGTGCTGGGTAGCTTGATCGGTGGAAAACACGGTACGGCATTGGGCATCTGAATGTCTGTGGAGAAAAACTGTCAGCTAATCCGATGAGGTTGTGAAATTTAAAAAGGAATTTCAGGAACTAATCCTTGCTGAAGGATTAACCGGTGATCAGATTTTTAATTGTGATGAAACTGGGCTGAATTTCAAGATGCTGCCATCAAAACTCTCGCAGCCCAAGTCAAGATGTCTGCACTTGGCTAAAAGAGTAGTAAGGAAAGAGTTACTGTTCTTGCTTGTGGTAATATTACTGGGAACTTAAAAGCAAAATTGCTTATGATCGGCAAAGCAAAAAAGCCTAGGACATTTAAAAACATTTCTGTTAATGCAACTGTTCATCTTCATGTTTCTCCCTCCTAACGTGACGCCATTATGCCGCCAATGGACCAAGGGGTGCTGGAAACACTGAAGTGGAAATATCGGCGGAAACTCCTTTCATCCCTGATAGAGAAAATGGACAATGGCAACGACATGGTAGAAAAGTTACAACGAAACAACATGAAAGACGTGGCATACTGGATAGCGCAGTCTTGGGAAGACGTTGAAACGACGACATTATGAAGTCTTGGAACAGATTGTTGAGTGAGGTTGAACATGGAGAGGAGGTGGTACAAGAAGACACGGAAAAGAGTGTTCCCTTACTGAATTGCATTCCTGGCTGTGAGGATGCTACGACTCAAGATGTGAGTAAGTGGTGTGCACAGGATCAGCTGTTTCAAGTAACTGACCCTGATACACTGACTGACAGAGCAAATGCAACACCAAGAAGGAGTTGTCAGAACTTTATGCCAATTGCAGGGTAGACTGACGTCACTGAGGTATGCTCATGATGTGAAATGCGCCGCTGTGCTGCGCACGTAGCGAACGATAAATGGGACACGGCGTTGGCGAATGGCCCACTTCGTACCGTGATTTCTCAGCCGACAGTCATTGTAGAATGTGTTGTCGTGTGCCACAGGACACGTGTATAGCTAAGAATGCCAGGCCGCCGTCAACGGAGGCATTTCCAGCAGACAGACGACTTTACGAGGGGTATGGTGATCGGGCTGAGAAGGGCAGGTTGGTCGCTTCGTCAAATCGCAGCCGATATCCATAGGGATGTGTCCACGGTGCAGCGCCTGTGGCGAAGATGGTTGGCGCAGGGACATGTGGCACGTGCGAGGGGTCCAGGCGCAGCCCGAGTGACGTCAGCACGCGAGGATCGGCGCATCCGCCGCAAAGCGGTGGCAGCCCCGCACGCCACGTCAACCGCCATTCTTCAGCATGTGCAAGACACCCTGGCTGTTCCAATATCGACCAGAACAATTTCCCGTCGATTGGTTGAAGGAGGCCTGCACTCCCGGCGTCCGCTCAGAAGACTACCATTGACTCCACAGCATAGACGTGCACGCCTGGCATGGTGCCGGGCTAGAGCGACTTGGATGAGGGAATGGCGGAACGTCGTGTTCTCCGATGAGTCACGCTTCTGTTCTGTCAGTGATAGTCACCGCAGACGAGTGTGGCGTCGGCGTGGAGAAAGGTCAAATCCGGCAGTAACTGTGGAGCGCCCTACCGCTAGACAACGCGGCATCATGGTTTGGGGCGCTATTGCGTATGATTCCACGTCACCTCTAGTGCGTATTCAAGGCACGTTAAATGCCCACCACTACGTGCAGCATGTGCTGCGGCCGGTGGCACTCCCGTACCTTCAGGGGCTGCCCAATGCTCTGTTTCAGCAGGATAATGCCCGCCCACACACTGCTCGCATCTCCCAACAGGCTCTACGAGGTGTACAGATGCTTCCGTGGCCAGCGTACTCTCCGGATCTCTCATCAATCGAACACGTGTGGGATCTCATTGGACGCCGTTTGCAAACTCTGCCCCAGCCTCGTACGGACGACCAACTGTGGCAAATGGTTGACAGAGAATGGAGAACCATCCCTCAGGACACCATCGGCACTCTTATTGACTCTGTACCTCGACGTGTTTCTGCGTGCATCGCCGCTCGCGGTGGTCCTACATCCTACTGAGTCGATGCCGTGCGCATTGTGTAACCTGCATATCGGTTTGAAATAAACATCAATTATTCGTCCGTGCCGTCTCCGTTTTTTTCCCAACTTTCATCCCTTTCGAACCACTCCTCCTTGGTGTTGCATTGTCACTGTCAGTCAATGTATTATTGGTTTCGTGAACGTTAAGGAAAATGAGGATGATAAAGATAAGCAGGAGGCATTGCAGAACAAAAGGAGAAAACGATGACTCACAGTGAAGGATTATCGTCGATGGCGGGATCTCGCACCAAGAAAATGTGAATCATCAGGCAAGCAGACATTGTTGACAAGTTTCTTTTCGTAAGACATTTGGAATGTTTTCGATCAATACTGCATCTACTGTATAATTAAATTGATAAGTCAATAGGGTACCGTAAAACAAATTAATACAGTGTAGCCTTCCTGTTTGTTTTAGTTCATTTTCAAAGTTATCCCGTATTATCTGACATTTTCGGTGATCCGACGTACTTCAGGTCCCGTTTAGGTCGAATAATCGAGACTCTACTGTATGCACAAGCCTGTTGTTTTATCAGCTAATTATTTCCTTCATTTCCTTTAATTAACAAAATTGTTAGTAGAAATACGCACAAAATACCGTTTGTCCCGGCTAACCGATTTCTATAGCTCCCTAGCAAATGGTGGAGACTTTGCCATGTGCTGTGAGGAAGGGTAGCAGGGTTTCTTTTGGCAAGGTCATGGACAATAGGTTTGATTCACCCACTTACCACGTGCATTCGTCAGCCCGACAGTCTCTTTAGTGTCTTTTAGTTTGTTAGTGTGTAGTCAAATACTAAATGATTTTAATTGTATAATCACACCATACTTCTTTTTAATTGTAAAAAGTTGTGCAATATTGTTCCTTTGGTGAAAGTTTTAGTGTATAGTATTGAATCAAAGTTACAAAACCAATTATTACTGCACTTAAATAACTGTCAACGTTTACCTCTGTTGAAATTCGCTCGGAGAGCATCAAAAACTTTTCGTTTTCTACCTTTTCTTTTTAGTTTTGATGTATATAACACACATACACATGGTCTGCTATATCCCACAACCTCGGGTAGTGTTTATGTCTATATATTATTTTGCCCCTGCACTTTTAATTCCCAACCGCCGCTACTGTGTTTGATGACTTCTGTTATTCACAGTCCCAGTGTAAGAATATATTGGAAAGAAGATATTGTTATAAGAGATACTATGCCTTTGAACAGATTTGCAAAAAAAAATAGGTAATACCTGCATTTTATTGACAATACTACCAAGGTAACAGATCCTAAAGTTGATGGGTACGACAAATTACACAAGATTCGTCCCGTCATAGATGAACTTCTTTGTAACTACAACAAGGTTCCGGTTAAAGAATGCCTCTCGGTAGATGATCAAATCTGTGCCACCAAATGAAGCAATATATCCCTATGGAACCACACAAGTGGTGGTACAAATTATATATCCTGTGTGGAATTTCACGATTCGCAGACTATTTTGAAATTTACAGCGGTGTGAATGCTGATATGTTACCGAATGAAACAGGTATAGGAGACAGTGGCAATGTTGTTGTTCGCTTGTGCCGTAATTTAACACATACACTGACTGACAGAGCAAATGCAACACCAAGAAGGAGTGGTCAGAACTTTATGCCAATTGCAGGGTAGACTGACGTCACTGAGGTATGCTCATGATGTGAAATGCGCCGCTGTGCTGCGCACGTAGCGAACGATAAATGGGACACGGCGTTGGCGAATGGCCCACTTCGTACCGTGATTTCTCAGCCGACAGTCATTGTAGAATGTGTTGTCGTGTGCCACAGGACACGTGTATAGCTAAGAATGCCAGGCCGCCGTCAACGGAGGCATTTCCAGCAGACAGACGACTTTACGAGGGGTATGGTGATCGGGCTGAGAAGGGCAGGTTGGTCGCTTCGTCAAATCGCAGCCGATACCCATAGGGATGTGTCCACGGTGCAGCGCCTGTGGCGAAGATGGTTGGCGCAGGGACATGTGGCACGTGCGAGGGGTCCAGGCGCAGCCCGAGTGACGTCAGCACGTGAGGATCGGTGCATCCGCCGCCAAGCGGTGGCAGCCCCGCACGCCACGTCAACCGCCATTCTTCAGCATGTGCAAGACACCCTGGCTGTTCCAATATCGACCAGAACAATTTCCCGTCGATTGGTTGAAGGAGGCCTGCACTCCCGGCGTCCGCTCAGAAGACTACCATTGACTCCACAGCATAGACGTGCACGCCTGGCATGGTGCCGGGCTAGAGCGACTTGGATGAGGGAATGGCGGAACGTCGTGTTCTCCGATGAGTCACGCTTCTGTTCTGTCAGTGATAGTCACCGCAGACGAGTGTGGCGTCGGCGTGGAGAAAGGTCAAATCCGGCAGTAACTGTGGAGCGCCCTACCGCTGGACAACGCGGCATCATGGTTTGGGGCGCTATTGCGTATGATTCCACGTCACCTCTAGTGCGTATTCAAGGCACGTTAAATGCCCACCACTACGTGCAGCATGTGCTGCGGCCGGTGGCACTCCCGTACCTTCAGGGGCTGCCCAATGCTCTGTTTCAGCAGGATAATGCCCGCCCACACACTGCTCGCATCTCCCAACAGGCTCTACGAGGTGTACAGATGCTTCCGTGGCCAGCGTACTCTCCGGATCTCTCACCAATCGAACACGTGTGGGATCTCATTGGACGCCGTTTGCAAACTCTGCCCCAGCCTCGTACGGACGACCAACTGTGGCAAATGGTTGACAGAGAATGGAGAACCATCCCTCAGGACACCATCGGCACTCTTATTGACTCTGTACCTCGACGTGTTTCTGCGTGCATCGCCGCTCGCGGTGGTCCTACATCCTACTGAGTCGATGCCGTGCGCATTGTGTAACCTGCATATCGGTTTGAAATAAACATCAATTATTCGTCCGTGCCGTCTCTGTTTTTTCCCCAACTTTCATCCCTTTCGAACCACTCCTTCTTGGTGTTGCATTTGCTCTGTCAGTCAGTGTAATTGCAACCACAAAGTGTATTTTAACCATTATTACACGTCTCTAAATTTAGAACTGGATTTGGCCAAACAAGGTATCTTATCACTTGGAATTGTTCGAAGAAATCCTATGCCAAACTGCAAACTGCCAACAGATGAAGAACTGAAGAAAGAACCTCGAGGTACTTCCTGTGAATACGTGGCTCATGTTGATGGAGCAGATGTCAACTCCATGGTGTGGAAGGATAACGCGTGTGTTACTTTAATGTCAACATTTGTAGGTTCAGAGCCAATCCAAAGCATTAGTGGATGTGGTAGAAAGACAAAAACCGGGGTAAATATGGACTGCCCGGAATCCACAGTTCATTACAACAAACATATGGGTGGGGTTGATCTCTTGAATGGCCTTCTTGGTCGATATAGGAATACTCTGAGATAAAACATGGTACATTCGTTTGGTATAACGTCTTATAGACATACCTGTTGTACATTCTTGGATTCTTTATAAGCGTGTCATAAGAGAGAAAATATGGATAAGTTTCTCTCCCTTGCAGACTTGAGAGCTGAATTGGCAATTACTCTGTGCAAGACAGGCTCAACAGTAACAGGAAACCCAGTCCTGACGTCTAGAAAAATTACGCTGCCAAACTCAAGAAAGGTCCCACTGCACACATCCCACCTCCAGATGTAAAAAGAGATGGGATTGATCACTTTCCTGAATGGAGTCCCAGCCGATTACGCTGTAAATTTCCAACATGTAAGGGTCAACCTTACGTTGTGTGTGGAAAATGTGGGGTTGCACTATGCTTCAACAAAGCAAAAAACTACTTTCAACCATTCCATAGAAATTAGACTGCATAGTTAGCAAATTTATGCCCATATAAATCTGTGTTTGTTTCACTACAAGTATCCGTAAATGCCATGCTAAGTACTTCATTTTACATTTAGTGTAATATATTTCAGGCATTGTGTGTATACTTCCTTACTTTTAAACTTTGATTTTACTATATAACTTTATATATTTAATTATTAGGTGTAGTTTTTTTTAAGTTGTATGTCATTAGCTATATGTTTGCAATGTTGATATTGCCCTTAATATTCTTAGTTTACGCATAGCGATACATATATGAATCACACCTGTTTATGGTATTTTTGAAATAAAGATATTAACTAGGAATTTTATAATAATTTATACTTGCTTTATATCATTCAATAAGGACAATTAATGTTTTCAAAACCAGGAAACAATCATGCAGTGAAGGGTTAAATATTCGAGTTTGGCTACGGTAAGAGTAAATTCTAGCCTATGGTAAGAACTGGTGGAATGTGAAATTAAATAAATACTCATATTCGTGTATTCAATTTGTCCGCGTTTGATGATGAAACGATAAATTAATGGCATATCTCGGCATGGTAGTATTAATACAGTCTGTTTAAATGTGTCGGATGGTGTAAACATTGAAATACGAATAAGAAGTGAATTGATAATAATTTATGTGTGGTAAATGTACAGTGTTTCATGTAAATATTTAAACAAAGATAAGAGCATTGAAGGAGAAACGTGTAAGATAAACTTGAAGATTCACATATATTTGATAAGTGTGTAGACTGTAAGAACTTAAAATTAAATAATGTTGTTAATTAAAAATCTCCGCGAAGAACTGTGTGAAGTTTGTATAGTGTGTATCAACATGGTGTGTTAAGCCATAATTGGGCGTTCGGCGAATGGCAATGTCTGAGAACCTGCCATTGTTCAGCAGAATCCAGGTGGGCGACATGATTTGTATTCTTTAAAGTGTATTTTTCATCGTTATGTTCTGTGTAAATAAGTGCCGAAGTTTCGGGCCGATAGTTTGTTGTTTTTATTTGGTCTAAATATTAAATGCTGTGTGGCACAGAGATGTTATGAGAAGTTTACGCACATTTTTTGTTGAAATACCAAAATTTCGACGATATGTTAGATCGGATTAAAGAAGGTATCAGGTAAAGATAAGTTTTACGCCAGTCTGTCGTTGTAGAATTTGTGTGTCAAGATACCGTGTCAAGCCTAATGTAAAATATAGTTGAGTGTTGGAAAATTTTGGTTTTTGTGGGTATCAGATAGAGATACCGGTACCATAATGTCTAAATTAAGTCAAGATCGGCGTGATTTTCCTATCATTTAAAGTTAGAAGATTATTTCAATATTTACGTAATATCAGTACGATTACGAATCCATGAAATAAGCCACGAATTTAAAAATGAAATATAAAGTGAAAGGAAATCAAGATAGGCCATATAACATTGTATAAAATATTAATCTGAGATCATACAGACATCAAATAGCCATGAACCGAGTTCGATAGCTGCAGTCGCTTAAGTGCGGCCAGTATCCAGTATTCGGGAGATAGTAGGTTCGAACCCCACTCTCGGAAGCCCTGAAGATGGTTTTCCGTGGTTTCCCATTTTCACACCAGGCAAATGCTGGGACTGTACCTTAATTAAGGCTACGGCCGCTTCCTTCCCACTCCCAACCCCTCCCTGTCCCATCGTCGCCATAAGACTTACCTGTGTCGGTGCGACGTAAAGCAACTAGGAAAAAAATAGCCATGATTAAAGAACGTAATCAGGACAATGTTAAAATAAATGAGTTCAGTTGGATTCCGGGATGGAAATGCCCCGAGGAAGAATCGAACTTAGGATGTGTTGATGCCGGGAACATGTAATTCCCCTAGGAAATAACGTGTTATAATGCTGGGAATAGGAAATGCCCCGAGGAAATAATGTGTTAGAATGCCGTGGGAGGCATGTGCAATGTCCAGGGTTCGCGAATTGTTTGGTTTCAGGCATCATGTGATCTCAGAAGGTTAGATGTTATGAGAGGTAAATTCATCTGCGATGAGTATATTATAATCTGGCTTGTTTCCATGTAGATTCACTGCAGGTAGGAAAACGACAGGTGGTAGGGGATATGACTGGCAAACCGCTACCGGAAGGGTGAGATATTTTTAGAATACTGTGAGCCCGTCATCAGACGGCTGTCTGGAAGGTTTAAGAGGGTCGAAGGAGGTAATAATATTATGTGATATTTTGTATACTGGATTCATGGTTTTTGAGAAGTGGAAGAGTTTGTCACAGCGAAATCTTGACACAGTCAGTTGTTGTGGCCGTAGATTATTAATGTGTGTTGTGGCGAATTTATAGAATGGTACGGGTAAATGACGGCACTTGTCTGTCACGCACCCACAATTGGGATTTTTGTTTAATTATTAGATGGCCTCAGTTCTGGTTGTCTGAGGGACCATCAGGTTCTTGGAGGTTACAGTACCAATCTTTTAAAGACGTAATGATTGCGGCTAGAATCATATGTATTTTAATTAGTTGGTTAGTGAACCACACGGATAGTTGTGAGTAATGTAAATAATTTTAGGGTTAAAAGAACGTAACGATGCAGAAATATTCTATCATGTCATCATATTCCATGCCTTGTAACAGCAGATAAATGCATCCACTAAGAGAGAGACATCACTAGTTATAAAGTCAGCATATGTTGATGATAGTTGTTTTAGCGACATTTATGAAATCAATTAGATGATTAGTTCATTCTGCAATTATCAGTGTTCAGTTTATTCTCAACATTCATGAAATCAATTAGGTGGTTAGTTCAGCCTGCAATCATCAGTGACTAGTTTAATTTTAAGGTTCATTATCCACGTTAGATGGTTAGTTCAGTCTGAAATGATCAGTGTACTAGTTATTTTCAACATTCATAAATTAGGCTAGATGGTTAGTTCAGTCTGCAATGACCAGTATTCGGTTTATTTTAATGTTCACTATCCAAGTTAGATGGTTAGTTCAGCCTACGAGGACTTGTGATTAGTTTATTCTAGAGAGAATTAATATTTGTGGATAATCATTACGCAATCAGTTCACCCTGCAATGATAGTGCGTCAACTAAATTTTATTGGTGTTGATCACTAAAGTTTGGTGTTGTGATAAAATTTTATTTTGGTTTATCATAGTCTTTGAGTAGCACATTTCATCAATGGTCAAGATGATGGTTGTGATTACTGAAATAAATAACAAATCGTTTTCTATATGAGCGAGACGTTTATCAGTGTTTCTTGCGACAGTAGTGGTCATAATTATTGTAATGAGTATGTTTTCGACATTGTGACGAAGACCATTTGCTTTTTAAGTTCACGTTAGTTGCTATTGATAGCATGGTGATGATTATTGCAACGCCGTCCATCGACGTTACTCTTTTCAGTTTAGTTTATTGCTACCGTTCATAGACGGTCGGATTAAATTAATTAAATTACTATTCAGTGAAGCGATAAGATTAATTTTCAGAAACCGGTGCTTAAGAGTTTATTGAATTTAGATTAGTTTCTTATAAATTAACATAACCTGAAAGTTATTTATATGTTAACTTAAATGTAAACTCAAGCTTTTAACTACACTTTATTAATATTGCAGTTTAGTGGGACAATACTCTATATTATTTCAATTCATTAATTAATAAATACACTTTATTTCTGGGTGTCTGATTGTGACACAACATGGTGCGATCATGTATTTTAAAGAGATATTAGGGATTTGATAACAGTGAATTTTTGAGCACCACGCCTTGCCAAGGAACAAGTTAACATGTGTATTAAATGTTTATTCTTGTGTACAATTAATCGGTTCAAATATAACCTGAGGTTGTTTCGGTTCGATTAAGGATCCATTCGGTGGCTGATAATATCCTACGTGGTATTTTGTGATCGGTTGATAACCTTGCTTTAAAAAAAATTCGGAATCCGATCACGGAAACCGAATCTTCACGAATCAAGTGAATCAACCAACGGCGTTTCTTGAAATCCGATAGTAATTTTCAGCTTTTATCTTCTCACTGTTTTTATTACAGAATTCTACTCTGGAATGGCAATTAACGTTTAAACTAAATATCAATAAAATAATGCCTGGGGTCTTCATTTTTTATTTGTGTCAAAGTTATGTTAACTGTTTTGTTAATACAACTACCTTTTTATTATTCGATGCTTCATATCTATGGGACGTAATTAATTTATTTTTATAATACATCCATTTTAGCCCTCTTCTTAAAATTTATTTAAAGTAGTAATTAGATTTCCTTATGTTACCCGCCGATTTTTGTCAACAAGTGACTGAAGAGCCCGGAATCCCCTGAGATTAGAAGAATCTACATTTGCAAGAGCCAGAGGCAGATGTTGACTATCGGTAAGCAAGGATGCAATACATCAAAACTGGAAAAGAAAAGCTACAAGGGTAGGGATTTTTATGTTCTCTGAGCGAATTTCGACTGAGAGTTAAAGGTTGACAGTTTACCAATATGAGTGCGGTAATAATAGCTTTTTTGAGGTTTTGATTCAACACTGTACAATAAAACTTTCATCAAAGGAACAATATTACACATTTAATAAAATTAAAAATAAGTACGGTGTGATAATACAATTAAAGTCATTTAGTATTTGACTAAACAGTAGAAAGTAACAGACACTAAAGAGACTGCCAGATTGAAGATTGCGTGCGGCAAGCGGGTGAAGCATACGTCAGTGTCCATGACCTTGCCGAGAAATATACATCTCTCCTACCCTTCCTCACAGCACATACAAAGTCTCCACTACTTGCTGTGGCGCCATACAAATAGGTTACCCGGGACGAACGGTATTTTTGTGCGTATTTCCGCTAATAATTGAGTTAATAATTAAAGAAAATAAAGGAAAGAATTAGCTGAAAAGACAACACGGCTTGTACAAATTGCTGTTTTTCATAATTCCTATAATCTTAATTTCACCAAGCCAAAATGATATACAAATTTAATATTTTCTCCAGAAAGTGGGGGGGGGGGACTGCCCCCTCACTCCCCTTAATCGCCTCTATTCCCTATATCCGCCTCCACCTTCCCATACCGCCATCTTAAGAGTTGTGCTGGCGTCTACAACCCCTTCCACATTCCCACACCGCCCTTTTGTACTAGCGATATCTCCTTGTACCTTCCCATTTCTCACCACTCTCTACCGCGCACTACCATATAAAATAGTGAGAGCTCCATGACCGTCACATTCACCGCTGAGTTAAAGACCATCACCACATAGCCTGCACGGCACCTAATGAGGCACAGGTGTACGCCAACTGCGCGACGGGCGATCTGGCCTATCACGGAGTTGCCCGGTTTACAGGCCCATGGCTCGGGCGAAGAGGAAGGAGGCCCGGCGTCATGTGCCCAAATCATCCAGCAGGTTCCCACCTCGGAGGGCGTGGGCTCATTCTCCGAAATCGGAGAGTGAGTACCAGGAACTCCCAAGGGGATCAGGCGGTGCGGCAGGTCCTAGTATTTCTCGTCGCATGACTCGGTAATCGGCAACGCCCATGCTATTCTCAGTAGTTCCCAGAAGAACTGATCCCCTGAACAATCGGACTGGCGTGGAACGGGCTAATGGTTTGTGACCGGGCGAGTTGGCCGTGCGGTTAGGAGCGCGCATGCGGGAGATAGTAGGTTCGAACGCCACTTTCGGCAGCCCTGAAGATGGTTTTCCGTGGTTTCCCATTTTCACACCAGGCAAATGCTGGGGCTGTACCTTAATTAACGCCACGGCCGCTTCCTTCCCATTCCTAGGCCTTTCCTACACCATCGTCGCCATAAGACCTACCTGTGTCGATGCGACGTCGTTAAGCAACTAGCAAAAAAAATGGTTTGTGCATGATACCTGTTCCCAACCTGGACATTTTCAAGCCCTCAACCTTGCATGTGCTATCTGAAATATGTCAGGTTTTACATGTAGGAATTTTCTTTTTCTGCCTAGGTGGCATTGCCTTGACCGTCCGCCTCCGTACCGTAACGGTTAGTGTTATTAGCTGCCGTCCTCGGGGCCCGGGTTCGATTCTCGGTACTGCCAGAAATTTAACAATGACAGGATGGCTGGTATGTGGTTGAAATGGTACACGCAGCTCACCTCCAATGGGGGTGTGCCTGAAGAGGGCTGCACCACCTCGGGATGAGGACACGAGTTTACTTTTTATTGTCTTGACCCTGACTAAAAGATTACACCGCAGGGATACCCTATCACCACATCTGTCCTGGTAGCATGCTGAGCATGGGGACAGTCAGATAGTCCATAGTGCCATATTTCCCAATCCTTCCTTCTGTCTATTTCTGCTTAGAATTAACGCCATGTCGGAGGCGATGTAGATTTGAGCTGATCGCCACGTGGGGAGTACGCGCTTTGGGGCCACCAGAAAGAAAGGAAACATGACATCTTCACATTCTGTCTTCGCACAGACTGCCGACTGCTGGTCCCTCCACCGAATCACCTCTCTCGGGCATGAAGCCTGAGGGGAACTGGAGGACTGCTGAGGGGGCCAGCAATTTTTTAGTGAATAGCACTGGTCCAGGAAGAGGGAGGTTAGACTCTCTCTTCCCCTAAACCGGGTCAATGATCTGACCGAAGGTCTTCTCCATGGAGCGTGTGAGGTCAGGAGTTTTAGGTTACGTTATGATGCCATGACATTGATGACGTCTGCACCAATCAAAAATGCTGATTCAGAAAAATTCAAATCACCCGTCTTAAAATACACATCGGCCGCCATGGCTTCACACACTAGCGACTATGTTCTTGTTAACAGGCGACCAAGAAGAGCCAGTCGCGGAGGAATGGGATGAAGTCCCGTGATTACGAGCGACACATAGTGCTCGTACAACAGGTTTTAAGTAGCAGGGATTTTAAATAGAATAATAACATATAGTCTCTCAGGAAATAATACCTTTAAAATTAAGTCGCACGGTGGTCAATAAGATGCCGATATTAATTTCAAAGAGTGGACTCCAGCAGACACAGCACCTCAATGTATTTAGGGTACTGAAGTAAAATATTGTTTCTAAAATCGGTACAAATCCAAAACAAAAATAATGGAGTGCAGTCGAACGAAGTCAGGTGATGGCAGGAAATATTAAATTAGGAAATGAAGACTTGAAAGAAGTAGATGAATATTGTTAATCGGGTAATAGAATAACTGGCTATGGTAGAAGTAAGAACAACATGAAATGCGGACTAGCACAAGCAAGGAAGGCCTTTTCTTAAGAAAATACATTTGTTCACTTCGAACAGTGATATACAAAAAAAATTTAAGCATCCAGAAGAAATGGTCAGTTGTCAATATAACTTCGTACACATACACACCATCGGGAGGTATGTAAATGATTAGAGTTGCAATTCTCTGTGACAGGTAAAACGGCCATCATAGTACATTAGTGTTGCTCGTTGTTCGTGTTTAGTGCTGTTACCAGGCCTAATAGGGTATATAAGGGGCGTAAACAGCGTCAGATATTGAGAGATAACTGTGAAGGACACGGAGATGGCGCGTACTTGTGTGAGACAGAGTAATCAGCACCTGACAGAGTTTGAAAGAGGCCACATTGTGGGTCTCCATAGGGTGGGCTAGTCAATTTGTGCATTATCCAGAATTGCGTGGTATTCGGATATGACGGTGACCCTGGTTTTGGACTGCATGGGAACGTGATGGCAGACATACTCCTCGTCAAGGTTGCGGTCAACCACGCCTGACCATCACAAGGGAAGATCATCACATTGTCCACCAAGGACATCATAACCCCTTCACATCAGAGCCTGCCATCCAGGAACAAGTAATGGATTCCTCGCAACATTTTGTGTCATCCCGCACCACTGGTCGGAGACTAGCAGCAGGCGGACTAGAAAATTACTGTCCCATGCTTAGGCTGCCGTTAACACAAAACAAACGGCTGCGTTTGGAGTGGTGCTTGACCGGAATGCATGGACTGCTGTTGAATGGCGTCGCATTTCGTTCAGCAATGAATCGCGGTTCTGCAATACTCCGGATGGCCATCGCCTGCGAGTATGACGGTAACCTGGGGAAGAGTCCCATTCTTCCAACGTTTCGCAGAGGCACAGCGGTGTTTCTACTGGCACCATGGTGTGGAGAGCCATCAGGTATGAATTCAGGTCATGCCTGGTAGTGATTTGAGGGGACTTTGACGGCACAACGGTACGTTACGAACATCTTGCGTCCTCATAAGTTAGCTCTCATGCGACAGTATCACGGTACCAATTTTCAACAGGACAATGCTCGTCCACACACTGCACATGTTTCTATGAACTCTCTGCGTGATATTGGGGTAGACCAGCAAGATCCCTAGATCTGTCCCGATAGAACATGTGTGGGACCAGCTCGGCCGTCAGCTCCATCCCAGTGCCAGTATTGAGAATATCAAGGAGCAGTTACAACAGTTGTTGACTAGCTTGCCTCAGGAGAGAGTGCAGTGGCTTAATGACACCCTTCTCAACCGAATCAGTCATGCATCCAGGCCAGAAGGGGTGCAACGCCATACTGATAAGTGGGCCAGTATCGCCAAGTTTTGTAAATTTGACTCAATTTTGTAATCACTAAAATAACATCACATACCCTCTCAACACGTCAAGTTTCACTTCGTTTCCTCCTTCCCTTCGAGTTGCTTCAATTTGTTTGTCAGGGAGTGTAGGAATTAGAAAGTGTTTTTGATGATGGAGCGTTATATTGTATGGAAGTGAGACATGGGCAATAACTAACTCAGAAAGAAAGAGAATACAGTGGAAGGTTTTGAAATGTGGTGTTAGGGAAGAATTCTGAATGAGAGTAAATCAAATCACGAAGGAAGAGATACTGAATTGGTGAGAGGAGAACGATTTGGCGAAATTTGACCAGAGGAAGCTATAAAATGAACGGACACGTCTTAAGATATCCAGGAGTTGTTCAAAACGTTTTTGGGGAAAGGGTAGGCGGTACGAACGGTAGGAGTACACCAAGGTAAGAATATGACAAACAGATTAGTGTATACGCAGCATGTAGTAGTTACGTAAAAATGAAATGTTAGTGCAGGATAGGGGGCATAGAGACCAGTATATGGACTGATGTCCCAATCAGCAACATACACCATTCGAGTGACTTATCCTGGGTAAAAGAGTAAGTTCGTCCATTCACGCTTTTTACACCTAGCATTACGGAAAGTCAGAAATCTAAATTATTTAACATTGTTAAGGAGATGTTTCCATAGATATGCAATCATGGACATTTTGAAATGTAAACTTTCGATCAGTTTAACGTTCTGTGTTGAATGACTTAATATATTCGAGAATTCTCAATAATTAATATCAGTGCAGCCCTTAATATATAAAAGTGAATGGATAATTCTCGCGTCACTGTTCACTTCAAAGGTTAGTGAAGAATCAATGTTCAAGTCTGTACAATTATAAAGACGCAAAATCAAATAATTAAGCCAATATACGCACCGGTACACGTATGTTCATAGAAACAGGAACATCATTTTTAATGTAAGCTTCTATGAGTGAATAAACGTGACCTCGTCTGATTCTATTTATACCATGCAAGGAAAGATACACAGAGTGGCTGGAAACAACGTGAACCGGGTGTATGAGCGTTAGAGCGTTCGCCATACTGATAAGTAATCTGAACAAAAAGTAGGTCGATATATCTCATCGTTGTCATTTCATCAGCTGCTGAAGTTAGCCAATCATATCGCTTCGCAGGCGAATTCAAACGGGCTTAATGGGGCGGTGTTGATAAATCTGCACGTGGCTTGGTCGGGCTTGAGAGCCATGCCGAGAAATGAGCATCGAACACTAACACACCGTGGTTTTCAGCCAACGCCACCGTAGCGTGCTTGCTATGGGCCGAGCCTATCAGCAGGGAGGTCCTTGTTCAAGTACCACCCATGGAGAAGTGTATTACTTCTATTGGCGCTCTCAAGCCTGTTATAAGCCACGTGCAGATTTAGCAATACCGCTTCACAAAGCCCATCTAAAGTCACCCGCGAAGCGATTTGATTGGCTAATTTCAGCAGCTGATAAAATGCCAACGGCGCGAGATATCTAATTATTTTTCCCAATTATTTATCCGTATGGCCAACCATGTAATGTTCATATATCCGGTTCACATGGTTTCCAACCACCCCGTATACTATGACAATATTATCTTCAACGTTAAATTATATCTTTTACCCGCTCCTGTAATTGGTTCCATTTCTCCACACTCATTACCTCCTCCAGGCTCACATAATAGCCAACACCCACATTGAAATATGTATCTCCTAAATTACCTTTATCTCTACAACAAGACCTATGTGTACCCTCCGGCGTTGTTCTCACTAATTTCGTTGATTCAATCATTTATTTCAATCAATTCCAACGAGGCTGCAGGCTATGGCTACAGCAGGTCATTTCTTCATCCGATTTCTAGAGCGGTGGAAGTGTGGTAACAATATTTCCATAAGGGTTGGTTTTAGGACCTAAAAACGTAATTTCCGGTTCCGTATGGACTTGCCGAGCTTTGTTCTTCGCGCCGTGAGGTTTAAAATGAGCTTTGTCTCGTTCTTGTATGACAAATTCTATATTTCGCCTATACTTGCCAATGTTAACCTGTCAAAGGGTTTAAATCTAGGGAATGGAGAGGGCGACTAAAATTTCTTGTAGACAGGGTTACCCGCAGGGTCGTAAAAGGCAAGTGTACAACATTTGTTTCAGACTGGAGATACGATGTGGATTTGTATAAGGAATGGACAGACAGAGCGACAGACGGACAGACATTCTGCTTTAGGTAGGTAGGTAGGTAGGTAGGTAGGTAGGTAGGTAGGTAGGTAGGTAGGTAGGTAGGTAGGTAGGTAGGTAGGTAGGTAGGTAGGTAGGTAGGTAGGTAGGTAGGTAGGTAGGTAGGTAGGTAGGTAGGTAGGTAGGTAGGTAGGTAGGTAGGTAGGTAGGTAGGTAGGTAGGTAGGTAGGTAGGTAGGTAGGTAGGTAGGTAGGTAGGTAGGTAGGTAGGTAGGTAGGTAGGTAGGTAGGTAGGTAGGTAGGTAGGTAGGTAGGTAGGTAGGTAGGTAGGTAGGTAGGTAGGTAGGTAGGTAGGTAGGTAGGTAGGTAGGTAGGTAGGTAGGTAGGTAGGTAGGTAGGTAGGTAGGTAGGTAGGTAGGTAGGTAGGTAGGTAGGTAGGTAGGTAGGTAGGTAGGTAGGTAGGTAGGTAGGTAGGTAGGTAGGTAGGTAGGTAGGTAGGTAGGTAGGTAGGTAGGTAGGTAGGTAGGTAGGTAGGTAGGTAGGTAGGTAGGTAGGTAGGTAGGTAGGTAGGTAGGTAGGTAGGTAGGTAGGTAGGTAGGTAGGTAGGTAGGTAGGTAGGTAGGTAGGTAGGTAGGTAGGTAGGTAGGTAGGTAGGTAGGTAGGTAGGTAGGTAGGTAGGTAGGTAGGTAGGTAGGTAGGTAGGTAGGTAGGTAGGTAGGTAGGTAGGTAGGTAGGTAGGTAGGTAGGTAGGTAGGTAGGTAGGTAGGTAGGTAGGTAGGTAGGTAGGTAGGTAGGTAGGTAGGTAGGTAGGTAGGTAGGTAGGTAGGTAGGTAGGTAGGTAGGTAGGTAGGTAGGTAGGTAGGTAGGTAGGTAGGTAGGTAGGTAGGTAGGTAGGTAGGTAGGTAGGTAGGTAGGTAGGTAGGTAGGTAGGTAGGTAGGTAGGTAGGTAGGTAGGTAGGTAGGTAGGTAGGTAGGTAGGTAGGTAGGTAGGTAGGTAGGTAGGTAGGTAGGTAGGTAGGTAGGTAGGTAGGTAGGTAGGTAGGTAGGTAGGTAGGTAGGTAGGTAGGTAGGTAGGTAGGTAGGTAGGTAGGTAGGTAGGTAGGTAGGTAGGTAGGTAGGTAGGTAGGTAGGTAGGTAGGTAGGTAGGTAGGTAGGTAGGTAGGTAGGTAGGTAGGTAGGTAGGTAGGTAGGTAGGTAGGTAGGTAGGTAGGTAGGTAGGTAGGTAGGTAGGTAGGTAGGTAGGTAGGTAGGTAGGTAGGTAGGTAGGTAGGTAGGTAGGTAGGTAGGTAGGTAGGTAGGTAGGTAGGTAGGTAGGTAGGTAGGTAGGTAGGTAGGTAGGTAGGTAGGTAGGTAGGTAGGTAGGTAGGTAGGTAGGTAGGTAGGTAGGTAGGTAGGTAGGTAGGTAGGTAGGTAGGTAGGTAGGTAGGTAGGTAGGTAGGTAGGTAGGTAGGTAGGTAGGTAGGTAGGTAGGTAGGTAGGTAGGTAGGTAGGTAGGTAGGTAGGTAGGTAGGTAGGTAGGTAGGTAGGTAGGTAGGTAGGTAGGTAGGTAGGTAGGTAGGTAGGTAGGTAGGTAGGTAGGTAGGTAGGTAGGTAGGTAGGTAGGTAGGTAGGTAGGTAGGTAGGTAGGTAGGTAGGTAGGTAGGTAGGTAGGTAGGTAGGTAGGTAGGTAGGTAGGTAGGTAGGTAGGTAGGTAGGTAGGTAGGTAGGTAGGTAGGTAGGTAGGTAGGTAGGTAGGTAGGTAGGTAGGTAGGTAGGTAGGTAGGTAGGTAGGTAGGTAGGTAGGTAGGTAGGTAGGTAGGTAGGTAGGTAGGTAGGTAGGTAGGTAGGTAGGTAGGTAGGTAGGTAGGTAGGTAGGTAGGTAGGTAGGTAGGTAGGTAGGTAGGTAGGTAGGTAGGTAGGTAGGTAGGTAGGTAGGTAGGTAGGTAGGTAGGTAGGTAGGTAGGTAGGTAGGTAGGTAGGTAGGTAGGTAGGTAGGTAGGTAGGTAGGTAGGTAGGTAGGTAGGTAGGTAGGTAGGTAGGTAGGTAGGTAGGTAGGTAGGTAGGTAGGTAGGTAGGTAGGTAGGTAGGTAGGTAGGTAGGTAGGTAGGTAGGTAGGTAGGTAGGTAGGTAGGTAGGTAGGTAGGTAGGTAGGTAGGTAGGTAGGTAGGTAGGTAGGTAGGTAGGTAGGTAGGTAGGTAGGTAGGTAGGTAGGTAGGTAGGTAGGTAGGTAGGTAGGTAGGTAGGTAGGTAGGTAGGTAGGTAGGTAGGTAGGTAGGTAGGTAGGTAGGTAGGTAGGTAGGTAGGTAGGTAGGTAGGTAGGTAGGTAGGTAGGTAGGTAGAAAGAAAGAAAGAAAGAAAGAAAGAAAGAAAGAAAGAAAGAAAGATTAGCCCGCATGTTGGTCATGATCGTTAAGGTATGTATTCACGTTTCGGACCAAAATCTATACTATTTTATCAATGTTTTTGAAATTTTTACAATGAAATACTTGCATTTACGGAATATATTTACACTATAAAAATTTCACACTTAAGGTACCGTTTCCTAAATAATTGACAAAAACTCCGAAATTTTGCATAAATTTCCAAAAATCATAGCTTTCTGGAAAATAGTTCAATTCCAATTATTTTTGCGCATAATTCATCCTAATAATGCATATAATGTGATGAACTAAACAGAATTTAATAATTCACTGATATCATATTTTTTATAATATATTTTTCATGGCGGTCAAAATTTTCGAATATTTAGATTTGTTTTTTCATTTGGTACCTTTTTATTATAGTCTTATTTATTATTATGTTTAGTTCAGAACATTCTACTTTTAATAAGCTTCAATTTGACATATCAATGTATTCTATAACTTAAAATTTGAAGACGTTATGACTTTTTGAATTATGAAACATCTGGAGAAATTCACAGTGTGGAAAATTGAACTTGAATCTTGGAAGTTTATTTCGGGATTGAAATTGCTTACTTTGGCTAATTAAAACCCTCCTGAGGCATAAATGCCAGCCCCGTGGTGTAGGGGTAGTGTGCCTACCTCTTACCCGGAGGCCCCGAGTTCCATTCCCGGCCAGATCAGGGATTTTTACCTGGACCTGAGGGCTGGTTCGAGGTCCACTCAGCCTACGTGATTAGAATTGAGGAGCTACCTGACGGTGAGATAGCGGTCCCGGTCTAGGAAGCCAAGAATAATGCCAGAGAGGATTCTTCATGCTAACCACACGACACCTCGAAATCCGCAGGCCTTCGGGCTGAGCAGCGGTCGCTTGGTAGGCCAAGGCCCTTCAAGGGCTCTAGTGCCAGTGGGTTTGGTTTGGTTTGATGCATAAGTAGAATTGTAGAATTTTGTCCTCTTTGAGTCGTTTTCTTCCTCTGAGATACTTTCAGTGGTAACTTCAGCCAGAAACTTGACATGTTCAGTATATACTGCAGGTGCGGGCGGTGGAGGTAAATTCAAAATATTCGAAAATTTTCTTGCTTCACTTCCACCACACCCATTGAAGCGCATCCCATACACAAGTCTTCAATTAATTTCATAATCTGACAATTTCCCCTTGATGTACACTGAGGTTCAGATTGAAAATCACTATTACTACACACCAAACTAACAAAAAAAAATGCCCAACCTAACCTCTGTTTACAGAAGTTTTTCATCGATATTGATCCACATTTCATACAGACAGGACATACCAGCAAAGATAACCGTTTTTCTACACATTACACACTAATGTTAAAAATACTTGAGAATCACCACAATTACTGTCATAATGCGAAGTAGGAAGTATTTGACTCGGAAGCACTACTGACATTAGGAAGTTGATTTTTATTGTTCTCATTTTGGACTACTGTCTCAGTAATATTTTTTTTATTCATTGTATACTTATTTCCATAGCAACGGCGCTTTCTTTTATAGCCACTATGTCTATTACTACCCATTATTCACTTAGCAGAAGTTAGTTACTCGATATAAACACAAATAACACAGCACGTGTCATTCATAATTGGATTGCACAGCATTTATGCAAGATTCAACATTCCTTCTCCAGAGATATATCATGTGACAACCACTGCTATCTTTTGGTTCACAAAGGTACTACATGGGGAAACACCAGTGCGATGTATTGAAATGTAATTATGTGGAAAAATCTGCTTGAGTATGGAAAGCTAGTGAATGACCACGCCCCCAGAGCAGATAAATCATGTACGCAGTGGTCCATTTAAATGCAATTTACGGCCGTTCTCTATGTCTCAGGCCAATGATACTTACATATTTGGAAACTAGAAATTCCAGGCTTTCATTTGACATCAAAAGCTAAATATTGATTATTTTGACCTAAATCGCAATTTCAAACGTGAATACATACCTTAAGGCGTCAAATCTATATAGTTTGACACCGTGGTTAGCCGGTTCGAGTCCCGTCGTTGGAAAGAATGTTGGCCGAAGGGTAGGAGAGGGGTGGTATATAAAAGCCAAAATCCTGGATTAAATTAATCTCAGCATTGTTTACATGGAATGAAGGCATATGACTGACACTCTTGATGGTGATTCGTCCGTAGTACACTATTGTATTTAACAACAACGTTAGAATTCTATAATTTATACCCGGGAACGGGAGTGAAAAGAAGTGAAAAAATATATGAATTTTTATTAGGGTACTTATATCTCAAAAAATAAAGATGTTAGAGACGTGAAAATCGGTATTTGGAATCTCCTTTAAAAATAAAGAAAGGGGCTGGGGGTGGGGAAGGACTGATAAATGGGTTGAACTTTTTTCTGGGGATACTTAAAACTGAAGATGTTACAGATGTGGAAATAGGTATTTGGAATCTCCTTTAAAAATAAAGAAACATGCTGTTCTTTTTCAGCTTGAGCGGAGACTGTTTCTGCATGTACGGTTCTTTTTTGCATGGTCATCTTAGCCTCAAAAGGCGATAACGTAAACGTGGTTTACAAAAAGTTTCTGGGGTAAATGACATTCATTTTTCGGTGAGATTTCATACTTTAGGTTTTTTCAGATAATATCTTAGTCCAGTACTAAGGAAAAATTATGAAATCCACGCGGGCGTAGCCGCGGGTAACTGCTGGTGTACATATAAAATTTTAAGTCGATTGTTGTACCTCCTGTAAGCAAACGTCGGTGAATTGATAAAAGAATGAACTCATGAACTCGTTTGTGTAATAGACTAGCTGTTGTAGCCGCTGTGGACAGGACAATAATTTTATGAAGTGGATGATTAATTGAATACATTATTTTTAACGACGCCCTGTGTTGTTTGTGAGATACTCGGGCACATAGGAGGGCATGTCCCTCCCTGTCAGCGGCTTGTGAATTCCTGTGAATGGGGGCGATAGAATAACTAAGAATACTAAATTGGGCCCTAGGTGCTCTTAACTTGGAAGCGTGGGTTGGCGACCACGGGGCTCTTAGCAGAGTCCTGACATTGCTTCCACTCACTTGTGCCAGGTTCCTCACTTTTATCTATCCTATCCGACCTCCCTTGGACAACTCTTGTTCTTTTCTGACCACAACTGTATTAGGTTTGCGAATACTAGGGAGTCTTTAATTTTCACGACCTTCATGGCCGTTGTCATTCTTTGGTCAATACCTTCATTCTCCGAAGTGTCAGATCCCTTCCATTTTTGCGCTCTGATTGGTGTTAATAGAGAATTGTTGCCTAGTTTTACTTCCTTTTAAAACAATAATCATCACCCCCACCACCACTCAGCGGCTTGTGATGAATTCACTTCCTGGCTATCGATGGCCTTTTGCAAATTCATCCTTTTTTGTTTATTAGTGCTCTTGATTTGATCTCTTCCTTCCGTTATAAAAACCAAGTACCGAGATAATATTCAAAATGTACAGATATACAAATCCTTTAAAACGTTGCCAGAATAATCTCCTAGCAACTGCATCAGAGAAAGGTATAGAATATTTTACAAATATATTCTAAGTTTTTGTCATGACCATTTTCCTGTAAAATGAACCGTAAAAGAGTTACTTCGAATTGTATGTTTTAGATCCCTTCTGAAGCCATCTTCCTACTGATTGTAGAAAAACCTTTAGCTGATAGCATACTCGGCCTTATCCTAAACTGAAATACCAAATTTCATGAAAATCCATCTTCTATACTCCCGTGATGCTGTAAGAGAAAACCGACAAAGAGACAAACAGTAAACTGAGCCGGTTACGTAGACCCAGATTATCAGTGGAATTTCATGCTTATTTATGTATTAAATATAAGATCATAATACGTTTAGGGTAGGCCTAAATCAAGAGTTAATTTTGGTGCAGTTAGTAAATATTATTATGGAAATATTACAATTATATATGTGTAAATGTCCACGACTATTTCGCTGTACACACGACTTTCTTCAGTGGCATTATATTTATATATATACTATCTGCGCACTTTTAGCAATAGATTTACACCCTAGTGCTGAAGCGGTCGACCTCGGCAATCTTCGAGATTCGTACTGGCAATCTTTGAAACACAAACTATGAATCGCTTATGCATCGCTGTGCGACGTCTGGCGTACACTTTACGTACTAGTACTGTTGTTATTTACACAGCAAAGCCAAACTATAGAATTCACTCTAGGAATGAGATTCGCATCGCGAAATGTTATATAATGTTATATAATGTGTGTGTGTGACACAGTTGTTGGCTTAAAATAACAAAGATTAAGAAAATTCATATCGATCGATCATATTATCGATTCATTCCAGATTTCATTTCCATTCAGTTGGCAGTATTAACGGAACCGGAAGACCTCCCTCCTTACTCCTCAAAACCGTACACAAATCTATCGCTAAAAAGTGCTCAGATAGTATATATATTGGTGTTCTGTGGGTATTCCACTTGAACGTATCGTCTTTTGTCAGCTTTCAGGTCAAAGACTGATACAAAATACGAGTATTATGTCTGCGAAGTTTCAATATTTTGGCACTGCGCTTGAAGGTGTCGTCTTTTGTTGAGGTCTTCCGAAGGCTGAGGTCCAGGGCTGACACCAAAGTATGTCGAGTAATATGTCCGTGAAGCCTGAATATGCTTGTCCAGTTATTCTTTTTCAGCTACGAACGATTGTGATCTTCGAATCTATATATAAAAAGAACATGTCCTGACTGACTGACTCATTCATCATCGCCGAGCCAAAATTACTGGACATAAGGAAAAAAATGTGAGGATACATATATAATACAATGTAGGTGCTCGCTAAGAGTAGGTTTTTGGATATTCTGTCGCTAAGGGGGTGAAAACGGGGGTAATTTTTAAAATGAGTGTATCTATATCTCAAAACTTTAAAAGTTTACAGATGTAAACATTGGCATTTAGAATCTCCTTTAAAAATAAAGAAGCACGTACTTTTTGTTTTCGGAAAATCCCACTAGGAGGGGTGAAAAAGGGGTTGAAAGCCTTTAATGAGGATACTTAAATCTCAGAACCTGAAGATATTACAGACCTGAAAATTGGTATTTGGAATCTCCTTTAAAAATTAAAGAAATACGTACTTTTTGTTTTCGAAAATCCATTTACAGCGGGGGGAGGGGGAGGGAGAATAGAAAATTTGTTTGTATTATTTGTATGAAAATATTATTATCCCCAAAACGAAAGATGTTGCAGACGTGAAAATTGATATTTAGAATCTGCCTTAAAGTTAAAGAAACACGTATTCCTTTGATTTCAGAAAATCCAATGAAGGGGGGCGGGTGAAAGAATTGAAAAATTAATTTAATTAATTGTATGAGGATACTTACATCAAATAAAAACTAAAGTTGTTTCCTGGCGTGAAGATTAGTATTTGGATCTCCTTTAAAAACAAAGAAAAGCGCTTTTTGGGGAGGGAAATTATGTTGGGGTGGGGGTGAAAAGGAGTTGAATTCCTTCTATGAGGACACATATCTCAAAAACTGAAGATTTTACAGTCGTGATAATTGGTATTTAGCAGATCCTTTGCTAGTAAAGAAACAAGTACAGTATTTTCCCCCGGAATATTCACTTAACGGCGAGGGGGAATGTGAAAGGAAGTGAAAAAAAAGTGAATTATTTTTGTGGGGATACTTATATCTGAAAACTGAAGGAAACACTGTCCTTGAGGTGGTAGAAAGGAGATCCCTCGCTGAGTCCGAGGGAAAAGCCAGCCCTGCAGGGTAAACAGATTAAGGAAGAAAGAAAGAAAGAAAGATCGGAACACTGAAATATTAGTACTCAACCAGATTTTCAGCATCGGTACTATTTTCTTTCTTTCTTTTTTATATTATTTTATTTAACCCCTTTACCCCTACAGGGGTAGTGTTTCTACCTCTACCGCCTCAACGACAGTGTCCTGGAGCGTGAGACATTTGGTGGGGGATACAACTGGAGAGGAGGACCAATAACTCACTCAGGCGGCCTCACCTGCTCTGCTGATCAGGGGCCTTGTGGGTGGGCAATAGGAAGATGGAAAGAAGCGGCATTTGCTTGGAGGAGAAGTGGGAAACCACAGAAAACCACTTCGCGGATAGCTATTCAGTTGACCACCCGAGGCTGAGTGGACCCCGGTCCAGCCCTCGTACCACTTTTCAAATTTCGTGGCAGAGCCTCCGGGATCGTCTACATTTTTTCTGCAGACAATATTTTATTGGCTGAAGAAATAAAAAAACGTGGCCGCTCACTGAAAATTTCAATACATGATCCTACGGATTTAAATATATTTGTTCATGTTTTGTACTTAATAATTATTTTAATTGGTTTATGTCGAAAATATTTATACCGCTGAAACCAGCAATCATTCCTGAAGCTTGTAGTATAATTTGGTTTGCAACATTATAGGAGGTAACATCAGGAGCTTGGGAGAGAACAAACTGCCTCACGCTCCGAAACGATATTTTTAACAAGTTGTTTTTACGTCGCACCGACACAGATAGGTCTTACGGCGACAGGAAAGGGCTATGAGTAGGAAGGAAGCGTTCATGGCCTTAATTAAAGTACAGACCCAGCATTTGCCTGATGTGAAAAAATGGGAAACCACGGAAAACCATCTTCAGTGCTGCCGAGAGTAGGGTTCGGACCCACTACCTCCCGAATACTGGATACTAGCCGTACTTAAGCAACTGCAGCTATCGAGCTCGGTGCTTCGAAATGATGTGTGGCCAGGCTGAGTGGCTCAGACGGTTGAGGCACTGGCCTTCTGGCCCCAACTTGGCAGGGTCGATCCTGGCTCAGTCCAGTGGTATTTGAAGGTGCTCAAATACGTCAGCCTCGTGTCGGTAGATTTACGGGCACGTAAATAGAACTCTTGTGGGACAAAATTCCGGCACCTCGGCGTCTCCGAAAACCGTAAAAGTAGCTTTTTGCTAATGGCTTTACGTCGCACCGTCACAGATAGGTCTTATGGCGACGATGGGATAGGAAAGGACTAGGAGTGGGAAGGAAGCGGCCGTGGCCTTAATTAAGGCACAGCACCAGCATTTGCCTGGTGTGAAAATGGGAAACCACGGAAAACCATCTTCAGGGCTACCGACAGTGGGATTTGAACCCACTATCTCCCGGATGCAAGCTCAAGCTGCGCGCCTCTAACCGCACGACCAACTCGCCCGGTTAAAAGTAGTTAGTGGGACGTAAGGCAAATAGCATTATTGTTATCGAAATGATGAGTTCAATATTAAACTTTTCTTCGCCAGTTGCCATGTTGGCAATAGTGTAATTTCTCTGACCCGCCTAATTTGGTGGCCGCGACTATAGATAAAAACGACGCGTCGTGAATTCAGATTCTTCAGGAGTTAATGAAAGACAGCTTTTTGAAAACGATTTGGCGTCTTTATTTGCCGATCTAAGTTTCTTGTGTAAAACCATAAACATACTTGAAAAATCCATTAAGCTGTTGTCCGAAACAGTGAAGCAAGTGCGTGTTGTTAAAATACACTCATGTTCTTAAACCAGACCACCTTGAAAGACTAGAGATAGGAAGTTCATTCACAGGACATGTGCATTAGTATGTTCTGAAGAAATGATTAGCATCTGAATGATGTCGACCCTCAGGTTCAAGGTCCACATCGATATCTCAGCGCACCACCACCGACTGGTAAAATGTGCTTGCGGCTCTCGTCACTACAAACCGCAAGTAATGGATCAGTGTGGCTTGAGCAGACGTGCAGGATGCCTCGCAGACGTATGCGAGAACCGCACCGTCAAATGAGTGAGTTTGAAAGAGGGAGCAATATTGGCATGAGAGAACGTAATGCATCCATCCGGGAAATTGCTGCTCGTGTGGGACGAAGTGTGTCAGCAGTGCAACGGGTATGTACACATTGGTTCACAGAAGGCCGTAGAACACGACGAGATGGGTCTGGTCGCACCACACAAACCACCCCCAGAAAAAATCGACACCTCATCCGAATGGCATTGCAGGACAGATCTGCGTCCTCCTCGGCTCTGGCGCAACAGTGGATCATTGTAACATATCGTACACTACCGGGTGTGACAGTCCGTCGCCGTTTATTACGGCCTGGGTTACCGGCGCGTCGTCCACTTCTCCGCCTGTCTACCTTTGACTAATGTGGATAAACATGCTAGATAGCAATGGTGTATGGAACGACGTCGCTGAGGAAAGCAATGTCAGCACTTAGTGTTTTTGGACGAATCCAGGTTCTAGTTGTTTGGAAACGGTGGCCGCATTTTGATTCGCGGCAGACTGGGGGAGAGGCATCACATTGACTGCATTCGCAAAATATATACAGCGCCAACTCATGGCCTTATGGTGTGGGGTGCTATTGGGTGCAACCACAAATCACAGTTGGTGCGTGTCTAGGCCACTAAGACCAGTTTGACCTACGTAAATGACATCCTGTGGTCCGTAGGCATACCGTTACTGCACGACACCGCAGACACCATATTTCAGCAGGACAATGCGCGACCACATGTTGCTGCACGAACACGTGCCTTCTTGTTGTCACAGGATGTCAGACTGTTGTCCTGGCCCGCCCAATCACCGGACTTGTCGCCAATCGAAAATGTGTGGGATATGGTGAAACGACGGGTGCGGCGGTGTGACCCAGTGCCAACCACCAAAGATGAACTGTGGAACCAGGTGAATGCAACATGGATGGCTATACCCCGGAACGCCATTTGCGCCTTATACGCGTCGATCCATCGCGCATGGAACAAGTTATCAGAGGCCATGGAGGACCCAGTGTCTACTTGGAAAGAGTACACATGCTGAACCTAGGTGACTGAAATGCTAATCGTTTCTGCAGAACATACTAATGAACATGTCCTGTGAATTTGAACTTCCTATCTCTAGTCTTTCAAGGCGCTTTGTTTGTTTCTTTTTTTTTTTTTTTTTTTTTATGAACATGAGTGTAAATTCGATTCAATCTCGGTTTCGCAGGTACAGGGATTGTTAAAGGTCAATATTTATTCTGAAAAGCAGAGGGTTTAAATAAATATGCGAAGTTGCTAAAGCATTGGAGCGTGCTCATGATGGTGAAATGTATGGCGTTAGTGTTGGTGACATTCATCTCTTTAACAATGAGCGTCTGACGTCCAATTATGTGGCGCGATCGTTTTCACGGTATCAAGTGTTCTTTAGAGATAATCGGCATGCATTGTGATGGACAATTTGGAGATGATCTTTTTTACTTCATTGCAGTTTTGTGACTATCAACTAATATTCCGGAGTGTGATCGGTGAGTACGAAATGGTACATTTTTTCAAAGATAATGGTTTGCCTTTGCAACATTTAAACAAATCATTGCATGTTTTTTTAATACGAAGGTCGATCAAATATAAACGGGATTTTTGTTCCTGAACATCAACAGTTAGTAGGACTGACCCCGCGCTTCTGCTATGCTTAGGCGGGACCGTTAGGAATGGAGAAAGCGTGCTGCTAGATATTTCCCGCCGTTTCGTCAGTAACGCTCACGATGTCGGAGCAAGATGTGCACCCCTCCACTGCGCAACGGATAATTATAAAATTTCTTGCTCATGAAGGAGTTACAGCGGCGGAAATTTTCCAGAGATTGACTGCACAGTTCGGTGATCAAACATTTATCAAGGACGCGTGTGTTTGCCTGGCATAAAAAGTTCAAGGAAGGACGAGAACGTGTGGAAAATCAGCAACATGATCGCCGTCCTTGGACCAGCATTACAGACGAAAACATTCGTGCGGTTAAAGACATTATTGACGACGATCGACGGGTGAGAGTATCAGAAATTGCAGAACAAGTCGAAATCAATAATTATGGGAGCTGTCAAGCAATCATCACAAACGGCCTATAGTTCCGTAAAATATGTTCCAGATGGGTCCCTCGCCTTTGACCGAAAATTTGAAGTTGAGACGTTTGGAGGTCTGTCCGAGGCTTACAGCAAGGTTTGCGGAAGAAGGTGATGCGATTTTCATTTGTTCGTCCGCTTAAATAAGCTCTAGGAGGGCAAGGATTTGAAGATGACGAGGGTGTGGAAGACTTCGTGCACAGCCAGCTGGTGACGCGATCCTGTTCTTTTTGTGATGGGGGCATCAAAAAGCTGCCCATATGCTGGTACGGTACAAATTATTTTCCAAAGCGGGAAACTATGAGGAAAAATAAATGGCAATTGCCTTGTGTTTTTAATAAATGAATTCAAATAAAAATAAAATCCTGTTTATATTTGACCCCCCGCCCTTACCATATCTACTCCTGCACATCATACTGTACTTTTCCATACATAGACATACATTTGTCTCAAGGACCACGTTTGGTAGCATCATATTTTAATACAAAACGGTATACTTATTTACGTCTCGATCGCGGGTGGTTATGTGATATTTAAAGCAAAATATTCTGAAGTTTTATTTAATAATTTTAGTTTTTTAGTACATAAAAATAAATATTTTCCACATTTTTAGAACATAAAAGACCTCCTAGTGATGATGTTATTTTTCCAGGTATTCCTGTTAGACTTAGTTTGGCAATCATGATCTTTTTTGCCACCTGGGGATCTTACATGCTGAGAATTAATATTAGTCTGGCTATAGTCGATATGACGAAGAAAGTGGCACCAACCATCCATATCGACCCGGAGTGTAAAGGTGACATGGGATTTCTCTTCGGTAACCACACATTACCGGACATCCAAGAGGTAAGTCTATAAAAACATAATATTTTAATTCATTAGTTACTACTCTATAAATTTAAAGAGAGGAGAAACTGTAGTTTTATTCTGATATTTGGAGAAATGTGCGTACATATGTGTGAAAACAGCGTGCTGCAGCTTTTCTGAGGATGTTAGGGATGTCTTGAGAAACATTCAGGAGACCAACTTGTCCATTAGACTAGCAACAGAGAAATACAATCGTAGTCAATGTTGCACAAACGATTGAAGCGCCTAAAGTGCAGCCTGCATGTATTGTAGATAAAGTGTTAAAGTATTAGGCAGACAAATTTCGATGTTGTCAAGTATTCACCGATGAAGGGGAACTCTTACAATGCGAGCACTTGGTTAAAGCCATTAAAATTTATTAGGCTATGGCTTGACGTATGTACAGTACATGCTAGTAAACTGGCATTTGATTACGCTTCGAAACTTGATAAAACGTGTACAACTATCTGAAAGGAAAATGAAATAGCAGGCACTGAAAAATATTAAATGGCGTATAGCTTTTAGCGCCGGGATTGTCCGAGGACTCGTTCGGCTCGCCAGATGCAGGTCTTTTGATTTGACGCTCGTAAGCGACCTGCGTGTCGTGATGAGTTTTGATGATGATGATGATGATGAAAACGACACACTCCCCTTGCCCCCGTGCCAGCTGGATTAACCAACTATGGTTAAAATTCCCGACCCTGCCGACAATCGAACCAAAGCAATCACTGATTGGTTACAAAGCGTTATGAAACGGCATCCAAACTTAACACTCAGGAAAGCAAAGAACACTAGCTTGGCCAAATCGACAGCCTTTAATAAAACAAGTGTAAAGGAAGTTTTGACAATAAATTATTGATCGGTTATGACATGCTACAGTTTTATACCCGAGGGTATTCTTAGTGTTGATGAAACTGGAATTTCTGCGGCGCCTCCTACTCCGAAGGTTGTTGCCAAAAGTGGTAGAAAACAAGTAAGGCAGATCGTACTGGAAGAACGAGGAGAGACAGTTACGATGGGTGGAATTATTTCTGCTATTTTGTGTTCTGTGTTATCAAGACTACTTTCTCACAGGAGATATCGCTATCACTTGAAATTTGGGGCTTGCTTGGAAATCTGGTTAGATATCTGGAGAATTATTTTACTGATTTATTAAAACACATTCAAAATCGCGCTCTTCGCTACTGCGAGTGGTACCGGTAGTTCATCCGTAAGTGCTAGTTCAATTCACAAAGTTACTGTTTCTGTTCTAATAGAAAGTGTATGTTTCTATTTTCAGCGTCAAGACTGGAATCAGCTTCTGGTAGGCTATTTACTATCGGTCTACTTCTGGGGTTACACCGTGACTCAGGTCACAGGTCATACTCTGGCCGTTAAATATGGTGCACGGATGATCGTCGGGTGGAGTCTTCTCCTCGCGTCCGTTATGACACTCTTCACGCCACTGTCAGCACGGATACATTTCGGCTGCCTCATGATTGTTAGAATTCTATTAGGAGCGTTTTCGGTGAGAGATACCAATTCTTATATGATTTGTTTAGTAGTATATTGTTTTTGACAAGGGATTCTTGATTTCTTTGATGGAAAATTATTAACTAACACTAACAGAGTAATAAGGGCCCAGGGCTGCCCACATAAAACAAGGGCCCCCCTGATAAAGAAGTATGGGTAACCACCTCTTTCTCAACTTCTTCACAAAGTACCAAAATTTACACAATAATAGGTACAGACGTAAGAATATCAGTTTTCCTTTGTATTTTCGGAAATGCAGTATAATTCATTATTCAAAACAAGCAAAACTTCGTAAGCTTTACTAAGTCATCATCATTATCATTTTCATTTCTTCTTGTCTAACTCCTGCCAGGTCGGGTTATTGATGGTACTTCTCCACCGTTGCCTCTCTTTCAATCACTCCTCTTCAGGAATTGTATTCCATTCCAGCCTTCATTTTCTCGTACTGTTCTTGACAGTCTATTGTCCTTGCTCTTGGCCTCCCTCTAGCCCTCTTTCCCTTTATTTTAGCCTCCAACACTTGCTTTGGAAACATTCCCTCCTCTATCCTCATAACATATCCAAACCATCTCAATTAATTCTTCTCCATCATATCACTCAGTTTTTCTACCGCTATTTCTTTTCAGACTTCAACATTTCTTACTTTTCTCTCTCACACTCACTCTCTCCTTGTCTTCCCTACCATACTCCTCAAGAACTTCATCTCACTGGTCTGAATTTTACTCTCATCTCTTGCTGTCAATGTCCAATTCCCTTTTTACATTTCATAGCAACTTCTCTGTTCCACACCAAGTTCCTTACATTCTGGTTGAATGTATTTTCCACTTGTACCCTTCTGCTGATCTCCTTATCCAACCTTGCATCTTGTATTATTTCACTTCCCAAATATTTGAAGCATTGAACAACCTCAAGGTTTTCTTCCCAGATACTAACGATTCCTTTTCCATCTCTTTCTCCTTTTGTCATCGCCGCTGTTTTGCTCTTCTCCACACTAATTTTCATTCTATATTTCTCAATATTGCCATTTAAAGCCTCTAGTTGGATTTGCACTTCTGTATTGTTGACTCTCCAGATCGTTATGGCATCCGCAAACAACAATATTTTTATATCCCCGCTATATGTTGCCTTTGTTTCCTTTTGAATTAAACTAATATTATGACCAAAATAAATGTTCAAAACAAATAATCAACGTATTAGGTCGTTTTTATACATGTAACATGACGAACATGGAATCCTCGAGTTCAAGCGCGCCCCGCCAGGCAGCGCTAGCGTGGGCAAGCTCCACAGTACCGATCAGCTGGTCATAGAAATGGTGCACGAGGAAACGTATTACTCCGTAACTGTTAAGTATATACATTGTCTTTTAAAAAACAATGAGAGATTACAATCAAAATACCACGACAGAGTACAATGGAAAAAATCATACATGGACATAAGAGCTAGGGCCTTCATCACTTGTTGCACAAAGCACCGGTTACTGGAGTGTACATACACAGATAAATAGCACATAACTCCCAGCAAATTAAAACAAACACCCATGATGAGCCAACTCAGTTTGCCGGTTACTGAACTTTCGAAAGCTTGTGTGAAGATTTTGCGGATGTTCGAGATTGTAAATCTCGCCGGATTTTCTTCGTTGTGAAGAAAAATCGGCACTTCAGATAATGATAAACAAGTCTGGGGATTATATCCATAACATGTTGAAGACAACAGCCAGCTCTTGAAGGTTAAACTGAATTTTTTCTATCGAATCGATGCAATCAAAAAAATATTTCTCCCCACATCGATTTTGAGTTCAGTTTTCCATTAATTACTTTTTTCGGTCTGGAAAAGAATGTCACATACACTTTTCGAAGGACACATCATTGTTGCTTGAACCATAATCTTTTATTTTGGTGAGGACTAAAAATTTACTTTGATCATTCTCACGTAGAGAATGGGCACAGGGCGAACACCTAATAAACTTAGAAGAGTGATTAACAACGTACCCAGCCAAATGGTACACTAAACACTTCTCAATAGAAGAATTTCGAACTGCGCTATCAAATTCAGGTACAGATCTTTTCCAGTCTTCGATATTTACTGCATCTTGAACCACAATTTTTTGCTTAATGGAAGTTTCCATTGATTGTTTCACTGTCTTGTTATGCATTTCCACATTCTGGGCTAACATACGCATCCGATTAACATACCGGTACGAGGTCAAGATCAGCTCTCGTTTAGATTCGCAATTTCTTCCAACATTTAAAGCCTGTTTTATAGGGACGTAGATACATTGAACTAGATACAAATGAAGGAAATCTATTGTCGATGGATGATCATCTGAATTGAAAGAACGCATAACTCCGAACTGCCGTTCTAAGGGATCCTGGGGAGCATTCCTGTTAACACATGCCTATAACCTCCTTCCCAAAGCCATTCACAAATTTCCAAAGTACTCTTTAGGGTTATCAACAGTGATTCCAAAGTTCTGTTGGAGGCAAAGTTGTTGTTAGTACACCTTACAGTTTGAAGAAAATTAACAAGAGCTATGAGAAGGTGGAACCTCTACGAAGAGTTTGAGAAGGGATAAATTCATTCTGTCCATCAGCAACAATATTTATATCACTGGCAAATGTCTCAGTGTCCTCACTGCCTTGTAATACTGCCAGTCCCATTTCTCGACAAAAGTTCATACCTTTGGCAAGACTGTCACTAAAAAGTTGGATGTCAAGCCTACCATTCATTTTCTGGAACGATGGAGAGTCTAAATGAGCAACTGTCGGCTTGGGACAGGTTCTAAGCCCAGCATATCCTGGGAGGTCTTCTTTGAACAGTTCCCTTTAAAAATTGAAATTAATGATATTGTCGTTATAGTGAAGATTACTTTATTATAAAAGTAGTTTCTTATGTATTTTAATATATGCTCGAAGTCGGTGAAAACCCAGATCTTCCTCTTAAACATGCTTAAGTTTCTCAGCGGCACTTCGTGGGGGCTGGCCGTGCGATGCTGCTATGTTTCTACACGGCTTCGGTCCTCTCCCGAATGGATTATGGTAATGCGGCTTATGGCTCAGCATCAAAATCTACGCTGAGCCTTTTAAACAGTGTTCACCATAGTGGAGTTAGGCTGACAACGGGAGCTTTCCGTACTAGTCCCATTCCCAGCCTACTCGCTGAAGCGGGAGTTCCATCTTTACGAATAAGGAGGCAGCAGTTACTTCTCACGTACGCTGCCAAAATTCTTGAAATGCCGCTGCATCCAAGCTATCAATGAATCTTTAGTACCCAATACTATCAGAGGTACCAAGACCGGCCGAATGCCACACGGCCGATCAGGTTTCGAATTGATAGCTTGTGTCGTGATTTAAATACAGATATCGGTGGTTGTCTTGAACAGACTTTTAGCGAGGTACCTCCGTGGTTATCTCCGCGACCGGATATACGACTAGATCTACTCCGTGGACCCAAGGTGAACACAGATTCCTCCGTTTATCGGAGGTATTTCCAGGACTTCGTTCACCAGTATCCAGTCGCGAGACATGTCTTCATGGATGGTTCCAAAATTGAAGAAAATGTTGGTTGCTTTTTCGTCATCGATGATATGAGCACGAAGATCTCGCTTCCTAGTGTATGTAGCGTGTATACTGCGGAGCTTTACGCAATATTAGAAGCTCTGTCTATTGAAACCTGTTTCTCGCAACACCCACTGGTGCAGCAGATTCATGGCCTTCTAGCCAGGTTAAGTGATGCTGGCACCAGAATCACTTTCGCGTGGCTTCCAAGCCACGTTGGGATTGCGGGAATTGAACTTGCGGATAAAGCTGCAAAGGAAGTGGTGCTTTTACTTCCAAGACCCATTAATGTACCTGCTAAAGATATTTGTTCTCAGCTACGTCGAACCACCTTGGCGTCCTGGGAATCGGAGTGGCTAGATATCCGAACTTCCAACAAGCTGAGAGCATTTAAGAAGACAACCACCGTGTGGCGGTCATCTTTCCGGTCTTCACGGAGAGAGGCCATAGTATTTTGTAGGCTGAGGATAGGTCACGGACGATCTACGCACTCTTATCTCCTAAAGAGAGAAGACCCCCCCCCCCCCACCCCAGTGCGTTCTTGTGGTGCCGACTTCACCGTAGCCCGCATCCTAGCAGAGTGCAGCTATCTCTCTGGCCTAAGACGGAGCCTCGTCCTGCAGGAAACACTCGAACGCACATTAGCCGATGACGCGACTACTGCTGATCTCGTCATCCGCTTTATGTGCGACAGTGGATTAATCAAGGGTATGTAATTAACAATCGTACTATTACTCAGGGAACGCACGTTACCTTTTAGTTCGTTATCTAGTAATTTTTCGGCTTAATTCAGTAAGTTTTTGTTTTATTTTGTACTTCGTTTCGAAATTCCTTCGTTGAATAAATAATTTTGTTTTATTTTAGATTTCTTTTCCACTTAATTTGTTCAGTGAGGATGATTACCTAGCTTTACTTCCTCTTAAAACAAAAATCACCACCAACACCAGCACCACCACCACCACTACCACCACCACTACCACCACCATCTGCAGGATTAAGAATGTGAGGTTGTAGAGAACTTGTCTGGCGACTGACTCCTAACGATTTCCAGGCCTTTCTGACTACCGACACAAATAAAGCCAACCATCCTCGCCCCAGCCTCTTTCAACTGCAAAATCACCTGTATTAAAAATTTTGCGAGAATGTCTCCTGGAGTAGCATTTTCGCTTGCATAAACAGCAACTGGTTGTACCTAATTATGTATAAGAGGTACGAACATTAACACTAGTGCGTGATTTGCAAGCAACTTACTCAGGAGGTTTGGTGTATGTTCACCTAAATCAATTAATCCATCTGCTTTATGGGAAAACTATTGAACTGGATTTCTTCTCTTTGCTTAACTTCATCAAAAATAACAACACCATAACGTAAATTATCACTATTTTCATCCTTACGAAAATTTGAAATATCATTTATGCTATGCGTATAAACTCCATAAGGGCACTTAAGCCATTTACAAAGTTTTCTCAGGTCACTTTGTGAGGACAGAGGAAAGAGGTTATGTCGCTGACAATGACAAAATTTGGTGATTTTCATTGCTGTACCTCATTCCATTAGAAAATTTCACCTGGCATTAATTAAACATGGTGTCGATTACCATCTTTTCTCTCTTGCTAAGGTGTTTGCTATCTCTGTCATTAAATGCCTGTGTATTTCTAAGTGCTTCTCCAGCAAATTCATTCTCAATTTTGTTGAGTTCAGACTGGATCTAGCTCGTATTAAATTTTTATTAGCATTTTTAGGCGCCTTTTGAGCGATAATATTGTCTTTTCGGCATCAGAAAGTACACTAGATGACCCAAATTTTGATCAACATTACACTGATTTTTTAATTCCCCATTCGCTGCTGCACTCTCATCTTCAATTTTTTCCTTCTTTTCCTGATGGTGTCTAGGTTCTCTTTCCTGTTGGGAGCTTCACGGGACTTAATCTCACTTGAAAGGCATTTCGGCAAATTAGGGAAAATGTGTGGCACTGCTCCTGGACGTAATTTCCATCTTACACGAGAGATATCCACTTTTTTACCATGCACTGTAAAATTATATGATTTTACTATCAAATCATCAGAGAAATCAACATGACAAATTCCGCCATTACGCGTTAACTCAGTATCCTTCCGTGGAATAGCTCTGGCCATTTTTCAAATTGATTTCTATCCTTCGGTGGTGAAAAAACTCGCATATCATCAACTACTCTATCATAACCAGGCACAAAAGAGTAAGAAATGCTGAACTATTAAATTAATCAAGCCACTTAAGATACATGCTTGAAGTACAAAACATACAATGAACTGAGTTTAGGAACTAAAAGCAAAGAAAATTCAACTTATTCACTGAAATATCTCGCACAGTAACGTCTCCCGCACTTTTCTATACTCGGCTTGAAGGAACTACTGGAGCACGTGTTGAATATAATTGCTTCCAGTGCTTGCAGTGACGGGACCACAAACTACCATGCTATAATGGCTGAGTCCTCACACTTGGTCTTATATTCGTCATGCATATGGTACATATCGAAGAAACGTTAAATGGTAAAAACATCCGATGTGAAATCGGAAGGTTGCGATGTTCGGTTGGCCATTTTTGTTCTGTATTTAACATCTCTTCTATATATACTACATTATACGTACTGAACACGACCAAATACGTTGAAAGTTTATTTCGAATACAACGTGCTTGTGAATATTAAATATTCATTAAAATTATAACGCAATAAGTCGGAGTATGGTATCTTGAATATATTCCACTGTCTCAATGCATTTGAAGAAAGAATTCACATCTAATGACATATTGATGTGGTATTAAATACTGGTGGCATCCTAAATTTTCTCGTGTTGACAGACAAAAAATCATGCACTACCTTTCCTCAGAAATCTCGGGTCAATAGTGTCTGAAGCAGAACAGCTGATCCGGCAGTCATCTGAATTTAAATTATCTAATCATCAAGAGGCATGTTACGCTATATTAGGCTAATTATGGTACCAAATGCTTTCAGTCGGCATATTTTGCGGGAGAGGGTAACTTCCAATACCGTCATATAGTCAGCCCATTAAATTACCAAGCCCCCAGAAATCCAGGGCCTCCAGCACGTGTCCCCCTTGCTCCTCCATTTTTGGATGAATCTTACTGGGCGCCATTCTTGCCGTAAAGTACCGGTAACGAAGAACTACAGCCTATTTTCTCATTTTTCATTATTATACTGTATTTGAACTATCTTTGAAGATATAGGAGGTATAATAATGTTACACCATCCTTGTGCCAGATAAACAGCATTCGTGAAGCATGCTGTGATGCACCCACGATAATTTCTTAAATTTACAAAATAGTGCCTTACCTTTAGTAAAACAACTGATTTTCTTCCACGACCATACACTTTTGATCTTATTGATAATCACTTCATTTAGCAGGGGTTTCTTCTATTCATTACTACAAATTTACGAAGTAAAATTAGTTGAGCTCCGTGAAGAGTTGCTGTCTGTCTGTTAGGTCATCAGCCCAGAGGCTGGTTGGATCCTCAAATAGCACCACCAAAGGTTGTGCGGTTATAAGGAAACCCCAAAAACCAATGGCAGCACCAGAATGAGGCGTACTAGGCGAGATGAGGAGTGAGGTAGTTTGCCATTGCTTTCCTCACTGAGTCAGAAAGTACTATTGCAGCACGACTGACCCTATGAGCAGCACCTTTCATAACACTCAGATGCAGTAGTCATGCTCTGAATGTCATTCTCATTACTCAGCACTACCCATACCCCAGCAACTTCCATATTGTCACAGCCATGGATGTTGACCGGGACTTCGGTGGAAGCTACACTTTACTCTGGCCTGTGCCAAGAGATGGATGCAAAGAAGAGTTGCTAATGAACTAAAAATGTTGATTCCTGTAGGCACAGCAGTAATTACAGTGGCAGAAGTTAAATAAGCTCCTGTATCTACGTCCACACCTACAGTGATTATATGGTGAGCTCCTACAACAAATCCTCGAAGATCAATTGCCATCATGACTAGAACTTTAAAAATGTAGGGGAATAATCCTAGAAAATTATTAAAAAGAATAAGCGAGAATAATGAGATAAAAGTAAAAGTTCTTCCATTGTATTCACAATTATCTTAACATCAATTTTATTGGCACTGGCTTCTGTTCTATCTTAAAAAAAACTATTAATGACCGAGAAAAGAGTTCACCTTTTCAATGTGGATTTCACCCTAAGAGTTCCGCATGGCGAGTTGGCCGTGCGCGTAGAGGCGCGCGGCTGTGAGCTTGCATCCGGGAGATAGTAGGTTCGAATCCCACTATCGGCAGCCCTGAAGACGGTTTTCCGTGGTTTCACATTTTCACACCAGGCAAATGCTGGGGCTGTACCTTAATTAAGGCCACGGCCGCTTCCTTCCAACTCCTTGGCCTTTCCTATCCCATCGTCGCCATAAGACCTATCTGTGTCGGTGCGATGTAAAGCCCCTAGCAAAAAAAAAAAAAAAGCCTTTTTCTCTACAATTTTTTCTGATTGCTGTAACTTTTCTCATCTTTGATGTAGATATTTCTCTTCTTCTACCAGTCATCATTTTCATAAACTGATCAAATATCATATCATGAACAATTATTAGCACATTCTTTCTATTTATCTTACTATTATGCAGTGGCGTGCACTGAACCCCATCTACCCCAGCGCTGCTGGGCTAAAGAACTTTGTATTAACATGTTCTGATTATTCCTTACAACGCTTTTTATAATGTTTAAAAAATTGCGAACATCTAAGCCAGCTAAATACAGCTGTCTTGAGAATCCGCTCGCACTAGCGCAGTTCAGCTTCTCCAGCGAGCTGGGTTTCATTGCCGGCACGACAGAGAGCTACCCCCAGCGAAATTTAAGGTCGCATGGGTGACGCATGCACTTGAAGCTTCCTCGAGGCGAAGCTGTGGCCCCTCCCCCGACAGCAATTTACGTTGACAGGCCAGGTAGCTTAGGTAAGGGGTGTTAGTTTTAATACTTGGCACTCGAAGTCTTCAGCACCACACACTAGAGATTGCAAGCAAAAATATGAACATCATAACAGTATAGCCACTTGCACATCGTCTTGCTAATGAAAATAGAGCCAATATATGAAATCAATTGTAAAATAGAAGAATATATTTTAGCCTTGGGTTTCGGCATGTATACAGTTTTTTCGAGCAATTCTTTTTTTTTCTTTACGTCGCACCAACACATATGGTCTTATGGCGACGATGGGACAGGAAAGGCCTAGGAATGGGAAGGAAGCGGCCGTGGCCTTAATTAAGGTGCTGCCCCAGCATTTGCGTGATGTGAAAATGGGAAACCACGGAAAACCATCTTCAGGGCTGCCGACAGTGGGGTTCGAACCCACTTTCTCCCGATTACTGGATACTGGCCGCACTTAAGCGACTGCAGCTATCGAGCTCGGTCGAGCAATTCATTGAGGGCACGTGTAGAGTATGTGTTCCGATAGCCGCAGAAAAATATTTAGGTTGCCCAGCATGAACACAGAGTTGCGCGAATGGTTGTCTGTGATGGTGTTATATAGTGAATTTCTGTAGTATTGCTCTTCTGTGGCATTCTTCATTAATATAACGTGTGTTATACGTCGCGACAAATATTTTCCCTCGTTTGTCGTTGATACACGTACACTCAGTATGCGAGTGAAACTATAAAACTTCGACGACGGTAAAATACCAGTTAAATTTTGCTGATTAGATTAGGCTTTTTAAGTAAAAAGCAAATAGATAGTCCCAGTGTATTTTTATGAAAACCATGACTGTACTATCACGAAGCGTCACCGGATGAAACTGTAAATACATTGTTTAAAATCTGCCATAGATTAAGTTATGATGGTGTCGTCACTGCCGTGAATATCAATTTGGAAGTACTATGTGCGAGCGTGTGGTTGAAACTATTCTTGAAAGATCTTTCTCAGGTAGTCCTTTCCACGAAAAATGCAGCCTTATAAAATGGTAATGTTGACTTGTTGACTTTAGAGAATAATAAAAATAATAATAATAATAATAATAATAATAATAATAATAATAATAAAGGCGTATGGCCTCCTAAGACGCCTGGTGCGGGTCTTTTTCTCGTAGACGGCTTATCAAGCGACTTGCATGTCTGTGAAGATGAGGGCCCTACCTAGGATGATTTCTAATGCTGCATACGTTACACATGAATACGTCACACACACCCAGCCCCCGAGTCACTGGAATTAACCAACTAAGGTTAAAATCCCAGACCCTGCCGGGAATCGAACCCGGGACCCTCTGGACCAAAGGGCAGCACGCTAACTATTTAGCCATGGAGCCGGACACTTTGGAGAGTGTAGTGGGGCTACGATTGTTTATATTTTAAAAACTTCTTTTGCAGCTGGGCTAATGAATATGTTCAGTGCACGCCACTGCGTATTAGGTTTATATCACGAATGAAATCAAGGTGCTCTAAAATGATGCACTTCTCTATCTGTACATTACTCAACTAGTGGTAGTTTCACTGTTTCGAGCGTGAAAAAATTACCGTCGACTAGCCTCGCGTCCGTAGCTACCAATCCTATTTTTCTATACGTTTCCAATGAGTGAACACCATGCATAGAGAGGAAAGATGGTCATCTTTCATTGTGTTCTTTAGCTATGTTTCCACTCTCGTAAGTGTGCTAAAATATAAATAAAGCAATAAAATACAAGTAGTTTCAGATAAATACAGTATTTTAACAATAACAAAAGGAGCATAATAAGCACCATAACTTATCTGGGTGATCGTTCCACCATAAAGTAAAGTAAAGTAAAGTGATGACCAGTATCAAAGCTTGTTGAATGATTGGAAGAAAAAGAACAGCAGTCAGGTCTATTTTACCAATCTCTTCGTTTGACATAGATTTGCAAGGTTGGGCTTCCTCATCAATAGGGTCCAGAATGTTACTGTAACTATTTTCTTATACTCACAATCAGTTTCTTGAAGTCTTCTGGGGCCATGTGTTTCACTTCTTTGGAACGTCAGGTTGAATGCCTCCTCCTTGTCTTCGAAAAATCTGCCTTTCAGAGACTGATTCAGACAGTCCATGTAGAGAAATAATGTACTTCTGTAGTATTCGATAACAGATTGTGATGTGTGGTTTGCTCTGTTAACTTGGAATTTTGTTATTCTAGGAATAGTGATTTCCACCGCAATAGTTTCTGCAATCAACCCACCATCTTTTTAAATACTTCTCCTGCTCTATTCCTTTCAGTTTCAGCCTTTGTACGCATCCTTTTATTTTTGGATCCCTTAAGCAGGTCACTATCAACAGATTGTAGTTCCTGAGATACAGGCTCCACCTTCGTTGAGTATTATTATTATTGTTATTATTATTATTATTATTATTATTATTATTATTATTATTATTATTATTATTATTATTATTATTATTATTATTATTATTATTGTCATGACAAAACTGGGTCCACATACCGCCGAGTGAAGTAGGTTGGCCTTGTATATTTCATCTATACTATTTGTTACCGTGTTTTGGTGGTAGTTATGCATGAAAGAAGGTGCTGGGTGGTGAATAGGTCTCAAGCTACTAAAGTGAAATTAATTTTAAAATTTAACAAGGTTATATTTTCTTTTCAAAATTAGGTAACAACAAATAGAACAGGTACTTAGTAGCCGAAACACGATTGAAAAATACATTTACATAGGTACCCCATTTGGGGCTTCAAAAGTCAGAAACATAATTCTTGAGCAATGAGCCCAACCTTACAATGAACACCATACAACAAAGGGGCCGAAAACCCCCAAACATGCCAGAAACATTTGCTTCCAATTACACCCCAAAGCCTCCTTGAGGCAGAAACACAATTTTCAAGAAAGGGCAACTTCCCCTTAAAATCCAAGCCTATCATAGGCCACTCCAAACTCCACTTTTAAGCTGTCCTCCAAGGACGTATACACAGGGGTAAAATACCCAACCTACTGAGGTCTGTTAAATAACAAGAAAGTTAATACATGACCTCTAAAATACAATTTGAGAGGAGGCGAATTTGCACTCCAAATACACTTTGCTTAAGACCTACTTGGCACTAGGCCGTTAATACAAGGGCTAATCCCATACTACAGAGGTGACTTAATAGCAATTTACATTACATTACGGAAGAATTGGTTGAGAAAAATAAGTTCACCTCAAGACGATGTGAGTGGGAGCTCGAGAGGGTTAAGCACTCTCTATCCCGATATGTCGTTTTAAAAGAGAATATATGAAAAGAGTAGTTACATTTTAGGAAAAGGTTACATGGTTGAACGCTTAGAACCCGCCCCGAAAGTTAAACTGCTGAGCTAGCAAAGAAAGAAGTTATTAATCGGCCATTACCTTGTTGTTGACCGCTGCCGAAGAAAGAGGCGCTTCCCGCCCCCTGCTATGTACTTAACACACTGAAAGATGGAACAGAAGTGGCCCGGAGATCCGAAAATCAGCAGTTTATATCCTCTCGCGGAAGGTTCTAGGCGTTAGGGGAAAGAAAACACCCTCCCACAAACTCTTTATTGGGTAGGACCCCGCAACAGATTCAAGTTGGGGGAAGATACACCCGATTGGTCAGAAATTAATAGAAGAAATTCGGGATTGGATACATTCATAACAAGGGGAAGAAAGGGGTAAATATTGCCAACTTAAACAATGACAGAAAGAAATTTAACAAAGAACAAACTCTTGAAATTAAGTTTTCTCCAAAAAAAAAATAGTTCTTTGACTCCGCACTAGGTTGCACTATTGTAGATCTTCAGTAGTGTCCTCTAGAAGAGAAAGTTCACACTTCTTACTTCAAGCGAAACAAAAACACATCAAAAGTGACACAGTTCTAAAACTCCAAAATTTACAGGTAGTGACATCTTCTGAGAAGGTAGAAAATTAATACCGTCAATAAAGTTCAGACTTCCTCCAGCAGAGGAGTTTTAACTGGCGCACATTTTAAATTAGCGGAGTGGAGGTGTACCGCCCGGTACAGACCTCCCCTCCCCCAAAAGTTCCTCCAAGGGGTAACTCAGAAGAACATAAACTTTTGTTTGAAAATAAGGTCCAAGTTTTGATGTAGATATGGAAATTAATTGCCAAAAAAATTTATAAGATTTTCTTAATTTGGTTTGATTTAGTTTCAAAATTTTGTTGTTGCAGATGAAGTAAAGTCTTTATATTTGTAGTTGAATTTCTGAAGATAACTTTTTATACTTGAAAGTGAAGGAAAAAAAAAATTTTCAAAGTCCACCAAATATTGCAGTTGAATTCCCAAGTGTAGTCATTACTTATAGTAACTGTTCATGTAGTAGATGGTGATGAAGTGGGATGGCCAGACCGGCCGTTGCGGCTTGCGTCCAAAGGAGGCCGCTCGGACCCCTCAAGTACCCTGAGATACCGCTCGCCCGCACTATGAGGGGAGCAGAGGTGTTGAAGCACGCCGCGCCCGCGGTGAACATATACAGGCTGCGGGCAAGTAGCAGGTCGTGCGCCGCACATCAGCCTGGGCCGGGAGGAGAGCTCCGGCTCGCCGTGCACATGTCGTCCTCGCTGGGGCCGAGGGGGCCCGTCCTCGAACCCAGCCGCGGGACAGCGCCGCGCGGCTGCGGGGCACTGAAACATTAAAGCTAGGCGGCAGAATTGTGTTGGACTATCATCTTCTTTGAGGGTACAGGCTTGTGGAGAGGTTGAGGGGCCATCGGCGTGCAAATATCCATGGCATAAGTTAAGCCACTGTGTAAGGTGGAGCAGGAGACGGGAGCGTGGTAATGGCCGTGGCAAGGACAGGATGGCAGTTTAACGGATCGGGGCAGGTTTTACAAAAGGCTTACATCTAAAACCAAAATATTACAGAAGGGGCAGAATGCCTTAAAAGCGAAACTCAAAAAAAATATAACCTTCATATCCTTTCAAAATATATGAAGCAAGTTGACACAAAATTTACACTGGTTTCACCTGTGACAGGTGAACCCTAAATATCCTCTCGGTGGCTGGATTGCTTACTAACAACGTAACTGGCGTAAGAAAATCGAGAATGATACAAGGCCCATGAAATCTGGGGGCAAGCTTGCCCGCGGGAACAAAATTCTTGACCATCACCTGGTCACCTACCTTCAAAGTGGTGGGTCTCCGTCCACGATCATACTTTTCTCTAACCTTTTCATGAGATACCTTAAGATTGGCTTTAGCCTTCTTCCAAAGATCTTTAATATTATCCGGATCTATTGTCTCGGGTAGAATGTCACTCAGAGACCAAAGGTTAGAGAGCGGCGTGTTGGGAATAAACTTGAACATCAAGGAAGCTGGAGTGAACTTATGAGATTCATGAACCGCCGAATTCAAAGCAAAAGCTAACCAATGCAGGGACGTGTCCCACCTGGAATGATCTTCATGATGATAGGCAATAAGTGCGGACCTGAGATTACGATTAACCCGTTCAGCCAGAGATGGTTGAGGGTAATAAGCAGAAGTAGTTACATGAGAGATGGATAAGTCAAAACAGAATTTACGAAATAAATTAGATGTAAAAGCCTTAGCATTATCAGATACAATATATTGGCACGGACCAAACGAAGCAAAAATAGAATTTAGGCAAGTAATGGTGGACTGAGCGGTAGCCAGCTTAGTCGGAAATAACCAGGAAAATCTGGTAAAACCATCTACACATACAAAGATGAATTTGTTGGCATTTCCCTTCGACTGGGGGAAGGGTCCTACATAATCAATATACAGGCGTTCCATGGGGCGCGATGCTTGATGCGAAGACAAGAGGCCTACCTTGGTGGACATGGTTGGTTTACTAATCAAACAGGATTTACAAGCCTTTACTAGTTCACGGATTTCACCGTCCATACCTTTCCAGATGAACATTTCCCGAATCTTTTCACGAGTTTTAAAGATACCAAGATGCCCTCCTAATGGGGTCTCATGATAATACTTGAAGATCATAGATACAAGAACCGCTGGAACAACAACCTTCATCATCTTATCATGCCTCGAAGGGCAACATAGAACACCATTCCTCAGAACATAAGGGACGACATGTTCCCCAGAAGCAAGGGTTTCCATTATCGGAGCCAGCGTCGGATCTTCACGTTGGTATTTCTCAATATCCCTAAAAAGCATGGGAGCATTTGTTAAGATGGCATTAACACCAGATAGTATGGACTCGGGAGGTGATGAACTGTCGACCGGTTCGTGGGTCTCGACGTCGTTAGAAAACATACGGCTGAGTCCATCAGCAACAACATTTTCGGTACCTCTGATATGCCTGACATCAAATTGGAAGGCAGAAATACGGATGGCCCAACGGGCTATACGACCAGTACGACGCGGCCTACCTAAGACCCAGCTTAGGGCTTGATTATCTGTCTCCAGGTCGAATTTGACATGCTCCAGATAGAGATGGAACTTCTCTAAGGCGAATAAGACTGCCAAACCTTCGAGCTCATAGATGGAATACTTGGCTTCTTGAGCCGACAATGTCCTAGACGCATAGGCGATGGGGCGCCTCCCTAGTTCAGTCTCTTGAAGAAGGACTGCAGCTACCGCTGACGACGACGCGTCGGTTTGGACGATGAATTTCTTCGAGAAATCAGGCATAGCAAGTACAGGGGCATTACAAAGTGCTAATTTAAGGTCTTCAAAAGCGGCTTGTTGAGAAGGTCCCCACTCGAATTTGATGCCTTTCCTACGAAGAAGGTTTAAGGGCGCCGCTCTATTAGCAAGGTTAGGAATGAACTTTCTGAAGAAATTCACCATACCAATGAACCTGGCGATACCTTTAATGTCCTTGGGAGGTTTAAAATCACGGATGGCCTGTGTTCTAGAATGATCGACTGATACACCATCGGGTGACACAATATGCCCTAGGAATGACATAGAGGGCTTAGCAAAGGCAACCTTGGACAACTTAACAGTTAACCCAGCCTTACGAAGGCGATCGAGAACTTCTCGCAGATGATCTAGATGTTCTTCAAAAGTCTCTGAAAATACGACGACATCATCTAAATAGTGATATAAGTACTCGAATTTGATGTCGGAGAAGACCCTATCTAGTAGCCTAGTGAGCACAGCTGCTCCCGTCGGGAGCCCGAAAGGCACGCGGTTGTATTCATATAAATTCCAGTCCGTGGCAAACGCTGTAAGGTGTTTAGACTCTTCGGCAAGGGGAATTTGATTATAGGCCTGATTTAAGTCCAAGATGGTGAAGAACTTGGCCTTACGAAACCATGAAAAACAAGAATGAAGGTCAGGAAGGGGCACAGATTGCAACACCACCTTCCGATTGAGAGCCCTGTAATCAATGACAGGCCTGAAGCCTCCTTGGGGTTTCGGGACTAGGAAAATAGGCGATGAATACGCCGACTTAGAGGGCCTAATAATACCATCCTTCAACATCTGATCGATAATTTCTTTCAGAGCCTTCATTTTAGGTGGAGATAGCCTATAAGGTGGAAAACGGACAGGAATCGAATCCGTGACCTCAATTTTGTATTCAATAAGGTCAGTAACACCAAGAGTATCAGAGAACACCTCGGGAAACGACTGACACAGTTTGCGAATACTATCAGCCTGCTCCTCAGGTAGATGTCTAAGGTCTAACAACATCTCATCCTGGGTAGGCGAAATAGAAGAACATGACACAGAATTACACTTTAATAGTGGTATTTTACAACTAGAAGCAAATTTGAATGTGCACGACCTAGACTGGAGATCGAGCACAAGACCAGTGTGAGAAATAAAGTCAGCTCCCAATATAATGGGGCAAGACAATTGTTTGGCCACAAACAATTTAATTTTCCAAGTGAATTTAAACATACGAATTTTGACCAATAAGGAACCTAGAATTTCTAATGGAGATGAATTAGCCGAAACGTATTGAACAGGAAAAGAGACATAGTCAGGAAGTTTACAAACCGATTTCAATTTAGAATACCATTCAGCCGAAATAATCGAACAAACACTGCCTGAATCTAAGAGAGCTGTAATAGGCTCGTTATTTAACTCAATCTTAAGAAAAGGAACCGGTGCGGGGGAATCCGCCGCAATCCTAAGACACTCTTTGGGACCTTCAAAAGATAAATTTGAAAATTGCTCGTTCTCTAAATTTACAACCTGTTTACCAGGGGCTGAGTCTCGGGAAGATGGATTAGTCGACTCAGCCGAAGCCACTAGTCACTTTTTATTATTGGCATAGGTGGAATTTGCACCAGAAGTTGAGCAGGAGGGGGTGCTATTTGAGTTGGGACAATTCTTGGCAATATGTGAGAAAGCCCCACATTTAAAACAGCCTTGTGCTGAACCAGCTCCATTATTTGCCCTACTAGTTTTGACCAATGGACATTTATTGCGAAGATGGTCAGGCGACCCGCAAGCATAACATTTACGGGGTGTGACTGGTCGGCGAGGTGGAGGCCGAGTGTTACTAAAGGAAGGCGGGGGTTCTTTCGCTACACGCAAAGAATCGGCGTATCTAACTCCTTCCGCTGAGACGGCCAACGCTTCAAGTTCAGAGAAAGTTTGCGGGCACGCCGCGAAACACAAGTATGACCTATAAGATGGTGAAATGCCTTCCACAATAGCCTGTACAATCTGATCTTCAGGAAAATGAAGGGCAAACACCCTAGTATAAAACTTAATATCTTGGATGAAGTCTGCCAAGTTTTCGTCCAAGCGCTGTACACGGTAATAGTACTTCTGAATAAGGGAGGACCTGGCCCTAGCCGGGATGAAATTAGCTAGCAAATGGGCATGGAAATCCTCAGTAGATGATTGCTCGGCAATGGCTCTTACGATTTTATCAGAGAGAATACCAATAGCATACGGATAGATAATTTGCAAAATTTGACATGGAGAAAGAGAAAACGCAAGGGCATGATCCTGAAATTCAACCAGATCTCTTAAAAATGAAATTATTTCACTGGTGGTATTAACCGAAAACTTAGAGATACCTCTGAGCAACATTGCCAATGGATGAGGCAAGCTGCTAAACCCGGGTGACATAGTAGGTAAAGGTTTCAATGGCAAGGAAGTTAATTCAGAACGGATGTTACTCAATGATGCGCGACGTTCAGATTCGTTGTCCAATGGGGCAGAGATAGTTTGAGCAGCGATGGTTTTCCTATTTACTTCTCCCTTAGGAGGTGCTTCCTCGCTACCTGCATTCACTATTGTGGATTGATCAGATTTGGGAGGAACTTCCCCAGTCAACAATAGAGTGACCTTACTAGATAATTCGGAAATATTTTCCAGGAGCGTACTAGCTTCCTTCCTCTGAACGTCATTCAGTTTTAGAGACAACAGATCGTTAACCCTATTCGAAAAATGATATAGCCTGCCTTGCACACGCTTAATTTGATTGGGAGAAGGATCATTTTCATCAAAAAAACTAACTACAGAAGCTAGCCCAGTAATATTCTCCGTGATCGTGGAAAGAGAGTCGTCAATTTCTTTCTCTCCCAAATTGGGGATGGAAATGGGCAAATCTAGGGACTCTCTAAGCTTGTTAGTGTCTACTGCAACCGTGCCTCCAGATTGCACATTTCTGATAGTTAATTCATAGATCAACTCCTCTTTGCGCAAATAATTAAGATGGAGAACATCGCGAGGGCCTGGCATGATGACAGAACAATTTTGAAAAAGTCAAAAAATTCCAGCAGCTGAGAAAATGGTTAGAGTTCGGATCAAAACAATGTCTAGCCGTCAAAAGGGGCTAAATTGAGACCCATTCAACCACGCTCTGCTACCACTTGTTACCGTGTTTTGGTGGTAGTTATGCATGAAAGAAGGTGCTGGGTGGTGAATAGGTCTCAAGCTACTAAAGTGAAATTAATTTTAAAATTTAACAAGGTTATATTTTCTTTTCAAAATTAGGTAACAACAAATAGAACAGGTACTTAGTAGCCGAAACACGATTGAAAAATACATTTACATAGGTACCCCATTTGGGGCTTCAAAAGTCAGAAACATAATTCTTGAGCAATGCGCCCAACCTTACAATGAACACCATACAACAAAGGGGCCGAAAACCCCCAAACATGCCAGAAACATTTGCTTCCAATTACACCCCAAAGCCTCCTTGAGGCAGAAACACAATTTTCAAGAAAGGGCAACTTCCCCTTAAAATCCAAGCCTATCATAGGCCACTCCAAACTCCACTTTTAAGCTGTCCTCCAAGGACGTATACACAGGGGTAAAATACCCAACCTACTGAGGTCTGTTAAATAACAAGAAAGTTAATACATGACCTCTAAAATACAATTTGAGAAGAGGCGAATTTGCACTCCAAATACACTTTGCTTAAGACCTACTTGGCACTAGGCCGTTAATACAAGGGCTAATCCCATACTACAGAGGTGACTTAATAGCAATTTACATTACATTACGGAAGAATTGGTTGAGAAAAATAAGTTCACCTCAAGACGAAGTGAGTGGGAGCTCGAGAGGGTTAAGCACTCTCTATCCCGATATGTCGTTTTAAAAGAGAATATATGAAAAGAGTAGTTACATTTTAGGAAAAGGTTACATGGTTGAACGCTTAGAACCCGCCCCGAAAGTTAAACTGCTGAGCTAGCAAAGAAAGAAGTTATTAATCGGCCATTACCTTGTTGTTGACCGCTGCCGAAGAAAGAGGCGCTTCCCGCCCCCTGCTATGTACTTAACACACTGAAAGATGGAACAGAAGTGGCCCGGAGATCCGAAAATCAGCAGTTTATATCCTCTCGCGGAAGGTTCTAGGCGTTAGGGGAAAGAAAACACCCTCCCACAAACTCTTTATTGGGTAGGACCCCGCAACAGATTCAAGTTGGGGGAAGATACACCCGATTGGTCAGAAATTAATAGAAGAAATTCGGGATCGGATACATTCATAACAAGGGGAAGAAAGGGGTAAATATTGCCAACTTAAACAATGACAGAAAGAAATTTAACAAAGAACAAACTCTTGAAATTAAATTTTCTCCAAAAAAAATAGTTCTTTCACTCCGCACTAGGTTGCACTATTGTAGATCTTCAGTAGTGTCCTCTAGAAGAGAAAGTTCACACTTCTTACTTCAAGCGAAACAAAAACACATCAAAAGTGACACAGTTCTAAAACTCCAAAATTTACAGGTAGTGACATCTTCTGAGAAGGTAGAAAATTAATACCGTCAATAAAGTTCAGACTTCCTCCAGCAGAGGAGTTTTAACTGGCGCACATTTTAAATTAGCGGAGTGGAGGTGTACCGCCCGGTACACTATTTTCTAAGGAAAGACTGTGAAGGCCACCAACAAATTTTCTCAGTGCTTCTTACTTTTCAGCCCACCTGGTATCACAGAGCTTTCGAAGATGTGTTAACAGTGAATGATCGAGAGATCGAGCTAGATGATTAATATCCCTGATGATCTACGTTAATGATGGAAATATGATATTTGAACCATGTCTTGAATTTACATAAGAAGTCGTAATATGCACGACAGATATTTTTGCCCGCCGGGTACGAGCGAGGCCGTATTGTGAGAATAATGAATTATAATGACGTCGCGAATTAATGAGGAAATAGAAGTGTGAAATGAAGAATTTAACCACGTGCGTTAAAATGTGTTACGACATGGGTATGATAGTACAGGCAGGAGCCTGTATTTGTTAAATAATTCCAGGGAGAATAGATGCTCGACTAATAATGCTAGCCAGTGTACAATGTGGACAGAGCGACGAGTCAATGTGTTTTGAATATTTATGTAGAGTCACGGATAACGTGAAAGAACAGTAAAATTTTCCATCAAGGTTAGATAATATTATGTCCAGACATTTGTCGTCTGAAATTTGAGATTGCCGTCAAATTCGCAATATTTTGCTACTCGCAGCGGGGTATGTTTTCTGGTAACTCCGAGTTTGTTTTGCGCATTTCTATCCTTATTAATTTCCAGTAGGCCGCGATGGTGGGACCCAGTTTGTTATTGTTTTCTTTCTGAGTGCACCTTTGACCGTTATTTGTAGGACGCAAGCATATGTGAATTATTTATATTTGATGTGTTGTAAATAGATAAGTGTAGCTAGTTTTGTTTTGATTTCTGTATTTTTTTTGATCGGAGCAGTGTTTCTCCGTTAGTTAACGTAATGATGTAAATTAGATGTTAGATGTTAGGTTTATAGGTCATCGATTCTGTCACAGTCGAAATAGTAGTGGTATGCTCATACCAGGCATCCAAGTAATTACCAAACTTTCTTTTAAAATCCACTACATTTTTATTTTGAAATGAAGCGATCTTTAAATAAACCAATTGTATAAAACTGCCGCAAGAAATGGTAAATAAGATGGTATCTGCCTCCATCTAGTGGTGATACCACAAATATGAATTTATAATGAAAAGCAGTTAGCGGCAAAGTCAATAGAAATGCTAATGTACAAAGATCGCTGTCATTCGATAATGTTAACATCAGGCACTTGGCCTAAATTTTGTTTTATTTTAAGAGTCCAGTCTATCACAGGCAAGCAAGTGAAGTCTGACATGTAGATGAGTGGTTGGATACACTCAGAGTGATGTTTCGATAATTGATTTGTTTAATCAGGAGGTGTTGTATAAGACAACAGTTATGTAGGAAATGAAAGTGATGTTCATGGTTGTTTTATTCTTTTTCTAAGAATTATTTCCTTAAGTGATACACTTGCTGAGTGCAGTCCGAGATTATTTAAATTTGGGTATTTTTCCCAAATGAGCAACATGTGTTAAACATTTTATAACTCTGATAAGTCAGTGGATTGACCGACGTAACAGAATTTAATTTACTTTATTGTGAGTCTATTTATTAATTTGGATATCTGAGAGATAGCCTCTGTTATATATTTTGTATTTCAAGAAGGTGGTTTTTCTGACCAGAGTTTTAATGGAGTCATTTTTTTTTTCAACTTGAAGTCAATGTCAAGATAGTCTGGAATATTTAATTAAGGTGTTGACCTTCAGTCAGTTTATTTAGGCAGTTTATGTTTGTTTTGGAAGGCAGACCTTCAATTTTAAATATTTTATTAGTCTCTTTTATTTCATTTGTTTACATTTTCACTAGTTCAGTTTACGTTTCATTTCAGCATTTTGCATTTTACTTGAATAAATTAGTCTACTATTTAAATTTTAATTCAGTCTTGGGTACCGTCATTTTAGTTAGTTTACCCCTTCTTTTCATCTCCCTCACTCCTCTATCAGCGGGTGGCCTCTCCGGGGATATCGAACGGGCACGACTGAGAAGAAGAGTCTACATGCAGCGGTGAGTATGATTTATATGTCATTTATTACAGGAGCAGTCGGCGCAAAGAAGAAAGAAGAGATCACCGCAGTTGGTGCCTTAAAGGGCACAGGGGCCGGAGTGAGGAGTGAAAAGCGTGTCGCCCACCTTTAGGGGCTAGTTTTGCTTATCCCCGGGACTTTGCACTTTACATTTTATTTATTTTGTACCCAGACTAACAACCATGAACATAGATTTACTGAATGTTGATAAATATGAATGCTGTGATAGTACTGTTTGACAAGTAGTGGTATTAATTATAAATGATATGTTTGTATAATTTTATCCAAATTTTAGGATAAAATGGTTTTGTATTGGTGATTACTGTGTCTTGCATGTGTTGGAGGTAGTGTTGGGGAACCTGATGGTCTCAGTCGTATTCTCTCAGCATAAGAATGTCGATTAGCCAGGAGCAGTGGGACAGGTTGATTAAAACCATTAACGATTTAAGTGTAACAACTAGTGAGTTGAAATCAAGTCAGGCCGAACTGTCGAATAAGATAGAAACTAGCCAAACAGAATTATCTATGGAACTTAAAACAAGTCAAGATGAATTGAAATCCAGTCAGGCTGAACTTTTAAACAAAGTAGAAAGTAGCCAAACAGAATTAGCTGACGAACTGAAAGCCAGTCAGGCTGAACTTATAAACAAAGTAGAAAGTAGCCAGGCCGAATTAGCTAACGAATTAAAAACCACACAAGGCGAATTAAAATCCAGCCAGGTAGAGTTAGCTAACGAGTTAAAAACCACACAAGGTGAATTAAAATCCAGCCAGGTAGAACTTGTAAATAAGATTGAGAGTAGCCAAGCCGAACTTGCGAATAAAGTAGAGGCAGTACACGGGCAGGTCTTGGAAGAATTTAAACAGTATGAGATAAAGCTCGAGGAGAAATTCATGAAAAGCCAGGTCGAATTGAAAAAAGAGTTACGGGAAAACCAGGATAAACTCATGCAGGCGTGTAATGCAAACAGGCAGGAGACGATGGAAGAGATAAAGAAGTTAGCCGATGCACAAGCACAGATACAAGAGCAGTTAGACAGCCACAGCGCGACTGTTGAGGAAAGTATGAGGGAAACCAGGGTAATGGTGCAAGATCAAGGCACGGATTTAGCTCGAGGTATCATACTCTTGGAGGAGCGGATAGATAAAATTGAGGATGAGACTAGAAAAGAGGTGAATAAAGTATGCGTACAGATTGGAGAGACCCAGGAGAAAACGAGCCACGAAATCATGACCTTAAAGTCAGAAAACCAGGATATTACAAAGAGGTTAACCGAACTGTCAGAAAAGATCGCGGAAACTGAGGGTGCGATTACACTCAGTGAGCAGTCAGTAAGACAGGAAGTTAACGAGGTCATAGAGGGAAAAATCCAGGCAATTAAGACCCAGGGTGAAAACCTCTCGACCTTGGTCAAGATGTTAGTCGACAAACAAGCCGAGTCCCAGATAGCCAGAGAAATTAGGATACAGCCGCAGCACGAGCCGACACAGAGCGAGCCAATAACCCAAGTATTTAACATGGAAAGGACAATGCCCGAAAGTACGCAAAGAACTGAAGCTTCCACGCAAATCATAAACATCGTGCGTACGAGTGACGACCAACCGAAGAAATTCAGTGGAACGTCACAAATAACACCAAAAGTCTATCTTAGGGAATTGAAACAATATTTCCAAGACATTAAAGCCCCTGAAGAAAAGAAACTACGCATAGTAGAAAAATATCTCGAAGGACAGGCAAAGACCTGGTACTACGGTTTCGTAGATACTTTTAAGACGTTCGCAGATTTCGAGAAGGCTTTCCTCGAAAGGTACTGGTCCTTATCCACACAACAAGCACTCAGGATGGACTTGTACACTCGCAAGTACATGTCGACACAGCCAACACGATACTTAGACTTCTTCCTAACACAGCTCGTCAAACTTAGGCAGTTAGACTCTCCAGTGTCAGACGCAGAGATCGTTCAGACGATAATCAAACAATTTCCGTCGGACGTGCAGAGAATGCTCATTACAGCGAGGGTCGAAGATCCAGCCCAAGTTGAGGCTATTCTAAGGGAGCTAGATGCTACATCCACTAATAACGTACCGCAGAGAGTGACCAGGCAAACGCAGGAACATAGGGCTTACCTAGCTAATGCCACCACTGAAAATGCACGAGGCAATGCGCAGGTAAACGGCCCGAATTCAGGCGCTGTACCGCGGCGAGATACGAACACGAGACGCCAGGAGGAAGAAATCCAACGTCCGTGGTTTAGAAAACATAACTACCCAGACAGGCGACCGCGCTACCAGGACAGGCAGCCATACCAGAGGAGGTACCTCTCACGTGACAGAAGGCGATGGGAAAATGCAGGAAGAGATAGGCCTCACTATCGCGATCCTGAAAGGAGGTGGAATGAAAGAAGGAATTACCAGCGAGATAGGAACTCGGACCCAAGGTATCAAGAGGGGCGCCGATACATCAATGACCTGAGAAACAAACAGCAGCGCGATCCATGGAAGCAGGCGATCGAATCCCAAGACATGAACCCGGACATCACAGGAGACGGAAGCCACGAATTCCAGCAGCCAGCCAGGAGAGAAACCCAGGACCGCACACCACTAAACCCAGAAGCACCCCCACACAAGGAAACAGGTGCTAGGAGGAAGGAATATCTTCCTAATTGGAATTAAGGACTCCATCGTATAGCTCGGACATTATGGAAAAATCCCGAAATCACGGAGAGGCAATCAGGAGGTGTTGTATAAGACAACAGTTATGTAGGAAATGAAAGTGATGTTCATGGTTGTTTTATTCTTTTTCTAAGAATTATTTCCTTAAGTGATACACTTGCTGAGTGCAGTCCGAGATTATTTAAATTTGGGTATTTTTCCCAAATGAGCAACATGTGTTAAACATTTTATAACTCTGATAAGTCAGTGGATTGACCGACGTAACAGAATTTAATTTACTTTATTGTGAGTCTATTTATTAATTTGGATATCTGAGAGATAGCCTCTGTTATATATTTTGTATTTCAAGAAGGTGGTTTTTCTGACCAGAGTTTTAATGGAGTCATTTTTTTTTCAACTTGAAGTCAATGTCAAGATAGTCTGGAATATTTAATTAAGGTGTTGACCTTCAGTCAGTTTATTTAGGCAGTTTATGTTTGTTTTGGAAGGCAGACCTTCAATTTTAAATATTTTATTAGTCTCTTTTATTTCATTTGTTTACATTTTCACTAGTTCAGTTTACGTTTCATTTCAGCATTTTGCATTTTACTTGAATAAATTAGTCTACTATTTAAATTTTAATTCAGTCTTGGGTACCGTCATTTTAGTTAGTTTACCCCTTCTTTTCATCTCCCTCACTCCTCTATCAGCGGGTGGCCTCTCCGGGGATATCGAACGGGCACGACTGAGAAGAAGAGTCTACATGCAGCGGTGAGTATGATTTATATGTCATTTATTACAGGAGCAGCCGGCGCAAAGAAGAAAGAAGAGATCACCGCAGTTGGTGCCTTAAAGGGCACAATACAATCTTACCCCCAAACGTTTGTAGTTTTACACAAACAAACCGGAAAAAACATGCAATAATTGCCATGAAGTTATGAAATCAGTTTTAATACCGTGGTATTCACCTTCTTGAGATTTATAAATGCCATCTCTTTTTTTTTTTTTTGGCAGGGCGTCTTGTATCCTGCGTTGCACGTCTGCTTCCGTAAATGGGTACCTCCACTCGAGAGAAATGCGTTCACCTGGAGTTATCTGGGTAAGCTAATATTTTTGTATTCATGAAGTTTATTACTTTCCTTACTTTGATAGCAATTCGTGCCCATTTCAGACGTGATACAATAGATTCTAGCAAGATGAATCATAATCAGACCTATCGGTAAGTCTCAAAATTATACATCGGATTAATCTTGGAAGCTGTTCCTGTCGGATATCGTTGGTTCTGATTCTCTTTGAGCAAATACTTGGGACTGTGATTTCTTTATTCTCTCTGGGTAAAGAAATGTTGCACCATGTATACTGGGTGCATACCAGCAATGATTATGGGACATTCGAGTTACGTTTCGCTCTTTTCAATCACACATTTATCTTCCCACTAAATCAGACAGTTTTTTACCAAGTATAGTACATTTACGGCGCTAGGAGTGGTTAAAAATGTGCGGCATATAGTTGAATACGGCTTTAATATAGGCCTACTGTAATCAGTTGCCTTGTCCAAATTGGGTAATTTTGTGTAAGATTAATTCCTCGTTGTCGACTGTTTTCTTGCTTCGGCTGATGTTCCTCACAATCGCACTATCCATCTTTTACCTAAGTAAGACGTGGTCTGTATCTTCTTCTCTTAATTGAAATACAGTATGTACCTATTCTATTCGTACGGGCTGTTTGCTTTAGTACTTCAACACACTACCAGAAAATAATAAACTGAAAAATATTTTATTCACTCAACATATATTCAACAAAGCCTTCAGAAAACATATATCTACTGTATCTGTCTGCAATCATGTTAACCAAACATACAGCTTCTAATAAAGAAAGCGCGCCCATAATCTTGTATTATTCCTATTCGTACAAGCAAACTGAACACTTGAAATAAACAAACAAATAAAGGGTTCCTGGAACATGTTAGTATCTAGTGGAATGTCCCCAAGACTTTTTAATTGCCTGACATCATCGCCGCATAGAATACGCTAATTTCTTATATCAATCAATACTGATCTGCATTTAGGGCAGTCGCCCAGGTGGCAGATTCCCTATCTGTTGCTTTCCTAGCCTTTTCCGAAATTCTTTCAAAGAAATTGGAAATTTATTGAACATCTCCCTTGGTAAGTTATTCCAATCCCTAACTCCCCTTCCTATAAATGAATATTTGCCCCAGTTTTTCCTCTTGAATTCCAACGTTATCTTCATATCGTGATCTCTCCTACTTTTATAAACGCCTGCATATCTCGGGGCTGATTTTCTGCCATTCTTGAAGAATCACACTTTTAAGTTCCTCCTTGGTACGCATACGTTGCCTACGGAGATTCCTCTTCAACGTAGCCCAAAGATGTCCGATGGGGTTTCAATCCGGAGACTGGGAAGGTGTTCTAAGCTGCTTAGGAATGTTCCAGATCAACCATGTCTTTTTAATATCAGCAGTGTATTTTGGTTCATTATTATGCTGAAATATATTAACAGGTGGCATCCCCATATTTTCGGCACTCTGTTTCACCTTTTCCCACGGGATTGCATTATAGCCCTCCTTATTCATTATTCCGTCGATGAAATGTATGTTACGCACATCTCTGGCTGGCATACAGCCCCAAAACATTACAGACCCACCACCGTATTTTACGGTTGGGAGTGTATTCGCCACATTGTCTGTACCAATTTTTCTCCATATTCTGTTGATGCTATCTGACCCAAGAAAGGTTGTTGTTTTTTTTTTGTCTCATCAGACCAGATCATTCCAGAATTCTTTCTTCTTATGTATATGCTCCTTAGCGAATATCAGTATAAGCCGTCTGTTTTTTTTTTTTATACTTACATATGGCCTTTTCGAGGAATTCTTCCATAGTACCCATGCCGATACAGGATCCGACGGATGGTGGAGTTACTGATCTTCTTTCCAGATCGTTCCTCCGTGAGTTGTCTCAATACTGGTGCACTTAATTTGGAATCTTACTTTATAAGCCGAACAACAAGCCGTTCTTTCCTTTCAGTTAAACACTTTCTCTTGGGTTTCCTTGGCGTGTTCTTAATAGTGCCTTTGTATTTAAATGTATCAACCACTAGAATGTGTTCTATTGACCAGCTGTTCAATCTTTCGTAATGAAAGTCCTTCAAGTGCCAGTTTAAGTATAGCGTTCTTGAGCTCCGTACTTAAATCTGCACTCCTACCGATGTCCACCACGGATACACTAGGAACGAGACTATCGCACTTGACCAGTCGTATGCCGTCACTGAGACTTTTCCGTGCATCGCAGCCAAACGGTGGGCATCATCCTGTCCATGTGTACGAATACAACTGTTACACCCGTTTGTCGATGCCGGCATATTAATATCAAATATTCTTGCCTGTATGTAAATAAGTATGGTTTTCACTAACGAATTGACGTTGACGAACCATGTTTTTACCCGTAATGTACGTTCTATGTCACTTTATCAATCGTTAATGTGAATATACGTGACTTGATAAGAAATTGAAGCCTGTACGAATAACAGAGACACATACTGTACATTAGGCTGTGAATGACAGAACATAGCGTTCTGCATGGACCTGACACCTCCGGAAGCACTGGTCGTTCGTGTCAGAGAACAGGAGAATTCTGCCCATAATGAGGGTGGAAAAGTACCGTGCAGCTTCGTCGTCTGGTTGAGAGATTAATATTTGCGAAACAATTGCCTACCTCGTCAGGAAGGAGGAAAGGAAGCTCATAGAATACCTTTTGTTCGTGTAATGGTACGCAACTAGTATGTTTACGTTTAGCCATGCATCAGCAACTTAGATGTTTATTACAGCCCTTACAAGGGGCCTGTCTGAAACTAGTATGTAGCCATTTTGCAGTAACACTGTAGTCTAAATCGTGGGTGAACTATTCCAACCCTAGACACAAATATTTCAGTTGCACATGCTAATACAGGCACCACTATAATAATTATACAGGCTACTAGCATATTTGTATAGCCTAGTGATGAGAGCTGGTTGAAGTTAATGGAATGCAGACGAATAGTCTGTCGTATAGAATATCATGAAAATTACTTTCATTAAATCACAGCTGCAGCTGGTGCAAGGTACAAGTTTGCTTTGACCATTTCGTGAAATCTGACAATCACCCCTTTGTGAAATGTATCTCCTGTCTTCTCTAGATCATTTTCCGATTCAGAGACAGATGATTCTCAGAAGCATCAAATATAACGTTCCATCGTTCTCCTGTGAACAATGCTTCCAATTAGGTGCAAACATTGTACACGCATGCACAGAAATGGTGTCCCGACATAAACGATCAGTGAAGCTTCAAATTAAAAAACGGCCAAGTTATGACTTTTCATAAATCAGAATGAAAATGCAAAACGTCCGACACTTCGAAGAATGAGGGTATCGACGAAATGTAAGGGCACAAAGGATATGAAAATGAAAGCCTCCCTAGGATCCGCAAGCCTAATACAGTCGAGGTCGGAAGAGAACAAGATTGAACAAGGGAGGTTGGATAGGAACGATCAAAGTGAGAAGCCTGACACGATTAATTTGAAACAATGCCAGAGTCAGCTAGGGACCCCGCCAGGGGCGCCAGATTTTGAAAACTGTTCGTATGAACTGATTAGGAGGCTTGATCTTTCGATTCCTTAATAGGGGGAGGATATCAGGTGGATTGTCTCTATTTTGCGAAACAATAATGACGTTCAGTATTTAGTCTTTCACTCTGTACTGATTTGGTTGTGTTTCACAGGAGTAACCTCGTTTGCTATTATGATAGACTGTAGTGACTTCATAGAACGTTGTACTGACAGGGAAGAACTGTATGTGTCCATAGGGAGCACTATCGGCACGCTGGTTACGTGGCCTATATGTGGAATTATCGTGGAGAGAACCGGCTGGCAAGTTGTCTTCTACGTCACTGGTGGATTGGTGGCTGTTTGGGGCGTCTTGTGGTTCTACCTGGTGGCAGACAGCCCTGAAAAACATCCTCGTATCTCCCTAGAGGAGAGAAATTACATTGTCCGAAGCATCAATGAAGCGCGCATTCCGACCCTTCGCGAGGTCCAAAGTGCTGGTGGCTCTTCATATCCTGCACGGAAGGTAAAATCATTCCCTTTTCTTCTTGAACCCAGAACTTTTTCAGTAACTGTCATATCCTTATCAAAATGATTTGAAAAATCATTAGATTAAGTAACTCGATCCTCTTCGATATTTCGGTAATTATAGCTAACGCATTTGGTTTCTCGGAACTAGACAAAACAATGTGATGGACAAGCAGTGGCATCGGTATATAATATGCGGAAAAAGAATATTAAAAATAACACTATCTTCGTCTATCAATTAGCAAGATATATTTAAATATGTCTATGAACCACGAATGGTTTGATATTTATTAGATCAACAATGAACTATTCTTCTCCTTTTCCACCGCTTTTCCCACGCCTGTGGGGCGCCGGATGTATCCGCGAATATCCGCGAAGTTAGTGCCTTGGCGGACGCAAACGATATGGCAGTGCGGATTATTTTGCTGATAATCCTCAATAATGTTTATTGATTTTCTCTCAGGTATACTCTTATTTTTGTTTGCGGTGTTGGAGAATGGTGATATATAAAGAGCCTTGAGACCATAAAGCCGTAAATCTGACCTAAGCTTAATAGGCTCCTTGATGGAAGAAGGAACAAAGATCAATCCGTTAGTAGACCTAGTTGTTGCAAGGGAAAATCCCTCATAAACATGTGACTGCAGGGGTTCTGGTGCCAGGTGTCAAGCCTATTGAATTATGTTCCCAGATCTAGCCTTTTCTATACCTTGGATGTAATATATTGCAAAATATTTTCAATATCCCCGGATAAACATTCGCGGATACGAATAATATTTCGCGGATGCGGGTGCGGATACTATTTTGTAGGTATATCCGCACAGGGCTCTACCTATATGGAGGGATGTAATCACTATTGTATTTTTCTGAGGTGGTTAGTAGTGTAGTGTGCTGTCTGAATACGAAAAGAAGAGTGTTGGGATAGACACAAACACCAAGTCCCCGAGCCAGAACGATTAATCAGAAGCGATTATAATCCCCGGGGCTGCCTGGCCGAGGCGCTAAAAGCGTGCTCGGTTCGCCCGGAAGGACGTGGGTTCGAATCCCCGTCAGGAAGTGGTAAATTTAAGAAATGAGATTTCCACTTCCGGAGGTCCATATGGCCCTGAGGTTCACTCAGCCTACACCAAAAATGAGTACCAGGTTAATTCCTAGGGGCAAAGGTGGCCGGGCGTAAAGCTAACCACTCTACCCCATCACGTGCCGAGGTTAACAATGGTGGAAGCCTTTACCTTCCACTCCTCCCAGGGCCTTCATGGCCTGTACGGAGGTGACTTTGCTTTGCTGATTAAAATCCCCGACCCGACCGGAAATCTAACCCGGGGCCCCCTGAACGGAAGGGCAGTACGCTGACCATTCAGCCAATGAGTCAGATAGGTCAACAATGAACTATAAAAAGTATGAAAGGATTTTACACCCATGGTTGACCATAAATTTGATTGTGACCGTTGTACATCTTTCTTTCTTAAACTGCTTACCCTTCAGGGTTGGTTTATCCCTCAGCGATGGATCCAACCTCTACCCCCTCAAGGGCAGTGTCCTGGAGCGTGAGACATTGGGTCGGGGGATACAACTGCGGAGGATGACCCGTACCTCGTCCAGGCGGCCTCACCTGCTGTGCTGAACAGGGGCCTTGGTGGGGGGTGGGAAGATTGGAAGGGATAGACAAGGAAGAGGGGAGGAAGCGGCCGTGGCCTTAAGTTAGGTACCATCCCGGCATTTGCCTGGAGGAGAAGTGGGAAACCACGGAAAACCACTTCCAGGATGGCTGAGGTGGGAATCGAACCCACCTCTACTCAGCTGACCTCCCGAGGCTGAGTGGACCCCGTTCCAGCCCTCGTACCACTTTTCAAATTTTCGTGGCAGAGCCGGGAATTGAACCCGAGCCTCCGGGGGTAGAGATATGAGAGTTGGGCCCACGAGAGTTGGAGTCTGATATTTGAGCGACGAAAGCAGTGACTACGAAGGGGTGACTATGATGGGTTGTCATAGTTTCCTCAATCTACGACATATGACCCTTTGATACAGGCTGAATATTTAATCAACTGTGCTGGCCTAATTTAATTCAATAAACTTTGACTCGTTCCTAAGCTCGTGCTAATAATTCCGACATTTAAGACAGAACACGTAATTGCCGATAAATATGAGATTTCATATTCACTAAACTGACAATAAACTCAATAAATGCAAATGTTAAATAGAGAATAGAACTGTACAACTTGCCACTGATTAACAAAAAAATAAACTAACAACGAAAATAATATTCAGAAAACGAACACTTAAATTATTACATAAACCAGAAACAAGTAACACAGCTGAAACAGTACTACACCCAGTAATAACACAAAAGCCACTGAGAGCAAGCCAACCCACGTGGCGATGGCATCCTTAAATGTGGCATCTCTGTTATCATTGCCATAGCAACAGACCATTATTATTATTATTATTATTATTATTATTATTATTATTATTATTATTATTATTATTATTATTATTATTAGCTTATGGTAACGTACACAAAACAATACAAAGATTAAATAAATATGAACAGTAAGCACAAACTATGAAATACAAAATTGCAAGATATAAACATTATAACATTGAAAACAACCATGCAAGCAAAAGGTTTCAAAGAGTTAGATCTAAATTCTCAAGCCAGTGTATGGCCTCAGCAGAAGCCACCACAAAGTCCTGGCTGGATCCAGGGAATGCCTTTCCATTGCATTCGGTGACAATATGATCGATAGTCTCCTTAACTGCACCACAGTCACAGGCTGGAGAAGATATCATACCCCATTTAAACATCATTGATCCACATCTCCCGTGGTTAGTACGAGCAGCGTTAGTCAACTTTTTCTCGCCGGTGGCGCTAAACGTCAGACTTCAACTCTCGTGGGCCCAACTATAGTAGCAGCTGTTTGATATCGGGGAAATAATCTGCATTACACGCAAGAAATGCATTAATGACGTTTGTGGGTTTCAATTTAGCTTTTTGTTTCTCCACATATTGAATTCTCCACGGAACTATAGAAGTCTACTGCAGGAATAATCTGGATTGGAATTCACAGATTTTACGATAATTATTTGTTGTACCCCCTCAACGAACACCTCAGTGTAGGGGATTGAGTGCTCGTTAATCCCGAGGCCTGTGCCAGCTCAGGGTTACCCGTGCTGGGTTGGCTTGGGATTAGTGCCAGACTAAAAATGTGTCACCCGAGTTGCCTGAGAGGTCTCTCTTTGTGCACTTCTTCCTTTCCTATCTTAAACTTCTTAAGCTGTGTTTCCTTGACTATCTAGCCAGCCTCTCTGTCTTAAATAGTATGGTTGATTTTTGAAAGTGTGCGATTATGTTGAGGTCTCATCCTCATCCAATGAAGGGTTTCGGGTCGTGGCGAGGTGATTATTGTCTACTGGGTGAGTGGTCGCTAGTGGTATAGAAATGTATGTTCTAAAACACCTCGTCAGCAATTCTTTGTGCCGAGTCAGCATCCGAGGTCAATGACCCCGGCCAAGGTCATTGGCGCCATGACGTCACGGTCACGTATTATTGTTTACACAAAAAAGGCCACGTGCACTTATTTTGACAGCTGTCAAGATGACAGCTATCACCTTCACAGGCCCTAACCTCACTTTTTGAACAAGAGAACGTCGCTAACCTCACTGCTGCCATATTGACAGGTCCTAACCTTACTCTTTGTGAACAAGTGAACGTGAACGTGACTAAACTCATTGCTGCCATCTTGACAGGTCTTAACCCCCTGCACTTGTTTTGGCGCGTAATTTTAAACGATCCCCTGACCTCACAGCTGTCATCTTGACGAGACTAAGCCACGTGCTCGGAAATATTTGAAAAAGTGAACGATCCCTAACCTCACTGCTGTCATCTTTGCGTGACTTAGCCGCGTACTTTTGTGAGGAGCGGAATTCCCGACAATATCATGCAGGGGCTTAACCTCAGAGGTTACTAGTTTTATATAAAGCTGCCCTTCTCGACTATCTTGGAGAGGCCTAACCTTAGAGGCCTCTATTTTTAAGGCTAGCTGCCCTTCTCGACATTCTCCTTCCCGTCACATCTTATAGGGAGCTCAAGGACTCTAGTTTTAAGGTTAGCTGCCCTTCTCGACATGTCCCTTCCCCGACACCATCTTAGAGGGGTGAAAGGACCCTCCAACACCATCTTGGAGGGGCCTAACCTCGGAGGACCCTAGTTTTAAGACTAGCGTCCCTTCTCGACATACCCCTTCCCGACAACATCTTAGAGGGTGGCCTAAACTCAGAGGACCCTAGCTTTAAGGCTAGTTGCCCTTCTCGACATGTACCTTACCCGTTATGGAGCTTATCCGACAGCGTGACGTCACGGAGGTCAGCCCAATCCCTTCTCCTACTCCTCACAGTTTTATCGTTATCTGACAGATGCCCTCCTGCGCTAGATGACACTCCCCTTTTCTATTTTTGGAGGAAGTCTAACTACACCGTCGTTAAGGCTTTACGTCTCCATCCGACGCGTGACCTCCCCTTCTGAACAACATAAAGCACGTTGTTAATCAATCCTGTTACAGAGGACCGGAAAAATGCATTGTGCTCTGCCCTCTCCCAAAAGCAACATATTTTTGTTTAGAACATATATAGTCTGTTGTTATCTTACAGTAAAGATTTGAATAGTCAGCATATATTTCCCATCGTGTTCTGAACAGAAAATGCTTATCTTGATTATAAATATATTATATGTGAAGGGCGCGGATTCTTGTTGATAAAAGCAATAGAAATTGACTCGCAGGCAGATGATGATTGCATGGAATAAAACTACCTTCCTCTCTCTCCGTATTTCGCGAATATAACATGAACTTTATGACGCAAACACAATAGTCGCCGTAACAGAATATAAAATAATCGATTCGAATTCTGATCTCTCTGTCCAGTGCTAGAATAAAAGAAATATCTGATACATGCATCATATGGATTTCAAACCCTGATCTCTCTGATTAATGCAAGAATAAAAAACTACCTCACTCCTTATTTCGTGTGCTGTCTACACATAATTCAATATAACATTAACTTTATGACAAACATATAACCACTATAAAAATTCTCTCTCTATTACTGTGATGGATTCGAACACTGATTTATATGTTTAATGTCAGATTAAAAAAGAAAATCTCTCATATATTCAACAGAAAAAAATCTGTATTACAGATGTAGACTCGACCTCTGATCTCTCTGATTTAGTCACCGTAACAGAATAAAAAATAATGGATTCGAGCCCTGTTCTCTCTATTCATCGTCAGAATAAAAATATCTAATACATGCAACACATGTAATCGAACCCTGATCTTTCTGATTAATGGTAGAATAAAAATACCAAACACATAACCACTATAAAAAGTTTCTCTCTATTACTGTGATGGATTCGATCACTGATCTCTCTGTTGAATGTCAGATTAGAAAAAGAAAATCTCCACCACATTCAACAGGAAAAAATATGTATTACAGTTACAGATTCGAACTCTGTCCTCTCCGATTTAGTCACCGTGACAGAATAAAAAGTATGTATTCAAACCCTGTTCTCTCTCTTCAGCGCCAGAATAAAAATACCTCAAATATATGCTACACATGGAATCGAACCCTGATCTATCTGATTAATGCTAGAATAAAAAATACCTCACTCCTTATTTCGTATGCACTCTAGGCATGATTCATGACGCAAACACACAGTTACCGTAAAATATTACATGAATGGAATCGAACACTGAAACTCTCTGATGTGTAAGATAACAACAGACTATATATGATAACAAAGACACTACTTCTTATTTTCGAGGGTACACTTCTTTGATGTTATACACACACAACACTCTCTGTCGTAAAATCGCTATTTGCTTGACGTCGCACCGACACAGATAGGTCTTATGGCTACGATGGGACAGGAAAGGCCTAGGAATGGGAAGGAAGCGGCCGTGGCCCTAATTAAGGTATAGCCCCGGCATTTGGCTGGTGTGAAAATGGGAAACCACGGAAAACCATCTTCAGGGCTGCCGACAGTGGGATTCGAACCCACTATCTCCCAGATGCGAGCTCACAGCTGCGCGCCCCTAACCGTACGGCTAACTCGCCCGGTTATCGTAAAATCGAACACACGCAACATACGGAATTGATTGTAGGACAAGCAAATGCTGTGAGCTAGCCTTACACACGTACATTTTAATACTACGCGCAAACACACACGAGTTTTAATTCTCTGCACACTTCATTCACAGATATAGCAATTACAATGTTTAGTATTTAATTTTGATTACCTGAGATAGTGGGTTCGAATCGCACTGTCGTCAGCCGCTGGTAGGTCAAGTGATATTTTCATTACAGACATATTATGAAAATTAAAAAGCAATTATAACGATAAGAGCAATTTCTAAATAATAATAATAATAATAATAATAATAATAATAATAATAATAATAATAATAATAATAATAGAACAGAGGGTCTGCCTTACTAGTGTCCCGACAAGGTCAGATACTACCCGAGTATGGTGAACTATCACATGCCAGCGAGCAACGAGCAGGTAAAATCTCGCAGTGTGCCTCGTTCACTTATATGGCTTCACTCAGAAAGCAGGTAATCAAAATTAAATACTAAAAAATATAATTGCTACATCTGTGAATGAAGTGTGCAGAGAATTAAAACACGTGTGCGTTTGTGCGTAGTAATAAAATGTACGTGTGTAAGGCTAGCTCACAGCATTTGCTTGTCCTACAATCAATTTCGTATTTTGTGTGTGTTCGGTTTTACGATAGAGAGTGTTGGGTGTGTGTGTGTGTGTGTGTGTGTGTGTGTGTGTGTGTGTGACATCAAAGAAGCGTACAATCGAAAATAAGTAGTAGTGTGTTTGTTATCGTATTAGTCTGTTATCTTACACATTAGAGAGTTTCTTTATTCGATTCCATGCATGTAACTTTTTACGGTAACTGTGTGTTTGTGTCATGAATCATGTGAAGACAGCATACGAAATAAGGAGTGAGGTACTTTTATTCTAGCATTAATCACAGAGATCAGGGTTATATTCTATGTGTTGCATGCATTAGAGATTTTTTATTCTGACGCTGAATAGAGAGAACATGGTTTGAATCCATGATATGTTTTTCTGTCGCGGTGACTAAATCAGAGAGATCAGAGTTCAAATCTATAACTGTAATACAGATTTTTCTGTTGCATATGATAGAGATTTTCTTTTCTTAATTTGACATTCAGCAGAGTGATCAGTGATCAAATCCATCACAGTAATAGAGAGAGATTTTTATAGTGGTTATGTGTTGGTATTTTTATTCTACCATTAATCAGAAAGATCGGGGTTCGATTCCATGTGTTGCATGTATTAGATATTTTTATTCTGACGCTGAACAGAGAGAACAGGGTTCGAATCAACGATTTTTTATTCTGTTACAGTGACAAAATCAGAGAGGTCAGAGTTCGAATATATAACTGAAATACAGATTTTTTTTCTCATATATGTGTTAGAGATTTTCTTTTTTAATCTGACATTCAACAGAGAGAGCAGTGTTCAAATCCATCACAGTAATAGTATTTTTGTTTTACTATTAATCAGAGAGATCAGGGTTCGATTCCATGTGTTGCATTTATTGGAGATTTTTATTCTGACGATGAACAGAGAGAACAGGGTTCGAATCAATGATTTTTTATTCTATCACGGTGACTAAAATCAGAGAGATCAGAGTTCGAGTCTATATCTGTAATACAATTTTTTCTGATGCATGTGATAGAGATTAACTTTTTTAATCTGACATTAAACAGAGAGGTCAGCGTTCGAATCCATCACAGTAACAGAGAGAGACTTCTTATAGTGGTTATGTGTTTGTGTCATAAAGTTAATGTTATATTGAATTATGTGTAGACAGCGCACGAAATAAGGAGTGAGGTAGTAATTATTCTTGCATTAATCAGAGAGATCAGGGTTTGAAATCTATATGATGCATGTATCATACATTTATTTTATTCTAGCACTGAACAGAGAGACCAGAGTTCGAAAGCATGATTTTTTTATTCTGTTAAGTGACTATTGTGTTTGCGTCATAAAGTTGATGCTATATTTGCGAAATAAGGAGAGAGAGAGAGAGAGAGAGGGGTAGTTTTATTCCATGCAATCATCATCTGCCTGCGTGTCAATTTCTATTGTTTTATCAACAAGAACCCGCGCCCATCTCCTATCATATATTTATAATCAAGATAAGTATTTTCTGTTCAGAACACGATGGGAATGTATGCTGACTATTCAAATCTTTACTGTAAGATGATAACAGACTATATATGTTCTAAACAAAAACATGTTGCTTTTGGGAGAGGGAAGAGCACAATGCATTTTTCCGGTCCTCTGTAACAGGATTGATTAACAACGTGCTTTTCTTGTTCAGAAGGCGAGGTCACGCGTCGGATGAAGACGTAAAGCCTTAACGACGGTGTAGTTAGACTTCCTCCAAAAAGAGAAAAGGGGAGTGTCATCTAGCGCAGGAGGGCATCTGTCAGATAACGGTAAAACTGTGAGGAGTAGGAGAAGAGATTGAGCTGACCTCCGTGACGTCACGCTGTCGGATAAGCTCCATATCGGGGAAGGTGCATGTCGAGAAGGGCAACTAGCCTTAAAGCTGGGGTCCTCTGTGGTTAGACCACTCTCCAAGATGGCGTCGGGAAGGAGTATGTCGAGAAGGGCAGCCAGTCTTAAAACTAAGGTCCTCTGAGGTTAGGCCTCCTACAAGATGGTGTCGGGGGAGCGACATTTCGAGAAGGCAGCTAGCCTTATACTAGAGTCCTTGGGCTCCCTCTAAGATGGTGAAGGAAAGGGGCATGTCGAGAAGGGCAGCTAGCCTTAAAACTATAGTCCTCTAAGGTTAGGCTCCTTTAAGATAGTGTTAGTAAAGGTCATGGCGAGAAGGACAGCTAGCCTAAAAATAGGGTACTTTGGCCCCTCCAAGATGGTAACGGGGAATCGACATGTCGAGAAGGGCAGCTAGCCTTGAAGCTAGAGTCCTTAGGCCGCCTCTGAGATGGTGTTGGGAAGGGGCATGTCGAGAAGGACAGCTAGCCTTAAAAATATAATCCTCTGAGGTTAGGCCACTCTAAGATGGTGTCGAGAAGGAACATGTCGAAAAGGGCAGCTAGCCTTAAAACTAAGGACCTCTAAGGTTAGGCCTCTTCAAGATAGTGTCGGGAATTCCGCACCTCACAAAAGTACGTGGCTAAGTCCCGCTAAGATGACATCAGTGAGGTTTGGGATCGTTCACATTTTCAAAAATTCCGAGCAAGTGGCTAAGTCCCGTCAAGATGACAGCAGTGAGGTTAGGGTCGTTCAACATTCAACTTTTCAAACTCACGTAGCTAAGTCCCGTCAAGATAACAGCTGTGAGGTTAGGAGATCGTTTCAAATTCCGCGCCAAAAGAAGTGCAGGAGTTTAAGACCTGTCAAGATGGCAGGAGTGAGGTTAGCCACATCCACTTCTTCAAATATTCCGCACCGATCTGTCAAGATAACAGCAGTGAGGTTATCCATGCACACGTTTTCAAAATCCGCGGCAAAACGAGTGCAAGTGGTTAGGACTTGTCAAGATGACGGCTGTCGGATTAGCCACGTTCACTTGTTCATTTTCCGAGCCCACGTGGCCAAAAAATAGGACCTCTCAAGAGGCAGCAGTGAGGTTAGCCACGTTCACTTGTTCAAATTCTGCGCCCCACGTGGCCAAAAAGTAAGGTTAGGACCTGTCAAGATGGCACCTGTCATCTTGACAGCTATCACTTATACAAATTGTGGTTAAGATGGCAGCAGTTAGGTTAGGCACGTTCACTTGTTCACAAAAAGTAAAGTAAAGAAACAAGTGCACGTGGCCTTGTTTGTAGACAATAGCACGTGACCGTGACGTCATGAGGTCAATGACTTTGGCCGGGGTCAATGACCTCGGGTGCTGACTCAGCACAAAAATGCTGACGAGGTCTTTTAGAACATATATTGCTATACAAATGTCGCTATAGGAGCACCTCCAGATAAGGAGTCTTCTGGAGTATTTAGTCTTACCTCGAAATGTGGGGCTCTGTCGAAGGCTGACCAATTACTTTCCTGGACATTTTGTGGTCACATAAGATGGAACCCTCCAAATCATTTATAAAGGGTGGCTTCCTTATTACAGCGTCTTTAAAATATACTTGTTCTAAGTAGTGAAAGTGACGAACGGCTTCATCGATTCCTGACTGCTTCCAGGGTCAATGAATAAAGTTTTTGGATTAAAAGTTCGTTCTAATTAGTGATTGTTAGTGATAAAATTTAAAAGATGCGTAAGCTTCGCGATGAATCCTTAAGATCAAGAAGCACAAATCCCTGAGCTCTTGCAAGTGAGTTATCATCCACAGGGATTTGATTAAGATTTCTGATGACACTATGATCGGAAACTTTTCACGTAGGGGTGTAACCAGCGTGAGGAGGTTAAAGAGGTGTTTCTGTGATAAACTGCACGATACGGGCGCTTTCATCCTGCACTTCGACGCGTAGTCACAGCCCGAACGAATAAAGTTCTCAACGTACCGGTTAACTGTTCGCTCTAACATACCTGCTTCGATGAGGTATTATAACGGCCAGAAATTTAGCCACACCTCATTGCAATATCAAGGTTTGGTGACTTATTCTACCTTTGCTCAAGATTCGACGATCTGTGCCATGTGTGGAAAATGCGACCTTGCTGGTACCAACTGCAAACCACCAACTATGTGCGTCAACTACCCAGGTGTGCATACTCCAATATCCTAGGTGTGTCTCAATTTCAGGGAGGGGATGAAGATCCAGGATATAAGCTCTCTTATCCAGACTCCTGGAGAAAATTCAGACGCATGACTGCTCCGGAGTTCTCCGTCTCCTTCGCTGAAACCGTCGCAAAAGTACGGACTTCACCAGAAAGAATTACACCTACCATCAGTACGCAGCAATCATCGAAATACATAACTAGCTACCAACTAAATTTCACAACTAAGGACAATGTACAGTAGAATCCAAGAAGGTATACATATCTTCTGGGAAACTAATATGTGCGTCATTGCAGACGTCGTCGAGAGGACTCTTCCCAGAAACGTTTGTCTGGGAAATCTTTCCCACGATGGCGGTGAAAGACTTCCCTAACTAAATGTTCCAGCTTTCCTTCAAATGCCCAGGCAAAGAAGAAGGTGAAGGGGAAGCCTCAACGCTTACTTACATGCTTGGAGAAGAACCCTTCTCCAACTCGATCGGGTGTCATAATTTTTCCAAAGAATCCCGGCAAACTATCTGCCGGTTCTCTTCCAAAGAGTCCACAAACACTGGGCAAGAGGGAGAGGCTTCGATGACTTCTTGCTCCATCTCTTTTTGAGGAACCTAGTTCTCCCAGGAAGAAGGCCCACCGTTTCTAATCGGTGAGCTCATCGTCTGCGAAAAGTCCAGCCACAGTCTCTTCATCTGCTGAGGAGAACATGAAAACCGCACCACTCATTATCGCAAATGGTGTGGACGACAACGACTTCAACGTTGGATGACAACTTGCTGGACGAAAGAAGGGCTCAGGATGGTCTTGAAAAGCTGTACAGAAGTCAGACAATTTCTTGATGACAATGAGAGATACAAGTCAGCGAGCTGATGTTTGAACGAATAATTGCGAAAGTCTACTGAAAACAATATACCTTCTTTTTTGTAATCATGAATACTTTACTGCACTGTACGGAAAGCGATATTCCATCGTGAGGACATACAGAAGACAAATCTGTATTTAACAAGCTTTTGAATTGAAGAGGAGAGTTAAGAACAAATATCTGAGTGAACGTCTTGATCAGAGATCTCAAAGTGCCTCATATATATATCTCACGGAACACTACTACTACTACGATCAGTGATGTATTTAGAAATGTATTTCCACAGGAGGTTTCAAATCAACTTGTCATTAACGAAATAACATTTTTATTTCCTTATTACTACAAATACAAACATTTAAATATAAATCTATTGACCCAGGTGTTTATATCTACAAAATAATTATGCTCATATTAGCTAACAGCATAAACTAAACTATGTACTTGACATGCATAACAAACGATACATCCTTCATAACACAGAATAATATGCCATGAAAAACTCACCGCTAAAACTTGGAGAAATGTTGTGCCACGCACAGCAAACAAGAATGGATATTAATTGTTCATAATTTCATGATTTTATATTTCAAGTATCACAGTAATACGATTTACATGTAAGGTAATATTTAAACACAACTTATTTGCAGTTCTTTACTTCTATAGTACCGTACTAAATTCATTCATCTACTTCTTTTTTCCATTATATTTAGCATCTCCTCTGAATTGATGTCTTGGTTCAAGTGAGCAGATAACAAAAGCAATACTTGTTAAACGCCCATCTCTAGTTTTGTTCCTACCGAGCTCAATAGCTGCAGTCGCTAAAGTGCGGCCAGTGTCCAGTATTCGGGAGATAGCGTGTTCGAACCCCAATGTCGGCAGTCCTGAAGATGGTTTTCCGTGGTTTCCAATTTTTTGCTAGTTGCTTTACGTCGCACCGACACAGATAGGTCTTATGGCGACGATTTAATAGGAAAAGCCTAGGAAGTGGAAGGAAGCGGCCGTGGCCTTAATTAAGGTACAACCCAGCATTTGCCTGGTGTGAAAATGGGAAACCACGGAAAACCATCTTCAGGGCTGCCGACAATGTGATTCGAACCCACTATCTCCCGGATGCAAGCTCACAGCGATCGCCTGTAACCGCACGGCCAACTCGCCCGGTGTTTCCCCATTTTCACACCAGGCAAATGCTGGGACTGTACCTTAATTCATGCTACGGTCGCTTCCTTCCCACTCCTAGCCCTTTCCTGTCCCAACCTTACCATAAGACCTATTTGAGTCGGTGCGACGTAAAGCAACTTGTAAAAAGAAAGATTTGTTCCTCAGACACGTTTTTAAGTCGGTTCCATTTCGAAAAGCACCCCTTAGTACTGGTAGTTGAGACAGGGGAAGTGACAAATATTTTGAAGGGTCATTGAATTTGAGATATCATTCCACAGCAAGCCAAAGAACTAAGGGCGTTATTTCGTCTTGGTGGTTTTTCTGCTCATTTCCATTCTTTTAACTCTCCCTCATCTTATGTATCACTTCCATTTTCATTGAAATAGCATGACAATTTAATCTGTCCGAAGTGATTTCCTCTAAATTTCTGGGAAATATGATGTTGAATCCTGAGACCACGTCTCGGTTTGTTTCAAATCGTGTTTTGAGATTTGAAAACAACTCCTCAGTGCAAGGTATACTATGGTCGTCTAACGAGAAGTCACGCGCATGCGGGGTAAAGGGTGCGGAGGGTAAGCAAGGCTGCTGCGCATGCCTGGTAAGGGGTGCGGAGGGTAAGCAGTGCTGCTGCGCACGCGGGGTAAGGGGTGCGGTGGGTAAGCAAGGTTGCTGCGCATGCGGGGTAAGGGGTGCGGAGGGTAAGCATGGCTGCTGCGCATGTGGGGTAAGGGGTATGGAGGGTAAACATGGCTGCTGCGCATGTGGGGTAAGGGGGATGGAAGGTAAGCATGGCTGTTGCGCATGCGGGGTTAGGGGTATGGGGGTTTAGCATGGCTGCTGCGCATGCGTCAATCTGAAGTCTCAAGACCTGACAAGAGACATCGGTTCCGTCCGCGGTGATTCTTGTGAACTAAGGCGCTGCTGTGAAGTTCCAAATTGGTAGTGCAATTGTCCTTTTTACACATTTACTGTAAGTACTGCATAATGTGCATAATGAGCAGTTTAATAATGAACGCGCATCTCTTTCAGAGAGCTCGCACTGTTTATCACGACTAATGTTTGTAGCTTAGTGTATGTATGTTGCGTATTCAGCCCAAAGGCTGGTTGGATCCTCAACAGGTTCACCATTGGCTGCCATAGATGGCCTAGGTGTCACTGAAGAGGCGTACTAGGGAAATGAGGAGTGATGTAGTTTCCCGTTGCTTTCCTCAGTAGCTTAGTGTAGTATTTGTTACTCGTGCCGTATCTACAAGCTGCTGCGACTTCTCGTGAGACGCAGATAGTAAATATAGCTCTTCTGAAATACTCTTCCAGTTCCGATGTTTCTGCCAGGCCGTGCGGTTAGGAGCGCGCAGCTGTGAGCTCGCATCCGGGAGATAGTGGGTTCAAACCCCACTGTCGGCAGCCCTGAAGATGCTTTTCCGTGGTTTCCCATTTTCACTCCAGGCAAATGTTCACGGCCGCTACCTTCCTATTCCTAGGCCTTTCTGCCCCATCGTCGCCATAAAACCTATCTGTGTCGGTGCGACGTAAAGCAACTAGCAAAAAAGTTTCTGTCCGGTAATTATCCCTCCTTTTGTTCTCCTGCGAGCCTTGGAATTTTACACTTACAATCAAAGAGTTCTTCAGTTTGAACGAACTTTACTTAAATCTATACATACAAAATTGGATGTTGGTATATTTGAAGCTAATAGACTCAAAAACTACTGGACCGATTTCGCTGAAATTTTCACAGTTCGTTCTTTTTACATCTGAGAGGGATTATGAAGTGGTTTGAACGAAATCTGATTGGTAGTTCGGCACTAAGCGATGAGAAATAAAATAGGGGAAGATAAGCAAACCGCAAGACAAGTCCGATCAGCGGGTTGTCTAGCCAACAGTATGTGAAGATTATGATGTGTTTCTTAAAACTTATTTCTATCTTCTATATAATTATATAACAATGAAAAGTCCAAGTTCTGTCCCCATGGCACAGGGGGAAAATGTCGCAAACTGCAGAGATTAGGGTGAATGTGTGTATGTTCCAGCATAGCTCTCAACCAAATTTGATACTCATATAACTTACTATCTGGAAAAATTACTGTAGGGTCAAGAAACCCCTAGCACCCCGAAAGGAAGGGGTGAAACTTAAAAATCCGAAAATGACGATATTGGTGACGATTTCACAGTCTTCGGGGTAGCTGAGATGAACTGTGACACTCTGAATGCCGTTATTTTTTGTTTTCGTAAAATCTACTTAGGTGGATTGGGACTGATAAAGGGGTTGAATTATTTTTATGAGGGTACTTATATCTCAAAAATTTTATATGTTACTGACGTGGAAATAGGTATTTGGAATCTCCTTTAAAATTAAACTTTTTTTTTTCGACTTGAGAGAAGACTATTTCTCACACCTACAGTTCTAAGACGCATCTTAGCCCCAAAAGGCAATAGAACAAACGTGGTGTACAAAAACTTTCTGGGGTAAATGAAACTAAATTCTTCAGCGAGTTTTTACACTTTAGGGATTTTTAGATAATATCTTAGTACAGTACCAAGGAACGATTACTTTTGTGAGATGACGAAATCCACGCGAGCGAAGCCACGGGTAACTACTAATACGTTATGAAATTCATCGTCAACTTCTCTGAAAGTTTTCAGCCACTGTTTTACATCAGTATCATATTCCGGAGCTGAACCAAGATCATATACATGTTATTGGAAATACAGGGCCTCTTATACAAACTAAGACCGTCCAAGCGGCGGTTCTACTCTCCGAAACGTAAGCTGCAGTAGGCTATTGGAGGCGCGCGCATAGTTCTTGGCCTTGCAAGCAGCGTGCACGTATTCGACCGCGCAAACATCAGTCGCCAGTCAGAATCTCAGCTGTTAACATGGTGAGATAGTTATCATTGTAACACCGTTGTTTTTATGTACGAGTCTGGTCGACGGGTACGCAATGCATATGTTCATCAATTTCCTGGTGAAGTACCATCTTCACAAGCACAGATTCATCTAACTTGTTTGTAAATGAGTTTTAAACTACTGGCTCAGTACTCGATAACAAAACATGTGCTCACACGAACAGCTTTAACAGAGATGTGAATCTTGAACGGTCACCGAATAAACCACTCACAAAATTAACACAAGTAGGGGTTTTTACTAGAGGACCCGTGCTGCTCCGCAGCATTAATTATAAATAGGTCAAATAACGTGTCTTCATATGTAATTGCTCCTTGCGTTGCCCTGGTACTTTCTTGAAAAGTTTCTTCTAGGATATACTTTACCCAGTCCGCCTCTGTGGTGTGGTGGTTAGCGTGATTAGCTGCCAGCCCCGGAGGCTCGGGTTCGATTCCCGGCTCTGCCACGAAATTGGAAAAGTGGTACGAGGGCTGGAACGGGGTCCACTCAGCCTCGGAAGGTCAACTGAGTAGAGGTGGGTTCGATTCCCACCTCAGCCATCCTGGAAGTGGTTTTCCATGATTTCCCACTTGTCCTCCAGGCAAATGCCGGGATGGTACCTAACTTAAGGCCACGGCCACTTCCTTCCCTCTTCCTTGTCTATCCCAGACGTCATCATGCAGTTGCTCTGGGAGCTGGTGTTACTTGTTCCCCTCGGGACGGATGTTTGTCACGTGACAAGAGAGCAGCAGTCAGGCGGGTTGCATACCGTGGCCGCACTGTACTTGCGCCACTGGCCTTCGGTACATACTACGTCATGCACTTCCCCTACTTGCTCCCTAAGCTGCTCTCGTTCCTCGAGAGCGGGGAGCAAACTGGCTCCGAAGGCATTTCGCTCTCGATTGACGATGCCTGGTCTATCCCTTCCAATCTTCCCATTCTTCCGCAAGGCCTCTGTTCAGCATTGCAGGTGAGGCCGCCTGGGCGAGTTACTGGTCATTCTCCCCAGTTGTATCCCCCGACCCAAAGTCTGAAGCTCCACAACACTGCCCTTGAGGCGGTAGAGGTGGGATCCCTCGCTGAGCCCGAGGGAAAATCCGACCCTGGAGGGTAAATAGAAGATATACTTTACCTGTTAATGTGTCAAGTGAATGTTTGTGAAATATTTATTGTGGCATTGATTGATATTTTACGAACTTTTTGTACTTTTAGAATTATTGTTGTGTTTCTTAATTTAAATTTGTATTTATTTTCTTTCTTTAAGTTTTATATTGTTTTGAGTGGAAGTTTGTCCTTGTTGCAGCCCATATTGATGATTAGATGATACTTTCAGACAAATAATAAAAAAATAACTTAAGTGATGGTTGTATGTGTTTACGCGTCGCGCAGTAGATATGATGTATACGATCCCAGCTGTCATCGGGGCTGTTACGAATTAACCTAGTGAACCCGAGAACAAATCCTCACACACAGGAGGAACTGAAAGAAAATATTATGAATAAAATCAGGAACATTGCAGTGGCAGAACTCACTCGCGTCAGGCAGAATGTAGTTACCAGATACAATACCTGTATCAGAGTCCTGCAGAGAGGCCCAGCCTATGAGCTGCTTCGGCATTAGACTGCAATGGGCTTTGAAAGTCTCGAACATACGAAGCCAGTGACGTCATCGCACGGGCCGTTCTGGGCAGCGCTCTGTCATTCATACGCAGTGAGCCAAGAACAGCGCTGTGGTAGTTCTATGGGCTGACTGCTTCAATGTGTACAGTGTACTGCGTGTCAGCGGAGTGCGTTGCATTGCGGTCGAGTGGAGCCGATCAAATTTGCTGTGGTTTTCAGTTTGACTTCTCCGTCTATCCTGTTAACGGAAACGAATGTGGACTGTAGTTCCAAAAGATAAGAAACCGTGGCAAAAAAATCATGAAGTAAAAAACCGAAGCAACAAACGAACTAAAACCGCACAATACAAGATTTCTGAACCGGGTCCTAAACTTAAAAGTCGTATTTGGTTGGTATTCAAGCCTGGCAGTTGACGGTGCTGGGAAAGACGTTAATTTTGTGTGCTGTACGATCTGTAGTGAACTTTACGTACACACTAGCAGTTACCCGCGGCTTCTCGCGTGGATTTCATAATTTGATAAAAGTAATCGTTCCTCGGTACTGTACTAAGACATTATCTGAAAATCCCTGAAGTATAAAACCTCACTGAAAAATTTAGTTTCATTTACCCCAGAAACTCTTTGTATACCACGTTTGTGATATTGCCCTTTGGGGCTAAGAGGACCATGCGACATAGAGCTGTACACGTGAGAACGTCTTCTCTCAAGTAAAAAGAAAAGTTCCTTTATATTTAAAGGAGATTCCAAATACATATTTCCGCATCTGTAACATATTCAGGTTTTGAGATATAATAATCCGCATAAAAATAATTCAACCCCTTTATCAACCCTTCCTCCACCCCCACCTACGTGGATTTTCCGAAAACAAAAAAGACATGTTTCTTTGTATTTTAAGGAAATTCCAAGAACCAAGTTCCATGTCTGTAACATGTAAAGTTTTTGACATACACTGTAGATATGCCGGCACTCATTTTAAAAATTCACCTGCTTTTCCAATTATTTTCAGTCCCTTAAGTGGTTTTCCAAAAACAAAAAATACGTATTCATTGATAAAGGAGCTGCCAAATACCAATTATCACGACTGTAACATCTTCAATTCTTGAGATATTTGTATCCTCATGAAAAGATTTCAACACCTATTTCAACCCCCCTCCGAAGTTAATTTTACCCCCCCAAAAAATGAGTGTTTTTTATTATTTTTAAAGGTGATTTCAAGTACCCATTTTCACGTCTGCAATATCTTTAGGTTTTTAGATATAAGTATCCTCATACAAATAATTCAAGTAATATTTTAGTCCTTTCATCCCCCTTAAGTGGATTCTCCAAAACCAAAATAATACGTATTTCTTTCTTTTTACAGGAGACTCTAAATACCAATTTTTACGTCTGTAACAACTTCAGTTTTTGAGATATCAGTACCCTAATAAAATTAATTCAACCCCCTTTTCAGTCCCTTTTACCCCCCATGTTAAGTGGTTTTTCAAAAATAAAATAATACCTGTTTTTTTATTTTTAAAATATTAAAAATATCAGTTTTCACATCTGTAATATGTTAAGTGTTTGAGATATACTGTAGATACGCTCATCTTCAAAATTCACGCCAACCCACATTTCATTACTTTTTACCCCCTCCCCCCTTAAGTGTCTTTTCCGAAAACAAAATAATACATGTCTTTTATTTTTAAAAGGGATTATAAATACCACTTCACGTCTGTAACATGTTAAGTTTTTATATATATTGTAGATATGCTCAGGGATTATGTGCACACAGTTTGGTTAGCAGCTGTGCCCAAACGTGCACGCATAATCTCGCTGCTGGAGCTGGCGTTGCCATGGTTACGGCAGTTCATTTCCTTACCTGATTCCGAGAGCAGGGGTAGTGTGGTGCCAATATCTCCATAACGGTCGGTTTTAGGGCCTTAGAACGTGATTTTCGGGCCCACAAGGCTTACCGAGATTTGTTCTTTGGGTCAAGGGGCTTAAAATGAGCTTAGTCTCGTCTTTGCACGACGAATTCGATATTTCGGCTATATTAGCGTATTATTTTTATATCTGCCCCGTCGCCCCCCACCTCGAATTGTTTTTAAAATAAAATACAGCCCATGTCCTTCAGGGAGAATGTATATTTACATTAGTAAAAGGATTTTTAGAATCGATCCAGTAGTTTCTGATATTACCCTCCAGATATACACAAACTAACAAAATTGGCGCTCTCTCTTTATTATATTAGTATAGATTGAAGGAGTCTGACTGATTTTGTCTTTTTTGATTAGATAAAAAACTTACTATGAACGAGGTGTGATTGAATGACGAACATCCTAATGTTTCCGTGTCATCAGACTCCACGACTATGCCACAACCTGCCATAATAATTAAGTTTTCTTCGTGGACTGACGTTCATGATGCTCCTATTCCAACAGATGAGCTGGAAAGATATTTAAAGCAAAATTATGGAATGGAAGAAGATAGATATAGCGTCCTATTGGAGAACAAATGGACAAAACTATCCAAAATTTCACCAGATCGCTAAGAAAGTAATATGTATGCAAGCATCAAGTTCAGCTTCAGAAAGAAATTTCAGTTCAGCGGGCTTCATTCTCAACGCACACGATCTCTTCTACAACCAGACAATGCTGATGCTCTTCTTTTCATTCACAGTAATTCCATTCCACCACATTAGCAATGGCCAATAAACTACGCACACTAAGTAAAAGCTATGTTTAGGTTTGTTTTTGTTGTTGGCATATTGCACGTTATTTCTGTTTGTATTTTATTTTGATGTAAACGCGAATGAAGTCCTATGAATATGCTTCGTGTTATTTAGATTCATTTTCAGTTAACTTGATGTCAATCGCAAACGCATATTAGTTTATAATAAGGTTTATGTTTGTTTTCGATTATTATTATTATTATTATTATTATTATTATTATTATTATTATTATTATTATTATTATTATTATTAAACCAAGAATAACGGCCGAGAGGATTCGTCGTGCTGACCACACGACACCTCGCAATCTGCAGGCCTTCGGGCTGAGCAGCGGTCGCTTGGTAGGCCAAGGCCCTTCAAGGGCTGTAGTGCCATGGGGTTTGGGGTTTGGTATTATTATTATTATTATTATTATTATCATCATTATAGTGCAGGAGAAATCTCTACCGCTTAATTTCAAAATGCGATTAGCTACTTTAAAATATGTTATTAGCGTATGAGAATTCGTAGAGTGAGTGATCCGAATAGTAGTCTGACGTGAACATTTCGTTGTGCACGGCGCACATGTTATTATGGAGAAGTACTCAAGGTTATTCTACTGATCCCGCCCACTGCGGTGGACTGCGGTGGGCTGTATGAGACCAGTGCTGTGGGCCAGTACGCTGCCGCGTCAGAAGAGAGCGGCACTGCACGGGCTGGGCTGCCGGAGCCCGTGGGTTTGAAGTGCTGCGCGGTGGGCCTGGCTGCAGGACTCTGACCTGTATAACCTAGGAAGGACGACCTTCCGGCATCTTTTATACGGGTAAGATTTCATATAAGATTGTATACAGGCTTAAAGCAGGGTGGCCGCGCGCGACATAAGTTCGGCTGAGACAAATGCCGCAGCGCAGAGTACAAACACCGTGCGTTCTGTCTTAGTTTATATGAGAGACCCTGTACGCAGATAAGCGGACTGTAAAAGACAAAATTTCACGCTTACCAATGCACGTCAACTGGAATCACAGATTTGCGGACGATTAAACGGTCAGAGAACGTGCTAGAGAGAGAGAGGCGGTTTAGATCGCGTGTTTTGATTTTCTCGTGCCTGGTCCAGTCCCGGTTGGGGACTGGTTCTGAATTAAGTAGGAGCCAGTCAGTACTTTTCAGGGAAGAGACTGGGATGGGGGCCTCAACCCCGACACGGCGCGTTCCAATGGCTGATAGAGGAAGTTACTGTAAATATGCAGGGCAGGTGCGAATAAGCACCCGTGGATCAACTGAGGCAGTCCACTGCCTTGTGGATAGGGTTTTGACCCAAAGGCTATGGGAATAAACCCAAAAAGAAAATCAAGCAAGGACTGAGGCTTTAAGGGAGCAACCCTCTCACTGTCCTAGCTCCATCACAGGGTTAATTACCCGTATGGAGTGAATTTCAAAACAATTCAGAGAAATATTAGATTTGAAGCCGGACGGATCACAAGACGACGAATTGGCGAGAAACGAAATATGAGAATCGGTACTTGGAATATTACCTCTCCGACAGCGAAGGAAGTGGAAGTGGTGGAGGAGATGAAGAAGTACAAACTCGAAATTCTCGGGATCAGCGAAGTGAAGAAAAAGGGAACAGGGGAGACGGAACTGGACCAGGGATATGTTCTGAGATATTCAGGAGTAGATAAGAGAAGTATAGCTAAGGAAGGAGTCGGAATTATCACAAGTGAACAATTAAGTAATAAAGTGGTGTATTGGATGGCAGTAAGCTCAAGGATAATGAGATTAGATCTGGATCTGGAAAATAACCGAAAAGTTGCTCTCATACAAATATATGCTCCTACTGAAGATAGTGATGAGATGGAAAATGAGATATTTTATTCAGCCCTCCAGAGGACATTGGACAAAGCTATTAATACCATAGAATCGCTGATAATAATGGGGGACTGGAATGCTAGAGTTGGGAATAAGATGAATTCTGGTCATGGAAACTTGGGAAAGTATGGGGCAGAAAGAAGTCTGAACAGCAATGGGAAGAGAATGCTTGAGTTTTGCATAGATAATAAAATGCGAATAGGGAATTCTTTCTTCCCTCACAAACAGATCCACCAAATTACCTTCGAGGCAATAAGCAGAAATATACGAAGTACAAGAGACTAGTATGCGTACACAAAGAATACCCACTATGATGTAATGGATGTGAGGGTATTCCGCAGTGCGGAACTCAAAACTGAACATCGTTTATTGGTAATGGAAACCCGGTTCAGATATATACGAGAATGAACAAAAATGAATTATGTCAAAGTGAAAGTATCTAAGAGGATATCTTCAAGCGACGGGAGTATGGGAATAAGTTGAGCGAAAAATTCATACAGAAGGAGCAAAATCACACAGGTATGTGGAACGCTGAAGACAAATGGAAGGTGATGAAAGAGACGATTAACCAGGTAGCTACAGAGGTGTGCGGGATCAGCAGAGTCAAAAGAAATAGTAGACAGACAAGATGGTGGAGCGAAACAGTAAAGGAAATGGTTGCAGCCAAGAAGATAGCATGGAAAAGATATATGAAATCCAAAAGTGAGGAAGACAAAGGAACATATATACAACTAAGAAATGCAGCAGGGAGAGCAGTCAAGGAAGCTAAAAAGGAATCCTGGGAACAGTTCGGAAGGGAAATAGAAGAAAATTATAAGGAAAATCAAAGAAAAGTCCTGGCAAGTGGTGAAAAACTTCAAGGGAAAAGGGGGAAAGAAAATCAGAAACATTAAGGATAAAAATAACAGGCTGAAAACCAACATAAATGACATCCTGGAAGTGTGGAGCGAATATTACTCATAAACCTTCAAGGAAAGCAGTAGAATGGTGGGCATGACACTAATGGAAGAGGATAACAGTGGAGAGAGGGGAAAGGAAGAAGGTATTAGTTTGAAGGAAGTGCATGAGGCAATTAAGGCAACCAAAACTGGTAAAGCAGCAGGCTGGGATAATATTCACCCGGAGTTTGTGAAATTTGGAGGAAGTGAACTAGAGATCGTGGGAATGAAGGAAAAACATGGTAGCAAAATATCTTGGAGGTCGACGCTAATTAGGAACTAGTATTTAGAGGCCCCATGAAGAAAAAAGAAGAAGAAGAATTGTGATATTTTAAAGTGAAATATTTCATCGTCATGATACAAAGTGTTTGCATATTTCTTGCTGCTCAACACTTATGTGCTCCTTAACTAGTTATAAACGTTTGAGTACGATAAACTGTGCCAACCGTACGGTTAAAGACGAGCGGCTTAAACTGATAATCCATTATAGTGTTAATCTTAACTGGATTTGAACTAATTTCTGCACATAATTGTATAGGCCTATAATTGCTTCTAAATATCCTTCAGTGATTTTGTTATTTACGAGACTCACTGTGCTAAGAATGACCGACGAGTTATTTATTTCATCGCTCTTAGCAGTGCCGTGCAGATAAACTCTAATGGCTATTTTTGTGTGTCAAGTGTGACAATATTATTTATCGTTGTGGCAAATAACCACAGACAGTGTATTGCAAGTGAACTGTGTTTAGTTTCATCATTTTCAGTGGTAAATAATCATGAACTGTGTTCCATCATTTCGTTTCTTAAATCAATGCTATCTGTATTTTCAACTTTAACATTCATTAATTTCTATCTGCAAGTGTCACGTGAAGTTTATTGGCATATTCCAACCAACGTGTTGTCTACCCATATAAAGTAAAGGCAGTATTTTGCAATTTTTGGTGACAAGTGATTGTGAACGTGTCGGGGGACTGAGTCGTATAAAGCTAAACCACGAGTGATTACCCAGCATCAAAATCGCCGTAGGCCTCCGAGAAATTCGAGACCATCAGGTACGAGGCACGGTTTCGATTTAGTGGTGCCGAGCGGACTGGGAGCACGAGTCCAAATCCATGGTTAACGAGAGGACCCTAGAGTACGAGTTGCCTGGAGAACCGTTCGGGAAGACGATTCGGGAGATGGCGGTTCACTGCACCGATGTGATATGAACTTCAAATTGCCAATATTTTGAATAAACAGACTTTTCGAAATACATCTTCACTAATTGTAGATAGAACCTATCCTCCTGTACCAAGCCCTAGCTATTTTTGCCTAGGAAGTGCCCTGAAAACTTTAATTCATGCTTTTTTCAAATAAACAAGTTAGTACTGGCTATCTTTTATTGGTACAATACGTCTCTGTGTACACCCGACCAGGCTTGCACTATGTGACGATGTCCTCGACTAGCGCTCGTAACACCTACTTCTCGAACACGCAGAGCTGTCAGTCAGCTTGTGACCTTGACATGCTTGGGGTACAGTCTCTGAGGCTCTCTTCTCCGGATGACTGCCACCGGCCTGTAACTGTTAACAAGTACTTAATGACCAGAATGAGGTGATGTTGATTGTTTTTTCAAGGAGCAAAACAACGGGATCATCAACTTTTCTTAACATTAATAAAAAACTAGCAGTTTCCCGCTGGCTCCACCCACAATCTAGAAAATATGGTGTTGTTCGTCACTATCCTCACGGATGTATTTACAAAGTTTCGAGTTAATGAAATAAAGCACATGATCTGCTGTGGTAATGTAATACTATGTCAACAAAACACTTGAAAATACATCACACAAAGAAATTGAATTAAACGTTCCTTGCAACAACACTACACGCCAAACTGTTAAAAATTCCTTCAAAGATCTTCGTCATGGAGACAAATGTACTCATAACTTTTCTCAGAATCTATCAATTTAAGTAGTCATTACCTCAAAAGAGAGCGCCTGATCTACTGAGTGTTTTAGACCAAAACAAACTGCGTACCTCAATTAGAACGAAAGATATGATTGCTTCAATGAGAAAAATGTTGAAGAAATGAGACGTCAAATTGAATGTGCACTCATAACATTCCTCAGAATCAACCAATTTGAATAGTTAAGAGTTGAAATGAAAGAGCTTGATCCACTGAGTGTTCTTAGGCCAAAACAAACTCCGTACCTCAATTAGAACCAAAGATATGATTGCTTGAAAGAGACAAACAATTGAAAAATCAAGTAATTTGAGGAAGGCGGAAGTTAAGTGATTTATAGTACCTGATGACAAATCTGTGCATGAATACTTTTCAGTTAAAAAATGAAGGAAATCGACCGGATAGAATGGCCGGACTGACTGACTTTAATTTTCATTTAAAAAAATTAATATATAGGAGAAGAACAGGAATGAGACTATAAACCAGGCTAAACCAACTAATACCGCTGTGGCACAAAATAACACGTCACCCAACTCTCAACGACTCCATGCCGAAGTCATGGAATAGTAGAGTGACAGCGGGGAGGAGGATATTTGTCCAGTGGCGGGTAGTGCATTTGTACATCTAGAAAGTATGCGTTGTTTTCTCATGGCCTTCAATAGAACATGCACATGCGTTCAAACTACTTAATTTGTGTAATAAAAAAATTTACAAGTTGGTTCAAGTCACACCGACAGATAGGTCTTATGGCGACGATGAGACAGGAAAGGGCTAGGATTGGGAAAGAAACGGCCATGACCTTAATTAAGGTACAGCCCAAGCATTTGCCTGGTGTGAAAATTAGAAACCACGCATATCCATTTCCAGGCCTCCCACTACCCGCCGAATTCTGGATACTGGCCGCACTTGAGCGACTGCACCTATCGATCTCGGTATGTATTGAAAACGTACTAGCAAATGCAGTAACGTCAAAGTCAAATCCAACTTAACAGGATTTCTAGAGACTAGTGAAAGGGCAGGGTTATGAAGTCGTGAAACTGATATACTTCCTTGGCTTCACAATACTAATATCATTCGGGTCAGAAGGGAGCAGGAAATGATCAGAATGGCCGAGAAGGAAGTATGAAAACTTGTAGAAGTATGGAAACAACTTTGATTCAACTGGAACTCCGTGGACACCACGTCAGGGAATTGTGAGGGACTGCAGCGGGACTTAAACAATGTTGTGAGATGGACAGCAGACAATAAATACTATGAATGTAAATGGAATGAACAGTCAAATTGTACGTTTCTCCAAGAGGAAATTCCTCTCAGTTTTAATTATTCTGTTGATGGGGTGACAGTAGGCTACCTCATGGGGAACACTGTAAGTACCTAGGTGTTAATATAAAGCTGCGTTTACACTAGCGAAACTCCCTCGCGAAAGTCGCTCGGGTGAAACTTACACGCTTCGAGTGAGATTTCGCACTACCCAAATCAGAGCGCAATTCAAAGCGAAAAATAGCGCGAATGGGGCGAGCCGCCTTCGACAAGCCTGAACGCTTCTGTTCTTGTTTTGCAGCCAAGATGGAAACTTGTTTTGTCCCTCCAGCTGCTGCAGCCGCGTTTTCCATCATATCAATGTAATTTTTGATCAAGAAAGGGAAGAAATAAATCGGCGCCCTCGACGATGGTTGAGCAAACAATTATTCCTTGGAAGAAGCCAATATGGAAACAGCCTTATGAGAGAAATGGTACAGGAACCCATTTATGATACAATTAAGAACTTCGTCCGCATGAGTACCCAAGATTTTGAACAACTCGTTTCACTGATCAGTCAAAAAGTTGAAAAACAAGACACAACATTCAGAGAAGCGGTAACAGTGAGAGAAAGATTGGCTGTCACACTGCGTTTCTTAGCAACTGGTGATTCGTACACAAGTTTGCAGTATTTATTTAAAATATTGAAGTGCACAATATCAAGAATCGTCCCAGAAGTTTGTGACGCGTTGATTGAAACACTTCAGGATTATGTGAAGGTAAAGATAATAAATAAGCGCATTTAAAACAGTAAATCGACTCGGTATTATATATCTATTTTAAAACGTCAAACGAACAAATAAGAATGCTAATAATTAAAAATCACACAATATTAATTCAATTTAGAAATACATTTCGTACCCAAACCGCACCCATTTAAAAAATAGCGTTTGATAGATTTGTTAATTGTTGTGGATCAATACAAAAAATGGGTGAAAATGTAAAACAAAGATAAATAATGGAAGAAAAAATTAAATCACAAAGCAAGTAAAATTAGTCACAAGCGCAATAGCCCATCTAAATATGACGAATCCAAATGTTCAGGGCTTGTGCCTTCTGAATGTGGTGTTGTCTGCCCACTAGTTGAAGTTCTTCACAATGACCCAAGAATGCTTCAAAATAGGTACCGGCAGGTTCAAAAAGTAATGAAATGACACAATGTTGCATTATAAACCAATAGTAATAGCTTACCTGATCCAGTGAGTCTGTTCTTATTTTCTTTCGATCTTTTACTTCGATATGATCCCAGTAGCGCTTTCATCTTCGCTTTCACTGTAGAGATAGGAAAGTTTAATTGAGAACTAATTTCCTTCCACGCATCTTCTCTTTTATTGCGATTGAAAGTTTTTGTTTTTCGGATTCCACAAAATATCTCTATTTTTTGTAGAGCTCGATGAGCTGCGAGCACTGTTCTTGATACATCCCTCGCGCAACTACGGGGACCACGTTTACACTGAGAGAAATTCGATGAGCGAAACCCTTCGATGCGCAGACAAAAACCGACTGACCTCCGGCTCGCAGCGAGGGCCCTCACTCTACAATTACTCAGGGGTGAGGGAGCGTCTACACTAGGCGCAATTCCCTCGCGAAAGTCACTCGGGTGAAACCTACTCGCTTCGAGTGAAATTTCGCACTTCCCAAAACAGAGCGCAATTCAGAGCAAAAAATAGCGCGAGTGGGGCGAGCCGCCTTCGACAAGCCTGAAAGCTTCAATTCTGGTTTTGCAGCCAACATAGAAACTTGTTTTGTTCCTCCAGTCGCTGCAGCCGCGTTTTCCATCATATGAATGTCATTTTTGATCAAGAAAGGGAAGAAGAAAATCAGTTTTTGTAAGAAATTGAAGTGTTGGGTTTTTCGTGCCGGTCTGTGTAAGTTCTTCACAGTGACCCAAGAATGCTTCAAAATAGGTACCGGTTGGTTAAAAAAAAGTAATGAAATGACACACTTTTGCATTATAAACCAATAGTAATTGCTTATCTGATCCAGTAGCGCTTTCATCTTCCCTTTCACTGTAGAAACAGGGAAGTTTAGTTCAGAACTAATTTCCTTCCACGCATCTTCTCTTTTATTGCGATTGAAATAGTTTTTGTTTTTCGGATTCCACATAAAAATCTCGATTTTTGTAGAGCTCAATGAGCTGCAAGCACTGTTCTTGATTCATACCTCGCGCAACTATGGGGACCACGTTTACACTGCGCGAAATTCGATGAGCGAAACCGTTTGATGCGCGGACAAAAACCGACTGAGCTCCAGCTCGCAGCGAGGGCCCTCACACCGCAATTACTCAGGGGTGAGGGAGCGTCTACACGAAATTTTTTCGCGAGGAAATTGCGCTTAGTGTAAACGCAGCTTTAGGAATGATCTGTATTGGGGTAATCATATTAACAAGATTGTTAAGAAAGTTTACAGATCTCTTCACATGGTTATGAGAGTATTTAGAGGTTCTCTGGTAAGACCCCAACTAGAGTATGGTTCCAATGTATGGGATCCTCACCAGGATTACTTGATTCAAGAACCGTAAAAAATCCAGAGAAAAGCAGCTCGATTTCTTCTGGGTGATTTCCGACGACAAAGTAGTATGTTCCGAGCTATCAGTGGAGAGATGGCGTGGAATGACATTAGTTGACGAATAAGTTTGAGTGGTGTCTTTAGAAGTAGGAAAGATCACAATATGAAGATAAAGTTTGTATTCAAGAGGACAAACTGGGGCAAATATTCATTTGTAGGAAGGAGATTTGGGGATTGGAATAACTTACCGAGGGAGATGTTCAATAAATTTCCAATTTCTTTGCAATCATTTAATAAAAGGCTAGGACTGCCCTTAATGCAGATTAGTAATGACTGAAAAAATTGGATTTAAAAGAGAGGGCTTATACGTCTTTGGTAAGACCGCAGTCAGAGTATGTTTCCAGTGTATGGGACCCTCACCAGGATTAGTTGATACTAGAACTGAAAAAATCAAAGGAAAGCAACACGATATGTACTGGGTGATTTCCGACAAAGGAGTAGTGTTACGACAATGTTGCAAACTTTGGGCTGGGAAGACTTGGGGGTAAGGAGACGAGATAGTCGACTATTTGATAAGTTTCGAGCTGTCAATGCAGAATTGGTGTGGAATGACATAAATAGACGTATACGGTTGAGCGGAGCTTTCAAAAGTAGGAAAGATCATAATATGGCCGAGCGAGTGGTCGCGTGGTTTGGGGCACGTAGCTGTTAGCTTGTATACGGAAGACAGTGGGTTCGAATCTCACTGTCGGCAGCCCTGAAGATAGTTTTCTGTGGTTACCCATTTTAACACCAGGCAAATGCTGGGGCTGTACCTTAATTAGGTCACAGCCACTTCTTGCCTGCTCCTAACCCTTTCCTGCCCTATTGTCGCCATAAGACCTATGTGTGTCGGTGCGACGTAAAGCAAATTCTACAAAACAAAATATCATAATATGAAGATAAGGTTGGAATTCAAGAGGACAATTTGGGTTAGAGATTTATAGGACGAGGAGTAAGGGATTGGAATAAATTATCAAGGGGAATGTCCGACTCGTTGGCTGAACGGTCAGCGTACTGGCCTTCGGTTCAGAGGGTCCCGGGTTCGATTCCCGGCCGGGTAGGGGATTTTAACCTTAATTGGTTAATTCCAATGGCACGGGGGCTGGGTGTATGTGTTGTCTTCATCATCATTGTATCCTCATCACGACGCGCAGGTCGCCTACGGAGTCAAATAGAAAGACCTGCACCTGGCGAGCCGAACCCTTCCTGGGATATCCCGGCACTAAAAGCCATACGACATTTCATTTCATCAAGGGTGTTCGATAAATTTGTAAGTTCTTTGAAGATGTTTAAGAAAAAGATAGGAAAACAATTGATAGGAAATCTGACACATGGGTGACAGCCCTAAATGGAGATCATTGATGATTGATTGAACAGAGCAGAACTGACGTTCGCAATATTACTAAGCTTCCAGAATTCAGTTTGATCAGTTATTTGCAACAGTAGATAACATGTTTTACTAATTATTCACAAAACATATACTTCCTCGTGGATTTTAAGACCCGGTTATTCATTGCGAATAATGTTTTTTGCAGAAGAGGATCATCCCCTGGAAGCAGATTGCCGAATCAGCGCCGGTCGTAGTTTTGGTTGTGCTACACTTCTGTAACGCCTGGGGTCTCAACTTTCTCTTAATAGATGGTCCTATATATATGAGAAATGTTCTTGGATATAGCCCTACAGAGGTAAGTTTTCAGTCATCATAGTATCTAATGGTAGTTAATCGTTAAGGTCAAATCCAACTTACAGGATGACTAAAGGATCTGAAGATGGCAAAGGAATTTGTGTTCCTTCGGTTAGTCATCAATGACACGGGAATCTGTGAAATAGAGATCAAAACACGTATTGTTCTAGGTCGTGCTGCAATGGTTAAACTCACTAAGATCTGGCAGAACCGGACGATATCAAAAGCTACGAAGATGCGCTTGGTGGAATCACTAGTGTTCTCAGTCTTTTTTTTACGGCTGTATGAACTGGACCGTGAATGCTAGAGACAAGTCGAATCGATGCCCTTGAGATGTGGTGTTCGCGGAGAATGCTGCGTGCGCCCTGGACAGAAATAAGAACCAATGTTTCCAATCTTAACAAACTGATCATCAAGAAACGCCTATCAGCCCTTGTGAGTGAGTGTTACCTCCAGTTTGTTGGCCACATTCTCAGAAGAGGAGAGAACGTGGGAAAAGACCATTTTGCAAGGCAAAGATGAAGGCAGTAGACCACTGGGAAGAACAGCAAATAGATGGTTAAATCAGACGAAGAAGATCACTGGCCTGCCACTTCAGATCATGTTAAGGAAAGCTGAAAACCGCTCTGGACGGAGGCATCTCGTCAAGGCTGCAACGCAGAAATGAGAGAGATGAGGTTTCGACGCTCAGCAATGAGCAAAACGATTAATGATGATGAGTATCTAACAGCAGATGGTCCTATGACATGCGCCTTCTTCCATCATTATGTAGTGTCTTGACGTCCTGTGGGTGGGTATGGTATTCCCTGCCTATCGTAAGAGTGATCTTGATGAAGGTTCACAACTTAGCGACAATCGGCATCTAGCTGAGTCTGGCTTTCACTTCATTGTACTAGGCTACACTGCCGTAAAAGAGACATGCAACATCCTCAAAGACACTCGGATGTGTTCAGTGACACCAGGGTATAATATGTGCATACTGAGGGGTTGTTGTGTTAGTGATTCATTTGTCATGCACATCAGCGATCAGATGGCGCTCAGGAGACCAGTCCGTGCTCACTCTGTTCTGACTCTGCAGGCAGTAACTGTGCTGAGGTTAGAGGTCAACAGTGTTTGCAACATTCATTCTAGGGTACAACCATGCCCCGCCGACGAGTACGTGATTCTATTGAACAACTGCGGCCATTTAACGTGGTCGTATTGTGGGCCTGCAGAAGGCTGGATGGACGTATTGACGGATTGCTACATATGTTGGGCACAATGTATCGGCGGTATGTCACTGCTTTCAGCAGTGGTCTGTGGAATATTTCCATACCCGTAGACCAGGTTCCGGGCGTCCGCGCAGTACAGACGCACGTCAAGGTTGACGCATTGAGCGAGCAGGGGTGGCTGACGGAACATCATCCAGGAACTAAATCGGTCACATCTTACACCTACTGTGTCACAAAGGACAATTGGGAATCGTCTGCTTGCAATAGGATTAGGATCACATGTGCATCTGGCCAGGCTACCACGGACACCACGACACCGCCAAGCACGACTACTCGGATGTCGTGAAAGAGTCGACTGGAGAGGGGAATGGAGCTCTGTTGTCTTCAGTAGATTCTGTCTGTATACAAGTGATGGACGTACACGTGTACGGCGTAGACCTGGTGAGCGGCCTATTCCACAGTACATTCGCCTACGGCACCCAGATCCCACCCTAGGCTTCACGGTGTGAGGGGCCATCAGTTACAACTCGCGGTCACATTTGGTGTTTCTGCAGGATAATGTAACCAGTGCCCGCTACATTGCACAGGTTGTTGTCCCCGTGCTGCTGCCATTTCTGTGACAGGAAGGTGATGCGATTTTTCAGCAAAACAATGGACTTACACACGCAGCTGTTGCGACGCAACGTGCTCTAGTGCTGTACAACAACTGCCTTGGCCAGCAATATCACCGGATTTCTCGCCAATTGAACACGTATGGGGCATGATGAAACGGGAACTTACGCGTTCTCCAGAGCCTGCAAGAACCATTGCCGAATTGCATCAAAAGGTGCAAGATGCTTGGGACAATCTACCGCAAGATGCCATTAAGCAACTTTATGATCGTTTGCATGTGCAAATACACGCCTGCATTGCCTCCTGAAGGGGAGAGGGATTTACACTGTTTGTTGATGCGACTGTTTGGGCACCCTTTACTGTGACGTGTGTTTCATGAATTTGTAAGTATATAGGCCTACTCCTGCAATGACGAACTACCTGTCACATTGTCGTGGTCACCAACCTACGTTCCCAAAAGAGTCCTAGTCGCCTTTTACGACAGGCAGGGGATATCGTGGATGTTATTCTGTCACCCTCACCCACAGGGGAACCAAATTGGTATAATCCATATCAATAAGTGCTCAGGTCTTCAAAATAACCGAGGGGATCTAATCAAGTATTAAAGTATGATTTATTTTCTGTAGAAGTATGATTTATTTTCTGTAGTTGCAGAAGTGGTTTTTTTGTAGTATTAATGGCTTCCATTATGGGACCGCGAACCTCCGTGGCTCAGGTGGCAGTGTGCCGGCGTTTCACCGCTGGGTTCCGTAGTTCAAATCCCGGTCACTCCATGTGAGATCTGTGGGGAAAAGCGGGGGCGGGACAGGATTTTCTCCGGGTACTCCGCTTTTACCTGTCATCTTTCATTCCAGCAACACTCTACAATAAAATTTACTTTCAACTGTCAGTCATTAATCATTGTCCCAGAAGTGTGCGACAGTCTTCGGCAGCCCGCATAATTTATATCCCCGCCGGTAGTTGAGGCTTCATTCATTCCATTGCTGACCCGGTCGAATGATTAGTAGCAGGCTGTGGATTTTCATTTCATTCAGGACCCATCTTCTGTATCAAGTTCGAATTAATTTGCATGCTCCTGTATAATAGCACGTTACTGTTTTATGAAAGGAGACATATTTTAAATGTCTGCAGCATACCATTGAGTCGATATCGTTATTGTACGCAGAAATGGTTTTTCCAGGATTAGACTGGACGTCGTTCGAAAATTGCGTTGTTGAACTTCGTTCAGATTATGAATAGATGGATAGTTTCAACATTCAGATAATTATACTGTATATAAATACACATGCGTTTAGCAAACTACAAATGTAAGCTACGTGATTCTTCTGATAATCGCAAGGCAGGCCAGAGCGGTAATTGCTCAGATTGTCAAGTGCACAATCACTACTGATAACATGCATTTAGGGCAGTAGCCCAGGTGGCAGATTCCCTATATGTTGTTTTCCTAGCCTTTTCTTAAATAATTGCAAAGAAAATGAAAATTTATTGAACATGTCCCTTGGTAAGTTATTCCAATCCCTAACTTCCCTTCCTATAAACGAATATTTTCCCCAATATGTCCTCTTGAATTCCAGATTTATCTTCATATTGTGATCTTTCCTATTTTTAAAGACACCACTCAAATTTATTCGTCTACTAATGTCACTCCACGCCATCTCTCCACCCACAGCTAGGAACATACCACTTACTCGACCAGTTTGTCTCCTTTCTCCCAAATCTTCCCAGCCCAAACTTTTCAACATTTTTGTAACGCTACTCTTTTGTCAGAAATTACCCAGAACAAATCAAGCTGCTTTTCTTTGGATTTTTTCCAGTTCTTGAATCAGGTAATCCTGGTGAAAGTCCCATACACTGGAACCACACTCTAGTTGGGGTCTTACCAGAGACAATCTCCGCTTGCTTAATCTTCACCCGTGCTGCAGTTACCAGATTTCACTCATTCCAACTATGTTGGTACTTATACCCGCTTGCCTTCCATTGTTGGTACCAACGTGAAACACTACCACCTTCTCCTTTCCCTCCTCCTTCTCTTCTACTTTCCTCAACATTTGCCTTAACCTAATTCCTGGATAACACTCTACCCTGGTTCCCTTTTCTCAACACACTTTCTCCACATGTCTAACAATGGAATCTCCCATGACCAGAGCCTCAACTCTACCAACCTCATTTGATCCCCTCCCCTCCTGGTCAACCCTATCTATCCTCACTGCTGCAGAAGCTACTTCCTCCTCCCTTTCCTCCTACTTCCTCACTTCTCAGCAACAGTTCCCTGTTCCTCATTTTCCCTCTGTTGTTCTACCTGCAGTGACTCGTACCGATTTCTCACAGACACCTGTCCTGAATTCTGATCCTGAATAGAGCCCTTGCCTGCAATCTCCTTCCCGTTAAAACATTATACCATCTGTCTCCTACAATTCCCCCCTTTCCTTCCCATCCCTCCTTTACACCTACTGTATCCTGTACATTGTTTGAGGGAGGCCTACTTTCCTTATTGTCCTCTGAGAGAATCTTAATTATCTCCCTCAAACTCCCCAACTCCTCCCTCATACTCCTTAATGACTGGCCACACCCACAGTTCCTACACTTGCACTTCTTACCCATTCTTTACAGGATAATGGAAAGAAAAGGAAATATAAAATAACTTATTCTGTGCTAAATAAAAATGAAAAGAAAGAAATATTATCTAGGATAGTACACAAAAATCGCACGACAGTAAGGTAAGTAATAAAGGCTACTACTACACTACAATACTACTTATTTGTATTAAATTGTTATCCTACAACACCCTAACAGGATGAAAACTGCTGTTAATTAGTGAAAACCGAAAGGAATACACAAGAATTACACAATTCTAAACTGCAGTTAAATCTACCCTAATTACAACAGAATTCGAGTATGAGAGTTACTACAGATACTCGATAGCTGCAGTCGCTTAAGTGCGGCCAGTATCCAGTAATCGGGAGATAGTGGGTTCGAGCCCCACTGTCGGCACCCCTGAAGATGGTTTTCCGTGGTTTCCCATTTTCACATCAGGCAAATGCCGGGGCTGAACCTTAATTAAGGCCACGGCCGCTTCCTTCCAATTCCTAAACCCTTCCTCTCCTATCGTCGCCGTAAGACATATCTGTGTCGGTGCGACGTAAAGCAAAAAAAAAAAAAAAACTTCCACTATACTACACAAATATTTCACTGTAATAGAATAAGCACACTAATTTCTAATAAGATACTATAATACACAACAATAATTTTAAACTACGTTCAAACGTATGATAATTACAACAGGTTATTACTAAGCACATACAGAAATGGAAATTACAATTATAGTTTGAAATTCGCAAGTACTAAAAGATTACCAAGAAAGCTAAATGCGTAGACAGATTATTATTAGTAGGACTACTATTTTATTCTACTTTGCTCTAATAGAAATGAAAACTGCCGTTTGGTTAAATGCTGAAGGAGCGAGAGGGCTTCCGTACACAAAGATACATAGGAATATATCAGGCAAGATACTATCTAATATACCGTATCTACAGTACAGTTCTTAACTGAAATGCGTTTATGTTATTTTTACAGCTGATGGATTACTATTATTTTCCCTACTACGCGGGACGGAGAATAAAAGTGTCCTTTAATGCTGAAAAATATGAGGTTGACTACAATAATGCATCTAAAAAACTTCAGTCGGGGACTTGAATTGCAAGTATTGGGATATAGGAATTTGATTATTAACGTTTACTCGATACATAATCGAAGGTGCAAAGTGCAAAGAATGTTGGGGACTTGGAACTGCATATTTTCGGAATATGATTCTTGTATTACTGTTTTTTCAGCTACCCTCTACTCTTTGATCTCATTGGAATGCAGCTAACAATCGTCAGCCATCCAAAGACTGAAGAGCAATTAACCAGTGAAATACCGTGTATTCTCTTTAACTTCTTTCTTTAAATCGAAGTTTACAGGCGTATCGTATTATTTAATTGAAAAAAATATTACCTTCGTGATAGTTTGAACGGATATCTATACGAAATACCGTGTCTATTGTCCATGGGCGCCCATATGACAGTTTGTAAGGGGGGCCTAGACCTGGGGGTACGCAGTATTTTTAATTTGGAAGATGAATAGCGATTTGTATTCCGCGCTAGATTAACACCCACGGTATCCCCTGCCTGTTGGAGGGGGCGGTACTACCACGTCTACGTAATACCGACTTTTAAATCATTTTCTTGAAAGAAAAACACCTGACTACATTAGATTTTTGCCTTTCCCTGAGAGCTAGAGGGGGGCCACGGCCCCCCCTTACCCCCGGGCATGGGCGCCCTTGCTATTGTCTGCTCGAATGTAAAAGCTGTAGAAGTTAGAACCCCTTACAATAATTTGTCTTTGTACGTATTATACAGTACTAACGAACCTAATGTTTTCTTTTAAAGTTAACATTATTGCCTAAATTATTTCCTAAACCTTGTGACTACTCCAACCACTACTCTTATACTTACATCTCCTTCACACAATATACATAACATTTGTTTGAGCGCCAGTTGCTTTTTTAAGAAAAACAACAAAATTCGGTAGAGCATACCTCTTATATCAATTATCTCAAGGCGTGAGGTGATAAACTCACATATTTGGCAATATACAGGGATATGGATCAGGAAAATATTAAATTACTATTGCATTTCCACAATTGAGGATTGTACATGGAACTGGAATCACTTATTATAATTAAAATAAAACTGAGTTTATGACTATAATTTACGTCACAATGAACAATCATTGACGTCTTTTAATTTAACACAAGAAATATATCGTGAGATTTGCGGTATTAAGAAAAGGAAAATTTAATCTAAACAAAAAAAGCTATTGGCATGAACTTGAAGTGAGATATGATATCGCCGCTGATTACACTTTTCTTCATGTTATGAATGCATAACATGTCTGATGCTTTAATTACCTGTTGTCTGCATACACCGCTGTTGAACTTGAAATTCTTGGGAAAACCTGTGAGCTGAAGTCGGGAGCCGTCTGTTGTAATCTTCTTATATAACAAGGAGTTGGCCTACATACCATGTACGCGTGTAGGGAGCTCCAATGTAATTACGTCCACTCAAAATATTTTAAATAATTGGAAAATATTATTGAAACATCTTGTGAAGTCCATCCTCACAAGAAGATGATGTTTCTTTATCAGCATAGTACCCGTCTCTGCTCGGATACAACCACCACTTGTAGACCTCCTCGATTATTACTTCTTCAAACACAACTCTTAGCTTTGACCATCACACTAAGACCACTTCTTCCATTTTATACATCTGACTGTTACATATGATCTGCACGATATGAACTGCTTATGAACTGAGTACCATCAACTGAATAGATATGATGAACTGAGTAAGAACAGAATAAGAACAGAATACCTCTCCCCACCGTCGCCTTGACTTATATCACCTCGCGATGACGACTCATCTCCCCACTCACTGTTCATCCCTTCCACTTCCACATACAGTAGCTGGCGAATACTGACACTTGGTCGCAATCACGTGTCCACGCACTGATGTCATTAGTCAAGCGTTGTCTAAGCTTACCCAAGCGGATCGAGAATGACTAGGCCGAATGCGTCACCGGGAAATCTCCTTGCACAGTTAAACATAGCCTCGATTGCAAAATACTATGCCAGCTCATCTAGCCAAAGTTACAAGCCACAGCATGACAATATGAAACCAACAAATCTCACTTACTACCATACAGAATAATTACAAACATATTCACTTAACCTATGATGAAATACAATAATATACGTGATACATAATTATTACAGTCTAAATGATGAGAAACAGAATATATAAAATCTAATGAATCAGGTTAATAATAATAATAATAATAATAATAATAATAAATACAGAATGGAATCTGTAACCCTGTTGTACGGTTACAGAACGCCTCCCTCATGAAATAATCGATTAAATGAATCGATTGATTCATGAAATATATACATAACATGTCTGAAATCGAGTACACCATAGATACATGTATAAAAATGCCCTTTACAAATTTGGGTACATAGTATCATCCATCTGGATGTTCGTTGTTACACATATAAAACATTTATCAATTATCATTTTCACTTTGATTATACAGTATTATTTACATACAGATTACATTTCTTTCTCACTTCTGTCGTTTCAAACGTTCATTGAGTGTTCAAAAGTAATTCTCGAAGACATTTCATTATATACACTGTCTCCAAGCACTGGAGTTTATTGCACTGCCGTGCTTCACTTATCACAACACACGCTAATTTCACTGAAGTCCTGTTCGCAATGCCAGCTTCATAAAATATGGTGAATTAACATAATAATGGGAATTAATCAACAAACTCACATGATATATTTCTTAAGATTTCTTATATTGTATATGCCTACGATATTTCCTTCCTTATCTTCTAATGAATAAGCACATTTCCCAATCCGTTTCACTACGGTGAAGTATCCCTGATATAACAAGAAAAACTTAGAAAATTGACCAGCTTCTGCTGATGACGGAAGTGGCACTCTGAGTAAAACCTTGTCACCAAGCTCAAATTCATCCAATGTAGTCTTACAAAAATTATCATGCACAATCTTACCGTGTTATCCTTCTTAGGTATAATAACAACTGGATTTAAATTAGGACTACATGATGGTTCAATTATATTATAATCTAGCATAATGTCAATCTGCTCTTCAACAGCGCTAGCGTATTTTAACGGAATGGGATATTTCGGTCCTACAAAAGTTGAGTTATCAATAACATTAAATTTGTGTTCGTAAAGATGTGTTCTACCAGGCCGATCGCTAAAAACATCACTATGTGATATCAATAATTCACACAATTCGTCCTTCTGACTTTCCGCTAAATTACATTTCTCCACTGTCTCATACAATTCATCTCTAGAATCTCTCTGTATAGACACATGGCAGACATCAATATTTTTCCTCATATTAGGAATTTCATAAGATCCTTCCGTACTAGAACACACTTTATTCGCACTAATTTCTGACAAAACATCATATGGTAAACTGACTTCCCTGCTACTCTTTCCCCAAATAAGATTGACATTACACAGATCAAAATTTAATTTAGCCTTGTGACACGTTAACCAGTCGGTACCTAAAATAACGGCATAAACTAAATTAGGCACAACTAAGCATGGTTGGAAAATACATTCTCCACTTATGTTAATGGGGACAGCTATTTGTTTATTCACTCTTTGAGACTTGTTTCCAACAGCTGTTACGATGAACGTATTCCTCACTGGAATTTCCGCTACCTCATACTTCTCTCTCAAAACTTCCTCATACAGCTTGGAATTTACACATGACTTCTCACTACCAGAGTCCAACAAAATCTTAACTTTTCTGCCCCATATCAGCAGTTCAATCGTCGGTGTAACAGTAACACTACTTAAATTATCCTCATTACATAATATAAGATCTCTTAACAAATCTTGCCTTATATCTAAATTTAAATTACACTTATAAAATTTATTGTCTACGATTAAGTCGTCACTTAAAACATTTGAATTATTGCTACTTAGGTCACAATCATGTTCACTTACAACTATAGGCTGGTCGACATTGACATACTTATCTACCTTATACGTGAACTCACCATTTACGGACTGTCTCAGTGACCTGTTTATACAGTCCGTTGCGCGTTTAAAGTACTTGGTTCGGTTACGACTTGTTGGTTACACACCTCAGTCGGCCTCCCCTGTTGCCTATTTCCTCTAGCGTCATTATTATTATTATTATGGCCTGTATTCTCCCGCCTCCCAGCTTCTGGTTGATTACCATAATCACGCCTCCCAGTCCTGAAATTTTCCGAACTATTTTGATAGTTTCTCTCCCTGTGGAAATTATTATTAGGTCTCTCCTGATATTCTCTTCTGTAGTTACGATTATTCATAGGCCTGTCCTGATTATTAGATTGGTTACCCCTTCCTTCTACATTCCTATTTACTGTCCTATTATGATTCAAGCTACTACCTAAAGCATCAAAACTTTCCAACAAAATATCCATTTCCTTAATAGTCTCCACTCTTTGCATACAAACAGCTTCTCTTATTCTATCGGGATAGTGCTTAGCCATAAGTCTAACTATATCAGCCTCAGGTCCAATACATTCTAAATTTCTCCACACCAAAACATGAGCCAAAAAGTATTCAGTCATTCTAACACCCTCGTTAGAATTATACCTGCCAAACATTACTCTCTCTCTCTCTCTACTCTGAACACCTTCACTCCAAAATTTAGCCATGAATTTCTCCTTAAATTCAGTTAGACTAGACATCGAGCTTTTATATACTTGAAACCAAGACTTAGTCTCTCCTACGAAAGCATTAGATAAGATCTCCAATACAGTTTCCCAGCTAATAATATTGTCTCTTAATTGAACAGCAAATTTCTTCTCTACTACTCTCATAAATTCCATCGGCTTAAATTCTTTCCCAGAAAACTTAGGTAAGTCATGATCTCTAGTGATTAAACCATTATTTACAATTATTTCACGTACATTTCTACTATCACGCACTTCTTTCTGGAGTACTCTCTGGCAACTCAGAAATTTTTCTTCCAATGTTTCCTCAGCCTTTTCTTCAATTTTTCTTAACTTCTCCTGTAATTTTTCTTCCGATTCTCTCACCTTCTGTGATAATGATTTCTGCTCACTCCTTAGATCACCTACTTCTCCAAGTTTTCTTTCCACCTGTTCTACCCTACTAATACATTTCCTAGTTTCTTGCCCCATTGTATTGGTTATCTTTTCAAACCTTTCTTCTACTAACTCATTGATTTCTCCTTTATTGGACTCGATCTTGGCGCCTAATTCATCAATCTCTTTGATGCATGTCTCACTAATTTGTTCTATTTCCGCATGGAGATTGCTCCGACCCAATTCCATCTCAGCTCTGATATCACTACACTCCTTATTTACTTTACTTTCTAAATTATTAATTTGCTTACTTATTTCTAACACCTTATGATCTATCTTATTACTAACATCATCAATCTTCTTATTAATACTATTTATGGCATTACTCTGAGCTTCAATTTTTTTACTAATAATATTATTCTGAGATTCAATTTTCTCACTCATAATATTATTCTGAAATTCAATTTTCTCACTCATAATATTATTCTGAGATTCAATTTTCTCACTAATAACCGTTTCAATTTTCTCACTCATAATATTATTCTGAGATTCAATTTTCTCACTAATGATATTATTCTGCTCAGTCATTTTGGACATCAGCAAATTAAATAAACCCAGGTCAATCACCCCTTTACTTTGATCTTGCGTGACAGCGTTTTCCTCAGTTTCTACTATTTTCTGACTTTCAGTAGGTCCCACCTTAGTCACCAACTTCCTATTTATGTTACCACCTTGGATTTCCTTGGACACAATAACCTCAGCCTCATCACCTGACTGCATATTGCTATCCTTGTCCATCTTCGGTTTCCTACTAATTTTTCGCGATCTCAAAGCTATTTCCCCTTGCAATTCCTCTGACATTACCCCTTAAATACAAACTTCAACAAAATGACCTTCCTAACATTACTCGGTGAATTTAACATGTGCGTACTCATTAAAAGACCTGATCCATGTATATTGCCATTCAGAAACACTTTTTCTGAACCTTTCGAGTCCCACGTTGCTGGCGACACTTTGTGACTACTCCAACCACTACTCTTATACTTACATCTCCTTCACACAATATACATAACATTTGTTTGAGCGCCAGTTGCTTTTTTAAGAAAAACAACAAAATTCGGTAGAGCATACCTCTTATATCAATTATCTCAAGGCGTGAGGTGATAAACTCACATATTTGGCAATATACAGGGATATGGATCAGGAAAATATTAAATTACTATTGCATTTCCACAATTGAGGATTGTACATGGAACTGGAATCACTTATTATAATTAAAATAAAACTGAGTTTATGACTATAATTTACGTCACAATGAACAATCATTGACGTCTTTTAATTTAACACAAGAAATATATCGTGAGATTTGCGGTATTAAGAAAAGGAAAATTTAATCTAAACAAAAAAAGCTATTGGCATGAACTTGAAGTGAGATATGATATCGCCGCTGATTACACTTTTCTTCATGTTATGAATGCATAACATGTCTGATGCTTTAATTACCTGTTGTCTGCATACACCGCTGTTGAACTTGAAATTCTTGGGAAAACCTGTGAGCTGAAGTCGGGAGCCGTCTGTTGTAATCTTCTTATATAACAAGGAGTTGGCCTACATACCATGTACGCGTGTAGGGAGCTCCAATGTAATTACGTCCACTCAAAATATTTTAAATAATTGGAAAATATTATTGAAACATCTTGTGAAGTCCATCCTCACAAGAAGATGATGTTTCTTTATCAGCATAGTACCCGTCTCTGCTCGGATACAACCACCACTTGTAGACCTCCTCGATTATTACTTCTTCAAACACAACTCTTAGCTTTGACCATCACACTAAGACCACTTCTTCCATTTTATACATCTGACTGTTACATATGATCTGCACGATATGAACTGCTTATGAACTGAGTACCATCAACTGAATAGATATGATGAACTGAGTAAGAACAGAATAAGAACAGAATACCTCTCCCCACCGTCGCCTTGACTTATATCACCTCGCGATGACGACTCATCTCCCCACTCACTGTTCATCCCTTCCACTTCCACATACAGTAGCTGGCGAATACTGACACTTGGTCGCAATCACGTGTCCACGCACTGATGTCATCAGTCAAGCGTTGTCTAAGCTTACCCAAGCGGATCGAGAATGACTAGGCCGAATGCGTCACCGGGAAATCTCCTTGCACAGTTAAACATAGCCTCGATTGCAAAATACTATGCCAGCTCATCTAGCCAAAGTTACAAGCCACAGCATGACAATATGAAACCAACAAATCTCACTTACTACCATACAGAATAATTACAAACATATTCACTTAACCTATGATGAAATACAATAATATACGTGATACATAATTATTACAGTCTAAATGATGAGAAACAGAATATATAAAATCTAATGAATCAGGTTAATAATAATAATAATAATAATAATAATAATAATAATAATAATAATAAATACAGAATGGAATCTGTAACCCTGTTGTACGGTTACAACCTAAGTATACCTAGCTAGCCTGCTTAACCTAAAAATGTAATCTACTGAACACCAACTGAACTACTTGATATAAAATTCAAATAAACATAACTACTCCCAATTTCTACCAACAAGCACTAAACACCAATATATAATTAGCACTAAATGGATCGCGCACACACACACAAAATTAAACTATTTCAGTAAGTTTTAACTACTTTATAACTACGATAATGCAAGAGCTCTCTCAACAGCCAACCACTCACAAACGCATCCAATAATGGAAAAAAAAGTCGAGGACCAGAATGTGGAATGAATCTCCGTATTGGGACGAGTTGTAATCATTGCTATATCAAATAATACTCAAAATGACGAGGTCGGAGGGGGTCTATCAATATACCATAGTTCAATGCAGGGCTTTTCCACGATTGGATTATACGAGATACTATCATAAACTGTGGGCCAGAGGCGTAAAGAATACGATACGGGCCCACGTGCGGGAAAAGAGATCTCCCCCCCCCCCGGAAAATGTATAAAACCTATCAGTAGCACATATAAATTTAACTACAGCAGATACTTTAATGCAACCTTTATCCATTTAAAGGACTTACTATAAGAGTACCGGTAGCAAAAATATAGATTCGATTATGTAAAAATATTTTATAGGGATTGAAGTGCAACGTAAATAAATATACGTTTCTAACTTTTGTCTTTATATTTTTAAAACTTTACTGTTCTCACATAAGAAGATGAGTCATGCAGCGCACTTGTTGGGATGCAAATACATTGACGATTTCAGTGATATATCTACATTCCACTTACGCAACAGACAGTCTAATTATAAACCAACAATAAAATTCCGAGGTCAAGTGTTGCCATTCTGCAGTACACCAAAATACTTGGGAATACCACTTGATAGAACTTTGACTTTCAAGCAACATCTCTCAAATGTAGCTGCTAAAGTTAAAACTAGAAATAATACTCTTCAGAAACTTGCTGCTACATCATGGGGAGCCAATACTCATGTTCTAAGATCAACAGCATTAGCTTTATCATATTCTGTTGCTGAATACTGCTGCTCCTTTTGGATCAATAGTGTTCACACTAAGAAGGTTGATGTACAACTCAATTAGGCAATGCCCATAATCACGGAATGCATTCCGAGCACGAACGCGCTATGGCTTCCTGTTCTCAGCAATATTCCACCTCCAGCCGTAAGACGATCAGAAGTTCTCCTAAAGGTTTGGAAAAACAACATAACCCCCAACTACCCATCCATAAAGATATTACAAACACTGAATATCAACGACTGAAATCAAGGAAACCACCCTGGCGTACAGCAACAGATCTTGAAAGAACCTCTTTTCATGTTAACAGTTCATGGAAAGCCCAGTGGGATCAGTCTTCAGTAGACAACAAACATCTAGCTGAGAATCCTTCCAAACGTGTACAAGGATTTTATCTTCCAAGGCGACAGTGGAGAATCATCAATCGGATAAGAACTGGACAAAGCAGTTGTGGTTATCTATTGTGCAAATGGGTTTGGACTAGCTCTACAGATTGTGACTGTGGTGCCTCTTCTCAGTCAATCCACGACATTGTTGCTGACTGCCCAATTCGAGCTTTCGAACGAAAGCTAATGGACATTCACCGCACATCGGATGAAGCAGTTGATTGGGTCAAAATACTAGACCTAGAGTTATAGTACTGTACGAACTTGTGACTACGCACATTTATCCTGAAACTATATATATACATTCATCATACGATAAATAAATAACTATAACCTGGGGCGCATAGTTGCGAGAGAGCGCACCGCTCAACACAATAACAATAATTTGCAGACAGATGCATTTTGCAGGCCCTAACGTTACGCCACTGTAGCGTGTTCAAACCCGGCTTAGGTAATGAGATTTTTGAAGGGTGGAAAAAAAGTCCATTTGACACTCCATGTCGTACGATGTCAGCATGCAAAATATCTCTAGTGACACATTCGGTGTTCACAAGACGAAATTCATTAAAATTCAGACGCCCAAGAGAGATTCGGTATACTCTGCCATCTAGTAGGCCTAGAGTAAAACGGAACGTCGAAATTGACGAGTAGACAGCCAGATGGCGTCAAATTAAAACGCTTGCACAGTTTAGCTGAGGCCTTACGATATTAGGTTTGTTGTTGTTGTTGTTGTTGTAGCCGGCCCCGTGTTGTAGGGAGAGCGTCTCTGTCTTTTGCCCGGAGGCCCCGCGTTCGATTACCGGCCAGGTCACGGATCTTTACCTGGATCCGAGGGATGGTTCGAGGTTCACTCAGCCTAGGTGACTGCAAGTGAGGAACTGTCTGAAGGCGAGATAGCGGCATCAGTCTAGAAAGCCAAGAATAACGGCCGAGAAGATTCGTCGTGCTGACCACACGATACCTCGTAATCTGCAGGTCTTCAGGATGAGCAGCGGTCGTTTGGCAGACCAAGGTCCTTCGGGTCTGTTACGCCATGGGATTTGACTTTTGTATTATTGTTGTAGCTAAATGATAGTGGTTAGTGATGATTATTGTTTTCACGCGAAATACAACTGGGTAACCATCCTGTCTTAACGCTAATCAGAAAGAGATAAACAAGAAGAGGTCTGAAATTTGGAAGAATGTATCGTTAAAAGAAAGGGAAGGGCCACGAAGGTCATGAAAATGAAAGACACCATAGGTGTCACAGAAAATATCCCGCGCACCTACTACGCTGGCGTAGCAGGATGAGAGCTGATACTCCCGCGTGCCGCGTCCCAGGTGGCGGATAGGCGGGTCTTAACCGGCTTGCCGGCGGACTTGAGGGAAATAAAATACCTCTCGCAGACCAAACACACAACTCCCTGTGGGTGGGGGACGCAAACGAAGAATACACCCACGGTATCCCCTGCCTGTTATAAGAGGCTAGTAAAAGAGGCGACCAAGGGATGATTGAATTTGAACCATACGACTACTTGTAATTAGTACCACCACGCGGGAAACACCATGGGTCGCTTTTACTTGCGCATAGTACCACTATGTTAGGTACAAAATAGGTTTGTGTATAGTAGCAAAAGGGTGCGTTGCCGGCTTTTACAGTACCTGTGATTAGCAACACTATATGAGCGACACCATGGTTCTGGCTTGCCTATGATTAGAACCCATTATATGAGGAGCGCCACGGGATAGTGCGGCACCCTGTGGTCAGTATACTTATGTGATGAACACCTAGGTTTGCGTTGCCTGTAAATGGCGCCGCAATGTGCGAAGCACCATAGGTCTGTATTACATGTGCGAATTTCATTACCTGTTAGTAATACGGTACCATAATGTGTGGAATACCGCGAGTCTACGCTACTTTGGTTAGGACCGCAACATGACAAATAACATGGTTCTACTTTCCTAGTGATAAGTACCCCTCAGTGGATGACTTGGAATTTGTACCCCTTTAGACTATAAGCGCCGGTCCCGTGGTGTAGGGGTAGCGTGCCTGCCTCTTACCCGGAGGCCCCGGGGTTCGATTCCCGACCAGGTCAGGGATTTTTACCTTACCAGAGGGCTAGTTCGAGGTGCACTCAGCCTACGTGATTAGAATTGAGGAGCTATCTGACGGTGAGATAGCGGCCCCGGTCTAGAAAGTCAAGAATAACGGCCGAGAAGATTCGTTGTGCTGACCACACAACACCTCGTAATCTGCAGGCCTTCGGGCTGAGCAGCGGTCGCTTCGTAGGCCAAGGCCCTTCAAGGGCTGTAGTGCCATGGGGTTTGGTTTGGTTTGGTTTGGTTTGGTTTGGTTTGGTTTGGTTTGGTTTGGTTTGGTTTGGTTTGGTTTGGTTTGGTTTGGTTTGGTTTGGTTTGGTTTGGTTTGGTTTGGTTTGGTTTGTTCGACTATAAGCATCATAGATTCAGTCTGTTGCTATAGAAGCAGTCCCTTGGTCAGTAATACTATTGTTTTACGTCAGTTTTGTGAATGTGAGGCATTGCAGGTCGGATCCACTGATTGTTTTTAAATTCATATCCATTCATTCATTCTTCGTCCTCGCGTTTTGAATTCTAGTCAGTGGAGGATTTTGGACTTTTAATTTGTTAACACATTTCGTCTCATTTCGTACCATTAGGGGCCGATTACCTAGATGTTAGGCCCCTTTAAACAACAATCATCATCATCATGATCAACAAGAAAATATCGATGAGGTCGAATAGGAAATACACTGACTGACAGAGCAAATGCAACACCAAGGAGAAGTGGTTCGAAAGGGATGAAAGTTGGGGAAAAACAGAGACGGCACGGACGAATAATTGATGTTTATTTCAAACCGATATGCAGGTTACACAATGCGCACGGCATCGACTCAGTAGGATGTAGGACCACCGCGAGCGGCGATGCACGCAGAAACACGTCGAGGTACAGAGTCAATAAGAGTGCGGATGGTGTCCTGAGGGATGGTTCTCCATTCTCTGTCAACCATTTGCCACAGTTGGTCATCCGTACGAGGCTGGGGCAGAGTTTGCAAACGGCGTCCAATGAGATCCCACACGTGTTCGATTGGTGAGAGATCCGGAGAGTACGCTGGCCACAGAAGCATCTGTACACCTCGTAGAGCCTGTTGGGAGATGCGAGCAGTGTGTGGCCGGGCATTATCCTGCTGAAACAGAGCATTGGGCAGCCCCTGAAGGTACGGGAGTGCCACCGGCCGCAGCACATGCTGCACGTAGCGGTGGGCATTTAACGTGCCTTGAATACGCACTAGAGGTGACGTGGAATCATACGCAATAGCGCCCCAAACCATGATGCCGCGTTGTCTAGCGGTAGGGCGCTCCACAGTTACTGCCGGATTTGACCTTTCTCCACGCCGACGCCACACTCGTCTGCGGTGACTATCACTGACAGAACAGAAGCGTGACTCATCGGAGAACACGACGTTCCGCCATTCCCTCATCCAAGTCGCTCTAGCCCGGCACCATGCCAGGCGTGCACGTCTATGCTGTGGAGTCAATGGTAGTCTTCTGAGCGGACGCCGGGAGTGCAGGCCTCCTTCAACCAATCGACGGGAAATTGTTCTGGTCGATATTGGAACAGCCAGGGTGTCTTGCACATGCTGAAGAATGGCGGTTGACATGGCGTGCGGGGCTGCCACCGCTTGGCGGCGGATGCGCCGATCCTCGCGTGCTGACGTCACTCGGGCTGCGCCTGGACCCCTCGCACGTGCCACATGTCACTGCGCCAACCATCTTCGCCACAGGCGCTGCACCGTGGACACATCCCTATGGGTATCGGCTGCGATTTGACGAAGCGACCAACCTGCCCTTCTCAGCCCGATCACCATACCCCTCGTAAAGTCGTCTGTCTGCTGGAAATGCCTCCGTTGACGGCGGTCTGGCATTCTTAGCTATACACGTGTCCTGTGGCACACGACAACACGTTCTACAATGACTGTCGGCTGAGAAATCACGGTACGAAGTGGGCCATTCGCCAACGCCGTGTCCCATTTATCGTTCGCTACGTGCGCAGCACAGCGGCGCATTTCACATCATGAGCATACCTCAGTGACGTCAGTCTACCCTGCAATTGGCATAAAGTTCTGACCACTCCTTCTTGGTGTTGCATTTGCACTGTCAGTCAGTGTATTAAATTGGAGAGCCTGCCAGAAGTGAAACCAATAAAAGACCCACCTACGGATTCAATCCGTCACCAGTGATCTGTTTACATTACCTAGTCTTTTCTTTGATAATTGCAGAGATCGTAAAGTAATTGAACATCTCCTTTAGTAAATTATTCCAGTCCTTAACTCCTCTTCCTAATTTCCTATAAACGAATACTTGCTCCAATTTTGTTCTTTTGAATTCCAAATTTATCTTCATATTCTGATCTTTCCTACTTTTAAAAAATACCATTCAAACCTATTCGTCCACTAATACCATTCCACGCTATCTCTCCACTGACAGTTCGGAACACCACTCAGTCAAGCAGCTTGTTTCCTTTCTCCCAAGTCTTCACAGCCTAAACTTTGCAGCATTTTCGTACGCTTTTTTATTTCGGAGATCCTTCTTTGTAGGAAATTATATTTTCAAACAGCTGATCGAGTGTTCGAGAACATTATAATCCAACGTTATACGACCGGAACTTCCACACTTGTGTCATCGAAATTTAATATTAAAAATAGCAAGTTTACGTCCGCCTCTGTGGTGTAGTGGTTTGTGTGATTAGCTGTCACTCCCAGACGCCCGGGTTATTCCCGGCTCTGCCATGAAATTTGAAAAGTGGTACGAGGACTAGAACGGGGTCCGCTCAGCCTCGGAAGGTCAACTGAGTAGAGGTGGGTTCGATTCCCATCTCAGCCATTCTCGATAAGGTTTCCCACTTCTTCTCCAGGCAAATACCGCGATGGTACCTAACTTAAGGCCACGGCCCTTTCCTTCTCTCTTCCTTGCCTATCCCTTCCAATCTTCCCATTCCACCCCACTCCCCCACAAGGCCCCTGTTCAGCATAGCAGGTGAGGCCGCCTGGGTGAGGTACTGGTCCTCTACCCCAGTTTCATCCCCATCCAAATGTCTCACGCTCCAGGACACTGCCCTTTTGAGGCAGTAGAAGCGGTATCCTGCGCCGAGGCGGGAGGGGGGGAGGGGACCAACCCTCGATGGTAAATGAATTAAATGAAAATAAGTTTGCTATGAGAATCATGTATACATTTTGAGCTTTAACATATTGCATATGCTATCGGTACATTGAATGACAGTTCGTAAAATAGGACAAAATTCAGTCGTCGACTGACGGACTACTGTATTATGATTTCAACGGTATATTTGGCTTCAATTATCCGCCTCCGTAGCGTAACAGTTAGCACTATTAGCTGCCGTGGTCGGTGTCCCGGGTTCGATTTCCGGTACTGCCAGGGATTTAAGAATGGCAGGAGGCTGGTGTGTGGGTTATGCCTGGAAAGGGCTGCATCACCTCGGGACGAGGACACGAGTTTCTTTCTTGTTTAATCTGTTTACCCTCCAGGGTTGGTTTCTCCCTCAGACTCAGCGAGGGATTCCATCTCTATCGCCTCAAGGGCAGTGTCCTGGAGCGTGAGACTTTGGGTCGGGAGATACAGCTGGGAAGAAGGACCCGTACCTCGCCCAGACATCCTCACTTGCTGTGGTGAACAGGGACCTTGTGGAGGAATATCAAGATCGGAAGGGATAAACAAGGAAGAGGGAAGGAAGCGGCCGTGGTCTAAAGTTAGGTACCATCCCGGCATTTGCCTGGAGGAGAAATGATAAACCACGGAAAAACACTTCGAGGATGGCTGAGATGGAAATCGAACCCCCCTCTACTCAGTTGACGTCTCGAGACTGAGTAGACCCCGTTCTGGCTCTGGTACCTTTTTTCAGATTTCATGATAGAACCGGGAATCGAACGCGGGCCCCCGGGGCTGGCAGCTAATCACACTATCCACTACACCACAGATGCGGTCGATTCTTTCTTTCTTTCTTTCTTTCTTTCTTTCTTTCTTTCTTTCTTTCTTTCTTGTTTCAACTTTCCTCATGAGCAGGGTTCGGATGTTTATGACCTAAAGAAGTACAAAATATGCAAGGAAATAAGCCCTAAAAAGTAGATAAATATGACCTAGGAAAGTTTATATATAACTTAAGCATTTTAGAGATAGGTAGCAAGTATTAGAGTATTACTAACATTATTAACATTAAACGTGTCAAAAAAGTGATGTGTGATAATACAGCAGACGTATTTAATAATGCAAACTGACAGAGTAAAACAACACTTTATACACTCATTCAGTATCAGGACCTAGTGTTTACAGTGCACTATGTCTTCCGGTATAGGCTAGAGCAATTTTGTTACTTTCATTGATCTGTCTTTGTCTTATCCTTGGCTTTGACAATATGAAAGTGGCTGAGGTATGAGCGGTGCTAGTAATACCATTCCTTATGCAGCCAGTCCCTGCTATGAATGGTGTGAAAATGTTACTCATAGGGTCAGCTGGTGCATGCATTTCAGTGGGCTTGGCAGACTGATGTGAAATCGCAACTCCTGGTTCGGTGAGGAAAGCAACGGGAAACTACCTCACTCCTCATTTCCCTAGTACGCCTCTTCAGTGATGCCTAGGCCATCTATGACAGCTGATGGCGGAGCTGTTGAGGATCCAACCAGCCTTAGGGCTGAGGACTGAACATACATAGCCCTGAGTCGCAGTTCTCATTCTCTTTTCCCAAAAAAGATAACCAACAACGTATTTGCATGCTTTTTGGTATCTGTCGGCGTACGTTCGTACAGTACCTCTTTCTCGCAATCATGTCTTCTAAACCCGCTACCGACACCTATCTCTTTCAGGAAAAGGAAGAAATATACGAGGGTTGGAACTTAAATAGTGGCAACACTGCTGTGGAGACGCTATGCAACGGAATCTAATATTGTCGCTGATAGCACACGTTGGTTACATACCTACCTTAGCTCAGAGCAAATGGACTCGCTCTTCCCACATCACCTACGTGCGCACAAGCGAGAAAAACAGTCACGTGTGAGGTAGCGGTCTAACGTAACGTTGTCACTATGTTTTCCAAACAGGAACAACGGAGTTGGATCAAGAGTGAATGTGCCAGAGGTCGTACAGCACGACAGTACCTTCAAGGTCTTCAAGAGGCTTGCGGGGAATCTGCATTGCCTTACAGAACAGTGGCACGTTGGGTAAAAGCCTTCAACGATGGTCGGCAAACTGTAGCGGACATACATCGGGCAGGTCGTCCTACGAGCGTCAGTGAAGAAGTGCATGCTCTTGCCGCGTTACTAGACAGTGATCGAAACCAGACGATTCGTGAGCTCAGAACTGTTGCAGAGATTCGACAGGCAGTAGACCGCTCCATTCGCACCAACAACAGAACAGGCCCTGCTAAAGGTATACTACGACTTCCACATCGCTGGCAACGGGTTATACACAACTCTGGTGACGACATTGAAGGACAGTAAAGGTTGCTAACATATGACTCTTTTGTATCTGTTGTAAATAAATAGTTGCCACTTTTTAAGTTCCAACCTTCGTACATGTACTACAGTATTTTAAAATCCTGTGCTTGAAAATCGACGCAGATAACACGCACTTAAAAAAAAACGATGCCTCATTTGAACAAAAATTCTCAAATTATAACCAAATGAGGTTTTATATTTCTAAAATGCGCAAAATATGACCAAAGCAATAAAAATGGCCGAAATATGCATTTATATGCAGTATTAAATTGCTCTTAACGGGATCAAGGACCCATCATTCACAGTCATTTGTCAGATTCCGGGGAATCTGCATTGCCTTACAGAACAGTGGCATGTTGATCTCAGGATTGTAATATGACTTTTCCTTAACATCCAAACTTTACTCATGAGCAAGAATTCGATACAGGGCTTTCGTATTCATGGAACCTAGACTCCACTATATTAGGATATACGCCTTGCCCTTTCACCTAGCCTCACACTGATGTATCATAGTAATTGCGCTTGGAAACCATGGGAATTCAAACAGTTTTATTAAACATGTATAAAAAGTATTTATACACAATAGAGACACGTTGCCAACATAATACACAATTTAACTCTGAACACCATGCCTAACATTTTAAAAAGATCACTTACTGGGGGCAAGTCACTGTAGCATAAATCATTTTAAGAGATCACGCAAAATTTACCCTATCATTAGAACATGTTTCAAATAGTGTATTCAGTATTTAAAATGATTCCAAAATAAAAGCTTACATCTAGAAAAATATACTGAATCTGTAAGACTGAGATCCTCGTTTCGTGAACTTGGAAGACATCCCGCTGTTAACTTGAAACATTGACGGGCTGCTCTCCTTTCTTCCGGTTCGATGTAAGGAGATATTGCTGCTAAAGACCCGAGGCGGTGGATGTGCAGACTTTCTTGTGGCGTTGTAGCTGGTGTAAGCATAGCATCCTTGAGAGGGATGATAAAACATGAACGACTTACCTGGAGTGTTCACATTAATACAGAAATGTATACCCTGTGAAGCATGCTCACGACGTTTACCCACGTTGACTCCTTCTCGGTATATAGCTGCGGAACCTCTGTACGCAAACGTTCCGCCATAGATTTTGTTGTTGCGCATTATATCGGCTTTATTACCGGTCTGACCATAATGGTCAAACATATATCTCTTCTTTCTGTCAGATAAAACCTCGTATGCTTCAGAAATTTCTCGAAATTTCTTGGTAGCTAATTCCGAATTGCACGGATTCTTGTCAGGATGCCATTTCAGTGCCAACGTTCGATAGGCTTGCTTAATTTCCAAATCTGTTGCACAACGGGGTACTCCCAGAATACGGTAATAATCCACCATTCTTTCAAGCCGTATTCTTCTTTTCTCTTAACGTCTTACAAGCAACTTCTTATCACTATTTTAGTAATACGAAGTATTCTATTGTTATTGCTGTTATTTCGGTTCACAGTACACTAACCTTCTATGAAATATACAGCCTTGTTTAGGAACAAGACTTTCGTAATATATGCTTTAAATATATGCAGTATTCACAATAAAGGAAACGTAGTCATGAACCAGTCATTTTGTTCTCAATTTGCATGGCGCATTACCGGAGAATTGAGGAAATCAATGTAACAAATTTATGTACGAATTAAAGGAAACATGGTGCTCACGGCTGACCAAAGACTATAAAACCTGTTTGATTCTTCGTGGAGTTTTTCATCTAAAGGTATAATTTTAACATCACAGAACAAAAATATTGCAGGAGGAAAATAATTCAGCCATGGCCCACAACATTATGGTAAAGATAACGATGGACTGTACACTGGTCCGCCATATTTGAAGTGAGTTGCGTCAACTGCAGAGGTTACGTGACTGTTGATGTGTTCATAGCCATGGGACATACAGTTCTACGTGGAATACGAACCACAGTGAAATTACATTTCAAGAATTTCACGAACATTAGCCGGGATTCGAACCGCGGCTGCTTTAATGAGGTGGTTGTGATTATTATTTTAAGAGGAAATACAACTAGGCAACCGTCCTCTATACAACACTAATCAGAAAGAAAAATGGAAAGGATGCCCTTGAATCTCAAATAGCGTCGGGATCGGAAAAGAACAAGAGTTGACCAAGGGAGGTCGGACGGGATAGATGAAAGTGAGGAGCCTGGCAAAAGGTGGAAACAATGTCAGGACTCAGCTAAGGGCTCCGTAGTGGCTTCAGAGCCCCTGGGGTCCCTTTTAGTCGCCTCTTATGACAGACAGGGGATACCGTGGGTGTTATTCTACTGCCTCGACCAACAGGGGCATCTTGACGAGTTAATGTCAATAATATTCGACTACCCCCCGCCCCCGTCGCCAACGAAAGACTCCCTACGTTACGCAATCTTATTACCGTCGGTGCGGAAGAAAAAATCAGTTTACTGAGGGAGGTCAGAAAGAGAGAATGAAAGAAAAGAGTCCTGATTCAAGTACTCGGAAGAAATGCCAAACCCAGCGAGGCCCCCATGATCATCACTAAACGTTTAAAAGCTTTGAGCGTCTGGGAAACGCATAACATACCAGCTGCTTTCTGGTGTCTCATTTCCTAGATAATTGGACTTACTGCATATACTGTATGTTGAAAATATTGAAAAAATATTGTTGTTAGTAATATTTCTTACGAGCACAGAAGACATTTTCGGTGGGCTTTAAAATTATTTTTCTATCACTAGAGAAATCACCAGGTGGCAGTTTCCCTATCTGTTGTTTACTTAGTCTCTTCTTAAATAATTGCAAAGAATTGGGAAAGGTACTGAACATCTCCCTTGGTAAATTATTCTAATCCCTAACCCCTCTTCCTATAAACGAATATTTTCCCGAACCCGGGACCCGTGTGACCAAAGGCCAGAACGCTAACCATTTAGCCATGGAGCCGAACGGCTACTTACATTGATTCCCATAAGGAACTTTTACTTTCTGGTATAGCGCAATGGAGCAACGAGTCTCCGACCTCCATTTTATATTTGTAATTCCTCGAATTCCTCTACTAATTCCTCCCCTGCGAACCATGTGATCTTGCCGCGCTGGGGAGGCTTGCGCGTCCCAATGAAGCATGTAGCCGACCCGCAGGTGCAACCATATCGGATGGAGAGTCCAGACTAACGAATGGAAGTTGCAAAGGCGGCAGTCTAGATGATTCACTGATATGTCCTTGTAATAACACTGAACATGGCTTAGCTGTGTTGATACTTCTATACGGCTGAAAGCAACGGGGAAGTACAGGCGTAACTAACTCCCGAGGACGTGCAGCTCTCTCTATATGAATGATGTACTCCGAGTAGGGACTACACGAGAGGGGGCGATCATCAGGAAGATGGATACTGACATGCTGAGAGTCGGAGCGTGGAATTATTAGCAGTTTGAATCGTTGTGGTAGGTTAGAGAATCTGAAAAGGGGGATGGATAGACTAAAGGTAACGAAATGTAGTAGGTATAAGTGAAGTACGTTGGCAGAAAGAACAGGATTTTTGGTCAGAATTATCAACACAAAATCAAACAGGGGAAATGCAAGAGTTGGTCTAATAATGAATAAGAAAATAGGGCAGCAGGTAAACTACTACGACCAGTATAGTGAAAGAATTATTGTTTTCAAGATACACACCAAACCAATGCCCACCACAATAGTGCAGGTCTATGTGTCTACTAGTCCAGTGGATGATGAAGAAATCGAAAGAATATATGAAGAGAGAGAGAGAATATTTAATACAATATATAAAAGGTGACGAGAATCGAATTGTGGTGGGAGACTGGAATGCAGTGGTAGGCCAAGGAATAGAAGGTAATACAGTAGGAAAATTCGAATTGGGACAAAGGAATGAAAGAGGAAGTCGGCTGATTGAATTCTGCACTAATCATAATTTAGTCCTTGCTAATACTTGGTTCAAACACCACAAACGATGGCTGTATACGTGGATGAGACCTAGAAACACTGGAAGGTATCAAATAGACTGCAATATTATTAGGCAGAGATTCTGAAACCAGGTGTTGGTTTGCAAAACTTTCCCAGGAGCAGATGTGGACTCTGACCACAATTTGCTGGTCATGAAATGCCATCTGAGGCTGAAGAAATTGAAGAAAGGAAGGAATGCAAGGAGATGGGATCTAGATAAGTAGAAAGAAAAGATTGTGAGGGATTATTTCAAGGAACACGTTGCACAAAGAATAACTGAAAAAGACTGAAGGAAACACAATAGAGGAAGAATGGACAGTTGTGAAAAATGAGGTCAGTAGGGCTGCTGAAGAAATATTAGGAAGGAAGGAAAGATCAACTAAAAATCAATGGATAACACAGGAGATGCTGGACCTGCTTGATGAACGATGAAAATACAATAATGCAAGAAATGAAGAGGGTAAAAAAATACAGGCGATTAAAATGAAGTGGATAGAAAGTGCAAGGTAGCTAAGAAAGAATGGCTGAAGGAGAAGTACAAGGATGTCGAAGGTTGTGTGGTCCTAGGAAAGGTAGATACTGTATACAGGAAAATCAAGGAAACCTTTGGAGAAAGGAAATCTAGGTGTATGAATATTAAGAGCTAAGATGGAAAACCACTTCTAGGGAAAGAAAACAAAGCAGAAAGATGGCAGGAATTAATCGAAAAGTTGTATCAAGGTAAAGAGGTAGATGATATGGTTCTGGAAAAGAAGGGGCTGTTGATGCTGATGAAATAGAAGATCCAGTTTTGAGGTCAGAATTTGACAGAGCTGCGAGATACCTACATAGGAACAAGATACCTGAAATTGGTGACATTTTCTCTGAATTACTGTCTGCCTTCGGAGAAACCAGCATAGCAAGGTTATTCCATTTAGTGTGTAAGATGTATGAGACAGGAGAAGTCCCATCCGATTTTCGGCAGAATGTTGTTATACCTATTTCCAAGAAAGCCTGTGTTGACAAGTGTAAAAACTACCGAACCATTAGTTTAGTATCTCATGCCTGCAAAATCTAAACACGTATGATTTACAGACGAATGGAAAGACAAGCTGAAGCTGAGTTGGGAGAATATCAATTTGGCTTCAGAAGAAATATAGGAACACGTGAAGCAATCCTGACTCTACGTCAGATCTTAGATGATCGAATCAAGAAGGACAAGCCCACGTACATGGCATTTGTAGATCTAGAAAAGGCATTCGATAATGTCGATTGGACCAAGCTATTTGAGATTCTGAAGGTGACTGGGATCAGATTCCGATAACGAAGAATTATCTACAATCTGTACAAAAATTAGTCTGCAGTGATAAAAATCGGGGGCTTTGAAAAAGAAGCAGCAATCCATAAAGGATCACTCCCTTGTCTCCCTTCCTTTTCAATGTTTATATAGAACAGGCAGTACAGAAAATCAAAGAGAAATTTGTAAAGGGAATCACAATCCAAGGAGAGGAAATCAAAACGCTGAGATTTGCCGATGATAATGTTATTTAATCTGGCACTGCAGAAGATTTCGAGAAGTTGCTGAATGGCATGGACGGAGTTCTTAGGTAAAGAGAACAAGATGAAAATAAATAAGTCCAAAACAGAACTAATGGAGTGCAGTCGAACGAAGGCAGGTGATGCAGGTAATATTGGATTAGGAAATAAAAGTCTTAATGGAAGTAGATGAATATTGTTGCTTCGGTAGTAAAATAGCTAACAATGGCAAAAGTAAGGAGGACATAAAGTGCAGACTAGCACAAGCAAGGAGGGGCTTTCTTAAGAAAAGAAATTTGGTCACTTCGAACATTGATATAGGAATTAGAAATACACTGACTGACAGAGCAAATGCAACACCAAGAAGGAGTGGTCAGAACTTTATGCCAATTGCAGGGTAGACTGATGTCACTGAGGTATGCTCATGATGTGAAATGCGCCGCTGTGCTGCGCACGTAGCGAACGATAAATGGGACACGGCGTTGGCGAATGGCCCACTTCGTACCGTGATTTCTCAGCCGACAGTCATTGTAGAACGTGTTGTCGTGTGCCACAGGACACGTGTATAGCTAAGAATGCCAGACCGCCGTCAACGGAGGCATTTCCAGCAGACAGACGACTTTACGAGGGGTATGGTGATCGGGCTGAGAAGGGCAGGTTGGTCGCTTCGTCAAATCGCAGCCGATACCCATAGGGATGTGTCCACGGTGCAGCGCCTGTGGCGAAGATGGTTGGCGCAGGGACATGTGGCACGTGCGAGGGGTCCAGGCGCAGCCCGAGTGACGTCAGCACGCGAGGACGGCGCATCCGCCGCCAAGCGGTGGCAGCCCCGCACGCCACGTCAACCGCCATTCTTCACCCTGGCTGTTCCAATATCGACCAGAACAATTTCCCGTCGATTGGTTGAAGGAGGCCTGCACTCCCGGCGTCCGCTCAGAAGACTACCATTGACTCCACAGCATAGACGTGCACGCCTGGCATGGTGCCGGGCTAGAGCGACTTGGATGAGGGAATGGCGGAACGTCGTGTTCTCCGATGAGTCACGCTTCTGTTCTGTCAGTGATAGTCACCGCAGACGAGTGTGGCGTCGGCGTGGAGAAAGGTCAAATCCGGCAGTAACTGTGGAGCGCCCTACCGCTAGACAACGCGGCATCATGGTTTGGGGCGCTATTGCGTATGATTCCACGTCACCTCTAGTGCGTATTCAAGGCACGTTAAATGCCCACCGCTACGTGCAGCATGTGCTGCGGCCGGTGGCACTCCCGTACCTTCAGGGGCTGCCCGATGCTCTCTTTCAGCAGGATAATGCCCGGCCACACACTACTCGCATCTCCCAACAGGCTCTACGAGGTGTACAGATGCTTCCGTGGCCAGCGTACTCTCCGGATCTCTCACCAATCGAACACGTGTGGGATCTCATTGGACGCCGTTTGCAAACTCTGCCCCAGCCTCGTACGGACGACCAACTGTGGCAAATGGTTGACAGAGAATGGAGAACCATCCCTCAGGACACCATCCGCACTCTTATTGACTCTGTACCTCGACGTGTTTCTGCGTGCATCGCCGCTCGCGGTGGTCCTACATCCTACTGAGTCGATGCCGTGCGCATTGTGTAACCTGCATATCGGTTTGAAATAAACATCAATTATTCTTCCGTGCCGACTCTGTTTTTTCCCCAACTTTCATCCCTTTCGAACCACTCCTCCTTGGTGTTGCATTTGCTCTGTCAGTCAGTGTATGATTCTGAAGACTTTCGTCTGGAGCGTGGCATTGTATGGAAGTGAAACATGGACGATAACTAGCTCAGAAAGAAAGACAATAGAAGTTTTTGAAATGTGGTGTTACAGAAGAATGCTGAAGGTAAGATGGATAGATCGAATCACAAATAGAGATACTGAATTGAATTGATGAGAAAAGATCAATTTGGCTAAATTTGACGAGAAGAAGAGGTATAATGATAGGACCCATCTTAAGACACCCAGGACTTATTCAGTTGGGATTTGACGGAAGTGTAGGCGGCAAGAACAGTATGCGTAGACCAAGGTATGAATATGACAAGCAGATTAGAACAGATGTCGGATGCTGTAGTTACGTATAAGTGAAAAGGTTAGCACAGAATAGGTGGCATGGAGAGCTGCGTCAAACCAGTCTATGGACTGATGACTCAAACAACAACAACAACAACAACAACAACAACAACACAATTAACTACTTAATCACAGCTCCATTATTAGTCTCGAAGCTGTTAAGCCCATCTATCCGTAAGAAATGTTACTCGTACTGACATGCAAAGATTTAAAACCGTGTGTCCCTGTGCAACTATCCTTTATTGAAATATCCATATTTATAAGCTTTTTTATCCCCCACAATGTAAGCAAAGAGACCAGTGACCGGATGGAGTGCTTAGCGGAGTCCACATATTATCAAAGTAGAAGAAGTTTGAAATGCACCTCCTTGCAAGGCAAGCTGTCCGCACGTACTTACGCGAGGGGAGTGATGTGGTGCAGAGGAACGTCAGCAAGCACGAAGAGGGGACCAGGATATCTCAGAAACGGTTATCTGTGTTATACGCATGAACAATATGCTACTCTCGTTCGTCTCTGTAATCGCAAACCGTGTTGTAGAGGGTAAAAAAAAAAGGCTAGTATCTGCCTGCCATCTGTTTCCCCTCCAGAAACTTAACTATGTGCATATAGTGCATATGTCTGCAAATAGTTAGAGCTATCAATACTTACTAAACATCTATTCATTTGCTTTATTCGGGGCAATTACTTGTTGGAGAGAAAACTTTAAAGTCATTGAGGCAAAGAGAATCGGGAAGGCAACAGCAATGAAATCGCGAATGGCTTAACTCACACGTGTTCTTAAAAATAAGTTGCCAATATTGTAAACAGTGCGAACACACATACTTACAGTTTCCTTGCGTTTTTCAAGTGTGATACAAATGTTCAAAAACGTTTGTTGAAGCCCCGGTGAGAACAGTCACCAGCCAACACTCATGTAGGGCCTAACTGTACGAAGGTTACGCCGAAAGTTTTTAGCAGCGCGTAAATCGTAGTTCTGAGGACAATGGGATTATTTTCATTTGAAAGAGCGATGTTTTTCGACCTTGGAAAATGCGCGCGCAACCCCTCCTAGCGGTAGTTACTCCACAGCGAGGGAAGAAAGCACAGGCAGTGCTGAGTCAGACACGGTGCAAGATGGATCTGTTGCACCGCGATTTTCGAGTCATGATTTTTTATGATTATAAAAATAAATTAAGTGCCGAAGAATGCCATTCTTCTTTGCTGCGCGTTTTTGGTGAGGCTGCCCCTTCTAGAGCTACAGTTGGAAATTGGTTTCGCGAGTTTTCAAGGGGTCGGCAGTCAATTGAAAATGAACCTCGTCCCGGTCGCCCAGCAACAGCTGTGACTCAAGAAAACATTGATGCTGTGAGGGAAATGATCGAAGCAGATCCACATTGAAGGGACCTTAGATATTGGGTCAAGAGCAGCGCAGACCATCGTTCAAAATGATTTAGGCCTTACCAAGAGATGTGCCCGTTGGTTGCCACATTGCCTGACAGAAAGCCAAAAGGAGGAGAGAGTGGACTGGTGTCATTTTATGCTAGAAAAATTCAATGGAGGGCAGTCTGAAGACGCCTACAATATCGTCATAGGTGATGAAACATGGGTCTACCATTATGACCCTGAAACGAAGAGAGTCTTCTGTGTTGTGCTTTCCAGGGGAGGAACCACCCACAAAAGTTCGACGAAGTCAGAGCTCCGGAAAGAAGATGGTGGCAACTTTTTTTTCACGAAAATGGGGCATCTCACCTCTGTGACCTTGGACACACGTCGTACAGTCAATGCTGAATGGTATGTGAATGACTCTCTTCCCAAGTCCTCGCCGCTTGGAGGTCACAGCACCCAAAGTCCAAGAGTGGGCACCTTCTGCTGTATCACGCCAATGAATCTGCACACAGGGCTGGGGAAAAAGTGCGAGTGTTACCTCATCCCCCCTATTCACCTGACCTGGCCCCGTGTGACTTCTTTCTGTTCCCTAAGACCAAGGAAAAAATACGTGGGCAGCGGTTTCCGTCAGATGAAGAGGCCATTGCAGCGTACGAGAGTGCACTAAGTGACATCCCGAAAGAAGCTTGGACCGAAACGTTTTTTAAGTGGTTTCAAAGAATGGAAAAAATGAATATGTGTTAATGGAGAGTATTTTGAAAAGTTGTAATTGTTGTTTCCCAAATATTTTTTCTCACACTCTGCTAAAAACTTTCGGCATAGCCCTCGTATAACATGTATTGTTAAAAATGTAGACTGTATTATTTTCACTAATATTTATTACTATGTCTATTTATTCCAAGTGTCACCGCCAGCACGAAGGGAACCGCGTGCATACTTGTTTGTTTAATTTCCTGTATGTATCCAGAAATAATTTCCAAAGAACCGATCAAATCACTCAGTTGCTTGGAAATTAATGGATTTATGTCGGTTTTACTAGTGAACTTTATTATTACCAGTGGCGTTTTTCCTCATGGTGTGTAAGTTGTGTGTCAACGCCCAAATAAAACTGAAAGAAAAATAATAAATTATTTTATTTTTAAAAATAAAATAGGAAGAAAAATAATAAACTATTTTATTTCATTTTTTAAATATACTGTTACATTATAGTGTGTTTTTCATTCATTATCGTTCGTTGTTGCGGTCCGTCTCCATATATATTGTAGTTACTCTCAGCGCCTTCCGGAACTCACTGCTAGTCTGCCACGCCGCCTAGGCGTTGGTTCTGTTGTTTTCAACGACTCGGCAGCTTCACTCCTTGGAATCGCGTATGCGCGCATTTGCTCTCAGTCCCCTTGCCTCGTGCTTGCACAACCTGACCAAGGCGATGTTTCAGTTTCCAACGCTTTGGGTTGATTTTTGTCTTCGAGTGTATTTTTGTTTACGCAATCAAGTCGGAGGTTTAAATGTTTTAATATGGGTAGTGAAAGCATAGTAAAACAATGATTAAACACTAGTTGTTCATTACTTTCTTCAGTGAAAAGAAACAGGCGAATGAGAGTGGCCGACCATACCCAGCAATTTTCAGGACTGCCTACAGCGGTTTGTTAATTTTCTGTGCTTTAGTTTTGGACTATTATATTAGCACAGTATCTACATACATACAATTTTACAATAGAGAAGTGACTAAAATGGCCAAAGTACGTATTTCACCTTTGAAAGAAAATCGTAATTCTGGAAGACCTTCTCTTTTTTCTCCATGTCTTTCTATTACATTCATTTTGTGATCTGATAATCTGGTAAAAGAAATAGGGGTGGGGAGAGGCGAAATGTGCTTGCTTATATTTAATCCATTTTTCATCTATAATAACGCCTGAACTTCTCGCCCAGGAAATGCCACTGTTTATTACAACGTTGTTCGTGTCGTCAATCCAAATCCAGTCGCAGATTTCGTTCTCGTACAGAAATTCCTCATTGTCACCATTACTGTCACTCATACTGCTATCATCGTTATTACTGTCTGCAGATTCTATTTCATGAAATTCACAATCACTTTCATCTAATACTTTATTTACCCACTCCGCAAATTACTGAGATTCCGCGAACTGTTCATTGCAATTTGACCTGGATGCTCCCAATTCTTCTTCTTCTTCTTCTTTTGATAATTTGCGGACTCCGCTAAGCTCTCCGTCCAGTCAATGGCCTCTTTGCATACATAACTATATACCGGGTGGTACAGCTGCACCTATTTTTCCCGAAAATATGCAAACAGCCATGAATTAAATGTCTCTTAGTCAAATCTTACGCAACATCTTTCAGCAAGTTTATATGCAGTTAGCCCGATATAGACTCCCCCGCACAATGCAAAACCGGTACAAGAGGCAGTAAGCGAGGCCGAACTCAAAAATTGTATGTAGAGCGAAGTCTAGTACTTTAGTAACATTTTACGAAATTTTACTGTAGTGAACAAACCATAGCCACTTCCATAACTATCGGTAGAGAATTGCGCACCTGATTGGTCCAAGAGGCCATTTTCTTTTGATAGAAAAGAGCGCTCACGGTATCATAGAAAACGTGATAGGTTAGGATCAAATACAGACATGTCAATTCACCACTATTTTGTATAGTCTCATCACATCGAAACCGGTACAAGAGGCAGTAAGCGAGGCCGAACTTAAAAATTGTATGTAGAGCGAAGTCTAGTACTTTAGTAACATTTTACGAAATTTTACTGTAGTGAACAAACCATAGCCACTTCCATAACTATCGGTAGAGAATTGCGCACCTGATTGGTCCAAGAGGCCATTTTCTTTTGATAGAAAAGAGCGCTCACGGTATCATAGAAAACGTGATAGGTTAGGATCAAATACAGACATGTCAATTCACCACTATTTTGTATAGTCTCATCACATCGAAATTTATATAAACGTGTTATTCACGGTATTTCATAATATATTGCACGCAAATCTTGTGCAACATGTGTGATAGCTTACGCCATGAAAGTACTACCGTTAGAGCGTTCAATAAAGGCATAAAATCGGGCCGTAAGGCTGGAGCACACCAGTAACTTTTCAAAGCGAGAACTTTCGCTCCGCTCGTGAATACAGAGTTATAAAGGTTCAAGTTCCACACTGGAAGTAGCTGCGCGGAATTACGCATGGTAGACGTTCCTGGATAGTGTTCGAATACTTCTTCAGTCATGCATTTTTTTAAATTTTCTTTAGTACTCCCCTAGGCATCCTTTACGAAGACTTCATTTTTCTTTTTCTTTCTTGCTAGTTGCTTTACGTCGCACTGGAACAGATAGGTCTTATGGTGACGATGGAATAGGAAAGGCCTAGGAATGGGAAGGAAGCGGTCGTGACCTTAATTAAGGTACAACCCCAGCATTTGCCTGGTGTAGAAATGGGAAACCACGGAAAACCATCTTCAGGGCTGCCGACAGTGGGGTTCGAAGCCACTATCTCCCGGAAGCGAGCTCACAGCCACGCACTCCTAACTGCGCGACCAACTCACCCGGTCTTCATTTTTCTGAAGTCTCAGATATTCTTCTAAGGAGGTTATAATAAATATTGCCACGCAAGCACTGGCGTAAGTCCGCTTCTGTGGTGTAGTGGTTAGTGTGATTAGCTGCCACCCCCGGAGGCCCGGGTTCGATTCCCGGCCCTTCCACGAAATTTGAAAAGTGGTACGAAGGCTGGAACGGGGTCCACTCAGCCTCGGGAGGACAAATGAGTAGAAGTGGTTTCGATTTCCACCTCAGCCATCCTGGGAGTGGTTTTTCCGTGGCTTTCTATTTCTCCTCCGGGCAAATGCCGGGATGGTATCTAACTTAAGGCCACGGCCGCTTCCTTCCCTCTTCCTTCTCTTTCCCTTCCAATCTTCCCAGCATAGCAGGTGAGGCCGCCTGGGCGAGGTACTGGTCATTCTTCCCAGTTGTATCCCCGACCCCATGTCTCACGCTCCAGGACACTGCCCTTAAGGTGATAGAGGTAGGATTCCTCACTGAGTCCGAGGGAAAACCAACCATGGAGGGTAAACAGATTGAGAAGAAGAAGAAGGAAAAGAAGCATCGACTACGGACAAATGCATTGTGAATATCGCCTGAAACATTATTCTGGACTCATTCAACGAAGTAATACGTACATACTGTACCAGGAAAATATTATGGGGCCAGAGCATGGGAAGGATCTCAGGTAGTGTGCAGTTACTTATTGGAGCAGGTACAGGGAAGGATATTTTCGCAGGGCGAATAATAGATGGTAACTAAGTTTTTTTGACAATATTTATTGATATTTTCACGTAAATCACCCTGCGGTTGATTAATCAAGATTAAAATTTCAATCAATCTCTCCAGAATGCAAAAATGAAATATAGGCAATGTTATATTCTGAGACATCCACTTGATGTTAAAAATGTATACCAAAATGAATACCAATTTTCCGAGATCTTATACACCCTACAGTTCATCTAGGATCTCTTACACAGATTTAAATTCCAAAATAACACTTTGTACATAGAACTTCATTTAACCAAATTTCTAGATTGCGTAGAAATTAAATCCATCACTTGTAATGTGAACCTACAGTTTTTCTAAGATTTTTAAACATAATATTAACACACACTTCCATTAATAATCGAATCGTTCAAATAAATGTTTTCAATCACTTGCTGTAAACTCCTACAGTTCATCTAAACCAATGTTATAACAAAATAAAATAGTGCACTTGTTTTATGGTAAGCTCTATATTTCATCTAAGTGAAATGACTTCAATTTACACAAATTTAAAAAATATATAGTTCAAAATAAGACCTGAAGTCTTATTGAACAACCTCCTACAATGATTAAGATTAGAATCCACACGAAGCACTTTTCTTTTGACGAATGTAGCACTATGAATGATTGAGTGCTTTGTTAAAAGTCAGTTAGTGTCTAAGTGGAATTACTCACTCAAAAAATATATGAAAAACACTTATATCACCTGTAATCTGCTTATAAGGATTGATGAAGTACTGTCCTGCGGCATGGTGACTGGAACTTTCTGCAACATGCAGCCAAGACTCGAACTCGACACCAGCAGCGTGACACGTTTCATCCAATGCAACGCCCCTAACAACCCAACCAAATAACGTCCGTCATAGGGACGTGTGCACACAAGATAAATATTAAATGAGCAATAATTCATAACAAATTAGAAAGAAACACAACAAACAAGGAAGAGTGCTGGAACCAACCCACAATGGAAGACGAAAGGAGGGGATCAAGGAAACTACGAGGCAAAGCGACATCAAAATGACACCAATATTTTTATAAAATAAAAATAAAAATATAATTAGTAAATAATAATTTACATTACATTAAATTATGAAAAGAAAGAAAAATTCTGAAATATAATAATAAAGTAATAGGAAGTATAATAAATTTTCATTAAATAAATAATCTACATGTAAATAAGGTTAATTCTGAAGTAAATAAATTCATTACAATCCCCAAGCTATCCTGGTGCACCTGCTCCTTACCTTACACATTTTTGAAAGTATCTACATGAAATAAAATTTAAGATTAACACCGGAAAAATGGGTTGTATGGCAAATCAAGGGCCTCCGACAGCACTCAGCGGAGGTTAAGTTCCCACAATACCCACATAAATAAGGACATCCGACACATCACGTTAAAACACAAGGGAACACCAATCTCCACACAATGTCGTCACGCAAGATCCCACAGAATAAGGAGAATAGCCCAAATAAAAATAATATTAAAATCGCAGCAGTAGAAGGCTAGGGCGATAAATAAGACGCCCAAAACATACTAAATTTTGAAAGGGCCAGTTAACTTCACAACACAAAGATCGAAAAACAAAATATGACATGAGAAGAAAAACAATGCATTGTCATCCACACGGAGCACGAACAAGATGCTGTTATCTCGGCCGATACCAGACGCAATAATAATAAGAAGTTACATAACTGCCAAGCACCAGAGATAATCAACAATGGGATACGAGATAAGACCAGACCCCAAACATCTCGCGCTAGGGGTGCCCAAGATCCTTGACTTAAACCAGCAGACGTTACAAAGTCATAGTTGAAAAATGATGTTAATATTACGCGTTATTACACACATAATTAAGTAAATATCACTTTAAATACCCGCAATAGAAATATAACAAGGAATTCCAACCCAATCCAAAAAATAGGTATCCACGAGAAATTAAAAATGTATAAGATCAATAATAATAATAATAATAATAATAATAATAATAATAATAATAATAATAATATTTTAAAAAATTGAAAAATTAGTGCAGCCTAGCATTAGCTCGAAACACGTACAAGAAGGCCGAAATACACGAAACGATGCACAAAAACCAAACAGAAAATCACAACACCAAACACCGGGGCAAAGACGAATACAACAGCATTAGCGATACATACAAAATTTAAAAAATAGTAACCGCACACGCATCCAAGAAATAACACAGAAAACTTACACATATACGCAGGTAAACAAAAAAATACCTGGGAGAACAATATAAAACCAAGGCAAGGGCGAATTTCAAAAGTTACGCAGACAATAATGATCTTCACAGCTACACATGACGCTCACTTGAAACTAGAACACAATAACACCAAACTTAAATAAAATTCAAATCATAGTTAAAAACACAACCTATAATATAAATGACACACCCGAAGAAAACAACATTAACACAAATAAATTAGAACAGAGTACTTATAAAGAGGTCATATGACTGAGTAACCGACGTGTTTCGAACCAACACTAATACACTCACTAGTAATTATATAATAAACTTACATATTACACCACACAACTATACGTCTTTAGCCAATACCCGAAGGTAGGCTGATAGTTTTTTGTATCGGTAAGCACTCCATTATTAGGATTCAACGACCTCTAGTGTAAACAGGGCTGAACTAAACTTACCGGGCGGGTGATTTAAATCGTTTAGCGCCGGGAGGGTCCCCAGGTTCTCGTCCCCCCTCCACTCTTAAATATTATATTAAATTTGTTTTCTCTTATATTTTTCTTTCATTTCCTTTTCTTTCTTTCCTTCTTTCTGTTACCTTTTTCTGAAATACTGCATTCTGAACAACAATACACCTGGAGGTTGCCTGTGCTTTATTATTATTATTAATAATTTTTTTGCTGGAGAAAAGAAGCTTACCAGCTTGTGCTGCTTATTATAATTATTTGATTTATGGAGCTATATTTTATTTTTACTAATTCACAAAGCCATGAAGGATGGGAGTGACTGGCCTTGCCTGTGCTGCTTTTATTTGTTTCTGCTGAGGAAAAAGGAAGCTAACTCACAAAGGGAGGAAGGAAGTGACCAGAAGGTGAGTGGGATTGGCAATCCTTATCTCAGATTAAAACCTATGACAGAGATAGACACTAACATCCCCTCGTACATCAGTCCTCTTTAACACTACTTAAGCCAACTGTAACAGTCAATAGTATCACAATATGCCACTTATGCAGGAAATAAAATATAAATAAAATGTAAGAAAGAAAACCATACACAGGAACCAAAATGATGAAAGGAAACTCATATGCTAAGGAGGGAGTTTGTAGGATTCAAAGGTAAATTGAAATGAAACATGATCTTTTGATTTATGGAGCTATATTCTACCTACTATCCACAGTGTTACAGGTATAAAATTGTGTAGAAATTTGCACAAAAGTTTTAGTGATCATAGTATATCATAATCTCATGACATTACATTTAGCAGTGTTAATCGTCAATTAATATTCATCAGCCAGAAAACTATTCAATACAACACAAATACAAAATCATTCATTTATGAAAGAAAGACTCGAACTGACAAGGTACAACATAATACTGTTCTCTCTTATTGCAGTCTAACGTTGCACTGACATTGCAAAAGTTTTCAGCAACACCATTTGTATTTTCCCAAGGAACTTACTACCGGTATATGATACATCGTTCAGTCTGTCAAAAGAGGCACCTAGGGCCACACACTGAGAAATATTGAGATTTGTACTTCTTTTGCATCTACTAGAGGATGGCAAATCTCTGGCAGAGTAGTGTTTGAAGAAACCAAGACATGATAGCACATACTCTGTTCCTACATACTGCACCAAAATACAACATATCATTCAATCAGTCATCTGCATTTAGATTATAAACAATGTCAAGCTACAAAACTGTATGCATCCCTTGTATTCATTGATCTACACTATTTACAATAAAAATGTTCTATTTTATGTGACAGTAGGATATATCTAAATTTTTCTGCTACATGGAAAAGGATGGAATCATGAATATATTTGAGGGTTTAAAAAGACAAGAGAGCACTTACAGATTCTGTAATTGTTCCCTCTTACAACATGCAGGAGGTATAAATAATGCTTCCTTTCAGTCCATCCGCAGGAGAGGAGTTCCAATAAATTGACAGAAATATGTAGCATCAGGATCTACATAAATCATATGGCAGCTGATCCAGCACAAAACATTCCCATGCCAAGTCACAACATAGCTCCACCCATTAAGAGCTATGTCCAAGGAATTGTTAGCTAATTTAGTACAGTATTATGAACAATATGCTGCTACTTCCACAACATTACGGTGTGCAAGGGACTTTGCTGTGACCTAGACGAAATGCCAGTTGAAGACAGTGGAAACTCATTTCAGAGAGTGCCATTTGTACCTACTGTATATTGAAGGCAGAAATCTATGTTGGTGATTGCAGAGTAGGCTGATCTGTGGTCTGACAGCATGCACTCCAACCAGCCAAACAAGCAGAGGAAGGGTGGCTATGGTTCCACCGTGTTTCTACACCTCTGCATTTGGGACACAGAAACGGGCTGTTCCCCTACCTCTGGCTGTCCTGAGAATAGTTTTCCTTTCGCCTGCAGTAAGGCGAATGATGGGACAGTTCCTAGTATATGTCATGGCCACCGAACATCTTGCCCTCACCACAAATCTCCTTGCTTAAGATGATGATGCTGCTTGTTGATTAAAAGGGCCTAACATCTAGGTCATTGTTTTAAGTGAAAGTACAACTAGGCAACCATCCCCTATATATATTAGTAATCGGAGAGAAGAAATGGAAGGGGCCGACACTAGGAAAAATGAAGGTATCAGCTAAGGAAGACCAGGGCCATGGAGGGAAAATAAGACTCCCTAGACCTCCATACATAATACAATCGGGGGCAGAAAAGAACAGGTGGTGATCGAGGTAGATCAGATAGGATAGATGAAAGTGGGGAGCCTGGCACAAGTAAGCGGAAGCAATGCCAAAATTCAATTAAGGGCTCCGTGGTCGCCTACCCAAGCTCCCAAGTGCAGAGCCCACGTGGGACCCCTTTTAGTCGTCTCTCACAGCAGGCAGAGGATGCCGTGGCTGTTATTCTACTGCCCCTACCCACAGGGGGACAACTATGATAAGGCTAGTTGCTTTACGTTGCACCGAAACAGATAGGTTTTATGGCGATAATGGGACAGGAAAGGCCTAGGAATGGGAAGGAAGCAGCCGTGGCCTTAATTAAGGTACAGCCCCAGCATTTGCCTGGTGTGAAAATGGGAAACCACAGAAAACCATTTTCAGGGCTGCCGACAGTGGGGTTCGAACCCACTATCTCCCGGATGCGAGCTCACAGCTGTGCGCTCCTAACCGCACGGCCAACTCGCCCAGTACTATGATAAGGAAAGTTTGTACAACTTTTACCATCACATCAAATGAATGGGTTACCAACATCACAAAATTCACAAATATTAATTTAGTTACTTGGACATTGCATACATACCAGTACATACTTTTATATAGGAGGATGTGCATACAAACTGCAAATAAGAGAGGAGAGAGCATAATATATTTCCTGTGTTCTGATGAGAAATTTTCTCCAAAATATGAGATTTTCAGTGAAACCTCCTTTGGTAGAAATGGATGCTTAACCAAAACTATGACTTCTTTACACAAATCATTCACACAATATCACACGACACTTCCACTTCAGTATTTGATTATTATCATCATACAATTATACACAAATGATGATCTCATATAAAGGGACAGACTACGAGTACAGTAAACCACATGTTTGAAAGGTTCATTGCACTTGAAAATAACTCCACATTACAGTTTTTCACTTCCCATTTAGCAGATATGCTTCATGCTGTACTTAATCTCCCTATAATAATATTAATACTAATATTAATGATAATAATATATGTCGCATGAAGTTTAAATAAAGTGTTTGATTATATAACAACTGTAGGGCAGGAATTTATAAAAGTCATTAATGCAATTAAGACAAATGGGAGTCTGAAACATGCAGATGTATGGCATATTTTGAATTACAACACTGAACATGAACTGAACATACTTGTTTTCCACCTTTATGAACAATTATAATGACGTTCTGGCAGTGGCGTGCATTGTGGGTATGCAGGCTAAGCCGGGCTTACCCGTTGGACTTGAGAAGCAAAGTAAGCAATAATGCAACTGTAAGTGCAACAAATAATTTTATCTTGTCAGTTGGCAATACTATTTTTTTTTTTAACTAAGAGCATTTGCTGCAGTATGGTTTTCTGCAGTATGCAGGAAGGTTATTCTGCAGTACGAATTTCTGCATTAGCGAGGGTACGCAACACACCTACCGCTTGGCTCGCCCAGCGTTGAGTTCAAAGTGACGCATGCGTAGTAACCGCGCCAGTAAGCGAGCTTGGTAAGCCGACAGCTCAACGCTGCCCGGCCTGATCGCATAGTGTAGCAGTGTGAAGCAACTTTGTGCTGGTTTATGATACGTTTATTTATTGTAATTTGGCCTATTGCTGAAACAGCTCTTGCGAGTGATAACTGACAGCAGTGAAGAACGTTTTAAAAGTACGAATACCCAGTTCATTTTAGAATTGAAAATTATTTTTTCTTAAATGTAACAGTGTGAGAAAAACTTGCCTACTACTGTATATAGTAGATACCAGCGTTGCTGTGGACCATGTGGCATGTTTGTAGGGGCGTACGTTCTAATAATTTTCATAATAATAACATGAAACGTGGACAGTGCTGTGTCGTGAGTGCATGATTGTGTATTTACGTAGAAGTATTAGTGAAATATACGGTACGGTAATTTCTTATTAGTTTCAACTATCGTAAATTTGCCATGTGAGAAACTAGAAATTGTTCAATCTGGAAAATCTTCTCCAGATATGCCCAACATTAAAGGGACGCATAAAAACAAAAGTCAAGAGTACCTTGGTCATTTCCAAACTTCACAGTACAGTAAAATAGAATGGATTGCTGGAAGTTCCAAATTTAATAAACTGTTTGCTGGCCATGTTTACTCTTTGCAAGAGACCGGACTGTTTGGTCTGACACTGATTATGATAATCTGAGTAACTTGCACAATGCCATTCAAAAGCATGAAAAATCGCAGTCACACATTTCTGCACTATTACGTTTGGAAAATCTAGAATTGATGTTCAGCTTGATGCTCAATTGCGTGCGAGCACTGTGCAATATAATGAGACCGTTCGGAAAAACAGGAAGGTGCTCAAGCGATTGATTGATGTTGTGTGTTTTTTAGCTACTCACGAATCACCATTCCGTGGACATTCTGAGGGTGAAGATTCTTTGAACAGGGGTGCTTATTTGGGTGCATTGAACTTACTCGCCACTTACGATGCGACGTTAAGTACACACCTAGAAACATTGATCGTGTTCCGCGGGAATTCAAACAGGATACAAAATGACTTAATAAGAGCAGTCAGTGATGTAGTTTTGGAAAAGTGAAGTCAGAAATAAAACACGTTATTTTTGTTGCCCTTCTTCTTGACGAGACTTCAGACATTATGAATTTGTCTCAACTATCAACCACTCTGAGATACGTTGATTCTGAAAGTGGTAAAGTTCACGAAAGGTTCATTTCTCTCACTGATGTCAGCGCAGATCGAACAGCCAGTGGTTTGTTTGTACATGTGAAAAACATTGTTACTGAGTTTGACTTAAACTACATGTTGGTTGCACAAACGTTCGACGGAGCAGCTGTGATGGCCGGCCACACAAGTACAAGAATTCTTTCCGAAGGCCATATTTATACATATTTATTTATTCACAAGCTTAATCTGTTTTTGTCACAGTCATTTTCCTGTATCAAGGAATGTAGAATATTTTTTCAGACCTTAACGGAATTAGGATCATTTTTTCACAAGTCCTCTAAACGATCTCATCAACTGAAAGAATTTACCGCAAAGAGGATGCCTAGAAATGCTTCAACACGGTGGAATTTTTCATCTCGTCTTGTTCACACAGTGAAAGAACATCGCACTTCATTCCTTGAATTCTTTCGGAATGTTTTAGATGAAAGCTCAAACTGGGACAGTGAAACAGTTGTAGCGGCATAAGGTTTCATGAAATTTCTAACCAGCACTGAAACTTCCTTTTTGTTACTGATTTTTAGCAACATTTTCACCTTCACTGATATCCTTTTCAATATCCTTCAATCCAAGCCTTTAGACGTCCTATATTGCTCCCAAAAAGTTCAGGAAATCGAAAGAGAGATACTAAACCTCAGGAAAAAGTGCGACGTAATTTGGGCCGAGTCTCTGGTCTATCATGGTGTCGAAGACTCTCTACCAACTAAACGACAATGTTGGGAAGAAGATCTAATAATGTCAAGGAAATTCCTTCACCGCTCTATTTTTGACAACATTGTTGTACAATTAGACGAACGATTTGGGTCATTAAACGAATTACAGTTTACTTCCTTGTTGGATCCTCTGAAATATGAAGCGTACAAAGCTACTTTTCCTCATTCTGCTTTTGAAAGTCTTAAACTGTCCTATAAAGACTTGTTTGATTTTATCCGATTGAAGAATGAACTTACCGTGCTGTATTCGTTTGATGAATTTTATGGTCAGCACCCTCATCAGTTAGTGTGTTCTCTGAAAAGCAAACAATTAGATACAGCCCTGCCTGAAGTGTACAAATTGGGTGTACTTATAGTAACTGTTCCAAGCACCAACAGCGTCAGTTGAAAGATCGTATTCAGCCCTCAGGAGGATTAAGACTTATCAGAGGTCAACACAGAGTCAAGAGCGGCTATCAGGCTTGGCAGTTCTGTCCATAGAAAAGGAAGTTCTGCACCAACTCAAAAGCACAGACACATTTTATGATAATGTCATCACAACATTTACAAAACAAGAGAGACGACTAGATTTCACCTTCAAGTAGACTCAAAGCAACCAAAAATCTTGTGGAGGGACTTAATGCACAGTTTTTGTTAGTAGTAGAGCATACAGTGGACAATAGAAGAACGTCTCACAAACACGTAGCAAATAAGTTACTATCAATTTTTGATAGGCCTGTATGTACAATGCAATATGCATGATGCTGTAGCATTAGTGTCAGAGGTATTTCAAGTTGGCTTCTATGCTGAAGGGTGAAAAGTGTAACATGACAGAGAGTTTTCTGATACATACATAAGAGATCAAAGAGTTTTTTAAACTGAATAGTGAGGGGTGATACATGAAATAGACGTGATTTCTACTAATCTATGTACTTTGATGTAGGAAACTGAATAAAATAACAATTTTTATACAAAAATGCAAGAATGACACGTTTGTCTTCCTATTTTTTAAACGGATTATGCAATGTCATTGCGCATAAATAAACTATTTCTATACATCTCAATAAGTTAATTGCAGCTTTAAAAATTATATTGATTTTTTAAATCTATAGATGTGATGTCACTAGTTATTTTGTGTTTCCTGAAGAGCCAAGGATTTGACATGATACCGTACGCTCTGGTTAGAAGTTCTTCAATTTTCATGAGATTACACATAGGTACCCGTAAGTCTATATGGTTACAGCTTGGTTACATTCGTTTATATAATGATGCTCTTTAAATTATACTTCCTAGTCCGGTAATTAGTACGTCCTACCTTGGACAGCATACCCACTTTTCAAAACCACCGCACGCCACTGCGTTCTGGGCTTTATAATGATCTCATTTTTTTGCCTATGAGGCTCATATATCACCGATTCATGGCAACGATGGAATGGGCCTCAGAAGGATGCAACTGTGGCCTTAATTAAGGTTTGACCTTAGTATCTGCCTGCCTATTGCAAAGAAGGGGAACCATCTTCAAGATAACTGACAGCGGGGTTCGAACCCACCACTGCCCAAGCTCAATTTCATACATACATGACCACACTGCACAGCATACTTGTTGGGTGTTTTGTAATAGAAAATTAAATATATTGATAAACAATCATTAACTGAAATTGTTTAATTTGAATGTAAAATTAACATTAATAGCATTAGCACCAGTGTTCTCCCCAGAAATGTTTGTCAGGCGGGTGGCAAGAATGAGTAGCCGGGCGGGGAATACTACGTAAAACTTCAATATGAATATATATTTTAATTCGTTCCCCTCAGGGCGTTAACAATAATATCAGACAGGTAAATATTAACTGCATAATTGAACTAGTTATCACGAACAAGTTATAACAAATTACGTTGAACTCCTAGTGTTCTATTGCTCCTTCCAAATCATCTTACAGTGGACTTAGGCCTCCCAGTCGGTTGCTGTGGATATGTGGGCAGCATCTTTATACAGCATCCTTGATAGGGGTCCTGGATAGATGGAGTGACGAAAGTGCCTTGAACACACAGTGCGGTTCCTCAGCTGCTTCGGAGGAAGCTGCCGCAACCGTTCGACCCCCACAACGTCCAACCACTCTCTGCAAATGTTAGGTCTAGCAACAGGGAAATGATGAAATAAGATTCCCTGTTGCCAGCCTTCTTCGCTATCTGTGTAAATTCCACAGATCTGACATTTTTCGTGCATGGTCTGAGACATGAAAAGAAATAGAAGAAAATAATTAAGGACACTGTAATCAGTTTATATTTTTACTGCTAATACCAATACTATCAAAACGATAGTGGCCTATCAGACATAGGCCTAGTAAAACATTACATCAACTGAATTTTAAGGTGTCTGTTTCAAGTAGGCTTATGTAACTATCGTATCAACCACCATGCAAAAAGGTAATAAAAAGGTGACAGCCAAAAATAATAGCAACTATCAATCATTAACTTATTAACTTACTTAACCTCCTGCGGCCTAGTATCCTTTTAATATGATTTTATTTAAAAATAGAATGGAATATCCGCAAACATTATTCAAACAATATGATAAAATAAACAGAACATTTAGGCCTAGCGATTATGTTTCAATTTTTTTTCTATTGGCTTTACATTGAACCGACACAGATATGTCTTATGGCGACGATGGGACAGGAAAGGGCTAGGACTGGGAAGGAAGCGGCCGTGTCCTTAATTAAGGTACAGCCCCAGCATTTGCCTGGTGTGAAAATGGGAAACCACGGAAAACCATCTTCAGGGCTGCCGATAGTGGGGTTCGAACCTACTATCTCCCGAATACTGTATACTGGCCGCACTTATGTTTCAAATTATCCGAAATTCATTTGCCTTGGTGTGGGTATGTTTTCATGTTCTGGCCACAGGAGATTAGTAAAACAAGAACAGTAAGGATGCTTACCTCAAATATCTTGTACTTTTTCTTCAAACACGCAAACGAAGATAACAGATATACGCATACAAATCAAAATGAAGCAAAATGTCACAAACGTCAAAAACGTGGTCGTCCCACGTGGTCCAAGTTGTCAAACTCAAATCGACCAATAGCAATCGGGAGATGATTCTACCAATAGGAGCTGCCGTATTCGTCACGTTGGCTTAGGGTGAGTGACGTGATGTACAACAGCGCACCCACGCGAGTGGAGGGCGAAAGTATTCAGTCTGAGCCGGGCCCTCGGAAGGGTAGGGCCTATGCCGCTGTCAAACCCTTGAACCAGTCGACAGACACACTCGGATCAAGGCCACAAGGAGCGACACTGTCCAACCTCTCAACACGCCCTGGTGGGCTCCGTCAAAACCACTGCCTGCTCGATCTGCATCCGATGGCTGCTTATACTGCCTGCTCATTCCATATTCAAACGTGTAACACGACTTACAAACAATCTGCCGCTAGATCGCAGCACCAGACGTACCCAGTTATCGCGTGAATACAGCTAGATAAGCACACAGGCAAAATTTAAAATCTGAAAGTAACAGAAAAATTAAAGAATTGTACGCATAAAGTGATGCTCTAGAGAGTGATAGCTTCAGGACTTTTCGAGAAAGAGATTTCGACGAACAAGAAAACCTGGAAACTTTGTCTGTATGGAACTACATTACTAAGTAGAGGTTTCACGAATTTGGCCGCCACAGTTTCTGGCAGAAGTTCCGGGTGCTTATTGTTACTAAAACACTTTAAAATCTTACAGTGGCATAAAGGAGGTAGAACATAGTTTTTTATAGTCTGGAACAGACTTGCAGATTTCTTGCTGTACGGTAGAGCCGCCTCAACAAATTTCTGTAGCCCCATAATTAGGCCAATAAATCGTTGCTGGGGATAGCGCAGTCCTCCTCTATCCGACTGTCTGATTAAGTTCATCAATGGGGATGCATTAACTGAGGTGGAAACGTTACCCAAGCATGTGCTGCATTTTTTTCTTCGATTACACGCACTAAATATCCACACACTAATGCATGGGAAGCAGTTTCCAAAATGACACACACTGACTCAGGGGGCTCACGAATCAAGTACATACTCAGCGGGCATCACTGGTTCTGTTTCGTCAAGTCCGGGAGAGGTTACTGAGGCAGAACATTTTGAATTTTGCTTGTGAATAACGTTAGCACCATCGGTAGACATTCAAATACCGGAATTCAGAATTCTCTTTATGGAATTCTGAGTAGCCCGGGAGTCAGTCATGTCATTGCACCCTCCTCCCATTCTTATAGAATTAAACATGGCTTCAACTGGATCTCCTGAAAAATCCCGTGTCATGGAATGAAATACCACGGCATTCTGGTTTCCCTTTCTTTGATTTGCAGAAAGGCACGCAGTAGTACACTATTTTCACTGTAAACAAATACAGTACTACAATATTTCCCGCTATTTCATTCCGACCAAGGATCATATAAGAGTTCAGGAGTTCAGGAGCCGGTTGGTGCTGCCACCTGCTGTGGGTATTTGTAAACGGAGTGTTTCATTTAGTGCCATGTTAAAATGTTGTAATGAGCAGGCAGTATAAGCAGCCATCAGATGCAGATCGAGCAGGCAGTGGTCAAAACACACCTTGCGGTAACAAAGCTCGCACATAGATAGCGCAAGAGTACATGTTGCTGTCCACAGTACGATCGAACACACTAGATATAACTTGCAGGAACGCACGCACTGCCATTACCCAATAGCCGTACATACAATGAGTAGTATTATCCTCCACTTAGTCAGATAGTGTTGAATTCCAGTTTCAAATAGATAATGGCAATATTACCAATCATCACATCGGCACATTATCAGTCACAGTCCAACAGTAAAATGCTTAATCCACAAAATGTTACTTGTGCGGATAGTTCATACAATTTAATAAGTGTCGCGAAAACAGTTGATAGTCCAAATAATATTACATTATTAATGTTTCTTTTGCGTAATAACGCCTCACCAATGAAGACACCACGTTATCATCCCTCGTCGAAACTACGATCAATCCCTCGTCGAAAACACGTTCGAAGAAGCCACGATTAATTCCACGCTGGAGATGACGTTCTACGCAGTGTAATATCACGACACTTCGCCAGGGTTTCCGATGTTCTTTTAAAGAGAAATGTTGAAACACGGAAAGTTCAATGGCACAATATAATGGGCTGTAGAACTCTTAATTATCGTTAAAGAATTGTATTATACACTGACATAAGTCTTAATGCACAGTTTGTATTCTCACTTTTGCTTAACGATGTTAAATGCGTGACTCAGAATATCACAGTCTATGCTACAGTGTGATCCATAAGTCGAGTTAATGCAGTAATGACCTACAGTCGTTTTCAATATGGAAAACATAGTCTTTCACTCACAGTTTATAAAATGAATTGAACACTCACAGTTCATAACAGTCACTGATTATGTCTTAAATTCACTCGTAGAGTAACCATCACAGTCCATGAAACACTCGAGAAAATGCAATTAATATCGCTCCTAGAACAGTCTCTTGAATATTAATGTTCATAGATTAAGAGGTTTTTATGACTGAATTTGCATCACACGAGTTCGTATGACCTAATATTGCCATAAAATGTCCTTAACATTTAGTTAGTTTCTCATGATAATAATCGAAAGTTCGAGAAAATACGTGAAAAATAGTCACATTTAATACTGTCAATTATTGAATATTCTAGTGGAATGGCATTTCAAACAGTTCACAATCGTAACAGTATACGAGAAATGCGTCTCAGAATTAATTAAATTGTCATAAGTTGAAAGTTCAGTTTATCACGCACAATGTCCTAATATGCTGTCACTGTCACTGACAAAGTTCAAAATTATGAGAGATTGACAAAGTCCACAGTACCGTCTCCTGGTAAATTAAACACTTGAATTCTCAATTATACTTCAATGCACAGTCTCTGTCGTAAATTCACTTGGTTAAGACACTCGTAAATCTTATACAATGAAGATTCAGTCAGAGAAAATTTTATAACATTTCACACGTCACGACGCGGTTGGAACTTCACTTGCGACGACCTCGCACAATTTCAAAGTTCCAGAGTGTAACTTTCAAAGCGCGACGGAGGATAGTGACGTCTAGTCATGAGTTGTAGAGTTTAAGATACACTGTGACACACACTGACTATACCCTCGGGTCGTCGACCTATTTATATCTGGTTGGAAGCAGCTCCCTGAGTCGGGCGACAGAGGAGTTGATATACTTCCCAAACTTCAACTCGTTATATCTTTGAAACCACTAGGCGGATTATTCTCAAATTTGCAACGTTGTACTTTTAAAATGTAAGCTACAATTTGGTGTTAGTCTCCTATTTATTGGTTAAGTCGTTGAGAATATAAAAAATTGTTTCGAGACGTTTCTGCGGGGAGGTGAGATACATGCGGTTACTGACGTCACTCGACCTTGCCCCACTCATGCTGTCTTCCTCACGCAGAGCAGGATGGACGAGAACGTTCTCTCGTACAGTTGTTCGTACGTCGTAACTTAGCCGTTCTCTCATGAATAAAGATTTTACAACACATATGTGCCAGGGCCTATGCCTTCCTGGTACAATACTCTATGGGTAGGGAATGGTTGCAACTATTTGGGCTTAAGAGTGACATGGTTTTTTAGCACACTGTGGTGTGTGCAGCAAGGTAAACCTCTTTCAGAACTTTTAACATACAAGAGGAGTTTCGAAGCGATAGCCTAGATTATTCCATTAGTACAGATTTACGATACGTACTATTTGTCGCCTGGAGCAGCTGCATGATACTAATCACACCCAGCATGAGATGTGTTCGAAGGATTCGGAGTTCGAATCTATTTACAAGATTTTCAATTTTATTTTATAGTATACTCGTAAAGGCATTCGTAATTAAGGTTTGACCTCCTTAAGTCTCGAAATGGTCCACCTCTTGCTGTATGGGTTAGTGCGATTAGAGTGTAACGGGGTCATTTCATACAATCTCCCCGGTTCAGGATGCGCCAGTGACGTCTGGAAATAACGAAGAAGCTGTTCAAAATACAATAGGGTAAACCCGCACACAAGCTCACGGACCGTTGGAAATGTACTGAACATCAGTCGTGTATCCGCAATGGGCATATTGCTTCTTTCTTTCTTTCTGTCTTTCTTTCTTTCTGTCTTTCTTTCGTTCTGTCTTAATCTGTTTATGCTCCAGGGTTGGTTTTTCCATCGGGCTCAGTGAGGGATCCTACCTCTACCGCCTCAAGGGCAGTGTCCTGGAGCATGAGACTTCGAGTCGGGTTATAAAATTGGGGAGGAGTAGCAGTACCTCATCCAGGCAGCTTCACCTGCTGTGCTGAACAGTTCTTGTGGGGTGGGGTGGGTGGGGTGGGGTAGGATAAGGTGTGGTGGGGTAAGGTGGGGTGGGGTGGGGTGGGGAGAATTGGAAGGGATAGACAACGAATTGGGAAGGAAGCGGCCGTGGCCTTAAGTTAGGTACCATCCCGGCATTTGCCTGGAAGAAAAGTGGGAAACCGCGAAAAACTACTTCAAAGATGGCTGAGGCGGGAATCGAGCCCTTCTCTATTCTCTATTCAGTTGATCATCCCGGCATTTGCCTGGAAAAAAGTGGGAAACCACGAAAAACTACTTCGAGGATGGCTGAGGCGGGAATCGAGCCCTTCTCTATTCAGGCTGAGTGGCCCCCTTCCAGCCCTCGTACCATTTTTCAAATTTCGTGATAGAGCCGGGAATTGAACCCGGGCCTCCGGGGGATGACAGATAATCACGCTAACCACTACATCACGGAAGTGGACCTGTGCACATTGCGCGGCCATAAATTCCACCCATCCCATCAGCAACTACACCAGAAACTTCACGGAGATAAATTTCAAAAACTGATAGTATTTTCGCAATGTTACGGAGTTATCCGTGGAAGGCAGAGGTGGAAGAAGGTGCGGGCTGGAATGGGTCTAACTACAAGTCTTAAAGATGAATTTAAAATTTAAATAAAGGTTATATTTTCAACAGATAACAACGGTTAACAATTCTCACTAGGTGAAATAAAAAAAAGAACAATCAGGTACAATGCAACACTACAAATTCTGGGCTACGAGCCCCAAAGTCTGAGCTCTCAGCTCACAACCACAAATTACCAAAGGGCAGAAAACCCCTTCATTACCGGGAGCGTTAGCTCCAAAGACACATATTGGGCCTCCTAGAGGCACATCTATCACATTAGAAAGAGCTAACCTGCTCTCAATTTCTCACGCCTGTTAAAGGCAACAACAAACGTTCCTCTAAACTGCCTCTCAAGGCACAATTATAAGGACACGGGTATCTAGTACCCAACCTACGAGGCCTGAATAGCAAATTAAAGGTTAATTAAATGGCCCAAACACAAAGATGAATGGAGGCGAGTACTTGCACTCCTACACTAAAGCTTGTTAAAACCTATGTGGCGCTAGGCCGATAACACAGGGGCTAATCCCAAGCTAGGAAGGTGACTCGTATGAGGAAACTTTAACACATTAAGGAAGCGTAGAAACGGTTATGAAAACGTAGTCACCTCAATTTCAAAATGAAGGGGAGCTCGAGAGGGTAAAGCACTCTCTATCCCCGAATTACAGTTCAAGAAATTGTAGTTTTTACATAGAGTGAAAATGGATTTACATTTTAAAGAGATGGGTTACATATTAAAGGTTTCGAACCCTCCCCGAGAGTTGAACTGCTGTCTGAAGAACGAGGCGCTTCCCGCCCCCTGCTACATCTTCACACACTGAGAAAGATGTTATAAGAGTGGCCCGGAGACAAGAAAATCAGCAGTTTTTATACCCTCGTGGAAAATTCGAGACCTTTCATGAATGATTACGACCCGCCCACAAAGTTTTATTGGATAACAGCAAAAACTTATACACAAGGCGATGAAGAAACACCTTATTGGTGGAAAATTAATTACAGAAATTCCTGATTGGCTACATTCAAAACAGGCGGAAAGAAAGGATTAATATTTCCAACCCACAAATGACAGAACAAAATTTAGTAAAGACAAAACTTATGAATACAAAATTTCTTCAAGAAAGTTCATTCCTTCACACTAGAGTGCATAATCATAGTTTTTGGGTAGAGACCTCTGTTAGAGAATGTCCACACTTCTTGATCAATGAAAAACTAAAGCAAATCAAAAACACACAATGACATCTTTTGATAAACAGTAGAGTTAGTTCAGTTGTTAAAGAAATTGTAGTTTTTACAGTAGGGAGGTATTTTAAGGCGGAAAATTCAAAAGTGCGGCGTAGAGGTGTACCAACCGGTACAGATATTGCAAAGAATGGAAGATGTAGCAAATTTCTTAAAGGACATTCTCTTTAGTGACGAATCCAGAGTTCACAACAACGGAACTGTTAATCGTTATAATGTCCATCACTGGGGCGTTGAAAATCCTCACTGGATAAGGGAAAATCGATTTCAGGTGGTGCGGTGTATAATAGGCGACAAGATAATTGAACCATATATTTTTCGAAGGAAGCCTCACAGGACAACGGTACGTATCTATAGTTTATTTGTGAATACCTCCCCCACTTATTGAAAAATGTGCCCCTTGTGACGCTGTTAAGGACGTCGTTCCAACAGGATGGGGCTCGTCACACTGGTCGTTGGCAGTACGGAACCACTTGCATAGGACATATCCTGGACGATGGATTGGACGAGGGGTGTCCTATCACATTGACGGCTAGATCACCTGACCGTACTCCACTAGATTTTTTCTCCTGAGGTTACAGTCTATGAACAGCAGCCAGAGAACCCGGATCATTTACGGCTGCTCTTCACTGAAGCTTGCAGGCAGGTCACACCGCATATGTTGCAGAAAGCAAGAATCTCTCTCCTCCACCGTGCTCAGATATGCGTTAACGAAGGAGGTGGTCATTTTGAACATCGGTTCATTAACCGAATGAACCATACACAAGCCCTTTGCACTTCTGTCGGCAATAGTTTACTGCAATAGCTCTTTTAAGAGCTACTTGTAAACAAACATAGAGTAGCTGCAATAAGAGAACTGATCATGATTTGCATTTGTCTTCAACAACGCGATCCATACGAACATTAACAACGAAATAAAATTATTCGTCCTACATCGAGCCTCCGTCTAACGAGCATCGGCTTCATCCTCTAACTCTCAGCACGCTCGGCTACTCCGCGTTGTCATTGACCGCTGTTATGTCTATACTAATTCTAATCATTCAGACATCCTATTCTCTGTATATGACCTTAACGTGATACCGAATTTTCACGATTTTTTACCATCATTCGGTATTGTATCATTAATGCTGATTTAGGTGACACGAATAAACGAATTATAGACCAGACATTGGTGCGAGTAGCCAAGGTCAATATTTTTAGGTTAGACTATAATCTGCGGATTGCATAAAACCGAGTGAATAGGGGCAGTTTTACCACGCGGTATAATATAAAACTAAACATACATATTATGCCGATATACACTGAGTGGCCAAAAGTGAAAACTGCAGCAATACAGCGAGGCATCGACTCTATAACGTGCTAGAATCGTTCTGGAGGGATCTGGGCCCAAGCATCTTGCACTGCTACCCACAACTGATCTTGTGTAGTTGGTGCGGTGTTCGTGGAGCGTACACCATCATCGACAGCATCCCATAAATACTCGACTGGATTAAGATCAGGGGATCTGGAGGGCCAGTCCATGGTCGTAACTTCGAGTGCTCCTCCAACCACCTGCGTGCCACCACAGAGCAGTGACATGGCGCATTGTCTTGTTGAAACATGCCATCTTCATCAGGGTACTGTAGGGCCAGAAAGGAATGCAGATGGTCTGAAAGAATGTTCATATAATGTCCACCTGTCAGTGCTTCTGCAGCCGGACAACGGGGTCTAATTGCAACCATGAGAACGTCGCCCAGACTAGAACTGAGCCACCTCTCGCCTGGGCACAACCGTGTTGACACGCAGGATCCATAGCTTCATGGGGCATACGCCACACTCTCACGCGCCCATCAGCTCGATACAACTGGAAGAGGGATTCATCGGACCATACCATACGCCGCCACTGTTCCAATGTACATTGCCGATGTTCGCGAGCCCATGCACGCCGTTGAGCTCTGTGCCGAGATGTCAGCAAAGGGACCCGAGTTGGTCGTCGGCTGGTGAAGCCTCTGCGGTGCAGCTGTCTCCTTAAGTCCTGGTAGAAATGGGTTCCTGACTTCCATTCAACCGGGCGGTGATTTGACTCACAGTAGCCCGTCGAGCGCCCAGTATGGCCTGCGGACGTGATGTCCATTCGTTAAACACCTGTGGTCTTCCCATGCGGCGGTTTACGAGGGTGGTAACATTCTCTCTGCGATTTTGAAGATCCCCCTCGACACTGTTGACCTCGGAAACCCGAATTCGCGTGTAAGCTCTGCAATTCTATGGTCCATGCACCGTGCGCCGATGATCGTCTCACGTTCAAAGTCGGTTAACTCACAACGTGTTATAATCTTCATGACGCTGTGTCTGTGAAGGACTGTTCAGCTACGCCGCAGCTAGCCGCAACGCTCAGCGGTCATACACGGCACTTTTTTCTAATTGGACAACCCTTCCCGTGACTTTTGGCCACTCAGTGTAGTATGAAGTGAAGTAACTTATGATTATGTATATTATTTTTGTTAGAGATTACAAAAACAAATATAAATATGGATGTTTCAATAAAAGATATTTCGCAAGTGTGATTCATCACGGCTTTTAACTACTGAAAAACTGGATCGAATCACACGTAAGGAATGTATGTTATTGTTGTATTTTACTCTCCTTAAAAGACTGGGAAACTTTTATGCTAGTTGAACTGAAAACAAGAAACCAGACAAGAAACACTCAACGGAAGTTGGAATCCTAAATTAATTTATTTCTTTATAAAATTATCCCGTTGTGATGCCACATGAACGAATGAAACACGGAACGTCACAATCTCAAGCAGTGCTATTTTTTCTGGAAGAAAGTTAACCGGTATTCCCAAAGAGTATTGTTTCTGTCCGGTTCCAAATTGATTACTTCTAGACATATTGAGAGGTTTTAATGTTTCACGATTAACCAGTCTTTTTTCTTTTCGGCATCATATACTTTATGGTATACGGTAGATAACTATGAATGAAAGTTAATCTATCGACACTTCCTGACGCCATAAGAAGAAGAGGCGCCACCTTACATCCATCATCCGCATGCGTTTGGGACACGGCTGTTACCCCAGCCATTTACATAGAATCAGTGTGTTGAACTCTCCCATGTGTGATTGTGATCCGTCAAGTGTTGCAGATCTGTACCACATAATATTGGCTTGTAAGCACCAACAAGTTGCTCAAAATCGTCTATATAAAAGGCTACACGAACTTCGAATCACCCTCCCTACCAGTGTTACAGTGCTACTATCCCCTTTTAACCGTGAAGTCTATTTAGTTCTAGTTCAGTATCTCCGTGAAACAAATTTGACCATATGAACGTTTCTGGGACCATCAGAAAGTGCTGAATGTTTATTTGATATGTTTCTAAAAGTGTTTTCTATTTCAGTCGTGAATGTTTTATTTGTTTATCATATGCTTCTCTTAGGTAACCCATTCATTGCCTTATTCATGTATGTGTGTATGGTGGCTCATGGTCGCAAGACCGAAAGCCAAAATTTTTTTAAAAAATGATGATAGTGAGGTAGGGGAGAGTGAAACCCGGTGTCGGCACGTAGCCTACTCCTGTCGAATAATACCAAGCTTAACGTCGCCATCCGACGGATGTTCACTCCATATGAACACTGGCTCGCAGTCTATTGATTAGAAATTATATACCACCTCCTCTCTTACCCTGCCGGCCAATATGCTGATGGTGAAATTATTTTCGACCTACGGGACTCGAACCGACCAACTACGGTGTCAGGCCATATAGACTTAAATGATCATGGCCACAAGGCGGGCTATGAAAATATTGATGTTGCAAGATCGATTACCGTACGTGCAGGACACCTCTGTATAAACCTCTGCGAATATATTTCAATAAAGGAAATGTAAGGAATGTAAGATATTTACAAACGTTACGCCCGTCTTCCGTCGTAACAACAACCGGAAGGCGTGGACGGGCAGTTCACTTTAAAATTCGGTGGAAGATCTCACTTGCATTTTCAATAATCTGACATGAAAAGACACTCTGGGCACCGGTAGAACAACGCCATAGTTGTAGGCTACATGAACTCCGCCTGTGGCTATTTCTGAAGTACTTTTTTCATCCGTCTCTTGGCACAAGCCAGAATAAATGTAGCTTCCACTGAAGTCTCAGTCTCATTTATGACTGTGACAGAAAGGAAGCCCCTGAGGTATGGTTGGTGCTGAGTAATGGTAAAATGAAATGGCGTATGGCTTTTAGTGCCGGGAGTGTCCGAGGACAAGTTCGGCTCGCCAGGTGCAGGTCTTTTGAATTGACGTTCGTAGGAGACCTACGCGTCGTGATGACGATGAAGTGATGATGAAGACGACACATACACCCAGCCCCGTGCCAGCGAAATTAACCAATTATGGTTAAAATTCCCGACCCTGCCGGAAACCGAACCCGGGACCCCTGTGACTAAAGGCCAGCACGGTAACCATTTAGCCATGGAGCCGGACTGAGTAATGGTGTGGTGATATGAAAGGAAGTAAAAATAGGCAACCGTCCTCTAGGCCTATATAACACTAATCAGAGAGACAAATGGAAGGGATCCGACACTTAAAAAACAAAGGTATCGGCCAAAAAAGCCAAAGGCCACGAAGCGTGAAAATGAAAGACTCCTTAGCCCTCGAATGCTCTGATAGCGTCGCGGGCACAAAAGAAGAAGAGCTGTCCAAGGGAGGTCAGATAGGATAGGTGAAAGTGAGGAGCCTGGCACAAGTAAGTGGAAGTAATGCCAGGACTCGGCTAAGTGCCCCGTGGTCGCCAACCCACGCTCCCCAAGTTCAGAGCCCATGGGCCCCCTTTAGTCGCCTCTTACGACACGTAGGGAATACCGTGGGTGTTATTCTATCGCCGCCACCCACAGAGGGTCCAGTGAGAAGAGCAATAGAAAACTACTTCACTCCTCATCTTGCCTAGTACACATTATTTTGGCGGCACCATCCAGTTTTCCCTATAACCACATAACTTTTAGTGGTGCTATTTGAGGATCCATCCAGCCTTTGGGCTGATGACCTAACAAAACAAACAATATGAATCAGGTTGCCAACGCTCCAAATATGTACTTTGCAGGCTGGCTAACGGAGGTGTTAAAGGCTTCGATTCGATGCCCCGTCTAGCAGTTGAAAAATTTAGGAACGAAACTTATACTCCTCGATCCCCCTGAGGATGAGGACGGTAGAATAGGATCCATGATACCCTCTGCCTGTCGTAAGAGGTGACTAAAAGGGGCACTAAGGGTTATCAACTTGCGAGCGTGGTTTGATGACCACGGCTTCCCTAGCTGAGTCTGGAATTGCTTCCATTTTTTGTGTCAGGCTTCTCATTTCCATCTTTCCTATGTGACCTCCCTTGGTTAACTCTTATTCTCTTCCGACCCTGACAGTATTAGGTTTACGAGGCCTCCGTGGCCTTTATTTCTTTTGCCGATGCCTTCATTCACAGGAAAAGGAAGGTTGTAACTTTAGGTGACCTTTGTCAAGATTATAGCCATGAGACCTTCGGTTGCGTGTGAATTCCGAATCACAGGGGAGCGACTTTGCATTTTAAAAATTCCCACCTTCCTTGTTCAGGATTCGAACCACGACTGCCTTGACTATCACGGCCACGCATAAAAATAACCACTCTATCCTACTTATTAGTGTCGAGATTATGAATAATCCGCTCCTTTAAGCGCCTTAAACCTTACCCGACATCTGTCGGGAAAGCACCGACATTACGAAATTCCCTTTCCGGACGCGTGTCGAGCGAGCCCTGGCATGATATTGCATCGCTCACCGCTCGTCTCACGTCTCTCATTCGACAAAATACATGTTGCTAATCTGTTCTTTAAAAAAGAAGGATTTAATTCTTTTATTTACATATACATGGAGATACTGAAGCATCGTATTAAACTGTTGATACACGCAGAAATGTATTTGCACTCATATTTCGTTAGAGATCACTGTGTTTTACGGACGTCGGAAAATTTACTATTTTTTGGAGTACTCAATTTAGGTTTAGGTATCCTGAGCTTTGAGGTGAAAACCTCCTTACTCGGCCGCCCACCTTTCATTTCTTTTTTTCTGTCCCCACACTTGTTGATAACACCGATGCTACTCTCAATTTTAGTAGTTGCACTGATAGTCTTCTCGCACGCTTCCCATGAGCCTGCACCCGGTGGTAAGGCAGTTGCTCCGATTTCTTTAAGCGAGTCTATCTCTTCATTAACTGTCGCAGCGCCTCCACCTGTCAACTCCCTTGTTTCAACTAGTTTCTTCTTTTTGTGGCAGTGGTCGTATGGAGGGTTATCAGGTAACAGCTTATTTACCATACACACTTTGGTTCCGTCGTGTTTCACGCCCAGACGCTGCAGGTCATTGTTTAAAACACCTGTACCTGCAGACTGGTTAATTTCCGTACCTGTACGCCCATTTAATGTAAGTTCATCGATATCATAATTTTGGACTCTTTCTGTAACTTCATATTTTTCATCAAATGTTTCAGAAGAGTCATGACTACTGGTATACGATACTCGGTCTTCAGTGTTATAAGATTCCACTGCATTAATTACCTCTTCTTTCCGATCGGAATGTTCTACTGTTTCATGACTGTCTGCATATTGACTACTAGAATAGTCGCAGGAAGCTAAGGATGAAGTTATGTAGCCATGAACTTCAAAGGATTTAACACTATTATCATCATCGTCTAGACCTACCTGACTACCACCTTCTGCAGTTTCTGTCAGGATTTCAAAAGAACTGTCACGTAACACACTAGAAGCATTGGAATCTGTTAGGCTAGAGTTCCTTTCAACATCCATATCCTGTTCTTCTGAACTGTGCTGAGAACTGTCGTCCTCCTCGACAGTACTCAGCCTTGTAGTTCTGTTACTCTTTTCCATTTTCATACAGTCTACCTAGGTATACTGACCTCTGAATGGGTGTGATCGTCGTCAAAGAGATATTTTGACCCCAATGTCGTCTACGATGTCAGACTTGGCAACTCTAGTATTTATAGTTTTAAAGACATAATATGCCTCTGTATAGTGGTCATACAATAAGAGTTCCCTTTCAGGATGCAATCACCTTCGTATATTGAGTTATAATTGGAAAGAATTATCTTGCATAGAAATCGGTACTAATTTGAATTAAAGGTAATTTGGACTGAATAAGGAGTACATTTTCTCGCGCCAAACTTTATTCGCAGTAAATTACTGAGAACCGATCACATGGATCTCTAGATAACGATGTAGGTTGAGTAGAATAAATATGTTCTTTGTAAGTATCGCCATGGGTTTGAAGATTATTTACAAGCTCAAGAAGATCATCATCACCATCCATCTGACGTTTCTCCGCGAAGGTAAGCACGGAATCTACATCTCTTACATCAGTTTCCATTTCCACGATATCTCTTTCACATTGATTATTGCCCATTCCCTCAACATGATCTAACAAATTTGGTTCATTCTTGGATCCTATAATCAGAGTAATAATTCTAGGAGCAACAGTAACATTGTGGCTTTCTTTATCATCTTCAGAATCAACTGCTACATCAGCAGATACATCTCTGATAGCCTCGATCTTTGTCTCTTCGCTCTATCCATTATTATTTTCATTTGCAGGGTAATTTGAAATTGCATCTTTATGAACACGTACTTCATATGAAATTTGTTCAGTGAATTATTTTACGGAACATGCGTTTGTCATAGGGCTCTTGACTGCACATTACAGGCTTCAAAATTGGAATCTCCTTTCAGATTACTGGCCAATGAAATATTCTGACCTGATAAGATCTTTGGCTTTTTATTTGAATTCGAAAATATTGAGGTATATAGTAAAGATGTATCACCTATTGAGATATACCGTACTCTTCGGTAACAGAAATTTAAAAAATCATTTCGAGTACCGGTATCACATGTATCATTGTCATAAGTGCTCATGATCTCTGACACAGCAAATTTACTGACTTTGCAAACTTACAAATGCAAGGGGTATCTTCACGACTATAATTGTTGTTTTCTAATATATCTAATTGGAAGACGATTTTGAGGACTCTTCAAGAGACGTAGATGGTACCGAAATAGATGTGGTGAGATCGGGTTGAACGTCATATCCTTCAAATCGAAATGTTTTCCCGTACTGCGACGTTCTTGAGAATCTTTGTCACATGAAGGTCTCTGCCAACCTTGTGCTGTACAATACTGCTAGAAACTTCGTAGCACTACGGGTGCTCTTCCAGCCTATGGAGAAGTGCCTGAAGATGAAGAGCTTTCTTCCTGGCTGTGGGCATAGTCGGGGTCTATAATTTGTACTTGTTGTTCATTACGATCTTCGAATTCTGCAATAATTGATACAGAATCACTTACCTCACTTTCATATGAAATAGTGGAAATTAGGCAACACGTCATTATATTTTCGTTTAACTCAGTCCACATTACACAATTACATTACATTTGCACAATCTTTGGAAGTTTCGTTCTTTTCTCTATTTTTCGAGCCAGTAACTAAAATTGTTTGGTTTGGGAGAGATCACTAAGAAGAGAATCTTCGGTCGAATTGTCTTTGTCTTACAAATTTATACATTCGGATGTAGGAAAGTTCTTCCTTAAACTATCTCTCGGTCAGTTACGATAACTATGGCAAAAGTGATGTGCTAGTGCTGTTACTGGCAATTCTCTTAACCGCTCTTGTGAAGTCTTATTTCTTCCATCGGACTATCCTATTACATTACAGCTTATTTCTTCCTTGATATTGGCAGAGGACCCATTTTATATGAAGACTTCACGTTATCTTCTAGAGAAGTACCATTTTAATCTTCAGGGTCATTCTCTCTCTGTGTATTTGCTTTGAGACGAGATGGAATTATGTGGGATTTATGCCCACAGTGTGGAATAAGAACGGAGGAAATCAGCAGAACGAATGGAAATATTGTGTAAACTGTTAAAATAGATCTCTTAACGCTGAGGTATGATCTAGAATTCAAGTAAGTGAACGAAACAAATCGTAAATCAGGAATTTTGAATAATTATTAGGCCTTTGTTCCAAATGTTAGGTTAAGTGTCAAAGAGATTGTGTTGAAACAATACAGCGCTAACAGCAATATCTTAGACCGGAAGTGGTGAAATACGTTGTTATATAAACCCTAAAGTCGTAGCCACCTAAAGGACATGATGCCAACGAAGACCCTCTCTCAAGAGGAAGAAAAATGCAGAACTTGCGCGAAAGTATTCGATACAGAATCTCTATGGCCAAGTGGTGGTGGTGATTATTGTTTTCAGAGACAACTATCCTCTATTAGGTTCTTTATAATACACAGTTTGTTGCCAGTACATGGATGCATTCACGTATTACCCCACCACGCGAGTGGATCCCCAGAAAGAATGTGAACTAGCGCTGTGAGGTAAGCACAACGCACGGAAATGCCGTATAATCCGGTCAGATGATGTGCTGCCTCAACCATGCCTCAACCAACAAGCTAGAATGGCATTAGAGAGGCGGAAGCGCTGCCCGGCTAAAGCTAAATAAACGAAGTCCGCCATGTTTTCATTGATCACATAGGTAAGCAAGGGATCGTGGTTGTCGAATGACGAAAAATGTTGAAAATACGCATTATATAATCACTGGTGTAAAATTAAAGACCGTTATCCGAAAGTTTAGAACATCAATAATTTTAAGGAGTGCCAGTAACACCACTTCATCCATGTTGAGGCGCGAGGCCAACGTCACGATCAGTTAGTTGATTGTGAGGTACGGTACCGGTAGTTCGAAAAGGATATAAGGAGAATCGTCGTACAATGACATACGAACAGGCCGCGAAATTGGAACAAGAACATTACCCTGTTTAACTGTTGTGGTTGAGCGTAAATTACAATAAAAACCGTGGACATAAACGAGCATTTATGACAGAAATACTTTAAACGAAAACTATGAGCAGCAGCGGCTGTTGAGGGGAACTGGCGGAGAGGCACACTACTTTTTCACAAATTTATGTTCTTACTAAACACACATGAGTAAAGGAATGCATACCCGGATACACATCATACAATGTTAAATACTTGATCATTACTCATCTACTTAACTGTCATCTTCTTCATTTTAAGAGAAACTGTGGAATGAAATGTTGGTGTCCATTCGAAGAAGGCAGCGATCCAGACTCTTCATCACCCTAAGTATCTTGAACTATTTAAATGTACAGCACCTACTGTCACTAACGTATCTTGAACTACAGTATTTAAATGTACAGTACCTACTGTCACTAATGTATCTTCAACTATTTCAATATACCTACTGCCACTGAAATCTATCTGAAATACGTTCACAGCGCTATATACATTATGGAACTACCATTGGATGGCCTTGTAATCCAGAAGTCCATTCAAATTACTGTACCGACTGATAGGCCTATTAGGGTACTGAGTCTACCGAGCTCGATAGCTGCAGTCGCTTAAGTGCGGCCAGTATCCAGTATTCGGGAGATAGTAGGTTCGAACCCCACTATCGGCAGCCCTGAAGATGGTTTCCCGTGGTTTCCCATTTTCACACCAGGCAAATGCTGGGGCTGTACCTTAATTAAGGCCACGGCCGCTTCCTTCCAACTCCTAGCCCTTTCCTGTCCCATCGTCGCCATAAGACCTATCTGTGTCGGTGCGACGTAAAGCAACTTGCAAAAAAAAAAAAAAAAACTACTGAGTCTACAGGACGAATGAAGTACAGTGTACTCGCCCTGGCCATACAAATGAAGAATACGGTAGGGCCTTGCTCAACGACCGCAGTGTTATCCCTTTATTTAAACACGAATTCCATTCTTCTATGCCTTAAATTCACAAACTTAGAAATGACTTTATCGTCAAAGTCAGGCATATCGTAAATAAGGCCTTTCGCAATAGAAATCATTGCCAGAGCAGATAGTCGTTCGTCGGTCATTGTCTTGCGTAGAAATGTACGAGCCAGTGTCGAAAAACAGCGCTCTGCTTCGGCTGTGGACATGGGTGTTGTCACAATTATCCTGAGAAGCTTTAGCGTTTCTTTGAACGCTGATTTCAGATTATTTTCTAAAATAAAAGCGAGGAGTGGTAGAGCTCCTTTGACTTGCCTGAAATCTGTCCGTTTATAAATCACTTCTAATTCCGTCTTTAGCCTTTCTTTCTGCAACATTGGATAATGTAACACAGTAGAATTTAATACATTTTGTGGAAAGTTTATAGAGAATTTGTCAAATGAATCGGAGTACAGTAGCGTTGCAGCTTCAATATAGCCAGTAAATGCAAACCTATCATGCATCTGATTCATTACAACGTCACATACTTCTTTCGCTGCAATGGTCCTTGTGTCACTTACTCTACGTCTTTTATCGGAATTATTGTAGTCCGCGAGATCACATGAAATTGTATATATATCTTCACGTTGTTGTGTTACACACTTTGCGAAGTCAAAAATAGCCTTTTTTATTTGGACTGAATCTGTTTCGCGTTTTTTTGTAGCTGATTGTATAAAATGTAACATGCGGCATTAATTTGTGAAAAGTAGATAACCAGAACATGAATATGGTATCCTCAAAAGCACTGGCTTCATTTACGCTAACAGACGTTTTACCTTCTTCTATTCTACGAAAGCACTCAATCAGTTTATTTCTATTCTCATAAGCAGGCCCAGATTTACAAATGGGCGGGCTGGGCATTGTTTGCCCAGGGCGCTAATTACTTGAAATCGGGGCCTGCTCATAAGCTATATTCACCGTACGAATGTTGTAGTTCCAGCGAGTAGTGATTGTCCGAGGGAGTCTAGTCTTCATTATTTCATTCAAGAGGTCACTTCTGTGAGACGAGTTGGGGAAAAAAGTTGGAATTGCGGACAGGTTACAGAAAAATAATTTGACCTGGGGATTTACGAACAAGCCTTCTGCATTGTCAAATGTAGCTGGTGTCCATAACAATGAATGAAATGTGCATTAGGGTAGTGTACTTTCAATTTCGCCTGCACAACCCCTGTCCTTCCGCTCATTATGCTGGCTCCGTCATAACTCTGACAAATAAGTTTATGTGGTGTGTCCCTTAATATGGGTTTAATTTGCTCTAACAGACAGTGACTCATGACTCAATCCATCCGCTGTCCTGTCGGTTGGATTCATGAACCCCCAGAATCTTTCATGGAGGTGCATATCGAAAAACAAGTACCGGTACCAATTGGCATTTGTTTGAAACATCTGGTGTTTCATCTGCTTCTACTGCAACGAATTGGGATTCCCCAATTTCTGAAGAAATTTGTTCCCTGCACACATTCAACATACAATCAAGAAGCTCGTTCTGAATAGTCTTTGACTTTAAATAGCCTACAGAAGTTTTGGCCAGGTGTTCTTTCATATCAACGTCTATTTCAGCCGTAAAATTAATGAGACCTTTGAAAATTCCAGGATTTAGAGAATTTTCTGTCTCATCATGGCTACGGAGTGCCACTTCAAATACGCCACAGAATTGTATGCAGTGAATAATTCTGTGTAATATGTGCCTATTTTTCCTAACCTGATCATTGTGTTTGTAAATGGATTGGCGATAAGCCGAATCCAATTGAGACACTATATTAACTTTCCCTAGCACAGCTAATTCCATGCATGAATTGCTATGTTGGGAGGAACTTTCGTGTTTTTTAATTTCTTTCAAGTGTTTGAGATCTGTTACTCCGTCAGGCCATGTCCGAATAACATGCAAGGAAAACAGAAAAACGCATTCCTTGAATCACAGCCACACAACCACTCGTATTCTGTATACACCCCTGGCTGGAATCTACGTCGATATTCACGTCCGTCGCCCTTTATATTGTCCGACTTGCTCCAGTTGTAAATGAGGCGTTGGTCGACCGAGTGTCTTTATCTCAGCCTTTTCCTTTAGGGACAGTTGAGAAAAAGGTCTATTTAAAATATTATTCACAGAATTCATTGTACCGTACGTAGCCTACAGGTTAATCATACCTGTGTGATATACCTTAAACGAGTCTTCATAGGGATTCTGTATGTCCGCACACAAAACATGACAGATTTACTTTTAACGACACCACACTAAATATTACGAGATAGGATACTGACTAATTTCATTAGCCGGTACAGCATGTTTAGCAGACCGCAGATGACAGGCTTGGAACACGTTCTGCGCGATAAGGCTTCGCGTATTTTCGGAATCGTAGCGGGCTGGCTTCGGTCGGTAATGATCCAATCTCCCATTCAGTGCATGTTAAAAATTAGTTCCATGCATGCGTGAACGAAAATTACCTAAGAAAGAGTCAACAGCTAAGGGCACAGGGCCAGCATGACCGGCCAGCGTAGAACCCGCCGGAGGAAGCAAAGTACGTGTATGATGAAAACATTGACGCTCTAGCTGCATGCGGCGCCTAATATCAAAACTGAATATATCACCATTCAAATTGCCAGTATTTATAAAACCATGCATTAACAGTTACTTAGCTGGAGGGGCATGTCCTTTAAAGCGAGCCACTACTCTCTATGAGAGGTTACAACATCATTCAGATCATATTTTTAAACTTACTTCATGCCCGTGAGTACCACTACAATTGTTTTATGTAACTATTTTGTCATAGTGAAGGGGACAAACCTTTTCCCCCATTACCGTATCATACTGGAATTACTAGATGAAAGGTACCCTTGAAAGTTGTCCATTAGGCTATGAAGTGTAGCTTAATTTTAAATATTAATGTGACTGACATCTACAACAAACACTTCATAAACAGCAGTAAAATATACCATTTTCCATGTTTTGTGTACAGTTGACTGAATTAGGCCTACATCAAACCAATGCCCTTATTTGTTTTTACGTCGCACCGACACAGATAGGTTTTATGGTTTTATGGTGACGATGGGACACCTAGGAATGGGAATTAAGGCACAGCCCCAGCATTTGCCTGGTGTGAAAATGGGAAACTACCGAAAACCATCTTCAGGGCTGCCGACAGTGGGATTCGAGACCACTGTCTCCCAGATGCGAGCTCACAGCTGTGCATTCCTAACCGCACTGCCAACTCGCCTGGGTGTTTCCCATTTTAACACCAGGCAAATGCTGGGGTTTTCCCTTAAATATGGCCACGTTTGCTTCCTTCCCACTTGTAGGCCTTTCCTATCCAATAGTCGCCATAAGACCTACCTATGTCATTGCGACATACAGTTCCTCAAAATACTCTGTCACTCACTTTAGTACCACTCCACTACTACTACTATTACTACTACTACTACTACTACTACTTTCTTCATAACTACTAAGATGGCTTACATACGCTAACTTCTATAACAGCACCACTCAAACACAATGATAAACACTTGGCCTTTACGGTACTACCTGCAAACACGAAATAATTAACAACCGGGCGAGCTGGCCGTGCGGTCAGGGGGACGCGGTCGTGAGCTTGCATCCGGGATATAGTGGGTTCGAATCCCACTGTTGGCAGCCCTGAAGATGGTTTTCCGTGGTTTCCCACTTTCACACCAGGCAAATGTTGGGGCTGTATCTTAACTAAGGCCACGGCCGCTTCCTTCCAACTCCTAGGCCTTTCCTATCCCATCGTCGCCATAAGACCTATCTGTGTCAGTGCGACGTAAAGCAACTAGCAAAAAACAAATTAACATATACTTCAGGTCGTCTTGTCCTTCACATCCTAAGGTATGTTTACCCCTTAGTCCCGTTTCTTGATATGAGGTCGGGGATGATGTGAGATGAAATTATATGGCATGATTTTACAGCCGGATGTCCTTCCCAACAACATCTTCAGTTGAGGAGATTATGAAGATGAAGTGAATGATGGTGGAATGAAATCGTGTAAGGAGGTGGAAGGAATCGGCTGTGGAATAAGAACTGTCCCGGAATTTGCCTGGAAGTGAAAGTGGGAAACCACAGAAAACCATTCTCAGGTCAGCCGACGGTGGGACTCGAACCCATTTGTCTTCCCAATGTAGAGATCAGATCCATAGCCATAGCTTGTTAACACGTTCGGCCACTCTGCTCGGTCTTCAAGTCCTAATATCGACTTTAATTTTTCTCCTAGTAAACAAATATTCTAAAAATACTCTTGAACTTCTACTTCACTCGGCACTTTAGATCACTAACATCGATGGGATATCTACACTAGGTCTTGAGAACACATAACATATGGTAACTTAGAGTTAATGAATAAAATAACAACCAAATCTGCCATCTCTTTGCCAAGGTATTTCAAGACACTCCTTAACTGCAAATCCCCTGAAACCTCCTTTATCTATAAAGATAATCCCTAGTCCCTCCTACAGAAGAAGAAATGCAAACCATCATTCAGTCCCTGAAAAATAACAAAGCACCGGGAGAAGACTCAATAAGTAGACTTGAGACAAGGCAGTCAGTGAGCTGACTGTGATCCTGAAGAACATCTTGGAGACTGAGACACTACGAACTGACTGGACATCTGCTGTGATTCACCCCTTACACAAGAACAGTAGTTAATAACTACCAAAGGATTACGAGATATTTTCCAAGGCCTTACTGAACAGACCAAATCCCAACTGTTCCCCCAACTAGAAGAATATCAAGGGGGATTCAAGAAAGAATGCTCTTCTGCTGAACAGATCCTCAACCTGGTCAGTGTTAAGACAAGTTGAGATAGCAACCTTTAAAAGGCATATGACTCCATTGACAGGTCTTCCCTTACGAGTTCTGGCTTTGAATTGTATCGTTTTTCACCTCTAGACCAGAGAAGACCAAAACATGATTGCCTGGCATTTGTAGGTGCTTGGTACTTCTGGCGAGCTCAATAAGCTGCTGAGGTAGGATTACAAGTATTGCTAAGGAAGACAAAATAACTTCATCACCATCATCAGGACCCTCAGTGAACTACAGCTGGAGTAGGGAAAAACAGGAAAAGCCAATAGGTTCAACAGACTGAACCCAAACTAAAGCTGGCAACTGTTCAAGAACACTTACAACAGGTGTCTCTCCTGCAATACCAAAGTCAGACAGTAGTTAGTTAGTAATGTTTTCTTTTACCTGGCAAGATTAAGGCCTTCAGGCCTTCTCTTCCATCTAACCAGGCACTGAAATATACATATATTATATTGTATCACTTTACAATAATAGATTTGATACCGGTACCGTACTAATTCAATTAATAGTAATATGAGAATAATATGAGTGATAAGGTTAAATGAATATGAAATAAATTAGGCATAATAAAAGGATAAATTCTTAAAAGTAATATCCTAATTGTAAAAAGAGGTAGGACATAAAATTTAACAACATTTGAAAAACAGATCTTCCACCAGAACATCCATGGCAATAGAATGGTTGTAAGTAGCAGCATCAAGTTTACAGGTGAAACTTACTGGTGCATAAAATGTCTCCACAGAGCTTCCTTGAAAGTGTGAATAGCGCTTAACCCTCTGATACTTTCGGGAAGGAGGTTCCACTCCCGGCAGGCAATTATCGGGAATGATTTATCGTAGATGGCAGATCTATGGGTAGGTAAAGCAAGGATGGAATTATTAGTAGATCTGGTGTTAAGACTGTGATAAGAAGATAGGTATTTAAATATGAAGTAAGGTAAAATGACTGTGAAGAATGAAGGATTTTATGGAGATGGCAGAGGGTATGAACAGTGCATCAGATTTCTAGTCGGGGCCAAGATAGGTGGTTATATGAAGGAGTTACATGGTCATAGTATCGTAGGTTACAGACGTATCTCACACATGCATTTTGACCACGTTGTAATCTGCTCAATAACTTGCACCCAGTGTCTCTATAAATCATGTCACAATGGTCTAAATGAGGGAAAACCGGAGCTTCTACCAACATTCTTTTTTTAGTTTTTCAGGAAATAAGTATTTATACCCGCGCAGCATATGCAATGCGGAGAATGTTTTCTGAGTGATGTTCGTTATATGCGTTTTCCATGACATGTCATCATCGAAAGTAATGGCTAGGATTTTTACTGATGACGTGAATGGTATGTTAGTATTACGTAACCTTATAGATGGAATCTCTGGTCGATTGACCTTCGCGAGTAGTTTTGGGTATCCAAGGATGATGGCTTGTGTTTTTGCTGGATTTAACGTAAGACCACATTTCAAAGACCAAGAAGAAAACGATGTTAGATCCTGATTGATTTTGTCTATGGCCATAAATATTCGATCTGGAGATGTATGGAGATACATTTGTACATCGTCAGCGTAAATATGGCATTTGCAATGCATTAGGTTTTGGGAGAGATCATTAATGTAAATGAAAAAAGAGGGGTCCTAACACTGACCCTTAGGGCACACCACACTGCACGGACTGCCAAGTTGATTTGTTTAACCTATCTGTAACACACTGCTGATGGCCATACAGGTAGGAATGCAACCAAAGGAGAAAGGAGGGCACTGTCCAAGAAATGGAGGGAAAACAATGTCGAGAGCAAAATGTCAGTGTCAACAGAGTCAAAAGTTTGCTCAAGTGTAGAAGTATTAAAACTGTCACTTCTTTGTTGTCCATTGCTTCTCGAATGTCTTCTGTGACCTTCAGTAGTGCTGTTGTAGTACTGTGTGCTTGACGAAAACCAGATTGTAGTGGGTGAAGTAAGTTGTAAGTCATCATGTAGTCTGTTATTTGTCTATGAGCGATGAACACTAGCACTTTGGATAAAGCAGAAAGTATGCAGATGGCTCTATAGGCAGATGGTTCAGAAGGGGAAGCTACTTTTTTTAGAGGACATATAATGCCCGCTTTCCACGTTTTGGGAAATGTGCTGTCTACAAGGGAAGAGTTAATTATGTTAACTAGTGCAGGTAATATCACGTCCATATCATCTCTATTCCTATGCTGTCATTTCCTTTCACCGTTGATGTTACCAGATTTATAGCAAACCTGACTTGTGAGTCGGTTGCTGGACGGAAGTAGAAGTTTTCTCTGTCTGTTCGCATCTTTGCATAATTCCCATCAAGAGCTTCCTGTTTCAGGATTACATTTAATATGCAGTTAGATGAAAAATAATCGTTCAGTTTTTCCAAGGGTATATTTATTTCGTCATCGTCTCGTCCTTTGGTAATGCCAAAGCTCTTTATAGATTTCCACAACACAGCTGTTGAAACATTTGGTTGAATTAAACTGTGAGTGTGTCAAAATTACGCGTTTCTAATCTGTTGGGTCGTAGCGTTTCTCAGTCTCTTATAGTTAAGAAGATTGTCAGGAGTGCAATGTTTCCTAACTCGTCTGTAAGCAGCGCTCAGCCATAAGTGCTCTAATCTCATCTGAGAGCCAGGGAACTGGTTTCCGTGAAACTCGACCCGTCTTTTCAGGGGCATGTCTATCGTACGGCTCAGTCATATGATGATTGAAGCGTGCCACTTTGTCATTTTATGTCTTTAAGTTTAAATATGTCATGCTATGGCACTGCAACTGCGTCTTGTAAAAGTTTATTCTTATCAATTCATCGTAGATCTCGATATGAAATTATTTTCGGTTTGAACTTGGGACTTTTAATAGAATAGGCCATAAATATAGCATCATGTCGCGATATACCTGGGACACTAATTTGACCGTGGTGAAGCACTAAATCAGGTTGGTTTGTGGCAATGAGATTAAGGTGTGTGATGTGTCTGTGTGATGTGCGGCATTGAGAGGGAGCAACGTTAATTTGCAAGCTTTAAAAGAAGTTAAAAGTTGGGTTGTCTGAGGAGAGTTAGGTTCAAGAAGGTTTATGTTGAAATCGTCCATAATAATTATACTTGAGTAATCAGTGACTAAATTTTGTATTTGAGTCTCTAGAATGCATAAAAAACCCGCATCTGATGGCTTATATACTACACCCAGAAGATGCATTTCTGTACAGAGAAAGCTTGTGGTTAATGATGTCCCTTGTCAACTGGGAATGGCAAGAGAGCTCAGATGACAATAGGTGTGCGTTGCCTGCACAGCTGGTTCCCGGGACATTGGGAGAGGGTGTAGTAAGTGAAAGTTTGTGAGGAATGTTTGAAAGGAAGAGGGGAGCCTGTTCGTCTGTCTCAAGGTCATTATCAGAGGGGCTAAGCGCAGTTGACTCCGGTTTTTCCACTTTCAATTTATATTTTTAAGTAACTTACGATGTTCTCAGTTATATTGGAGATGATTATGACAATAATGGGAATGTAACTAACACTTTACAGCGATCAGTACGATAATGTCAATATAGCCATAATGTACGTGGAAATAAATATGATAAAAATAAGGCACTGGACCCAGTCTACTGCTACTAACGCCAATCTATCACTACAACAAGCAGAAGTAAACTATATTACTAATTATGTTCTAATAGAGAGTTAAGATAAAAAATTATTATATACTACAAGGATAACTCTAAAACTACAATAGAAAGTTACAGAAATGTTGTGACCCTTTCTCCCCCATATCACTTCAGTTCATTTAACTGTTCCATAGTGCAAACTTTATACTTATTTGATCCAAATTTTATGTTAATTACTCCATCAATGCTCCATACCTGGCGTACTCCAAACCTCGAAATTGCCTCCTTAAGGACTGGGAGCCTTGTTGCAGTCAGATCCTCTCTTATTTTGACCGCCGTTCCCTTGAGACCTCTTTTCTTGTGGAAGATTTCACTCCGCTTCCGGTAGGAAACAAATTTCACTATTAGAGGTCTTGACTTCGCGCCCAGTCATCTTCCAATGCGATGGCTCCTGTCAATGTCCCGAAGGTCAAGGTCGACACCAAGATCTCTTGCGAGGCTAATTGCTGTGACGTCAGAATCTTCCCCTTCCTTTTCCGGAATGCCGAAAATACAGATACGTTGCCGCTGCTGGTATTGCTCCAGTTCATCTTGCTTGTTTTTAAAGTCACATTTGATTTTTGCAAGTTCCCTGTCCTTTGCCTGAAGCTGGTCTTGTAATAGTTTGACAGTTTCCTTGTACTCCGCTCTTAGCCTGGCTTGGGGAAGCTTCTTAGGAGCCATTATGAAAACTTACTAGTAGAACACTAACTGTTCTTTAGTTAACTGCACACGCTTAACTTCAGCACGAATCTAATAACGTCTTTATCACTTCAAGCATGTTTAACTTCAGCACGACTCTGATAACGTATTTCTCACTTCAAGCACTATATCACCTGCGATTTACAATTTTTGCGAGAGAAAGTTTGCATGCGACTAGTAGTTAGCGGCCATGTTACTTGTCTATGACCATGCAGTCATCTCCTCAAAGCCCTATATTCATTACAGTGTCTGATCCTTGGCAGGAAATGCCTAACTGACAAATCAAAGTCAAAGAGGGGAAGATATTGGAACCTTTCAAAGAAGAGGGTGAATACAGGAGGTGGCATAACCAGAGCTACATAATTATATGGAAAAGGTCACAGACATGAGCAGGAAGAGACCCAAGACCTTCTATGGACCCAGTTAAGTGAATGCACCGTCATTAGATTCTGCAATCTTGAGCATAGGAAGTCAATGTGTAAACAAATGAGATCAAAATGAGATAACTTACGTATCCAAAGTAAAAGTAATTGCTATAATTTATTATTTTTGACATTTATATTTCATACAGTAATGAAAAATAAGTATGCTAATAATTCTTTTGATTAAAAAAGGAGTAAAGAGGCCATGAATTAAAGTTCCCTAAGTTGTCTCTTCTACTCTTATCTGAAATCTCAATTTTCATCTTACATGACCTGTATTCATCTTTTGTTATTTTAGAACGAAGGCAAAACTTCCATATCTACTGATCAGTACCAACACATTTAGGCACAGTATGTATGGAACAGCACATTATTAAGTTCCTTGTGTCTATTTTTTTATTCTATACCTGTATTGGTCATTATATGTACTGCCTCAGGGTGGGACCCTATGCCACCAGGAGCATTGGCCAGCTCGCCAGACCTTGATAAGCGTGGTTCGCAATCCTGCAGTGGCCAGGTCAATGCCTTGCTGATGATAGTGGATGAGCCACACATTTGATCACTTTCTACCAGTCCCTGGTGACCAAAGCGAGCACAGATCTTACCACCTATTAAAGTTGTACCAAAAAAATTCAGCTGATAAGAACAGATAGGTATGAGGATCAAATATAAACAGGATTTTATTTTTTATTTAAATTTATTTATTGAAAAACACAAGGCAATTTATTTTTCCACATAGTTTCCTGCTTTGGAAATGCATTTGTCCCAGCATATGGGCAGCTTTTTGATGCCCTCATCGTAAAAAGAACAGGGTCGTGTCACCAGCCAGTTGCGCACTAAGTCTTCCACACACTCGTCATCTTCAAATCATTGCCTTCCTAGAGCTTCTTTAAGCGGCCCAAACAAATGGAAATTGCAGGGTGATAAATCCAGGCTATAAGTAGGATGATCAAGTGTAGTCTAATGCATTTCCTGTAGCTTGGAGATAGTTAGAGCTACAGTATGGGGCCGTGCATTTTTGTGGAGGAGGATGATCTATCGAATCGGTTGGTCTTGTCTTTTGCGGCAATATGCAACCATCGCCTCATTGTGACAGTATACTCCTTCCCTATGTGTGTCTTTTTAGGGGTGCATTCAGCCCTGACTTCATTTTCACAGATGGCAATGCACGACCGCATCGAACAGCGCAGGTGGAGGAGCTCTTAGAATGAGAGGATATTCGGAGAATGGACTGGCCTGCCCGTTCTCCCGACTTAAATCCCATTGAACACATGTGGGACATGTTGGGCAGACGTATTGCAGCATGTCCACATGCACCAATGACTCTCCAGCAGTTGTCAACCACGCTGGTGGAGGAATGGAATGCCCAGCCACAAGAACTCCTTACCAATCTTGTGGCCAGCATGGGAACACGTTGCAGAGCATGCATCGCTTTCAGTGGTGATCACACACCTTTTTAAGAACCATGTCCCTTCTTTTGTGATATCCACAGGACCATCATGAGTTGCAGTGATGGTTGTAATTTTTTCTCTCTGTATAAAAGTGTCATTTCTGTTCATCTTATCGCATATTCCTCTCAGTTGCCTACTGTACCATACTGTAGCTGTATTTCCAATGTATGGTTCAAGTTTCATCAAGCTATGTTACTTAGCGAAGTTACTTTCATCCTTAAGTTTTTTTTTCTATTTGCTTTACGTCGCACCGACACAGATATGTCTTATGGTGACGATGGGATAGGAGAGGCCTAGGAATGGGAAGGAAGTGGCCGCGGCCTTGATTAAGGTACAGCCCCCAGCATTTTCCTGGTGTGAAAATGGGAAACCATTGAAAACCATCTTCAGGGCTGCCAACAGTGGGGTTCGAACCCACTATCTCCCGATTACTGGATACTGGCTGCACTTAAGCGTCTGCAGCTATCGAGCTCGGTCCCTTAAGTTTTGTACAGCAGTATATATATTGAAGCAATGCACAGTAAACAAGAAACATCATATGTGACCTGTGGCACAGAAAGGGACCCAAAGTCGGCAAGGCACAGCAGAGCTCAATAGAAATGTCTGTGGTGTAAAAATTGCATTTCTATGTTTTGACTTCTTGTGCTACCTATGGGTCTTCTTAACAAATTAAGTTACACAACAGTTCGAATCTTTGCCACTTGATGTCATGAACACTTCGTACAATTGGTAAGAACACTTTGTACCGGGCGAGTTGGCCGTGTGCGTAGAGGCGCGCGGCTGTGAGCTTGCATCCGGGAGATAGTAGGTTCGAATCCCACTATCGGCAGCCCTGAAGATGGTTTTCCGTGGTTTCCCATTTTCACACCAGGCAAATGCTGGGGCTGTACCTTAATTAAGGCCACGGCCGCTTCCTTCCAACTCCTAGGCCTTTCCTATCCCATCGTCGCCATAAGACCTATCTGTGTCGGTGCGACGTAAAGCCCCTAGCAAAAAAAAAAAAAAAGAACACTTTGTACAGTTGGTAAGAAAATTAACAAAAGCTGTAATTGCATTTTTCTCAAAATACAGTTTTCTCAATAGCGACAGTCAATAAAGAATATCTTCTGAAGTATTGGACCTAGAAGCATGACCCTTTTTTTTCTTTAATTCTCAGTATCTTACGCCAATTTTAGAACCAGAAAAGTCTTACTTTAGGTCCCTTTCTGCACATAAACACGTTCTCATATTAGTATTTAGTTAATGGATAAGATGATGCCTTTGAAAATCTCTTCACAATGTAAGTTTAAGAACGGTAATGTGAAAATAAATATTGGAGATGATTTGTTATTATTTATTGCTATAGAAAGGTAAAGACACAACACGACATAACAATGTGAAAATATAAGGAAAAACAGTAAACAAATCAGAAAATACAAGCGGTTTGTTGCCCATATGCTATTGTTGTAATCAATGGATGTGAATTTCAACGCACTAGATTCACATTCACTAATGATTGTAGCTCAACTCATCACTGTATCATAGGCAAATTTTTTTTTTGACGCATGTTCAGGACCCAGTTTGAGCCCAGAGCCAACCATAATGGGTGGACATCAGAGGAGAGGCTTTACAACTCACAGACACGCTGCATGGATGAGTTGTAAAGGTGCTACACAGTGTTTGCCAAGGTACCATGTGCAAAGAGATCTTGAGGTTGCTTGAGGGATGCTATGTTGCTATGGTTCCACTAATGCATTAATGGCATTGAAATGTGTTGAAGCTGGCAAAGAAGCTCCAATAGTAGGTACACTCCTCAGCTTCCACTTGTCTTTTCGCACAAGACACTTTCTCATGGCTGCTAGCTTTTACTAGTTGATAGCTACCGTACACCTTTAATAATAATGTCATTTCCTTTACGTCCCACTAACTACTTTTTAAGGTCTTTGGAGACGCCGAGGTGCTGGAATTTAGTCCCGCAGGAGTTCTTTAACGTGCCAGTAAATCTACCGACATGGGGCTGTCGTATTTAAGCACCTTCAAATACCACCGGACTGAGCCAGGATCAAACCTGCCAAGTTGGGGTTAGAAGGCCAGCGCCTTAACCGTCTGAGCCACTCAGCCCGGCCCGTACACCTTTGAGTGATATAATGTGCCCTAGTTAGTGTGACTCCTGCTGGAAAAGTTAGCAATTTTCAGGATTCAATTTCAGGTGAACACCTTACAGTGTCTGTACCAAGCGGAGGGACCATGCATGTTAACACGCTATGGCTATGGAGCCAAGGTCTGCATTTGGGAGATGAATGGGTTTGAACCCCATCATCGGCTCTCCTGAGAATGGTTTTCTATAGTTTCCCATTTTCACTTCCAGGCAAATGCTAGGACAGTTCCTATTCACAGGCCATGGCCGAATTCTTCCACCTCCTTACCCAATTTCATTCACCATGAGTTATTTCATCTCGATACCCTCCTCAACTGAGGTTGGTGACAAGAAGGGCATCCAGTTGTAAAAACATGCCATACAGTTTCACCTAACCTCATCCCTAATCCTGTAATGGCTAATGGGACTAAGTGGCGCACACACATATATGCCTCTGTAACACTCTCTGGAGGTTTTTCATGTGCTCCTCAAACGCACATCCTACTATAAGGATGCCATCTAGGTAGACCTAGCAGGCATCCTGGGTGAGCTCTCCCAGCACAGATTCCACCATCAGTCGCTCGAAAGTCACAGGTGTGTTACGCAGTCTGAAGGGCATTACGGTGATCTTTCACAATCCTTGTGCGGTAGAGAACATTGTTTTCTCTTTGTCCTCAGGGTACAGCTCCATCTGCCAATATCCCTACTGAGCACTAGATAACGTGTCTAAGGTGTCATCTGTTCAGGGTAATGGAAAGCAGTCTTTCTTGATGACATCATTCAGATTCCAATAATCGACATAGAAGTGGAGCATTTTCATGAATTCAAGTCTTTACTAGCACAAGAGGGGACGACAATGGACTGCTGGATTCTTCAAGCACCCACGCTGCTTCATGTCGTTCAGCATTTGGTTGGTCTCTACAGAATATTTGGGATAGGGATCATGCCATTGGTGTTTACATAATGGAACAGTCTGTCAGTCCCCTTGTAGCCACCTCTGGTTAATGTGAAAATGTTCTGGAACTCCTTAATCAGCCTCTTGAGTTGCTCAAACCTATCTGCCTCTAGATGTCTTCTGGTGTGTCAGATATCACTCTCTGAAGCGTACCACCCGCTTCTCTAGTTTCAAGCACCTGTGTGTCTGCTGGTACCATGAGATAGGCTGGTTCACATGTTCCGAGCTCAGACTCGCTGGAAATCCATTGGTCCCATGACATCGCATTCCGATTTCGTACTGGCGTGAGCTCTGTCAGGACTGACCTGATAAAATCCACGTTCAATGGCTCAGTCCGGGTTCCACTGATCTGCTGTCCTCCTTGAGAGACCTCTCCAGTTGTGTCGTCACCATCACATTACTACAAGCCGGTATCACTTTCTTGTTGGGTAGTGTTAACCCTCACTACTTGGAGGCGTGTTTCAGGGCATCAGAACATACAGTAATTTCTTGACGACTAAACTCAGCCATAGCATATGCCTTCCCACATCACCGGTTGCTTCATAAACATGGAGTGCATCAAGAGCAGAAGATGACCTCATAGGTGACATCTACGACTAAGGCCAAAATCCATAGACTTATCTGCCCCAATGCCAGGTAGAGTAGCGCTACTTTCAGGGTAGGAATGCTGTCTCATGAAGCCGTTCATGGCATATAAGGGCAGCTTGGCTCCCTTTATCTACCTTTCGAGATGGCGAATGTCACGCCATTGCCTATCACGACATGGCACGGCCTTTCTCCAAGCCACTCATCCACAATTAGACTGTTGTCATTTCTCTCGGTGATTACGTCTGGTGTAAAGCGAAGGCATGGTAATAATGGCACTGATGAGCCCTCTTCTTGTTGGCCCCTACTTGTTCCCCAGGGTGGAACTTCCAACTGTCAGCAGTCATTTCTCCACATGACCACACTCGCCGCATACCAGCAGATAATTTTTCTGGAACCTTGGTATTCTGCTGCTGGCAAGCATCGTTCCAGTGGTGACAAGTGAATATCAGGGTTCTCTTCGCACCTGATGGTTCATACCCTCATCGATGATTTTGAATCTGCTGAGATCTTTGCCACTTTTGTCCTCAGGCTGATGGTGACGTCCTCCTTAAGGCAAGGCTCCCCTTCGAGCATCGGGTGTTGAGGATCTTGGCATAACGAAGCCCGTAAAAAGAAAGCGTAGGCAGCCTCACACCACTTAATGCCTTGTGGGCAGGCTGTTCTACCTGCGCTGCAAATTCCTGCAAGGATTCACCTATGTGCTGTCCCCTCTTCTACAGTCGGATTCAGCAGGTGGCAGCCAGCTGGTGGCCACCGTAGCATCCCTTAAGCAACCTCAGGATCTCTTTGTACATGGTACCTGGTCAAACACTGTGTAGCACCTTTACAACTCATCCATGCAGTGTGGTAATGAGTTGTAAGGCCTCTCCTCTGACGTCCACCCATTATTGTTGGCTCCAGGCTCGAACTGGGTCCTGAACATCACCCAAAATAAAGGTTACTGATTTATTTTGATGGTTATGAGGATATGTACAGATTGTAGGAAGGATGTAAAAGAGATAGTATATGTCACTGGTAAGACCCCAATTAGAGTACAGCTCCAATTTATGTTACCTTTACCAATATTACTTTATTCAAAAACTGGAAAAGATCCAAAGGAAAGCAGAGCAATTTTATTAGCAGCCTGACAGTGGAGTTTAAACAGCTCATGTAGAATGGGCCGCAGTCTCAGAGTAAGCCTTTCTATTTTACACCTGACCTGTGCGTCTGGGTGTGAGATCATGATGGTAATGATGGTAAGGCAGGGAGAGTGAGAAACCCAGTGTCAGCACATAGCTTACTCCTGTCAAATAACACCAAGGGGTCTGCTTGAAGCTTAACATCTCCATCAGACAGACGAATCACCATCAGCAGCATCATATACACCCTCACTTCTTACTGTACAAGCATCGCAGGGAGGTTTTTGAATTGAACCCAGGCTTTTGACACGCAATTTAGTGATTAGGAACATTATACCACCACCTCTCCTACCCTGCCGGCTAACATTCTGATGGGGAATTTCTTTTCAACAAGTGGGACTTGAAGCGGCCAACTATAGTGTCAGACCATAGAGAGTTCATGCCTTATCGATCATGGTAGCCAGGTGGCCACAGTATCAAAGAGGAACAATTACAAGTTTAAAATGTTCAGTCTAGTTATAGGAAGAATGATCCATTGATATGAGGCCTAGAATTTTAAAAAGTAAATGCCCTGTATATGGTTAATTTCCTTTTCTGAGGGGTTGGGTATTTTTACTGTCTCCAACTTTCTTGAGCTCAACAACACTAGTTTCCTATACATGCCAGACACCGCCCATACTCGCTGGAGGCTCTGGCTTAAAGGGCTGCACCACTCTAGTAATAGCCACACTGAAAGAAATGAAAATCTACAGCCTATTTCCACTGGGTTAGGAATGGAATGAATGAAGCCTCCATCTGGCAGAATTGAAGGGTCCAGGGGAAAAATGATGAGGGTCCATTTATTTTTTGATATATTAATGCCATCTGTTAGCTCAGCCTTGTACTTTTGCTATGCCATGTGCTAACAGGGGGAAAACGTTGACAGTCCTTCAATAAACACAGTGAAAGATACAGGTTACGGGGGTAAAAAATGAGAAAAAACGATGAGCGTCCGCTTAGAATCACGTGACACACATTACTGCCAGCTGGTGCTAGAAAGACAAGGTGAGGCCAGTGTTGTTTACTTTGTTGTTGTGTTGTGATTATCTATATTGTCAGTAGTTTTCAGTATCTTTTTGTTGAGTATTGTTTCTTGACTTGTTTTCTGCCGGCATGGAAAGTGATTTTAGTGAAGTGAGTGATGAAGAATGTGAAGTCGGATCAAAAAATACCAAAAACAGGAAGAAGCATGGTCGCATGAGTTAGGCCCTGACTGTTTATGTAAAAGGTTATCGTGCATCAATAATGTCAGTGAGAGTCAACAAAAACACATTATCAGTGAATTTAATGCAATGGAAACATATGGTGAATAAAACTCATATTTAAGTGGCTTGATTACAGTTTTACCGGTACAAAGAATTCGGGCTCACAAGGACAAAGACAAGAAGTTTGGTACCGTACTAGATGTTCATTTAGATTGCGGGTTGAAGAAGGTGGTTCCATGGTTGACAAGCAAGTATGTTACAAGGCATTTAAAGCTATCCATGGAATAACAGCTCATCGGGTGCAACGCATTCAGATGTCACTTGCCTCCAAAGGGGTAAGCCCTAAAGCTTAAAGAGGTAAGCATAGCAATAGACCTCACAAAATCTCAAAAGAAACTTGTGGGCATAATTTTTACTTTATTAATCACTGAGGGGCCAGAAGTCACATTATTCAATTCAAGATACCAATAAAATTTATCTTCCGGAGACTTTAAATATTGCAAAACTGAGCCACATGTACAACGAGAAAATAAAGTTTCATATGAAACTTTCAGAAATACCTTTGAAAGCAACTTCAACATTTCCTTTGGGTATCCGAGGATGGATACTTGCAGTATTTGTGACGAGTTTAAGGCAAAGAAAAATGCTGTTACTGAAGACATCAGGACTGCTTCAGTTGAGATGATAGAGGAAAAGGCAAAAGAACTTGACTGCCGGGAGGTTTCACAAAAACTTCATTTAACCAAAGCCGATAAATTTTACTCCAGTTCCAGAAAAAATGTCAGAAGGTAGAATCCCTCACAGCAGTAGCCATGGATTTTCAAAAAAATTTACCGACACCAAACATCAAAACAAACGATGTTTACTACAGGCGACAACTAAATTTTCACTCTTTTAATATTCATATCCTGTCCAACAATGATTCAGTTTTCTACACCTACGATGAGACGTTAGCTTGAAGAGGACTAGACGACGTTTACTCCTTTCTTTACCATTTTGTGACTGAAATTCTCCCTCAAACAGTTCATGAACTTGTGATTTCTTGTGACTCTTGTGGTGGCCAGAATATGAACTTCACCATATTCCGCTTTCTCCATCATCTCGTCATAGAGAAACATCAGTTTGATTGCGTGAAGGTCTTCTTCCCAGTTTGGGGCCATTCCTACGTGAAATGCGACTGGAATATGGCCATTGCAAACCAGAAATCAAACGTTGAAACCCCAGATGAGTGGAGAGAAGTGATTGAGAACAGCCGGTCTAAGCCATTTCCTTTCAAAGTAATTGACTGCAAACGAGAATTCTTCAAAGGATGGACCAAGCACTTGGAAGCAGTCTATAAACCCAAGTGTCCTTTCCCTACACATCCAATTCGTTGCCTGAAAGTCGAATCTGACAGTCCTGTTATGGTTTTTCACCGTGACACTTTTTGTGGAGCTTATAAAAGTTCCAATGTTATGTGGCAAGCATCAAAAAAAGGAAAAAAAGGATAAACCACAACCAAGATGACTACCACTGGAAACACTCTATAATGGACCTTTGCCACTTGCGACAGCAAAATACAACAATCTCCAGCATTTGAAAAGGTTTCTGGAAAAACTGAAATCCAGATATTTCTATGAAAACCTTCCACAAAGTGCTGAAGTTGGTGAAAATGATGAAGACCTATATTTGTTGGACGAACTGTTGGACTAAATGGAGTGTATAAAGTAAGTTATTTTTATACTCCATTAGAAATTAATCTTATTCCCTCAGAGTCATGTTACTAATTTTTGGAGTAGGCTATATTACTAATATTGTTATAAGAACCTTCTATAAAGTGCAGCATTTCGTGAAAAAGAAGAATGTTTTATGGATAAACTTTTGGATTAACAAGACTATAAGATGTAGTAATAATTTCATTATCTTGTCATACTTAACTTTTTTCATTTTTAACAATAAATTATTAGTAATAAGTCTTTTTGAAAAATACTGACTATAAAGTATTAATGTACACAAATACATCAAATATTTCTGGTACCAAAAACCCTTAGAAATTGATTATTACATAACAAAAAGGTATGAATATTAGATTTTACTGATGTTTTGAACAAACTGTCCTAATGGAGCCTCCCCATTTTCCCCCTGAAAATATGTGCAACACAAATAGTCCAGTCAAGTTAAACATGAAAAGGGGGTCGTGCTTCCAAAAGGTCCGGTCGTTCTGAATTTTGTATATGTTGTTAGGACCTAAACCAATATTAAAAAAACAGATTTGCAATTTCCAAAGTGCTGTGCAAGCAGTGGTGTACCCAAAAAACCATGAAAATTTCGGACTTTTTTTGGATTTTGCTCAGTATCTCAGTGAAGGAAGGGTCTGACCGGTACAGTTACTCTACATACTTTTAAAGTAGACTAAATGTGCTACAATTTGAGACCAAGGCGTGCTCTATACAGGCATTGATTCCCAAGATACAGTTCTTCAAAATTAGGCATTTTTTTCCAAAAAGTGAATTTTTTCAGAATGGTCACATACAGTATTTTGTGAAATATCTTCTAAAATACGCATCCCACGTCAAATATTATATAAAATGAAGTTATAGTAAATTGAATTAGCTTTCATTTGAGACCAGAGTGGTACCTGTAAGCCCAGCGGTTCTCTTAAAAACTGCAAATAACCAAGAACAGTCATAAGTGGGTTTTGGGAGGAAATCCAAATAAACTGTTCTCACAATCTTTATGGTTTTATGGTTTTATTTATTTTTTATTGGAACCTTTATTTGTACACTGTCCACAAGATGCTTTCTTTTGTCCACGCAGCCGGACATTTTTTGTACGCTAAGTGCGCGCACCTCTACCTTCAGGATATGATGGCTCTACAAGATCGGATGGATAAAAGTGAATACGACATGTTCACAAAAGGATCATTCACCATTCAACGGTCTGACAAGTTTTAGTCTGGGTTGTGGTCAGACCTAACAATTTAACAGAAGCTGATGCGATCCATGAAGACCTACGGTGGGTTGACCCAAGGAAGGGGAATCTCCGACAGTGTGCTGGCAAGGTGGTGTTTATGGTGAATATATGTGAAGAGCTTCAAAGATTTTGCAGCATCTCATGTCCTACTGGGGAGCAGCACATAGGCATGAGACCTTCTAGAATCGTCCGAGATAACAGTGATGTGGGTAAACTCAAAAACTGGTTTCCTCTCCACCCTCCATTTCCCAAAACTGACAGTTTGCTTTCTATCAGTAGTGGTTTTCTGACAAGTCCTGAGGATTTAAAGGGTGACTTAAAGTATGAATGCGCCCCGTTCCCGATGTCTCTGTTCAATGCCCAAGGGCACAAAATCCACTCCGTACTCTGCCTTCACTCCTCTTTCCAGACACATGCCGATAGATGCCAGCACTCACGTCGTTTTGGATGGTGGCTACCTCTTGCACAAGGTCATGCGGCAGCAGAAGAGCACAGTTCGAGCACTTTTGGTGCGTTATACCACCTACATCCGTAACCACTTTGGGAAGAATGTCTCCATCGTTTCTGATGGCTACCACAAAGATGCTACAAAAAAACAACACCAAAACAGCTGAACAACTCTGGCGCTACACAGCTCATTCCAGCTATGAATTGACGTTCGATGAATCCGCAGTAATTCAAATTGCTCAAGAGCATGTATTGGGCAATGAGAACAACAAGAGATGCCTAATAACTCTTCTTTGTGATGCCTTTCAGAAGGAGGGAGTAGAAGTGGCTGTTGCCGAAGAAGATGCAGATCGAGAGATCGTCATGACGGCGCTTTCAAAAAGAGCAGTAACCGATCGGGTCATCATAGTTGGAGAAGACATTGACCTGCTTGTTCTTCTCAATGGTTTAGGCGCTGAAGAGGAAAACGTCTACCTTCAGAAGAGCACAAAGGACGAAGCTGGTTGCTGTCATTACTCTACAAACTCCTACAATCACCAAGACTCCCAGCGATCACCAGAGACGGTACTATTCACCCACACGTTTACCGGGTGCGATACCCCCCACCCAGCATCGTTTGGCCAAGGAAAGACCAAAATCACAACACTCCTGAGCAAGAGTGAACCACTTGCTGAGCAAGTGGAGGTCTTCCTTCGGCCAGACTCCACCCCACAAGCCGTGAGAGAAGCAGACATCAAGTGCTTTGTGGCTCTTTATGGGGGTGACATTGCGAGGGATACTTTGGTTTTCCTGTGTTATAAGACGTTTGTCACTTCAACGAGCATAAACCTCACCCGTTTGCCACCGACGGAAGATGCCGCAGGCCACCATGCAGCAAGGTGCTACCTCCAAGTGCAGAAGTGGCGAGGAGTCGAATTGAATCCCACTGATTGGGGGTGGAAGCTGTCTTCCCAGTAACTCTCCCCCATCTCCACCACCATGGATCCTGCCCCTCCTGCCCTTCTGCAAAAAATTTCATGTAAATGCAAGAAAGGATGCTCTGGGAGCTGCTCATGCAGAAAGGCTGGGCTCCACTGCCCAGTCCTCTGCCAGTCATGCGGTGGCAAATTGTGCATTAATGTCCCGGATATGGAGCTGAAATGCTCAGACGATGAAGATGACCCAACTACAGACTGGGCGCCTCTTCAAGCGTCCATCACAGTCATCAAGACACTATCTTTGTGCGAGCCCAAGCCCGGGCCATCTAAGATAAAAAGAAAGGCATGATTTGGCAACCAAAACACAATTCCTACATGATTTATATTAGTTTTATTTTTTATGTAAATGCAATTTGTCCTTATAATAGTTATCATGATGTTTGTACAAGCATTTTAGTGTGTAGGTATATAAAACAATGTTTGACGATGACGTAATTCCTGATAGGTATATTACTTTTTTTCATCAAACAAATTTTTTACAGTAAAAAATTTAACTGTTTGATAAATAAAACAATAAAAAGATCTGAGAACCATGTATTTGCATTTTCCCCCAAAACCCACTTATGACTGTTTTTTATCTGCCATTTTTGAGACAACTGTTGGGCTTATAGGTACCAGTCTGATCTCAAATGAAAGGTAATTAAATTTACTATAACTTCATTTCATATAATATTTGACATGGGATATGTATTTTAGAAGATATTTCACAAAATATGTGACCATTCCAAAAAAATCAACTTTTTGGAAAAAATTGCCTATTTTTGAAGAACTGTGTCATGGGAACCAGTGGCTATATGGAGCTCCCCTGATCTCAAATTGTAGCAAATTTAGTCTACTTTAAAAGTCTATAGAGTGACGATATCAGTCAAACCCTTCCTTCACTGAGATATTGAGCAAAACCTTAAAAAAGTCCAAAAATTTCATGGTTTTTTGGGTACACTGCCGCTCGCACAGTACTTTGGAAATTGCAAATCTGGTTTTTTAATATTGGTTTAGGTCCTAACAACATAAATTCAGAACGACCGGACCTTTTGCAAGCACGGATGTACATCTTGACTGGACATAAAATGTTTTGAAAAACTGCATTAGATTAAATTTATGTTCTAAATTTTTTCTGTCTTAAATGCTTTAAGTAGGGTGCATACATACTTTATTATGCTAAAAACCTGATACTTTTTCATTTTCTGAACAACTACAAACAGTGGACCCTCATCGTTTTGGATCTGCAACCTTCAATTGTGCTGACTTCCAACGCTGTTGTACTCCTCTAGGACAATGATTAATGACTGACAGATGAAATGTAATGATATTGGAGAGTGTTGCTTGAATGAAAGATGACAGGGAAACCTGTCCCGCCTCCACTTTGTCCAGCACAAATCTCACATGGAGTGATTGGGATTTGAACCACGGAACCCAGCGGTGAGAGGCCGGTGTGCAGCAACCTGAGCCACGGAGGCTCTTCAGTAGCCATTGCACTAAATTCGAAGACCACATGTCCAGTACTTGGCAGCTGGTGCCATCCGATGGTAGTGTTGAGCAATGCGTACCCCTGGGGTTTCTTGCTCGAAACAAAATAATATTTATGTTATGGCAGTTAGAGTTCAAAAGCCTCAGGAGAGGAAAAGACCATATGTTACAGCCATATGCCTTAGCATTTTTCTAGGTAAAAATACCTGTATTAGATATTGAAATAATTCTAATGAAGGTTAAAAAAACTATTTTAAGAACAGTGAAAGTCTTCAGTTACATTCACTTCTGTCGGACATACAATTTTTGATGACCTATTTTGAAAGAATATTTTTGACAAGATATTTCATGAATATCCTAGTTGACTTCACTGTACATATAAGAAAGATATTATCATATATTGGGTGGGGAAAAATTGGCGAGGTCCCTCGAATGATTCTATAGGTGCCACTCAGCAGATTGCTTGGAAATCAACCAAAACTCTCACATCATATTAAAAGAATTAAATAAAAATTCTTAGTCATCATAACCACAATGGAGTTAAGAACATAAACACACGGTAATGTCTCCAAAATAAATATCATGTAAAGAAATAAATAGATTTTCAACAGGAATTTAATGGGAAAATGTTGCATATCCATGCAAACATCTCATTACAGTGGAATACAAATTGAGAATGCACTTCAATAAAGACACGATTACTTAAAAACATTCATAATATAAGTATTCCATAATTCCTACTTTCAGTATACAAATTTATTAAAATGAAATAAATATACCCAAGTCAAGTGCTACTGAAACAAGAAAAGAATGGATATCAACGTTATTCCTTTTATCCTGTTAGGTGTCTATTTCTTATCTCGAACAACTCCACCTGCTTGTATACAATTTTCCACAACCTTTCAGTATCTTCCTTTTGTTATCCTTCCATTCATTAACATTTTCCTGTCTTCTCCCTTTGTTTAAGTTGTGAAATAGGTCTGGAGACAAAGATATTGCAGAGATTTCTGCCTTCTTCTCAGAACATACAACATTTTACACAGATACCAACTTTTAGACGAACAATGAATGGACTTCTAGTTCAGATATTTCCCAAAGACTGCAGCACTTTCCAGGCATATGAAAATACAATATTGCATGTCCAACCCTCGTACCATTTCTGCGGGGTTGGGTAAAAGTGAGATGAATCTTCGTAGTGAGTTTGACAGGATGTCCCACCTGACGTCAACCTCAACAAAGGAGTTAAGAGATTAAGTGAAAGATGTGATATATGAAGTAGAATATGGGGAGATTTGAAACCCGGTGCCGGCACATAGCCTACTCCTGTAGGATAGCACCAAGGGGTCTCTCCAAGGCTTAACATCTCCATCTGATGGACGAATCACCATCAACAGTGGCATATGTCCTCACCACCTCTCCTACTCTGCTAGCCAACATTCTGATGGTGAAATATTTTTCAACCAACAGGACTCAAACCGGCTAATCATGGTGACAGGCCATTTAGACCTAATGCCTTAACGATCATGGCTACCGGGTGGGCATGTGAATATACAACATTATTCCACCAAAACATCACTTTTGGAAAAAGTGGCGCTTACAGCATTATTCGAGGGTGCTCTTCAATTTCTTTCTGCACAATCATGAATATTCGCCTGATGAGGCTGCTATAGAGTTGAGGCAGAGAAGTCACCGAGATCACTACAGCCAATGGTACAAAAACAGAGTTAGGTGTCATTCGGTTTATAACTGTGATATAACTGTCCAGTTTAATGTTTGTCGACATGGAGCATTATAAGTACCTTATACTTTTTTTTTTACTTCTCTAAGGGCACCGCACAAACCCAGAGGAGATTCATTATGTTTATGGCAAAGATTCTGTAACTGACTGGAAATGCTGGAAGCGTTTTTCAAGATATCAGTCTGGAATTATTTTGTTTTAAAAACAATTCTTATACCGACAGAACTACAAGTACTGACAAGTCTAAAAGGATTAGTTAAACACACCTCAAGGAGAACAACAGAGGAATTAGCACAAGAACTGAATAGGGTATATCATCCTGTAAATGTGATCAGCCAACTGAAGAGATTTTTTTTTTTTTTTTTTTTTTTTTTTTAATGTTCATCACTGTGTTATTTGGGTACCACATGAACTAAATGAACAGAATTTGGTTGTGCATGTCTGCCTGCAATTCTGTGTTGAGATGGAGTCGACATGATCCATTTCAGAAGCAGCTGGTGATGAGAAGTGGATTATGTGTGATAGTGCTGTGAAAAAGAACATGACACAAAAATAGATGCTAGTGATATCACAGTTATAAACCAAGAGGGTTGTGTTACCCTTGGTTTTCGTGACCTCGACAACTTCTCTGCCATCGCTGTATAGCAGGATTGCAGCCTCATAGAGCAAATACTCATGGTTGCGAGGAATGAACTTATTTCCCTACCCAATCTTTTCAATTATGTGAATGAAAAATCTTATGTCCAGGTTAACAACTGTGGCATGGAAAACTCCTTTGAAGAGTTGAGACAAACAATTGACCACCAGTAGGAATATCACTAAGTCCTAAAATTACATTGATATTGAATGAATTGAATGAATGAATACTGTACCACTATATTTGTTTCAGGGTGGTATCTTGGCAGGTGTGCCCTATATCACACGCCTCTCCGCTGGTTTTGTATTTAGCACTCTTGGGAATCATTTCCAACAGAGAAAAATAGGGACGGTCACAAGCATGCGTAAAGGATTCACTATCTTCTGTAAGTAAGTTATTTCTTGTGATTTTATTCCTTATGGGGAAATCAAGTTGTATAAAAATAGGAACACACTATAGAATGAACACAATGACAGGTCACTAAGAAGATGGAGCTACAGAAAGATGAGACAAGGACAAACATGTAAACACTAAAGGTCAAGGACAGTCATCACATTTTCTTTTGAATAGATAGGCTTTCTCCTCATCAGTTCCTGTTCTAAACACTAAAGGTCAAGGACAGTCATCACATTTTCTTTTGAATAGATAGGCTTTCTCCTCATCAATTCCTGTTCTTCTACATCCATCTCTTCTCAGCCCTCAATGAGCTAATTTGTGCTTCCCAGCTTCATCAGGACGGTAGGCATAATAAACACTCACTGAGGGACCATCTTGAGAGATCTTCAGTTTGACGCAGGAAGTCTAGGGTAGGAAGAAAGCCAGTCAAGTATAGGAAATGGGAGGAAACATGAAGATGAATATAGGTGGTAAAGTACAGGGTCTCTCTTATAAACTCAGACCGAAGGCACAGTGTTTGTACTCTGCGCTACAGCAGCTGCTTCAGCCCAACTTACTTCGCGTGCGGCTGCCCTGCTTTAAGCGTGTATACAATCATATATGAAATCTTACCTTATAAAAGATGCTGAAGTGAGGGACTTCATAAACACCATTAGGATTTTCTGCACACCAATAGCAAGAGTTATGACTGTTCACACGACCATTAAGATGAAACCAAGCCTCATACGAAAAGAACACAAATAAACAATCATTCAATGATGCAAGATACCATTCACAGTATCTCACTCTTGTGGCTAGATCAGCAGGTTTTAAACAAAAGGCCAGTGTAAACCTGTACAGTTTGATGTGTAACAGGTTTGTAGTCGGTGGGCAGAAGAAACCAAAATCCCTACTTGTGCAACTATATTTTGATTTATTCAATGACCGTTCAAGATTCGCACCAGTGTCATCAAGCTTTTTCTCTGTTAAAACTGTTCATGTGCATGCATGTTTTTATTGAGCCAGTAATTTCAAATGTATTTACAATTACATAAATCTGTGCTCATGAAGGTGGAACTTCACCAAGAAATTGCAAAACAAATGCATGGCATAACCGTCGAGCCAACTCGTACTTAAAACAACTTTTATGTACGAATGTACGGTGTTGCAATGATAACTGTCTCAACATGTTAACAGCTGGGATTAATAATAATTAATGTTATTTGTTTTACGTCCCACTAACTACTCTTTAACGGTTTTTGGAGACGCCGAGGTGCCGGAATTTAGTCCCGCAGGAGTTCTTTTATGTGCCAGTAAATATACCGACACGAGGCTGATGTACTTGAGCACCTTCAAATACCACCGGACTGAGCCAGGATCGAACCTGCCAAGTTGGGGTCAGAAAGCCAGCGCCTTAACCGTCTGAGCCACTTAGCCCGGCAACAGCTGGGATTCAGACTGGCTACTGATGCTAGGTCAAACACTTGCACGTGCGCTCGCCTCCCATATGGATGCTTAGGTCTCAAAGAGTAAAGCGCTGCTGGACGGTCTGGGTTTATAAGAGAGACCCTGTGTTAGGAACACAGGACTAACACAAAAGAAGGAAAGGATCTCAAAGGAATAATGTTTTAGAAAGAAACAAACAAGTGTCAGTCATGTAAATATAGAAACACAAAGGAGCACACAATAAGGATGAAATACATTGTCAGGTTATTGTACGAAGAAGGAACAATAGATAGAGGAGAAAAGGACAAACATGAAAACATCAAAGCACGAGGACCCTCTCCACATATTCACACACAGCCATATTCGAATAGACAGGGTGTCTCCTCATCAGTCCCACATCCACCTCTCCTAGAAAGTTAGAGTAGATGAAGCATTATCTGATCCTGTGATCATTAAGAGGGAAATTCCTCAAGGCATTATTATTGGATCTTTATGTTTTCTTAAATATACAAATGATATGAGTAAAGGAGTGGAATCAGAGATAAGGCTTTTTGCAGATGATGTTATACCGTATAGAGTAATAAACAAGTTACAAGATTGTGAGTGACTGCAAAAATACTTTGACAACATTGTGAGATTGATACCAGGCAATGGTATGATGATAAACAGGTTTAAAAGTTAGGTTGTGAATTTCAGTAATAGGAAAAGCCCTCTCAATTTTAATTACTGTGTTGATGGAGTGAAAGCTCCTTATAGGGATCAATATAAGTACTAATGTGTTAATATAAGGAAAGATCTTCATAAGGGATTGTAGATAAGGGGTACAGATCTCTGCACATGGTTATGAGGGTATTTAGGAGTTTTAGTAAGGATGTAAAGGAGAGGGCATATATAAGTCTCTGGTAAGACTCCAACTAGAGTACGGTTCCAGTGTACAGGACCCTCACCAGGATTGCTTGATTTGAGAACTAGGGAAAATCCAAAGAAAAGCAGCTCGATATGTTCTATGCGATATCCGACAAAAGAGTAGTATTACGAAAATGTTGCAAAGTTTGGGCTGGGAAGACTTGGGAGAAAGGAAACGAGCTGCTCGACTAAGTGATATGTTACAAGTTGATATCTTGATCCTTGATATTCTATGCGTAAGCTAAATGTTCCGAAATGACGTGGAATGAGATTAGTAGACGAATAAGTTTTGAGTGGTGTTTTTAAACGTATGAAAGATATGAAGATAAAGTTGGAATTCAAGATGACAAATTGAGGCAAATATTTGTTTATAGGAAGAGGAGTTAGGGATTGAAATAAATTACCAAGGGAGATGTTCAATAAATTTCCAAATTCTTTGCAATTATTTAAGAAGAGACTAGGTAAACAACAGATACGGAATCTGCCACCTGGGCAACTGCCCAAAATGCAGATTGATTGATTGATTGATTGATTGATTGGATTCTCAGCTCCAATTAGCTCATTTCTGCTTTCCATCTTCATCAAGAGAGTGGGCATAAACATTTACTGAGTGACATGAGATAAAGATGAACACAGTTGGTAAATGATTAGGAACACAGGACAAAGAAAAGGAGAAGAGGATTCCCACAGGATGATATCAGTTACTTCTCGGTATCAAAAACACTAATTTTTCCACAAGAGTTAAACTAAATCGCATATTTTTCCTTCTCCATGCATTTAGACACATCATTAATATTCATGGCTGGTTCGAGGTCCACTCAGCCTACGTGATTAGAATTTAGGAGCTATCTGATTGTGAGATAGCGGCCCCGGTCTAGCAAGCTAAGAATAATGGCTGAGAGGATTCGTCGTGCTGACCACACGACACCTCATAATCTGCAGGCCTTCGGGCTGAGCAGCGGTTGCTTGGTAGGCCAAGGCCCTTCAAGGGCTGTAGTGCCATGGGTTTGGTTTGGCTTTTTTAGTGTTACAGTGTACCCTAGTATGATCCTTTCCAGAAACGACTGGTGACAAGAAGTGGATTATGTGATAACACTGTGATAAAGACATCATGGCACAAAAATAGATGCCAGACCCTATACACAAGTTCACTTTTACTTAGGGTTATCATGAGAGTTCTAGATCACCAGCTGAGAGAATTCGTGACATTCAGTGATAATCAAAGGGGATTCACTGCTTCACCCGGCACAATAATTAACACTTCATTGCTACAGTCGGTTCTGGCTAAGGCAAAGAACAAGAAAACTGATGCAACCTCAACATCGACCATCTGAGAAGAGCCCTAGAAAATTCTGCTGCTCCATCTAAACTTGTCGAGCTAATCCTCTCTTCAAGAGGGCAATACAACCCAAACTGAAGTCAATTACTTGGGAACTATGAGCATAAAACTAAGGAGAGGTGGTTTGCAAGGTTTACCATTGTCACATATGCTTTCAATATTGCAAAGATTGCTATTCTGAATTAACTCTTGGAGGAATTAATAGCTTGGGAATATGGAATTCCACTTGTAGAAAGTTTGAAGCTTCTCACAGTATTGGGATTTACCGATGGCACTGTTATTTTTTTGTAAAGACAAAGCTTTTGCACTAGATCTGACTGAAACAGCAATGAGAAGATTCAGAGAGATAGGCTTGAACATCAATACGTCTAAATCAGTGTCTATCAAAATATCTAAAGGTCAACTTACTAATGGATAGCCTAATGTCTGTCTTCGGTGGAGATATAAAAGTGATATCTCAAGATGAGTCCATCAGATACGAGGGCCATTCGGAAAGTAGTACCCGTTAGGGCCGCATAAAGCGCTGACGACTCGGGTAGCCACTGGGCAAGGTCAGACCGCGTCAGTGGCTTGTCTGCCTGCTCTGTGTGAGGTTGTGTGACGCTAGCATTGCCTGTGTTGTGTCTGTGATCGTTTAAAATGTTTAAACAAATTGAGAACCCCTCCAGTTGTGAAGTGAGGGCGTGATTAAATTTCTTGATGCATGAAACGTCCTACCTTGTGATATTTATCACCAATTAACAGAGGTGTATAGAGACAATGTGATGGATGAGTCGTCTGTTCGGCACTGGTCTCGCAACTTCAACCTGGGGAGGGGGAATACACACGACGAGGAGCGTTCAGGGAGACCATCTGTCATTACAGACCAACTGCTGAGCACAGTAGATGAATGTGGGAGGAATGATCGGCACGTCACAATTGATGAACTCTGTGAACATTTTCCTAATGTGTCTCAAACAATTGTTCATGAAATTGTCAAAGACTATCTCCATTATTCAAAAATCTCTGCAAGGTGGTTCCCTTGCATGCTTATAGAGGAGCACAAAACCAAGCATATGGCTGCAGCACTGACATTTCTGGGACGTTATTCCGATCAGGGAGACTCTTTCCTGACTCGCATCATTACTGGGGACAAAACATGGGTTTGTTATGCATCACCTGAGAGTAAACAACATTCACAGTTTTATTACGAACACAGTTCAATGGATAGACACAGTCTTTAAATGAAATGCAGGCTGGCACAGTTTATGCTAGAAACATTCATAGTCCACAAACGAAATATAATCGCCCAGTCGTACAGACTGATAAAAACGAAACTACGTTTTTGTTCATGCACAAAGTTCAAGCCCACGGAGAAAGCTTCCAACACTAACGTTTCTGAACTCAAGTATACAGCCGGACCGAGTGACGAATTATATCGCGATGTGCTTACTTGCACACACACACTGAACTCACGGCTTACTGCCGACTCCCCTCTCTCTCTCTGCCTACGGCACACTTCAGTTGCACACTGCCCACACTGCACACTCTCTGCTTTACCCCAGGCTGGCGATTCGCTTATATTGCCGAAGGTCGGCAGGCGTGGCTACACATGTGGGCCCCAAGAAAATTTTATATCTTGGCCATCTTTACACCGATTGACATGAAATTTCGGCTAGCAGCGTTCATTATTCCTGCCTGCAAGGTGACGTTATTGAAATATTGATATCACATTTCGTTCATGCTGCAATGCTATGGAACACGAAAGAACCTTCTGCGTGATGTCGCTTGACCTTGGCCGGTGTTCTAGAACAGCGCGAGCTTGCTTGCAGTTCCCACAATGCCTGTGCACTCGGCGCAAGTTTTAAATGCTTACGGCCGGGTGTTAGTGAGTTCCTCTTAATAAATGAATGAAACGTGAATGCTCGTAGGGTGTTCCCGTTTCAATATATATATATACTGTATATTACATCATCATATTATAAATTAACACAATTAAATATCTAATTCATACAGAATTCCAATAGTGTTTCTGATAGAAATACAGATAATCAATAAGAAAGGGTCTTTTGTAAGTACATGTAGGTACTTGTTTTCTAAATCATAACAATCCATTGGAGCACAGTTTTATGGCTCCTTGATGTTTTCTTAAATTCAGGGAAAAGGTCACAAATAAGAAATATACGTATTGTTTTGAAATTTGTATTTCTATAAAAAGAAAAGGATATAAGAATCTTGATGCATAGTAAACTTTAAGGCATTATTAACTCTCAAATTAATGGTTCCATTAACATTCCTTCCAATATGTTTATAGAGTTTCCATCTCATACCTGTGACAGGTTGCAAGATAATTAAAGTAGAACCTTGATTAGCCGTCTCTCAATTAACCGATCATCGGATTATCCGACGGTCAAATAATCTAAAATCTCTGATAAAATTATATGTGCATGTGAGGATACACTGATGAGCAACTGAATTGGAGAGAGCTGCCTTTTTGGCAGACTGTCGCTGTGGTTGATCCAGCAAATGTAATAGCTCGGCATGATACATGACTGTGATGTCGTCAGACCTCGTACTGGCTTTGTGAGTAACAGCTGAAGACAGGATTGGTAAGACATGAGATCTTGGAGTGTTTGATCATAGCCAGATTGCTGGTGGCATACTTTATGCACCTAGCTAGCTCCTTAGGCAGGGTACGTTCATTAATGGGTTCAGTCTAAATTCATACACATCACCAGACAGGACAGAAAGGTACATAAATCTATGAAATGAGAACTATTGAGTAAAGGGGTAAATCTACTTTATTTACGATCAGGCAAAATATGCATGAAAAACAAACATTTAGGAATTTTTAAAATGACTTGAAAGAGAAAAGGTTAGGAAAACACACTGGGAAACTCAAGTCCCTTCAAATTTACTGCAATGATCCCCAACGTTCATTGTTTTGCATGGGTTAGTAACTAAACACTCATTGTTTAGGTTGCCCTGATAATCTATGAATATTAAATACATAAATAAAGTGGAACTCCGCACGCATTTATTTAAATCCCGTATGTTCGGGTTGGATAACACAATTAACACAAAAACTCTGAAGTGAGACTCAAACATGACCAAATTACCAATACAGCTCTGAATCTAACATAGTAAGTGAACCCTACCACAATAAATCAAGGATGGAAACTGAGCCCACAATCCCACATGAATCAGAACTCATGGACCACACATAATATGCAAAAATCATAACACATTAAAAATATAGCAAACAAACAACATGAAATATACAATCACTGAAACCTGGGGTCAAGATAAGCGTAGGTACAAGCAATGAACCTCTACTAAGGAGCAGGTGGGTGTTGAACTCTCCTCCTGATGGATCCAACCTGAAAATCCCTACTAATAAAATACTGTATTGTGGTTTTACTTTGGATGACCTTATTATTTCACTTTCTTCCCCTAATAACAATGCATCACAAACGAACTATGACATAATTATCAGATCACTCTTAACTTAGCCTGAGAACATTGCCTCTTCTCTGTCTGCCTGGGCCCTTTAAATCACTAGGACAAGGGAGAGAATCCCTTGCACTTTCACCCCACCTGGCTTTGTGTCAAAGGTCGCAAAATACTTCATCTGTTCATAATTTAACTGGGCTCATAGGCTGTTCAGCTGACTACTGCCTCGGGCAATCTTCCACTGGGCTAAACCACATCGGCTAATTAACTGGTAGAACGTCACCATTATCTAACATCTCATCACATTTCCTGGCATGTCCGTAGCAAATGATTATTCCATATTCTCTCATTTTCTTAATTTACCCAGGTCATGGAACTGAATGATCCAATGTCACACAATCTTACGTCACACATCACAACGCCCTCGATGATAGATATTTTAACAACGCGAATATTACAACAGAAAGCCACAGTGGACTATGGCCCTAACTAATCACCATGGCCCAGATTCTGATGACATGTCATCTTTTAAATGGTTCACCACAGACATTGCTCACTTATATACAAATCCTGTTCATGGCCCCCATATTACAGAAATGCATTTAAGTCATTTTTTCTCATTTTTCTAAGTATTTTATTTTTAGGTCATATTCTCACTTTTTGCATCAATATTATGTCATTTTATGGAATGTATTAGAATATTTTATACGTTTTGAGTAATTTTTCTCACATTCTTAATGGTTTATGATGCATTTTTTGTGTATGGTACTGGATATTAACGGATCTGAAAGTAAGGATGAATACAAAGACATGAGAATCTTTAGAACTTTGTTCAACCTTCATTTCTTGGAATATCCACATTCCAGGAGACACACCTGCGCTTGCAGCTAATCCAGAAGTGATACTGAAATCGAGGGGTAGGAAGACAGACAACAGTAGGCCAAGTAATGCCGGTCTGGTTAAGTACCCCATTGCAACCATAAGTGTGCTAAATGGATTTGTGTTATCGGCCGTGATTGTTTTTAGAGTGTATTTAAAATGCCTAAGTTAAAGCCATCTAGGGCTTCATTCCAAACAAATAATTTTGGAATTCGGCAAGGATATTTTTTCCACCAGCGGTAAAATTCTTTTCTGCAAAATATGTGAAGTGAAAGTGGCAGAAGAAAATTTACCGTTCAGCAACATGTCGGCCGAGAAAAGCACATACGTGGAGTCCAAAATAGTACAAACGAAAAGTTTCTCAATTGTTACTCTCACAGTCATCATCCAATGGCGGTACTTCCTCTGTGTTTTGTGAAGACTTGTGTGAAGCTTTGGTTTCTTCGAGCATTTCACTCTGGAAATTGAACAATATTAAACTGAGAGATTTCTTAGAAAGGTATATGGGCCGTGTAATTCCGGATGGGTCTATTCTGAGAAAGAACTATGTATCCCAATGCTATGAAGACACAATAAGGAATATCACAGAAGAAGTCTGTGGAAACAAAATATTCATTTCAATCGATGAAACCAGTGATGTAGAGGGCCGTTACATTGCCAAAGTTATCATGGGTACGTTAGAAGTAGATAGGCCTGGACAAATATTTTTGCTCACGACCAAAGTTTTGCAATCTGTGAACCATTCTACAATATGTCGCCTCTTCGATAAATCGATGGGACTACTAGGCTTGAGAGTGTAATGTATGATGATGTTCTGCTCTTTGTGACTGATGCAGCACCTTACATAGTTAAAGCTGCCAATGTAATCAAAGCACTTTACTCAAAAATGTAACCTGCCTAGCTCACGCTTTTCACAGAGTGGCCGAAGAATTGAGATCAAATTTCCCTGAAGTTGACAAGCTTGTGTCCCAAACTAAGAAGGTATTTACTAAGGCTCTATTACGCACGGAACTTTTCAGATCCCAAACACCCGACATTCTGTTACCACCGCAGCCTTGAATCAACGGTGGGGTATGTGGATCGACACATGTATTTACTATTGTGACCACTTTCAGACAGTGAAGCCTGTAATAGATTCTTTCGACGTACAAGATGCTAAGGCCATTTAGATGGCACAAGAATTGTTTTTGGATACGCAAATGAAGGGAAAACTAGCATGCATCACAGCAAATTTCAGTTCCTTGTCATCAATTAATACAGGTCTTCAGGAGAGAAGCGTGGCTCTAGGAAAAATGATCAATTTATTCAGAACATTTGTGGCGATTCTGGTGTGGCAGTGTCAGACAAACTGAAACATCAACTAAGGTTAGGTTGAATGGAGAATCCCACCTTACCACCTTACAATACAAATAAGTATTGGAAGGCGGGATTCTCCTTTCAACCTAACCTTAGTTGAGTTGATGCCAATACGGGACAAAAAATGAGATTTATAAGTTGAAACTGAAACGTGTTCTTGACAAGAACTCGGGATTTAATGTTTTGTCCTCCATCTCTCGGATTCTGGCGGGTGAAAATTTTAGGATTATTGGCATTGAAGAACTTACTTCCAGTAATTTAGTGCACTTCAAGTATGCTCCAACAGAATCCATAGATGTTGAAAGTAGCTTTTCAAAGTACAAAAACGTGTGGTCTACAATCGTCGTCGTCTTTTTTTTTTCTTTTTTTCTTTTCTTGTGAGAATATACGAATGGTCACAGTCATCTACTATAAAGCGGAGTGAAGTAATCCTGTATAACCTGTCATGTATTTTAAATGCACATTTTTCGTATTACCTCTAATCCAATAAAGAATTCAAGTACCTAATGGCAAAATTCTCTCTTTTTTGTTCTTCATATGTTGCGGCCTTAAAGTTTCATATACCATAAAGTGTTATTTTCCTTGAAGAAAAGAACACAGGACTTGGCATGCTAAACAATAGACTGAAATAATAACCAGTATTTGTGTGTAAATAATTCTATTTGTCAAATAATAATTAAATACACTGACTGACAGAGCAAATGCAACACCAAGAAGGAGTGGTTCGAAAGGGATGAAAGTTGGGGGAAAAACAGAGACGGCACGGACGAATAATTGATGTTTATTTCAAACCGATATGCAGGTTACACAATGCGCACGGCATCGACTCAGTAGGATGTAGGACCACCGCGAGCGGCGATGCACGCAGAAACACGTCGAGGTACAGAGTCAATAAGAGTGCGGATGGTGTCCTGAGGGATGGTTCTCCATTCTCTGTCAACCATTTGCCACAGTTGGTCGTCCGTACGAGGCTGGGGCAGAGTTTGCAAACAGCGTCCAATGAGATCCCACATGTGTTCGATTGGTGAGAGATCCGGAGAGTACGCTGGCCACGGAAGCATCTGTACACCTCGTAGAGCCTGTTGCAAGATGCGAGCAGTGTGTGGGAGGGCATTATCCTGCTGAAACAGAGCATTGGGCAGCCCCTGAAGGTACGGGAGTGCCACCGGCCGCAGCACATGCTGCACGTAGCGGTGGGCATTTAACGTGCCTTGAATACGCACTAGAGGTGACGTGGAATCATACGCAATAGCGCCCCAAACCATGATGCCGCGTTGTCTAGCGGTAGGGCGCTCCACAGTTACTGCTGGATTTGACCTTTCTCCACGCCGACGCCACACTTGTCTGCGGTGACTATCACTGACAGAACAGAAGCGTGACTCATCGGAGAACACGACGTTCCACCATTCCCTCATCCAAGTCGCTCTAGCCCGGCACCATGCCAGGCGTGCACGTCTATGCTGTGGAGTCAATGGTAGTCTTCTGAGCGGACGCCGGGAGTGCAGGCCTCCTTCAACCAATCGACGGACGGGAAATTGTTCTGGTCGATATTGGAACAGCCAGGGTGTCTTGCACATGCTGAAGAATGGCGGTTGACGTGGCGTGCGGGGCTGCCACCGCTTGGCGGCGGATGCGCCGATCCTCGCGTGCTGACATCACTCGGGCTGCGCCTGGACCCCTCGCACGTGCCACATGTCCCTGCGCCAACCATCTTCGCCACAGGCGCTGCACCGTGGACACATCCCTATGGGTATCGGCTGCGATTTGACGAAGCGACCAACCTGCCCTTCTCAGCCCGATCACCATACCCCTCGTAAAGTCATCTGTCTGCTGGAAATGCCTCAGTTGACGGCGGCCTGACATTCTTAGCTATACACGTGTCCTGTGGCACACGACAACACATTCTACAATGACTGTCGGCTGAGAAATCACGGTACGAAGTGGGCCATTCGCCAACGCCGTGTCCCATTTATCGTTCACTACGTGCGCAGCACAGCGGCGCATTTCACATCATGAGCATACCTCAGTGACGTCAGTCTACCCTGCAATTGGCATAAAGTTCTGACCACTCCTTCTTGGTGTTGCATTTGCTCTGTCAGTCAGTGTATATTGGTACTTATTAAAATGAAATTAAAGGTAGATTATTAAAATCAATCAAAGGCATTTATGTTGACAATTGGGCTTCAGTGAGAATTGATGGTAGAATGAGTTCTTGGTTCAGGGTACTTACAGGGGTTAGACAAGGCTGTAATCTTTCACCTTTGCTGTTCGTAGTTTACATGGATCATCTGCTGAAAGGTATAAAATGGCAGGGAGGGATTCAGTTAGGTGGAAATGTAATAAGCAGTCTGGCCTATGCTGACGACTTGGTCTTAATGTCAGATTGTGCTGAAAGCCTGCAGTCTAATATCTTGCAACTTGAAAATAGGTGCAATGAGTATGGTATGAAAAATAGCCTCTCGAAGACTAAATTGATGTCAGTAGGTAAGAAATTCAACAGAATTGAATGTCAGATTGGTGATACAAAGCTAGAACAGGTCGATAATTTCAAGTATTTAGGTTGTGTGTTCTCCCAGGATGGTAATATAGTAAGTGAGATTGAATCAAGGTGTCGTAAAGCTAATGCAGTGAGCTCGCAGTTGCGATCAACAGTATTCTGTAAGAAGGAAGTCAGCTCCCAGATGAAACTATCTTTACATCAGTCTGTTTTCAGACCAACTTTGCGTTACGGGAGCAAAAGCTGGATGGACTTAGTTCAAAAGTTAGAAGTAACGGACATGAAAGTAGCAAGAATTATTGCTGGTACAAACAGGTGGGAACAATGGCAGGAGAGTACTCGGACTGAGGAGATAAAGGCTAATTTAGGAATGAACTCTATGGATGAAGCTGTACGCATAAACCGGCTTCGGTGGTGGGGTCATGTGAGGCGAATGAAGGAGGATAGGTTACCTAGGAGAATAATGGACTCTATTATGGAGGGTAAGAGAAGTAGAGGTAGACCAAGACGATGATGGTTAGACTCAGTTTCTAACGATTTAAAGATAAGAGGTATAGAACTAAATGAGGCCACAACGCTAACTGCAAATCGAGGATTGTGGCGACGTTTCATAAACTCACAGAGGCTTGCAGACTGAATGCTGATAGGCATAACAGCTATAATGATAATGTATGTACCTATTAAAATCATTTCAACATACAACGACGTAGTTTGTTTGCATTTTTTGTGTGATGAAATTATGTCAGTTTCATTCAAATTTTAGGTCATTTCTTAAGTTTTTGGGTCATTTTATTGTATATTTGAAGTTATTTATAGGCCACTTTTTAAACATTTTTAGGTCATCAAAATCCGGGCCCTGCTAATTACGTAAGGTGTTATGAGTTCAATGATTAATCAGTAGGTGGACCACACATGCACCTGGAAATTTATGCAATCATGCAAGCTCAACAAAATTTAAATGAGTGACTTTCTATCTCCCCAAAATTGATGACTCTAGAATAGGATATCAAATCCCACAAGCACAGATGATCTCATTAAATAATGTCATAAATCATACTAAAGAAAAACACATTAAACTGACGTGATGGCTAAATTTATGCAGACGTTAACTATGTATTTTCCCATAAGGCACTCAAAAGAAAAGAAAACATGCAAAATAAACTGCGGTCTCACTGCAAGCTACAGTAATTAAACACACAAGCTGTAATTCAGCATTTTATACTACAATTATGTAAACTACTACCTGATGTACCCATGCTTCGCAACAGAATTCTACATTGTATACAGAATTCTAGGTTAAGTAGTGTAATTGTGAGTAAGATTGTATTAAACTGCATACTCTTAACGTTATCCCAGAAACGCGACAAGGAAATCACCAAACGTCTTTTCTCATATGAAGACTGGGTTAAGGAATTTTCATTGTACCCTCTTGCGCACCATCAGTCACAATCAATTTGGGGAGTTTTCATTACAGTGGCAGGCTCTCATTCTCCACCTGCCTTTTACATCCTCAGAAAGACTGTCTAAGTGGTTTTCCCAACTGAAATCAATATAGGTTATAACAATGACGGCAGTAGGAATGTCACAATTAAAAGCAATGCTATCATATGAAATACTCAATCAAACATGCATTTTCTCACTTTTAACAAATAGTACTACGCTGCCGATTTAACAGTTCAAAGTTCCGGAGCTGGAATGACCAGGCCATAGACAGCTGTGAGCCGTAAACACTCCTCTGCCATTATTCCGTTAAGTGTGGACATTGCTCATTCTAATCAGCGCCTCAGGGTAAGGATCAAGTAGCTGGAATACTATGATGAACCAGTATGTTATGTACCAACAGTATCGCAAAATGTATGAACCAGAGGAATGACATGCTAAAGAAGAAAGTTAGCTAACTCCCCAGCTATTTCCTGCCAATATTCAGGCTGTTGTACTCAGTATGCGGCAGTAATCCCATCTGTCAGAGATGAGTGGCAGCATAAGAGACAAAGAACATCACCACAGACAGTGGTCAATGTAATGTTGTTGTTGATCAATTTTATGAGCTTTCGATATTGTAGGCCTTCACATTTAATTTTTTTCCAACTCTGAAATACCACTCTTATCATAACTGGGGTCTGACTCGTTGGCTGAATGGTCAGTGTACTGGCCTTCGGTTCAGAGGTCCCGGGTTCGTATCCGGCCGGGTCGGAGATTTTAACCTTCATTGGTTAATTCCAATGGCCCGGGGGCTGGGTGTTTGTGCTGTTCCCAACATCCCTGCAACTCACACACCACACATAACACTATCCTCGACCACAATAACACGCAATTACCTACACATGGCAGATGCCGCCCACCCTCATCGGAGGGTCTGCCTGACAAGGGCTGCACTCGGCTAGAAATAGCCACAGGAAATTATTATCATCGTAACTGGTATGGTAAAACTGAATAGAACATTTTTTTTTTTGCTAGGGGTTTTACGTCGCACCGACACAGATAGGTCTTATGGCGACGATGGGATAGGAAAGGCCTAGGAGTTGGAAGGAAGCGGCCGTGGCCTTAATTAAGGTACAGCCCCAGCATTTGCCTGGTGTGAAAATGGGAAACCACGGAAAACCATCTTCAGGGCTGCCGATAGTGGGATTCGAACCTACTATCTCCCGGATGCAAGCTCACAGCCGCGCGCCTCTACGCGCACGGCCAACTCGCCCGGTGAATAGAACATTAATGATCAGAAACTGTAACCTCTATAACTTTTGTTATGTAGTACTTTTCGATAGGACCAATTACATAGATATTTCAAAATTGGCTAAATTTTAGGCACCTTCCCCTAAACTACCATTTAATCCAGAGTGAATAAAATTCTTTATAGCCTACACTGTAGTGTCTTATTCCCCGACTCTATATACTGAGTTTCATTAAATTCTGTTTACCTATTTTCTCGTGGCTCAGCGTTGATATGAACTTAGCATCAAAAATACAAATTCATGAATATATCCATTACCATAACCGGTACAGTAAAAATGTATAAGACATAAATGATCAGAAATCTAATTATACATAACTTTAGTTATGTAGTATTTATCAATAGAACCACTAATAAAAAATATTCGAGAATTAAACTTTAGGCCTTCCCCTAAATTGCCTTTTCACTCAGTATGAATACAATCATTTATAGCCTAAATTGTAGTGGCTCATTCCCCAACTTTACATCCGATTTTCATTAAATTATCTTTAGCCATTTTCTTGTGATGTGCGTACATACAGACAGACAGAGATGACGGAAAATTAAAAAGTGCATTTTCTTGTTACTGTGTACACGTCTGATACAGAAATACCATTCTTTTTAAATTCTGACCAATCTACAGACAAAATTCTTTATTTTATATGTATAGATTTACCAGTTGGTGAGGCCACTTACTCTATATACTGTTTGTGAAAAGACAAGAACTTAGCTGTATTCCATTTTGATTTACAGCTGGCCTCTGTCCAGCTCTTTGGGTATTTAGAGGGTCATGTTGACTCCAGATGATGATGTACGAACCAAGGGCTCCATTTCGATGTAGATGGCTACGTAATGTGGGCTTCTTTCTTCACTCAGCGCTGCTACTTAGTTCCTGCATACACAGGAAAAATAAATTACAGATGGATAATGCGGCTGATACAGTATGACACTCCCGCATTAGATAAAGTATTGGCGCTGGTCCTCGAACATGGAACCAAAGAGGGTCCTAGTTTAATATACAAGCTTAGTTATTAGCTTCTGAGCTTCTCTATACAACAGTTTGTACCCTTGAAGCTGAAGACACTCAGCACTGATTGTTTTCACAGTTTATAACAGTATCTTAAGCATATTTACTGATCATTAATTAATACCATTTATAGAACAATCTCACAAATCCATGGCTTAAGTTTCCACATATTAAACAGAAACTGATTTAAGCTTCTACTGCGACTTCCCATGTTAATATTCAAACAACTAAGAAACAAGTGTAAAATGAAAACTTTCAACCTACTTTCCAGTCATTGACCGGGTCAAAGATGGAATGAATGAACCAGATATAGGCTATTATTACAATGGGGTCACCACTCCCAAGGTGATATTAATGACTGATAAATGCTATGAAATGATAATAAAGAGTGTTGCTGGAATGAAAGACGACAGGGAAAACTGGAGTACCTGGAGAAAAACCTGTCCCGCCTCCGTTTTGTCCAGGCTGGCTGGCTGGCTGGGGATTTGAACCATGGTATCCAGCGGTGAGAGGCCGACGCGCTGCCGTCTGAGCCACAGAAGCACTCAAAGAAACAAGTACTGTCTCAAAATAATGATTGTAACTCTCGACAAGCGACACGCGTCCAAAGCACACAAGATCATGACAAGACCTCAGGTAACAGGCGTTCTCAAATTTTATAGTGCCGGTACTGATGCTCTGGGGATCACTGACAAACAATGAGGGTGCTTTGTCCTGACCAGTTTGAATGAGCCAACAGCCCTAACAAACTTCTTATAAATCAGAACACAATTAATTAGCACATATGATCTGAGGGGTCTTAATTCATGGCTATCTGCGCTAGCCTTTATCTATGCTGGGAAGCTGTTAATTATTTCATTTACAACAATTCTTGATCCTGGAATGAAGGCTGTTGTGTTTCTAGACCTGATGAACTTGGGGATTCACAGAATGAAAGTTCAACCTGACAGATTTCAAACAATCTCTCACTCTCTCCCCCTCCGAACTGTAGCTTCCTTGTCACACAATCAGGATGTGGTGCTCTCAGCTTCCTTTGTACTCATGCTTCAAAGTGGGCCTTCCTGTGCACTTGGCTATCTGTTTGTGCTTTGGAGAATGCACTTCGAATACTTTAGATTCTGTATCTTGGTCCTGGTCCTGGGCTATTCCATCTCCAAAGTCGTGTAGGCAGTATGCCTTCCATGGGCCACTGTGTCCAGAGAGTGCCATGAGTACGTAGATTTGGGGAAAACCACAATTTTTAGGGTCAACTGCCATGGAGTACAGTATGTTGATGATAGGGGTCACTGTTTATTGACTTGGATGGTAAGAGCAAATAGACAGGTCACAGTGCAACAAATTACTTGCAAATTCAGTGCTAGGTAAAATGAAGTGTGAACAACCACACCATATAGGACCACCTCCTCACAATGCGGTATAAAAGCCACCACCCCACATGGGTACCACTGCTCACCAAAAACCACAAGGCACAAAGAATGACTTTGGCACAGAAACATCTCCATTGAACTCTCAAAGCAAAGAAAAAGATCGCCTGGACAAATGATTCATGGTACCAGTTGGTACACGTTGATGACAAGGTATGAATGCATCACCAAGCATTCTATGCAGTGGATTCTCTTGTTAGCAGGGAACATTTCAGGCTAGAGGTGGTTGTATCATCATACGGGGACTGTTCATGTGGGATGAAATGCGAACCTTGGTATATCTGACAATATCCCTTACCGACGAAAGATACAAGAACCTGCTGTGAGATCATGTTCACTCATTTGTTCATAGCCAGCACACTGCAGGAGACTTAAAGACAATGCACCATGCAGTCGCTCCCAAATTGTGGTTGATTGGTTCAATGAACACTCTGTGGACATGAGGGTGCTTGCCCGGTCTCTAAGGTCACCCGATCTCAATCCTATTCAGCACACTTAGAATCCTATTAAGAAAGATGCGCATGCCATTGACCCTGCTCTGAACAATCTCTGTGCATTATGGAAGGTTGTGCAGTGGTCATGGAACAGTATGACTTCTCACGCTTCTGGTATCTTGTGGAGTCCCTGTCATGCTGCATTACCATCGACATGAGAGTGAAAGTGAGTGCTACACACTAATAGCCGAGTATCAGTAATTCAATAGCTCACCAGTAGAGCCCGGAAGTTAAGCAAAATGCCTTTTTTTTAAAAAATCTGGGTGGATATATCAAAATGTCACATAGAGACAAACATATGTCTGTACGTTTGGGAATGGTAGGACCAGTTATTATTTTGCCTTTTTTGATTTTAGCTCCTGTAGCTAAATTGATAGTTTCATGACTTTTTTTTGCCTTTTTAAAGTTGATATTTTCTGCTGTTGTTTATGGAGAGAAATTAATATGGAAGTCCAAGGAACTGTATTATTAATAATGAAAATTTTCATTTTAACTTAATAGATCGAAAATAACATTCATATGAACGACATTTTCATACTACACAAATCTCTACTGAAAACTCCACAAGGCAAATGGTCAAAAGGGTTGCCAGGTCCCGTCCTTGCTAGGTAAAATTAAGTGCTGATGGTGATTATTGTTTTAAGGGGAAGAAAACTTGGTAACCACCTCTACTAACACTAATCAGAAGGAAAATGGAAAAGGTCCAATATGAAGTTATTGGCAAAAGAAAGGAAAGGGCCATGAAGAGCGCAAAAATGAAAGACTCCCTAGGCCTCGCAAATCTAATACTATTGGCATCAGAAAAGAACAAGAGTTGACCAAGGGAGGTCAGATAGGAAAAGTAAGAGCGAGCAACCTGACACAAGTAAGTGGAAGCAATGCCAAACTGAGCTGGGGGAACCATGGTCAAGTTGAGAGGCCCTGACCCCCTTTTAGTCACCTCCTCTTAGACAGAGGATATCGTTGACGTTATTCTATTATCCCCACCCACAGTGGGATGTAAGATTAAGGACTAAAATGTGATGCAAATGTGTGGTATGTAGCTCACGTTATTTTAGTGCCCATTTTTGTCATTATAAAGGCTTATTTTAATTATTTTACTGCCTATTTCCTAAATGTTAAGTGCTTATTTGCCTGCCTATTTTAGCAAAAATAAATGCCTGAACTTCTGGGCTCTACTCCTCAGTGCATTACAAAGCGCTGCATTTCTTATGACAGTATGGTATAAAACATCCAAGAAGAGACCCAATGTGAGGCTAGAGTCGCCATTCACAACATGTGTTCTCATATATCAACTAAGTGGGAGTCTTATTGGCTGCTGTTGAGATCAGCCTACCGAATGTCACCTATCACACACACACAAAATTTGAAAAGGTCAGTAACAAGATTGCATCTCATCAACTATTGTCAGATCTCTCTTTGAGCATAAAAGTCTTCAAAATAAGTTAATAAGAGGAAACGTAAAGTAGACATTAAGACAAAAGATGAATTTATTTAAAGATTCAAGAATAGCAGATTGGTGGGCATCGTCCAGTTTATGGAGCAAGAAGATGGCACTTCATTGTCTGACATTATTTTACTCTGGATAATTAGATTAGACATCAGAAAAGAAATTGCTGGTAGTATAAAGTTCATATAAAAGTTACAGACTTCTTTAAAAGAACATTAAAAAATATGGTAAGAACAACTCTAATTAATCATCTGTCTTTTCGATTATCCAGTCCTCCGCTCCCCTTTGTTGTGACATATAATCAAGGTTTTACTTTACTTAAATTATCCATGGCTAAGAAGAGAGGCCACATTAAAAAATTGGTCTGCCATAATGAACCGACAAATGCAACTATAAGAAAATGTATTACACTGTATTAATATTGTAGTCACTCTTTGCATAATTTATGAAGGGGCATATTTATCTTTCTGGATATTTCTGAAATGATCTAGTTATATTTTGAAATTTGTACCCATTTTATTCCACTCGATCATTTTATTTTTATGTATGTAACTTTTTCCAGCTCACTTGATACCTGGAACCTTTATGTTTGTGCTGTCTTGGGTTGGCTGTCGAAGGACTGTTGCTGTCTCCATGATCATTATTAGTTACACATTCAGCGGAGCTTCCGTAGGAGGAGTGATGGCCAATGCCACTGATTTATCTCCAAGATATGCAGGTGAGCTGTACAACATGTTCTTGCATTACGAGTGGGCTTGTGAAAATTAAAAAAGTCTTCTACAGCAGAAAAGTTTATGCAAAGAATGCATGGAGTTGACAGCTTATGGTCTTCTTTCGATATATTAGGCCCTGCTGACTGGGAGTGAGATTTCTAGATCCTAATGGGTGGGTAGGAGATACAGATCTGCGCTCAGATGGCCTACACTTAAACCGCAGTGGTACTTATAAGTTAGGAAATTTGTTTGGGAGGATTATAGGGAGGTACATTCAGGGAAATGGGATGGTCTAGAGAGCAGTGATAAGGGTACAGGGATCTGGAAGTCAAGTAGGGATGACATAAAAATATTGGTGTTGAACTGTAGAAGTATTGTAAAGAAAGGAATATATGTTGTATGTTGGGTATCCAGCCCAAAGACTGGTTTAATCCTCCACAGCACCAACAACAGTTATCATAAATAGCCTAGGCATCACTGAAGAGGCACACTAGGGAAATGAGGAGTGAGGTAGTTTCCCGTTGTTTTCCTCATCGAACCAGAAGTTGCTATTACATATCAGTCTGCCAAGCCCACTGAAATGCATGCACCAACCGACCCTATGAGTGAAATTTTCACACCATTCATAACAGGGACTGGCTGTGTAAGGAATGGTATTACTAGCATCGCTCATACCCCAGTCACTTTCATATTGTCAAAGCCAAGGATGAGACTGAGACAGATCAATGAAAGTAACAAAGTTATTCTAGCCCATACCAGAACACTACATCTTGCCAGCAAAGTCTAGAATTAAGTAATTTAATAGATAAATACTTACCAGATATTGTAATAGGAGTTGAATCATGACTGAGAAATTATATAATGGAAGCAGAAATTTTCTCGTGGAACTGGAGTGTGTATCGTAGAGATAGGATAGGAATGGTGGGAGGGGGAGTATTCATTCTGGTGAAAGAAGAATTTGTAAGCTATGAGAAAAAGTTGACAAACATGAAATTCTAGGTGTAAGGCTCATTTCTAAAAATAATAGGCAACTTCATGTCTTTGGAGTGTATAGACCGGGAAAGGGTAGTGCTGATGCTCATTCAGAATTATTTGATAAGATAATCAATTACGTGGGAAACGACATGGAAAGGAATGTGATTGTAGCGGGAGATCTGAATTTACCAAATGTCAATTGGGAAGGTAATGCAAACAAATGGAATCATGATCAACAAATAGCAAATAAGCTAATATGGGAAGGACAGCTGATTCAAAAAGTGATGGAACCAACTGGAGGGAAGAATATCCTGGCTGTGGTGCTGGTAAAACCAGATGATCTCTATAGAGAAACCAAATATTAGATGGTATTAGTGATCATGAAGCTGGTATTGTCGTAGTTTTTCAAAAAATGTGATAGAAAGGAAGGTCGTAAAAGTAGGACTATTACACAGTACCATATGGCTGATAAAGCAGGCATGAGGGTTTTTTAAAAAGTCACTATGATCGGTGGAAAACGGTAAATAAAAATGTAAACAGACTCTGGGATGGGTTTAAAGCAATTGTTGAGAAATATGAAAACAGGCTTGTACCTTTAAAGGCAGTAAGGAGTGGTAAAGACCCACCTTATTATAATAGAGAAATAAAGAGACTAAGAAGGAGGTGCAGACTGGAAAGAAATAGAGTCAGAAATGGCTGTGGAAGTAAGGAGAAATTGAAGGAACTTACTAGGAAATTGAATCTAGCAAAGAAGTCAGCAAAGAATAACATGATGGCAAGCATAATTGGTAGATATACAAATTTTAGTGAAAAATGGAAGGGCATGTATAGGTACTTTAAGGCAGAAACAGGTTCCAAGGACATTCCTGGAATCATTCATGCACAAAGGGAGTGTGTGTGTGAGGATATTCAAAAGGCAGAAGTATTCAGACAACAGTATCTAAAGATTGTTGGTTACAAGGATATGTCCAGACGGAGGAGGTGACTAATGCTAAAGATGTATTAAAATTTACATATGACAAAAATGACATTTACAATAAGACACAAAAGTTGAAAACTAGAAAAGCAGCTGGAATTGATAAGATTTCTGGGGATATACTAAAGACAATGGGTTGAGATATAGTACTATATATGAAGTAATTATTTGGTTATTGTTTACATGAAGGAGCTATACCAAATGAATGGAGAGTTGCTATAATAGCCCCTGCGTATAAAGGAAAGGGTGATAGACATAAAGTTGAAAATTACAGGCAAGGAAGTTTGACATGCATTGTATTAAACTTTGGGAAAGCATTTTTTCTGATTATATTAGACATGTTTACAAAATTAATAACTGGGTCGATAGATGGCAGTTTGGGTTTAGGAAACGTTATTCCACTTAAACTCAACTTGTAGGAGTTTAGCAAGACATAACAGATATCTTGGATTCAAGATGTCAAATGGACTGTATCGTGATTGACCTGTCTAAAAGCATTTGATAGGGTGGAACATGGGAGACTACTGGCAAAAATGAGTGCAATTGGACTAGACAAAAGAGTGACTGAATGGGTTGCTATATTTCTAGAAAACAGATCTCAGAGAATTAGAGTAGGCGAAGCTTTATCTGACCCCGTAATTATGAGGGGAATTCCTAAAGGCAGTGTTGTTGGAACTTTATGTTTTCTTATATATATATATATATATATATGATATGAGTAAAGAAATGGAATCAGAGATCAGGCTTTGTACGGATGATGTTATTCTGTATAGAGTAATAAATAAAAGATTGTGAGCAACTGCAAAATGACCTTGATAATGTTGTGAGATGGACAGCAGGCAATCGTATGATGATAAACGGGGCAAAAGTCAGGTTGTGAGTTTCAAAAATAGTACTGTTCTCACTTTTAACAAACAGTACTATGATCAGAAAACAGATCAGATGTAAGGCTTTTCAGGCGTTTGCTCTGATACTAGACTCATCAGAGTGGGATGTGTCAGACCCTACCCACTGACGCTGGGGTGTATGCAGGTGAACTATTGTTGTTTTCACGTTTTTATTCCCCACCCAAAGGGCGGGGCAGGCCCCCTAGAGAGTGACGCTCTCGCTCAGGCCGGGAGATGTGAAGAGAGCAGTGCGATGTGACTGAATGAAGACGATGGGTAAGCGATGTGAATATTTACTGAGAAGAGAAGATGGGGTCTCTTGATTATGGAGATGGGAAGAAATGGACGTTTATACGGGAGTGCTTAAATGGAACTTGCGGGGAAGGGTGAGGTGGTAAAGTGTGGAGGCGATATGATACAGTATAGTTGTGAGTTGTCGGAGATGTTCGAGTGTTGGCGGTGGGAAGGAGATATTGAATGATGGAGATGGTGGACGGACGTTGTGGGGTGGTTGAAAAGGAGGATGATCAGGCCGGGTGCGCCGACGTGGTGTGGTGAGGGGATGTCTAGATTGTGGGGGAACGAGAGGATTTGACGTTATGGAGGCGACCGTAGATGGGGCACCTGGGGCGATGAGATGGTCGACGGCTGTTGCAGTGGGTAGTTGAAGGCGCACTAAGTATGTTGGGTCCGTGGAGTTGAAGATCCGAACCGCCCTCCGGACTGGTTATGCGTGAAGGCATAGCTGGTGTTGGACTTGTGTTACGGAGATGAGTGGGTCGACGCCGCAAACGACGCAACTAAAGACTGTGTTGGTATCCGATGTTGATGGCGGTGATGCTGGTTGACGGGCGGCCAATGCTGATGTGGCTGCAGTTGATGGTGTCGTAGATGGTAGCTGTGCAGACAAAGAGACAAGTGATGAATGGCGATGCAGAAAGCGAGGAGGTGGTACACTGATCTGAGGCATGGAGAAAAATGTGGACATAAGTGGTGTAGGATGGGATGACATAATAGTCATCGTAGGGTGGGAGGAAAAGGTGAGGGCGGAAGTCGTCGTGATGGTAGTGGTCATGGTGAAGTGTAGTAGGGATGCTGACATTCAACTAGGAGTAGGCCTATATGCTGATCAGGGTTGGCAGGAGCTGTTACTAAAGATGAGAAGCCACCCGGCCGATCAAAAAACACTGGAGGTGCTGCTGCGAAGATATGTCCATGTACAGTGAGGTTTTGAGAGTATGCAGGTGAACTTATCAGAAGCCCTTATAAGAGGCACAGTCTGACAACTGCATATGGGAGATACACGTCCACAATGGAATTATTGCCCGCCTAGCAATTCCAAATGGAAATTCTAAGTTCCCATGGAGGCAAATAGATATTTTTCCAGCAATAGAGCATGTCAAAAAACAGATCAGATGTAAGGCTTTTCAGGCGTTTGCTCTATTAACCAGCGTTTCGTCTTAGGTCTGACACTAGACTCATCAGAGTGGGATGTGTCAGACCCTACCCACTGACGCTGGGGTGTATGCAGGTGAACGACGACGACGACGACGAAAAGTTTTCATTCCCCGCCCGTAACACGATCTCTCGGGCCAGGAGCAGTGAAGAGAGTAATGTGATGCTTGTAGATGTAGGAGATGGGTAAGCAATGTGAATATAAAGGAGGAGCCTCTCGGCTTGGGGAAATAACTTTAGATGGATGTTTACACCAGAGTGTCGAGAAGGAAGTTGCGTGGAAAGGTAAGGTGGTGAAGTGTTGAAGCGATATGGTAAAGGACAGTTATGGGGTGTTGGAGGTGTGCAAGGGTAGGTGGGGAGAGATTAGCAGAGGAAGTAGGTGGACGGACATGGAAAGAATGTTGAAAGTGGGGATGATCTGGCTGGGTATGGCGACGAGATGTGGAGGTGCGATGGTTAAGGCGGGGAGGTGAGCGGAAGGGTTCGAGGGTATGATGACAGCCATAGAGAAGTGCTCCGTTGGAGATCAGGTGGGCGACGGCTGCTGCGCTGTGAATGAAGTCTGATTATGTCGGGCCGGTGGAGTTGTAGATACGGAATGCCCTCTTGACGGGTATGGCTTGAAGGCGGAGTTGTTCTTGAATGTCGGTTGTCGGGATGAGTGGGCTTACGCTGCAGACAACGCAACTGAAGACTTCGTTTGTGGCTGATGTTGCTGACGGTGATGGAAGTTGATGAGCGGCTGCTGCTGGTACGACGGACAGTGATGGTGACATAGTGGTTGGCAAGGCAGATGTAGACGGTGTAAAAGGGCGGGTGAAGCAGCGGGGAGGAATATGTAATAGTCGAGGTGGATCAACAGGAGGTAGCGCGGGAAGAGAGGTGGATAGAAGCAGTGATAAATGGGATGACTTAACAGTTGTGATGGAAAGGGAGGAGAAGGTGTGAGCAGGGGTCGCAAAGGTAGTAGTGATGGTGGTGGTCGTCATGGTGGTTGATAGTAGGGAGGCTGACATCCACCGAGGAGTCGGCCTATTTGCTTTGTTGGCTCGGCACGAGCGAATAGTAAAGATGTGTAGCCATCCGGCCGATCAAAAATAGCAGGAGAATCTTCTGCGACGAGTTGTATAGGCCACTTGAGAGATGTCGATGCTTTGTGTGGTGCAGGTGAACTTAAAAAAAAAGTTTTTTAATGTTTTCATTCCCCTCCCTAAAGGGGAGGGGCAGGCCACCTTGAAGGTTACGCCTTCACCCTGGCCAGGAGTTTCGGCTGGTTGGGGAAGGGGCGATAGTATGAGAAGGACGATAATGCGATGTAGGGAATGAGGAGGTGTGCGTGGATATGTAAATACCGGGGATGTGTTTAAGGAGTGAAAGTTTAGAGGAGAGTACTAAGGGGGAAATGAAGGGTTAGTATGCGAGGGTGCTTGGGGTAAGTTGGAGGGCAAGGATGTAAAATAAGGAAGAGATATTAACTAGGGAAGTGAGTGAGTAAGAGACGGAGGAGATGGTTGTGGGCGATGTTAGGGGAAAAGCTAGGTGGGGGAAGGTAAAAACGGTTATGTGGACTAGGTCGATGGAATGGAGGAGCTGGCCGGGGACGTGATGTGTTGGGGCGGTTCAAACGTTGGGGAGGAGAGCGTGACAATTCGACCTGATGGTGGCGGCCATGAAGGTGTGTTCCATTGGCGATAAAATGTTGGGCAGCGTCGGGAGTCTCTAGATGTAATCTCACTAAATATGTGGGTCCAGATGCGTTGTAAATCTGGGTAGCTGCAGTGCCCCTAAGCAAACAGTTCGTCATATACTGGAACATTGCCCCCGGAGTGCTTATCAGTAGTGATGGGCAACGCTCTCGCTCGAGACTCTCGAGACTGACATCGCAGATCTCGAGACTCTCGAGACCGATCCTCCTGTAGTGCAAGCTGTGTGACGTACCAGCAACTACGACTGCAAACTTTATAGTATATCATTGGCAATTATTGCGTTAAATAACTTTCTCATATGAAAACGTGTGAGCCAATACATTTTGTCAAAAGCCTGAAATAGTACTGCATGTTCAACTATACCATTAAAGAAAGTGAAAGCAGAATGTCGGTATCTTAAACTGTTCATGACTTATTTGGGGTGGACATCTTAGTCGAATAACCCCGCATAATTTGTGAATAACTGTAGATATGATGTACACCTACTTGGATACTAGAGGCGTGCATTACTCGAACCTGAGACGGGGAAGATGTGCTTTGCTACATATACAACCCCCATTACAATGACTTGAACGTGTAATCTAAAATGCCCGACTTTGCTCCAGTTCTTTCAGCAGGGATGATGGGTAACGCTCTCAAGACCGATTCTCGCGAGCTGTGCGACCTCCCAGTAACTACGAGTGTAAGCTTGATAGTTATCATCTGCAGTTCTCGTATGGAAATGTGTCTGACGATAAATTTTGTCAAAAGCCTAGGAAAGCACTGCACGCTGAACTATGAGCTCCCTAATACCATTAACGAAAGTGAGGACAGAATGCCAGTATCTTAAACTGTTCACAAGTTATGTCAGATGGACTTCTTAGCTGGATTTGTTAATAACTGTTATCAGGATGTAAACCTACCTATATGCCTTACAATCATTGTCGAAAGGGTAGCTTCTTGTGATTCAGACCGGGCCGGAGGTGTTCTGTGACAATTCCTCTTCATTGATATTATGCGTTTGTAAGTGCCGGACCATCCCAGAAGTATTTCTGCCAATGTATTTTACTTTTGAATAAGCAGCACAGTGGGCTGTGCTTTGTGACATCTCTTAATAATAACCGACATCCACAATGCGTTTCGGACATCGTCTTCAAGTTGTTGTGCACAACTAGACACAATTTCACATTGCACCATCATATATCGAAGTACCTAATTATGACGCGAATACTTTACAACATTGTAAGGAATTATTTCCTTCGTCACCAAACTATCGGTAAACACAAGCAGTGGACATATGTTATTGAATGCGGGGTCTGATAACGACGTACACCTAACTTACCTGTCGAAAGAATTGGAGCAAACTGAAGCACTTTAGATTACACATTCCACTCATGCGTAATGGTGGTTGCACATGCAGCAAGGCGCACCATGCCTCATCTCAAATTCGAACATTGCACGCCTCTAGTATCCAGGTACGTGTACCTACAGTAGCCATCAGCTTCTGTATTTAAACCACTCATTCGTGGATAATGGTTGCCTAGTTGTACTTCCTCTTAAAACAATAATCACCACCACCACCACTCATTCGTGTAACTCATTCCTGGTTGCCAGTGGTTTGCCCCAGTGTGCTAAGTTGGGCTCATCAGTTCGTAAATAGTACACCCACCAAGACGCATGGCTATTGCATACCGTGGAGGCCACTGCGTAGGCTACTTGGTGCTACCGGCAGTGCCGATGCACTATGAGAGACTTTGTCTCATTTTCAAAAATTGATGCCTGCCTGGCCATCAGATTATTATTATTTAGCGTATGGGATTAAAAATAAAAACATACAATCACAAATTAAATATACAATACACTATGTAGGTTACACTTTCACCTCAAACTATGCAAATAGTCTATACAAGAAGGATTTGGGTCAAGGAAGTCTTTTGGGTTACTCTGATAAGTAGTGATGGGCAGGCTGAGACGAGGTCTTGAGATTTCTCGGGATTTCTCGAGTCTGGCGCAGGCACTATTTCTCGCGAGAAATTTCGAGAGATCTCAAGAGCGTTTATTTTTTAAAATAATTTTAAAGGATGTTCACCAGATGAGTTTCGTCAATAAAATGTTAGACTTAGATAGATTTTAGACAAATATGTTTTAACTTAAAAGACATAATTTTATTGTTATATGACTTGTAAAATATTATAAGGTGGTAATTATCAAAATTATAAGAATTTGTATAACAAGTAGATCTTCAATACGGACAAAGAAAATGAAATTTATAACCTGCAATATACCACTCAGTCAAGCAGCTCGTCTCCTTGCTTCCAAGTCTTCCCAGCCCCAGCCCAAACTTTGCAATATTTTTGTAACGCTACTCTTTTGTCGGAAATCACCCAGAACAAATTGAGCAGCTTTTCTTTGGACTTTTTCCAGTTCTTAAATCAAGTAATCCTGGTGAGGGTCCCATACACTGGAACCATACTCTAGGTGGGGTCTTACCAGAGACTTGTATGTCCTTTCCTTTACATCCTTACTACAACCCCTTAAACACCCTCATAACCATGTTCAGGGATCTGCACCCTTTATTTACAATCCCATTTATGTGATTACCCCAGTGAATATCGTTCCTTATATTAACACCTAGGTACTTACAGTGATCCCTAAAAGGAACTTTCATCCCATCAACACAGTAATTAAAACTAAGAGGACTTTTTCTATTCGTGAAGCTGACAACCTGACTCTTAACCCCGTTTATTATCATACCATTGCCCACTGTCCATCTCACAACATTATCGAGGTCATTTTGCAGTTTCTCACAATCTTGTAACTTATTTATTACTATACATAGAATAACATCATCCGCAAAAAGCCTTATCTCTGATTCCACTTCTTTACTCATATCATTTATACAGTATATAAGAAAACATAATGGTCCAATAACACTGCCTTGAGGAATTCCCCTCTTAATTATTACAGGGTCAGCTCTAATTCTTTGAGATCTGTTTTCTAGAAATATAGTCACCCATTCAGTTACTCTTTTGTCTAGTCCAATTGCACTTATTTTTGCCAGTAGTCTCCCATGAACTTCCCTATCAAATAACTTAGATAGGTCAATTGTGATACAGTCCATATGACCTCCTGAATCCAAGATATCTGCTATATCTTGCTAGAATCCTACAAGTTGTGCTTCAGTGGAATAACCTTTCCTAAACCCTTGAAACCAACAATCTTTACATACTGCTGACTGAATAATTCTGCCTTTTGAAGATCCTTGCATATACATTCTGCTTGTTCATTAATGATTCCTGGAATGTCCTTCTTCTTCTTCTTCTTCTTTTATGACCACATAGGATCACTTTAGTCAGTCCGTCGTTCAGGTCTCTTTGAAGGGATTGTTCGGGCTTTGCGGTCCTCCCAGTACTTCTTCAGACGCTCCGATCTTCGTGCCCTTTCCTCAGTTGAAAATGTGCGTGTTGTTGGTTTGTTTTGTGTAAGGGTAAAGTGGAGGTTTGTATTCTTGAGTTTTGTATTCAATTTTATCTTATTTTTGGTGTCTTCTGTTGTAAGGCCTATTTCCTTCAGATCCTCTCTTACTTCTCTGATCCATTTACATCCTGTTGTGGTATTTTTTGAGACGAGATTGTGTTGTACTAGTTGTTTCAGAAGTCTCGAGTCCTGCATCCTCATGATATGTCCAAAGAATCCCAGTCTCCTCTTACGCATAGTATCTGTAATGGGTTCTAGCTCTTTGTACACGACTTTGTTAGGTATTAACCGCCACTGTCCATCTTTCTGATATTTTTTGTTGATACAGGTTCTTCCAATCCTCCTTTCAATTTTCTGAAGTCTGTCAGTCTTTGATTGTTTATTCAGGTAAAAGAGTGTTTCTGCTGCATATGTAGCTTACGGTTTTATAACTGTGTTGTAGTGTTTTATTTTTGTATTTATTGATAGACATTTCTTTTTGTAGATATCCCATGTTAATTTTTGTGCTTTAGCTAATCTATTTGTTCTTACTTGGATTGAGATTTTTTCATTTAAGTTATGTGTTATTACTTCTCCAAGATATTTAAACTGAGTTACTATTTTGATTTTATTACCATTTATGGTGACTTCTTTTAGCTGTGTTGGTTTTTGGGGCATAATTTCTGTTTTTTCAAATGATATTTTGAGGCCAATTTTATTTGCAATGTTTTGAAGTTCTGATATCTGGGTTTTTGCTTCTTTTATGTCCACTGCTAGTAATGCTAAATCGTCAGCAAAACCCAGGCAATTTGTTTTGATTTTTCGGCCAATCTTTATTTTGGGGGGACATTTTCTAAACCATTCCCTCATTACCATTTCTAGAGCACAGTTAAATAATAGTGGTGAGAGCCCATCTCCCTGCCGTAGTCCAGTTTTAATTTCAAATGTCTCTGATGTTTCACCCCTAAACTTCACTTTTGACTTGGTATTGGTGAGAGTCAATTTTATCATGTTTATTAATTTGGGGTGTAGTCCAAGGTGTCTTAAAATTTTAAACAGAGATTCTCTATGGATGCAATCATAAGCTTTCTTGAAATCTACAAATGTTATCACCATATCTCTGTTTCTTCTCCTGTTATAGTCCATTATCAACTTAAGACTCATGATCTGATCAGGACAGCTCCTCCAGGGTCTGAAACCTCCTTGATATTCTCCTAGTTCTTTCTCAAGTTGTAAACTTATCCTATTAAGGATGATTATTGAAAATATTTTGTATGTTATATCTAGGAGAGAGATTCCCCTGTAGTTATTAGGGTCGGTTTTGTCCCCTTTTTTGTGCAGAGGATGAATGAGGGCTGTTGTCCAGTGTTCTGGTAGTTCTTCTTTAATCCAGATAGAGACAAGTTGTTGATGGAGGGCAACTTTTGCTGAGTTTCCTGCATATTTCCAGATTTCCGCAAAGGTCTGATCTTCTCCTGGCGCTTTGTAGTTTTTTAATTTATTCAGAGCCTGGTAGACTTCCTTTATTGTGGGGGGATTGATGTTTTCTGGTGATGTTTTTATCGGGGTGTTGGTGTCCAAATGAAGGAGTTCTGTAGGTTCCTCACAATTTAAAAGCTTGTTGAAATGTTTAGCCAGAATTTCTGCATTGTCTTTATTGTTATGGGCCAGCTTACCATCTTCATCCTTCATCAGTAGGGTCGGGGGTTCATATTTTTGGAGCTGCTTTCTGAAGGTTTTGTAGTAGTCCCTTGATTTAGTTTTACTGAACTGTTCTTCAATTAACTGCAGGGTGTCCTTATGATGTTGTCTTTTTATTCTTTTTAAGACTTGGGTAGTTTCTTTTCTCTGTTTTACTAGCTTTTGATAGGATATTTCTGTCTTTTGGGACTGATGTAATAGCCATGCCTGATGTCTTTTCTCCACTGTTTCATCACATTCACTGTTCCACCATTGGTGTTTTTTATGTGGTTTAATTGGAGCTAGGTCTTCTGCAATTTGTTTAAGGTTGTGTACTAAGTCTTATTTTTATTTTTTCAGTTGCTTTCTGGTAATTTTTGTTGTTGATTAGCTGGGTAGGATCTATTTTTCTTTTAGTTTTAAGGGCTTGCTTTTGTTGTCTCCTCTGGGGAGTGAGTTTAATTTTAATTTTAACTACGTAGTGATCTGAACCTGTGTCTATTCCTCGGAGGACTTTGACGTTATAGATCTCTTTGTGGTGGTATTTGTCCATGCAGACGTGGTCCAGTTGCCATTCTCCTTTAGTGTAGTCAGGGTGTTTCCATGTTTTGAGTTTTTGAGGTTTCCTCTTAAAACATGTAGATTTTGAGATTAAATTATGGTTTCTACACAGGTCAACTAGTCTCTCTCCATTTTTATTTGTTTTCTTGTGTGCTGGCCATTTTCCGATGATGTCACGGTATTTTCTTTCTCTGCCTAGTTGAGCGTTGAAGTCGCCTATTAATAATTTTATATGGTGTTTGGGGATGTTATCTATGGTCTGGTCCAATAGGTCCCAAAATTCTCCTGTTTCCTCCTGGTCTTTTGAGGAGTTGTTTTTATCATTAGTGGGAGCATGGGCATTTATTATAGTATAGATTTTATTAGATGCCTTTAAGGTGAGCGTTGAGAGTCGTGGAGACTGTGATCTGAATTCTTGAACTGAGTTTATTATTTTAAGGCTGACCAAAAATCCTGTTCCAAATTGTGGGACATTCTTCATCACTCTCTTCCCGGGTATACCTTTATAAAGTCTGTACCCTTGAGATTCCAAGGCATCCTGGTCAGTGTTTCTAATTTCCTGTAATCCCATGATAAGAATTTTGTGTTGGTCCATTATGTCGGTGATCACTTTTAGTTTACCGATTTGCATGAGTGAGTTTATGTTCTATCTAACCAGTTATTAATTTTGCAAACAAGTTTAATATAATCAGAAAGAATGCTTTCCCAATGTTTATATGCAATGCATGTCAAACTGACTGGCCTGTAATTTTCAGCTTTATGTCTATCACTCTTTCCTTTATACACATGGGCCATTATAGCAACTCTCCATTCATTTGGTATAGATCCTTCATGCAAACAATAATCAAATAAGTACTTCAGATATGGTACTATACCCCAACCCATTGTCTTTAGTATATCCCCAATATCTTACCGTTCTTCCTGCTTTTCTAGATTTCAACTTTTGTATCTTATTGTAAATGTCATTGTTATCATAGATAAAGTTACATAGTTCGTTAGTATTAGTCACCTCCTCCATCTGAACGTTATCCTTGTAACCAACAATCTTGACATACTGCTGACTGAATATTTCTGGCTTTTGAAGATCCTTGCATATACAATCCGGTTGTTCATTAAGGATTCCTGGAATGTCTTTCTTAGAACCTGTCTCTGCCTTCGACACCATGTCAGTAAACACAAGCACTGGACAAATGGAGATTTAATGTGGGGTCTGATAAATTATGAGTGATAAAGATGTACACCTATAGTAGCTGTCAGTTTCTGTACTTGGTCTGCTCATTCGTGTACTTATCGTTGCATACAATGCTGAATGCGTATCCTTTATAATTACGTTATACTGCATCAAAATTTACCTTGGTAGAAATGAAAGAAATGAACACCTTAGTCGCTTATTGACACGTATTTACAGAATGGCGAAGGCCCATGGTACGCTATTCACATACTCGGCACAAATAACATTCAGCTCTGTCCACCTGTAGGCCTACGGCACTCTGCATGCCGCACAGTGCAGGAACAATGCTCTCGAGATCTCACAAAATTCCTCGCGAGAAACAGTGCTTGCGCTAGTCTCCAAAAATCTTGAGAAATCTTGTGACTCCGTCTCAGACTGCCCATCACTAGATAAAGGTGCATTGGATCTTCCTCATCTTACCTATCCTTGACTACTGGGATGCTGTGTTTACAGTAATAAACTAGACTGGACTTTAAATACCTGCATTGCATTTATTTTTAATCTAGGTGATAGTGATGATTATTTTTTTAAGAGGAAGTACAACTGGGCAGCCATCTTCTATATAACACTCAGAGAAAATAAACAGAAGGGATCTGATACTTCTAAGAATGAAGGTATCGGCCAAAGAAAGACAAGGGCCATGAAAGCATGAAAATCAAAGACAACCTACGCCTTGCAACCTATTATCAGCGGGTTCAGAAAAGAACAAGAGTTGACTTAGGGAGGTTGAATATGATACATGAAAGTGAGTAGCCTGGCACAAGTGGAAGCAATGCAAGGCCCCATAGTCGCCAAATTTTTAATCTACGTTTTGATATATAATGGTGAGTGGCCTACGGAGAGGCCTGTTGCAGGTTTTTCGAGTTGATGTCGTATAGGCAATCTGCGCATCCTAAAGACGGCACAAACACCCAGCCCCCGAGCCAGAGGAATTAACTAAAGAAAGTTAAAATCCTCAATCCAGCTGGGAATTGAACCCAAGATCCTTCCGGCCAAACATGCTAACCATTTAGCCATGTAGCCGATTGATCCCATGAGTAACCAACATCATTCACAACATTCAGATGTATTACCGTGCTCCAAATATCCTCACTCTTACCCATATCTCAGCAGCTTCCATACAGACACAGCCATAAATGAGACTGAGACCAGCTGAAAGTACATTTTTCTCAGACCTGAGTTAAGAGATGAATGCAAGAATACTGCAGCCATTAAGAAATAGCAAGAAACGGAACTATTCAGATTGCCATAAGAAACGTATTCCCTGATATAATTCAGCAAGAGTTAAGGGTGGAGGATAGAGATTAAATCACTGATGTAATTACAAGTACTCCATGCTGGCCACTGTTCTTGACTGAAATAAACTGCATTATAACTCTTTATCTTCCACAGGTGTTCTTTCAAGCATTGTGGATTGCATGGGTTCTACCACTGGCATCTTCATCCCAATCGTAGTAGGAGCAGTTACCATGGATAGTGTAAGTCAATACAAAAATAAATTTATTTTTCTCATGTCTACTAGCAAGGCACCAGCTTGAAACAGCTGTTAAAGATATTAATTATAACCTACATACATACATCTTCATTATAGACTAGTAACTGGAAAGTAACTGACAAGTGTTGAATCAAGTGTTAAGTAGAGGGGCAGGAATCTAGAAAGGAGCACAAAATGGGGTGAACACAATGACAGGTTAGTGTGGGAACAGAGAGCAACAGCAAGAGGAGATAAGGACAAAATAGAGAAAGACAATCTCATCTTCAGATAAGTGGGCACTCTCGTCCTAAATCCCAGTTCTTTTCACCCCTGGATGGACCTGTTTGTGACTACACCTTTCTCAGCTCCTGGTGGGACTGTATGTGACTACATCTATCTCTCCCCAGCCCCTGATGCACCTGTTTCTGACTACACCTATTTCTTTATCGGCCCCGGATGAGCCTGTTTCTGACTACACCTCTCTCAGCTCCTGGTGGGTCTGTTTCTGACTGTCCTTACCTTTCCTAAACGCCGGCCCCGTGGTGTAGGGGAAGCGTGCCTACCTCTTACCTGGAGGCCCCAGGTTTAATTTTCAATTCCCGGCCAGGTCAGGGATTTTTACCTGGACCTGAGGGCTGGTTCGAGGTCCACTCAGCCTATGTAATTAGACTTGAGGAGCTATCTGACGGTGAGATTGCAGCCCCGGTCTAGAAAGCCAAGAATAACGGCCAAGAGGATTCGTCGTGATGACCACATGACACCTCATAATCTGCAGGACTTCGGGCTGAGCAGTGGTCGCTTAGTAGGCCAAGGCCCTCCAAGGGCTGTAGTGCCATGGGGTTTGGTTTGTTTACCATTTCTCAGTCCTGGATGAGCCTGTTTCTGACAAAAAATATCTCTTCCCAGCCCCTGATGGACCTGTTTCTAACTACACCTATTTTTTTCAGCCTCGAATGAGCCTGTTTCTGACTACACCCATCTCTTCTCAGCCCCTGATGAGCCTATTTCAGACTACACCTCTTTCACTCCCAAAAGCTGCATTTCTAGATTTGATAATCTCTTGGGAGTTTTGCCATGTCAAACAAAGAGTACAAATTCTTTATGTTTTGCACAGATTTTTGCTCTGCATCTTCAGAAGAGAAACACCTGTCTATGGAAACATTTCGCAGAGACTTTACTCTGCATCTTCAGAAGAGAAACATGTCTATCCATGACTAAGACTTCTCTAACAAAGGAATTTCTTTGACACGGCAAAATCCTAAGAGATTATCTATCGTGTCTGCTGTGAAAGCGGCGATCTAAGTAGAGCTTGTTTCTAGTGGTGGGTAGTCTGACACGGTCTCTCGAGATTCTTGAGACAAGCACAATCACCTGCTTTGACACCTGTCGAGAGATATGGAGAGCGTTGTCCTCGCATCACACAATGAGCAATGTGTAGTAGACTCTATAGTCCTGATCTCTCCCCATACAATTATTACGCCTTTGGTCCCCTAAAAAAGGCTTTGAAGGGTCAACCCTTCCTGTCGGACGAGGATGTACAGCAGGGGGCTATGGACTTCTTCACGCAGCAGGACATGGTAGTTTACCACATGGGATCTTCAACCTGGTGCGTCGGTGGGATAAGTGCCTTAATGCTCACGGCGGTTTTGCCTGATTGGCATCCTGATTCAAGACTCAATGGACGTTGAAAAGAAACTTTTTGATTGCCCCTTATACTTTGATCAAGCATTAATTGTAGATTAGATGTTTAGTTTTCTTTTTCTTTTTGTGTGTTTTCACTTGATATATTTGTACATATCATATGAAGTGTGATCTAGGGTCAGTGTGCTTAGTTTATTTCTTACAGGGTTACACTTATTTGCAAGGCTGAATTGGCCAGTTTATATTCATATTGTTAGAGTAAGGTATGTTATTGTATAAGTCCAGGGGTGCATGAATGCCAATGAATTTAAATATTTGTTGTATGAGTGAAAGATCACGTTTGTCCAGGTAAAAAATCTATATCCCATGTACAGGAATTTTGGCCACTGGCTCAGTGCTCTAAATCTTTAGGATTAAATTAGAATAGTAATTGTGGACCATGTTAAAATTGCATAATAAACTTTAAAATGTGATATTGCTGATGGGTTGCCTAAATTATACTTAAACCGTGAACCCAGTTCCTAAATAATTGTTTGAATAAATGTCCATTAAACTTAAGGTCTGCCAGAGCCACCTGAATACTAATTTGTATTTAATAAGCTAATGATTCTAAATGGTTTGGGGACCGCATCATAATAACCACATATCTGTGACCAATTAAAGTTTGAGAGGATGTAATAATCATTCATAATTCCCATCTTGGTTGTTAAATACAGAACAGAGTCATGGTGTAAGGAGCCGCATGGATACACAGCCAAAAGGAAATGAGCTTGAGTCGTAATGTCATCATCGAGAAATGTGGAATCAATCTTAAAACTATACGTATAATAATAATAAGAATAATTGAAAATAAAAATCCAGTGTCAGAGGGGAAAAGGATTCCTGCACTGTGAATATAAAGAGTTAATGAGAAATGAAGAGAAAGTGGAGAGAGAAATAATGAATTTATAAGCATCTAGGCAGACTGGAGTGAGAAATATCCAGGGCCGGGGAAGGTCAAGTAAATTAAGATTGAAAGATGAAATGCTAGGGACATTTCACGGTAAAGCAGTACATGCTGAGATTAGAGGGCTGTTGTTTGGTTATCCTATGAATCACAACCCAGTAGAGTATAGAGGTTAACACTAAAGAAGGCAGTTTTAAATAATAATAATAATAATATATTCTTTTTTTTTGCGAGGGAGTGTGGAAAAACTTTCATAAGACACTTGTGAGGGTCTGCACTCAACAAGTGTGTGGAGATTCTTACCCACTAAAAACCACACTCCCTTTTCCCATGATGTTTATCTCCGCCCCAGAAACCGCTCTCGCATTACTTCAGGACGGATGTCGTGCTTAATGCATCTTGTGCTTCATCTTCCTTCTTTTGCTTTACTGTCTGTCGTAATCGTCCAGGTCCTTCTTCTTCTGATGCAGAAGATTTTCTATGTAGACTGCCACTTGGTCCCAAGATTCTTAACTTTGTAGCATAACTGACACGATCCCTTCTGGCGTCAATTCTCCCTGCATAACTTCTAAGCATCTTCTTTGTGGCAGCCAATGAACACACACAAAGAAAGTATGTAATACGTCATCGATATCGCCGCAGTATATGCACACCGGACTAGTTGCTAGCCCTAGCCTATGAAGAAATTTTTGGAAGTATCCATGACCTGCCAAGAACTGTGTGAGATAGTAGTTCACTTCACCATGATTTCGGCCAACCCATACGCCCAGAGAAGGTATCAGTCTTTTCGTCCATTTCCCTCTAGAGACATCTCCCCATCTTGTTTGCCATCATTGCATTCTGCGACTAAGAGCCAAAGCCTTTGCCTTTTTCCTTCCTAGCTCTTCTTGTGTGAGCCAAATTTCTTGTCTTTCGAAGGCCAACAAGTCAATAGGAGCTACTGCTGCTACTATTAGAATCTCAGGTTCTGATACTGTGCGATATGCGCAATTCGTAAAGCTGCTCTCTGTTGTACAGCCGCAATTCTTGTCCGATATTTCGCAATTTTTAACGATTCAGCCCAAATTTCCGAACTGTATGTTATTATTTCAATCTGTATAGCAGTATCGATTGAACAGTCGACATGAGAAGCCGCCTTTTACTAGATATCGGCCCCTTGATATTTCCCATGAGTCTACTCAGTGCAATCATGGTTTTCGCTGCCTTATCTGTTACCCGTTGGATGTGGTCCCAATATACAAGCTTAGTATCAAGCGTTACACCAAGATATTTTGTGCTCCTAGTTGTTTCGATGGCTATCTGCCCGATCTGCATTGGTACAACAGTATTAATCCTTTTCCTTGTCAGGAGGACAATTTCCGTTTTTATGATCTGTGAGTTCTAACTTGTGATTTATCATCCATTCTTTGACACGTCACATCACCTGATTCAATTTAAAATGAGCCAGCTCTAGGTTACGGGTTACTATCACAGCAGCCACATCATCAGCATAACCCACAAGTTTTACATCTTCTGGCATCTCCAGCCGTAACAAACCATCATACATGATATTCCAAAGGAGTGGTCTGAGAATTGAGCCTTGCGCTGCACCAGCTGTGAGCCATTTTCTTCTCTGACCATCTTCTGTGTCGTATAACAATGTACGGTCTTTCAAATAGTCTTGCAGTATATACATGAGACATTCTGGTAGCTTGAAAGTTTCTTGTAGAGCTTCCAGAATATCACTCCATCTTGCCGAGTTGAAAGCATTTTTAACATCTAGAGTCACAAGAAGCTTCAGCTTTCTAGAGTAATGATTACCCATTTGAGCTCGTTCTGCTGTCTTCACCACTTCCTTCACAGCATCTAGCGTTGAGTGACCTCTGCGAAATCCATGTTGTTGGTCAGATAGGTCGCCAGCTAATCGGGCTGCTGCTAGTATTCTCGGTTGTAGTAGCTTCTCTAAACCTTTCCCGGTGGTATCCAGCATACATAGAGGTCTGTAACCCCCAGTTTTCCCTTTACTGATCAGAACCAATCTAGCTATCTTCCAACAAAAGCTAAAAATTCCCACTTCCAAACAATGATTATACATTCTCAACAGCAGTTGAGGACATAATTCGACTGCCACCTTCATTACTTCTGCTGGAATACCATCTGGTTCAGGGGCTTTCTTATTTCTAAGGGAATTAATTGCTGTTATCAATTCTTCAGTTGTAAAAGGTGGTACATTATCTAGTTCTTTCTCGGCCTCATCATCAATCCTCTCTGCATGATCAGGGAATAGTGTGTGTACTATTTCTTCCATGGTGCGTGGATCCATGATAGGGCTTGGTAGCTCCCCAAATTTCTTCATAACAATTTTATACCCTAATCCCCATGGATTTTCATCCACTTCCTTAGACATTTCCCACCACTTGTTGGCTTTACTCTTTTAATTGTATTTCACAGCCTTTTCTTCATAGTCTTATACTCTACTGAGAGAGCTTTGTGTCCTTCGTCTGAGTCGCAGGCATTGTTTCCTCAGCTCAGCAATTTCTTCATTCCACCAATATGCTGGACGCTTGCCTCTCTGTTGCTTGATTCTGGTCATTGATGCATCATATACTTGCTGAAGGAGTCTCATGGTGTGTTCCACGCATTTATTAGCAATTATGCTTCTTTTGCCTCCGTGACATGTATCCGTCATACGGTCCATTCCATTCTGTATTACTTCATGAAATTTTTCTCTATCCATAGTGGCTATGTTCCATCTTTCTGGCTTGCATGTGGTAATCCTTAGATGCGGAGTCTCTTGAAGTACACGAAAAGTGATATACTGATGATCGCTTCCAGTATATTCTTCAATTACTCGCCATTCAGTTATCCTAGACACAATTGTCTTCAGAAGCAAAGGTTACATCTGGTATAGTTCCCTGACACCCAGGTCGCCGAAAGGTTGTCATATTACCAACGTTGATAACCATTAATCCCAATCTGGCAACCATCTCCATTGTACGCCGCCCTCTAGAATATGTTTGAGGCATGTTCCATTCAACTGCCTGAGCATTAAAATCACCAGCAACAACTAGGTTAGTGTTCATCCCTTGCAGAGTATCTTCAAGCCCATCTAGTTTTGTCTGGAAGTCAGAAATAGTCTCATTCGGGATAAAATAACAGCTGACAAAAATTACCTTCTCAACTTGGGCCCAGACAAACCCATCTCCGCATCCTTGATTTATAACTGAATATTTTCCAAGGTCTGGTACCCATATCGCAGCTGTCCCATGTCTGAAAACCAGCCTGGTTGATCTTTGTCTTGATATTGTTCGCTAAGAATCAAGATGTCTGCTCCTATCTCATAGGTCATCTGCGTCAATAGATCATTGGCAGTTAGACTCCTGTGTATATTGGCTTGAAGGATCTGTACCATTCACCACAGCTTTTTGGCCTTTTCTAGTGCTTCACGAAACACAATACACTTGCCTGAGCCAAGAGCATGATGTTGTTTGGACTCTTCAACACCCATATCTGTGCAAATTATGCATCGTAGATTCGTTTTGCATCCTACTGCCTTGTGACCAGCTTCCCCGCACTTAAAGCAGAGTTTACTTCTGTCCAATCCTTTACAGTTTTGTGCTTGATGCCCATATGACAGACATCTAAAGCACCGAGGAACTATGGCCCACTGTCTTACTCTGCAGTACAGCCAGCCTACTTTTATTTTGCCTATGTTTAACAGCTTTCATGCCTCGCTACCTTCTATCTCCACAATGGCGAGTTTTTGTTCCCTGCTGTACGGATTTATGATTGAGACCTTCAATTCTTGATTAAGATTTTCTATTTCTTGTCTTACAGCCTCCTCTACATTGGAAATAGTGGTGGCACTGTCCATATCCCGAATTTCCAATGTAGTTCTAGGCGTCAAAACCTTTACTTCGCCATCATGATTTATTAAAATTTTCTCTATTCTCCTTTTCCGTGGCCTTATTAAATTCAAGAAGAACCGCTCCAGATATAGTTTTCCTGATCGACCTAATACCAGCGCCACTGTCTTCTGGGTTCACCTTGCTGCGGATATCCTTCACAACATCTGCGAAAGTCTTGCCATTCATCGGTTTAATAAGTACGGCTTCTGGGCGGCTTCTTATAGTTGAACGTTTCCGTTGCTCGTTCTTTTTAACAGTTTCAGATACTGGTACTGGTTCAGGTTGAGTACCTTCATCTTCATCTGCCTCTGTTCCCTCTTCTTCTTCTTGGATAACGCTATTTCCCAGTTATCCTGTTCTACATTTCTGTTTGTGGTGCTCTGTTCTACTTTCTCTTGAACGTGCAAATCCTTTTGCATTAATGCTCTAGTTGCTTTCCAAGCCTTTCTGTGCGTACATCCTGCATCTAGGGCTTCCTCCTATTTCTTTAAACCTTGCTGAATTTCCATCTTCATATTTTTCTGCTGAATTGCAAGAATACTTTTCAACAGGCCCCTGGCGATTTCCAGTTGTTCTTCCTCTTTTAACATATCCTCCATAATTTGTTGAGTGATATCAAGCCTCAAATTTGTTTTCGCATTCTGCTCAATACTACTATTGCATGTATCATGTGTGCGCTCCACGTCCGTGATATTGTGGCCATGTTCCATAGATGCTGGATTCAAATCCACGGTCACATTGGATTCCAGTTCCAGACATCGTGCCATATAGGGAGTCCAGCTGGCCGTGACTCAGGTCACAGAGAAATATCTATTCTCTGTTATTTTCTATGACGAAACTAGGTAACCTAAAAATGCAATTTCACTAACACACAATATCAATGTCTTGAACTTTTCACCCACTACCGTCGTTTATCCTATTAAATATTGAAAGCACGTATATTAAATATTACTTATACTCACTTTCCATATCAATATACGGGTGATTACCAATGAAAGCTTCGATCATTGCATAATAATAATAATAATAATAATAATAATAATAATATTTTTTTTACAAGGGATTGTGGAAAATCTTCAAAAGACACTTGTGAAGGGTCCGCACTCCACAAGTGTGTGGGATTCTTACCCACTAAAAACCACACACCCTTTTCCCACGATGTGTATCATCACCCCGGAACCGCTCTCGCATTACTTCAGGGTGATATTGTGCTTTGTCTTTCAGACATCATCTTTCTTCATTTCTCCTTTACGAACGTTCGTATGCTTCCAAATCCTTCTTCTTCTGATGAAGGACGTTCTCCACGTACACTGCCACGCGATCCCAGGATTCCTGGTTTTGCAGCATCACCGAAATAATATTATCTGCTGTCAATTCTCCTAGTTCAGTTTCCACACATCTTCTCTGAATCGTCCAATGGCCGCATACAAAAAAGATGTGAAATACGTTGTCAATGTCATCACAGTATATGCATGCTGCGTCATTAGCTCTGCCCATTTTATGCAGGAATTTCCGGAAATATCCATGCCCTCTTAGAAGCTGCGTGAGGTAGTAATTTACTTCACCATGGGCCCTTTCAACCCAGATATCCAAGCGTGGTATCAGTCACTTGGTCCATTTGCCTCGAGGGTCACTTTCCCATCTGAGTTGCCATCGGCTCATCCGTTGACTGAAGGCACGCTTCTTTGCACATTTATTTCCCAGCTCTCCTTGGGTACGCCAGATTTCATGTCACTCCAATGCAAGTAGGTCTATTGGGGCTATTGCTGCCACCGTGAGGATTGCAGGTTCGGAAACCGTGCGGTATGCGCATGCAATACATAAAGCCGCTCTCCATTGTACAGCAGCTATCCTTCTCCGATACCAAGCGAATCTCATGGATTCAGCCCAGATTTCAGAGCCATATAGGAGCACTGACTGAACCGTCGACATGAGAAGACGTCGTTTGCTGGATTTCGGACCTTTAATATTTCCCATTAGTCTGCTAAGTGCAGTCATGTATTTTACTGCTTTGTCTATCGCTCTCTGAATATGATTCCAGAATGTGAGCTTGGAGTCAAGTGTCACTCCTAGATATTTTGTGTTAGCAGATGTTTCAATCACTAACTCTCCAACAGTCCTTGGTACAAGAGTTTCGATCCTTTTCCTCGTCAGAAGAACTATCTCCATTTTGTGTTCGGCTAATGTTAGACTGTGGTTCATCATCCATTCTTTTATGCGCCGCATCACCTGGTTCAGTTTGATTTGAGCCATTTCAACATTACGAGCTACTATCAAGGCGGCCACATCATCAGCGTAGCCCACAAGCTTTGTGTCCTCTGGCATCTCCAAACGTAACAAGCCATCATACATTATGTTCCAAAGATCTGGACCAAGGATCGATCCCTGCGCTGCACCAGCCGTCAGGTGTTTTGTCTTTTCTCCGTCTTCCGTATCATACAACAGAGTGTGATCTTTGAAGTAATCTCTCATTATGCGCATAAGATATTGTGGTAGCTTGAAAGTTTCCTCAAGAGCTACCAACATGTCGCTCCATCTTGCCGAATTGAAGGCATTCTTCACATCCAGGGTCACAAGAAGTGTCAATTTACGGGAATGATGGTTGCCCATTTGTGCCCTTTCTGCTGTATTCACCACCTCCCACACTGCATCTAGCGTCGAGTGTCCTCTCCGAAATCCATGTTGGCGAACAGATAGCTCCCCTGCTAGTTGAACTGCTGAGAGGATTTTGGGCTGCGGAAGTTTCTCCAGGCCTTTTCCGGCTGTGTCCAGCATACATAAAGGTCTATAACCGCCAAGTTTTCCTTTGCTGATCAGAACCAAACGAGCCATTTTCCATCGGGGACTAAAAACTCCCGTTTGCAGGCAATGATTGTACATATTCAGCAACAGTTCTGGACATAGTTCTGCTATTATCTTTAACACTTCTGTAGGTATACCATCTGGTCCTTGTTTCTAAGAGAGCTAATAGCTCTATTCAGCTCTTCTACAGTGAAGAGGGGTATATCATCCAGTTCTTTTTCGTCATCACAGTCAATCCTCTCTGAATGGTCTGGGAATAGTGTATCCACAATTTGTTTAATTGTTTGCGGATCCGCACTCGGGGTTGAAAATGTCCCGAGTTTCTTCATTACAATCTTATAACCTTGTCCCCATGGATCATCATCTACTTCTTTAGCCAGTGCCCACTGATTGCATTACGGAGTTCCTTCTTCGCTGACTTGTACTCCGCTGTGACTGAGGTATTCTCTTGACTGCCTCTCATCCTCTGAGCCCTGCGTCGAAGTCGCAGACAATTCTTTCTCAGTTCAGCAAACTCTTCGGTCCACCAGTATGCTGGGCGCTTGCTATTTCGCGGTCTCCTTCGGGGCATTGAGGCATTGCATGCTTGATGGATTAGCCGCATAGTGAGTTCAACACATACACCAGCTGCTTCTTTCCCTCTACGAGTAGAACAGTTTTCAGTTATGTTCTCCATTCCATTCCGTATTACATCAATGAACGTTTCCTTGTCAATACTGGCTACGTTCCACCGTGCTGGCCTGCGCAAGATGTTTCTTTCTTGAGGAGATTCTTGGAGCAGTCGAAAGATGATATATTGGTGATCGCTCCCCGTGTAGTTCTCAATCACTTGCCATTCAGAAATCTTAGGCGTAATATCCTCTGATGAAAAGTTTACATCCGGTATTGTTCCCTGGCATCCTGACCGTCGGAATGTTGGCACACTTCCAATGTTGTTGACCACCAAACCCGTTCTGGCTGCCATCTCCATTATACGACGTCCTCTGGAGTCTGTTTGTGGCATGCCCCATTCCAACGCTTGAGCATTTACGTCACCAGCGACCACTAGTTTTTTTTTTTTTTTCCATTCTGCGTATTATATCCTCAAGACCATCAATTTTCATCTGAAAGTTGGAAACAGATTCATTTGGCGTAAAATAACAGCTTACAATAGTGATTCCCCCAGTCTGTACCCAAACAAAACCGTGATCGCATCCATGCTGTGTTACTGGGACTTTTCCTACATCTGGTATCCAAATTGCAGCTGTTCCGAGGTTATCCACAAACCACCCTGGATGGTCCCTCTCTTGATATGGTTCGCTAATAATAATGATGTCTACTTCCATCTCGTAAATCAGCTGTGTCATAAGATCGTTAGCTGTTTGACTCCTGTGCATGTTTGCTTGAAGTATTCGCATCATTTACTGTGATTTTTTGCCTTCTCCAGAGCTTCACGAAATATTGCACATGCTCCCGATCCAGGAATGTGATATTGTTTAGCTTCATTGAAACCCTTGTCTGTACAAAGCATACATAGCGGATTGTTCTTTTTACAGTCTACTGCCTTGTGGCCAGATTCTTCATACTTAAAACAGAGCTTACTTCTGTCGGGGCCTGTGCAGTTTCTTGCCAGGTGACCATATGATAGGCATCGGAAGCAGCGAGGTAACATGGTTCTAGCTCTTACTCTGCAGTATAGCCATCCTATCTTAATTCTTCCTGCTTAAAGTAATTTCTGAGCGTCCTAGGCTTTGGTTTTGAAGACGGCAAGTTTCTGTCCCCAGCTGTTTGGTTTCGAGACCGATATTTTAAGTTCTCCATGGGGATTTCCGGAATCTCGTCTTACAGCTTCCTCCACGTCTGCGGCGGTAGTGACGCCATCCATGTCTCGAATCTCCAGTGTAGTTCGGGGGATTAACACCTTTACATCGCCATCACGTCCGAGGGCATCTCTCAGAGAATTACTGAATACCTCCCTATTTTCAATCTTAGTTGTTTTGTTGAATTTAATAAGGGCAGCTCCAGCTCTTTTTTTACGGATGGATCGAATGCCTACTCCACTGTCTTCCGGCTTCACCCTGTTCCTGATATCCTTCAAAACATCAGTGAAAGTCTTACCGTTCATCGGTTTGATGATTACAGCTTCTGTACGACTCCTAGATTTAGAATGAGGTCGTTTCCCACTTTCGCTAAGCACTGTAGTTTCAGGATCATTACTGGCCTGTTTCGTTGGAATATCTTCGTGCTTCCTATCCTCACTCTTCTTTGACAGAAACGTCTCCCATTTTCCTTGATCTTCCTCCTTCGAGTCATTTGTCACTGGTGATGTGTTGGACAATTCCTTATTCTCCATGGTAATTGGTCTCTGCTTTTGTTCTTCTGCAGATTTCTTCCATGACATCCTGCATGCTGCTCCAGCCTCTAAGGCTTCTTCCAGCTTCATGAGACCATTCTTTATTTCCGTTTTGAGAATTTGAGAGGAATAGCCATTATGTTCTTTAACAGTGATCTTGCAGTCTCAAGATGCACCTCTTCTTTGTATTGATTATCCATTATCTGCCGACTGATATCATCAATCAGATTTAGGTCAATACTCCTACCATTTCGGCCAATGTGGATACTTTCCCTTGATACACCAGGGAGCTCCACTGTATCACACAGAATGTCTGCTTCTGCCATCATGCCAATGTGAGAGTCTAGCTGGCCGTGTCTTGAGTCAAGGAGATGAAGTTCTGAGTAGGCGGCTGGGAGCGCTTACACTATAAAGCGATCGTCTATCTACCGCAGTGTACCTTCTACGTGATTTTGATCTTTGGCAAGATGGCTGCTCACAGCAGGATTATTTCACCGCAAACTTTTCAATATTTCACTCAATATTCTGTCGTTCCAGTTGTAAACAAACATATCTACCATGCAATGGGGCTTAAAATAACCATACAAGCTCGTTTCGGTGAGTGCCTTCACAATATAAACCCGCTTTCTTGAGCAATAATAATAATAATAATAATAATAATAAATAATAAATAATAATAATAATAATAAGCCCTGGGAACTGACCTAGGGAATTTCTCTGCGACCACCTTGAGACTCTGGCTAAATGGAAGTGTGATGTGAATATAAGAACTCAACAAGAGAATTCTCTTAGCCTCTCTCAACTCAATTCTACATTTCCTACCTACAAGTGATGCCCTTGTTAAGCCAAGCAACCCAGTGGAAGATTGGGTACGCAACCCCAGTGGGAAGCTGGGTCAGTGAACAGATTGGCATTGGGAGTCAGTGGAAGGCAATGGGAAACCACCACTGTTTAATTTTCCCGAGACAAACTCATGGCTTTGCTCAATCATAAATCAGTGTCCGGAGTAAGTCTCCCAGTCGGATCTCTGGGAGAGGACATGGTTGAGAGGAGCCTCAGAACGTGCAAATCAATCCAAACCATCTCTGTGCGTAGTTAGAAAGATCGCAACTTGGAATGTACAAGGTCTCTTACAGACAGGTAAACTGTCTCTTGTTGAAAGAGCAATCTGAACATGCTTGAACTCAGCGAGACACATTGGAAAGGTTGTGGCCACTTTGTCACTCACTCAGATAACACTGTATATTTTTCTGGAAGTGAGGATTGGAGTCAGAATGGTGTCGTCGTAGTAATTCCTAAAATTCTAGCCAGTGCTATCATGGTATATGAGCCGGTCTCTGACAGAATCGTCTCCATTAAGATGGATGCTTTTTTGTGTAGGATCAACATCATTCAGGTTCATGCTTTCACTGCTGTTGCACTGTATGATGAAATAGATGAATTCTATGAATTCAAAAGGAAATCAGAAAGATACCTCAGGAGGAAATATTAGTCATTCAGGGTGATCTTAATGCAAAGACAGGTGAGACTACTAAAGACACTTGAGACATATGATTGGAGGGCATGGTTTGGGTATGAGAAACGAACGTGGTGAGCGTCTGCTAGCATTTTGTGTTAGCAATAAACTGTCTATTTGAAATACCCTCTTCCAGCATCACCCACAGCTTCAATACACATGGATTTCTTCTGACAACAGGGTTCAAAATCAGATTGATTTAATTTTGGTGAGGCAACGTTGGCGGACTTCTGGACTGAATTGCAAGACCTATCCCGGAGCAGACTGTGGTGACCATATTATGCTATCCAAGGAAATGTGGATCAAACTGAAATTGATCAAGAAAGAGAGAGTGAGACAGGTTTGCATTTCAGACAAAAATGTCCTCCAAGATTTTGGTGAAAGAATAAGACCAAAACTTCAGCAAGTACAGGAAGAAGGGCCAGCCTCTCAAACATGGGACAACTTCAAGACAATGATTCATTCTTCTCTCCCTGAACCAATTACTAAGCCTCCCCAAGCTAAGCACCCCTGGATATCAGACACCACTCTACTGCTGATAGAAGAGAGGAACATGCTAAAGAAACGTGGCATTCAAACCAAGCAAGACTAAGAAGCACTTTGTTGTGAAATACAGCACAGTTGCAGAATTGACAAGGCACAGTTCCTCACTAGTATTTGTGATGAAATAGATCACCATCAAAAGTTGAATCAAACATGTGATCTTTTTAAAAAAGATAACAGCATTTCTCATGAGTTCAAACCATGTACATGGGTGATTGAAGATGAAGATGGCAACCTTATTACCAATAAGAACAAAGCAATAGAACCTTAGAGGTGAAGCTTCCACGGTGTGTAGAATTATTTATTTTATTTTCCAGGTTGAACTGTGTTGTTGTTATCTGTACATTACGTACAGTTTGCCGACGTTTCAAATACATTGCAGCATTCTTTTTCAAGGCGACTGAAATATCCCTACTCGATCCGAGGTAGTCAGTCTTCCAGGCAGCAATCACACTATAAGGGTGGTTCTTGACTTTGGTCTTTTATATCCTAGCCTTCCTGGCTGATGTAAGCCCCCTGGCTGTCTCATGAGAAGTGTGAAAGGTATTTTTTTTGCTAGGGGCTTTACGTCGCACCGACACAGATAGGTCGTATGGCGACGATGGGATAGGAAAGGCCTAGGAGTTGGAAGGAAGCGGCCATGGCCTTAATTAAGGTACAGCCCCAGCATTTGCCTGGTGTGAAAATGGGAAACCATGGAAAACCATCTTCAGGGCTGCCGATAGTCAGATTCGAACCTACTATCTCCCGGATGCAAGTTCACAGCCGCGCGCCTCTACGCGCACGGCCAACTCGCCCGGTTGTGAAAGGTATGTGTCACAGCCAGGTAGTGGGGCTTGCCCATGCTGTTATGTAATTGGAGGTTCGGACTGCGTGTTAATGTTGAGGTCTGTATGTCTTAAACTATGAATGATAGGCATCCAAGAACTACTGATTTTATATCCTTCTTCTAAATTCATATTGTTCGGATGTTTCTTGATTTCGATAGCCTCGCGGATTTTCCTTTCCAGATTCCAAGGGATAGCTGCTAGGATCTTCATCTTGTCAAATGATATTCTGTGCCTTGTTTTGTAGGAATGCTTGGTTACCGCTGAGATATCTGTGTTTTGGTTCTTGGTGTGACGGATATGTTCTTTTAGGCGGGTGGAGATCAGACGTTTTGTCCGTAGGAGAAAACAACGGGAAAGAAGAACTGACCTACCCGAAAACAGCGATACTGCCATACATTAAAAACACTACAGGCAGGATTGGCAAGATATTGTACAAACACGACATAAAAACCATCTATAAACCACACCGGAAGCTAGCACGTTATCTACGACCAGTAAAACACACAATATAACTACAGGCTCCTGGAGTATACCACATTGAATGTAGCTGCAAAGCATGTATGTTGGTGAAACAAAACAAACAAGGGAGATGACCACAGTAATACTTGACCATGGATTGATGTCTTTTTCTCTATAGGATGTGGGTTAAATCTACACACACATTAAGATGCATTTAGATGTTTTGGATGGCACCAAGATGAAATTTTCTATCTTGACCATCTGAACCATGACTGAAATCTTATCGGAGTAATTGTGGAAAGGGACCTTTTGAAGATTATGGTGATAATCTCTCTTCAATCTTCCTATCTAAAGAAACTGTGTGGTAGTTGTTAGACGAAATAAATGACAGGTTAGAATTTCCTGCTAATCAAAATAACCCTGTTTCCACCGTCAATAGACTTAATTGCTTCAAGCACACATGCAGCTAGTACATTCAACAGATTAACTGGGGACATCACTATGTATATCACACAACAGCACAATGTATTATTAGTGATGTATTGGAGATCAGCATCATTGTCTCCTTGCTACATAAAGTTTCCTTCAAGAGCAGAATTATGTTCTGATGGACGGATATGAGTTGACCATTCTAGAACAACATCCACTTCAGGCTTGGAAAAGTTAGTTTATTTAATTATTAATTATTATTTCCATTTATACAGTCTTTAAGATCATGAAATGTAGGTTACGAAAATGAACGAAAAGAGAGGGGTTGAAGTGCACGCCAGCTGGACAAGTCGTTCACTGGCAATAATCAAGAGAACTTTCATATTCACGGCCCTGTTATGTTTGCATCTTTATGGGTGCTTTCCTTTGTAATACAGAGAGTTAGCATCGGTCAAATGCATGATTAGCTGACTGTATTTTCCTAACATTGTTGCGCCGCAGACACATTTTGAACGCAGCAATACATAACAGGATAAACACAATGGTAGGCAAGATTGGGAAGAGAGAGCAACAGAAAGATGGGACAAGGACAAACATAAAAAAACAAAAGGATAAGGAGATTCCTGCATCAGTTTTAGTCCAGATTACCTCATTATTAATGTAATGTAATTACAACCATCCTACATATTCAACAGACAATTGATTTGTGATACTTGCTGCTACTAAGTACACTGTTGGGCTTGTATTTTCCAGCAAAAGATGAATCAGTGGCAAATAGTATTCTTGATCAACAGCGCTATGTATGTTTTTGGGGCCATTATCTACCTCTGCTGGGGAAGTGGACAACTACAACCATGGGATTCTCCGGCACCCAGAATTGAAGAAGAAATTGCCTCTACTTCCTATAATAGTCGTGATTCTGGTGTATATAATGAACCTAAATATGATAATGATGAACAATAAATATCAGGAAAATATCAATTTTGGGAGAATTCTTTTTTTAACCCTATGCCCTTCCTAATGCTAAAGAGCACTCGAATTTTATGACTCACCTGTCGCTCTGAACGCTACAAAGCGCTAGTTACACACACGGTCATTAGAAATGTGTTGACGGAAATATTGATGGGTCTCATGAAACCACGATGCATTCTCATGACTCAGCAAGCTCTTAGCACCTTGCTGACAGTCTTTCCTGTGTGTATTTCACAAGCAGACCTAGTTTATAAACGTATTCTTGTTCGAGATTATTTATGATTGAGGAGTTCTCATCCTGTCGTCTACTTATAGGGGAGAAGTGTCACAAGGTTTGAAAGAATGTGAAATTGGAGTGCGTTTGAGATTAGTGGAAATAGTAAACTTTCTAGTAGAGGTTCAAAATAATATTCTGATGAATGTACTACTGATAATGATTAAAAGAATCATGAAAAACAGGAACAAATACTGTGAGAAGACTAAGAGACAAGACTACAGATAAATGTTACAAGTAATATCACAATAATCATTCTAATGAACTGGAAATATGGGAAAACAATGTTGGTTCAAACCATGATTTATCTTTCGAGAGTTCAGAAAAATGTACTTTTTTAATTATGTGTGGGATGGGAATTTTATGAGCTTGTAGTAAAGCAGATAAATGTTCATGCCAAATATTTACAAAGAAAAACTGGCAATGTTGTTACTACCTGACAAAACATTATGTTGATGGTATAAGGGCATATGTAGATATGGGTTTGGTTGTTTTACCTGAAAATGACTTACTTACTAGGAGAATTTAGCATGTGCCCATTAGTAAGGCAGACAGTGACAATGAAAGGGTTTAGGAAACTTGGGCAATATTTACATTCAAAATCAGGGTGAGTACAAATATATATGCACTAATCATTTCTAAACAAAATGAAAAAGAAATTACATTCATATCTTTATTTGTTTGACTTCTAAGTTTTCTTTAACAAGTAATATTTCTGCTGCTGTGTTTATTTGGACTTTAATTCCCATCAGAAAACATGGTAATTCTGGCCAGGCAGCCGTCACTAAGTGGGGAATGGCAAAGGATTTTAATGCTCATGAAGTACTCCTCCCACCTTGGGATCGGAAAAGCACAATGCTTTTGATATCATTGAAAGTGACACACAACATATAGCTCACACACACAATATCAGTTGCTCATAGATAGGGGCAGTATTTTTTGGTATTAACGATATGCACAAGTTTTTTAAAAATATCTTCTTCCTTGTCTATACATGACTTCCCAGATACTAAAATTACCGTATTTTAGCAAAATGAACTCGCAAAATATCGCAAAATTTGATTTAATGCGTGAATTGCACAAATAGTCACGAAATATACACCATTTGGTGCGAAAAATGCGAAATGGACCGGAAGAGCTCTCCAATAAACTTTTAAATGCTTCTCAGAACTTGAATATCGTAGCTTCCTTCTCATTTGCTTGATAGCGCTGTAAGCATATATTCTCCCGTTGCCTACGTTATAATACAAGGCCTGGAAATAGAGCCCATAAAACGCTATCGAAGTGGTCACACTGAAGTTCAATGCGGGGCCGCTAGGATCGCTTTCTTGCTCCCTGTCTGCCAGGTTCGCGCCTTTAAACATGTTTATTTACTGAGTTGGTTGTGAATGTATTATGCATCTGTCTGATGGTAAGCATTCGCAGTTCCAGTCATGGTTTATTCACGAAAAATTAAAGGTAGTGGAATTTTGTTGCACGAGTTTCCAGTGAATGTTCAATGTTTGAAACATTATACAGAGGAAGTATTATGCATGAGATACCACTTCAAGCTGATGAAATTAGGCCACCGTTCCTAAGTTTTGATCCGAGTTACGTCATAAGAATCGGGCGATCCCAAAATTTGTCACTGGAATTTTTTTGTGAACAATGCTACCGTGACCGGCGATCATTTGAGAGGCCTCTTCAAACTCAGAAATCGTAAATTAGGAAACCAACCAGAAAAATAATTTGCCCAACAAATTTGGAGAAAATGAATGTAGCAAGAGCTAAAAATATTGTATTCTCCCCTGAAACAATCTCTGATTTGAAAAGTATGGAGGTAGTTTGTCCTGAGAGCATTAAATACAGTTTGAAATGAACAATTTGTTTTATGGAACATTTTATGGAATTGTTCGATGTGCATGACGTCTGCAACTCCTCACATGGGACATATTCCAGGAATGAGAACAAACGAGCATCTTTTAGTACTGAATATGAACGCCTCAGTTGGTTAATTATTTCTTGTCATATATTAAGATAATTTAATTGCATGCAGAGAAAGTTAAAAAAAAAAAAAGATCACGAGGGAAATGTATCAGGCATATTTCTTGACTACCCAATCCACTGTGGCCTGCATAAAGTACCATATAAGTATACATTTGAATTATGTATTGACGAGGAACCTAACAAGCGATGACATCGAGCTCTTCTTCAGATACCTAAGATGCCTAGCGGAATAAAATGACATTATGGTTCGTGTGGCAGAAGAAAAACAGATTGTAGCGGCTGTTTAGACCATATCTCTTCTCCAGCTACTCAAAGTCTTATTCATTTTCAAGATCGAGGAGCCCTCAGATAACAAAAATCATCGTCTGTGGCACTTCTGCAGTGAATGACGGAATTTGTCACCTCCGCTACACAGTACTTGCCCCGAAGAGAGTTACTAAAAGGTGTATGTTTTTTCCGAAAGACATGTTCAACAGTGAAATTAAGTACAGAAAGTGTAAAGACAACAAACCACCTCTTTTTCTACTATGAAAATTTGTGAGACCTCTATTAGACAACATTGCTTCGAGCCACTCAAGTAGAAGAGAGAAAGTTTTGAAACTTAATAAGAAGCCCCTCAAAAGGAAAGTTTTGAAACTTCAATGACATATTCTAGCCAATGAAGCACCGTTCTATAAATAAAGTACTGTCAATACTCGCAAAAACATTGTTCTTTTTATTTAGGATCTAATTTACGTATTAACATATACAGCCATGCAAGGCAAGAACGCAATCCTAGCAGCTGAATGGTGAACTAGGATGCCACCCGTTTCCATGAGTGCATTTCAAGGCCTTGTATGATAGCATAGGCAACGTATTCTCCACACAAATGCACATAAAGCGGTACACGCTGTGTATCAAAAGTATGTGTATTCAGTTCTGCGATCTCCAAGGCAGTTGATAAAAATCAATATCTGTTATCGATTACAGCAAATAGCGTTGTAGTCGTAACAAGGACCAGTCGTAGGTACAGCAGTTCGCAATGAGAGTTTGTTACTTACGAACATTTATCGGCAAATGTCCAACATTTAAGTATAAAAATGCCGAAAACTGAAGTCGCAACAGGTTTTTCGAGGGCCGAAGAATAGGCCTACAACAGTGAGGGGTTCTATTTAATGCTGCAAGAAAGATTCTAATATATCAATAGTGTACCGGTAATATCCGTAAAGTTGAAACATGCGATATACACTGCAGAGAATCAGAACGGAGCAAATGAATATAATTCTAAACGGCAAATAACAATCGGCGATACTTTACAGATCGTAAAGGTGTTGAAATGTTATAGAGAGCAATTTGTAATAGACAAAAAAAAAAAAAAAAAAAAAGCATTCATGCAAGCCAACATTCCTCTAGAAAAATAGGATAATACTGGCATGAGGAACAGAATGAATATAAAAGGAAAGATAAATAATACTGTCTTTACTGTAAAACATGACTGTATTGGCAGGCCTATTGTAAATAAATTGCCTGTTTGAGTAACAATAATGTTATCGTTTTTATGTCCCACTAACCACTTTTACGTTTTCTGGAGACGCCGAGATACCGGAATGTTGTCCCGCAGCAGTTCTTTTACATGCCATTAAACTAGTGACACGAGGCTGACGTATTTGAACTCCTTCAAATGCCACCCGACTGAGCCGGGATCGAACCTGCCAAATTGGGGTCAGAAAGCCAGCGCTTTAACCACCTGAGCTACTCATCTCGACCACGGAAAAAGAGCATATCCATGAACATCTTCCAGAGCTATATGACTTTGCAAAATGCAATGAAAGCACATCTGGTTGAGAAAGTAAAAGAAGACAGTGTGAGCCAAGTTTTAAGAGGGTTTATAAAAGACCACAGTGAATTTGCATCCAAGTGTTCACAAGCATTATGATTTCTGACTGTCGCACAACTCTGCATCCTGATAATGTTGAAACCATGCTTAGTTTGTACTTTGGAAACAAGTAATTCAACGCCTAAAAATGAAGCAATGCAAAGCAAAGTCACCTCCGTACAGACCATGAAGGCCCTTGGAAGAGTGGAAGGTAAAGGCTTTCCACCATTGTTAACCTCGGCATGTGATGGGGTAGAGTGGTTAGCTTTATGCCTGGCCGCCTTTGCCCCCAGGAATTAACCTGGTACTCATTTTTGGTGTAGGCTGAGTGAACGTCAGGGCCATATGCACCTCCGGAAGTGGAAATCTCGTTTCTTAAATTTTACGGCCTCCTGACTTGGATTTGAACCCACGTCCTTCTGGGTGAACCGAGCACGCCTTTACTGCCTCGGCCAGGCAGCCCCTCTAAAAATGTAGGCTATGTATAAATATATATCACAGGGCACATCACCTAACTTCATTTCGAATTATCAGTGATTTATATATTTATTTCTATAACAATTTGCATATTTGGTTTTTCTAAGATTTAATAACAATGATACATCACAAGAGTTTACTTTAAAACCCCTTATCACAAAGTTAGTTACATTTACCCCATACGCTACTACAAGGAACATTTCGCAGGAAACATCGATCAATATAACAATTTATTTCACGAAATACCTACCGAAATAGTGTCTGTTTTAACACCGAAATCAACAGTTTTATTTCACCAAAAAATAAGGCCCCTACTCATAGAAAACATTATCCAAAGGAGTGTAATGGAAACTTATGACTGGATGGTGTGAGAAGCATCAGCATCAGAATCAGAATATGATTGTTTAAAAGGCATATGAGTTACAGGAGAAATGTTGGGGAGAGTTTACCAACAAAATTGAGCAAGATAGTCGAGGAAATCAGGAAGTATTATAGAGTAATAAAATCAAAAAGAATAAATCAAGAAAAATCAAGGCACGAGAGAGAGAAGATGGATCCATAGTAGATGACTAAAAGGGTCTTCAGAAGGTGCCTTCTCCCGACACCTCTTTGACCCCGTATTTTGCCTTGTACAAACCACTGTAAGATTAGGTAACAGTCATTTCTGAGGAAGTGGCCAAGGCAAGAAATCTTACAGCACTTATTATTCCTAACTTGCCTTTGCAAGTACTTCTTGGTTTCTTAGTCGAGTAACCCACAAAATCCTGAGCATCCTCTGGTGGATCCACAATTCAATGGCTTCCAAGCGTTTCACCGATATGTTCTTGAGAGTCCATGTTTCCACACCATTTAGCAAGACTGACCATATATAGCACCTGACCATCCTTTGTCCAAGCTTTAAATTTAGGTAGTCATTACAAAAGGAGGATTTCATTTTTGTAAATATTCTTTATTCTTCATGCTGTTGCTATCCTCCATTTCACTTCTTCCTCAGGATCAAGTTATTCAGTGACAATTGCAACCAGATATTTACAAAAGATCACTTGTTTAAATAAAAAGCAATATGAAGAATGCCTGTATTTTCTGGGCTTGTAGGCTGTGGTCTAGGAGCATATGATGGTCCCGGGTTTTCACTGAAGGCTGCATTCGGCATCTTCAAGGGTTCCACATGACTTCGATAAGGATTAGGATATTGAGGAGTTACCTAGTGGTAAGATGGCGGTCCCAGTCAAGACATATGGCCAAGAGGATTTGTCTTGCTGACCACACAAAACCTCAATCTGCCAGCTTTCAGTCTGAGCAGTGGCAGCTTATTGGGCAAAGCTCCATCAGGGCTGTGGGTAGCATGGGTTTATTTGGTTTTTGCAATTCTTTACTTTTTAAAAGTGGTGTCCAACTGACAAATTGTTCATGTTGTATGTGTATTATCTGAAGGAATCAGAAGTATTGGTGAGCTATTGTTATTAACTATTTAAAAGTGGAGTCTAACTTGCATACTGTTCATGTTATATTATTGCTAACTATTGTGGATTAGTTAGACAAGATGATCTGTTATGTGATGTAGATGGTAATACCTTCCAAGTGCCCCTTGCCAGGGTTACGGTGAAGACCTTAACGGCAGCTCTGGCAGAGGAGATTTTTGGTACAGCATTGTTGGCAAATGAGGCATTCTGTCTCTTCTGTAGAAAAAGAAGAAAGAAACCATTGCCTTGTTGGGAAGAGGAACCTTCAAACTCTACAGGAGTGAACCCTAAAAGAAAATCCTCCATTATGTCAGCCCAATGAGACTAAGTAAGAGAGCAGAGGAAAGATATGCCATCGTTTTGGAAGCAAATGATCCTCAAATGAATACTAAACCAAATGTTGACGTCACTTCTTGTGTCCATTTTTCAGAATCTGCTGCTCATTCTGGGAACGCAGGAAGATTTACCAATGAAAAAGACAGCACTCAGAATTGACTGAATTATAAAAGCAAGTCAAGTGGGAACCCCAAATGTGATTACACTAGCAGGCAAGAGTGAAGATGTATCTTAATACGCAGACTTTCACGACCACTAAATGAAGAGATAGTTGATAATATACTGGGTGTACAGCTGCCCCTATTCTTTCCGAACATATGCAACCATCTAGGAATTTACTGTCTCTTGGTCCTATCTTAAGCAACATCTTACAGCTATTTTATGTGGAGTTAGCCCGACATAGACTTCCCTGCATAATGCAAAAATGGTACAAGAGGTAGTAACTGACGCCCGTCTCAAAAACACTGTACCATTTTATGTAGAACAGAGTACAATACTCTAGTCATTTTTACGACATGTTACTGTATTGTGCAAACCATAGCCACTCCTTTAGCTGTCGGTAGAGAATTGTGCATCTGACTAGTCCAAGAAGCCATTTTCTTTTGATATAATAGGGTGGTCACTGTATCATAGAAAACGTGATAAGTTAGGACCAAATACAGACATGTCAATTCACCGGCATTTTGTATAGTCTCATCACATTGAAATTGATAGAAACGTGTTTTTCACAGTATTTTATAATCTATGACAGGCAAATGCTGCACAGCAGATGTGATAGCTTATGCCATGTAATTATTACCGCTAGAGAGATCAATAAAGGTATTAAACAGGGCCATAAACCTACAACATGTCGCCATAAGACATATCTGGGTCGGTGCAACGTAAAGCAAAAAAACAACCACCCTACAACACATCAGTAATGTTTTGAAGCAAGCGCTTTCACTCTCCTTGTGAATACAAAGTTATAAGTATTGAACATTCACGCCGGAAGTATCTGCGTGGAATTATGCACGGTTCACATATGTGGATAGGCTACTTGGAGCAGAGAGTGTTCAAACCCTTCTTGAATTATGCCTTTTTAAATTTTCATTTCGTACTCGCCTAGGCATCCTCTACAAAGACTTTGCTTTTCCGAATTCTCAGACATTCTTCTAAGCAAGTTATAATAAATAGACAAAATATTGCCACGTAAGCACGGACTATGGACAAAAGCATTGTGAATATCACCTGAAACATTATGCAGGACTCATTCAACCAAGTGATAGGTATAGCTCTATGTGTAGGGAATGGTTGCAACTATCTGGGCTTAAGAGAGACACGATCCTTTAGCACACTGTGGTGTTTGCAGCAAGGTAAACCTGTTTGCACATTTTAATTCAGAACTTATAAAATCCACCAGTTTTGAAACTATAGCCTAGATTATTCCATTATACAGAGTTACAAGTCATACTGTTCGTCACCTGCAATCGCTACATGGTACTAATCGCAGCCAACATATGACTGTTTGCAGGGATTCAGAGTTCAAATCTAGTTACAAGCTTTTCAATTTTCTTTTTATGTTATATTCGTAAAGGCATTCATAATTAAGGTTTAACTTCCTTAAGTTTCAAAAGACATTTTTCACCTTCAGAAAGAAGGCATAGATAAATGAATATTAACATGTGAACTTTCATATGGCTACAACAAACTCCCACTCTAGAAACCCAAGAATAATAGCCGAGAGGATTTATCGTAGCGACCAGACGACACCTCATAATCTGCAGGCCTTCGGGATGAGCAGTGGTCGCTTGATAGGCCAAGGCTCTTCGGGGCTGTTGCACCATGGGATCCTTTCTTTCTACAGTGAAGCACACTGCACTTATTGTCAACATTATGACACACCCATTCAACTGCACACATTCGACTCCTAGGGCACATAACAAGCACGTCGTAATTTTTGCAGCAAATTGCGAATACTACTGTACGGTTATCTCAAAAGCAAATATGTATTCATGGGATGATAATGTGAATATTGTACTATGGGGAAGCAAGACAGAAGTCAGGGGAAGCCAGACGCTTGTATCAAGAACGATTTCCTGAATGAAGGCTACCAACTGCAGATACATTTTGACGTGTTGAAAAACGGTTGTATGCAACGTGGTCATTTCATACATTAGCCCCCGTCTAGGATGCTCCAGTGACGTCTGAAAATAACAAAGAAGCTGTTCAAAAAGCAATTGCGTACAACCCGCATACAAGCTCACGGGCCATTGGAAATTTATCTGTACAGCGCATATTGCACCGCCATAAATTCCACCTGTACCATCAACGACTACACCAGGAACTTCACGAAGATGACTTTTAAAAATGGATATTGGAAAGAGTTGAAGCTGACATGGATTTCTTAAGTTACGAATCCAGATTTCACAACAATGGAACTGTTAATCGCCACAACTTCCATTGCCTGAGCATTGAAAAACCTCTTTGAATAAGGGGATCTCGATTTCAGATACGAGGCGTGAACGTGTGGTGCGGGATAATAGGTCACAAAATAATTGGACCATATTTCTTCAATGAAAACCTCATGGGACGACGCGTTCCGCAGTTTCTTCGTGAATATATCACGCTGCTGTTGGAGTATGTGGCCCTCATGACACGGTTAAAGATGTGATTCCAGAAGGATGGAGCTCCTCCACACTGGTCGTTGGCAGTACGGAACAACTTGCATAAGATATAACCTGGATGATCGATTGGATGAGGCGGTCCCGTCATGTGGCCGGCTAGATCACCCGACCTTACTCCACTCGATAATTTCCTCTGGGGTTATTTAAAAAAAAAAAGCGCCTATGAACAGGAGCCTGAGAGCCCAAATCATTTATGGAGGCCCATCACTGAAGACTGCAGGGATCTTCCACCACATATGTTGCAGCAAGCAAGAATGTCTCTTGTTAACCATGCTCAGATATGCATTAGTGAAGGAGGTGGTCATTTTGAACATTTGCTTCATAAATTGAATGGCTATACACAAGCCAATCGTATCTCTGTCAATAATGGCTTACTTTACTTCAAATAGCTCTTTTAAGAGCTACTTAGAAATAACATAGCAGAGTACCTGCAATATAACTGATCATGATTTAGATTTGTTTTAAACAATGCGTATCACACGAATATTAACGAAATAAAAATATACATCCTACATCGTACTTGAACCTCCGACTAACCAGCATTGGTTTTTTCCGCTAACTCTTACCACGCTCAGATATCACCCGTTGTCGTTTGTTTCTGTTATGCCAATACCACTTCTAGAAATTCAGCCATATTCTCTGTAAATGACTTTCCCAGGATACTGAATTATCACGGTTCTTTACCATCATTCAGTATTTTAACATTAATGCTGATTTGATTGACACAAATAAATGAATTATAGAAAGCGTAGTAAGACAAGAAATTGTTGTGAGTAGCCAAGGTCAACATTTTTAGTTAGCCTACAATCTGCGGGTTGCATAAAACTGAGTGAATAGGGGAAGCTGTACCACGCAGTTTATACTTGCACTGTTCAAAAAAGGAATCTCGTCACGTCTTTAGATGTTCCTAACTATGGTACATTGTACGAATGCATACTGGAATGAGGATTGGGCTATTCATATAACAGAGGGCTCCACAGTTATTTGTAGGTTTGGAAGGTGTCAGTGTCAGTGTCAGTTGAAAGGTACGAATGCCTCAATTCAAAGGACGTGTGAAGGTTGGTCTGCGTGGAGTGTAGTGTTTACAAGTCATGACTGAGGTAGGCAATGGGGGAAGCAGCTGTCATTAGATGAAGCCATAAATATAATTTCATGTGGCTATTTCTAGCCGAGTGCAGCCCTTGTAAGGCAGGCCCTCCAATGAGGGTGGGCGGCATCTGCCATGTGTAGGTAACTGTGTGTTATTGTGGTGGAGGATAGTGTTGTGTGTGGTGTGTGAGTTGCAGGGATGTTGGGGACAGCACAAACACCCAGCCCCAGGGCCATTGGAATTATCCAATGAAGGTTAAAATTCCCGACCCGGACAGGAATCAAACCCGGGACCCTCTGAACCGAAGGCTAGTATGTTGACCATTCAGCCAACGAGTCGGACAGATGAAGCCATGTGTGAAGACTACTCAGAGGTATTTTGCCAGAATGCTAGGGGTTGCTCGGAATATGATTTGGCATCTGTGGAAATGTTTCTAGGAGACTAGATGTGTTGGCAGGTGGCCTGGCAAGAGCCATAAAAGGAAAAGAACGCCAGGGCAGGATCATTTTGTGCATCTACACACTCTCCAAAACCACGAAGTTAATGCACGAGCACTACAGGTGGACCTACAGCAGGCTTCTGGAGCACGAGTGACCAAACAGTCATAAAAAAGCTTTGAGAGGCCAATTTAAGATCCTGACGAGCCACTCTGGTACCTGCACTGTATAGGTGACATCGTGGCAGAAGACTTAAAATACTTTCACCACCAATTTCTATCAACCACCACAACAACACATAGTTACGATACATGGCAAATGCCATCCACCCTCATCGGAGCAAAATAGTCACACAAAATGATATATTAATTTAATCAATTTAATTACCTCAAATATAAGAAAGATGGGAAGATGTATACAGATAGGAAGAGATGGCACGAGCTTGTGTACCAAACCCAGGATAATTGAGTTGGAAAATGATAAGCAAGTCCCCTCCAGAAAATTGTTTAATGAGAATGTACTTATTCCTTATGAAAATTATTAATTTCTTATATAATAGCAGTAATAGGTAGGCATAGTAGAGTCCCATATGGGTTCTTACTCAGATCAGAATATTATTTTAAATAAAAAATTAGGTATTTCCTTGAAGAGTACAGCATTATCACATCAGCTTCTCTTTTTTTAATCTGGCTTTATTTTGCACCGTTACAGATAGGTCTTATGGCGTGGGATAGGCCTAGGAGTGAGAAGGAAGCAGCTGTGGCAATTAATATACAGCCCCAGCATTTGCCTGGTGTGAAAATGGAAAACCATGGAAAACCATCTTCAGAGCTGGGGTTCGAACCCACTATCTCCCGGGTGCAAGCTCACAGCTACGCGCCCCTAACTGCATGGCCAACTCGGCCAGTATTTTAACTCATACCCATCAACAATACACCAATGTTGTATGGAGTTGCTGCACCCAAGGTCAAATAGCAGAACTTATAATTCTTTAAAATTAAGCACTCAGAGCCCTTTATAGTTTTCAATTCTTAATGTCCAGACAAATGATATACATTGGAAGCTCGACTATCCGTTCCCGGAAACTACGTTTTCCCGGATTATTCATTCAAATGATGTGGTCCTGCGAGCATCCTAATTAAATCACGTTGTAAAAATCCTGCATTATCCGTTCCTCAAAGGAACGATTTTCTGGATCAACCATCCAGAAATTTCAATCCCATCAACATTAAATCCCCGATCAAGCAATTTTTAAAGAAACTATCTCACAAAAGGATGGCTATGGCGTATTTATTGATCTTGGCGTTAACGCCCCATCATTGGGATAATTAGAGCAAGTACTGTACTGGAAAAGCGATCGGCGGTGATCTTGCATAAGGTAATATCTTAGCATCGCATTCGGTTGTTAATGTTCAGAGTCCTCGGAAATCATAAAGCAGAGAGTGGCCACAACAACTGGAAGGAGACAGAGCGCATTTCGACAGCTCTACTTGAAGACGGAATGAGTTTCGTCATATGTTTGTACTTGTAAAATTCATGTCCAGGTTTAGATGTTTACATTTTTACTTTTTTTCTATTGAAATGCCAAACAGGTTTTCACCACTTCCCCCAGGACACTATTTGCAGGAATCAAAACTGCTCCTTCTTAACACAAATCTAGTATTTGAATAATATCGTATACGATTATGTTATTGAGAATAGAACAGATGTTGCACCTTACATATACAAAGCCATGGGAGGTCTTGGAATTGCCTATTACCATTTTGGTCCCATATAAGACTGGGAATTTTACAGGTTCTCTTTTTTTTTTTGGCGTTAAAATGCCATAAAAACAGCAGCTGTTTCATTTGCGCAAGTTACATTTAAAAAGTTCGTATCATTTCCCATTTGCATGCCTTGTGAAGCAAGCACGCTTTCCAGCTGAGCTCAAAGTCACAAATAACCGTAATTTCTGAAGTTTTGATGATAGTTTTTCTCCTTCCAATTTGATTGTGATTAGTGACTGACAAAATTGAATATAATACATTCAAGAACATTTGAGTACACTTACTGTGCATTCTAAACCATATTCTCGAGTTCAACATAACCTTTATTATTATTATTATATAATTCGCTGGGGCCATCAAAGACCACGTTAAGTCTTGTTGCATTTTACACTGAACTTGGCCTTCTTTAGAGCCCAAATTTCCCTCATTCTTTGTGAGTGGGCCTGTTTACGCTCCTCTGTCCAAGGGGCACCGTGTCTTCTCTTCGGTTGCTCGTCTCGGTTTAGCCCGTTCGTCGATATTTTCTTGCAGAAGAGATCTCTGTTAAGGGTGTCTTCAGCTGAGATGTAGCATTTGCAGGTCTTCTTTGGTATTTCTAAACCAGGGAATTGTGGTTTTGGGGTTTGAATCAAAAAAGTGAAAGATTTCTTTAATTAACTTTCTTCCGTCCATTCTTTTCAGATGACCGTAAAATCGTGCCTGTCTTTTTCTGATTGTGTCGGTAATTTTCTCTATTTTGCTGTAGACTACCTTGTTGGATGTCTTTTGATGGATTCCATTTCTGTACTTTGATCCCAAGATTCCTCTCACAATTTTGCGTTCTCTTTTCTCCAGTTCTTCAAGGAGTCCTTTGTTGGCATTTAGAGACAGGGTTTCGACTGCATATAGAACTACTGGCTTCAGAACTGTTTCATAGTGACGTATTTTGGTGTTTTGGGAAAGGCATTTTTTACTGTAGACTGTGCGGGATGTTTGGTAGGCTATTTCCAGTTTGCGTACTCGCTCCTGGAGTGCTTCTTTGTCCAGTCCATTTTTCATGATGATCTCACCCAGGTATTTGAATTTGTCTACTCGGGTGATGTCCCCGTATTTTGTAATGGAGTTTTGGTGGAGCCTCTTTGATGTTAGTCATTACTTCTATTTTCTCAAACGATATCTGCAAACCAGTTTGTTCGGCAATTTCCTTTAAAATTTCAACTTGAGCTCCAGCGGTTTCTATGTCGTTTGAGAGAACAGCAGTATCATCGGCAAATGCTAAGCAGTCTGTTGCGATCCCCTTGGATTTGGTTCCTATTCTCAATGGACTGTAGTTGGTTTCCTGTAATCTCACCCGCCAGGTTCTGATGATCTTTTCAAGAACACAGTTGAAGAGTATCGGGGATAGCCCATCACCTTGTCGGACTCCTGTTTTGATGTCAAAGGTATGCGAGACACATCCGTGGAACTTCACCTTGGATTTTGTATCGGTCAGGGTGGCTCTAATTAATGCCAGCAGTTTCAAATCAACTCCAAATTCATTTAAGATGTTTAGCAGGACTTCCCGGTCAATGGAGTAGTACGCTTTCTTAAAGTCCACAAAGACAGACACACACTGCTTGGACCTTAGTGTACAATATCTGATGATCGTTTTGAGATTTTGGATCTGTTCAGCTGTTGAGCGACCTTTTCTGAAACATCCTTGGTATTCACCTATTTGATGTTCGACTTGTGCTTCCAAACGCTCCAGGATGGGAAGTGATAGAATTTTGTAAGTCACGGGTAGCAAAGATATTCCTCTGTAGTTGTTGATGTTCTTCATGCTGCCTTTTTGTGTAATGGATGAATCAAAGCTATTTTCCTATCTTCGGGTAGGGTCTCCTTGTTCCAAATTTCTTCTGTTTGCTTTTGCAAGATATCAAGTGATTCCTCTGGGGCATATTTCCATAGTTCTGCTACTACTGAGTCTTCCCCCGGCGCTTTGTTATTTTTGCTCAGCTCCGCGTCAACGTCCAGTGAGTGCGCCACTCAGCACTGTCCGCTGGAAGTAAGCTGAATCGTGTGCCGTGAGCTCGCCATTCCTGTGAATCGATTCACTCAGACACTTGAATGAATCGATACACTGCTTCGAATCATGCATTCAGTAGCCAACACTAATCTCCATGCAATGGGGGTGGAAGATGGACTTCAGCGACATCCGGAGTGTCACTATTCTTCTTAGCGACCACGAAAACTATGGATTCGACACTACTTTCGATTATTTTTATGTATCACGCCCCCCTCGCCCCCACACCAAAGGGTGCTGAATATGGACTTCGGAAAACCCGGTGTGTAACTATTCATCTCGGTGACCCGAAAACTGTGGATTCAAAACTATTTTCGACTATTTTATACCTCTCCTCTTCCTCGACCCCTACCTGTATGGCATAAAAAGTCCGGAGTTTCACTATTCATCTCAATGCCCCCGAGAAGTATGGATACGACACTATGTTCGATTATTTTTATATCTCACTCCCCCCTCGCCCCCACTGCAAAGGGGCTGAAAATGGACTTTAAAAAATCCATAGTGTCACTATTCATCTCAGCAACCCTGAAAACTGTGGGTTCAAAACTATTTACAATTATTTGTATATCTCACTCCCCCTCGCCGCCATCCTAAACGGGGCTGAAATTGGACTTTAACAAATCTGAAGTGTCGCTGTTCATCTCAGCGACCCAGCGAACTGTGGATTCGACACTATTTTTGATTATATTTCTCTCACTCCCACCCACGCCCCCACATCAAAGGGGTCTGAACGTGGATTTTAAAAAATCCGGATTTACATTATTCCCCGGCCGCGAAAGCTGTGGATTCAGCACTATTTTCGATTATTTTCATATCACCCCCTTCGACCCCCACCCGTAACTGATAAAAAGTCTGGAGTGACACTATTCATATCAGCGACCGCGAGAACAATGGATTCAAAACTATTTTCGATTATTTTTATATCTCACCCCCCTCGTCCCCAGCACAAAAGGGGCTGAAATAGGACTTGAATAAATCTGCAGTGTCACTATTCATCTCTGTGACGCTGAAAACTATGGATTCGACACTATTTTCGATTTTTATATCTCACTCGCCCCCGCACCAAACGGGGCTAAAATTGGACTTTAAAAATCCAAAGTGTCACTGTTCATCTCAGCAACCCCAAAAGCAATGGATTAAACACTATCTTCGATTATTTTTATATCTCCCCCTGGACCCCCACCTTAAGGGATACAAAATTCGCAGTGTCACCTTCATCACGGCGACCCCGAGAGCTATGGATTCAACGCTACTTTTGATTATTTTATTGCTCATTTCCCCTCCCCAACACCAAAGGGGGCTGAACTTCGACTTTCAAATATCCAGAGTGTCACTATTCATTGCAGTGACCTCGAATATGGATTCGATGCTATTATAGATTATTTTTATAAATAAGCCCCTCACCCCCCCCCCCCCCCCCCACTCGCATTTAAGGATGCTTGTGGTGTCTTTGCCCCACGAAGTTTGTCTTCTGATACTAAGTTACAAGTGTACCAAGTTTGGTTGAAATCGCTCCAGTGGTTTAGGAGATGTAATACATAAATATCCACATACAATGACATTGATGTATATAGATAGATTATATAGACTTGCCTTTGCTCGTTGGGAACCCCTAGTTGCTCTTTGTTAGAAGTGGGTGATAACTCGTGTCATTCCACTCTTGATATTCTATATTTTTCACAGTTTCTTAAATATTTTACACATCAAATAGAGAGCTACATTCTTCAAACTGGGCGGACCTATCAAAGTTGGTCCTATATATTGAAAGTATGTCTTGATTACGGCATGTTGGATTGCTATTTTGAAATAACAGCCACGGCCATTCATGAAGCTCCTAGCAAGGGATGGTACTTTATAAACCATGGTAAAGTGTTCCCATGGTAGCTAGAAGAGAGACAGTAGGCGTCACGAAACGGATGCGCAGTGGACTGCCGTGGTTGTGACGTCACTGGCCCGTCCCTCCCATTACACTACGCACTGTTTGGCGTGCTAATATGTCTATAATATCCTTGGTGTCACTGATTTCACTCCAGCACTCAAGCAAGATATCTTTGTAGACTTAGTACAGTACCAGAAAATTGGGGACTTAAAATACTCTCATAAAATAACTGAACAACATTTACTAGTAACTGGTAGTACACGACAAAACGTAAGAAAAGCTGCTGAACTTCTCTCGGGCACTGTGGCTAAGACTATATTGTATATTTTATATGAACACCCCCTGCCCACAACAGTTACCTTACTGAGCAAAAGTGCATATGACATAATTAAAACTGCAACAGGGAAGAGTGTGAAACATTAACTGTAGATGTCCTCAACCGAGTAGTGTGTGCTGTTACTAATGACACCATAGAATCAGTCGAAACTAACTTGGAGATTTATGATTTAGAGTATGAAGACTTTAATTGTATAGTTGACTCATTAATAGATCAGTTTACTGAGCAGCACAATCTTGAAAATTGCTTACATAATGAAAATGAGGACTTATTCAAAATGCTGGCGGGGTATATTGCATACCGAGTTACGAAAAAAGAAATCACCACTAGCTTCATCTGCGGAGGCAAAACTGGAAAATGCATTAATATTAGGAACTCTGACGGGAACTTGGCTTTGTCTAAAAGAGGCCTAATGAATCCATCTCTCCAGTGGTTCGACACTGTTTATGAACTAGAAAAAGATTTGCAAAGGTTCCACGGAAATGGTCTAAAGTGTGCCCAAGAGTGATGAAGGAACTGATAAATATCATCAGACCTAAGTATAGTGAAGTCGACGACTTCGCTGATACGTGTTTTGTGAGAAATCGTTCATTTATTACAATGAAAAAATGAAAGAACTGAATAAAAAGAGAGCACTCAAGAGATCATTGAATGAAAGCTGGACTACGGGTGCGCATGACGACGCTGCACGGAAAAAATCGAAGAAAATGAACAAAATTAAGTCCTAAATGGTAAGCCTAAATTAGTAGTAATGTTATTTTTGTTATGTAGATTTATTATTATTATTATTATTATTGATTTTTGTTAGTAATAAAAAAGCAATAATGTTAGTACAGTACTTACTATTTTCAGGAAATGAAATGAAATGGCGTATGGCTTTTAGTACCGGGAGTGTCCGAGGACAAGTTCCGCTCCCCAGATGCAGGTCTTTTGATGTGACTCCCGCAGGCGACCTACGTGTCGTAGATGAGGATGAAATGATGATGAAGACGGCACATACACCCAGCCCCCGTGCCAGCGGAATTAACCAATTAAGGTTAAAATTCCCAACCCTGCTGGGAATCGAACCTGGGACCCCTGTGACCAAAGGCCAGCACGCTAACCCTTTAGCCATGGAGCCGGACACTGTTTTCAGGAAAAGTAACAACAAGCAGTATTTAATCTTGTGTATTTTATTTAGACTTTTTCGGTTAGTATCATTTCTTGATAGTTACGCTTTGGTTTATTTAATCTGTATGTGTATAGGGTACATAGTTCAATTCTTTCAAGTAATTGGGAACTGTAAATACTAACAATTCCAGTGTATTGAAGCATTTAAAAATTATTTTTAAACTATTCTGGGTTTTAAAGTAGGTCTGCAATATTTACGAAAGCACACAAACAGAATAATAATAGTTTTAGGCTATTCGAGTGAAAAGATTATATTACAACATAAACATACTTGTGATAAGGAAGATAAGACGGGTGCTCTGCACACTGATTTGTAGTTACAGCGCCTGGCAGACAGTCCACGGACCACTGACGTCACACGCTCCTGGCTGGCTGCGCGACCCCTAATGTCTCTTCTAGCTACCGTGCGTGTTCCCATCCTCCTATATACAGCATTTCTTAATGGACTATCAGGATATAGCATAAGCTGCTGTCGCCTAGCAACAGTTTGTCCATCAAGTCGATTCAATCTTGGTGCAGCTTTGCAATTTAATAAAATTACATAAAAACACTCATAATAATAAAACTACCTATCCGATTTCGTTCAAACCATTTCATAATCCCTCTCAGATGTAATAAGAACAAAATGTGAAAATTTCCATGAAATTTGTCCAGTAGTTTTTGAGTCTATTAATTACAAATACAACAACATCCAATTTCATATATATAGATTAAACAAACAAGGAACTTACCTCGCGTAGAAGTTACCAAATACTGGAGATAGAAAGAAAATTCAGACCTGGTATCAAATTGCTTAGAAATGATGGAAAGAAAAACAACACGATACTTTAAAATATAAAATTATTTTTAATTCAAAAGTTTTCATAAAACTGATGAACGAGGTAAGGTAATCTTCCTCTTTAGCTGAACTTCAAAATAAACTATTAATGAGATATTCAATTAATTATAAATTTAAACACATCCGGCTAACTTGGTTAAATTACAAGGAAATAGAATTAAAATAATAACATCAGATTGAGCATACATTACTTCCTGTTAGTACCTCTGTTCCAAAGTTAATTAAGGGTACTTTCCAGATTTTTTTTAGTTTCTCCCTTTTCTTAGAACCAGATTCACCTTTTCCGGGTGAAGTTTTGCCTCGTAAGTTCCCACAATATTTTATCGCGACCCCAAGAAGGAAATTACAGGTATTAAATCACTCACGAAGAATGAAGAAAAGTAACAAAAATGAAGCAGAAAATACGCAAAAAGCTTAAAGATGAATAAATAAATGAGAAATCACGCCTAGATGTTAGGCCCCTTTAAACAACAAGCCAGATCAAAGTTGCTGAACTGAAAGAAGTTTTCGCAGGAAACTGACGAAGTTTCCCTGGTAAAACTGAATATAAAGTATCGAGATTCTTAACTCGCGTACCGATAATTAATGTTTGAAGTTGGTCCTGCGGTCTAACTAGCCTGTATCTCACCTTGAGGGCCCAGTTTCGATTCCTGGCCAGGTCAGGCATTTTTACCTGGATATAAGAGCTCGTTCCAGGTCCACTCAGTCTAAATGATTACCTTTAATTGTTTTTTTTTTTTGCTAGTTTTTTTACATCACACCGACACAGATAGGTTTTACGGCGACAGTAGGACAGGAAAGGGCTAGGAGTGGGAAGGAAGCGGCCGTGGCCTTAATTAAGGTACAGCCCCAGCATTTGCCTGGTGTAAAAATGGGAAACCACGGAAAAAATTTTCAGGGCTGCCGACAGTGGGGTTCGAACCTACCACCACCCGAATACTGGATACTGGCCGCACTTACGTGACTGCAGCTATCGAGCTCGGTTTACCTTTAATTGAGCAGGTATTTAACGGTGAGATGGCGGACCCGATCTAGAGAGCCAGGAGTAATGGCCGGGAGGATTCATCACAATGACCATGTGTCACCTCGTAATCTGCAGGCTTTCGGGCTGAGCAGCACTCACTTGGTAGGTGAAGGCCCATTGGAGCTGTAGTTTGGTTTGATTCAGTTTAGGAGTGTTAGCAAGATTATAATTATACACATTTCATTTCTGCGATGTTTAGCCAAATTGTTGATGGTTCCATTCATTCCCAGATTTTCTGTTTTCCCGTGTTGTACGTTTTTTTCCGTGGTCCCTCCAAAAAATGGAGAATCGAGGTTCCATTGTAACTCATCAACGGGCTTTCCTCCAGTTAGGCTATCTCTTTGGTAGCATTTGATTTGCTTTCAAAATTAAACGTAGTTTGGCTTGGGCAAAAATAAAACTCAAATTCACCAGTAATCATGCAACACGGCAATCTGGAAACCTGCATGTCCCTCAATGAATATAGTGAAGTATAGAACTAATGGTGTATTGGATAGCATTTAATTCCATTCCAGACTCGATAAAAGCTTGTCAGAATTTCAATAAATTCAAAATATGAAGAAACTTATGGACAAAATTTAATACCGTTGGATTTAGCCTGTTTAGATGAACTTATTACTGTATCCTTGAAAAATGTTGTATTTTAGATTTAAATTATTATAAATTTTTATCAGCTCTGTATTATCAATTACTGTACTTAATTTGACTTTAGTATTGTAACTGTGCCAGCTTTATAATGTACTGTCCCAATACGAGCATTAGCTCATGGGATCCTTGAAACAATAAAATAAATAAAAACTCTGTGGACACAGTAGTAGATCAGGAAGATGTAGCAACTACCCTGTGGAGTTCTTTAACTCTGTAACAGCTCCTGGACTTTCTACGCATAAGCTCTGACTGAACTCCCATAAAGCTACTTTGGAATCTGAATGTCCCCATACTTTGCAGTGGTGCTCACCTTAATATTAAAGCCCTCTACAAGTTTGTTACCAAGGTCATGCTACTGACAGGATGCGGTAAGGATGGGTCTACTTTTATCCCCCTAATACCCACTAACTACCCTTTCCAGGTTAAACGTCTGCATTTTCCAGTAAGCGTTTGCTTTGCGATGGCTATCAACAAATCTCAAGGGCAGTTACTCCAGGTTGTAGATGTTGATGTGGGCTCGAGCAGCTTCTCCAAGACAGCTCTACACTGCCTGCTCCTGAGTCATCAATACATCTGCACTGTTTATTTGCACACCACAGGGTACCACTAAAAAATGTTTACCAGGAAGTGATGGGGTCATTTGAGTAAGCTATGTCCAAATATGTTATCCAGCAGTACAATGTTAAGTAGCTGCATCTTGATGCTTCTGAATGCATCAGTGATGAGTATATGCAGCTAGTTGGATAATAAGGCTCTAAATTTTCACTTACACTCTGGTTGGACCTGCATACCTGCCAAGTTTTGAAAAGGGCTATCAGTAAAACTAACGCACGACAAAAAATCTAATAATTTTCGACACGTCGGAAATAATAATACCTATGGGCTACAAAATATAGGAATTCATGCTTTAAACAGGATACTTCAATGAAATCATCCATGTTAAATTCATATTAAACAGCAGCAGGCGTGGTGAATATTGGTTTGGAGCATACATAACAGGACTTCCTTGATAAATTAAGCAGATATGCAATAATTGAAAAAGGCTTTACACAATAAAACTTGTTTAACGTAATACAGGCAAGAAATAACGTAATACAACAAATCACATGCCAGTTCGACTTTAAAGTCATAGTTGTGGCCTTTTTAGCTTCCTGCAAAAAGATCTTGAGAAAATGTTTTGTCATAAAAGGGATCAGAACTCCTGGTCTTCAAAATAGAATCAGGCTCCAGAGATTCACTGGACATGGATGATCTGAACTCTGTTTGTTCTATTTTTCTTCACAAGGCTGAAAACATGTTCACATTCTGCATTGCTATGGAGTATGGTGAAAACAGAGAGCATTACTCTAGAAATGAGGTTATATTTAAGAAGTCCATCGGCTCTACGAATTCTTGATATTTGTGCCGAACTGGAATCACTTGCAGCATCTTGATTTGCAGCCAAAGTGCTATCTACCTGCAGAGCTGTGAACTGCCTCTGAAGCTCATTTGTAGTTTCATTCTCTTCATTGCAATAAACTTTTCCAAGGAAAAAAGAATGGAAGAAAACTGTGCATCTTCAATTTTGTCTAACCTAGCAACTTAAGCATGCTTAAACACACCATCCTTGAGTGGAAACTTGTTGATGATGTAGTCACAGACAGTACAAAAGTAGTTTCTCACTGATGAAAAGAAAAGGGATTTATTGGTATCCTGGAGATAATTCACTATGTTCGAAGTCTGAATGCCAATAAATAACTTATCACTTTTTTGATTCTGAATCAAGTTGTACTAAACTTCAAGCAATGAGGACCTTTTGACAATTTTAGGCTTAAGAAACTTGGTTAACAACTGCTTTAACAAATCCATTAGAAGTTCTAATAAAAAGTGAACGTGTGGGGAAGAAGTCTGAAGGCCAACATTGAATTTGTCAAATACAGGAATAGTCACATGCAGGAAAGTGCAAAAGGCCTTGTTCAAGTTTGAGGACAGGAACAAACAATTTTTCCTCGTGTGCTGTAGCAGAAGTCTTACTTTTTAGGATGGGTTTGTCACATTTGGAAGAATATGCTATTCTTTTAGGGGCACGTTTAGTAGCAGAATCAAGAATTATCTTCTTCTGATACTCTTTGGATCCACTTTGTTCAACTCTAGATATTCTGAAAGATGTCATGCTTGTGGAAATGTTCTGGGGTATTATTTCCTCCTTGAAGAAAGTGAGGAGATCTCACTGGTCCAGTAGTCTATCCAAACATCTGCCTACAGATGACCACCTAGTACATACATGCTTCAGAATTTTCTTTGCCTCTTTATTGTGCATGTTCTGAAATGTCTGAAGGCATTCTTTTCTTTTGACACTCTTCTCTAAGAAACGAAATATATCAACAAGGATCTCATCCACTTTAAGTGGTGATCTTCCAGCACCTTTTTCAGCTGCTAGATTAATCAGGTGGCAAATGCAACCTACGATGGCAATACCTGGTTGACCTCCACACTGACTGGCAACCGTCAACGACCCAACTTGATATATACAAGCACAGGGCTGGAGGAAATCCTGGCTATACTTGTATTCTCCAAGAAGAAATGTAACGGATTTTTCAAAACTTCACACCGTTCCCAGAAGCATGACAAATACAACAACATTTAACAATCTTCACAATTTTTTAGTATTGCCTCCAGCCAACCAATAGTTGCATTAAATACGGTTGGACCAACACTTACAACTAAATTAGTCCAAGTTTGAAGCTATGTACATTTTACACAGATTTCCTTTGCATTTGTTGATTGTATTTTAATATTGAAGCTATGCTTATAATTTACAAAGTTTATTCCACCTACTCAATACTGTACAATAATTGCAATGTCTATAAATACAATACAAAATATTATCACGGGACTAGTTTCGACCCTATATGGGTCATCAGCCTAACTAAGATACACTTATGGATTTGCCGAAGTCCTATGTCAGAATTACATTGTGGAAATAAAATTTAAAAGAATGAACTGTGTATGTGATGCAATAATGTGCATATAAAATGGTGGACTGATGAACACTTATAGATAAAATAATGTTATACTGACGAGTGACAAATTTTTTAAGATTTACGTCAATTACAATCAGACTGTAAAAAATTGATATCATACAACTTTTGCAATGATGATTAAAATATGCCCTTGTTAGTAAATACTCTAAAATTGCACTTTTAAAAACGTAATATGCCGGTTGAATGCAAAGTCCAGATGCTTGTATTGAGTTCTAAAATTCCGAGTGCATCTTCAGGTGGAGATTTGAAAGTGGAACATTAGCGCAGAGGGTGTCTGTCTTGCTTGACGTCCAATATTTCTGATACAGAAATTAAATGTAGATATAACCATGCGACATTCTTATAATATAATGAACTGTGTATGTGATGCAATAATGTACATATAAAATGGTGGACTGATGAACACTTATAGATAAAATAATGTTATACTGACGAGTGACAAATTTTTTAAAGATTTACGTCAATTACAATCAGACTGTAAAAATAGATATCATACAACTTTTGCAATGATTCTGCAAATCAGAACGTGGAATGTTAGAAGTTTGAATCGTTGTGGTAGATTAGAGAATCTGAAAATGGAGATGGCTAGACTAAAGTTAGATGTAGTTGGTATAAGTGAAGTACGTTAGCAGGAAGAACAGGATTTCTGGTCAGTGTGAGGAAAATTCTCAATCCAAGTTGGAACCAATAGAACCTGATGATGAAAAAGTTAGAATTAACGCGAGCTATTTTGAACGAAGGGAATGGCGAAAAGCGAAAACGAGTACTCACCTTGCGCGCAATGCGAACAACCTTACCGATAGAGTGCAACTAAGGCAATGAGAATGGCATGGAATAGGAGGGGAAGAAGTTGGTGAAGGGAGGAGCAATCCAGTAGAGCGGGTGACGTGCGAAGGGAGGGGCGGGGAAATGGGAAGTGGCTTAAGGCAGGGCCGGCAGGTGGGAAAATGGTGGTGATTATATCGGCAGAGGACCTTTCATTAACTTAAAGAAAGATTTTTGATCTGCTAACTTGTTTTTTCTGAAATAGGTACTGAATAAATCAAATAAAATATTAGACTTTTCCATTATTTCGTTGAAGTTATAGTTAGCGTTAAAGTACTGGTCCAGATGTATCTAAAAATTCTCAGTTATATTAAGCAGTGGGCCCTTGTTAGCTATTTTAAGAATGTCAATGTCTAGTTCACTGTTCGTGAATTTATGATTGTAATCGACCATCTATGAACCATGTGACCTTGCCCTGGTGGGGAGGCTTGCGTGTCCCAATGACGCAGATAGCCGAGCCGCAGGTGCAACCATATCAGATGGGTATCTGTTGAGAGACCAGACCAACGAATGGTTCAACGAAAGGGCGGCAGTCTAGATGATTGACTGATATGGCCTTGTAATAATATTCAACATGACTTAGCTGTGTTGATACTGCTACATGGCTGAAAGCAACGGGAAACTACAGCCGTAACTAACTCCCAAGGACATGCAGCTCTCTCTGTATGAATGATGTACTGATGATGGCTTCCTCCCGGGTAAAATATTCCGGAGGTAAACTAGTCCCCATTCGGATCTCCGGGTGGGGACTACACGAGAGGGAGCGATCGTCAGGAAGATGGACACTGACATTCTGCAAGTCAGAACGTGGAATGTTAGAAGTTTGAATCGTTGTGGTAGATTAGAGAATCTGAAAATGGAGATGGCTAGACTAAAGTTAGATGTAGTTGGTATAAGTGAAGTACGTTGGCAGGAAGAACAGGATTTCTGGTCAGGCAATTACCGAATTATCAACACAAAATCAAACAGAGGAAATGCAGGAGTTGGTTTAATAATAAGAAAATAGGGCAGCAGGTAAGTTACTATGACCAGCATACTGAAAGAATTATTGTCGTCAAGATAGACACCAAACCAATGCCCACCACAATAGTGCAGGTCTATATGCCTACTAGTTCAGCGGATGATGAGGAAATCGAAAGAATATATGAAGAGATAGAAGATTTAATACAATATGTAAAAGGTGACGAGAATCTAATTGTGATGGGAGACTGGAATGCAGTGAAAGGCCAAGGAGAAGGTAATACAGTAGGAGAATTCGGATTGGGACAAAGGAACGAAAGAGGAACTCGGCTGGTTGAATTCTGCACTGATCATAGTTTAGTCCTTGCCAATACTTGGATCAAACACCACAAACGACGGCCGTATACGTGGACGAGACCTGGAGACACTGGAAGATATCAAATAGGCTTCATTATGATTCGGCAGAGATTCAGAAACAAGGTGTTGGATTGCAAAACTTTCCTAGGAGCAGACGTGGACTCTGAAAACAACTTGTTGGTCATGAAATGCCATCTGAAGCTGAAGAAATTGAAGAAAGAAAAGAATGCAAAAAGAGTGTGAGGGATTGTTTCAATGAACATGTTGCAAAAGGACTAAATGAAAATGCTGAAGGAAACACAATAGAGGAAGAGTGGATAGTCATGAAAAATGAAGTCAGTAGGGCTGCTGAAGAGATGTTAGGAAGGAAGAAAACATAAACTAAGAATCAGTGGATAACTCAGGAGATACTAGACCTGATTGATGATCGACGAAAATACAAGAATGCTAGAAATGAAGAGGGCAGAAAAGAATACAGGCGATTAAAGAATCAAGTGGATAGAAAGTGCAAGGTAGGTACGGAAGAATGGCTAAAGGAGAAGTGCAAGGATGTCGAAGGTTGTAGGGTCCTAGGAAAGGTAGATGCTGCACACAGGAAAATCGAGGAAACCTTTGGAGAAAGGAAATCTAGGTGTATGAATATTAAGAGCTAAGATGGAAAGCCAATTCTAGGGAAAGAAGACAAAGCAGAAAGATGGCAAGAACATATCCAACAGTTGTATCAAGGTAAAGATGTACGTAGATAATTTGGTTCTGGAACAAGAAGAGGCTGTTGATGCTGATGAAATGGGAGACCCAATTTTGACGTCAGTGGTTGACAGAGCTGGGAGAGACCTAAATAGGAACAAGGCACCTGGAATTGATGACATTCCCTCTGAATTACTGAGAAAGCAGCATGGCAAAGTTATTCCATTTAGTGTGAAAGATGTATGAGACAGGAGAAGTCCTATCCGATTTTCGGCAGAATGTTGTTATACCTATTCCCAAGAAAGCCGGTGCTGGCAGGTGTGAAAGCTACTGCACCATTAGTTTAGTATCTCATACCTGCAAAATTTTAACACTTATTATTTACAGAAGAATGGAAAAACAAGTTGAAGCTGAGTTGGGAGAAGATCAATTTGGCTTCAGAAATGTTGGAACAAGTGAAGCAATCCTGACTTTACGTCTCATTTTAGAGGATTGAATCAAGAAGGACAAGCCCACATACATGGCATTCGTAGATCTAGAAAAGGCATTCGATAATGTTGATTGGACCAAGCTATTTACGATTCTGAAGGTAACTGGGATCAGATACCGAGAACGAAGAATCTATAATCTGTATAAAAATCAGTCTGCAGTGATAAGAATCGAGGGCTTTGAAAAAGAAGCGGCAATCCAGAAAGGAGTGAGGCAAGGCTGCATATTGCCCCCCTCCTCTTCAATGTTTACATAGAACAGGTAGTAAAGGAAATCAAAGAGAAATTTGGAAAGGGAATCACAATCCAAGGAGAGGAAATCAAAACCTTGAAATTTGCTGATAATATTGTTATTTTATCTGAGACTTCAGAAGATCTAAGCTGCTGAATGGTATGGACGAAGTCTTGGGTAAGGAGTACAAGATGAAAATAAATACAGTAGAAGTCCGTTACAGCAAGAATTCATAATGGCGAAAAATTTACTCACTATAACGGATTGTCGTTATATCCGATTCTTTGTAAAAGTCGGGAAAAACCCCACACACATTAAATTCAGTATGAAATGGCAATCAGTTTGTTCAAAATTTGAGTTTTCGCGGATATCCACACTGTGGCTTACTTGTTTGTTGTTTTTCGAAATCCGATACTACATGAAAGTGTGTGTTTAATTTCATTCTGAAAAATATATATTACCGCATTTCTCCGAATCCAAGACGACTCCCACTTTTTCCTTCAAAAAAAATTAATCGGGTTTAAAAAGTGTTTTTTAAAATCATATGAATGTCTTTTCTTATACAGTACGCATTTTTAGACTGTAGACGCCGAACATTGGCTTTAGTCATGCCTTTTTTTTGCGGCTGTACAATTATGCTTTATTTCAGCGGGTTTAATAACCATTAACTAAAAAATTGGCATCATAATATCGAAAGGAACCCGTTGAAAATTTTCCGACAATACCTGTTCCACATATCTTTACAATACGACGATCCATCACGAAAATATTCCTGCTTACTATTAAACTGTTACCGGCACCTTCATTCAGCGTCAGATATAACTGGCTACCGCTACACGCACGTCTTGCTTGCCTGATTTGGCCAACTTTAGCGGCTAGCGATGTATAGGTCTTAATCGCGGACTTTGAAAGTCAACAAACAAGTTTATTGCGCCGCGGTATGGCAATTCCACCCATGCATTTTTGTGCACATACCTTACAATTTTATCTTCAACTTTAAAGCGTCCTTGTTGCGGGCCACTGAATGCATTTTTTGTGCAGTACGCATTTTTAAGTTATCTTTGTCTTCATGGTAACGCCGAGTATGGGCTTTAATTAGGCCTATGCCGTATTTTCTTGCGGCTGCACAATTATATATTTCCGAGTGTTTAATAGCCATTAACTTGAAATTGGCATCATAACATCGACGAGAACCCGTTGAAAACTTTCCGGCAATACCTGTTCCACGTATCTTTACAATACGACGATCCATCAAGAAAATATTCCTGCTGTCTATAAAACTTAATTTTACTAAGCGTCAGGTACAGCAGACACGTTATAACTCTGCTACTGATAGCCGTGGCCTTTCTAAGAATTCGTATGCTCGCATGTTTTGATGCCATACTGCAGATTTGAGAAACGTTTTTGTAGAGGATAATAGAAAGTCATTCTCTCTTCACTATTTTCCGAGATCTAGTGACGTTACACATAGGCACTGCACGACCGGTCGCCGTGGCTAGCGGTGTAGGCCTTATGATAAAGAGGCGGTCGTTTATTGTCAACAAGTTTTGTGTGTATGTGTGTGTGTGCGTACGGCGCGGGCGTGCGCGTGGGGGGATGAAAAGAAACAGCGTGGTTTGGTTACTGCGGTAGTTGACAGTGGTGTTCATTACCATCAGGCCGCGAATGCAAAACGACCCTTGATTTTTCACATGATATTCTAAGGAAAAAAACGTCTTCTTGGATTCAAAGAAATATGGTGTCACTCCAGAGGCTTCTGTGGCAAACATTTCAGTTTTCTTTTTCAAACGGCATCACCTAACCTAACCGTATATGTATCATGTAAACCTATTTCAAACGCATGTAGAGAAATGATATCCTCCTCGCTAAAAATTGACATGGGAATACCTTTCCAAAATTTAACTAGATAGAGAAAATATAAACTATCCTCTGAAATCGGTGATAGTACCCTGCCATATCTTAGGGCGTATCACTTTTGTTACTTAATTTCAGTATACGGTATACCATTAAAATTAAGAGATAGTCTACTTCAGCCTTTATTTTTTTCGAGTTAACAACTGCTATCGGCCACATTATTTACGCATTTATTACGAAAACGTCTTATCCTCTTTCATTTCGAATTTTCTTTTGAGAACAGCAATCGACGGGTATTACTAATCGACTCCAATATCGCCGTTAAATTGAAATAATAAATATGGTAGTTCAACCTATTCAATACAAGTAAATAAGAGATGTAGAGATTTCATTCTTATTTAATTAAAAGTGGAAATGGTACCGGTTTCGACCCCAGTCTGGGTCATTATCAGCCGATTATAACTCGAAAAACAATGCACAAGTAAGAAAGAAGTTAACGGTCAAGTCCACACAATATCAGTTGAGGAGGCGATATAAAAATGACGGGGGTAGGCACTGTAAAATTCAGACGAAGTGGAATGTAAGTCACTTAAAAGAAGTAATGCGTAATCTTCTGAGCATCAGCACAGCACACGCAATGTTTGGCACTGTCTCATAATGTTCACGAAAAGCAGAGAACAGTTAAATGAGCAAGACTGCATAAACCGTCAGGCACAAAGTCACAACGCAATCCAAATATGAAGAAGCCGAAGACGAGCAGCTCAACCGAAGTAACTTGCAAGCTCCAGAAGATCGGCGCGGTGTTTACAACATCAAGTGCTGTACTTTCATAAGCTGACGGAGATTGAAGGATAGATTAATGATCAAGTATTTGCTTAGTTCATGAAAATGTACCTATATATATATATATATATACTTATAATACGATTCAATATAATTGAATACGTAAATATGATCTTGAAGATTTTTAGAACAGTTAACGTGAAAAAACAATAGTGAATAGAAAAAATGGTAAAGAAGCGCAATACCGGAAACAAATGAAAACGTGTATGCACAGTACGCTATTTCTTGAATATAAAAAAATTCAGGTCGTGATTGAAGTAGTCAAAGTTGGCGGATGCAAGGCATGAGTTTAAATTTGAAAGTGAGGGCCCAAAATGAAGGTGGCAATGTAGCTTTTTTCTTTTTTAGAGGTGAAAAGAAAAACAGGATAAGTTAATAAAGAAAGGAGATTAGTGGATAAGAAAAGATTAAAAGGGCTTAAAGTTAAAAGGTGGTGAGAAAGGAATGTTGACGAGAGACCTCACAAATGCACATAGCGTGAAAACTATGATGTACCAAAGATGATCGATCGCATTTTGTGGCCAACTTTTCAGTTTTGTTATTCAAATAGCATCACATATCCTAACTTATCTGTACTATATGTATGATGAAAACATACTTCAAGCGGAAGTAGAGAAATTATAACCTTCTCGCTATAAATTTAAATGATAGCCTTTCCGTAATTTAACGGACGCGAGAAAATATAAGCGAACCTCGTAGTCAATGACGCACTCTGCCATATCTTGAGGTGTAGGCCCATCTCATTCTTACTTAATTGCGGTATTTAGCATTAAAATTAAGCGATTGTTTATTCAGCGTTTATCTTTAACGAGTTAAAAACGGCTATCGGACACGTTATTTAGGCACGAGTGCACAAGTTACATTTGAGCTTGTAAACACCTGATTTTGTGTACCTGCTGACCTTGTTGATGTGTGACGTGTTATGTAGGATGTGCGTACTGTCATTGATCTTGAATGCTGTTTTTATGCCTTTTTTCTTGAAAATATTAGTGATCTTATGAATTTCAATATTAAAGGATTCGTATTTAGGTAGTTCTTTCTTAAGTGTTGTTTTGGGATGAAATTTATGTTTATTGATAATACTTTCTATAAAGTGGCTACCAAAGCCACTGAATTTTGTTATACCGAGAATAGTATTCAGTTCAATGGAAATATCTTTCTTGGTCATGGGTACGTTGAATGCTCGGTGAACTAGGCTATTATATGTTGTTCTTTTTTGAGGTTGGGGGTGAGTTGAATCTTGATGAATAGTAACTACGGATTGGGTGGGTTTTCTATAAATTTTATAGGTTAATGAATCTGGATGTCTTATGATGGTTAGATCTAGAAAGTTGATCTTTTAATGTGTTTCTGATTCCAGGGTAAATTTGATATGGGAGTCGATGCTATTTAGCCCTTGAAGGGTCTGTTGATTTTTCATTTATAATTACTAGAACATCGTCAACATACCTGGGCACAGAAGAGGATATTATTGAATTTGTTGTTAATTTTAGTGTTCTCGAGGAAATCAAGGTAAATTTCCGCAAGAATACTCGAGGCCGGTGAACCCATTGCCAGACCGTTCTGTTGGTAGATGATGCCATCGAACATGAAAAAGTTGTTGTTTACGACCAATTTAAGTAACGTAATAAAATCTTGAATCCCTAATTTACTCAAATGATTATTTTTGTTCAAGTTATTTTGAATGATGGGAATTAACTTGGAAATTTGGATGCTGCGGTACATGTTTATAATATGAAAAGAGTGGAGTGAATAATCTAGTTGCATGCTGAACTTATTTAGTTTATCTATTAATTCGTATGTGTTTTTAGTGGACTTCTTGGATAAGAATTGGTAGTTATTTCTTAAGAACCTTTGGATAAATTGCGATGTTTCGTACAATGGACTCGGTCTATCATTAATGATAGGTCGAATGGGAACACCGGCCATATGTATCTTTGGGAGAGCTCTGGCAGTAGGAAGACCCGGGTTCATACACCCTCTGTGCCAATGTTCAACTTTCAATTCTCCACCTGAAGATGCACTCGGAATTTTAGAACTCAATAGAAGCATCCGGACTTTGCATTCAACCGGCATATTACGTTTTTAAAGTGCAATTTTAAAGTATTTTAGGGTATTTTAGAGTATTTTAGAGTATTCACTAACAAGGGCATATTTTAATCATCATTGCAAAAGTTGTATGATTACTACTGTATTTGTACAGTCTGACTGTAATTGACGTAAATCCTAAAAATTTTGTCACTCATCAGTATAACATTTTATCTACAACAGTTCATCAATCCACCATTTTATATGTACATTATCGCATCACATACACAGTTGCAATTATTGTACAGTACTGAGTAGGTGTAATAAACTTTGTAAATTATATGTAATTTTAATTCAATACGGAACCAATAATGAAATTTATAACCTTGACTGAAGCTATGTACTGAAAAGGAACCGCCTGTGATCAAACTGGGAACTGCACGGCGTGTTTCATCAGTTTAAATTGTGCGTGTTGTGAACTGTGATGCAACGCTTCCTGCTAGCGATCTCGCTGCAGCTTGCTATGGCACGACCACGACGTCATGGTCAGAGAGAATCATTTGGAATTTTTTTTTATACCTCTGCTTCCTGATGGAATATCAACAAATGGATAGCAAGACCGTATAGCTGGCAATAACAAAGAGCTAGAGTTCAAGTTTCAAGTTGATAGCTGTGTTATTTGAGGAGATATTGAGGTTTTAAAATATCAGGTAATATCAATGACGTTTCCACTCAGGGTCAAGCTCTGGTATATAAGGCGAGCCTAAAATCTCAAATGACACAGTGACTGACAGCAAGGACCGGTGATGGTCTGCCACATGAGATTGTGCCGGCAACTGTGTGACTTAACTTAGTGCGCGAGTATCAAGTTCTGAACTTTCAACTCAGTACCGGTGAGGTACAGTCTGGAACTTCAACTGTGACAGCGGTCCAACTCTACATTCTGAAGTTTTCCATCCTTTCTAAAGGACTCGTGTAGAGCATTCAAACACTTAAACACTTTGTGTGGCTTACTTATAAACACAAGTGTTATATGTTGGACATTATTAATTTATGTCGTGTGCTATAGAACAGTCAATAAAACTTACGGCTTAATGAGAAGTTTACGCGTTGAATTTCTGCAAGTAACCAACTAATCAGGACTTTGCTTATTGAAGTTCCATGCATATTAGTTCACACAATGGGATATAGACTGTGAAATCAAATATTAACACTTCTTGGTGCTAGATTAACAGTAAACCGTTATCTTTAAATTTACGTACGGGAACACAGACTCTAGACTCTACTTAAACTTTTCAAACTGCATTAAAAATTACAGTCGGAATATAGGGCATTGAGTGTATCGTGAAGGTTCAATCACCTTATTAATTGGAACCTTGCTTCAAAATCACTCTGAACGTTAGACTTGCTAATTAGGAACTGACAGTGCTATATCATTCAAAGTGGCATGTGAAATTTGACACCACATGCATAATTCAACCATCAGTATCATCGTGTGAACTTCCATCGATGGAGGCGTGGTAGCTTCCGGGGATGCATGGTGATGGTGTTCCAGTAATGGTGTTCCTGATTGCTGGTGGACATGGTTCTACAGACCTGCGAGGACACAGGAAAATGGTGCCAGCACTTCAAAAAGGTAATATACATCTGCGTTATTAAAGAACAGTAGAACGGCGACTTATTTCATTTTCCAATCTACAAGTCATTTTCAATCTTCCAAGCAACTTTTTCTAATAGTGACTTTCAATATGACTTTTGAACTCATAAGTAATTTCCAATTTATCAAATAACTTACAACTTAATAAAGCCAGTGTAGTTTTAAGTCATACCAATGAACTTGTTAACGAGTGGGACTTAGAACATTTATAGTGGAAATAACTTTCCAAGGAATTAGAACTGTATTTAATTTCACAATACATCGACCAATTAGTTGTTCCAAGAGTGAGCCTTGGTTAGTTTCGATAAGTTTGAACTTCAAGAACGAACTTTGTTTGTTTTTATAGTCAATCAAACTGATTAATTCTTTCAATAATAAACTTAGTTTATTTTGTTATTTATTTTGTTTGAATTGAGCATTTGAAACTCCAAGAATGAACTTTACTAAAATTAAATGTTTATCGCTAGTGAAATTTCACATCAAGCATGAACTTTATCTGCTTTTTAAACATCAAATTTTGATGCTAGTTCAATTTGACAATGATTTAATAAAGCCACAAGGAACCCATTTACATTTGCTAACATTAATAAAGTTTGTGTTGCCCATATTGACAATGTTTATTCTCTCTCTGTACACTCTCGTTAGATGCGCTTGAGAACGGTTGGCTGTTGTGAGAGCTCTTGCATTATTGTAGTGATAAAGTAGTGAAAACCTATTGAAACAGCTTAATTTTGTGTATATCTGATTCATTTAGTGCTGTTTATATAGTGGTGTTTAGTGTTTGTTGGTAGAAATTGGGAGTAGTAATAATAATTTAAATTTTGTAACAAGTAATTCAGTTGGTCTTCAGTAAATTACGTTTTCTAGGTTAAGTAGGATAGCTAGGTGCACCTTGTTTCGAATTTAGGTTTAGGTAATACTTTAGGTAACAATATTAACTTTAAAAATATTTGTAAATACCGGTATCTGTAGGTTCGTTTGGTTGTACTTACAAAGGCAGATTATCATAAGGAATAGTACCGTAACTTCTCCGGTATTTCGTATAGATATACGTTCAAACTATCGCGAAGGTAATAATTTACTACATTTAAAAACACGATACGCCTGTAAACTTCCATTTAAAAAGTTAAAGAGATTACACGGTAATAGTTAACAGTCGTATTGTTATTGACTATTGTCGCTCCTCTTCTTCAAATATTGCATTGTTGGCTACAGTCGTGAACAAAGGGTGTAGTGTAGTCAAGTAAATATAAATAAAAATCAGCTGACCTTGTATTCCATTCATTTGTACTTCTGAGTAGGTAGTTAGTATCCGTAATTTATATTTCGCTCCCTCGATCTTTCAGTATTTATGAGCGGTTAGCTAGTAATAATAAAGTTCATATATCCCAGTAATTGCAGTTCAAGTCCCTGGAGTAATAGTAGTAGTAGTTTTGACAGAAATATTTGAGAAATTATTGTAGACAACCTCGTATTTTTCAGTAGGCCTAATTAAGGACACTTTTTTTTTTCTCCGTCCCGTGGAGTAGGGAAAATAATAGTAATCCACCAGCTGTAATAATCACATAACCACATTTCAGTAGAATTGTAGTGAAGATAAGGTATAATATATTAGATAGTATCTTGCCAGTTATATTCGTGTTTTTCTTCGTGTACGGCAATCCTTTTGATACTTAAGCATTTAACCAAACGCAGTATAGTGTAGTGTAGATACACTGTAGTATAGATACAGTACGGTACATTTAGATAGTGCCGTATCTTGCCTGCTATATTCGTGTGTTATCTTTCGTGTGTATCTATTAGACCCTAATACTAATAATAAATTGTCTACGCATTTAGCTTCGTTGGTAATCTTTGAGTACAGTAGTTCTTGCAAATTTCATTTCTGTTGTGCTTAGTAGTGACATACGGTACGGTACGGTACCGGTATCGTAATTAGGATACGTCTGAAAGTAGTTTAAAAATTACTGTAGTGTACTGTACAGTAGTATACGAGTAATATCCTATTAGAATTTAGTGTGCTTATTTTATTATTGTAAAATATTTGTGTAGTACTGGTGTAGTAGAGGTATCCGTAGGAACTCTTACTAAAATATTGTTGAAATTAGGATAGGCTTAATTGCAGTTTGGAATTGTGTAGTTCTTGTGTATTACTTTCGATATTCAGTAATTAACAGCAGTTTTTATCCTGTTAGGGGTTGTAGGATAAAAAAAAAATAGAGCACGACTAAGTAGTATTGTAGTGTAGTCGTATATTAATTACCTTATTGTTGTGTACTATCCCAGACAATATATCCCTCCGTTCATTTATTTTTTTTGCAAATAAGTTACTTTATTTTTTTAATTTATATTTTTCCCCCGTAAAGAATGGCTAAGGAGCGCGAGTGTACTTATTGTGGGTGTGGTGAGGCATTGAGGGGTATGAGGGAGGAGTTGGAAAGTTTGAGGGAGATAATTAGGATTCTCACAGAAGACAGGAAGGAAGATAGGACTCCCTCAAACAATGTACAGGTTACAGTAGGTGTACAAGAGGGAGGGGAAGGAAAGGGAGGAGTTGTAGAAGACAGGTGGTCAAATGTTCTAAGGGGAAGGAGATTGCAGGCCAATGGCTCTATTCAGGATCAGAATTCAGGACAGGTGTCTGTGCGAAATCGGTACGAGTCACTCCAGGTAGAACAACAGAGGGAAGATGAGGGACAGGGAACTGTTGCTGAGATGCATGGAAGTAGGAGGAAGGGAAAAGGTAGGAAAGGGAAATGTAGAGTAGAGGATAGGAAAAGACAGGTGGAACAGGGTCATGGGAAGGAGAAAAGGGAGGAGGAAGTAGCTTCTGCAGCTATCAGGAAAGATAGGGCTGACCAGGAGGGGAGGGGATCAAATGAGGTGGGTAGGGTTGAGGCTCTGGTCATGGGGGATTCCATCGTTAGACACGTGGGGAAAGTGTGTGGAGGAAAGGGAACCAGGGTAGAATGTTATCCAGGAATTAGGTTGAGGCAGATGTTGAGGAAAGTAGAAGAGAGGGAGGAGGGGAAGGAGAAGGTGGTAGTGTTTCACGTTGGTACCAACAACGTAAGGCAAGCTGATATAAGTACCAACATAGTTGGAGATGTGTGGGATCTGGTAAATGCAGCACGGGTGAAGTTTAAGAAAGTGGAGATTGTTATTAGTGGAATACTGTGTAGGAGGGATACTGACTGGAGGTTGATTGGGGATTTAAATGAGACTATGGAGTGGGTATGTGGGAAACTGGGAGTGAAATTTCTAGATCCTAATGGGTGGGTAGGAGATAGGGATCTGCGCTCGGATGGCCTTCATTTAAACCGCAGTGGTACGTATAAGTTAGGAAATTTGTTTGGAAGGGTAATAGGGAGGTACATTCAGGGAAACGGGATGGCCTAGGGAGCGGTGATAAGGGAACAGGGAACTGGAAATCAAGTAGGGATGACATAAAATTGTTAGTGCTGAACTGTAGAAGTATTGTAAAGAAAGGAATAGAATTAAGTAATTTAATAGATATATATTTACCAGATATTGTAATAGGAGTTGAATCATGGCTGAGAAATGATATAATGGATGCAGAAATTTTCTCACGGCACTGGAGTGTGTATCGTAGAGATAGGATAGGAAAGGTGGGAGGGGGAGTTTTCATTCTGGTGAAAGAAGAATTTGTAAGCTACGAAAAAGTTAAAGATGAGACACATGAAATTCTAGGTGTAAGGCTCATTTCTAAAGATAATAGGCAACTTGATATATTTGGAGTGTACAGATCGGGAAAGGGTAGCACTGATGCGGATTCGGAATTATTTGATAGGATAGTCAGCTATGTGGGAAACGACGTGGAAAGAAATGTGATTGTAGCGGGAGATCTGAATTTGCCAGATGTAAATTGGGAAGGAAATGCGAACGACAGGAAGCATGACCAACAAATGGCAAATAAGTTAATATGGGAAGGACAGCTGATTCAGAAAGTGATGGAACCAACCAGAGGGAAAAATATCCTGGATGTGGTGCTGATAAAACCAGATGAGCTCTATAGGGAAACTGAAGTAATAGATGGTATTAGTGATCATGAAGCTGTTTTTGTGGTAGTTAAAAATAAATGCGATAGAAAGGAAGGTCTTAAAAGTAGGACTGTTAGGCAGTACCATATGGCTGATAAAGCAGGTATGAGGCAGTTTCTAAAAAGTAACTATGATCGGTGGAAAACGGTAAATAAAAATGTAAACAAATTCTGGGATGGGTTTAAAGAAATTGTTGAGGAATGCGAAAACAGGTTTGTACCTTTAAGGGTGGTAAGGAATGGTAAAGACCCACCTTATTATAATAGAGAAATAAAGAGACTAAGAAGAAGATGCAGACTGGAAAGAAATAGAGTTAGAAATGGCTGTGGAAGTAAGGAGAAATTGAAGGAACTTACTAGAAAATTGAATCTAGCAAAGAAGGCAGCTAAGGATAACATGATGGCAAGCATAATTGGCAGTCATACAAATTTTAGTGAAAAATGGAAGGGTATGTATAGGTATTTTAAGGCAGAAACAGGTTCCAAGAAGGACATTCCAGGAATAATTAATGAACAAGGGGAGTGTGTATGTGAGGATCTTCAAAAGGCAGAAGTATTCAGTCAGCAGTATGTAAAGATTGTTGGTTACAAGGATAATGTCGAGATAGAGGAAGAGACTAAGGCCAAAGAAGTAATAACATTTACGTATGATAACAATGACATTTACAATAAGATACAAAAGTTGAAAACTAGAAAAGCGGCTGGAATTGATCAGATTTCTGGGGATATACTAAAGACAATGGGTTGGAATGTAGTACCATATCTGAAGCACTTATTTGATTATTGTTTGGTCGAAGGAGCTATACCAGATGAATGGAGAGTTGCTATAGTAGCCCCTGTGTATAAAGGAAAGGGTGATAGACATAAACCTGAAAATTACAGGCCAGTAAGTTTGACATGCATTGTATGTAAGCTTTGGGAAGGCATTCTTTCTGATTATATTAGACATGTTTGTGAAATTAATAACTGGTTCGATAGAAGGCAATTCGGTTTTAGGAAAGGTTATTCCACTGAAGCTCAACTTGTAGGATTCCAGCAAGATATAGCAGATATCTTGGATTCTGGAGGTCAAATGGACTGTATCGCGATTGACATGTCTAAAGCATTTGATAGGGTGGATCATGGGAGACTACTGGCAGAAAATAGATCTCAGAGAGTTAGAGTAGGTGAAGCTTTGTCTGACCCTGTAATAGTTGAGAGGGGAGTTCCTCAGGGCAGTGTTATCGGACCTTTATGTTTTCTTATATATATAAATGATATGAGTAAAGGAGTGGAATCGGAGGTAAGGCTTTTTGCGGATGATGTTATTCTCTATAGAGTGATAAATAAGTTACAAGATTGTGAGCCACTGCAACGTGACCTCGAAAATGTTGTGAGATGGACAGCAGGCAATGGTATGTTGATAAACGGGGCCAAAAGTCAGGTTGTGAGTTTCACAAATAGGAAAAGTCCTCTCAGTTTTAATTACTGCATTGATGGGGTGAAAGTTCCTTTTGGGGATCATTGTAAGTATCTAGGTGTTAATATAAGGAAAGATCTTCAATGGGGTAATCACATAAATAGGATTGTAAATAAAGGGTACCGATCTCTGCCCATGGTTATGAGGGTGTTTAGGGGTTGTAGTAAGGATGTAAAGGAGAGTGCATATAAGTCTCTGGTAAGACCCCAACTAGAGTATGGTTCCAGTGTATGGGACCCTCACCAGGATTCCTGATTCAAGAAGTGGAAAAAATCCAAAGAAAAGCAGCTCGATTTGTTCTGGGTGATTTCCGACAAAAGAGTAGCGTTACAAAAATGTTGCAATGTTTGGGTTGGGAAGAATTGAGAGAAAGAAGAAGAGCTGCTCGATTAAGTGGTATGTTCCGAGCTGTCAGCGGAGAAATGGCGTGGAATGACATTAGTAGACGAATAGGTTTGAATGGCGTTTATAAAAGTAGGAAAGATCACGATATGAAGATAAAGTTGGAATTCAAGAGGACAAACTGGGGCAAATATTCATTTATAGGAAGGGGAGTTAGGGATTGGAATAACTAACCAAGGGAGATGTTCAATAAATTTCCAATTTCTTTGAAATCATTTTGGAAAAGGCTAGGAAAGCAACAGATAAGGAATCTGCCACCTGGGCGACTGCCCTAAATGCAGATCAGTATTGATATTGATAATGATCTATAACCAAACACGCACTGCGTACTTCTCATGCTCCATTACACGCGTAATTTGGCGCATGTCAGTTACGGGTACAGTACATTTTAAACATAGATTTCCATTGCATTTGTTGATTGTATTTTATCTCAAGTTTTTTATGTATCACTGTTTCTGGTATATGTCTGTCTTCTTTGTCATTTTAGCTGATGACCTCTAGGCTAGGTCGAAACATGTCCTATGTAGCTTTTTAAACAGATCACTTATCAAAAGGCAAACATGTATTGAACAGGTGGACTTTATACAATTAAAATTCTCTTAGAATTTCATCTTAGATGCTTTTTTATGCCTAAATTTGTTATACAATCTTTTGTTATACAATTGGAAAAAAACAATGCTATTTTGCATACACATATGGTATGCCCATTTTACCTGGTTAATAAGAAAAATTCCTTATTGTTCTTTCTGAATTCCCTAACATTTCACAGTTTACCATATGGGTGAACACCCTACATTAGGATCTTGCTATTATCATGGGTTAGGTTTGTGGTGCATTAGGAATTCACTATAGAAAATAAATGGAAACTTTAGTAAACAAAAAAATGTAATTGCAAAGCGAGACTGTATGACAATGTGCAAGAATATGAAGCACCTGAGATTTTCCTTTGATACATACAGATTTTTAGTCATTAAATCAAAGTGAAGAACAATGCAGTGAATGACACACAATTCATTAGTTAAGTTCTTCTTTTTAACTTTCTTACAGTTATTTTACATTTTCTATTCCAAATAGATGTTTCACTGACCAACTCATCCTTTTGTCATAGCGTAAGACCAGAAGGCTTGCTACAATTACATTGCTATCCTTGTCTTAAAATCCTACTATCGACAGATAAGAACTCGCTGTATTTCATTTATTGAAGGCTGATAATGTAAGACCAAAAGGATTGCTACACTTGTACTGCTATCCTCGTCTTAAAAGCCCTACTTTAGACGGGTAACCACCCATTATTCATTCCATTCCATGGAGATCGACAGCAAAAGATCAGGGGAATTGTTATATTTACATTGATACCCTTGTCCTAAAGATCTACTTTAGACAGGCAAGGATTCATTTCATTCCATTTAATGAAGGTCAACTTCATCTATGCATTAATATGGTCTAAGCAAGAAAATATTCAATACTCCCTGACAAAGTACCTTCTAACAAATATAAGGAGGCATCAAATGCAGCTTGCCGAGCCATTTATAAAACTAAATGAACAGTCAGTTTTCAACAGTGTTACACCAGTCAATTCTTGACCAGTAGCATTCGTTTGGCACATTTCATGCCCACCAGGCTGGCATACTGTTTAGTCTCTTCCACATCTTCTAAGTCTCTATTCTTAGTCTGGTAGATGAAATAGGGCATAGCCTTGTTGTGTGACAGCACTAGGACCTGCAAGTTAGAACAGAGTTTTGAGAATCATAAACCCTCAAGTAGATTAATGCAAGATTATATTAATATGACGATGATGAAAAGAATACACATAAAGGATAAACATAATGAAAGGTGTTGGAAAGGAACAAATAAGTGTCATTTTCGGCAAAATGGTTCCAGCATTTCGTCCAGAGTGCAATACTCGCTAATTACATAACTAAACTGGCAGTTTTCTAAAAATTTCTTTAACATTTCTTGGTTTGGCACAAGTTTATCGAGCAATTTTAGTTTCTCTGCGCTAATTATATTGTCAAATTAAGAGTTTGTAGCAAGAATTTGAAATGCTTCACAGCCATACAATTTTAAAAGAATTCCACACCAGTACCATCTGATACCCAAAGATCTTTCAAATTCAAGTGGGAAGCTTTAAAAACTCCAGACAAGTGTAAAAGACCAAAGGCGGCTTCAATTTCTGCAGTCACTGTGTTCACAGCATCTCTTTCCCGCTAGCAATTCAATTTTTTCTATCCATATCTTTGTAAATATGTTTGTCACTCACCTTATTGTCAGTGGAAAATAGTTTCCATCCATATGTATGTACAGATATGACTTTTTTACCATTAATTTAAAAGTGATTTTATTGTTTATAAGTGTGTTTGTGCTTTTATAATACCAATTTTCTATTTATGTTCATTTCTTACATTATGTTAGGTGATTTTTGACACAATTTAAAAATTTTTAAATTATGTAAGCTATGTCACTAATAATTGAATAACTTGGCATCAATGGCTTATAAAGAACTTACTTCACTGACGACCACACTACCGTCTGCATCAACGACAGTAGGGTCCTCCTCAAAGCGGCAGTACCGGCTAACATCCAACTTCGGCTTGCATTTCTCAACTGGATGCCATGTGTACGTTTCCGGGCATAATAAAAATGAAGGGCAGTAATTGGCTTTGTATCTCATCTTTGGACATGTGTGTATGTAAAAACCCATATAATAGTACTGGAGATCTGGAGCATTGTGGTGGAGAGACCGTACCAAAGACAACTCTCTGGAACAACAAGAAGCAGTCGCATTGAAAGTACATATAACCCTAAATTCATACAATTGGCAAAACACATGAATATTTTATAATAACCACAGGGTGGTAGTGATTCTGCACAGACACCTACAACTTTCCTCAATTACATAATATAACAGAAATACATTTTATCCCAGACAATCATTCTGCCCTAAAGTTTAATGATAGGTTAGAGCAGAAATACCAGAGGATATTGTCAGGTACAGTTTTGTTCAGAACAACAGCTTTCTGTCATCAATACCTTCTTCAAACTACATCCCAGCGTTTGTATACATGGATGTCCCCAGCAGACTGCAACGGCCATATTGTCAGGAACCAGATAGACTTCATCCTCATTAAAAGTCACCTGAAAAGGCTCGCCAAATCCGCTAAAACCTACCTTTCAAACTATCGTTTTGTCAAGATCAGACGCTCTGAAAAACCTAAGTGCACTGATATAGAGAAACAACCTCGGAGCACAAAATCAAACCACCTTAAAGTTTGCTAATTTTTTTTTTTTTGCTATTTGCTTTATGTCGCACTGACAAAGATATGTCTTATGGCGACGATGGGATAGGAAACGCTTAGGAATGGGAAGGAAGCGGCCGTGGCCTTAATTAAGGTACAGCCCCAGCATTCGCCTGGTGTGAAAATGGGAAACCACGGAAAACCATCTTCAGGACTGCCGACAGTGGGGCTCGAACCCACTATCTTCCGATTAATAGATACTGACCGCACTTAAACGACTGCAGCTATCGAGCTCGGTCCTTAAAGTTTGAAGAACTGATGAGTATAGTAAACAACTCAGGAACAACTGATATTGAACCCCAATGGAATATCTTAAAGAATGTACTCATTGATATTCAAGAAATGGACATAGGATATTCAAGCAGCCTACAGAAGCAGCTGTGGATGACAGATGAAATATTATAACTTATGGAAGAAAGACTGAAAATGAAACACAAAGATAAAGATCAGTATGAAGCGTAGTATAGGGCAGTGCAGAGAAAATGCAGGGAGGTAAAAGAACTTTGGTTGGTGGAGAGATGCAGAGAAATAGAACATCTCCAGGAGAAACAGGTTTTCATTAGGGAGTGGAATTCAGGAGAGGCATTGGTGAGGAATCTGTATGAGTCACTGCAGGTACAACAGCAGAGGGAAGATGGGAAACCAGGAAGTAATACAGATTAGGGGCAAGGCAAAAGGAAAGGGAAACAGAGCAGGAAAGGGAGGTGGAACAGGGTGGTAAGAGGGAGAGAAGAGTGGAGGAGGTAGATTCTGCAGCTGTTGGAGACGTTAAGGGAGACCAGGAGAAGAGGGGATTTAATGAGGTAGATGTGTCCGAGGCACTCGGTCTTCAGCAACTCTGTTGTTAGTCATGTAAGGAAGAAAGGGAACCAGGGTAGAGCGTTACCCAAAAATTAGGTTAAAATGGATGGTTGGGAAAGTAGAAGGGAAGGAGGAGGGTAAGGAGAAGGTAATAATTTTTCACGTTGGTACCAACAACTTAAGACAAGCAGGAACAGGTAATAATACAGTTGGGGGTTGTCAGATCTAGTTATCACAGAGCGGGAGAAGTTAAGGGAGCGGAGTCAGTTATCAGTGGGATACTGGCTAGAGGGTGATTGGGGATTTAAATGAGACTATGGAGTGCGTATGTGGGAAACTGAAAGGGAGATCTGATGATTCTAATGGGTGGGAGGAAACAGCGATCTAAGCTCAAATGGGTTTTTAACTATAATGGTACACGTATGTTAAGAGATCTATTTATAAAAAAGTTATAGGGAGGTACATTCACGGAAATAGGGTGACCTAGTGAGCGGTGATGACAGTATAAAGAGCTGGAAGTAAGAATGACAAAGTTGTTAGAGTTAAACTGTAGAAATATTGTACAGAAAGGTATAGAATTAAATAATTTTAACAGATTTACAAGGTGGAGTCTAAAATATTCAGTGAAAGATACCATAACAAAGAAAACACACGTTACAATCAAAACATCTTTAGGCGAAGTACTCTCGAATGGCCACAATACACTTTTGGCAACATGCATACAGTTGCTGAAAACTGGCCGTGCAGGCATCTTTTGGAATTGACCGAAGCAATGATGTCACGTTTTTGGATGTCTGATGTGTCAGCAAAATGTGTGTCTTTCAGGTTTCCCTTGAGGCAGGGAAACAGAAAAAAGTATGCAGGCACCACACCCAGGCAATACGGCGGATGTTAAAGATGTGGCGCATCATTAAGAGTTTCCTGTCCACTCCGAAAGCGTTTGAACCAGTCGTAAACACATTTTCCGCTAACGGCTTCTGTTCCGAAGACTTGCACCAAGGTTACACGCATCTCTGTTGCCTGTTTTCCCAATTTGTAACAAAACTTGATGTTTATGCATTGCTCCGTTGCACTATGACATGTCTTCTCCAATTGGCTGCAGCAGACTAATGCTTCAGCTACATGTGTTACGAAGGTGGTTTGAAAAGTCTGTACAAAGTCCGGTAGATGGCACCACCGGCGCGTATCGAAGTCATGTTTAGTTAGTAGCATCTCTTGAATGAACGCACACCAAGTTTCAGCCATATTGGTCTATTTCTTTGTGTTTGGCATTCGTGTGAATCAAGGAACTTATAGTCATGAATTTCATTGGTTCTGTATTGAAGTGGGATTACATTAAATTAAATTAAATTAAATTCTTTCGAGGTCCACCTATTCAATACAATGATGTTTGTGATTCAATTACATGTCAAATGGTACTAGTTTCGGCATCTATGTGCCATCATCAGCCTTAAGTACAAATTAAACAATATATATATTCCTAAAACATCTAAAACACATTTTAACACATTATAAAATACAATTACTGTAGTGATACATGAGATATTTTAAAATTATGTTACAACAGTGGGAATTCATCTTTATATCACGATCTTACATGATCAAAGTAAACTTCCCCGGAACCACCTAATATCAAGGGAACAAATGTTACTCACATAGACAGCATACAACAGCACAAATTCACTTATCCCTGATGTACACAGACTGAACTATGTAATGAACAGCCGGAATTTTAAGAATTTTATATCACAGCAATCAATTGCAACATAATTTTAACTTATCTCGTGTATCACTACAGTAATTGTATTTTATTATATGTTAAAATGTGTTTTAGATGTTTTAGGATGATGGCACATAGATGCCGAAACTAGTACCATTTGACATGTGATTGAATCACAATAAAACGTCATTGTATTGAATAGGTGGACCTTGAAAGAATTTAATTTAATTTACTGAATCAAGGAAGTCTAGTGATTTTCAACAAATGGACGAAAAAGAATTTTGCGTGGTGATTAAACATTACTTTATGAAAGGCAAAACGTCTCAGGAGACTAAAGAGAAGCTTGATAAACATTATATTGACTCTGCACCTTCGATTAGAACAGTTGATAAGTGGTTTCAAAATTTTTGGACTGGCCATATGGGCACAAGTGACGCTGAATGTTCTGGACGGCCTGTGGAGGTTACGAATCCAGAAATCATTGATCAAATCCAGGGTATGGTGATGGATGACAGAAGAGTTAATGTGCGTGAGATTGCTAGTGCTGTGGGCATCTCGAATGAACGGGTACATAATATTTTGCATAAACATTTGGATATGAGAACGCTATCCGCAATACGGGTGCCGCGATTGCTCACGCTTGACCAAAAACTGAATCGTGTGAAGTGTTGCAAGGATGGTTTGTCGCTGTACCAGAAGAATCCGGAGGACTTTAAGTGTCGTTTCGTCACTGTGGATGAAACATGGATATATTACTATATTTCTGAGACCAAACAACAATCTAAACAATGGGTTTCCAAGGGAGAATCTGCACCAAAAAAGGCGAAGACCGTTCCTTTGGCCGGAAAGGTTATGGCGACTCTTTTGGGATTTGATGGGATAATTCTCTTGATATAGATGTTGATTCCCATAGGGAATCTGAAAAATTTGTCCTGAATGAGCAAATTTATAATACCAATATAAATGGTCCGTTATTGGACATTATAAATTTTCCAGCTAGCTCATTCTTGGTTGCCAGCGTTTCGCCCTCGTGTGCTAGGGTGGGCTCATCAGTTGGTACCTAGCACACCCACCAATACGCTGGCCAGTGCATACCGTGGAGGCCACTGCGTAGGCTAACTGGAGCCACCGGCAGTGCCAATGCACCAAGAGACTTTGTCTCATCACTAAAAATTGATGCCTGCTTGGCCATCAGATGATATAGATGTTGATTCCCATAGGGAATCTGAAAAATTTGTCCTGAATGAGCAAATTTATAATACCAATATAAATGGTCCGTTATTGGACATTATAAATTTTCCAGCTAGCTCATTCTTGGTTGCCAGCGTTTCGCCCTCGTGTGCTAGGGTGGGCTCATCAGTTGGTACCTAGCACACCCACCAATACGCTGGCCAGTGCATACCGTGGAGGCCACTGCGTAGGCTAACTGGAGCCACCGGCAGTGCCAATGCACCAAGAGACTTTGTCTCATCACTAAAAATTGATGCCTGCTTGGCCATCAGATGATATAGATGTTGATTCCCATAGGGAATCTGAAAAATTTGTCCTGAATGAGCAAATTTATAATACCAATATAAATGGTCCGTTATTGGACATTATAAATTTTCCAGCTAGCTCATTCTTGGTTGCCAGCGTTTGCTCATTCAGGACAAATTTTTCAGATTCCCTATGGGAATCAACATCTATATCATCTGATGGCCAAGCAGGCATCAATTTTTAGTGATGAGACAAAGTCTCTTGGTGCATTGGCACTGCCGGTGGCTCCAGTTAGCCTACGCAGTGGCCTCCACGGTATGCACTGGCCAGCGTATTGGTGGGTGTGCTAGGTACCAACTGATGAGCCCACCCTAGCACACGAGGGCGAAACGCTGGCAACCAAGAATGAGCTAGCTGGAAAATTTATAATGTCCAATAACGGACCATTTACATTGGTATTATAAATTTGCTCATTCAGGACAAAATTTTTCAGATTCCCTATGGGAATCAACATCTATATCATCTGATGGCCAAGCAGGCATCAATTTTTAGTGATGAGACAAAGTCTCTTGGTGCATTGGCACTGCCGGTGGCTCCAGTTAGCCTACGCAGTGGCCTCCACGGTATGCACTGGCCAGCGTATTGGTGGGTGTGCTAGGTACCAACTGATGAGCCCACCCTAGCACACGAGGGCGAAACGCTGGCAACCAAGAATGAGCTAGCTGGAAAATTTATAATGTCCAATAACGGACCATTTATATTGGTATTATAAATTTGCTCATTCAGGACAAATTTTTCAGATTCCCTATGGGAATCAACATCTATATCATCTGATGGCCAAGCAGGCATCAATTTTTAGTGATGAGACAAAGTCTCTTGGTGCATTGGCACTGCCGGTGGCTCCAGTTAGCCTACGCAGTGGCCTCCACGGTATGCACTGGCCAGCGTATTGGTGGGTGTGCTAGGTACCAACTGATGAGCCCACCCTAGCACACGAGGGCGAAACGCTGGCAACCAAGAATGAGCTAGCTGGAAAATTTATAATGTCCAATAACGGACCATTTATATTGGTATTATAAATTTGCTCATTCAGGACAAATTTTTCAGATTCCCTATGGGAATCAACATCTATATCATCTGATGGCCAAGCAGGCATCAATTTTTAGTGATGAGACAAAGTCTCTTGGTGCATTGGCACTGCCGGTGGCTCCAGTTAGCCTACGCAGTGGCCTCCACGGTATGCACTGGCCAGCGTATTGGTGGGTGTGCTAGGTACCAACTGATGAGCCCACCCTAGCACACGAGGGCGAAATGCTGGCAACCAAGAATGAGCTAGCTGGAAAATTTATAATGTCCAATAACGGACCATTTATATTGGTATTATAAATTTGCTCATTCAGGACAAATTTTTCAGATTCCCTATGGGAATCAACATCTATATCATCTGATGGCCAAGCAGGCATCAATTTTTAGTGATGAGACAAAGTCTCTTGGTGCATTGGCACTGCCGGTGGCTCCAGTTAGCCTACGCAGTGGCCTCCACGGTATGCACTGGCCAGCGTATTGGTGGGTGTGCTAGGTACCAACTGATGAGCCCACCCTAGCACACGAGGGCGAAACGCTGGCAACCAAGAATGAGCTAGCTGGAAAATTTATAATGTCCAATAACGGACCATTTATATTGGTATTATAAATTTGCTCATTCAGGACAAATTTTTCAGATTCCCTATGGGAATCAACATCTATATCATCTGATGGCCAAGCAGGCATCAATTTTTAGTGATGAGACAAAGTCTCTTGGTGCATTGGCACTGCCGGTGGCTCCAGTTAGCCTACGCAGTGGCCTCCACGGTATGCACTGGCCAGCGTATTGGTGGGTGTGCTAGGTACCAACTGATGAGCCCACCCTAGCACACGAGGGCGAAACGCTGGCAACCAAGAATGAGCTAGCTGGAAAATTTATAATGTCCAATAACGGACCATTTATATTGGTATTATAAATTTGCTCATTCAGGACAAATTTTTCAGATTCCCTATGGGAATCAACATCTATATCATCTGATGGCCAAGCAGGCATCAATTTTTAGTGATGAGACAAAGTCTCTTGGTGCATTGGCACTGCCGGTGGCTCCAGTTAGCCTATGCAGTGGCCTCCACGGTATGCACTGGCCAGCGTATTGGTGGGTGTGCTAGGTACCAACTGATGAGCCCACCCTAGCACACGAGGGCGAAACGCTGGCAACCAAGAATGAGCTAGCTGGAAAATTTATAATGTCCAATAACGGACCATTTATATTGGTATTATAAATTTGCTCATTCAGGACAAATTTTTCAGATTCCCTATGGGAATCAACATCTATATCATCTGATGGCCAAGCAGGCATCAATTTTTAGTGATGAGACAAAGTCTCTTGGTGCATTGGCACTGCCGGTGGCTCCAGTTAGCCTACGCAGTGGCCTCCACGGTATGCACTGGCCAGCGTATTGGTGGGTGTGCTAGGTACCAACTGATGAGCCCACCCTAGCACACGAGGGCGAAACGCTGGCAACCAAGAATGAGCTAGCTGGAAAATTTATAATGTCCAATAACGGACCATTTATATTGGTATTATAAATTTGCTCATTCAGGACAAATTTTTCAGATTCCCTATGGGAATCAACATCTATATCATCTGATGGCCAAGCAGGCATCAATTTTTAGTGATGAGACAAAGTCTCTTGGTGCATTGGCACTGCCGGTGGCTCCAGTTAGCCTACGCAGTGGCCTCCACGGTATGCACTGGCCAGCGTATTGGTGGGTGTGCTAGGTACCAACTGATGAGCCCACCCTAGCACACGAGGGCGAAACGCTGGCAACCAAGAATGAGCTAGCTGGAAAATTTATAATGTCCAATAACGGACCATTTATATTGGGATAATTCTCATCGACTATCTGGAAAAGGGTAAAACTATTACAGGTGCACATTATTCATCATTATTGGACCATTTGAAAACCGAGCTGCAAGAAAAACGCCCGCGATTGGCCCACAAGAAAGTCCTTTTCCATCATGACAACGCATCAGCACACACCTCAGCAGTTGTGGTTGCAAAATTAATGGAAATAGGATTCCAACTCGTTTCACATCCCCCCTTTTCTCCAGACTTGGCTCCCTTGGACTACTATTTGTTCCCCAATTTGAAGAAATGGCTGGCGGGACAAAGATTTTATTCAAACGAGGAGGTGATTGCAAACACTGATGGATATTTTGCAGACTTGGACAAATCCTATTATTCAGAAGGGATCAGCAAACTAGAACATCGTTGGACGAAGTGTATAAGCCTAAAATGAGACTATGTCGAAAAATAAAAAAGGTTTACCCCAAACACTTAAGTAGTTTTTATTTTTGCATGGACTTTTCAAACGCCCCTTGTAAATGCTAAGTGGCGCTTCTTGAGAATTCTGATCTAATAATAATGTTATCTGCTTCACGTCCCACTAACTACTTTTACGGTTTTCGGAGACGCCGACGTGCCGGAATTTTGTCCCATAGGAGTTCTTTTACATGCCATTAAATCTACAGACACGAGGCTGACATATCTGAGCACCTTCAAATACCACCGGACTGAGCCAGGATCAAACCTGCCAAGTTGGGGTCAGAAGGCCAGCGTCTCAACCGCCTGAGCCACTCAGCCCGGCTCTTGAGAACTCTCCATTCACATGTGCATGCACACAGTGTTAACACACGTTGCCATAAAAATATTGGCCCACTCACCATACTTTACACACACACCTTGTATATTTACCAGATATTATAACAGGGGATGAATCATGACTGCGAAGTGATATTATGGATGAGGAAATTTTCATGGAACTGCAGTGTTTATGATACAGGCAGGTTACAAACTGTATGAGGAGGAGCATTCATACTAGTAAAAGAAGACTGTAAACTATGAAAAAGTAAAGGATGAAAAACTTGAAATTCTAGGTGTAAGGCTCATCTATAAAAACAGTAAACAACTATGTTTCTCGGGTGTACAGACCTGAAAAGGGTGGCATCGATGCTGATGTGGAATTATTAACATTATAAGCTATCGAGTGAAAGACATAGAAAGGAATGTTTTAGTAGTGGGTGATCTCAATTTACTAAATGGTAACTGGGAAGGTATTGCGAATAACAAAAAGCATGACCAACAAATGATAAATAAGTTCATCTGGGAAGGACAGCTGAATCAAAAAGTAATGGAACCAACTAGAGGGAAAAATATTCTAGACATGGTGCTGATAAAACCAGATGAACTCTAATACAGAGAAACTGAAGTGACAAATGGTGTAAGTTATCTGAAGCGGTAAATGTCGCAGTTAAAAGTAAATGCAATAGAAAGGAAGGCTGTAAAAGTAGGACTATAAGGCAATACCATATGATAAGATAAGCATGGGAAGGGGTAGATTTTAAAGAGTAATTATGATCAGTGGTAGAGCCCCCGTGGCTCAAACGGCAGCAAGTCGGCCCCTCACCGCTGGATACCGTGGTTCAAATCCCGGTCACTCTATGTGAGATTTGTGTTGGACAAAGCGAAGCCGGAGCAGGTTTTCCTCCGGGTACTCCGGTTTTCCCTGACATCTTTCATTCCAGCAACACTCTCCATTCTCATTTCATAGCATCTCAGTCATTACCAAATCACTTTGGGAGTGGCGACCCCATCGAACTAATAGTCTATATATGATTCATTCATGACATCCCTGACCCAGTCAATGACTGGAAAACAGGTTGTAGGTTTTCATTCATGATCAGTAGAAAATGGTAAATGAAAATCTAAACAGCCTATGGGTTGAATTTGAAGCAATTGTTAAAGAATGTGAAAACAGGTGTGTACCTTTAAAGGTGTTAAGGAACGGTAAAATCCCACTATATTATAACAGAGAAATAAGATTAAAAAGATGGTGCAGTTTAGAAAAAAACTGAGTTAGGAATGGTTGTGGATGTAAGGAGAGATTGAAAGAACTTGCTGGGAAACTGAATTTAGCAAAAAGGTCAGCCAAGGATAACATGATGACCATGGGAGGGATTTATATGTACTAATAATTATTGAAATATGTACATATATTTATTTATTTATTTACATATTTTATGCCCACATTGAAGCACTTAAATCAATACATTTGAGTTAATTTATTCTTTTTCTTCTCCCAGAACTTTCTCATCCTCTCCGACCTGGAAGCCCTTTGTGTGTCCGATATAGTATATTGTTTCCGTTCAACTGTTTTTAGTTTGAGACTTATGCTTTTGTTCTTCAAAATCCTCTTCTCTTTTTGTCTCTGATTTGTTGCTGAGTTATGCCCAATTCTTCCAAATCATCCTGAACTTCTTTGAACCAATTATAGATTTTATTTTTCAAAAAATAATCAAATAGCTGTTTCAATATCCTGGTGTCTGGTAATCTTGATATGTGATAGAAAAAGGAAATTATTGTTTTACGCATTGTAGATATTATTGATTCACATTCACGATAGATAATGTTGTTAGGCAACAATCTCCACTGTCCATCAACTTGGTGTTTTTTATTAATAATTGTTCTAAGAACTCTTCTATCAGTTTTCTGTAATTTGTCTGTTGTAGACTTTACATTTAATTTGAATAAAGTTTCACTAGCGTACGTTGCCTCTGGTTTAACTATGGAATTATAGTGTTTCAGCTTAGCGTTTATCGAAAGAGATTTTTATTTTATTTTATAGGTTGGCCAGGCCTCCAGGTCTCGCTCCCACATGTCTATATCTCCACAACATAACTTAATACTACCACCATTGTTTCTCACCACATCTTCATAATCACACCTCCTTATGTACATATCTTGCATAATATTCCACTCAAAATTGAGTTGCAAATAATGCCTTTACATCAACTTGTATCTAGGCATTTCTCGTGCACAGATCTAACCAAAGAGGCAGAGGTAGTCAAATTTTCTAAGGACAGAAGAAGTCCATTCTGCATTCTATGGTCAGCATGTAAAAGATCTTTGGTAACACATTTGTTTACCAGGCAAGTAACTCCTCAGCCTTAGGTTGCCTAATAGAGGGGCTTTCTCTGCAAACTCGTTGAATAAAATGTCAACATCTACAACAATAAGTAGGTGGGCTAAATGGTGATTAAAATCAAAACACCTCAACAAGGCAGCCATGGCTTACCATTATTACATTTCTACTTTACCAAGCTAGTCTCTGTATGATCCATTTTATTCAGCAGTTTGTCAACTTCAGCCAATTACCACCATTTTCATTCGTAATTTCACTTAGCATCATAGCGGCTGAACCTCTTTCCAGCTATCTAAATAATGCTTACCAAGTCATGCAACGAGAGAGCGAGTTCATTCTGTCTACTTGAAGACCACTCATCTCGTTTGGTCAGAATGAGCCTGCTGCTAAAACGAACAAACAAATGGAACTAGTCTGGACAAACTCAAACCTGACTTGTTGCAGTTCATTCGAAGGGGACAGTATTTGAACAGTCAGTGTTCAGAATGAACCTAAACTCATTAACAGGCTCGTTACACCAGTCCACTCAATTATTCAAGACACACCGAGTGACCCAACTGCAAGTTGTTGCCATGCTTCTGCTTCAGGCATGTGTGTTACAAGTGTTATATGCAATGGCTGAACAATAAAGTTAATGGTCATTAAACACGCGCAAATGAAAACTAATTGTGAGCAGTAAGAAAATACAGCATAACTACAGCCAATGCTCGGCGTTATCATGAAGACAAATACATGTGGCAACAGCGTACCAACGAGCAAGTCACTTGAGTTTCCGTACTGCTTCATCTGTCCAAACAGATTTCCGTTCATCATGATTAAACAGCATGGACTCGTTAGGTCGTTCCAAACATTCGTTGAAAACAGTGCAAGCGGGAAGCTTTGAAAGAGTCTAAACTGAGAAGGACCAATCTCTTGTAAATGAGCGAGAGTGTTTATGCATAGTTTTGCACAATTCTGATTTAAGTCTACCCTTGTGATCAGTCTCAGACTCAAAGGTAGCACCTACCGTATTCCTCCAAATACAAGACTTCCTTTTTTTCTCAGATTTTCATGTTATAAATCAAGGGTCGTCTTGCCTTCACGACCAAACATTAATGAATACCACTGGCAGCTACTACTGCTTCTCATCAAACCGCACACGTGCAAATCTCGACCTTCAACATCCGCGTCTATCTTTCATCACTAGTCATGAAAGTTTTTTCTTTCTACTGGTACAGCTTTGGTATACACAATGTAGATAACAATAACAAACCACCTCCAATTTGCTTGAAATTGGAATTGCAGAACGAGACCCCACATTGAAGTATCAATAATGGAAAATGCTATTTTCACAACACAACGGCAGTTATTCGTACCGGGTATTTAAGAAGTAATTGTTAAGGAACAGACCCAAGAGTTGAGATAATATGGAATTTGTGGCAAAATACAGTCAGTACAGAGACAAGCTGAAAAAATAAAATCTATAGAGGATCTGGCAAGGATACAAAAAAGGCAAACCAGCAAGCCTGTAAATTTATGTCGCTGTTTATATTTTTACAGAGATGCCAACTTTCCAGAAAGGCAATTCGTAATGCAGCCGTTAGGGCACGGGGATTGGAAGAGGGGGGGGGGGGGCGTAGAATTACCCCCCCCCCCAGATCTTACTAACTTAAGTGTACTGCAGAAATGTATATATTTTCTAAACTTTCTCTTAAGTAGTAGTTATAGTACTCATTATTCATGTATTTTTAATGTACTCTATGTATGATGTGTATTATATAGATATGAAATTTTTAAAGTGTGATTATTTTTGTTACCGGTAATACCATTACTGTTATTATTGTTAATATTAGCATATAATTGTCATCAATAGTTATTATTAAGTGTTCTAGGTTAAGACTGGTTAAGTGTAAGAAAGGAAGTACATCCCTAACTTTGCCAAGATAAATAAAACATTATTATTATTATTATTATTATTATTATTATTATTATTATTATTATTATTAACTTACATATCATTGAAAAATCAATGAACTACATACAATTCAGCCCTCTTGTTCTTCCTCATTATGCGCATCTGAAAAGTCGCGGCTTCACACACTATAAAACACGTGTGAAATGAGATTTTGAGGAACGCAGTAAACAGGGGCATTCTTTCGAGTATTGAACCATTTTTTGTTTATTATTAGCGTCACTAGTCACGGTAACGTCATCACACGTATTTTTCTGCACAAGAAATCGCTTCATTATTTCAAACTTTTCGCATTTCATAACACACGATTAGCATATATCCTGTAAGAACAAAATATGTAAATTTGGCAACCGAAATAGCAATAAATACTTCTTCAACAGTCACGCACACAGTATTCACAATGAAACGGAGTTTGTCACCACTTTGCCGCCAAAACAAAGACCAAGGATCATGTAAGAGAAATACAAAAACAAAAGAACTCGCATATTTGCATGGAAATCTGATCATGTGACGAACAAAGACAACAACTCCGCAAGATATACCACTTCACAGGTGCCTATTTTTCCTCTACTGGAAGCACACACTGCGTTCGGCGCGTGAAAACTCGAAATATTCTTTAACGAGGAACAGGAAAGGGGTGTAAATGATTAGTGAGAAATCCGAAAATAATATTCTGAGAATTCAAGCTGTAATGGCATTCCTTGTGTATCCTTTTGAACACTTCATACACATAGACTTAAAAATCAACAAAAAATCGTAATTTGTGGTGTGTAATTCGTAAGGGCGTAATTATGATGGATAATTCGTAATTATTACGATTGAATCGTAATAGTTGGCATCTCTGTCTTTATCAGTCATAGCAACTCCAATTCTACAACAAATAGGAACCACAGAAACTGTTAATTTCAGAAAAGCCCCATGCATTGGCCGAGATTTGACCACAGCCACCTTCGTGAGAAGCCAGCCACACTGGCTATCATGCACAAATGCCTGCTGCAGAAATTCAACTGTCTACTTTGACATATGTAACGAACAGCCTGTCTTAATGTCAGCGAAGTAGCACTGAAATACGCAACTTTAAGTGAATGCACAGCTATCGCTATCCTATTGCACTTGTCTTTTACTGTCTAACATAAGGCAACTAAGTTTATATCACTAGAGTTGTGTACATCACTTGTCCAGAAAGTAAACAGTACTGTTAGCAGTGTGTACTCATAAGATTGAACTTATTTGTTTTCAATGCTTATACGCATAACGTTTTTTCTATTATCAAAATTCAGTCTTGAATTTACATAACTAAGTACTTCAGCTAAAGCGCTTTTAAGGTAAAAATCCAGTCAGTGCTTGTTTAAATTTAGTTGTTCTGTGTTCTATTGCTTCCTTTTCATTTGTGTTCCATGTTATTATTTCCCCAAGATATTTGAATTTCTGAACAATTTTAATCTCTGTATTACTATTCAGTTGAATAACTGGTAAATCAACTTTAAAAGTTGGCATCATTTCTCTTTTTCCAAATGAAATTTGTAATCCCATTTTTTTGCTATAATTTCTAGTTGTTCAATTTGAAATTTAGCCTCTTCTATTGTATTTGCAAGTAATGCTAAATCATCCGCAAAAGCAAGGCAGTTGAGTTTAATATTTCAACCGATCTTGATGGTTGGCATTTCTTGTTCCATTCACGCATAACCTTCTCCAATGCACAATTAAATAACAATGGTGAAAGTCCGTCTCCTTGTCGAAGTCCAGTTCTTATAGTGAATGATTCTGATAATTCACCTCTAAATTTAACTCTTGCCTTCATATTTTTAAAAGTCATACTAATGAGGTTAAAAAGTTTTCGGTGTAAGCGAAATTCTTTAAGACTTTTTAATAATGATTCACGATGAATACTGTCGTATGCTTTTTTTAAATCTACAAACGTGATGACTAGACCCTTACTTTGAACTCTTTGGTGCTTCATTATCCATTTTAAACTAATGATTTGATCTGGACAGCTTCTACCTGGTCAAAATCCTCCCTGTATATTCTCCAAGTTCTTGGTCGAGTTGTTCTTTTTATTGAAATATGGAATTATATATGTACTTAAAATTACACATATAACCTTAATTTCTATTTAATATCAAGGTTCAAAGAAGCTAAACAAAGTAGATCTACATGCAACAGAATGTTGCACTTCTCATTTTAATATATTTGAAGAACACACAATCTATTATTCTCTGTTACCAAAACAATGGATTACAAAATGTTCTTTTAAGTGCTGGAAAGTGAATCTTCTCCTATTATCTCTAAGGACAGATTTATATTGACTGAAACTGTGTTCAACATCGTAAGAGGTAATGGAGACATAATTCAACTTCACAATATCTGCTGGGGTTAAATCCAATGTTAATTTTACACTTAAATCTCCACACAGCATTGCAGCAACCTTTGTCATTTCTTTATATCCAGAGTTCTTTGAAAGTACAGTGGCCATCTTCATGTTTGCTACACCTGCAACTTTACCTGTACCACGATTTAGTTGTTCCACAGTTTTATTCACAATTTCACAACTTTCAGAAAGTGAGAGATGCGAGTTTTGGAGCCTTTTCAATGTTTTTGTGATGCATGAAAAATTATGCTGAATGTAACAAAATCATTTCTCACACTCGTATCGCAGACAACTGTTTTTGCGGCTTTAATTGAGGCTGCATCTTCAGAGTCCATGGCATGCAGAACGTTCTTAATAGAGTCTATATATTCAACATAATATTCAACTGCTCGCAGCCACGTACCCCACCTAGTTAGAATCAGCTTAGGCAGCAATGGAATCTCTGGGAACATTTCTTTCAAAAGATGAACACTTCTGTGGGCTTTGAGAAAAACTTTTTTCACGGAGGAAATCAATAAATCTACTTTGGGGTAACTGCCTCTTACCACTTCTGCCACACGATGAAAGGCATGTGCTACACATGTTAAATGAGTCATCTTAAGATATACGACACATAATGCTTCTCCGGCTTTTATCATATAGGGTGCGGCAGCGCTAATAACAAGTAACACTTTATTATATTTAACGCCCTGTGGCCAGAGGATACCCAAAGCTTCACTGAACAGTTTTGCTATAGTTTTGTTATCACACTTTTCTAGAACATCACAGTGTAAGAGAATCTGTTTACAATAATCTTTGCTTAACAAACCAATGATTACGTTGCCAATTAGCCTGCCTTCTTTGTCTGTTGTCGCATCAATGGAAACCCAAACTGGACCATCTTTAATCTCTTGCCTTATCTTCTGAACAGTTTCATCGTATATGGCTGAACAGTACGTTTGTCTGAACGTTGACTCATCTAGGATGGATCGTTTAGTATATTTCTCAAGGAATTCCCTGAAGCACCGATTATTCAGTTTGAAGAGAGGTATGTCAGCAGAGATGAGAGCACGGCAGAGATCGGTGTTGAACTCTGACGTTACACTGGAAGTTGCTGGTTGTGTCAGAAACAACTGTCTCTGCTTGGAATCTCGTCTGTTAGCCTGGTGTTCATTGGTTCAAAACGTGCTGTTGCACAAAGAACCTTTGAGTAGATGTCACTGTACAATGACACAAATTACAAAATAATATCTTACTGTCAGTTGATAAACCATTTTCTTTAAATTCTGATATGTATCTTTTCAATTTTAAATGGGTTGACTGATCTACTTTAGGCATAATGTAATGTTAATGTCTTCAATGAATATCAATATACAACTGCACACACTGAAAGTATAAAAACACTATGATCCGTCTCACTGCTAATTCAAACTGAATGACTGGTAGTGAACTAGAAGGAGTTATGGAGCAATCAAGGGAAATGCCCGAATGATGAACTAATCCGGAAACCACTAGCACATCATCAATGAATGACATTTCCCTAATTACAAAATCATGGCACAGACACAGTCTATGTTATGTAATGCAGCTTACCAGTGCTTTAAGTGTGATTCAGATAGTCATGGCACTGACCGGCTGATCTCCACCACTTCCGGGCTCAACCTCTCTCTTTCTATGCTTCGCTTATCAGCTTATTTTATCAGCCCAGATGTGGGCATGCGTGATAATGACCTGCACACCAGTTAAAATATTAATTTTTCGAATATAGATTTTTAATTTATTTCTCCATTATTGAGAGGACTGCTAATCTATACTAATATTATAAAGAGGAAAAATTTGTTTGTTTGTAACGAATAGGCTCAAAAACTACTGAAACGATTTTAAAAATTACTTCACCTATACAAAGCTACATTGCCAGTGAGTAACATGGGCTGTTTTTTTTTTCAAAACAATTCGAAGTGGGGGGCACGGGGGGGGGGGGGGAGAAAAATTTATGGGCTAATATAGGCAAAATATCGAATTTGTCGTATAAGGATGAGACAAAGCTCAATTTAATCCTCTTGACGCAAAGAACGAAACTCGGTAAGCCCTACGGGCCCAAAAACGATGTTCTAAGGCCCTAAAATCAACCGTTACAGAGATATTGGCACCAGACTACCCCTGCTCTAGAAATCGGATAAAGTAATGAACTGCCGTAACCATGGCAACGTCAGCTCCAGGATTCTACAGCAGCGAAATTATCTACAATAAATCACAAAAACCTAACATGTTACAGACATGAAAAATGATATTTGGAATCCCCTTTACAAATAAAAGAACACAAATATTCGTTTTCAGAAAATCCACTTAAGAGGAAGGGGGGATGAAAAGAAGTGAGGAAGGAGAATTAATTATATGAGGATACATATATCTCAAAAATGCAGATGTTACAGACTTTAAAATTGGTACTTGGAATCTCGTTTAAAAATCAACACACTCTTTTTGGAAAATCCACTTAAGGGGGTGAAAAGAATAAAAAGCGGGTGAATTTTTAAAATGAGTATCTTCTTCTTCTTCTATCACTTCATCCACACCTGTGGGGTTGCGGGTGCGAACTGTGTCGCACATGGGAATTTGACCCTGTTTTACGGCTGGATGCCCTTCCTGACGGCAATGTAATCTATACTTCTATACTAATATTACAAAGAGGAAAAATTTGTATATTTGTTTGTAACGGATAGACTCAAAACTACTGAACCAATTTTAAAAATTACTTCACCTATAGAAAGCTGCATTGCCAGTGAGTAACATGGGCTGTATTTTATTTTCAAAACAATTCGAGGAGGGGGGCGACGGGGGGGAGATATAAAAATATGAAAATAATAGGCTAATATTAGCGAAATCGAATTTGATGTACCATGAAGAGACAACCCTGGACGCAAAGAACAAAACTCGGTAAACCCTTCGGGCCCGAAAACCATGTTTTAAGGCCCTAAAACCATCCGTTACGGAGATATTGGAACGACACTACCCCTGCCCTAGGAATCGGATAAAGAAACGAAAAGCCGTAACCATAGCATCGTCAGCTCCAGGATTCTACAGCAGCTAGATTATGCATGTTCATTTGGGCATAGCTGCCAACCAAAATTGATACACATATGATTTACTATCTGGAAAAAATAAACTGTTGTGTAAGACGCTCATAGCACTCCTTTGGACAGGGATGGAAAGGGAGTGGAGTATAAAAATAATAGCCCCGGAGCTCTCCGTAGTACAGCGACCAGCGGTTGCCGACGGGCCTCCATTTTTACGTACTGGCTTAGGTTTCAGCATTTTGTTGGTGTTTATATTCAATACTATTAATGTAATATTACTGTAGGAGTCATGATTAATGTAATATATCTTTGTATAGTTGTCCTGGCTGATGATGACATCAAACATTGTCGAAACCGGTACCAAATGTAAATAAACGTGATATTTTATTTTTTTTTGCTAGGGGCTTTACGTCGCACCGACACAGATAGGTCTTATGGCGACAATGGGATAGGAAAGGCCTAGGAGTTGGAAGGAAGCGGCCATGGCCTTAATTAAGGTACAGCCCCAGCATTTGCTTGGTGTGAAAATGGGAAACCACGGAAAACCATACGTGATGTTTTAAATGTAAACCTTCACGTAATGTATTGAAAAGGTGGATATTAACTTTCCCATTTCTCTATTTTAAAAAAATTTCTCAATATTTACACTCAGATTCATTATATGATGTGCGACATGAGTGACAAACCCTGAGAATTATAATTCTCGATAATTATAGTAGTTTCTTTTATGCATCACGTATTTCCTTGATCATTTGTAATAGTTACGAGATATCGGATCAAACAAATACATTCAATAATATTTATATTTGTGGTACTATCTAGCAGAAGTATACTTACACTAAACCTGCAGCTTTGTGAAGGGAGCAGGTATATCTAGGTGGGAATGAAGGAAAAACATGGTAGCAAAAGATTTTAGAGGTCAACGCTAATTACGAACTAATATTTAGAGGCCCCATGAAGAAAAGTAGAAGAAGGCACACTATAATTCCAAACATGACAAATAATTTCTACGTACTTAATACACCAGTGATATAAATATCTAATGAAGTCGCTCACACCAATAGTATGAGTAACTAAAGCCAGTTTCTGATAACCCGTACGAAGAATGGGTACTTCTGCTAGTTTAATATAATTTAATACTTTTTAGCCAAAATATGGACTATATTTATTTTAATGACGAAGAATATGGAACATACGTGCTAAACTCCAAAATATGGAAAAACATGGAAAATGAATACTCCATTTTTCACAAGTCATGATCCGTAATAAAGATAATGCAAAATATAATTAATTTTAGCTTCCTAAAGAGATATGTATTTACATATAAATCCTTTCGCTGATGATAACAAACATAATAAACAGTAACGTATCCACAAAGATGCACATGAAATGCTCTCAGTTGGTACAGTTATTTATTTTCATCTATTTACAAATTAAACACACACATAACCTTAACTGATTGCGGACCGTGGACGGCGTAAGACGTTTAAGCTTGCTCCTATGCTGCGGGCCGTGGACGGCGTAAGACGTTTAACGATCCGTGCGAAGCAATACTGTTTATATTCGTCATCTATGCATTCTTACACCTTAGTCAGCATTACTGGTTGTAGCAGGAAGTTGGTTGACCTTTTTGAGACGACCCTTGCGTTGACTGGACCCATGTTTATCTTGGCTGTTTTAGCAGGAATATCTCAGCACTCCCTCATGCGTCAAGACGGTACTTGAGATTCCAACGCAGTGCGTGTCATTCTTACCGAGTGTAGTATAATGGCTTATAAAAGAAAGTTTCTTACGGGAGATTAATTATTAGATATTGTTCACAATGATTATTCTGGTAATGAACTTACTCCTGAAATAGACTCAGACAGTAAAAGTGAGTGACGAGGAAATTCCGATTCCCGAATCCGGTAGGCCTATAGAGAAAAGTGAAGTGCCTGAAATTTATCATCTTAGTTATTGTCCACCCGTTCCACTATTTACAGAGAATTCAGGTATAAACGCTCAAATAGAAAATAAGCAGGATATTTTGAGTTAAGTGAGTATTTTCATGAATGACGAATTTTATCAGTATGTGTGTGAGCAGACCAATCCATACGCGAGTCAAGTGAGAAGTGCGATGCCCCGGCCATTCACAAAGAACTCCATCATGCAATCATGGAAACTGATTAGTCCAAAATCCTGATATAAATATGTACTGGACCGAAGACCCTGTTTTTCATACTCTGATATTTTTTAATACAATGTTCCGAATACGCTTCCTTCATATTCTTTCATTTCTTCACTTCGGTGACAGTAATCATTATGCCGAAAATACAGATAGGCTATATAAAATGAGACGTATTTTGAAACCTGTGACACCAGATATCACACCCTAAATATTTACTAGAGGTAAGCACAAAGTATCATTTTTCTAACATTTATAGTTTAGGAGTAATTGTAAATTGTATTAAGTGATGCACGTTAATAGGGTCGGGCATGAAAATGGCTGGTCCAGGCATTCAAGTGTCCCGTTCAGAAGCAGGTACTGAATGTGTTAATCACTGCTGTCACTAGCAAAATACACACATCAACAAAGCTGCCATTTTAACAACTGCCCATCACAGCACACGCAGGTTAAAACCTTAAAATACGGTTGAAACAATTGACTGCTTACAAATATGTCACCTACAACACGTGTTCACCAGTAACTCCTGTTACACCATAACTCTACAAAACAATAACTCGTCGTTACCATCAAGACTACCTCCTTATATATGTGCCTGGCCAGGTTTCTAGAAAGTTACACTACAATAAATACCTTCTCAAAAATTCTGAATACATATAGTGTAGAGAATATTCTCCATCGTTCTCGCCTACCCAGTACCATTCTGGAAGTTATAGTGTGTTTCACAATTTTACAGTGGATTACAAATTATATATACAGGTAAGAGTAAATTATATACAGGTTCTTACATTCATTGAACTGATATAAATGTCTATATACAGTGCACGTTTCATGACATAACCTCACAAACAACGCAATTGTATTGTATGTATTGCACCCTGGTGGGGGTGTGATAGGCGTCATTCAACTGAATTTAATTATTGAGGAATATATATTTCAATTTCAGAAGAAAGAAAATCGTACTTTATGTACTGGATGTATGAGCCAGGCAGAAGGTGATTGTGAAACGGAGCACAGACTGTTGTCTCCAGTAAGATAAAGGAATACAATGGACGGCAGAATTAGAATTCTCAGAAATGGCGACGAAGGGGGAAAGAGAGAGGCGAGAATTGTTGACAAGTTAGGGGACACATTCCTCGCCCCGAGCGAAATAGGTAGTGGCAACAGCGCAAAGAGCCGGGTGCAGATTTCTTAGAAATGACATAGGGGTATCTCCATGTACTAGCGGGAGTTGAACGCGAGGTTGGCTCCAGAAGAAAAAAATATGAGCCTTCCCGGTCCCGTGGTTGATGTGGACCAATAGAAAAATTCATCGACCAGCCACAGGTACGCCAACTTCGTATTGTAAGAAGCACGAGAAACCCGAACTCCACGGATTAAATTTATAAAAGGAAGCGAGTTATAAATTCGGAATCAGGTGGAATTTAGAAGCATAACCATATAATAAAACTTATTGAAAGTTAATAATTGAGGGAGATTGCATGGCGTAATTCTAAGAATTAATGAATGCTATCCGCTGATTGGCTGGAGGCAAGGGACGCCACAATACAGCGCGAAATCCCGAGCCGGGAGACGGCAGCTAAATTCGCAAATATATCAATTAACAGCGAACGATAATAGTTGAGAATTGGTATAGAGCCTTTGAGAACATAATTACATCATTTGATCTCATATTTAAGCCACAGGCCGAACCGCAAATTATCGGGACTGCGCGTCCTAAGATGACCTCCCGTGAACTCGGAAGAGAGGGGAGTCAAATATAAATACAGGGTCATGGAGACGGACTTACTTACTTCTGATAATGTGTTCGAGCTGTCACCACGCCAGGGGTGCGTAACTTACTTGTGAATATTCCGTGCCGTTACTACGCTAGGGAGCATGTGTATATTTACTCGTGGAGAAGTGTTCGAAGTATTAGAATGTTAGTTAGCACAGTAATTCGTGACGTGTAGTGGTTCATATTACAGTCTTGAACAGTCTACTAGCAGGAAGAGTTCCAATATTCAGAACTCGTTAAATTAAAACCTACGAATAGGAGTGTGAGATTCTACAAAATAAATTAGGGAGTACATGGTGTGAGAACGATCACGGGTGTTCGACGTATTCCACCCAGTAAACAGTCAATCATCAACTGATACCTGGTCAGCTGCGCGAACATGCAACGGGAAATCAAGTGCGCGTCCGGGCCGTTGTAAAAGGGGATCCCGAGGTATCCCATGTTCCTAGTGTCCGGGAAAGGAATGAAGAATGTATATTTACATTAAGTGGGTTAGATGAAGGGCCATAAGTGTAAAGTTCAGTTCAATATTAGTGTGTGTAAATTTATTAAAATGTTAAAATTTTAAAATTTGAAAATTAATATGTGTAAATCTGAAAAGTGCATTGGATTACTTCTTCAAGCTGGCATGAAAACCAGTAGGATGCAGGGCTAAGACTGGACGGGGCCTGTGCTCCTCGTCCGGTTTAGCAGACTACAAAAAAGAGATGAGTAACCTTTTAAGATATTTGTAGATTGTTATCGTTAGAGGGAGGAAATCATATTAATTTATCATGTAACTTAATTGTGAAACGGGCTGTTTCCGGCTCGTATAAATTCAAAGATAGATAGACAAAGGGACAAATTAATATGTACATAATTAGATCAAGCACTCATAATTTTGATGATTAAATAGAGTAGAGTAGGGTTTATTTGTTCATTCAAGTGCTTGAGTTGTTTGATATGATATAAAGCACGTTTCTTGTAATGTTAATATTCATTTAGAAGTGCTTCCAGAGTGTTTTTCCGGTATCGGAAATTTTATAGATATTAAGGCATGTTGTTAAGATAATCCAGAGGTAGGGTTGCAAGTCATTTAAATTGTTGTGGGATGGAATGAAGTCCATTGATTTGTTTGTAAATATCACGAAGTTCGCCAGTGGACAAAATAATAATAATCTGTAGAAGTGTCGAAGTATTACATTAATATTGGGTAATGTGTAAAGGCGTGTTTAATAATAATCTTTGAGTATAAAGGCACGGGCCTAGTTGGATAGAATGATTGCAAATTAAAGTAATTTAAATGTGGAGAATATTTTAATTTGGGCAGTGAATCCGATTTTAACACTAATTGTTGATTTAACGTTTTTGGACTCCATAATAATCATAAAATTTTTTGGTAGAAACAAGATAGGCACTTTGATAATATGGTCACGCTATGTTTGAGGCCCAGAGTGATTTGAGCCAAAAGTTGAGATTTGGAGTTTTGTGGGACAGAAATCCAGCCCGAAATGAAAGTGAATTGTACTGATGTTGATGAAGAAATAGATGGATCTTAAGGCCTACATAGAGGTTGTATTTCTATACCGGTGATATGAGTGGCAGAAGAGAGTCCACGCACCGAGGGTTAATTAATGAAAATGTTTTGAAGAGTTCCGATGGATAAATGAACTTCAAAATGGAAAAGGAAGGAATAATTTAACACTTGCAGAGATTGGAGGTATTTGCTCAACTGTGAGGTGTTATGGGATTTGAGAATTGTCTTAGGAGCATATGGTCTCCATGAATTAACGACAGTACGAAAATAAGGTTGCGGGTTCGAACACTTATGTCCCGACCGATGTGAATTCGGATCTTGGTGATTTCTGTTTGGGAGAGAACGTATGTGACTAAATAATAAAGATGGGGAATAAAATTAAAAATTCTCGAAAGAATAATAATATTAATAATAATAATAATAATAATATTCCAAGTAAATCATGTCTGGATCGATTAGTGCCAAAATAAATCGGAATTGTAAAAAGGGTTATGCGGTAAACATAATAGAGTGGACTACCGTGTAACAACTGAAATTAAATTTTTTAAAATTAATAATAATAATAATAATAATAATAATAATAATAATAATAATATTTGAAGAATCAGAAGAATAATTTTTTATTTTTATTTACGAACACAATAATGATGGTGGGAATTGAATTGAAAATATTGAAATTTTCAAACCACTTTAATAATAATATTTGAAGTATTAAAAAAAAGGAAGCTACTTTTTTTAATTTCAGATGAGAATAATAAGAGCGAGAAGTTGAAGTATTATAGCGAGGATGATTACGGGTTACGATAATCACGATCTCCACTATTAATAACGTTGATAATAATAATAGTAGTAGTAGTAGTAGTAGTAGTAGTAGTAGTAGTAATAATAATAATAATAATAATAATAATAATAATAATAATAATTGTACCGGGCGGTACACCTCCACGACGCAAGTTCAAATCTTGCGCCAATTGAAACTTCTCTACTGGAGAAACTTGGAACTTTAACTACTGAACTAATTCCACGGTTATTTAGAAGATGTCACTGTACGTTTTTGAACGATTAAGGAGTGTGGACAATCTCTAATAGATGTCTCTACCAAAAACTATGATAACGCACCCTGGTGTAAATCAATGTACTCTCCTGAAGAAATATTGTATTCCTAAGTTTTGTTTTTACTAAATTTTGTTCTGCGGTTTGTGGGTTGGCAACAGTTATCCTTTCTTTCCGCCTGTTTTGAATTTTTTTTTTTTTGCTAGGGGCTTTACGTCGCACCGACACAGATAGGTCTTATGGTGACGATGGGATAGGAGAGGCCTAGGAGTTGGAAGGAAGCGGCCGTGGCCTTAATTAAGGTACACCCCCCAGCATTTGCCTGGTGTGAAAATGGGAAACCACGGAAAACCATTTTCAGGGCTGCCGACAGTGGGATTTGAACCTACTATCTCCCGGATGCAAGCTCACAGCCACGCGCCTCTACGCGCACGGCCAACTCGCCCGGTGTTGTTTTGAATTTAACCAATCACTAATTTTTGTAATTAATTTCTGACCAATAGTGTCTTTCTTTTTTGATGTTGATGTGTAACTTTTAGCTATCCAATAAAATTGAGGGGGTGTGTCTACTCATTACTGAAAGGTCTCGAATTTTCCACGAGGGTATAAAAACTGCTGATTTTCTTGTCTCCGTGCCACTAGTATAACATCTAACTCAGTGTGTGAATATGTAGCAGGGGGCGGGAAGCGCCTCTTTCTTCAAGCAGCAGTTCTTCAACAAGGTAATGGCCTGTTAACATCTTTATTTCTTGCTAGCTCAGCAGTTTAACTCTTGGAGAAGGTTCGAATCCTTTAATATGTAACCCATCTTTTCAAAAATGTAAATTCCTTTTCCGTCTATGTAAAATCTACAAATATCTTTTACTGTAAAGCGGGGATAGAGAGTGCTTCACCCTCTCGAACTCCCCTTCATTTTGAAATGGAGGTGACTACGTTTTCATAACCGTTCTTCTCTTCTTTAATGTAGTAAAGTTTTCTCATACGGGTCACCTCCCTAGCTTGGGATTAGCCCCTGTATTATTGGCCTAGCGCCACATAGGTTTTAAGACAAAAATTTTGTGTAGGAGTGCAAGTTATCGCCTCCATTCAACTTTGTATTTTGGGCCATTTACTTAACCCGTTTTGTTTTCCTTCCTGCAAAGGCCCAGTAGATTGGGTACGAGGTACCCCTGTACCATTATATGTGTGCCTTGAGGGCAATTAGAAGTGAAATTCGTTGTGGCCTTTGATAGGCTTGAACTTTGAGAGTGGGTCTGCTCTTTCCTAAATTTGATTTCTGTGTGCCTCTAGTAGGCTTAACATGGTAATTGGGAACAAGTGCTCCTTGGCTTGATTGGAGTTTTCTACCCCTTTGTTTGAACTTGGTACATTGGTAAAAAGGATTGCGAGTGTGGGGCTCGAAGCCTAAATCTTGTAACGAACTGTAATTTGTAATTTCTTAATTTGTTGATCTGCTACTTGGTACCTGGTATACTTTGTTATTGATTTTGAAAAGAAAATATAACCTTTGTTAAAGTTTTAAATTAACTTTAATTTTGTAGTCGAGACCTATTCCAGCCCACACCTTCTTTCACCTCTAACTACCACGGATATCTCCGTAACAATAACAACAACAATAATAATAATAATAATAATAATAATAATATTTTTTATTACTTTTATTTTATTATTTCGGATGCTGATGATGAATGATACTAGGGAAGTCAGCTGGCGAATTAACGTAATAATGTCACATTGTTGTGAATAATAAGTTAATAGTTGTAAAATGAAGGCAAGTCCCTACATCTGGACCATTAGGTTAGAGTCCCTTTGTTGTTTCCTTCAACTAACGATTAGCATATCTTGGTTAGGAACCCGGGGAGAGTTTGTGGTTTCCCGGGTTGGTCTCATCTCAAAGTGGAGGCGATAACATGGTCCATGTGATCGCGCCCACTGAGCCAACAGGTAATTGGTCCACGACCAAATATGGTCATGGTGTTAACGAAGGTAAATCTGATACCTTCAGATATCAACAGTTCCATCACCCAAATGGAAGGGTGGTCAAAAGTGATAAATAATATGTAATCATTTTCAGGAATAATTTGCCAAATTACCAGCAAATCAAGGGTCAACAGATTTTGTTGTGTGTAAAAATTATTTTGTTTACTTAAATAAAATGCTCCTTTAGCATTTGCAAGGAAACAGTTCCAGGTTCTTGTTCTTGTAGAATAGTAAACCCTCGGTGACCGTTTAAATATCCGTCCCCATTCCTAGGATGAAGCCTTCATAATTTCCCTTTGATCTGAATATATATATAATTTGTATGTTTGATGATGAGTCCTAAAGTTAAAGATTAGAGTGTCCTGTTCAACCCTGTAGTACTGATTGGATGGCACCCTTACATTTAGTTTGAGATCTTGTATCTCAAAATATTTTATTGTGTATTAGTTGCGATAGATTCGGACCGTTACACTCCCTGAGATAAATGCTGGTTGGGACTCAGACTTTGAGCGGGTACAGTATGATGTAATAATAATAATAATAATAATAATAATAATAATAATAATAATAATAATAATAATAATAATAATAATTGGATGTAAACATTTCATAGCTATACATTACAAGTAATAATAATTATAATCATCATAATAGTAAAATATTAATTTGAGCTCAATACTTGCATTATTTACCCATGGGTGAGAGAATATTGTTTTAAAGTTATATCTGTTTATCACACTTGCATCAAGTCTCTTGAATTTTAGGGGCAAATATAGGCAAGTACTTTCACCCTTACCACTCATCTGTCGGGTGAGGCCCGACATTTCGATATTCCCGTTCCGGTCGCATGTCGGGGGAGCCCTGACATGACATTTTATCGCCCACCGCTCGTCTGCCATCTCTTAGCCGACAAAATTCACAATAATATACTGTACTGCAATATTTGGGTTCAGCGAGGAACTTTGTAGAATCCAGATACTATTTGACAGTCAGTCAAAAATCTATTATTTAGATGGCAGTATTTTCGCACCTCTGCCTCTAATGAATATATCCAATAGCATTTCACGATGCCTAAAAGTGAACTGAAGATGGTTGGTTTGCGTACCGTAACCCAACATGTACCTGATGCTGACGGCTGGCACAATTATAAATCAACAGATCCAGATTTCAAAAAATTGCCCTTTACAGTGGCTGTAGCCCACAAACTACCGTGAGGTATGAAATCACAGACAGAATAGAGGTTTTCAGTTGATTTTTAGCGTTAATTTGTACACTGAAATTATTAACGAAACCAATCAGTATGCATAATAATAATAATAATAATAATAATAATAATAATAATAATAATAATAATAATAATAATAATAACAATAATAAAAATGCAAAATAATTTGTCTTATTTTCCACACATTGCTTTTATTTGCTTCAGTATAGCTTGCAGTAAACGTGTATAGCCTAACTACATCATTTAAAAGCAAGTGCTATCTCTAAAATCGTGAAACATGAATACAAGTTATATAAGATAAAAATTTACTTTTAAAATACGAGTAGTAGAGACAACACAGAGAACTTTAATTCGAGGGGTAAGGGTTAAGGCAGAACAGACTCCAGGGATCATTACAGAACAAGGTGAGTGTGCATATGTTGATTTGCAGAAGACAGAAGAATTCACTCAGCAGTTTGTAAAGATAGTTTAATACAAGGGTAATGTCCAAGCTGCAGATGTAACTAATACTGGCTAAGTACTGAAATTTACCTATGATATTAAGGACGTTTACAAAAGGTGAAAGATAGAAAAGCAGGAGTGATTGATAAAATTTATGGGGATATACTAAAAGCAATGGTTTGGGATAAAGTGAAATATTTATGTGACAACTGTTTAAATGAGAAGTTATACCAAATGAATAAAGAGCTGCTATAGCAGCCCCAGTGTACAAAGGAAAAGATGATTAACATAAAGCAGATAATTACAGGCCATTCAGCTTGGTGTGTTGAATGTAACCTCTGGGAAAGCATTCTTTCTGATTATATTAAACATGTATGTGAAATTAATAACTGGTTCAATAGAAGGGAGTTTAGTTTTAGGAAAGATTATTCCACTGAAGCTCAACTTGCAAGATATAGCAGATATCTTGAATTCAGGAGGTCAAATGGACTGTATTGCGATTGACCTGTCTAAAGCATTTGATAGGGTGGATCATGGGACTGAATGGGTTGCTATATTTCTAGAAAATAGATCTCAGAGAATTAGAGTAGGTGAAGCTTTATCTGACCCTGTAATAATTAAGAGGGGAATTCCTCAGGGCAGTATTATTGGACCTTTATGTTTTCTTTTTTTTTTTTTTTTTGCTAGGGGCTTTACGTCGCACCGACACAGATAGGTCTTATGGCGACGATGGGATAGGAAAGGCCTAGGAGTTGGAAGGAAGCGGCCGTGGCCTTAATTAAGGTACAGCCCCAGCATTTGCCTGGTGTGAAAATGGGAAACCACGGAAAACAATCTTCAGGGCTGCCGATAGTGGGATTCGAACCTACTATCTCCCAGAAGCAAGCTCACAGCCGCGCGCCTCTACTTTATGTTTTCTTATATATATAAATGATATGAGTAAAGAAGTGGAATCAGAGGTAAGGCTTTTTGCAGATGATGATGTGAGATGGACAGCAGGCAATGGTATGTTGATAAATGGGGTTAAAAGTCAGGTTGAGAGTTTCACAAATAGGAAAAGTCCTCTCAGTTTTAATTACTGCGTTGATGGAGTGAAAGTTCCTTTAGGGGATCATAAGTATCTAGGAGTTAATATTAGGAAAGATCTTTGGACCAGGAGGTACACCTCTACGCCGAATGTTTAAATATTGCGCCAATAGGAACTACTCTACTGGAGAAACACTGAACTTAAACGGGACCTACTTAAACCTTTCCTCTGAAGATGTCACGGTGTGAATTTCGACTTGTTTTTGTTTGCAAGTGACTAATCTCATGTTTTAATCCGTATTGAAATCTGTTGATATACAATAATAAAGTTTTATTATGAATCCACCTGTTCAATACATTATAATGTTGTTACATTTAAAATAACTTCATTAGTTAAAAAGTTATAAATGGGACATGTTTCGCTCCCTTATAGAGCATCATCAGCCAAATCTGAATCTCAAATAATTGTTATTTACGTAAATAAAGACTTAAGAACTATTAGAACATTTTTGACAAACTTAAAACTTATTCTATTAGAAAATCATAAAATATAAAATCTTTGTATACATGGCTTAATTACATGTGCTTAATAGGAAGATACATTAAAATTATGGAAGAGAGAGTACTAAAATATAAAATAAATATTATATATATCATGTCCAAAATCCTAGAAAGACGTGAAGATCAATCTTAGGAGCTAAATTTGAGGATTTTCTTAGCAATGAGATCTGGTAAAAAAGTTATTTATCCCTTGGGGATAAGAGTCTATAAAGATTCAAATTTATCGTCAATTTGATGATTGAACTTATAACAGGATAAATGTTGGTCTTCAAGAAATTTAAATGCTTGTTGTCATGTGACCTCGGCGAATGCTGTTGAAAAGATATGTTCTTACAGGTGTCAATGACCGTTCGTTGAACTAATGGATTTGATAAGGATGATTGAAAGGGACGTAAATCAACGTTTGTATTGAAAGCTGCTGCTTGGTTTATCTTGTTGAATGTCCCTCCAATTGCTGTTTGTCGGTTTGGTGTTGTCCCAGGTTATGTTATGTGGTTTTTGTTTTTTTTGTTTATGTTTACTATTTATCAAGAAGTTTGGACAACCTCTCACAGATGTCACTGCCGAAAAACTATGATCATGCACCCTAGTGCGAAGTGAAGGAATTTTATTTGAAGAAATTTTGTATTCATAAGTTTGTTCTTTATTAAATTTCGTTCATTCATTTGTGGGTTGGCAATATTTATCTTTCTTTCCGTCAGTTTCGAATTTAGCCAATCCAGAATTTCTGTAATTAATTTTCAGCCAATCACCAGCTTCTTCTTCGATTTGGTGTGTATCTGTAAGGTATTCAATAAAATTGAGAGGGTGTGGCTTAATTATTCATGACAGGTCTCGAACCTTCCCCGAGGGTTTATAAACTGCTGATTTTCACATCTCTTGGCCACTTAATCTACGTCTAACTAAGTGTGTAGTTGTGAAGCAGGGGGCGGGAGGCGCCTCTTTCATCAGGCAGCGGGTCTTCAGTAAGGTAATGGCCATGTATCATCTTATTTCTCGCTAGCTCAGCAGTTTAACCCGCGGGAAAGGTCTGAAACTTTAATATGTAAGCTATCTTTCTAAACATGTAATTTTCTGCCGGCTTAAGTAAAAACTTAATTAAATCTGTAACTGTAATTTGGGGATAGAGAGTGATTTACCCTCTCGAGCTCCCCTTCATTTTGGTTTGAGGTGACTACGTTTTGGTAACTGATTTTCTTCTATTCCTTAATGTCATAAATAACTCGTATACGAGTCACCTCCATAGTTTGGGAATAGCCCCTGTTTCATCGGCCTAGTGCCTTTTAGGTTTTAAGAAGCTACATAGAGGAGTGCAAGTATCCGCCTCCTTCCTTTTGTTTGGGCCATTTATTTAACGGTTATTTCTTTTACTCGAAGGCCCTGTAGGTTGGGAACGAGATACCCCTGTTTCTATTTGTAAGCTAGGCCATGGAAGGCTAGAAAATATAAGACATATTTGGTGCTGCCCTGAATAGGCGTGGAAAACAGAGCTTGTCATCTCTTTTCATGTGTTGTAAAAGTGCCTCAGAGAGGCTTGATATTCAAATTGTGAGTAAGTGCTCCATGTATTGGGGGTTTTCTGACCTTTTGAACAAATTGTTGCTTGGTTAAAGTTGAACTAGGAGCTCAGAATTGTAAAATTAGGGCTTGCTACCCCAAGAATGTTTAAAGGGTAAAATCTTGGATCCTTATTGGTTGTAAATTGTAAAAGTTGTAAAAGTGCCTCAGAGAGGCTTGATATTCAAATTGTGAGTAAGTGCTCCATGTATTGGGGGTTTTCTGACCTTTTGAACAAATTGTTGCTTGGTTAAAGTTGAACTAGGAGCTCAGAATTGTAAAATTAGGGCTTGCTACCCCAAGAATGTTTAAAGGGTAAAATCTTGGATCCTTATTGGTTGTAAATTGCCATACCGTTGTTATTGTTGTTAAAAGTTTTGTTATTCTTATTTGTTAAAACTTGGAAAATATAACCTTGTTATATGTAAATGGGATTGTAAATAAAGGGTACAGATCTCTGCACATGGTTATGAGGGTGTTTAGGGGTTGTAGTAAGGATGTAAAGGAGAGAGCATATTTGTCTCTGGTGAGACCCCAACTGGAGTACGGTTCCAGTGTATGGGACCCTCACCAGGATTACCTGATTCAAGAACTGGAAAAAATCCAAAGAAAAGCAGCTCGATTTGTTCTGGGTGACTTCCGATAAAAGAGTAGCGTTAAAAAAATTGTTGCAAAGTTTGGGCTGGGAAAAATTGGGAGAAAGAAGATGAGCTGCTCGACTAAGTGCTATGTTCTTAGCTGTCAGCAGAGAGATGGCGTGGAATGAAATTAGTAGACGAATAAGTTTGAGTGGCATCTTTAAAAGTAGGAAAGATCACAATATTGCAACATGTTGGCGGGCTTAATAAGTAAATGAGTACAGAACCTGGTAGCGTCCTATTTCTAAGATTTATTAACTAAGCACTACAATTACAGATTTCCACACACACACAACAGCTGAGCTTACAACTTACACTGTTCGCCCTCTCTCTCTTAGTTTCTCATGTTCCATCTACAATGTCACACACACACACACACACACACACACACACACACACACACACACACACACACACACACACACACACACACACACACACACACACACACACACACACACACACACACACACACACACACACACACACACACACACACACACACACACACACACACACACACACACACACACACACACACACACACACACACACACACACTGCACACGTCGTCACCCAGTGTTCCCTTTGCACTGCTCCAGAACACCCAAGGTTCTTCTCCAGCAGCCGGCCCCAAGGGACTCACACATACGTCAAGAACGAGTCCTCGGCTCCAACAGGCAAATACTCCATCAGGCTGCACTCTCCCAGGCCATCACTGACTGCGCTCCAGCAAATTCAATCTCGCTCTCACTCACTCACTCACTAACTAACTCCATCTCTCACTGACTGACTGCAGGCAAGTAACTGCTCACATATACCTGCGCCAGCCCTTCTAGAACAGTCCGGATGCTCGATGAATCCAGGAACCTGGCGAGATGGAAGATTCCAGATTAATAGTCGAGTAATTTCCATCGTCCCATGCGGCACGAACACGGACAGAAGAGAGAAGGGCCCACCCGCAGCTTAAGTGTTGCTCGTGATTGGCACGGTCGAGCGTAAGGGGGGAGGAGCCGATACGGTGACTAGCTTGGCCGATAGCAAGTCGGCATAGCAGACGCTATAACCATTACATTATGAAGATAAAGTTGGAATTCAAGAGGAGAAATGTGGGCAAATATTCATTTATAGAAAGGGGAGTTAGGGATTACCAAGGGAGATTTTGAATAAATTTCCAATTTCTTTGAAATCATTTAAGAAAAGGCTAGGAAAACAACAGATAGGGAATCTGCCACCTGGGCGACTGCCCTAAATGCAGATCAGTATTGATTGATTGATTATGGGAGACTGATGACAAAAATTAGGGCTACTGGACTAGATGAATGGTTGAATGGATGGGAAAATTTCTAGAAAATAGGTTTTGGAAACTTGGGAGTAGGTGAAGAAGTTCTGATCCTGTAACTATTAAAATTGAAGTCCTGCAAGGCAGTGGTATTAGACCTTCATTTTCTTCTGTATATAAAGATATGAGTAAAGGATGATGTTTACAGTAGTAAATTACATCACAGAATTGTGAGCAAGTGAAAAAGATCTTGACAATGATGCGAGGAAAGCAGACAATGGGATGATGCTAAACGGATGAACATTCAGGTAGCAAATTCACCACGAGGAAAAGTTTTTTCAGTTTTGATTACTAGGTGCAGTATAAGGAACTTCATTGGGGTAAAAGTACTCTTGTGTCATCATCTTGAGCTAGTGCAACTCTTTTTCAGGCACACCCCTTGTGGAGGTGAGCTGCATGCACCATTTCAACCACGTAACAGCCCTCCTGCCATTCTTAAATTTCCAACAAAAGAGTAGTGTTACAGAAATGTTGCTAACTTTGAGTTAGGAAGACTTGGGAGTAAGATGATGTGCTGTTCAACTAAGCAGTACGTTCTGAACTGTCAGTGGAGAGAGAGAGAGAGAGAGAGAGAGAGAGAGAGAGAGAGAGAGAGAGAGAGAGCGCGCGTGGATTCACATTAGTAGATGAATAAGCTTGAGTGGAGCTTTTACAGATGTGAAAGATCATAATTAAAAAGGTAAAGTTGGAATTCCAGAGGACAAATTCAGGCAAATATTCATTTATAGAAATAGGAAATAGGGATAGGAATAACGTATATACACAACCAATTCCCACACCCTAATTTTAGGAAGGGAAATTTAGAAAAGTAATTTTTAAAATTATGAAAGAATTAGTCATGTCTGAATCTTCAAAATATACCAATGTCTGGTCTGCATTAGGAGTTCACGAGAGTAAATACAAATTTCTCTGGTGCAAACTGAAAGCAAATCTGTGCAAATTCACAATCTTCGGCTGGGAGACATTGCACTTCTTTTAAAAATGCGTGAGCCATCCACGGCTAACCTTAAAACCCATAATTTTTAACGCTGTTGCTGTATCTTTCTACAGTCACATTTCATTTGTAATAAGAATAATGTTACTTTGCTTTACGTCCCACAAGCTACTTTTACGGTTTTCAGAGACTCCAAGGTGCCGGAATTTAGTCCTGCAGGAGTTCTGACATGCCAGTAAATCTACCAACATAACACCGTCGTATATAAACACCTTCAAATACCACCGGACTGAGCCAGGATCGAACCTGCCAAGTTGGAGTCAGAAGGCCAGCGCCTTAACCATCTGAGCCACTCAGCCAGGCCATTTCATTTTTGTGATCCTACATCCAAACCATCTCTTTTCAATTACAGATTTGCACCGATTTGTGGAAACCTGGCTTTACTATTTGTACGTTCAAGTCCAGTTTGATTTTTTCTCCAATCACGTACTACAACTTTTGTCCACATTGTATTGTCTTCCTGTCGCTCTGCTTCTTCAATAATGTGGAGCTTTTCTTTAGCTGTGAATGAATTTTAATGAGAACACATGCCAGCCATTCTGAGCACATGCTACTACTTGAGACACCATACAAATGATATATGTAGGTGGCATACTTCTCACGTGTGACAGCAACAAAGTGAATCATCAGCACCATTTTTAAATATGGCTTTGTCATTTTATAATGACTAGGTAAATGAGTGGACAGAAAAATACCAAATCTATATCTGGAGCACTGTACCAACCTTGATTGAAAAAATAACACCACGCCAAATTTTCGCCACCCAATTTTGAAAAAAAATATGTGGGGATTATTCGTGTATATACAGTAATTTATCAATGGAAATGTTTTGATAAATTTCCAAATTCTTTGAATTCATTTAAGAATAGACGAGGTAAACAACTGATAGGGAAGCCATGGCCAATAACCCTAAACGCAGATCAATGTCGATTCATTTATTGATTGATTTGATGTGCTGGAGTATAGTCTACCTGCAGTACTGCATGCCTTCTACAGACTTAAGTTGGGTAATTTCATCTTAACATTTTAGAAACCTGATTCAGTTCCTAAGAATAGAACTTGGCATCAATTGTAGAGCCATTTGAGCACTATTCAAAGTGAACATCATGATCAAATTTTTACTAAATAATGGCAATGACATAGTAAAGATTGATGTTCCTCCTCACAAAGCACTCACCAGGATTAACCAGGATTACTGTGTGTTAAAAGATTCATTTTTCATCAAGTACATTTCCAGAATTAGCTACTTAGAGGATTTTTGACAAGAAATTTGCAGTAATCAAATTGTCTCTCTCTGGATCTAGTTGCTGACTTTTGTATGCAGTTTCAAGTCAAGTAGATGGAGCTGTGTAGCAATTGAGGCTTTGAAAACAGTAAAGCTTACCGAACACCCATGGATGCTGACAAGTAGTAGTTCCGTGAGCATGGCATACAGAAGACCATTTTATGTAACATATGATCATCCTGAGTGAAATTTGTTATCAACGCTGGTTCCTAATGTCAATCACTTCAACTAATTTGATGCTACTTAAATGCTAATCGAACAAAATACTTATTCCGCTACCGACTCTTCATTAAAACCTTCTCTCTGACAGAACCTAAGAACTAAGGTTTAGGTTGAAGGAAGAAAGCCATTTTCCAATACTTATTGGCCTTTATGGCTAGTCTATGCATTCACAAACATATTCCAGCTTAAAGTCTAGTTAAATGACTAAAAAAGCACACGTTTCTTTCCTTTGATCTGGAACATCTTCAGCTACAAACATGTGTAAAGATATACATTTTGGCACATATGAAATCATCATCATCATCAACATCATCATCAATGTCCCACTCCAGTCGCCTGGGTGTGGTTAACAAGCCTCCTCCACTCCTTTCTGTACTTCCACTTTTACTGCTCCATCACTTCTGCCACATCCAATTCAGCTTCTCTAATGTCCTTCCAAATCTGATCCATCCACCTTCTTCTCTGTCTTCCAACTGGTCTCTTTCCCTTAACTTATCTTTCCCATTCCCTTCTTGCTACCCGTTCCTTTCCCATTATTTTTACATGTCCAAACCATCTCAGTCTTGCTTTCTGTATTTAGCTCTTCTCTGATTTTAATATTTTGAATTCTATCTCTTCTTGTCTTTTTAACCGCTGTTCTTAAAAATTTTATTTCTACTGCTTGGATCTTACTATCTTGTATCTTATTAGTTATCATAGTTCCTAGTCCGTATGTTACAATTGGAATGAAATACTGTTTATATAATGTTAATTTCGTTCTCTTGGGTACTTTATCATCCCATAAGAGCTCTCTGACTTGATGATAAAATGTTGTACCTTTACTTAGTCTGTTATTAATTTCAGGGTTGATTTCATTATTTCCATGAATAATGCTACCCAGATATGTAAACTGTTCCACATTCTCTAACCTTTCTCCATCTATGTTCACTTGGCTTCTCTTTTTCTCTTTTCCACAGTGCAGCAGTACAGTTTTCTTTTTAGTAATTACCATTCCAAACTCCTTCAGATTTTCATTCCAAATGTCCAGTCTCCTTGTACTTCCTTTTCTCCCTTTCCCCAAATCACCACATCATCTGCAAATACCAAAGCATTCACTTCATCACAACTGATACTGTGTTTTACACGCTTTATGATTTCATCCATCCATGTAATAAACAATAATGGCGACAGTGCACTTCCTTGCTTGAGACCTTTTTTGTATAAAATGTTTCAGTCACCACTCCCCACTTGTACAATGCTTTTACACTCATGATACAACATTTTAATCTTGTTAATTAATGATTTTGGCACATTCCTTTTCAGTAGGCATTCCCATACATGTTTTCTCTTAACTGTATCATAAGCTTTTTCCAAATCCAAAAATACGAAGATGATTTCCTTGTTCCTTTCCAGATGTTTTTCCATTATTGTTCGCACTGTAAATATCTACTGTTGATCTATTTGGTCTAAAGCCATATTGGTCTTCCTCTAACTGTGTTTCTATTATATCCCTCAGTCTTTTGTCTAAGGCTTTCTCCATTATTTTTAGCCCATGTGACAATAGGGTTATACCACTATAATTTTCACATTTCTTCCTATTTCCTTTTTTGATCAGTGGTACAATGCTTCCTTATTGCCAATCTTCAGGTATCCTTCCATATGGGATTGAGGGTTCTGTATAGTCACTGCAGTCCGATGCTTCCCACTGCCTTACTCATATCAGCATTGAATTCGTCTATTCCACTTGCTTTAACTTTGGCCATTGATTTCACTGCCCTTTCAAGTTCCAACCATGTTATTGGGTTCTCTTCTTTTTCTTCATCTATTTCCTCATTATAAAGTTTTTCAAAATAATTTGCCATCACCTTCTGAAGACCCTTTTCATCATGTACTATCAATCCAACTCTCTCTAATGCCTTACTTTTTTTTAATTTATTCTTTTTGATTTTATTACTCTGTATAATAGTTTCTGATTTCCTCCACTATCTTGCTCAATTTTGTTTGTAAACTCTCCCCCACACTTCTCTTCTTCCTTGATACTCCTCTTTACTTGTAGTTTCAATCTTATGTATTCCACATGTAACCTATTTTACTCTCATCCCTCTGATACGTTTTTTTGTTTTTCCTTATCTAGTTCTTTCTTCACCTTGTTCCTTTCTTTTATTTCTTTCTTTATATTGTCTGTCCACTGCCGTGTCTCCTTTCCCTTAACCGTTGCTTTTGTTTTCCGCATACCTCAATTGCTGTTTCCACATGTCTGTCTTAAATTGTTCCACTCTTCTTCTCCACTTCGTATTTCTGTGTTAGGCAACTTCCCTTTTATACAATCTTGGAATGCCATTCTGTTATCCTCTTCCTCCATTTCCCAAATCCTGATCTTTGGTTTCTTCTTCAGTACAATTTTAGGGATTTTTGCTTGTTTTAATTCCACAATTAATAATCTATGATCACCTTCCATACTTTCACTGGGGATTATCTTCGTATTCATGACGTATCTTCGCCATTCTCAGTCTGTTGTTACAAAATCGATGAGTGTTCCATACTGTCCATCCTAACTATATCGGCTGATCTTATGGCCACTTCCCTTCATAAACCATATGTGCTCCTTATTATCAGGTTCTTTCTGATACAAAAGTCCAACAGTTTCTCTCTATCTTCATTTCTATCACCATACCCTTATGGGCCCAGAACATTCTCATATCCGTTTCTATCAGTTCCCACATGAGCATTCAGATCTCCCATTATCATGATCCCATCTCCAACAATATGTGTTTCCAATTCATTGAGGAACTCTTCTTTTCCTTCCACACTACATCCTGTCTGTGGAGCATACACCTGTATTATAATGAGAGAAAATGTTCCTTCAGGTTCAAATTTATAATAAAATCTGTGTGTATGGGATCGTAGAAAGTGATCTTTGTACAAAATGCTGGAGAAGTTGCCACAGTTTCTTAGTATGTGTTCTAAATAACTTGTAGATGAAGAGAGACTTAAATTTAAAATATTATGTGCAGGAGAAAGTCCTTTTAAAAAAAAAATGGTCAGCTGATGATGTAAGGGAAGTAAACAAAGCGGAACCAGCCGGGAGACTCCCTTCAACACCACAAAAATTTCTCATAAAAATTTAACCTCAACTTCAGTTTTTTTTTTTAAAGGGGTTTCCCCCCAGTCATAGTATTTTAAATTTAAGTCTATCGTCACCCACAAGGTTACTTAGAGTACAAATCAGAGGAATGAAACATGTACTTTTTTTAGTAATATAACTAGACTTCAAGCTGGAATATGTTTGTGATTACATAGACTAGCCACAAAAAGCAAATAAGTATTGGAAGGTGACATTTTTCCTTCAATGCCTTAGTTGAGTTGATGCCAATACGGGATAAAAAAGATTTATAAGTTGTTAGAACTTAAGCACCAAAATTGTGATTCTGTTATTATACATATCTGATGATCTTTTAAAAAATAAATGCAGTATAGAATAGAATAAAATTCAAGTATTCTTAGAAAAAGTGCCATCAAATCAGAAATTACTGTAGTTGCTGACAACTACTAAAATGATGAATAATCACGTATTGGAATATACTTTTCAGCAAAGCTCATATATTCATACACGATGCAAGAGATTCGTTTAAACAAAATACAAAACAAAATATAATTTTGTTCTAGGAAAAGAAAGATCGGATTTCTGCCACCATTTTTAGAATAAATGCTTGGTTTACTGCAATAGCACTATACACAAAATACAATATACAAAACTTGAATTAAATCATTAGAAACTTTTCATGTCATTCCTAAAAAAAACCCATTTGTTTCTGAGAATAGGTAAACAAACATAAAAAAACTCAATGTTATTACAATGAATTCCAAATGGAATTCAATAAATTTTCAATAACTTACTGTAAAGATGCATATGTTCCCAATGAGAGTTGACTCAAGTCTGGATCATAAAAGAAGTAAACCGATGAGACACAGCGAGGAAGGATGTCTATCACCCCAACTGCTACGAGCCTGCCATCTAACCAGTACTGTTGGTGAAAGGAGCCATAGCCATTTGGAGGACCATTGCTTGGGGTCCAGCTCTGCAACACAAAATCTCAGTATTATTATGAACCAGCTGTAGTGCCCAGTTCTGCTCAGGTACTTGTTTTAATGTTTACTTTTACGATTTGTATTACCTGATTGAAGTGAATTTTTTTTTTTGCTTTAAGTCGCACCGACACAGATATGTCTTATGGCGACGATGGGATAGGAAAGGCCTAGGAACTAGAAGGAAGCAGCCGTGGCCTTAATTAAGGTACAGTCCTGGCATTTGCCTGGTGTGAAAATGGGTAACCACGGAAAACCATCTTCAGGGCTGCCGACAGTGGGGCTCGAACCCACTATCTCCCGATTACTGGATACTGGCCGCACTTAATTGTGAATGCAGCTATCTAGCTCGGTAAAGTGAATGTTTGTAGATGTAGAAATATGTTATGCGTATAATTGTCATGTGTATATGTGTATAATTGTAAGTTTTATGAGGTGCAGCAATTAAATAACGAGACTGCGCCCCTCCTACTCCGTGGTCGCATGGTGGGAGGTTGTCACTGGAATATAGTTGACCTTGATCCTTCCTGACCAAGTATACTTCGTTTTGTCGTTCTACCTGCTTTAGTTTGCTTTCGAGACTTGGTTGTGGCGGACGCTGTTGTGTAGCCGTGCTGCGATCATGGTGGACATAAAACTCGAGCAGCGCATTAACCTGAAATTCCTAGTGAAATTAAAGAAATCGCCCATGGAATGTTTTCAAATGTTAAGGGAGGTGTTCCATGACAATGCTATGTCACGTGCACGAGTGTTTGAGTGGTACAAACGGTTTTCTGAAGGTCGGGAAGAGGTTGAAGATGATTAACGTTCCGGACAACCTGTGACTGTCAGAAGTGTAGGAAACGTCCAGAAAGTCAACAGAATTGTGCAGAAAGACTGTCGTCAAGACTAAAGACGTCCTAATCAAGCTAAGGGAAAGAGTAAGGAAGAAAAGACCAGATGCATGGAAGAAAGGCTTATGGATTCTTCACCAAGACAACGCACCAGCCCACAACGCCCTGTCTGTGAAGCAGTGTTTAGCTGACAAGTGCATTCCTGTGCTAGAACATCCTCCATATTTGCCTGATCTTGCTCCATGTGACTTATCTCTTCCCAAAAGTGGAAAGTGTATTGAAGGGAACACATTTTCAATCTGTGGAACACATGAAAGTAAAAATGGCAGAGTTGTTGCGCAGGGTAACAAAAGATGGCCTACAGCATTGCTTCGAACAGTGGAAGGCACGTATGCAACGGTGTATAGATAAGGGAGGGGAGTATGTTGAAGGGGCTAAAGTGTATTGTAATTTTGTTTGCAATAAATCACATTTTTCACATCAGTCTCGTTATTTAAATCCTTCCCGCGGGTTGCGTGTTAAAGCGTACTGGAGTCGCACATTGTCTCCCGCGGGTTGCATAGTAAAGCGCACTCGACTTTCAAACCGACTTCCTCTGCCATGTGTCTGATAAACGTACAACTTTTTGGAAACAGTGAATTCCCTACGCTTCCTAGATACAGCTGGCATGCATGGAATCCTAAAATAAAGTGTTCTTTTATACGTTTTCTTAGATAGAACAGGCAGTTGACTGAATGTAAACACATTGCAGCAACATGGCTACTCATAACCAGTTGAGTACGGAGGATATTTGTTACAAATTAGATCAATATATTGACAAATGCAATGGTAGTGTGAAGTTGTAGGTATGATAATAAAAATGGTATGGGAAGCAGCTGGGACATGATATGAATCTGAGGGAAATCAAAATATGGCACAGGACAGGAAATGTTCATTCAGGTACCGTCTCCCATTAAAATATTAGGCCTACTGTACAAAACATAATTATCAGATTTAATTCTCCAGTTAATTCTGTTTCGGACTACGAGCCTCTACTTAATTACTTAATATTCCAACTAATGTCAATTTATCTTCAAATCCCATTCAGTGAAATATTGTTTATAATTTGTATGTCCAAGAGGAAGTATGATTTCCTATCTAAATATCTTCATCCGACTGACCCCGAAAATGAAATAAATTGGGAGATTCCGGGTGAATTCCTGTGTTCTCTGCAGTACCATGAAAATAAGAGCCCCATCAGGTCCAGCAATTCAGACTGACTTCAAGAACAAGCAATTTAACATTATGCACCATATTGGATGCTTCTTGATGTATCATTCTGAACGGGGTGGGGTGTCCTGCGTGTAATTAGGTGAGCTCATTGTATCATTTTAGAATTTAGTGTATTTTCCATTGTTACAAAATTTGACGGCGATATCTTAAGTGGTTTTTGCAGAATACATTATTTAATGAAGGTACTCCACAACTATACCTGACAAGCAAATTATTACTCTAGGTTTCGCCAGACAGTGAGTCACAGATAGTCCGCGGGAAAGGGTTAATTGCCGCACTTCGTAATTTGAGATTACTTAGTTTTACGTTAAACTGATTCCTTGTAGCAGCCCAGATTGTCTGGAAAGTAACTGGTCCTTTCAAATACGAGGGTGAGTCAATAAATAAGTCGCAAAACTGAATTGAGGCAAAAATAATCAAAGTAACTTTCTGACATTTATTTCACTTTTCCACATTCACACTGTACATTCAGGCACTTATCCCATCTCTTTACAAGTCCTTGAAAGCCAGCAGCAAAGAAGTCCTTTGGTTGCTGTCGCAGCCAACGTTTAACCTCATAGATTACGGCATCATCTGTATCAAAATAACGGCCACCCAAATGATTTTTTAGGGGCCCAAACAGATGACAATCACTGGGGGCTAAGTCAGGACTGTGCGGTGGATGTTCCAAGCACTCCCCATCTCTGATTCTTTTTCTTCCATGGTTAAACTTCTGGATCCAATTGAACACAGCTTTCCATGAGAAACAGTTTTCACCATAGACGGGATGCATTTCGCAATGCACTTCTTCTGTGGACAGTCCTTTGACCCACAAAAACCGCACAACTGCACGCTGTTGTTCTCATATACAGTCATGCAACATATGTGCCATCATACACTAACAGCCTCTGACTGACTGAGTGTTTGCGAGATGTCGTACGACAAGCATTACATATGCTGCCATCTGCTGGCAAAACTTGCGTGCGTAATTTCAAATGGTATAAGGCACACACACAAGTTTGCGACTTATTGACTCACCCTCGTATTAAAAGAAAATTATAACTGTATGTATTTACGTCTGACACTATTGATACGATACACGATTCCAACTGTCACTGGGAGTGTCACCAATCAGCCTAGGGCCACTGAAAACCATGGAATCAACACTCCTCACGGTCATTCTGGACATTTTCTTTTTTCACCTCTTCTGAACCCCAAAGCTGAACTTGGACTTAAATGGCATCCACAGCATCACAATTCATCTCGGTGAACCTTAAACTCTGAATTCAACACCAATATTGGTAGTTTTTGATTACATCTCCTCTCCTAGGGGTGCCAGGGATGTCTTACCTCCCACAGTATTTTGCTGATAGTAAGTCATATGTGTACTAAGTTCAGTCAAGAGGTACATTGAAACACACATACATACATCCATAATCTCTTTCATTTTGGACATTCTTTTTCACCCCTTCACAAGCTCCATTCTGACTGGGGCTGAACTATGACTTGAACGGCATTCAGACTGTCACAGTTTATCTCGGTGATTCTGAAAACTATGGATTCGACACTAATATAGGTGCTACGAGTGTCTTACCCCACAGTCGTTTTTCCAGATAGTAAGTCGTGTGCCAAGTTTGGTTGAGACCTATGCTGGAATGTACACACATTCATTCAATCTTGATCATTTTGGACATTTTCTTTTTCACCCCTTCTCACCCCCGTGCTGATGGGGCCGAACTTAGACTTAATGACATGCTAAGTGTCACTGTTCATCTTAGTGACCCCTAAAACTATGGATTCAACACTATTTTCAATTATTTTTATATGCCTTCCCCCTCCTCCACACCTCCACCCATAGGGGTAGCTTACCCCCACAGTGTTCTTTTCCAGATGGCAAGTCTTATATGCAGCAAAATTTCTCTTTGCAGACATTTATGCACATACCTACTTCAAACACCAGGCCTTGAGCTGATGTTACCATGGTTACGGCCAATCAATTTGTCTGATTCCCAGAGCAGGGATAGTGTGGAGCCAACATCTCTCTGTAATGGTTTTAAGGCCTTAAAACATAGTCTTAGGTCCTGTAGGGATTTACCGAGTCTTGTTCTTCTTGTCTGTCTCCATAACGGTTAGTTTTAGGGCCTTAAGATATGGTTTTTGGTCCTGTAGGAACTTGCCGCGTTTTGTTCTTCGTGTCACAAAACATAGAATTAACTTAGTCTCGTCCTCGTATGACAAATTTGATATTTCGCCAACGGATGGAATGGATAGAGTTGTTAAAATTTCTTATATATGGGGTTACCGGCAGGGTCCTAAAAGGTAGGTATACAAAATTTGGCATAGATGCGTACAACGGTGTGGATTAGTATAAGGAACAGACGGACAAATAATAATGTTATTTGCTTTACGCCCCACTAACTACTTTTATGTTTTTCGGAGACGCTGAGGTGCGGGAATTTAGTCCCACAGGAGTTTTTACATGCTAGTAAAACTACCGACATGATGCTGACGTATTTGAGCATCTTCAAATATCACTGGACTGAGCCAGGATCAAACCTGCTAAGTTGGGGTCAGAAGGCCAGAGCCTCAACCGACTGAGCCACTCAGCCCGGCAACAGATGGGCAGATAGACAGACATTCATTCTGCTTTACATATATATATATATATATATATATATAATGACCACACCTTAATCAAGATTCTTACTGAACTCCACCTCTTAACCCATCCCAACAGAATGGCAATTTTTACAGCATTCAAATTCTGACAATGAATTTGATTAGAAGTGAATTTTTCCACATACTGGCTACATATAATTTGGCTCCATTATTTTAGTAAAACACTGTGAGAAGCAAGAGTTTAATGATTGTGCTGAATGTCACATTTTTCCCATCTGCATCTTATTCCAACATAACTATACACCACCACAAATTACAGCACTGATATAGGCAATTAGTTGGATGAACATCTCTCTCAGCAGTCAATCAGGTACCAAGGACAAAATCAAGAATACTTTGTCACATATTACACTAATGGACTCTTTTCTCCAGGCTGTTATAAAATATCTGTATTATGCAAAGGAATTCCGGAGAGATGAGGACCTGAAAGTGAAAACTGTCAGTAGCTGTTCATGGATGATATTTATTTTACATTATATGATACTCTATGCAGAGGAGGAAGAAAGAGGCCCTAAAAGAGTGGGGAAAGGGTTTAATTATCCCAATATTTAAAAAAGGCGATAAAAAGGAATGCAATAACTACAAAGAGATCACCCTTATTGCCCATGTAGCTAAGATATTTGAGAGAGTATTGGAAGGAAGACTGAGAAGGAAGCTAGAAGGAGAAATGGAAGAAGCAGTCTGGTTTTAGGTAAGACAGATCAATGTTTGACCTGATCTTTACATTAAGACATGATGGAGAAAAGATGGGAGTTTGGAAGACATAGTGATGACATTTATTGACATTGAAAAGGCTTGTGACAGTGTGCCCAGACAGTTGGTATGGGATACATTAAGGAAAAAACAAGTTAACAGAGTGGAAGTTCAAATGATGAAAGCTATGTACAAAAATTTTGTTAGTAGTGTGAAGACTAGTTTTTTTTTTTTTTTTGCTACGGGCTTTACGTCGCACCGACACACATAGGTCTTATGGCGAAAAAGAAGACTAGTTTAGGAAAAACAAAATGGTTTAAAGTTGAAACTGGTCTCCAACAGGGAAGTATACTATCCCCCATACTATTCACCGTAGCAAAGGATGAAATTCATAAGAACATTAAACAGAGATTGGGAAGACAGGCAACAAAAGCAATGTTGCTTGCAGTTGAACAGAAGGCCTGTAGAGATTTCAGACGAATTAAGAGAACACTGCGTTCAGAACAAATGAAGAAGTACTGGGCAGATAAGAAGAATCAAACAGTATAACCTTCAAAGAAAATGTGTACACAGAAGACAAGTGGTCCAATGTGGCCCATAAAGGTAATAATAAACATTAGATCATTAGAATGTGTCTCGTACATACATGCCACGATTGTATTTCAATTCATGTTTTTTTTTTTTTCTAGTTGCTTTACGTCGCACCGACACAGATAGGTCTTATGGCGGCGATGGGACAGGAAAGGGCTAGGAGTGGGAAGGAAGCGGCTGTGGCCTTAATTAAGGTACAGCCCCAGCATTTGCCTGGTGTGAAAATGGGAAACCACGGAAAACCATTTTCAGGGCTGCCGACAGTGGGATTCGAACCTATCTCCCGAATACTGGATACTGGCCGCACTTAAGCGACTGCAGCTATCGAGCTCGGTTAATTCATGTTTCATAGTCATACCAACAGCTGATGTTTTATCAATATGTTCTGATATGTTTTGAATGTGTTTTTTTCTTTTGCTATTTTGCTTCACGTCGCACCAACACAGATAGGTCTTATGGCGACGATGGGACAGGAAAGGCCTAGGAGTTGGAAGGAAGCAGCCATGGCCTTAATTAAGGTACAGCCCCAGCATTTGCCTGGTGTGAAAATGGGAAACCACAGAAAACCATCTTCAGGGCTGCCGATAGTGGGATTCGAACCTACTATCTCCCGGATGCAAGCTCACAGCCGCGTGCCTCTACGCACACGGCCAACTCGCCCGGTGTTGAATATGTTACCATGTTCACAGTTGGCCAACAACAATAATTCAGAATGTATATACATCGTATTACTGTATGTGCTTTTCCATTTTGGTTCTAGGTTAAGTTTAACGGCTGATGATAACGCAACTGTCAGGTTGAAACTAGTCCCATTTGTACATGTATATAACACAGTAGTTTGTAGAACAATTTGGTACTGATTAGGTGGATCTAAAACCCTTGCCATAGATGTCCAACATCAATACAGAACATGAAACTAATCTACTTTGATACCCCTTGTACAGGTCATTATATTCTCATGCCGCATCACTCTTTAGCAATTCATTCATGCGATTTAGTGCGTTTTCCATATCTTTTTCATTTTCAGTTCTTAGTGCTATCTCATCTGCAATTAATAAACATTAGACCGTGTCTCTTTGTACGTACTGTATAGTTAACATGTATGCCATGATTGTTGGTAGCTAAAAATTATTTTATGGCTTCTTCTACATAGATGTTAAATAATAATGCCAATAATCCATATCCTTGTCTTATGGCAGAGTATTCTTCTGTCCATGTAGTCTACATTCAGCTTTCTTAGGATATCAAACAATACATTCCAGTTTACGTTATCAAAGGCTTTCTCTATATCAATGAAAGCAATTATCATTTGTCTGCCTATTTCTAGAGCTTTTTTGATAATGACTCAGACTAAGAATGGCTTTTGTGAGTGCCTTTTGCCCTTCCTAAATCAAAACTGTTCTTTTAAATTTTATCGTATATCTTCCTCTCTATCCAGTGGTAATAATTCAAGTTATGATTTTAGAGGCATGCGAGAGGAGGCTCAACATTCTATGATCTTTACACATTTGAGCTGTATGCTTTTTTTTGGGATAGGAATAAGGATAGTTTGCTCAAATCTTTTGGAATTCCTCCTGTAGTGTACATTTCATTTATTAGCTTGTATAGTTTGTTTTTGGCTTTGTCTCTTAGGGCCTGTAAGATCTCTGCAGGGATTTCCTCTGGTCCTTGAAGCCTTTATGTGTCAATCTCTTGAGTACCACATCAAATTCTTCTCTGAGTATTGGTGGTCCTAGCTCATCAACTTCTACTTGGTCCTCACTTTCGAGGCCATATGAATCAATAATTCCTTGGTAGAGTTCTTCTGTGTACTCCTTCCAACGTAGCACTACCTAATTTCCTTCAGTTACGGCTTCACCATTCTTACTCTGTATGATGTTCATGTTCTTTCTTGCTCCAAATTGTTTTTGCATCTCGGTGTATGCTCTCTCACTATAACTTTTCATCATATTTTCATCTATGTCTTTGCACTTCTTTTCATACCATTCTTCTTTTATTCTCCTTGTTTCTGTTTATCTTGTTCTTTAGTCTTGCATATTCTCTCTGGTTTCCTCTCGCTTTGCACTTCCTACGTTTTTCCATTAACTCCAGTATATCTCCATGATCGAAGGTTACACTGCCTTTTCCAATCTTCCAAAGCATGCATCGGCCACTTGAGTTATTTCCTCTTTTTTTTTTGTCCCATTTCTCCTGAACACAACTTCCTGACATCTTCTTGAGGTCAATTTTTTCATCATTTTTTTCTCTCTATTCATTTAAAGCCTGCTCATCATTTTCTACCCTACTAATGTTCCATCTTTTATATGGTTATTTTATAAACTTTCTTCTAAAATGCAGTTGGCTCTTCATTAATACCAGATTGTGGTCCGTGTCCACATCTGCAATTGGACTGCTCCTACATGATTTAGCTTGGTTACAATAGCAGTCTTTTACCATTATATAATCTATCTGGTATCTGTCACCATTACCTGGCATGGTTCAGGTGTATCATCACATTTTTGGTTGTTCCAAGAATGTACTTGCAATCACCAACATATGACTTTTGCAGAACTCAAATTAACCTGGCACCTCTTTCATTCCTGTTTCCATACAGTTGCTGACTCTACCATTATCTTTAACTTTCATTAATACTTCTTCCAGCTGTCCATGTATACCTTTGACTATCATCAGAGTCTCCAGATGTGGGCAAGTAAGTCTGGATTAACACTGTATCCTTAGGCTTTGTCTTTAGTGTGATCATGATAATCTTTTCGCTAAATCCCCATATGCTCTGGACTGTATATGTATGGAAGCAACACCTCCCGTTCCTTTTACATCACCAGAATATGTAATTCTGTAGTCACTACTCCAGAAATCTCCACTTGCTGGCCATCTCATTTCACTTAGCCCTACTACGCCAATCTCGACCCTATCCATCTCCTTCGCATTTTCCAGCTTTCCAGTCCTTTTAAGCGATTGAACATTCCATGTTCCTATTCTAAAAACCTGATTATTGTTTGCATCTTTCTTACATTGTCCCTTCCGGAGATCCAAGTTGGGAACTATTTTACCTTCGGTATCATGCATACTTATTCTTGGGATATCCTATGGGTCTTTCGTACAGCGGTTTCCTCTTGCCTTCTGCATCCTATGCCGTCCGCCATATAGTGGCTCTTCCACCTTTAGGGGTTGTTTCCCACCGCAAGAACAAGAGGGTGCCCCGGACCTCTACCCGCTCACCTGCCCTCCAAGGAGATCGTTGACATTTGGTGGAGGGGGATCACCTACACCGGTGATCATTCGGTCTGTGGTGTCATTTGTCATATATTATGCTGAACAACTACCAAAGGTGCTCCTTGATAGATGGGTTTAACTGCAGCTCTACTTGGCAATAAAAAGAATCCTTATCTACCAAATGTACAATACAGTCACACATATTCAGATGTAGTTACGTAACAACTAAATCACATTTATGAAATGGCAGCACTTTGAAGTTTGTGTGTCAATGGACCAAAAATGGCGCCCACATATCGGACATGAAGTATTGGGTTTACTGGACATATTTTAACATTGTGGGGCAGAGGTTATGCATTCGTTTGAACAAGTATTACTGAACCTGGAATGCAGACTTTTCTTTCGTGGTAGAGTAGTACATACAAATTTGATCACAATAGCCATTAATTTGAAAAACCAATATACTCCAATGAATACGTAAATTCTAATAAAAATCTTCTAGTTGCTAGTCAGGTAAGAAAAGTTTCGAACAAGAGGTTAGGGAAGTTCTTTGGCCATAACTACGAAGATAGCAACAGAGGTTATATGTAAACAACTATAAAACCCAATATAGAACACCTCTCTGTGACTAAAAAAACAAATACTACAAAATATCACTTTTTGCTATGCAGGTTGTAAAAAAAAATGCAATACATAAACCATTTCAACCATTAAAACAACATGGGAATCTTGAAATATGAATAAAAATTGGGAGCACAGGTAACTGTAGTGATTTGTCACATAACACCCTTCTGTCTAACACAGTAAACTAAAATTCTAACGACAAGTGAAGAAACGAGCTGGCAAGTGCAGTACTTCAGATTGTTCGCATCAAGTATGATGAACTTTCCAAATTGTGTATCCATGGAAATAAACACACAAATATCTAGTAGTTTATAAGTTATTCCAAGTGAATATAAACTTGTTACATCCACTTTGTGGTTGGGGGGTTTGAATGGGATTAGAAATCAACTTCCTTTATCCTATTCCCCAGGATCATTTTCGTCATTATCACCTACTCTATCATGAAACGGAGGAATAAAGTCTCCATCCGAATCAATATAATCCTCGTGATCACTTATAACACTAACAAATACAGCCAAATCATCAACTAAAAATCATATCTACTGCCCATCGCCAAAACTGAAGGAAAAGTGACAAACAAGTACCAATAGTGAAATAGTGATTGTATGCCAACCTTTGGATCCCAAGATTGCAGGTTCAAACCAGACAGCGGTAATCAGAAAAAAAGTCCATTCAGCACACACATTGTACATGGAACGTAAGAGACCTCTAGTGACACATTTGAGGTTTCCCAGACAAAATTACAGTAATTAAAACTTAGACACCATTCACCTAACAGAGTTCCCAGTTTCTCTGGTAGAGGAAATCAGAACAATGGAATTGACAAAGGCATAATTACCAATATTTTAACCTGAAACTTTCTCCACATATATGTATAAGTATATATATTGTACCGGTTACGACCTGTACATGAGTATTTTTTGAGTATAAATGACATTTAATTATCCCGCGTAATGTTCTGAACACGCCTGGTTTGTTTACCGTCAGCGGGGCAAGCAAGCGAGTGAAGGACAGCTGTGAGCTGTGACGTAGCCACAGGGGCTAGTTAGACCACCCGCCGGTCACAGCACGTGTTCCCAGCCTGGACTCGTATATTCTAGATTCCACGTCACATCTTCCAGATTGTACGATGGGGAAAATTTCATAACTCCCGTAATAATTACGCTAGCGGCTTGAGCGATATGTCATCTTGTTTGGGATCACCTGAACGTCGCAATGCCCGAGTTTGAAGTAAATCCATCGAGGGATTCAGGAGATATTCAGTCAAGCCGTATTGTGACGTAGACGTCCCGGATCGAATAAAAGGAGGGCCCACTGTAGCCTGTTCACTCACTTACAGCTGAGTAGTTAGCGTGGACACTCTCGCTGCTACTATCATCGTGTTGTGATAGTCCCGACGAGGAACTCTGTAATTTTCTAAGTATTCATAAAGTGAACTTGTATTTTCTTCGAGTGTGGGAGAACGAATTCTTCCAAGTATTCTCAAGTGGACTTGCAATATTTCGAGTGTTAAAGAACATTTTCTCTAAGTCTTCATAATTGAACTTACAATATTTATGGGTGTTCAAGACTGGAATTTTTCCAATTATTCATGGAATGGACTTGTATTATTTACGTGTGTTAAATTCATAATTGGACTTGTATTATTTACGTGTGTTAAAGAACAAATTCTTCATAAATTGAACCTGCAATACTTGCGAGTGTTAAGAGACTCATTCCTCTAATAAACAGCGATTTATAAACTTTGCCGGTGATGAACTCTAACTTCATTCAACGTCTTTAAAACATAAATTTAGGATCTCAAAGACTTGTACATTCGCCAGTGTTGATTCAAAGACTTATAAATTTCGCCAGTGATAGACTATAAATTTATTCATATGGATGGACTTGTGTTTTTCGTACATGTTCACTCAAAGACTTGTACATTCGCCAGTGTTGATTCAAAGACTTATAAATTTCGCCAGTGATAGACTGTAAATTTATTCATATGGATGGACTTGTGTTTTTCGTACATGTTCACTCAAGGACTTGTACATTCGTCAGTGTTGATTCAAAGACTTTATAAATTTCGCCAGTGATGAACTTTAAATCTATTCAGATTTTCACGTGGATGGACTTATGTTTTTCGTCCGTGTTCATTCAAAGACTTGTACCTTCGCCAGTGATGAACTTTAAATTTGGTCGTAGTTTCATGAGAAGGGACTTTGCTAGTGGTGAACTTTGAAAGTACTCATAATTCTCGTATACAGAGACATATCATTTTACGAGTGTTAAATTTTGGAAGTCTTGACGAATAATAACCAGCGACTTCGCTAATAGGTTAATCACCCAAGGTTTTCATGAACTCAGATTTATCAGTACTGCGAGTGACCTTGGAGAGATCAACCCTCTCAGTCATGTTGGACTGAGGTAATAAATGATCATCTGCAACATCACCTGGATCATCGGGGTTCAACCTGGGCCTCGAAAGTTCGAGGCATCTCTACCTTCTACCAACCCAGACAGTCCAGCTGCTTCTGTACGGAGTCCCTGGAATCTTCTGGAACGTGTTCCAACCTGCTCGGCTTGGTGAACTGGAGAATCCGAGCCATATTATAGGACTATGTGGAAGACAGCTTATATCTACCTGGAGGTGATGTGCAATTTCATGTCTTATATGAATAAACTCATGTTCAGTCAAAGTCAACATTTTCTTGTAGATAGGATCCTACCTCCTGTACCGAGCCCTAGCTACTAGTCACCCAGTTTTTGCCCTGAGAACTATATACTTGCTTACTTTAAAATATAATCTGAGAGTCGGGCTCCTTTACCGGTACAATATGTATGTCCGCCTCTAAGAACCATGTGACCTTGCCGCGGTGGGGAGGCTTGCGTGTCCCAATGACGCAGATAGCCGAGCCGCAGGTGCAACCATATCGGATGGGTACCTGTTGAGAGACCATACTAACGAATGGTTCATCAAAAAGGGGGTAGCAGCCTTTCGGAAGTTGCAAGGGTGGCAGTCTGGATGATTGATTGTTATGGCCTTGTAATAATACTCAACATGGCTTAGCTGTGTTGATACTGCTACACGGCTGAAAGCAACGGGAAACTACAGCCGTAACTAACTCCCGAGGACATGCAGCTCTTTCTGTATGAATGATGTACTGTTGATGGCTTCCTCCCGGGTAAAATATTCCGGAGGTAAATTAGCCCCCCAATCGGACCTCCGGGTGGGGACTACACAAGAGGGGGCGATCATCAGGAAGATGGATACTGACATTCTGCGAGTCGGAGTGTGGAATGTTCGAAGTTTGAATCGTTGTGGTAGGTTAGAGAATCTGAAAAGGGAGATGGATAGACTAAAGTTGGATGTAGTTGGTATAAGTGAAGTACGTTGGCAGGAAGAACAGGATTTCAGGTCAGGCGACTACCGAATTATCAACACGAAATCAAACAGGGGAAATGCAGGAGTTGGTTTAATAATGAATAAGAAAATAGGGCAGCGGGTAAGCTAGTACGACCAGCATAGTGAAAGAATTATTGTTGTCAAGATAGACACCAAACCAATGCCCACCACAATAGTGCAGGCCTATATGCCTACTAGTTCAGCGGATGACGAGGAAATCGAAAGAATATATGAAGAGATAGAAGATTTAATACAATATGTAAAAGGTGACGAGAATCTAATTGTGATGGGAGACTGGAATGCAGTGAAAGGCCAAGGAGAAGGTAATACAGTAGGAGAATTCGGATTGGGACAAAGGAACGAAAGAGGAACTCGGCTGGTTGAATTCTGCACTGATCATAGTTTAGTCCTTGCCAATACTTGGATCAAACACCACACACGACGGCCGTATACGTGGACGAGACCTGGAGACACTGGAAGATATCAAATAGACTTCATTATGATTCGGCAGAGATTCAGAAACAAGGTGTTGGATTGCAAAACTTTCCCAGGAGCAGACGTGGACTCTGACCACAACTTGTTGGTCATGAAATGCCATCTGAAGCTGAAGAAATTGAAGAAAGAAAAGAATGCAAAAAAAATGGGATCTAAACAAGATGAAAGAAAAGAGTGTGAGGGATTGTTTCAAGGAACATGTTGCAAAAGGAATAAATGAAAATGCTGAAGGAAACACAATAGAGGAAGGGTGGATAGTCATGAAAAATGAAGTCAGTAGGGCTGCTGAAGAGATGTTAGGAAGGAAGAAAACATAAACTAAGAATCAGTGGATAACTCAGGAGATACTAGACCTGATTGATGATCGACGAAAATACAAGAATGCTAGAAATGAAGAGGGCAGAAAAGAATACAGGCGATTAAAGAATCAAGTGGATAGAAAGTGCAAGGTAGGTACGGAAGAATGGCTAAAGGAGAAGTGCAAGGATGTCGAAGGTTGTAGGGTCCTAGGAAAGGTAGATGCTGCACACAGGAAAATCGAGGAAACCTTTGGAGAAAGGAAATCTAGGTGTATGAATATTAAGAGCTAAGATGGAAAGCCAATTCTAGGGAAAGAAGACAAAGCAAAAAGATGGGAAGAACATATCCAACAGTTGTATCAAAGTAAAGATGTAGACAATTTGGTTCTGGAACAAGAAGAGGCTGTTGATGCTGATGAACTGGGAGACCCCATTTGAGGTCAGAGTTTGACAGAGCTGTGAGAGACCTAAATAGGAACAAGGCACCTGGAATTGATGACATTCCTTCTGAATTAATTGACTGCCTTAGGAGAATGCAGCATGGCAAGGTTATTCCATTTAGTGTGTAAGATGTACGAGACAGGAGAAGTCGCATCCGATTTTCGGCAGAATATTGTTCTATCTATTCCCAAGAAAGCCGGTGCTGACAGGTGTGAAAAATCCGCAAGATTAGTTTAGTAACTCATGCCTGCAAAATTTTAACACGTATTATTTATAGAAGAATGTAAAAACAAGTTGAAGCTGAGTTGGGAGATCAATTTGGCTTCAGAAGAAATGTAGGAACACGTGAAGCAATCCTGACTTTACGTCTGATCTTAGAGGATTGAATCAAGAAGGACAAGCCCACGTATATGGCTTTTGAAATGTGGTGTTACAAAAGAATGCTGAGGGTGAGATGGATAGATCGAATCACGAATGAAGAGATATTGAATCGTATTGGTAAGAGATCAATTTGGCTAAATTTGTCAAGAAGAAGAAATCGAATGATAGGACACATCTTAAGACACCCAGACTTGTGCAGTTGGTTTTTGAAGGAAGTGTAGGTGGTAAGAACAGTAGGGGTAGACCAAGGTTTGAATATGACAAGCAGATTAGAGCAAATGTAGGATGCAGTAGTTACATAGAAATGAAAATAGCACAGGATAGGGTGGCATGGAGAGCTGCATCAAACCAGTCTATGGACTGATGACTCAAACAACAACATATATGTATGTATGTATGTATGTATGTATGTATGTATGTATAAGTATGTATTTACTACAGAATATTTTTTGCACGGGAATGAGTGAACATGTGGGCTCCCTGGAAACAAGAAACTTCATTCTTCCCTCAACAGAAATGAAAAACAAGACTGGATATATTCATGAAGTAATATTTTGAGATTATGCCATGTAATAAACTATATAAACATACTCAATGCGCGTTTCGAAAGGTATCTTGGCTTTCTTCATCAGGAGAAAACAGAAAACTGAAACACATCAATGGTTGGTAAGAGGAGGAGTGTCTGCTCTACAAGAGGAAATTAACATCTGGAGAACCACCTTTGAAAGCAACGGTTATTGCAAAACTTTGATCTGTACGGTTCTGTTAAGAAAAAAGATGTAAGAGGAAACACCTACCTTACATATGTAAAACGACAGATCGTATTGCGAAAATCTTACATAGACAATATACATGGAATTCAATAAAGATTAGGCTACTCCTATGACCAACTAAGGACAGTTTGCCTAAATTACAACAGCCAGGTACCTATGGAGTTCCCTGTATCAACACAGGCTCCAATCTTCAGACCGTAATATAAAAAGAAACATGGCGGCCGAAGTAGCCAGATAGCTGGGATTGGCTAACGCAAAAATATCATGTACAATGGCAGTAATTTTATCATGATAAATGTAACATCATAGGGAAAATCTCTTTTTCACATATGGAAAACGCACCACATATAATCAACTAGAATCACATATATTCTACTAGAAAAGAGAAAAACAAGCTGATTATTTAGAAATTTCATTGAGTCAAACAACGTTTTCTCTTATTGGACTTCACTGGATAGATGAAAATGCATTATAAACTGTTAAAATGATATTTATATCATCATTTTGAATGTTTCTAAATAAATTCCTCAATTTATTTGCTCTCGTGAAAATATGAAAATAATTTGTTGCCTTACTTTTGAAAATACTTGAAAAAAGGCTAAGGAAAATAATAGAACCACAACTACAGGAAGAACAATATGGATTCAGAGAACACCGATCAACTACCGATCTCATATTTGCACTTAGAATACTGTTAGAAAAGCATTGGGAGAAGGGCAAAGACTTAACACTAGTGTTTATGGATCTCGAAAAAGCATTTGATAGTGTTCCAAGGACGACTATATGGGAATGTTTAAGAAAGAAGAATGTACCCAAAGGGCTTATCCAGAAAGTTAAAATGCTTTACGAAGACTGCTGCAGTTGCGTACAGATAGGAAACGGTAATTCTGATTGGTTCCAAACCACTACAGGAGTGCAACAAGGCAGTACCCTTTCACCATTACTTTTTATCACTGTCATGGATGAAGTCATGAAAGAAATTAAGCAGAAGAACAATATGGACATCAATGCATTTGCATTTGCAGATGATGTAGTAATTTGGGGAAATACAGAGAAGGAAGTCCAAGAGAGGCTGAACACCTGGAATGAACATTTGAAAGCACACGGATTAACAATAAATAAATCGAAAACTGTTACTATGTCTGTCAACAGGCAGAAGAAGAAAGGAAAAATAATGCTGGAAGGTACACAACTGGAAACAGTAGACCAATATAAATATCTTGGGTGCATCATTTCAAGTGATAACAGAATACAGCATGAAATTAACAACCGCATTCAAAAATCAGCTCAGTTTTACCATCAAGTTCGGAACCTTCTCTGGAACGAACAAGTTCCCTTAAGATCAAAGCAGATTCTATTCCAATCATACTTCACCCCCATAATAACATATAGCCTAGAAACCTGCACAACAACCCAACAAGTGGACAGCAAACTACAAGCCGCAGAAATGAAGTTCCTACGAACTATGGTACAGAAGACAAAAAGGGACAGGGTAAGGAATGAAAGAATAAGGGAGCAAGCTGGTGTGTACCCATCCCTGAATGAAAAAGTGACAAGGGCCCGTTTGAAATGGTTTGGCCATGTCAAACGAATGGACGATGGAAGGACAGCAAAACAATCGCTACACACAGTCGTGGCCGGAAAACGACCGGTAGGAAGACCTAGGAAGAGGTGGCTGGACCAAGTGAAAGAGGACATAGGAACAAGAGGAATCAGCTGGGATGTCGTCTTGAGAGAAGAGTGGTACATGGACAGACAGAAGTGGAGAGTGCTCGTAAACCACACCCGGGCAACTGGAGTGGAAAACTGATGATGATGATGATGACTTTTGAAATGGACCGAGCTCGATAGCTGCAGTTGCTTAAGTGCGGCCAGTATCCAGTATTCGGGAGATAGTAGGTTCGAACCCCACTGTCGGCAGCCCTGAAAATGGTTTTCCGTGGTTTCCCATTTTCACAACAGGCAAATGCTGGGGCTGTACCTTAATTAAGGCCATGGCCGCTTCCTTCCCAATCCTAGCCCTTTCCTGTCCCATCGTCGCCGTAAGACCTATCTGTGTCAGTGCGACGTAAAACAACTAGAAAAAAAACTTTCAAAGTGATGGACAATTTCTTATATTCAGCACCCAATAAAAGGGAAGTGCACCCGAAATAATAATGTTATTGGCTTTACGTCCCATTAACTACATTTTTACAGTTTTTGGAGCCGCCAAAGTGCTGGAATTTAGTCCTGCAGTAGTTCTTTTATGTGCCAGTAAATCTACCGGCATAAGTGCGAACATACTGTTGACATGGCATAGCAACACTCACACAATGATGGTACCGGTAACCTTAGTAATGAAACATTCAGACACTAAAGATATAACAGGTTTTTACCAATTAAAGAACAAGGGTGCAAAATCTCTTGACTATAAACATTGATATTTAACCACATGGATGAGCTTCAGTTCGGTGTAGTCTGCTTGATAACAGATAACCATAGCTTGAATCGGAAGATGTTGGTAGTGTAAAGCCCTGCGTTACAAACCCAGCTAAGCCCAACAAGTCACTATTTCTTCTGTGTAAAAGAATACAGAATTCTCCATCTGTCACATTTATAAGTTTTGTTACACTCCAAGCTCCAGCAAAACATTTCCACAGGCAAACAAAGATTATTGTAAAATACCCTTGCATCTAAATCACTCAAAACTTTAGAGTACACAGACACTGACAGAATATCACAATACAAATAATATTCTATCTAAATATTTTTTGAGGAACACGAATAGGTTCACCGTTTGGAATTGGAGAAAAGTCTTCCCTAACCTCAGACTTATTCTCAAAATAATGTAAGAACACTAGTTTTGTCATGGACTTCAAAATAATCACGATGTATATTCCTAATCCATTTCTCTCTTAATGTATTCTTCCGTAGAAAACGGAAGAATAGCTGTATGAGAGGCATTGCCATAGTTAGACTTAAACCTGGTTCAAAACATTATAAAAAACACATTCTCTTATTACTGCATATAATTACAGATCACAAGTGTCCACTGACTCACACAAATACACTCCCACACTTACATTTTATGAAGAAACTAACATTTATAGCAACTTTCATGAAATTACACCGACTACAATATGATAACAACAAACCAAAATAAACCTACAATTCCAACATGTCCGGCTATTTGATTTGCCATCTTTGAATGATCGAGAGTAGCATTAAGATTTGAGGATTGGAGTCTGTCTTGCCTGCACTTATAGCAAGGTTTATATTTGGCAGACTTCGAGAACGATATGTACTCGCATTAAGGAACATAAAAGGTGTATCAGACCCAACCATCCTGATAAATCAGCTGTTGCTGATCATGCTTTAAACACCTGGTCATGATGTCATGTTCCAAGGAGTTACCTGTATAAAACAATATCACCCCAGGATCATCAGGAGCGGTTGAAATACGTAAACACCAAATAATTTCAAACGTGATACAGGCTGCAACCTCAGTGAATCATGGCTACCTATTATCAGAACCATCAGAAAGTGATTCCTTATTGCTGCCATTCGTTGTCCCTAGCATGGGGCTAAAATGGCGTTCCAATTACATCTTAGGGCACCATTTTAAGTTCTTTGTTGCTTTCTTTTAGCAACCATTAATGCATTGTGTTTCAGTTTTCTGTTTTCTCCACATGAAGAAAGGCAAGGTACGATTTGAAACGCGCACTGAGCGTGTTTGTATAGTTTATTACATAGCATAATCTCAAAATATTACATCATGAATAGTTACACAGGCTGTGAAAGTCTAAATGATAAGACTGGATATAATCACACTAAAAACACGCAGTAAGGCGCCTTGTACAAATGATATACTTGCTCTGGGAAAACATTCTTTCTGATTATATTAAGATACATTTGATAAGCTACTAACTGGATTGACAGAAGGAAGTTCAGGTTTAGGAAAGGTTACTCCAGTGAGGCTCAACTTGAAGAATTCCAGTAAGATATAGTAGTTATTTTCATTTGAACAGGTCAAATGGGCTGTATTGCTATTGACCTATCCAAGGCTTTTGATAAGATATCAATCAATCAATACTGATATGCATTTAGGGCAGTCGCCCAGGTGGCAGATTCCCTATCTGTTCCTTTCCTAGCCTTTTCCTAAATGATTTCAAAGAAATTGGAAATTTATTGAACATCTCCCTTGGTAAGTTATCCCAATCCCTAACTCCCCTTCCTATAAATGAATATTTGCCCCAGTTTGTCCTCTTGAATTCCAACTTTATCTTCATAGATAATGGGTAGAGTACTGATGAAAATGAGAGCTATTAGACTAGACAAAATAGTGACTGAATGAGTGGCTTAATTTCTAGGAAAGAGATCTTGGAGAATTAGAGTAGTTGATCTTGTAGTAAGCTAGATGGAGGGTGGGTTCCCCGCAAGGTATGAAGTACAGATCTCGAATTGAAGATAAGGCTTTTTGTGGATGATGTTATACCTAGGTACTGTACAGAGTAATAAGTTACAGGATTGTGAGTGACTGCAAAAAGACCTCAATGAGGTTGTGAGATGGACAGCAGACAATCGCATGATAGTAAATGGGGTAAAAAGAAAGGTTGAAGTTCCACCAACAGGAAAAAGTCCTCTCGGTTTTAATCACAGCGTTGATGGAGTAAAAAAAGGAAATGGCGTATGGCTTTTAGCGCCGGGAGTGTCCGAGGACATGTTCAGCTCGCCAGGTATAGGTCTTTTGATTTGACTCCCATAGGCGACATGTACGTCTCCGTACCAGCGAAATTAACCAATGGTGGTTAAAATTCCCGACCATGCCGGGAATCGAACCCGGGGCTCCTCTGACCAAAGGCCAGCATGCTAACCATTTAGCCATGGAGCCAGATGTTGCTCGAGTGAAAATACCTCACAGGGATCACTGCAAGTACCTAGGTGTTACATCACATTAATGAAGTTGTAAATAAAGGTTACAGATCTCTTCATATGGTTATGAGGATATTTAGGTATTGTAGTAAGGAGGTAAAGGAGAGGACATAGAAGTCGCTGGTTAAGGTTCCAATTCGAATGCGGTTCCAGTGTATGGGAGTCTTACCAGGATTACTTAATTCAAGAAGTGGAAAAGTTCCACAGTAAGGCACCAGGGTTTGTTCTGGGCGATTTCTGACAAAAGAGAAGGGTTGGGGATATTTGGGTGTAAGGAGATGAGGTGCACGACTGAGCAGTATATTTCAAGCTGTCAGTGGAGAGGTGGTGTTTAATGACAGTAGACAAATAAGCTTGAACAGAAATTTAATAGTAAGAAGGATTATAATATGAAGATAAAGTTGGAACTCAAAGTGCGGCATACACGTCTTGTTTATAGGAAGAGGAATTAGAGATTTACCTATGGAGATGTTCGATAGATTTCAACTTCTTTGGAATCATTTAAGAAACGATTAGGCAAACAACTGATGAAGATTCTACCACCTCGGCGACAACATTAAATGCAGATTAGTGATGATTGATTGTTGCATGAATTTTAAGCACAAGTACGGAACGGCTATGTATTGGTGTTCACTAAGAGTTAAAATGATTTGCAATTTTCGACTTTCTATTATTATTCTCCTGTTTTGTCATACATGATATCAAATACAGTAGAGACAATACGCAACACTCTGCGAGATATCATGGGACAGCTATTAGAGGTCTCTAACGGATCGACCTGAAAACTACTGATTCTGTCATAAGAGCACGTGTATTTCTGTGTGAAGTTTTTGGTATTATTTATGCGTTTTCAGTGAGTTGACATAATTAAATAGTAGCGTGTGTCATTCCTTGATATCTCCTCTCAACATGAGGGGAAAGGCATGTGCTGTGTTTGGCTGCAGTAACTATGAAATAGAGAAGAATGCGCGGTCCTTCTTCTGTTTCTCTCGTGACAAGAAAATGTAAGTAATATTGTGTTTGCATATATATTCTTCTAGTGACAAAGATTTTTATAGTACTTCATAATCTTTTGACCTGCTCGACCCATATTTTTACTGGCTTAAAAAATAATAGGCATATTTTATTGTATAGTGCAACAGTTAACCTTCAATACCAATCTGGTGTTGTAGGTGTGATCTGTGGGTTTGATTTAATTCAGGAAAATACATATGCATATGTGTGTGGCTGGTTGTGTTCCAAGTTACCCCATTTGGAATGATGTAATGCGTTGTCAAGCACTGAAGAAAATATGGGTGATAAGAAATGTACATATTTTGTTGAAACAATATGATGCAAATTTGCTATACCCTTATGTAATGGCATTATGGCAAGTATTGCTTATTGGGAAAGTCTGAATGTTTTTGAGGCTAAATTTATAGATTTTCTTTCTGTTAGTAGGCTTCTAGTTAAAAGGAAAATTGTCCAGCTCTTAAATATAAATTCATTGAATCGTGTGTAAGGAATGTGCCGATATTTTTGTTAACAAGTGTTTTTAATATGATGACACAATGCTTTTAAATGAGAAAAAGGAAAAATCTAGCCGTGAACGTTCAGGCACGAATTCTAAAGCTAAAAAAGTAATGCATAAATGAAAGATCAAGCCCTTTCTCAGCAGTCCATTTCACATCTTGATTATATGTCTAATTTCAGTCTTTAAATAATAACCTGTTAAATAATTCATTTATCCAGAATTGCTTTAGCAACTTTGAAGTTAATATCTTAGTAACACTTTCTTTCTAGATGTAATATATTCATCTATTCCCGTATATACATTTCCATTGATATTTGAATTTAGCGCAAATTTTCAGGTCAAGCAACTAGGAGCGCAATTTGGGACTTTGTCTCCCATTTTAACAAGGCTAAATCCGGAAGTGTCGCATATCTACTGTATTTGATTATATTTAGCTATAATTTGAGTTATTTATTACTTTATCAACAGCTGTTTTTAGAAAATAAATTACACTAATAGCTTTAAATTCCTGAGAGATCGTTTTTATGATTTATAGCAAGTTATTAATACAAATGAACTCCATGTCACCAACATAACCTATCAGCAACAGTACAACAGTCAGTTTCATATACTACAACATGATGTACCACAGACCAAATTCCCTGAACACATATTTACTGAAATATTAAATTTACAAGTAAAACAGACATAATACCAAAACAACGAACAAACAAGCAGTATGGAGGAAAGTAACTTCTTATAACTGCAATATCAAAGCACCACAGCTGTAACATAGCCTTCATGGCATAAGCTTCTCACAACACTTCAAATGTGAATAAGTTTCTTGTGAACTCTTACACTAGCAAGAAAACACTTTCCTTCATGTAGTAATTCTCAAAATCAAACACACAAGGAAGACTACAATTTTGCAGGATGTCCTTAAATGTTTATAAAACTATGAAATTAATTTTGTAAAAGTTAAAAACATTATGCTCTCTTCAATGAAAGGTAGTGGCAGCACAGCATGAGAGAGAGGATAAGAAACGAGAGGGACAGGCATGTAGTCGTAAAATACCCAAAGCATTTAGGCTAGTAGTCTATGTTAGAGGAGATAATAATAATGTAATTGGTTTTATACAGTAGTGAAGGCAAGGTTTCACAAAAAAGTTCTAGAGAAATAATTTTATTCAAATTTAACCCTTTAAGAGCTAAGCATTTCCAGATACATAAACACACCAGTGCTGAGTTAATTTCACACCATTTAGCAAGACAATAAAGGCTTAGTTACATTCCTTTGTAAACAACATTATTTTATTTCTTTCATTAAAAATATTAGCTTCCCTTTCCTGTCTTGAGTTTGACTGTCATAAAAACATTTAAAGTCCAAGGGACACATCACACAGTATTTACAAGACATGCTTGTACTCTATATACACACATTCCCAGTTGTGTGGCATGTTGCATGTCAACAAGAACTTGCACAGAGAATGGTCTGATCTGGCAAGACCAGCATACTCTCAGACACTACCATCTCAATTTGAATTATTCATTTTTCGAAAAGATTACGTAAACTATATTCAGTTTTGTGTGTTAAGTTGATTTTATTGTGTAACAGCTTTTAATAGCTTAATGACAGAATCCATTTTTTTTAATTTACAGCAATTTAACCATGAACTGGATCTAATATTTCATCTCAACGAGGACGAACATATTGGTATCCTATGTACGTATGTATTGTACTACACTCTTATATTATTTTTACATGCTTAAAACATTTGTAATACCATAGATCAGGGGCCAGCAAGCTTTTTTTCTTTTTTTTACACTCTGCGGGTCAAGAGACAAACGCAAGGATTTTCTAGGTAGATCTGCTTAAAATAACAATAAAAAGAAGTTTTCACAAATTTAATTATAAAAATGTAACATAATACAAATACTTAGTAGACTACAATTATTATTTGAAACACAGCTTTACGAATGAGATTAATTATTATTTTTTGAACATTTCACCAAACAGGGGATCAAAGTTAGTATTCCCTATCATCGGAATAGACTGCAAATGTCTGTTAATGCTGACCTGAATTGAGATTTTACATATTTCATCTTTGAAAATGTCTTCACACAGGTAGGTACTATCAAAAAGAGATAAATACCTAAGAAAATTATCGTAGTTCATCATATTCATCACTTGGAAGATGCTTATAGAATGCTGTTAGATTCTCCTCTTGGAATTTCCCTTCTAGCATGCTATCACACTGCAGATTATTCACTTCCAATTGAAGGTTACATGGAAGTTACTCAATTGCACAGTCAAATGGATTTTGAAATATTGAAATGTACTCAGTACTTGCATCAAGATCTGATAAATGTTGCTGGAACCATTGTTTGAGTTCAGAAAATATATCCCTAGTACATCTGTGTGTGAATGGATATTTCACTTCTTTTAATTTTTTACAGTGTGGGAAATGCATGAAGCAGTGCAACACAATTTGCGACTCGATCAAAGCCAGTTGTCGACAAATAACTTTACTGCAGTATTAGTGTCACATATTAGCTTAGTTTTGCCTCATAGTTTCAAGTTGAATCCAAAGAAATCCTATTATATCACCAGCCATAGCTTATTTCCAAAGTCATTCAGTGCTCAAAAATAATGGTTGAGAGGGATTTTTATAGTTGAGAAAAATTTCCAATCTCTGTTCAGAGTTCAAAAAATCTTGATAAAACACCACTGCTGAGATTTCTAACTACTGTATGGTAGGACAAGTAAAGATTTTCAGCTTCCACTTCTGACAAAAAATCATGGAACTGACAATGGTTCAGTCACAAGAACAAATGAAGTTCACCATTGGCACAACTAGTTCAAAAACACACAAATTCAGATATTCCCCACAAACCATAGACTTAACTGACATGAGGAAAAGCGTGTCAGGCACAGACAATCTAGTGCATAACAAAGTATCAACGCGAAGATCCATGGTAGGTCTAGCAAGCCAGGTAGTGTCTTCGAATTGCTTTCAACAATCAAACGAGCCTTGGTTGGAGATAAAAAATAATACCAAAATTGACAAAGTCTTCAAGCAGATTTGGCAGGTATGACAGCCAACATGGCTCCGATGAAAGACAGATATGTCCGAAGAACAATGTAAGAATTGGGACTACGAATATTTCGACCTTGACTGGAAAAACTGAAGAACTTATCGATATGATGAAGAGGAAAAATCTATCCATATTGGGAATGAGTGAAACAATATGGAGAAAGGCAGGTAGCAAGATTCTCAGAGATGGCTACAAATTAGGATGGACTGGACACGAGGAAGAGGAAGAGCTTCCCTGACAACAAAACACATGGGCGCCATTACTGAAGTAGCCTATAAGAATGATAGGATCATTAAATTATCTATGCAGCTGGAGTCCACAAATTACATGGCAGTGCAGGTATATGCACCACAGGTTGGATGTAGTGCTCAAGAGAAGGAACAATTCTGTCAAGAGCTAGAAGATATAATTGATGAAGAAAATGTCATCATCATTGGGAACTTAAATGCACAAGTTGCGACAGAGATTTTGTTATGAGGAAATCAGTGGACCACATCGGTTTGGGAACAGAAATGCAGAAGGTGAACAACTGCTTGATTTGTGCAGAAGAAATGGATTGATCATCAAAAATACCTTCTTCCAAAAACAAGACAGCCACAAGATAACAAGATATAGCTGGGATGGAAAACATAAGTCATTGACAATATCATCACTAACAAAGGAGGAGGGAAATATGTCACTGATGTCTAAGTTATCCCTAGTGAGAGTGTGGACAGTGATCATAGATTATTGATTGAAGACCTAAATCATATGACCAACACAAACCCGAAGAAAAGAAAAAGAAAATGTAAAGTGAAGACTTGGAAATTAGAAGAAGGCAAGCTAAATGAAGAAAATAAAATAAGGATAGAGAGACACTTGCCAAAATGGGAAATGAATACAGTAGAAGAAGAATGGAAAATGTTTTAAGTTAGTTTGGTGGGTGAAGCTAAAGACCTAGGTGGAGTAACAGGATCGACCATGAAAGAAAAAGAGACACTTTGGTGGATTGATAAGAATCAGATTGGCTATAAAAGAGAGAAATTGGGCAATAAAGATGCTAGACAAAGAAAAGCAAAGAGATGCACAAGATCCAGGTGGCCAAGAAATGACTAAACTACAGGAACTCTACAGGGCAAAAAAAAACTTACAGCTAAGAGGATAATAAGAGAAAGAGAAAAAAAGGAATGAGTTTGTGGAAAAGTTGGAAGAGGACAGCAGAGGAAACAAGAAACTACTTTACAGAGTAATTAAAAATGAGCAAAATAACCTAGAAGACATCAAGGTAATAGAGAAGGACAATGGATCAGTAGTTTCTTTTTTTTTTGCTAGGGGCTTTACGTCGCACCAACACAGATAGGTCTTATGGCGACGATGGGATAGGAAAGGCCTAGGAGTTGAAAGGAAGCGGCCGTGGCCTTAATTAAGGTACAGCCCCAGCATTTGCCTGGTGTGAAAATGGGAAACCACGGAAAACCATTTTCAGGGCTGCCAATAGTGGGATTCGAACCTACTATCTCCCGGATGCAAGCTCACAGCCGCGCGCCTCTACGCGCACGGCCAAGGATCAGTAGTACAAGAGGAAGATGGAATCAGGAGAGAATTCAAGACCTTCTCTGACAAGCTCCTGAATGGAGAGGCATCAAATGTAATTCAAAACAGGAAAAAGTGAAGAGCCCAGTAAAAATATGGAGCCACCAATCACATTGCTGGATACTGTACCAGTAAAATAGCCCGACTTTATGAATTAACATTAAAGTTAGCACGAAGTAGGTCTCAGGGCAATTCTGGGTGGTTTCTAGTTAGGGCTTGGTACAGGAGGCAGGGTCCTATCTACAAGAAAAATTGTAAATAGATTGAATAATAGTTTTTTATTCAGAAAATGCATTTCAAAGTGCACATCACCTTACTGTTGATAGTCGCTTTCTTCAACATCGCCTTTTGATGACCCGTGCTCCCAGTTCACCATGCTGAACAGGGCTGAAAAGGGCTGGAACACGGTCTAGAAGTTGCCAATATTACGTTGAGATAAGGCCGGAACACCCAGGTTGGTTTGATATGGGTTTGAGTCTCGAACTTTCGACGTTCTGGACGTTCTCTGACAATGCTGCGGGGTAATCACTCGTCACATAACTTATATGAGTGTCCAGAATTACACAGTCCCCAGACACTTTGGTTTAACAGCACAGTTTCTTTTAATATGGTTGAGATATGCCGTTGAATTCACTCTTAATCTTGTAGATAGAATTTAAAAGTTCACTTAAGATGAAGATGCGGGTAGCATCGAAATTGGAAGAAAATAAAACACAGCTCATGAATAGAAATAATGAAACTGAAAATATTGTTCATGCACCTGGCACAGTTCGTGTGATTTTCCACTGAATAAAGTAGCACTTGACATTGATAGAAATGTATGACTGCTCTAGAGTTTATCAAAGACACTGCTCTCAGTCATGAAATAACATTAAACACTTTAACGAAGAAATAAGGTTGAAATGAAAAACACAGTTCGTTGTTAGATGCACTTGACATTAAATAAAATATGTGACTGTTCGAGAGTTTATCAAAGACACTGCTGTCAGTCACACACTGTTCAGAAGAAATAATACACAATTTTGTTTGAACTGGATAAAGAACACAGTTTGAGCTCAGAGTGAAACCTTGGTGTCGTATCACACAATTATGGTAATCACTTTCATTAACACTCTTGTGAAAGTTCAAACACTTTCATAAACACTCTAAATCCCAATGAAATGATGCTGACTGAGATTTAACAAAATTACACAGTTAATAGTATAACTAGTAGTGTCACATTGAAATTAATTATGTGTTTGTTCAGCGATAAAGTTCTGCTGACTGATATTTAAAAAGAAATATCACAGTTCCTAGTATATCGCCGTAGTGCCACATTGAAATTAATTATGCTTGTTCAGATGCTAAGTTTCACACAGGCAACGTGGTAATAAACTCAGTTCTACAAGAACAAAAGTAAGTTGCACCGAGAATTTTCTACAATCCGCAAAGAATATAAGTGCGACTTCACTGTTGTCACCTAAAGTCCAATACACGACTTGTCATAATCAAAGTTCCAATATGTGCACAGATTATAAGTTCAACTTGATTGATAGACTCAATGTCCATTATAAAGGCTATGTTATACATTAGAGTTCACATGCGCACAATTGATAAGTTCAAAACGACTGTCAGAGTTTAAGTCCCACATGAAGACTTTGAATATTCGAAGGTAGACTCTGTCAGCACTTCCACGAACACTACAACGTAGAGAGTCAGGCTAAACACCCAGCTATGACTGTCTGATCTGGGTAAAGTGAGCTCTCTTTATATTCAGTTCGGGGCTCCTACGTCGTCATATAACGTGATCTCTTTGAGGCTGATTATCTTGCGAATCCCTCGACGGATTTTCTTGAGATTCACAATTTGAGACGTTTATGTTATCCCCTTCAAAATGACGTATCACTCAAGTCGCTGTGTTTACTATTAGAGAAGTTTTGAAATTTTTTCAATGGAATGTTCACGAAGGCGTGACGTTCATATCCAGAAAATGCCAGGCCATGCAGGCTACACGTGGTGTCAGGCGGATAGTCTAGCTTGTCCCTGCAGCTACGTCACACACACAGCTGTCGCTGGCTCGCCTGTTCGGTCCTCCGAACATAAACAAACCAAGTTCGCTTTGAACATCTTGCGTGATGATGAAGTACAATTAATAGTCAAGAAATACGGCATGTACAGGTCGTAACCGGTACAATACAGAGAAGAGCCTTAAAAGTATGAAGAAGGGGAAAGCAGGAATGGATGAGTTAAGTGTGGACATGTTGAGAGCAGGAGGAACCCCAGCAATCCAATGGCTACATAGACTCCTAAATGTAGTATGGCAGCAAAATACCATCCCAGAAGATTAACTGTACCTATATTCAAGAAAGGCAGCAGATGGAAACGTACCAACTACCGTGGCATCACTCTACTCTCTCATGGACTAAAAATTCTGGGGAAAATTATAGAGGATAGATTATGAGAAATTGTAGAACCACTTCAGAAGAGGAACAATATGGTCTTAGGCCTGGAAGTTCAACAACAGATCTTGTATTTGCTGTCAGGATGCTAATGGAAAAACATTGGGAAAAAGAAGCTTTTATATCTACTGTTCCTTGACATTGAAAAGGCCTATGACAGCATACCAACGGAGCTTATTTGGGAGAGCCTGAGAAAGCTCAGAGTTTGAGACAGTCTAATTTCAAAAGATAAGCTGCTTTACGAGAAAACTAGACGTTATGTACAAGTCGGTTCTGGACTATCAGACTGGTTTGAGACAAAGAGGAGCACAACAAGGTAGTGCTTTGTCGCCCTTATTGTTTATCATTGTAATGGATACCATATTAAAGGTGCTAAATGAAAAGAGGCAACAAGACTTAAAAGCATTTGCATTTGCAGATGATGTAGTAATTTGGGGTAACTTCGAGAAAGATGTGGAAGAGAGGCTGCAGGGGTGGAGTCAGGAGTTTGAGAAGTATGGATTAAACATCAACAAGGCTAAAACGGTGGTCTTGAAGGTGCAGAAGGATAACAATCAGCCAGAAATCATACTAAATGGCATTAAGCTGAACAGTTTCACAGAATTTAAGTATTTGGGTAGTATAATGTCCAAGGATAACTTAGCTAAATATGAAGTAAACAGTCAAATCAGCAAAGCAATACATTTTTACCTCCAAGTAAGATGGCTACTATGGGATAAACAAGTACCACTCAAAACCAAGATGAAACTGTATAAATCATACTACACCCCTATCCTCACATACAGCCTGGAAACTGCTACATTAACAAGAAGGACTACTTGAAACTCCAAGCAGCAGAAATGAAGTTCCTACACACAATGATCCAGAAGACCCAGAGGTATAAAATTAGGAATTAAAAAATCAGAGAAGACGTAGGGCTAGAAGACTCCTTACTCCAGAAGATCCAAGATGTAAGATTGAAGTGGTATGGTCATGTGAAAAGAACGAGTGCCAAAAGGTCTGCAAGAAAGGAGTATGAAAGAGAAATAAGGGGAAAGAGACCAGTGGGCACATCTAGAGAAAAATGGACAGACTTAGTGAAGAAGGATGTAGAGGAGAGAGATCAGGATTGGGAGCGGATTGTGAACGAAGAATGGTTCATGGACCGAACAAAATGGAAGGGGCTCGTATAACACACCTGGGAAACTGGAGTTAGTCAACAATGATGATGCTAGTTGCTTTACGTCGCACCGACACAGATAGGTCTTATGGCGACGATGGGACAGGGAAGGGCTAGGAGTGGAAAGGAAGCAGCCGTGGTCTTAATTAAGGTACAGCCCCAGCATTTGTGTGAAAATGGGAAACCACGGAAAGCCATTTTCAGGGCTGCCGACAGTGGGGTTTGAACCTACACTTTCACACCAGGCAAATGCTGGGGCTGTACGATGGTGATTTCCCACAAAGTACCTGCTGGTGAATAATACAATAAATAACCATAGGCTTTGAACATCTTGCATTTTCACAAGCCTTGAAAATGTTTCCAATTAAGAATTTGTCTGTTCCACACAGCAAAGGCCACGAAGCAATGTACGAAAGTGAAGATATAGGAGCACCACAAATGGCCTTTCTCTTAACTCTTCAACTTGAAGCTGGCCATTAGAATGTGGAACCAGCCATAGACAATACATATCGAAAAATGTAGGAATGTTTCATAGCACCACACAGGGTCTTTCTCAAAACTCCTCAACTCAATACAAGTCGTTATAACGGGGAACCAGTCATAGACAATACATACAGAAAAACGCAGGAATGTTCCACAGCACCACCCATGGTCTTTCTTGCAACTCCTCAACTTGAAGCTGGCCTTTAGAGCATGGAACCATCCACAGACAATACATATCGAAAAAGGTAGTAATGTTCCAATACAGCTTCACAGACGCTAAAATATTAATTTCATATAATTTTTGCACTTCATAAAATATTATCCCCCTTCAGAAGATTTAAGAATTTGTAAATGTAAAATCCTTTCTTAGCTCGCGGGTCATAGAAAAAGAAGTGGCAGGCCATAGGTTGTCAACTCAAGCTGTAGATTACAGAAAACAAACATTATAAGCATTAATAAGTTTAGAAATATTGTTTAAAATATCATTCTTCATCATCATCCTCCTCCATTTCCCTCGCCCAGCACCCGCTGGGTTGGGGTGATTATTGCACCTTTCCATCTTCCTCTATCCAACCACCACTGTTCCTCCTTAACTGTGTTTGAATCCAGATTTCTTCTAATTATTATTATAATTGACTGTTTCCAACCACCTTGCACTCCCTCCTCCTATCTGGGTCTCTATGATCCGCTTCGACAACCTTCCCTCTTCTTTTTTTTTTTTTTGCTAGGGGCTTTACGTCGCACCGACACAGATAGGTCTTATGGCGACGATGGGACAGGGAAGGGCTAGGAGTGGAAAGGAAGCAGCCGTGGTCTTAATTAAGGTACAGCCCCAGCATTTGCCAGGTGTGAAAATGGGAAACCACGGAAAACCATCTTCAAGGCTGCCGATAGTGGGATTCGAACCTACTATCTCCCGGATACAAGCTCACAGCCGCGCGCCTCTACGCGCACGGCCAACTTCCATCACCTCTTAACACTTCATTCATACTTCCTTCCTCCACACCATGTTTCTCACACTCTCGTAGAATGCATTTTCCTGGTGAATCATTTTACTGATTTTCATGTCCAGCCCTGCACCCAGCATCAGTTCATTTCCGAAGAAGTTGAAACTATCCACAATTTCAGGGTTCTGTCCCTTTATTTTTATATTTCCTTTCCTTTCTCCTCTAGGTCACACCACTGCTTTGCTCTTTTCACTGATTTTCATTCTATAATTTTCAATAATCTCACTCAATAAGTCAAGATGTGCTTATACTTTTTCTTTGCTCCCTACACCACACTATCATCTGCAAACAGCATAATCTTCAGCTCCCTGTCCCCACATTTTACCTTTGTCTCCTTCACAATTTTATCCATACCCATAATGAATAACAGTGGTGACAGCACACTTCTTTGTCGTAGTACAGCTTAATTCCAAAAACCACTGTTTTCACCACGTGTTCTGAACATTGCTGCAAAAATTTCTGTACACTGCTTAAACATATTTTATAATTTCTTTTCCAAATCCTTTTTATTGCTTCTATTGCATTACTTCCCATACCTTTGCTCTGGGTACACCTCAACCAAGGAATGTCGTCATATCTTTTCCATATGCTCATTGTTCTTCCATTAATTACCTCATACTGAAGATGGGGTCTTGTGTTGATCTTCCATTCCAAAGCCATACTGTCTTCTTGTAATTGTCCTTCCACCTTTCTTCTAATTCCTTTCTCCCATATCCTTTCAAATGTTATTGCTACCTGAGATATGAGTGTAATTCCATTATCCCCCTGTGGGAGGGGGCGGTAGAATAACACCCACAGTATCCCCTGCCTGTTGTAAGAGGCGACTAAAATGGGTCCCAGGGGCTCAACTTGGAGCGTGGATTGGCGATCACGGGGCCCTTACCTAAATTCTGGCATTGCTTCCACTTGTGCCAGACTTCTCATTTTCATCTACCCTATCAGATCTTCCTCGGTCAATTCTTATTCTTTTCGAATCCCAACAGTATTAGAGCATTTGAGCCCTCCTAGGGGGAAACAGGATCAAATAACCCTTTAGGTTTAAATAGAAACTCAGATAAAATTCCATTCCACCCTTACTTCAAAATTAGAGTTATTAATAATAAAGTAATGAAGCTGGGCTGTAAGTTAATTTTCATGTTCTTCATGGCCCTTGACTTCCTTTGGCCGATACCTTCATTTTTCGAAGTATCGGATCCCTTGAATTTTTTCTCTCTAATTAGTGTCATATAGAGGATAGTTGCCTAGTTTGTACTTCCTCTTCAAACAACAAACACCACCACCACCACCACCACCTATAACTCCTTGATAATTATCACATAATATCTTACTGTCTCCCTTCTAAAATGTTTGGTACCAATTTTCTCTCCAAATACACCTTAACATCTACCAATGGGTCCCGCTGCTTTTATCATTTCCACACACAATTCATGATTAAATATCTTAAATTCAAGTATAGTACTATACATTGCTGGGAAGGCCCTTTATTTTAATATTGTTGGTTTGACCCGCTATTGTGTTATCTGACCAAACGTCTGGCCCTGAGCAGGCCAGTTAAGAGGATGTTCAGTGTTGACTATCTTAGATTTATCAAAAAGGAAAAAAAAAGATATTCAGCATTTGAACATTTTCAGCCTGCTAATTTGTAAATGAACACAGCATAATTTTATTTATTAGTAACAAGTAAGATTTAAAAGAGAAACTTAAAGGTACTACAATTAATATACAAATCCAAGTTTGGAATCAAAGTTAAAGGAACCAAAAATAATGGAGACCAGAACATGCATTAAAATAAATCCTAATACTACAAGCATTAGTCCAATCTGTGCGCCTAATACTCAGTATTACTGATCATTTCCAGGTTTATTTTAAGGAGGAATATATAAAATTTGAAGAGAGCATAAAGTAAAAACAAAAATTCATTAGGCAAAATTAAGATTTCTAAAAGTACTGTTTAGTCATAATACTGTTTGTTTAAAAACTGTATAAATAAGGACAATCCACAAACAAAATGAATCTGCTACCTGAAGGGGCGAATCAACTAGAAAGCCGTAGAAGGTCTTTATGTTACATTCCTCTGGAGTTTCCTTGTGAACCGCGACCTGGTATTTAGCATACAGCTGCTGACTCTCAGCCAAAGTGGCGATAAATTCACGTGAGTCAACCGACACGAGCATCAGCTAGAAACATAAAATCAAGACATCAGAGGAATGTAACAAGACTGTCTGCTTGAAGGGAGGGACGGTTAGAATAACACAAAGACATGAAAACATCCCACCAGAAAAGGAAAACAGAACTGACAACACAAAGCTTGGCATGAACTTTTACTGATACTACAACTGTCTGTCTGGTACATCTCAACTTTGATTATGTTTTCTTACAGAAAGTTGTAGGCATATCCAGTGTGTGCTGCAGGCTAGCACACTTACAGTATAAGGTACCTAGCATCTCACCTTAAGGCCTTATATACTCCAAGTTAATAAACAAATTGAAACTAATCAATCATCCAATCTGAGACCAAAACATGGTAAAAGTAATTTCTAGAGTTGATGACCAAATTACATGTTTCTGTACTAATCCATACCAAGATGAAGAGCTAATACGACATAGTTTCAACAAGAATTAAAAGTATTCAAGCTCTAGGCTTTTTCAATCATGAAATTTCCAGAGTTTTATACCAATGTGGCAGCAAGTCCATCATTTGGAATACCATACCTCTGCAAGATGCTAGCAGCTAGACACCACTGCAAGACTCCTTTTAAGACAATGCAGGGATGGTGCATTACAGATTATATGTACCTCCACTTGCATAAATGCCTGACTTTGGCTTTTATATAAAATAAGTCCCCATAAGGGAGCCATAATTTAATTTCACTGCCTAAGAATATAATATTAACACGAACTGAAGTATCCAAGCTCTTCAAGGCTAAATCAATTATGAAATTTCTAGCAATTATGAGCAGGTATTCAGCATTTCAAACGACCTGATTTACAATCAGCCTTTTCTTCCATTAAAATGTCTACAAATCTTTCTTTACAATCTGAATCTATTTGCCATGATATGCTGGTATGTTGTTTCCCTTAAGCATATCTATTGAAATATCTAGTCCATCATTTCTCGCCAAGAAATTAAATGGCATCCTACCAAAATAACACAACTTAACTACTCTCAAGACTAGTGTTGCTCTGGTCAGGGTAAGTCCACTGTTTCACTTCTGTAATTCTGAGAATTACACAAGTGGGATGTTTCCTAGCCTTTTGTTCCTCATTAAACCCATCGCGCAGTTACCTTAAGGGGAGATGAAATTAGGAATCTGGTGAACTGATGAAGGGTGCACTTCTCAGCAGGATCCCCATGTACTGCCATCTGGTACTTGACATACAACTCGTGAGCCTGGTGAGATGTCTGCTCAAACTCCCGACTTGGTGGAGAAGAACGCACCAAACGTATCTGAGTGAGATATGGACCTAGCTTTTACAATCATATCCTGGAAAGAGGGGACTTACCATGTCATATGAGTATTCCTCTCCTCACAACCATTCTCTCACAGATATCCATCTGACAAAACAAGAAGACTCATTGTGATACATAAAAGAACAGTCAAACTCACAGCTGCTACTGGACACAAAGTAGAACTAAGAGGCTCGAGACATTTTGGTCAAAAGCCCATACTTTAGCCTTCAATCAAACTCCACAACTGTAGAATCTAACATGATATTATAGTATACCGTCATCTACTTTGGTTTTCATATTTTGGAGATTGTTAATTTTAAAGAGATGGAATCAGAAAATTGACCATGGCTTCACTTCAAAAACTGTAAAACCTCTCAAAAAGGCTTCATTTTTATTAAGAGAATGGACAGGAAATATCATGAATACTTTGCCAATAAGGCATTAATAGAAGGGAGAATGTATTTGTTTTTAAATATGCTGACGTAGTGGATCCAATGCTGAAAAACAAGCAGGAAGTATGGATTTTAAAGAATACAAGTATTAATTGTCTATACAAATTTTCAAAACTACCTTTATTAGAATGAATGAGCTGCAACTGGTGGCTGAGTAGCAGTTTCTCTCTCATGTTTAATGTTTTAGAATGAAAGGCTTAGATCAGTAGTTTAATATTTTGAGTGTTAAGTACTGCATTTCCAAATGAACAGACAATTCACTGCCTGAAATGAACAGACTGAATTACTGTCACAAGAGTGTATCTCATCATGGATTTTAGTGATTTGAACCTATCTGACTTTTAAGTACTGTTTTATACATATGTGCAACTCCATAATATATCTGACATACACTTATATAACTGCTTCCTTGTCACTTACAAATTTTAAAGCATACAGTACTTTAAAAACAATTTTTGATATAGAATTCTGCATCATACATGCTTAACAGTTTCTCCCACCGAGTTCGATAGCTGCAGTCGCTTAAGTGCGGCCAGTATCCAGTATTCGGGAGATAGTGGGTTCGAACCCCACTGTCGGCAGCCCTGAAGATGGTTTTCTGTGGTTTCCCATTTTCACACCAGGCAAATGCTGGGGCTGTGCCTTAATTAAGGCCACGGCCGCTTCCTTCCCACTCCTAGCTCTTTCCTCTCCCATCGTCGCCATAAGACCTATCTGTGTTGGTGCAACGTAAAACCAATGGCAAAAAGAAAAAAAAAAGAAAAACAAAAAGCAGGTTCTCCCCTTCATGCCCAAAAACTGCTTGCATCAGCAAATACTCCCGTGTATACGAAGTCCAAGCACCGTTTGTTTTCTCATTCAACTGTTTGTATTACGGCAAGCTTATAGTTTAAACGAACACCACTCATTCATCATGTGGTGTATGGTTTCAAGTACTGTACTTACAAAACAAATACACTAGGTTGTAGAACCTAAAAAAGAAGCACATGGGAGTGATTAATTTCAAAATCTTTCAGTAAAAACTCCATTATTGAAATATTTAAATGTTATGCTACTCGAACAAATGTGCTTATGTCTCAGCCAATTTGACAAACAAAGAGAGCATTTCTCTAAAGTCAATCATGAGACGCCTGCACAAAATTCCACATCCTAGTAATATTATCAAAACCAGCTGTGATTAAACAAGTGTGCTTATAATGACGCAAAGTTCATAAACAACATTCCGATTGCCATATTAAGAACCTCACTTCATGACAAAATTCCAGCACTCTGACATCTACAATTCTACAGTAGCTAAGGTAAAACTCACCACATGTGGTATAAAGACTGTATCAGTTGTGTGCAAGCTGGAAAGGGGCACTCATTATGGTTTATGACCAAGAGAGGAGTACAGCAGGGCAGTGCACTATTCCTACTACTATTTATACTGTTATGGATGATACATTTACGAGCATTAAAGAAACTTCACGTGAATTCAACACAGTTGCCCCTGTGAATGACATGATTTGGGAAGAACATTGTAATATCTCAACATTTCTTTCTCAGTTTCAGGACTGATGGGTAAAAATCACTCACCGTTTTCAAAACATTATATAAAGAAACATGCCTGTTATTTCTCCTAGGCTCAGGATGTGGCATCTGGCTACCTATTCTCTCTGCATGGATAACTTAGGGGATGGCAATTTGATGACCTGTATTTTTTATTACCTTTCTGGATCTTGATATGTCCTCAACTTCTGACCTAAAGTTTAAGAAGCTGCGTGTCCTTTCATATGCATCACACTGAGTCTCCTTTCTATAACATAGATTAACCTTCATTTCTCAACTGTTTTAAATCTTGATATGACAAACAACCATCTAAAGTACTGATAAAAAATACAGAAGCATTAACATGATACAGTCCAACAATACAGAAAAAAAATACACACACAGGAACAACATGTTAATACAATAGACATTACAGAATTATGCATAAACAGTTTTCATAATCACAAGAATGCTCAAGGGAAATAGGAAAGAAAAGTTATTGTAATCTCCACAAAGTCAGCTGTAATGATTCTGGTATTATTCAGAGAATTACTCATCAGATTCAATCATCCTAAAACCGAGAATAGTAACACAAATTCTTGACGAAGGGCTATGAGAAAACTTGTTATTCATGCAACCCACAGTTCCTTAATTTCTGTTGCCCTCTGTTGGCTAGGTTGAGTTAGCAGTACTGTAGTACATACATTTCTGTCACTATGCATCTAGTCCAAACAACACTGGAAATGTTGAGTTACTGTCAACATCAATGCTGTTGTCAAAATTGCAGTTACTAAACAATCAGCCTGAACTGTTATCATTATTACCAATCTTTTGTATATAATACTTTATGATGGTGATGGATCTTCATCATTAACATCATCATAATCATCATCAGCATCATCATCTATATAAATGTATTCATGAGTTAAAGATTAAAATGGTGTTACATTGATAAATATTTCATCGGTGTTTTAACACTAGAACCGCAGCAGTTTGGTTCACCCACAGAACTGCGGATGGGTCACGTATGACCCACATTCCTTTTATGTGATTTTCAATTAAGGAATGGAGCTACTGATCACTAAATATTAAATTACAGAGAATTAATGAAAAACTTAGCACAAAGTACAATACAAATTTCAAACATTCGTCACTGACTTGACATTGTACTGTCGCATGAGGAGCATAAGTAAGTAGTCTTTGGCTGTGCATTTGCTACGAACAGTGTCAATTTAAGTATGGGAAATAAACATGCATGACAAACTAAGTTATATAGAGAAAGATAATACGGTGCAAAAGAGCACATAACAGGATGGAAACAGTTAACGGCCAGTGAGGGAAGAGTAACAGGAAGAGGAAACTACTGTAGTGTTCTCATGTTTCTCCTCAAGTACAAGGACAGTCTCAAACAGGTTGATGTGTTTGGAGATGACAGTCATGGTTATGTGAAGAACTATAAAGATGTGGTTGATGGACCTCTGGTATGTTACAAAAGTAGCACATTTTCAATAGTTAGATTTTTAAAATGATGTTTATTTTTTAAAAAAAATTATATTAAAAACAGACATTTGACTTAAAATATGGTTTTTGGTGCATACGGTATGTTATGTCCTTCGACAAGATTTCCTCTTGACTTGTTCAGAGTTGATGTCGATACTGTTGCTTTTTCTCTTTCCATAGGCCCCTAAGGGAATACTTGTGATTCTTGCAGCTCGAACCACTGCAATAGGTAATCTACCAAACGGTTATGTCTACTGCCTTGAATCCATGTACATGTATATTTCTGTTACTTCTTCCAAAATACAAATTTGATATTGAGAGAAATATTTTTTTTTTAGCCAAAATCAATACATTTTCTAGTAACATCTTCCTACACAGGTTATAAAATTCTGTGTTTTCACGGCCATACCGTTTTGTACCTTTCTATAAAGGTACTGATATTTCTCGTCTCACCATGTAGTCTGAGAACAAGGTTGCCAAGCCGCTTGCCCCTTGCCACACACTTGAATGTGTTAGTTTGTTCAGCTTGCTATTCCACCTGTAATAATTATCTCAATGCAAAGCTTAGTTTCGGGAGATGTAGAATATACCGTATCGCCTCTTATGATGCTATTGAGGCCTTCAAGACCATGCTGAAATGTTCAATAACATGATATTTCATATTACCTGTGGTTATCTGCAGCTCCAGGCTTGAGAGATGGGTACTCATATGCTGTTTACAAAATACACAGGTAAGTTTAAACTTTTAATTTCCTTCAATCTAGAAAACAAAACCTTTACTAACGAGATATTTCTAGCCAAATACAGAAAGGCCTGTGGTTGTCTGCTCTATTAATGTGGAGTGTGTAGCCAGTGGTGCTTCCTTTAACACTAGAGCGGTGGCTGGGTCATTACTGGAATGCCTGCTAATTTTTTGTTATGGCATTTTTATTTTACTGAGGATCTTGAATTTTTATGATTTTTCATCAATAATTGTAATAAACATGCACATGTAATTTCACATTTCAGGGGATAGCCAATAAGAGAAAAATCTACATATACCTAGAACAACTATGCATGAGGAGAAGCATCCTTTGATATAGGTTACATAATTTGTGTTTGAATAAGCCAAATGTTAACACAAAACTTCCTCATTGCTTGGTGAAATATAGTATCAATGTGCAACTTTTCTAGCAAGTTGTAGTAGTGACAAGGCTCTTTATTATGGCTGTGCATTGACTAATGAAAGGGGCATTTTGAACAATGAACCAAAGGGTGAGCCTTTGAACGGTACATCTGAAGAAATGCATAGACTTTAAGATATTGCCACAGGTACTAACATTTTATCTTCAGATGGTGTGACCAGGCTAGTTTGCAGTGTTGGTAGACATGCACCCCATAATGTGTTCAGAGATTGCCATGGCCCCCTCCGCATGCCTTAGGAGAGAGGATCTTAGAACTGGATTGGCTATGGTTAGTGAAGTGGGATGTTCCTTTTATAAAGGTGATGATGGCATGAGGCAATTTCAGGGAAATAATGCGATTTTTGAGATTTAATATTAAATATAAAAGATTTGAAATGATAAAATATGTTTGCTTTGATATTAGATATTTGGTGTGATATCATTACAAACACTTATTGTTGCTACATACTGTAACCGTCCAGGCTTATCCAGATATACTTTTATGCGATAGCAAGATTATCCGCCATCGGCAATTATTTATATGACATATTTATTTTAACTTCAATTGTTTGTAAATAAGGTTTTTGAAATCAGATTGTATATATTAGAACATCATTTATTATTCAAATTATTATATTATGTAGGATAGGAATTCATTATGTATAGTAAATATGGTCAATGTTGAGACAGAGTAGTTGTTATTTCATCTCATACTTGTGTACACGGAAAAGTTATTCTTGAAGCGGGGAAGTTGGATGAATCACAGGGTTAAACTCATGGGCAAGAGGCACTACACAGCTACCCGTGTGCAAGGCTAGCCAGCAGACTACATAATTGCCACGCCTACTGGTTACTTGTCAAGAAGAAAGAAGAGGGAGATGATAATGCGATCTACGAATCAGATGCTTCGTTATCTAGAGAACTGGTATTGAGCTATTACCAAGAGTGGGGAGAGCCCGGTGATATATTATCTAACGCGGAGCAACCCTTGACACACTCACACACATCACTACCAGAACATCAACTACTTTATTCTTGAGACAGTGTGTTGTCGCTTCGACACAGTACTTAGCGGCTGAGATGCTGTCAGATCTGCGTGAGACGAAACAAGCTTACGGCTTGTGAGATATTCAGTAATTATTCTGGACGAAGAACTACGTTTAGTTCAAGTCCATGGCATTTGGTACAAGTCTGTATAGTATCAGTAGATTAGCTAAGTTAGATTGAGATTTCTGCTAACATGGAAAAATTCATATCTCTGAATTTTCTCCTCCTACAATCAACGCTGATCAATTTTCACAAGTATAGGGCCAATGTCTAATTTAAAGACTAGGCAATTAGGGAGTGCTAGTCCAGATAGCCCAAATCACATCACAGAAGGAAGGAAGGATGTCTATGGAGCCAATTCTACAACGAGAAGTGGGGAACAAGTAATCACGGAAAATAGATGACCTCAACGGAAGCTGCAACTGGTGAGCTTCAATTAGATAAAGCAAGCAACAGTTAATTTCAGTAACTTAAATTCTTAAATCCCTCCACGCTTAAAGGAACTTTTCCAATTCATCTCTTTTTTTTTTAAATAATAAATTCATTTGTATTTTATATTGCATTAATTTTCTTTCTTAAGCGATACTTAATGGTTAATTATTTAAAATCCTACCCCTGTGATTTAAGTATAAGTCTCTATGCTAGTATATATAAATTTTGCTTTACAGTTTTGTTTAAAACTGTATCGCTGCCGCCCAAACATTACATAGAGAAATGGGAAAGCATGGAATGTTAATTGATTCTATTTGCGTGGCAATTTGCGGGCAAGCCACCTATAGTTATATTTATATTCATGTGTCCCCAGGTAATAACTTTCGTCTCCTCAAGTGTGAAGTTAAGAGAGCGAATAGTTACAATACCAATGCCATGTGTAATTACTGATGAACAACTCTTTCCTTCTGAAAGTCTCAGCAGATTTACACAGTTCATGACCTCAAAACCAGGAAAATACAGACAGAAGTATATTGAAGTATGTTCTGAATGCTTTCCCCACATCTCGGAAGAGATGGCACTAGACCCAATGGTGAGCATCTTGGTGACTTTGTTGTAAAGAATCTGATGCAACTTTCTTGTCTCCAGCTGAAACCTTGAAACCATTTCATCTCTTCTTGCCAGTATTGTGAACAGAGCTCGTATAGAAGTACCGTCTATATTAAAATGAGGCAAATGCCACTATAATAACAATCTATGAACAAAAATGTTTTCATTCTGAGTGCTATGCATCCAGGTGTTCAAACTGAGTGTGGTGAAAAGAAAAAAAAAAGGACAACGCAACTTTTTTAACTGATCTAAATATGGAGGTGGTAATGTCGGTCAATCATCCCATAATTACTCGGCAAAAGCACCATCCAGTCCCGTTTACTAGTCTTTTACCACCCATATTCATTTTTATCCTTATGCCCTTTTTTCTGTGTTTACCTGCATTTCTTCTCAACCTTCACTTCCCACATCAATACTCATCATCCTCCTCCTTTCCCCTTTAGCAGCTCCTGCTGGGTTGGGGCATTTATGGCACTTCACCTTCCTCTCCCCTTCCACTATTCTTCTTCTTGCACTCCTTGTTATTGAATCGATCCAACTGGTTCTAGATCTCCCTCTTGCTCTCTATCCCTTGAACTTCATCTCCATCATCTGTTTCGGTATTCTTTCTCCTCCATCCTCTTTACATGTCCAAACCACCTTAGATTACTCCTATCAATTCTTTCATTTAGGTTTTCCATTCTGACTTCCTTTCTCACATCTTTGTTTCTCAATCTTTCTTTGTCTTTCCGATCATACTTCGTAGGTATTTCATTTCACTGGCCTGAATTCTACTCTCTTCCCTACCTGTCATTGTCCAGGTCTCAGTCGCATAAATCAATAGACCATTGGTGCATAATACGTTTTGTACAATACACCTGGGAAACTGGAGTTGGTCAATGATGATAATGATATTATCTCTTTACACTTCCTTCGTACTTCTTTATTCCAGACAAGATTTGTTAGACTGATAGAATACATTGCCCTGTTACACCCTGCCCTCCGATGCCACTACAAAGAAGAAATAAGCTTATTTTTACTACAGGTAGAACTCGTTATACGCGATAGTTACGTTCCGTGGAATTGCCGCGCATACCAAATTCACGTAAATCAAGAGTCATTTTATATGTAAAATATATGGTTGGGTTTCAGTTTACTCACATGTTAAGTTTAAAACAGCAGAGATAGTATTTTTACAAAAAGTAACCATTATCATGTTTCCCAAATGCATTTTAATGCAAACTCAATTAAATTAAAAATTTAACACAAACACAGAATGATGAACTAAATTCCGCATACAAGCTTGTGGCTTTAGCTTGAATAGCAACTCCAGAGAATGGCATGTGTTGTTGGTTGTCATGCTCAATCCAATCCATTCTTTCCATCACTTCCAAGCGAGATTTGATCTCACTAGTCAATCACACTTAAGCTAGTAAAAGATCGATCATTTTTTCGTATTGATTCCGCATTTTAAGTTGTCCATTCGTGACTGTATCAATGAGTATAATCAACAAGTATAATTAAAGAACCACCTAATCGATACTTTATTTTTTTCGTTGGGCAAAATTAAATATACGTTATCACTCACAGAACATGTTTCAACCACTTAGTGGTCATCATCAGCTGTATAAGGAAAACTTAGATGAAAAATATTGGACAATAAGCACAAGCGTTAATCTTTAGGTTATGGAAAAAAATATTTGCTGTGTTGATTGTTTGATTGTAAAAGTTCTTTGGTATCTTCACTGTTATGGCACTATAGTTTTGTCAACAGGGCCATTGAAGTACCGTTAACAAAACTGACAGAAAGAAGGAACTATCTTACATTCGTCAACAAGCCTTGCATAATGGTTTCAGTCAAATTCATCAACAAAATGATCTCTAAATGCAATTTCAACAACAAATTAAACTTAAACAGCAATCAGAGAAGACTAAGAGATACGTCAAATTCACCTTTAATAACCCGAGGATTTAATAATAATAATAATAATAATAATAATAATAATAATAATAATAATAATAATAATAATAATAATGTTATTTGCTTTACGTCCCACTAACTACTTTTTAAGGTCTTCGGAGACGCCGAGGTGCCGAAATTTTGTCCCGCAGGAGTTCTTTTACGTACCAGTAAATCTACCGACACGGGGCTGTCGTATTTGAGCACCTTCAAATACCACCGGACTGAGCCAGGATCAAACCAGCCAAGCTGGGGTTAGAAGGCCAGCGCCTTAACAGTCTGAGCCACTCAGCCCGGCAACCCTAGGATTTATGAAATCACGAATTTGTTTAAGAAATACAACGCCAAAGTAGCTTTTTCAACCAAAAAAAAAAAAAAAAAAAAAAACACATAGATTCTTTAATCACAATAGAGCCAATAAACTTCAAGATGATGAATAGAGCCAATAAACTTCAAGATGATGAATTCCAAGAATCTGGCATTTATAAGTTGATATGTACTCAGTGTAAAAAAAACATGTGGGACAATCAGGAAGGAGCTTCATAATTAGATATCAGGAACACGTCAATGCAGAGAAACACAGAAGATTCTCTGCTATGGGAGCTCATATGAAAGAAGCGAACCACAAAATTCACTAATATCAAACAGGACCTTCAAATCATAAGTAAGATCAATAAAGGAACACTAATGAACAACCTAGAAAACATCTACATTATTCTTGCTAAATTAGGAAATGGGGAACGGAATCTTAACCCATTCGTCTCACATTTAAATACCATAGGAGTTCACTAAGAAATCACATTTAAATACCGCTCTACGGCCGTTGTCATCACACTATTATTTAGAAAATCATACAAAACCAACCAGTAAATATTCCTTTCTAAAAATTTGCATGCATGATAACGAAGTAATAAACTTACCAATGCCGCTATTTTAGTACGTTTGCTGGGTGTGGTACACCTCAAAACATTCTTCTAAGTGAAGAGCTACGCCACATTTTTTGCACTGCCAGCAACTTTCGCTTCTTTTACCCCGGCTGTAGCACACAACACACCTTCTTGTGACTTTTGATTTCTTCTCTGTAGGGGGAATACGCATGGGAAAGTGGGCCCATGATTTAGCTTGTAATCTGGTTGGGGTGGTACTCTCTGAAGGTCAACCTCGAACCGAGTACTCCAGCAACTGAACAGTCTCTAGTAGCTGCTGTGCAATACTAGTTCAGATGTCCGTGTAGCTCGTCTTTCTGTTAGCAGCAATCTTGTGATACACAGTGAAGGAATTGAAAATACACAAATCTAGGAGGTAAAAGAATATTTTCCTATACCCTTTCACTGTGCACCGCATGACGGGGAACAGAGTTGTAACCTGATCCTGAAGGTCAACCCCACCCATCCCCTTCTGATATTCAAGGGCACACTTGGGCTTTATCACTTCTTCCCTCGGGGTTTGTCCTCTCTTTCGTCTGAGTTTGCCTGTCCCTGTCATGTCAGCTGATTTGTGTTTAGTGGTGAGAAAGCAAACATCCTTGTTATCTTTCCACTTCACACACAACATACTGCTGGCAGCCCATGTTTTAGTTTCATCTTACTGATATCGCGAGGCATGTCTTTTCGGTTCTGTCTAACAGTTCCAATTACATTCATCTGCTTGTCGTGTAGCCTTTTGAATAAATCTGGGGAAGAATACCAGTTGTCTAAAAACAATGTATGTCCTTGGCCTAACAAGGGTTCACACATGTTGAGCACAATGTTTGTACTTGCTGGCAGACTTGGATCCGTTACATCATCACCTACATAAATTTTGAAAGACAGACAGCAGCCAGAACTTGATTCAAAAATTTTGTACATTTTTATTCCAAAACCTAGAACGTTTAGACCTATTACACTGGACATATGAAAGGCGGTCTCTGAATTTCATTAGACTTTCATCTAGAGCAATGTCCTGTGAAGGAAAATATAATTCTGAAAATTTGGAGCAGAAATGTTATATTATAGGCCTCATCTTTCTTAGTTTGTCACTACTATCGATTTGTTCATCATCAACAAAATGTAAAAATCGTGAAGTTATAAGAAATCTTCCCCTGCTCATGGTTTCACGAAAAACAGGAGTGTTTATACACCTGTTTTTACTCCAGTATAACTGTATTCTTGATTTTCGCACTTGTGACATGAGTATAACTAACGCAAAATATGCCCTAATTTCGTCGGGTGTAGTCTCAAACCATTTGTCATCGTCTTTCAACTTTTTTCTGTCAGGATTGCTCAACTGTTTTGCTGCATATGAATTTGTCTCGACAGATATTTAGTCAAACAAAGGGTTAATGTATTCACAAAAAACTGAGAGTTCAGATAGTGGCTGCATTTCAAATTTTTTCAGTAAGTTTTCACTAACCCCACTGTATTCACTAAACTTATGTACAACAGGTTTATTGTCACTTTTTGTCCAGTTCCAGTCAGTCAAGTTAGTCTGTGCCGAGGTACAAGCTCGTTTCGAAAGACTCGGCACGCCGTCATTTGCATCACTTTCCGTGTCATCAGAACTATTATACGCATCGCTAGTACTCGAACTAAGGACTTCAGAGTCTATTTCGTCGTCACAAACATCACTGCCTTCAATATCACTCTCTAAAACACTATCTATTAGCTTCCGTATTCCTTCCTCATCAACACCAGCACATCTGCTTGACGCCATGATGGCAACTGACAAGAGCGAAATTATATGAAAAAGGATTATCTTATCTCTCGTTCCGGAAGTGTGTGAGAACCTGGTGAAAAGGAAAAAACCGAAGCCATATGCGTAAACTTCAGCTCAGAATGCATACTAGTTGCGTCTGTGGATTAGTGACTGAACTACATGGATTGATGTACAGCTGTGCATCGTCGCGAGCAGAGCTCGTCATTTGATTCATATGCCACGAATAACTATGACAAGCTAGGGTCGTCAAATGATACGATTGGGTTAACAAAATGAATGAGCAAAAAGACCTCTTATATGAGCACATCAGTAAATACATGGAATGGGTTGACAGACAACAAATAAGAAGAAAAAGTGAAATAATCAAACATGACGTCGCGGAATCACTGCTAAGTATCCCTCCTCCCACAAATGACGTACTAGATGATTACACAACTCCACTTCCCTTTTCTTCTGTGGATTGCACGAACAATCAAACCATGTCACATCGCTACTACACTAGGTCGTGCACAAAGACAGATCCCCAAGGCAGCGCGGAATAAACATCTTTCCAAGATATGATAACGTGAGGCAAGCTGCCCTAACCAGATGACTGCCATTTTATAACAGTGAAGATACCAAAGAACTTTTACCAATCAAACAATCAACAAAGCAAATATTTTTTCCATAACCTAAAGATCAACGCTTGTACTTCTTGTCCAATATTTTTCATCTAAGTTTTCCTTATACAGCTGATGATGACCATTAAGTGGTCGAAACATGTTCTGTGAGTGATAATATATATTTAATTTTGCCCAATGCATGAAATAAAGTATCGATTAGGTGGTTCTTTAATTATACTTGTTGATTCCGCATTGTTACGAATAGTTCTCACAGCGGATTCACTAAGTCCCAAATCACGCTGAATGTCAACAACATGCTCACCTTCCTCATAGCGATCCAAAACTTCTTAGTTTCTACCGAATACGACTTTGGTACACACTTCTTTCCTTCGACTGGTACACTTTCTTTCCTTTTATCCGGAATTTTAAATACGAAACCTGTCAAGTGCAACTTCACAGCTCTACTGACAGGAACTGACAATACAAGTCTCGACAAACATGACTGAAAATGCACATGAAGATACGCTTGCCGCGTTTAACCTTGGCGCGCGATGTAGTGTACGCTACAGAATTCAGCACACATGTCTGTATCCACCTTAAGGCATTACAGCTTCCACATACTGTTAAAAGATGGCAGCACTAGACTTACCAAAATCGCGTATGTGCGAAATCGCAGATAACGAATCCGCATATAACGGGGTTTACCTGTATTTGCTTTACATTGCACCGACAAAGACAGGTCTTATAGCGTCGATGGGACAGGAAAGGGCTAGTAGTGGGAAGGATGTGGCCATGGCCTTAATAAAAAGTACAGATCATCGGAGGCTTACATGAAATAAAGAAGAACGGGGATTGATGATGAGGGAGTCCATCAATTTAAAGGCAGCAGGGTATGAAGATGTGGAGACTATCCTCGTCCTTTTTGCATTTTCACGTTTATCCTCATCTCTTCTACACATACTGACCTGTCACCATGTTCGTTCTATTACGTGTTCATGTCTTTCTACATTCGAGTTGGTTCAGCCTGATTTTCTTGCCCAGAAGCTTTTCTACCATTGAAAATATAACCTCTGATTCGACCATATTGAAAGAATTTCAGAAATACAATTCAGCAGTATTATGAACTATGGAATGTGATATTTTTAACAAAACCATCATAGCCATATTTAATACATAAACGTGTATATGAGGAAATTCATATTAATATACTGTAATCCATAGTACTTGAATAAATTCAGGATAACAGAGTTCTCCTATGATTTAAAAGGAGGCACTCACTTCTAAACGATGAGCAGGCTCATCAGGCAGAGATTCATTCAAAAAGTCTTCAAGTGTTTTTCCTTGAGGCGGTGGCTTTTTGCTGTCCAGCAACATTTGCTCCACCTCTTGCTCACTGTAGCCCTGTCTCACAAGCTTCTGCTTCTTACGCTCCAGGCGCATCAACTTAGCTTTCTTACAGGGAGGCTTTGGTACCTCCTGATCTGAAACAAAATAGGATCTACAGCAAAATATCTATACACTTTAATGTACGATATTGGATGCAAAAATAAAATCATTTAATATTCACATGATTATTCCTACAGAACAGCAACTCATAATCCAGTCCATAAAAATCATAGCAGAGTTAATGTGACATTAATCCCATCACCAAAGAACTGAACTTTCATGATCTCACTAACTTTTGAAATGTATATATTCTCACAAACCTCCATATGTTTAACAAAGAGCACTTCCAACATTGCGGAATACTTAATACCAGCCTCCAGGCCAGAACAACGAATGATCAAACGAACAATGAAACATGGGCTATGATACAACAAAAAGAAAATCTGTTATACAGTATGAGAGAAATTCATGCCGAAAGCAATGAGCAGCAACAAATGACAAAAATTCAAATATATTTTGACTATTACAGCTGACAATGGCCAACTTATTAAGGACGAGAATGCACGGATTAAGGATCACCAGATGACAGACAACTTCATTTCGATGATCAATCGCACCATCTTCCAACCTGTCTCACTCTATGACACCAAATGCTGACAAACTGCAGGAGAGGAGGAGAACAACTAAGATGGAAGTATCAAAACTTTTTGAGTTGAAACCCACCTATCATTTTGATGGTCACAAGCAAAAAATGAATTGGTCTTTTCCCTGGCAAAATCCCAAAAGCCTTGATGTTACACAAGCCAAATAGCACAGCTGAACATCCCTATGGGAGAGTCACGCGGTGAGAGGGTACACTCCAATCACATGAGCCGGTGAGGCATAGTCTTTTGCTGCGTATGTTTTGTAGACAATTGCTTTTGAGAAATTAAAGTAAAGCAAAAATTACTGATAGTGATGGAATGTTTGAAACAAAAGTATTTTTGACACCATGCACAACAAATAAGTACTTCCATGCCACACTGTTCCTCACATTTTTATTTTTGTTTCCAGGCAGTATTTAACAGGCACTACCAACTCTGCGGATTGTTCTGTTATGTATTTCTCAGCAAACCAGGTGTGTTTTATACACGTCCCAGATTCTTGGAGACAGAACTGAAAATGAATGAAAGACTAATTTAACAACAGTAACCCTATGGTAAAGTCCAAAATTAATGTCTTGTCATAACACCGTAAGCTCTGACAAATTGCAGTACAAAGATTTCTATAGTCCAAAGAGGAACTTGTCCAGGGGTTGAATTTTGTCAATGGTGCAGAGAGGAATTTGAAGTAACTATGTTTTTTCCTGATGGAATGTCCTGAAGCTGTATCAGTATATGTGGTGTAGGAGTCAAGAATCAGAGCACAATTGTCACCTGAATATGGAAAGAAGGCTTCTCTAAACCACTGTCTTTACTATCCCTTTCCTATTTTCCCCAATTTCGTAGCTCAGATAATATTATCACATTTAAACATCCTTTTCTAAAACTATAGGGCTAAAGCATCCTGCAGGCTCCTGCAACACAATAAATCATTTTGGCAGCCAGTAACCATCCATGCTCTTCATAGGCATCATACATAGGGTAGTATATGAGTTATGTTTTTCGGCATTGAAATGTTCCAAATACTGTGTAATAAAACTTCGCCCAGTTTGACCAACGTATGAATAACCACACTGTGAACAAATCAACCTATAAACTCCTGAATTCTGATATTTGCTGTTATTATTATAATTAAAAAATATGTTCTGTGTAGTATTGGTTGTTCTGTAAGCTATGTTTACATTATGTTTGTTGAAATTATTTGTAATTTGGTGGATCATTGGGCTATTATAAGTGAAAACGGCATATTCATTTTTGCTAGGTTTATCCAGTTTGAGGTTAGTGGACAGTTTGTTTTTTATCTTATATATCAGACGGTTTATCATTTCAATTTTGTATCCATTGGTTACTGCAAGGTTTCTTATGTAATTCAATTCAGTTCTCAAATTTTTGGGAGACAAGGGGATTCTTAAGGCTCGATATATTAGGCTGTAAAAAGATGTCTGTTTTTGTGTTCCAGGATGTAGCGAAGAATTATTTATTGTAATTGATGAGTGTGTAGGTTTTCTGTGAATTTGATATTCGAAGGAGTTATTAGATCGTTAACTTTGATATCCGAAAAGTTTAAAGAGTTTTCATCTTCATCCTCTTTCGTAAATTTTACATTGGGGTTAATCTTGTTTAATTCGTCCAATATATCATTACTATTGGTGGTATTCTTGTCAATTATGACAAATGTGTCATCCACAAACCTCAACCATAAAGTAATTCCTTTTATGTAGGTTTTAATTTTCGTGTGTTCTATCGTATCCATATAGATATCGGCTAGGATACCTGAAATGGGATCTCCCATCGCCAATCCATTCTGTTTGTAGATTTTACCATTAAAGGTGAAATAATTATTATCCAATGTAAATTTCAGTATAGTCATAAATTCTTCGATCTCCATTTCACTGAGATTACTGTGTTTACTGATATTATTGTAAATAATATTAGTGGTGTCTTTAATCGGAATATTTGAATACATGTTGACTATATCGAAAGAGCACATTATATGATGGGACTAAGTTAAATTCATTAAGGGTTTCGCAAAAATCAATAGAATAAGTATGACGGGGAAATAGCCAGTTGGATATCATTCTGGTTACAGTCCTCACAACTGAAGAGAGTCAGTCGTTAAGCAAGGAGGAAAAGTTCCAGTATTTGATTCAAACCACGAAAGAGAATTCACTAGCACGCGCAGTTGTTGTGAGTTTTCCTCCCTCAGGTGAAAACTACTGAAAGGCTATTCAAGCACTTAAGGATAGATTTGGACGTAATTACCTCCTTATCAAGTATTATGTTCGGGAGCTACTGAGTTTAGTTTTGGAAAAGAAGACAGTCAAGATTCAGCATTTTGTATGACAAACTAGAATCTCAGTTATGGGCACTAGAGGCATTAAATGTCTTCTCGGATAATTATGCTGCATTATTGTTTCCATTAACGGAATTGTGTTTGCCCACCAACATACTGAAGGTGTGGCAACGTTCCAATGAACCCAATAGGACACTGTGGGAGCAAATAGATAACTTAATGTTGTTTTTGAAAAGAGAAGTAGGAGAGGAGAGAGTCACAATGGCAAATAATCAGACCCTTTCCTATAGCCAGAATGCGAATTCGTGGAAATCGCACGATACGGACAAAGTTCATTTTGGCTCTGCGTGTCGTATAAGGATAGGGCAGGCTGGAGACTTGGGAGCGTATAATCAGATTGGCAAAGATTGAATTTCACTTATATTCTAAGACCCTTGATTATACATAAATATATACAATTACACATACAATCATATACACTTCTGACACCATGTACTCTGACACCATTTAAATCTCAAATCTCTTTTTCAAACTTCAGATCCTTCTGTAAGTCTTTCAAGTCTTTATATTATACAAGAATACATATGTTCACTGGTTGAATACTTTATGGAATGTAGCTGATCTCTATACAGCAGAGGTCTTCTCTCAGTTTCTTCTGCGGTGAATGTCCCAAGAACCTGTTACTTTGGCGGTGAGGTGGAACATCCAGATTACGAATAATTGGTGGTTTTTTTTATTTATTTTACGCCCACATTGGAGCACTGAAATCAATCTATATACAGTCAAGTCTTATGAATATTGGTTACAAATTTGGTTGATTTTTCTGATTTTGTTCCCAGAAATGTTTCATTCTCTCCGACCTGGCTGCCCGTTCTTTGTCAGTTATGTTGTACTGTTTGAGTGTATAGGTCTTCAGTTTAAGTCTCACGTTATTTCTCAGGACGCTCTTCTCTGTTTTCAATTTGTTGAATTGTCAAGCCTAATTCATTTAAATCTTCTTGGACTTCTTTGAACAAGTGATTTTTAGTTTTACTTTTCCAAAAGTAGTTGAATAAATGTTTGAGTATCCTAGTCTCTGGTAGTCGTGATATGTGACAGAAAAAAGCAACTCTTCTTTTCTGCATTGTATCTATTATAGACTCACTCTCCTGGTATACAATTCCATTGGGTAGTAATCGCCATTGTCCATCTACTTGGTGCTTTTTTTCTCAGAACTGTTCTAATGATTCGTCTATCTATTTTCTGTAATTTATCTGTAGTTGATTTTGTATTCAAATTGAATGTTTCACTAGCATAAGTTGCTTCAGGCTTAATAACGGAGTAGAGTTTAAATTTTGCATTTATCAAGAGATTTCTTCTCGTAGGTTGGCCAAGTAATGTGTTGTGCTTGTTTTAATTAGGTAATTCTATTTTCAACTCATATTTTTTCTTTTAAGTTCCAAGTTATAATCTCTCCAAGATATTTAAATTTATTAACAACCTTAATTTGTTTGTTATTAATCAGTGTGATAGGTGATGTTTCCAATTTGAAGAATGGCATCATTTCCGTCTTTTCAAAGGAGATTTGTAATCCAATTTTTGCTGCTATTTGTTCTAATTCTTCAATTTGGAGTTTAGCCTCTTCCACACTACTTGCAAGTAGTGGAAGGTCATCTGCAAATGCTAGACAATTGAGTTTGATATTTTTGCCAATCTTAATGTTTGGCTGACATTTCTTAGACCATTCTCGTATGACTTTCTCCAGTGCACAGTTAAACAGTATTGGTGATGGTGATTATTGTTTTAAGAGGAAGTACAACTAGGCAACCAACCTCAGAGTATTGGTGAGAGACCATCCCCCTGTCGAAGTCCAGTCCGGATTTCAAATGATTCAGACAACTCTCCTCGGAATTTAACTTTTGCTGTAGTGTTCTTGAGGGTAACACCGAGTTTAACGAGTTTCTGGTGTAACCTAAATTCTTTAAGGATTTTAAGTAATGACTCACGATGAATACTGTCATATGCTTTCTTGAAGTCAACAAAAGTGATAACTAGCTTTTGTTTCTCATTCTTTGATGGTTCATAATCCACTTAACTAATGATTTGGTCAGGACAACTTCTTCCAGGTCGAAATCCCCCCTGATACTCTCCAAGTTCTTGGTCGAGCTGTTCTTGAATTCTCGTGAGGATAATTCTAGACAGGATCTTATATGAGATATCAAGTAGAGAGATCCCTTGGTAATTATTTAGATCCAGTCTATCTCCCTTTTCGTGTATTGGATGAATTATAGCTGTATTCCATTCTGCAGGCAGTTTTTCAGAGTATGTCTATGATGTGTTTGTGTAGGTTTTGAAGTGTGTGGTTATTTGCATTTTTCCACAGCTCTGCAACCACTTGATTTTCTCCTGCAGCTTTATAATTCTTGAGCCAATTAATCACTTGAAATACCTCATGGAAATCTGGTGGAATAACCTTGTCCAAGCATGTTTTATTTTTTGGATCAGGTGAAAATTCTAGGTATTTTTTTGGGTCTTCAGCATTTAGTAATTCTTTGAAGTGATCAGCTAGAATTTTGGCATTCTCCTGATTATTGTGTGCTTAGTTGTCCTGTTTATTTCTCATCATGAGTGTAGGTGGAGGATATCCTGATTGATATTGTTTAAACGTCCTGTAATAGTCTCCTGTCTTATGTTGTTTGAATGATTCATCTACGTTAGCTAGGTTTTCTTTTTAATGGTCTCTTTTGATTCTTCTAAGTTCTTTGGCCGTTTGTCTTCTAGCAATAGTTAATCTCGAGACTGTGCCGTTTTCTTTTGTTGGTCATTTAGCCATGCTTTGTGTCTTTTTTGTATTGCCATATCACATTCCTCATTCCACCAAGCGTGCTTCTTTCTCCTTTTCATAGGAGCAATTTCTTCGGCAATATTTTTAAGTTTATCAATAATCGTTTCCAGTTTGTCGCTTAGAGGTGTTTTGGATCTCTCTGTATACACAGCATTATTTATTAAGTAGCTGGGGTCATATTTCCTCCTCCTAGTGAATTTAGATGGTTTGTGATGTTTTCTTGGGGTTAATTTGATTTTAATCTTTGAAATATAATGATCAGAATCAATGTCCACCCCACGAAGGACTTTGACATTATAAATTTCTCTACGGTATTTTTTATCCATTGCTATGTGGTCTATCTGAAACTCACCCAGTTTAACATTAGGGCATTTCCAGGTCATTAATGTGTGTGGTTTTCTCTTAAATCTTGTGGTTTCAAGAATAAGCCCACGGTCTGTGCAAAGCTTAATTAACTTTTCCTTTATCAGACGGTAACATGAACGGAAATTTATAGGTATCTCTGAACACTTGGAGATAACGTTCGTTATATTTTTTCGCCATTATGAGAAAAGAAAATACCAGAAACTGTCACTGACACAACACCCTTAAAAACATTCAACTCATTAAAATTATGCACTTAAATACGCTAAACTACCACATACAAAACAATTCAATATGTCCCATACAGTATTAACATACAACTTTGAGAGAGGGGGAAAGCATAGAGATGCAAGAAAAAACATGTGGCCTACAACTCTGATGAAACTACGCACAGAAACGAAGTTTACAGCGCGCAAACAACACAATAACAAACTCTTTCTTTCGTCCCGATTAACAGAGTCGCCAGCACGCGCTAGCCTCTCTTGCTTGCAGGACGATTGCTGCCCCCAATCCCCAGCTGTATTAAGTCCACACGCTGCTGTGGTGAGCGGGAAACACTCACGAAATAAAGCATCAAATAAATACGATTAAAAATGAGGTTTCGTAAATTAAATAAGCACGTAAGATTTTATCTTCTATCCTAGGGAAGAGTATTGGCCGTATTAGAGGTTATATTGGTCAAAAATAGGAAGAAGTGAAAAATAAATCGGAAAATCGGAAGACGAGTTAAAAATCTGAAAGTTTCCGCGTAAATCGGAAGGGTCGACAGGTATGGACACCCCACCGTATCCGAATGGTGTCTTTGCTCGGGTCTAGAATGTTGGATGTCCAAGCCAGTGGATTCTTTCATTAGAAGACTCTTCATGATAAGCTGATTGTCTGATCTTTGATCAATATTCTGACCGTGGTCAGGAGTTACAATCCCAGATGTGATCTGGGAAGGTGATTCACCCTAGTTGTTCAGGACTGGGAGTAGGCATTTCCTCCATACCCCTCAAACATTATGGTTTTACCGCCAATACTCGGGTGGCTGATTGCAGTGGTTTTCCACTGGGCAGCAGAGTCGCTGGTTTATATATTGATATATATTGATTAGATTCCAACACCTAATTGACTACTGGTGTGGAAAACCCTGCGATCATTCAATAACAAATCACATTCGGTTCAAGAGCCTATTGCTAGTAATTTAGTTACACACTTGCGGCCCTACCCAAACTATACCAGCACCCTTGACAGGCCTCACTAAGATGTATAACTATCAGTTCGCACTCGGGCAGGGCCTTCGACCAACACACTGAAAAAGCCGAGAGTCAAAAAGCCTTCTTGTTTATGAGTTACTCACTTATATGCCTTCTCCAATTCTTTCTAGAACAAATCACTGAACAACGCATCACCACCATTAGTCACTCATACACGTCAAAGTATCACTGTTCTTTGATTGGTTCCTTAGCATGGAACCTGCCTGTCATACTGCAATTACACACGACGTTCTCAAACATTTTGGAAGCTTTCTGTATGTCCCTTACACGTGACATCCACAAGAAATACGCAGTTCGCTTGCACAAGTATCTTTCGTAATATTGAGTCGCCACTCTTGCTTACAAGTTTCAACGCAACATAGAATGTGCCGATTCCTTCTTTGAAATATTCATTCTATCATTCCCATTATTATTATTATTATTATTATTATTCTTGTTGTTAAATATACAGACTCATTATTATTATTATTATTATTATTATTAATTATACAGACTCTCCTGTAATTTCCCTTCATATCTACATGTGTTCATACACCTGCTACTCCTCATATAATAGGCTTATTATAGCCTGGAGGTCGCAGATTTGAATCCTGTTTGAGTCCGTTCGTTCACTCTGTTATAGGATAGGAAAACACGAGAGGCGCGTCGCAAATCCCGTTCACGACAGGCAATGTTCCAAAGAACCCAATAGGACACTGCGAGAGCAAATGGATAACTTAATGTTGTTTTTGAAAAAAAAAAAAAAAAAAAAAGTAGAAGGGGAGGAGGGAGTCGCAATGGCAAAAATCATTCTCTTTCCTATAGCCAGGTTAAGAATCAAGGGAAATCGCAATGTAAGGACAAAGTTCATTTTGCCTCTGATCGATCTTGCTGCTCTCGGAATTGAATCTGACTCTCAGAAGTGTGTATTTTGTATAGGGGTGAATCATAATTCAACAGAATGCCTCCATGCACAAAAAATGTAACTTGAAGAGAGAAAAGGGGTTCAGCGCAATAATGTACAGCACGATGTGTTTGTCATGGACGACATGTGCCATTATTATGCCCATCTGTTGAGAAGTACCAAGTGGAAGAGAAAGAATGTGTTGAGGGGAGGCATCCTGGGAGCAAATGAGAAGAGGTTTCCTTGTTCAATACTTCATCTGTTGATAGCAATTTGCCAATTAGCTCCCAAACGGAGGTCTATCTACAGACTCTGCTAGTTTATGTAAAGAATTGTGACAAAATCAGGAAGGCCAGGTTACTGATAGACAGTGGATCCCAACGTAAAAAATCTAAAAACATTTAACGAAACGGAAACTGATATATTGAGCAAGGGACCCAAACATAACTGGGGCAACATATCAGCTTTCTAGAACATTACAACACCGTTACAGAAACCGAAAACGCCATACAAAAGATTCCACATGATTTACGCGAAGAAGTCAAACACGAAATCATAAAAAGGCTACCACAATACATCAACAAAATTCAAAACAATAATCCTAACAATAACACTGCAAATAAAGTACACATAAATAAACTTAGAAACAAAATAAAACAGAACAACCTACTCATAACGAAAGCTGACAAAGGCAACACCACTGTTACCATCAATAAGGATGAATACATAACAAAAACTAAAGAATGCTTCCAAGACAATACCTTTCTGATCATACGTAAAGACCCAACTAACAAACAAATCTCAAAACCTTACTAAAGAACACACATTTTTTACTTACTGAAAACAGAATCTACAAATCTGATAGTAATGAATCCCCAACTACCGACTGCAAAAGCCTATCCAAAAATACACAAAGAAAATACACCAATGAGACCTATCATAAATTACCGAGCAAGCCCAACATATAAACTCTCTCAATTCATCCAAAAATTCCTGAAGTAACATTACTCATTCCTAGCAAACAAAACTATATAGAATTCAATAGATTTTTGCAACAAAACCAAAGAACTAAAAATAGAGCAGTACCATACCATCGCATCATTCGATATAAGTAACATCTATCCCAATATCCCCAACAAAATACTACAGAAATAATTAAATCTAATCTAAGAAACTACAGCAATTTAAGCACTCCAGGAATTGAAGAATTTATGAAGCTACTTGAATTCACCACTAGTAACAACTACTTTAGATTTCACTACACAATCTACGAACAACAGGGCCTACCAATGGGGTCTCCTGCTTCTGGCATACTGGCCAAAATTTACATAGACTACTTAGAATACCATATGGCTGTCAAATGCAAGATCTAGTGTGGTGTAAGAGCATCAAATATCTATATATAAAGGGAACTGTGCTTTGTTAGCAGCTTCCTGGCAGTATTTATGACACTGTGGTCTATATTTACTGTGTGCGAGTGTTGTCTAGTGAATTTGTGATCATTTGATATGGATTTTTAACGTAAGTCTTCTGTGTTTTTATGCCATAGGCAATAGTCATCTTGTTTTGCCCTCAATTCATAGACAACATTGCAAAGAGAGACACTTGTTATAATTATTTACTATATTTGCATTGCCCTAAGTGTCAGCCATTTTGTTCTATCTGCCATCAATGCCATGGAAACTATGACAAAGACGGAAACTATGCATGCTCTTATCAACGTTGCCAAGGAACTAGTCTACACCTGTTGACACCATTACAATGGACGTATTTTTGACGGTATGGAGTAGACCATACAGCCAGCGGCTCCACGCTGAGTGTTAGGCGGTGAGAAATAACCTGACACCCTCAGGGAGCCAACGGCTTCGGGCGGTGGTCCCTCAGTGGAGGAAATGCCACTGGAATCTACTGAAAACCTGATGTCGGGCAGCAGCGCATCAGTATCGACGTGATGCACAGAGCAATTCATGCTCGAGATGGGTCAAGAGCGGGGGAGCCTCAAGCGTCACCAGAATGACTGGTTTTTCTGTTGTGGTACTGCGGTGTGGAAGAGAGAGGGACCTCACTACATTATTATTCCCAAGAACACTATCATGATAGCTGCTTTAAATGGATCTAATTCATCATGCGACACGGCTGACAACCGGCGCATTTGCAGTTCCAGGCTGCAAAGTGTGAAAAGTGCTCCTGGGCATGTGCATGTAGGCAACCAGGCTGCATATGCGAAATTTCGCGACTGGAAGAACAAAGCAGAATGTGGCTACTTGGAATGTGAGAGGACTTTTAGCTTCAGGAAAACTTCTGATAATACAAGAGCTGGAAAGGTATAATATAGGAGTGGCTGGGCTAAGTGAAACTCACTGGAAAAATAATGGCCATTTTAGAAGTGTTAATCACTGGGTCTACTTTTCTGGAAATGAAGAAAAAAGCAGTAACAGGGTGATCAGCGACAAACTGAATGGCCTAGTGAAAGGATATAAACCTGTTAATGATCGCATTATAACACTAAGTCTCGAATGCAAGCCACTTTCAATCATCATCATTCAGGTTTATGCCCCAACAGCAGATGCATCTGATGAAATAATTGACCGCTTCTATCAAGATCTTGATGCTACTGTTTCAGCTTTTCCAAGCAGAGAAATAACTATTGTTATGAGAGACTTCAATGCCAAAATTGGTTCAACACAACATGATGAGCATGTCAGAACATCGATAGGAAGATACGGAATTGGAGAAAGAAATGAACGGGGAAGCAGGCTTCTTGAGTTTGCAATTCAAAACAGGTTCACTATAACTAATACAGTCTTCAAGCATCACATACGGCACATGTACACATGGACTTCGCCTGACGGTCAATATAAAAATCAGATTGACAACATCTTGATCAGTTCAAGATGGAGGTCTTCTGTAATGGACACCAAAACCTGTCCAGGTGCAGTATGTGGCAGTGATCATCAGCTTCTTAGAACAGAAATAAGAATAAAACTTCAAATGCCAGTTAAGAGATCACACAGGATACCACAAATAGTTAATATATCGTCATTCAAGGAATCATTGGCGCGAAGAGCCTCCATATTACAGGATCCAGTAACAACTGCAGAAGGGCTATGGAATGTGACTAAAAACTGGATAGAGACCTCTTTGAATGAATCTTGAGTACCAAATACTAGAAGGCAACAGTGGATCTCTGACTTGACTCTTCAGCTTGTAGAAGAAAGAAGGTGCCTTAAAAAATCTGGCATTAACACTAAAAAAAAAGAGAGCAAATGTCTGATCTTGATAGAAGGGTTCAGTCTTCTTGTAGAAGAGATATGCTGTTGAAAATCTGTCAAGCAATATGGAATTCTAGAAGATGGCCCGAGGAATGGTTACAGTAAATCTTTGTCCCAATCCACAAGAAAGGGTCGAGGAAAAAATGTGGAAATTATCGCTTAATTGCTTCGATTTCACATGCCAGTAAAGTTATGCTTCATATCCTGCATAAGAGACTCCGGCCATTCCTAGAGTATCAAATTCCTGAAGTCCAGACTGGATTCATGAAAGGAAAATGCACTCGAGAACAGATTTTAAGCCTAAGATAAATCATAGAGAAGGCTAGAGAATTCAATGCTCCGGCATACCTGTGCTTTATTGGTTACCAAAAGGCCTTCGATACTGTCAAATGGAACCATCTTTGAAAAATTTTGGATGACGGGTTTGCCACTTCATTTGATTGATCTCCTCAAGACTTTGTATAAGGAAAATACAGCCACTGTGAAGATTCAAAACAAACAGTCTCAGCAGTTTCGTACAAGGGCTCGAGTTCGCCAGGGATGAATCATATCACCATTAATTTTCAATCTCTATGGTGAATATGCAATGAGAACTGCATTAGATGGCTGGGACAAAGGGTTTTCCATTGGGGGATGCAAGATCAACAACTTGAGATTTGCTGATGACACCACCTTGATAGCATCATCTGAAGAGGAGTTGACAGAGCTGATCAAGAGAGTAGAGGAAGCAAGCCTAGAAAATGGATTACGCCTAAATCAATAGAAAAGCAAAGTCATGATTGTTGATCGTAAGAGCAATAGTCCACATATCAAACAGATTGGACGGCATGAAGTTGTACATCAGTATGTATATCTTGGCTCCTTACTATCCAATTCTGGTGGTTCCAAAGATGAAATAAAGCGAAGAATTGAAATAGCAAAGGTAGCGATGATCCGTCTGTGGAAGATCTGGAAAGATAACATCACCATCAATACAAAAAAGAAGCTCGTTGAATCTCTAGTTCTCAGTCTTCTTGTATGATGCAGAGACCTGGACCATCCTCAAATGTGATCGTGAACGGATAGATAGCTTTGAAATGTGGTGCTGGAGGAAAATGTTAAGGATTAATTGGACAGCTCATCACACGAACACATCAATCCTGAACCAACTTCAGATAAAAGTTCGTCTATCGTGTAAGATCTCTCAGCGGATTGTACGCTACTTTGGACATATGTGCCGAGATGGTAGTCTTCAAAAGCTGATTGTTGAGGGCAAAGTCCAGGGAACCAGACAACGAGGACGAGTACCAACACGATGGACTGACATGGTGAACGGCCCCCTACAGAGTTCTCTCAGAGCAACCACATTGAAAGCTTTAGATAGGGAAGAATGGCGAAGTATGGTTCATCGGCTAGAGGGTTGAATATTATGATAGCCATGCCGCCCCTGTCATGAGGTAAAACAAAGAAGAAGACTTAGAATACACATCTATCAGTAAAATAGACAATATATTTTTTGGTGCAGCTTTGTTGATGACATTTTCGTCATTATTGATAATAGATCCACTGACGAAAATATCACATTGGATAGACTTAACACAATAGACCCCTGCATAAAATTTACCAAAGAAACTGAAAACAATCACACCTTAAACTATCTCGATATAACAATAACTAGACACGAAAACCACTTATCATACAAAATATACCAAAAACCCATACATACATCGAACACGATCAAAATAGATTCCATCCATCCCAATACTCATAAAAAAGCAGCTTACTACAGCATGATCTATAGAGCTTTTAATATACCGTTAACAGAACATGACTGAAGAAGAAATACAACTAATCCACGAAATAGCTAAAAATAATGGATACAAGAAAGAAATGGTCGATATAATTATTCATAAAATCAAATCTCGACCAAAAACCAGACTGACAAAAATAGACAAACCTAAAAAGGATTACGTATTATTTACTTAAAACAATGCACACATATATCCCATAACCAACATCTTCAAGAAACATAACTTAAAAATAGCATTCAAGACCACGCACACAACAGCACTAACATCTTACACAATACCAAGATAATCAATAGTAACAACAAGTACAATCAATCAGGAGTATACCGTATCAGATGGTAACAATTGTGAGACCAGCTATGTTGGACGTACCAGTAGAAACTTCACAATCCAATATAATGAACACTTAAATGCCGTAAAACAATTTTTCCACAATAGGCCAGCACATCGAAGAATATAAACACAGCTTCACGAACTTCGCACATGACATGAAAATATTAAATAAATCTTAAAGGCCCCTTGCTCAATATAACAGAAGAGTTTTACATATTGTTAGACCAATAGCCAATCCCAATTACAATATAAATGAAATTACAGAAAAAACCAATACTATTTTCAATAAAGCCATCCCCGCCTTAAAAAATGACTATCTCAAAACAATCAACAAACAAAACATAACACGCGCCATAGTACCAACAAACGACACGCCCAGCTCTGCCCCTACCCCCACAACAGCAACTCTCCCTACCCCTCTATCCATTCCTCTCGCAGCAGCAGACACAAACCTGAGGAGAATGCGATACAGTACAAGCCAAGCTCTCAAATCCAACGCAACCCAATCATGACAGCAATAGTAAGTACACATTCACATTAACACACACATACAGGCATTCCTTCAGCTTACAACTCTACCCACAGATAATATATATCAGCACACAGTTATAGACGAGGAAGGAGCCACCACTCTGCATCAAGAAATACTTATGTACAACCAAGACCACAACTTCCTCCAATACTTAAAGATAATATTCCACTCACAGCTGCACATACTTACCTCCATCTATATAACTGGATTTTGTTAACAATAGCGGCTTTTCACCACACATACAAGTGGAGACATTTAAATATACAATAAGTCTTCCTAGAGAACTACAGCATTGCCTACGAATGCAAGCACTGATTTATTTATAACATTGGACTCTAAACGAGAACATAGATACACGCAAGACACATACATTCATTTCTATGAAATGTTTTATATTCATTATTTTAAGAGATTTTAACATGTACGGTCTATTTTAAAGTGTGATTTTAACGTGTACTGTGTATTTTAATGTGTTTAATGTATTTGTAATTTAAATTCAAGCTTAAGTTAGGTTCCACAAACAAATTCTAATCTTAAGGAGATAGCTCTATACCTAAGTACCTGAATTATAGTATATAACCATTTTACACTCAACATGCCCAATTTGGACTCTTAGACATGATGCTTCCCCATAGCATCTTCCTTTAGAAAAAGGCATACTAACTAATGCTTGACACATATGTAAAGGTATTCACGTACAGCTGATGATGAATATTTAAAGTCGAAACCGGACCTGTAAACTAATTCTTATGGTAATAAAATTGTATTGATAAGGTAGAACCTTTTCTTGTCTATACATAAGTGAACTATCAATAAGGAAATGAAACTAGTAAATCAAGATGAAAATGAGGTTGCGTAAATTACACAAGTATATAAGAATTTAACCTAGGAGAAGAGTATTGACCGTACTGGAGGTCACATTGGTCAAAAATAGGAAGAAGTAAAATTAAATCGGAAAATCAGAAGATGAGTAAAAAACAAAGTTTTCTGGTAAATCAGAAAGGTGGGCAGGAATGGGGTTAACTCTGAATTTCTATTGGTCATCTTTCTGCTTGCCCCCATTTCCTGTTTCTCAATGTTCACTTGCTCCTGGGTGGGAGCGAGTGGATGTGTCTTGTCTTTCCTGATTGACCGTCTGAGTGGTTAGATATGGTGGCTATTGAGATCCACTCACATAGGGGCTTCGGCTCTCTTTGGAGGTAAGCACTCTTGTTCTTAACTTTTGGTTATATCGCCAATTTCATTTTAATGTAAAATTTGTTTCATTATGCAGGAGTTCGTCCTTGGATTTCACGTTAACCTGTAAAATATAAATATTATCAATAATTTAATTTTTCTATTGCAGACATCTTCACCTTGTGTTAGAGGCGAACGTTTTTCTAAATAGTTTTGTAACATTAAAATGTATCTATCATGTTTTGCCACTATTTTCTGTGTCATTGGCTGAAAGTAGCTTTATATTCCTCCGTCCGAGAACTGTTTTCCCTTCGACGGTGTACCTTTGTATTTTTTGTATTTGTTATGTAAACCTTTAATTATCTTTTGGTAATCTAATGTTTATTAGAATGGGAATAGCCCACTGCGACAGCAATGTAAAACATCAAGGTAGGATTTTTAATTTTTATATTTAGTGCCATGTTATATATGTGTTAAATGTATTGCTCTAAATTTAAATACTTTTTTAAAACACGTTGCTTTACATCGAACTGACACAGATAGGTCTTATGGTGATAATGGAATAGGAAAGGTCTAGGAGTGGGAAGGAAGCGGCCATGGCCTAAATTAAGGTACAGCCCCAGCATTTGCCTGGTGTGAAAAAGAGTAAACAAGGAAAACCATCTTCAGGGCTGGCAACAGTGGGGTTCGAACCCACTATCTCCTGAATGCTAATTACATTTTCTATACTTAAACTGTTTTTAATTTTTTAAATTATTTTGTTACCCACTCAGAGGTTACAGAATTGTAGCACAACACGCTAGATAATTTCAAATGCTGCACCAATCACATTAGCAGCATAACGAATGCTTCGTCCATCCTCGACGCGATAACCCTCACACCGCCTTCTTGGCTAAGAGGCAACTAGGCTCAACAAATGTGAAAGAATAACTGAAGAAATGTTCTTACCAATACAGTTGGTCCGTTACGGGACATAAATTTTCCAGCTAACTCATTCCTGGTTGCCAGCATTTCGACCCAGTGTGCTAATTTGGGACAAACTTGTCCAATAACGGACCAACCACATTAGTATTATAAATTTACTCATTCGGGACAAATATTTCAGGTTTCCTATGGGAATCACCAATTATATCATTCCCCTCCAGTATCGCAAAAGCTGTTAAAACTTAAAAGTGTTATTACCCACAGGTGCAATAACATAAGAGCCTAGTAATTAGGTCGTAAAGCAGCTCATTGGGTGGCATTTATGACCTCTTACTTTTAAACTTTTAGAATATAGATTTCTTAGCTCATAAAACCGCCCGAAATGGAAGCTGTCTCTGTATGTTGGTGTTTATCTCCGATTCAAATTTTACAAAGTGATCACTTTTTTTGGCGATCACTGAAGATTTCTTACAACAAAATGACTTTAATAACAATCCTCCTATTCAATAGACATTGCGATTTATTAAAATGGAATTACTTTACCCAAACATGTTTTTCAGCTTATTTTGAGCCATCTTCAGTGGGTGAACACTTACAATATCATAATAAAATGCAATATGGTTTTCTAAAACAATTTTACCGAGCTCGATAGCTGCAGTCGCTTAAGTGCGGCCAGTATCCAGTATTCGGGAGATAGTAGGTTCGAACCCCACTATCGGCAGCCCTGAAAATGGTTTTCCGTGGTTTCCCATTTTCACACCAGGCAAATGCTGGGGCTGTACCTTAATTAAGGCCACGGACGCTTCCTTCCCACTCCTAGCCCTTTCCTGTCCCATCGTCGCCATAAGACCTATCTGTGTCGGTGCGACGTAAAGCAACTAGCAAAAAAAAAAAAAAAAAAAAAAAAATTGATGTCATGGTGGGTGTTAAAGCAAATAATGTTGTGAGGTAATCCCTGAAGATTTATTAATATTTTATTTCCATTTCAAGACACCTACACTGCAATTAGAATAAAATAGGAAAAAATGGACAAATCGCAGTATAAAGTGATTTCCATAAGTAGTAAAAAGATTTCTTTTACCTTCCTTGACTGTAGAGTCCTTGTCCACTGAATTGTCCTGGAGTGGAGAACTGACACTATCTCCTCTTGGTACCTGCTCCTCTTGAACCTTAACCCCTGTAACACAAGAACTCAGTGAGAAAGAAGACCACAAGGAGAAACATATAATGGTGGTTGCAAGTTCAACTCAGAGGACAGTTATTGTAACCATTAAACCCAAGCTGAGTCTCATTCTGATTCCACTTATATGGTCATGCTCCACTATTTCATTCTACATGTCTAAGACAACTCCAAGACTATTAAGTTATTGAAACTGAATTCACCATTTGCCTTCTATGATCCATTATCCAGAACAACACTCCTATCCTTTCCTATTACAGGAAATTTTAAACTAAATCAATAGCCATGGCTCTCTTACATTTAAATACACTTAAATTGCAATCAACCAACACCACACAGAACATTGTAACTTGAAAGACTACATACTATAAGCCAGAACATCGGCATGTTTCTCGACCATGCACACAAAATAGGTTTATGCTAAATGATGTTATTTGAAGAGAATCTCAACTTTTCATCACATGGCTATAACCAGTGATATTTTGAGTCCTCAGCATAAAAGCCAGTCAGATCCTCCACAGCCCTACCACCACCTGTCACAAAAGCCCATGTGTTGCTGATGAGCATACTAGGAAAATAACATGCAAGGTAGTTCCCTTGCTGCTTTCCTCAGCAGGGTGAAAAGTGCTATTACTTACCAACCAACCATGCCTGCCAAAACGCACACAACCACCAATCGTACAAATAAACCTTTTACACCATTTACATATGTATCAATATTTTAGAAACTAAAAAGCTTACATAAGCATCATAACATGTTTGATAAAGTCATGAAAGAATTACAGTAACCTGCAGCCAAACATTATGCTATAACAATGTAAAAGAACAAACAGTCCAAAATAACCAATTTTCTTGTTAAGTAACTAGGTTCTTACTCTGTGTAATCAGGACTTACATTAACTCTTTTGCAGCACCAGTAACTTTTGTCAACTTACTTCAATATAGTGTTCGCTGTAGCAGCCAAATTATTTAGTATTCTTGCTAATGCTGACATCAGCGTTTAAACGGTTAGTAAAAGCCTCTATACATGACCCAATCTGCTAGGCCTGATCTGCAAGGACCCTGCAGAGTGGGTGGCATGTAGGCTTGTCAGGACCGGTCGGGCCAACACAACTCAAGGGGGGTGGTTGGTCGGGGCGACCACACAATATCCCAACTCACTATTGCGACACTCTGAAAGTTGGGTCGTGTAGGGAGGTTGTGCAATTTGGGCTGATATGTCATCAGATGTCTTGCGGCTGCCTAGCACGCGTTATGTATTAATTTAGTACAGTGAGTAGATAAGTTCAATTAGATTAGTAGATTATTACAATCGATGTCTGAAAAGGAGAAAGAGCTGTGGTGACGTGTTTTCAGAGCAGAGCGAGCCAGCCTACTGCTGATCGGGTACAGCAGATTGTGTTGTGTGGAGAACAGTACCAACTACCCAGCAGATCAGATCCAGTAGATAGGGTCGTGTGTAGAGGCCTTAATGCATATGGTACATGTTTATGCATCTTGAGGGCATGTTCTGAGAATATTGTTATCTGTCAGCTTTTAGTTGAAGATTTGGTTTTAGAATAGTCCGTAAATGTAGGTAAGGGAGGTGGTGGTGGGAGTGATGTGCCAAATGATAGTTCAGTACAGTACAAAATAACAGCGATGACAATCATCAGCAGGTTCAGCAAAGGAATTTTATTGAATAAAGACCATAGAATGAATGTGTTTTGTAAGTTTTATGTTATAATCTATGACTTAAAATGCATAAATAATCACTTTTGTCACTTTTTTTCAACTTCTTCATTTCTTGTGTTGTAAGAATTGCTGCAGAGAGAGAGTAACGATACTATATAATGTCAGTTCATATTATATTGTTTACTTAAATATAATACTCTAAATTAAGCCCTTATTCTGTACTAATGTCAATATATAAATTTAATGAAAACAACATGTATATATTTATTGGGAGCCTTGATAATTTTATGCCTCTTTGTGTTGAGATGTCTAAACACAAGCAGAAACGTACAGCGCCAGGTGTCTGGGAGGCTGAACCAAATAAGGCTTTGTCACCGAGAAAGAGAAAGGCACAATGTCCACTGTCTGATGCTTAGCTGACCTCGGCAGTCATATTTCGAGACTAGGAGTAACCCAGTAAAACAATGCCAGGACCAACGGTTGTCACTTTGGAAGCCCAGTGCGAAGCTTCAAGCAGAGTCTATCAAGATGATTGGATGGAAATGTCGGGTGCCAAAATTTTGAAGAAGCCATATGGGACGTGCAGGTAAAGCCCAATAGAAAACCAGAGTCATCCAAATATTTAGAGGCGACTGGAGTACGATGTGTACCCTGCAGAGCATAATAAAAGGAAGAATGGACGATATAATAAACTATGCAAGAGAGCAGAGGACAGCGCTCCTTGTCTTGAGTTCTCATCTTGAGTCACTTCGTGTAAACAGTTGTGAGAAGTAATTCATCGTTCATGGACAGACAGTCTAAGTTATTATCTAGAGGGTAAAGTTGGACATTATAAAATTTCATAGGAGTGGGTCTTATACAAACACTAAATGCACTCAGAAACGGGACTGTTGCGTGCAAAATGTTTTAGAGAAGCATTAGAAATTCTCAAGTTATTGTAGTGAGAGACTGCTGAATTATATTTGACAAACACATTAGTACGAGAGTCTGTGTTTAGACAGCGAAGCCCACTTTTGTGTAGTAGAGAGCAGCACTTCAGTTGGAGAGAGATGGCAGATAAACATGAACTTGAACTGGTAGACAAAGGATGTAACCGGACTTGTGCTATGTAACAGTGGTCGCGCTTGTAAGGTGAGCATAAACTGGTTTCTTTAGGTCAAGGGCAGCGGTATGCCAATGTTTGTATCTCGTTAGTCGTAATACCAGTATTAGCTCTCACCATGAATAAAACTGAGTTCTACTGGTGGTGAACGCTCAAGAGAGAAGACATTGATTTTGAACGTGGACTGCTGAGATGGAGACTTGCAGGAGCTTTAACTTCTGGATTGCTGATCCCACGGTGATCATGGCTGATCACTAAAGAAATGGAGCCAGCCTGGCCCAGGTAGAAGTAGTGAATCAACGAAAGATGAGTACAAGCTTTGGATGAATTTATACAATGTCAAACGTCATCTAATTTAGCTGAGGGCATAGGTTAATTTTGATAGGATTATACTTCACCTAAGAACTCACAAACTCACCAGTATCATCCAAGGAAGACAATCATACTTGTCAGCGAGAGATATCCTATCATCATTTCACAGGATTTTCTGATAACTTGTAAATATTGTACAGAAAATGTTGTCTAGTGTATGGAGTCGTATTTTTCATTTTATTTCTTTTTTTACCTGTGTGGGTAGCATAATTTATAATTATTTCATTGTTTTATTGGTGTTTTCTGCCACATTTTGCTTTTTTTAATTGTATTGATATAAATTGTATATCTTGGGATAAAATGTAAAGTTAAAGGAAGTAAGATTAGAATCAATAAAAGGTTAATGTTAGTCAGATTAATGGAATTTGAAGGACAAAGAACAAGCATCAAATTTTCCTATGCGTGTGCATGATGGCGTGAATGATGACGAATATTTGTGGAGTAGTGATCCACGCCATTGATAGTATCATCGCCTTACTTTCTAAGAGTAAATATGGCTTATTTGTGTTCCATCATGATCATGTTGTCAGATTTTATAACTGGATTATTGTTTGTTAACTTGTAGATTTGCAATTTCATGTTTAAGGAACATATTATGTAATACGAGATAGTTCAGTAACCTTCTGGACTTATGTATAAATTTGAGTAAATTGTGAATTAATCTTAGTCTTCAATTAGCATTGAAGATGAGTCAATATTTAAACTGAATTGAATGAATGAGCGCGAGTGTGATTTTTGAAATGTTTGACCCAAACTTATGTGGAGTATGGGATGATAGTTTGCGTCATCTATTCTATGTCAATTTAGCGATCTTAGGATGTGGGACTATTTACTGTTGAATTTATGGTACTTGTGTACAGGATTATTTTTTGTGACTTACCTTGGTTAGATATGTTTGCAGCAAGTTATGAGCTAGGAGCCTGTGAGGCCAGCGTATTATGTTTCTTTGGGAACCCAAAGGATTTTGCTACATTAGGAGCATGGATCTCAATTATTTTGTTATTCCGCCATTGTCCAGTGAGGAAAATTTGAGTCTACCAAGAAGAGCTTTGTGAAGCGGCCGATTTGTATTTTTGTCCACATCATCAAGTACGGTTTCTTCTGAGATTTTAACAGTGCGAGGTATTTGAGTCGCCCACATCGTATTAAATCAGATGCGATTTATATTTTTTGTCATGTGCTTATTTTCAGGAACCAATGTTGAATTAATGATCAAAGTCTAAAGTCCATTCTTATTTATTTATGTCAAGTTATTATTTTCAGGATCCCCACGTTGAATAGGGAGTGAGTTGGTTAAAATGTTAGATGATTATTATTTTGTCTCTTTTCATTGGAATTGTGTGAGAGAACTAACATTGAACGTTGCATGGCTATTGATTTTGAGCAGAAAATATGACTACATGTGAATTGTTCTTAAATTTGTTTGTGCATTTTGTTTCATGTGATGTATAGTGTGTGGTTTTGATCTACGCATTCATTTCTTGATTGTTACTCCGGCGAGAGAGATACATAGTATAATACGCCTCACCACTCAGAATAATTTCCCTGAATTAGATAATGTGTAAGGCTAGGATCTCTACTGCAACATCAAGTGTGCAGGAATGAGATGTACTCATTCATAATATTTTGCACTCCTATGTCAAGTGGGGCTCAACATTGAAATATTAGACTTGCGCTCCGATGTAGAGCCCCACTCGACATGACAATAGCTTGTACTTTCAGCGTTTATATGACGACTGTGCTGTGTTCCAGTATTGTAGAGCTATCTAACGCTCTTTGAAAGAACACCTTTCCCTCATTTACTAGAGTTCGGGGAATCGTACTGACTTTGTAACCTCTGTTATCCTCGAATGTTTAGGAAAGTTTACTGATGATCAAGACTGAATGTAAACACTGACTTCTGCTTCATCTTCGCTCATGGAACAGTTAGTGGACATTGATAGTGATGATGAAGCAATAGCTAAAATGGACGATTTAATATTGAATAATATACCGCAAATGAAAGTGAATAGAGTTATGGTGAAAATGAAATTAGAGGGGGTGATGCTCCTCCAAATCCATGGCACGAGTGGAGAGGTGGCAATCCTGATTTACCTGCTTTCTTATTCAATGAAACAATGCATCACATAGGAACAATCATTCAACATTATAATTTGTGTTAGATTGTTTCACAGTGTTCATTTCCTAAAGCTGCTCATAGTGCAGAAATGAATTAGGAGTGGAGCAAGAAACATACACTAAGAATAATGGAGTTCAAAGGGCTAAAGTTTAATAAACCAACAAAACAAGCAAGAAGTGTATTGTAAGCACGCGAGCTAAGTTTAAAGTAATTAAATTCTTTAAATGCATCTGTTAGTGCATAGTTGCAAATCTTTTGTTGTTTCACTTCAAAACCTCTATATTTTTGAATCAAGTACAAAACCTTTTTATTCATGTCATGTGTTGTAAGTGTTGGCTCTTTTACATTTTGCTTAATGTTTGTAACAAATATTTCCTCTACCTTGGACATTAATTTGTGAATTACGTAAATATGCACGGTGGTGGTGGTTAATGTTTTAAGAAGAAGTACAACTAAGCAACCATCCTCTATATAACACTAACCAGAGAGAAAAAAAATGGAAGGGATCCGACACTTCAAAAAATGAAGATATTAGGCAAAGAAAGAAAAGAGCCACAAAGGATGTGAAAATGTAAGACTCAATAGGCCTCAAGTGCTCTAATACCATCAGCATCGGAAAACAACAACAGACGACCAAGGGAGGTCGGACAGGAGAGATGAAAGTGAGGAATACATATGTATCCATGTTATTCTTGTATAACAATGTGTTATTGTATGCGTTTGTCCAAACCTTGTCCCGTTTCTCTACGGGGTTGGGTATGAGGTGAGATGAATCTGTCGTGGCGGGTTTTTATGACTGGATGCCCTTCCTGACATCAACTTCGTGAGAGGAGTTAATGAGATGAAATGGATGACGTGATATATGATAGTAGGAAGGGAGAGGGCACATAGCCCACTCCAATCGAATAGCACCAAGGGGTCTGCTCAAGGCTTAATGTCTCCATCCGACGGACAAATCACCATCAACAGCGTCATATGCCCTCACTCCATATGAGCACTGTGGAGAGTTTTGGAATTTAATCCAGGCTCTTGGCACGCAATCTAGTGATTAGAAATTGTATACCACGACCTCCACTACCCTGCCGGCCAACATTCTAATGGTGATTTTTTTTTTCGACCAACGGGTCTCGAAGCGGATAACCACAGTGTCAGACCATTTATACTTCAATGCCTCAATGATCATGGCCATGTGTTATTGTATGCCATAAAATTAATGATCAGTATCATAGCTCAGATCTGTAGTTTACAGCATTCACACAGAATTTTATCATGACAGCTAACTTTACACGACCTATTAATTTGATTTTAAAAACAGTATATGAACTAGAAAGTCACTGTGCTCCAATGATTTCACCTCAGGTATGATAAAGGTACCAGGAACGCTAAGCTTAAATTGGCTTTACCGAGTGCTCTTAGTGATCTGTGAAGAAAAAATCTCAAAGTGGGAGAAAAGGAATCATCAACCCACTCATTAAAAAGGGTGACACAGAAATGTGGAAACTATACGGACATAACACTTGTCACACACCACAAATCTGTTGGAGAAGATTATCAAAATGGGATTTAGGAAAATAGTGGAACCTTTGCTTGAAGAAGAGCAACACTGATTCAGGAAAGTTCAAAATACTATGAATCTCATTTCTGCGATAAGAATGCTTACAGAGAAGTATAAGGAGCATGGAAAGACTCTTATGATTACATTTTTAGACACTGAAAAGGTCTAAGAGTATCTCTTTGAAAAAGATCTGGGAATGTCTGGAAGACTCAAGGTGCTGTAGTACCTGACTAACGAAGTAAAGATGCTATACCAGAATTCTTACAGCTGTATTCAGTTAGGCAGTGGATGATCAAAATGGTTTGAGACAAGAGAGGTGTCCAACAAGGAAGACCCCTATCACAACTCTTGTTCATATTAGTAATTTATATCAAAGTATATAAAGAAAATAGGCAATGAACTAAATGATCTGCAATATGCTGATGACATACTGTAATGGAAAGAAACAGAAGCTGAAGTACTGAAAAAAATTGACTGAATGGAACAACATGTTCAATAACTTTCAGCAGATCATGAGTGAAACAAAGACCATAGAAATGATCAAGAGGGAAGGAACAAACTTGAACCTCTTTTTGGAAGCAACTGAATTAGAATCAGGTCTTCCGTTGTTCATTCTCATAATGTGCCCATACCACTTAAGTTTACACATTTTTATTGCACTGGTAATAGGAACCTCAATGCAGCTACCTTCCTATTTGCATCATTTTCTGATTTTGTCATTTCAATTAGTTTGATTCATAGTTCTAATGACCTCCTTTCTATTGTCTGAATTATGCTTCAATCACTGTTTAGTTGAGTACATGCTTCTAAACAATGTAAGCAACTCCTTTCGAAGGTTACATTCTTTACCCGATACCTCCATTTCAACTCGTCGTTGGACAGCCTAGTCAGATGAAATGGGGTCGCTCAGCGGATACCTCAGGGTTTTCTAATGGCAAGTAAGACATGTAATCTTACTATAGAATACGCTTAACGTGAGTACAAGAGATTTTCAACTTACAGGTGACGCCTACAGAAACACACGACGTAATAGTAGAAATCGTCGACAAATTTTATCTGAATATTTGACTACGTGAGAACTTGTCATGATTACATGGAACACTTAATTACCCAATACTTCTCTTAGCTATCAACTAACTTATGAACTAGGCTGTAATGGAAGAATTTATGACACATACAATTGTAGAAAATAAATAAGATATTTATTAATAAAATGTTGGATTATTAAATTGGCATTTATGCGAGGCATTATTTGGAATTGCGTAAAACAAGTATGGAATATGAGTCAGTGCTGGCTCGTAAAAACAAAAATAATATCCTGTATTTAAATTATGAAGATCAGTTCCTTTGTGAAGTAAAAATTGAGTATCTACATATTTACAATAGATCACTGGACATCTAAGGTCCACACTGCAGTTGAGACGTAAGTGTAATACCAACACAATCAACTTGTTAGGATAGCTCATTTCCTTTAGACTAATTAAACAAGTCTCACTTAGACACAATGTTAAGCCGAAGTGTATCTCAAATCCACTAATAAGTTAAATCTGAATAAATCTGAATACATCTGAATAAATCTGAATAAATCAAAATAAATCTCAGTAAATCCGAAGTCATGTTTTTGTTGCTACGTTCTCGTTGTGCATGGATAACTACTTACGAACTAAGGCATTCGTTCCCAGTGCCTGATAAATACGGCTCCTATTCTAGCCTTTCCCTAGCTGTAGTTTATTGAGAAAATGTTCAAATGGAGAATATTAATCTATTTAGCTATCTAACTAATTTCAACATAATCTTTGGCTGTCATACACATGTCCTTTTAGGTTCAATGTCCCTTTCCTTCGTTATATTCCATAACATTCTACTTCAATGCAAGCTACTTTATTCTTACGCAGTTACTATGGAAGCGCTATGCCGCGGTGTTCAGAAACATACTCTCGAATACATCGGTGACGTGAATGCATTTGGTTAAATACAGCTATCAAACGTATCGTTGTATTCCGATATTCATTACAACACATCTAAAGTTGACATACGATTCCGTCACGAGCATACTTCTACAATAATAAATTCTGTTCACACCTTGGTTTAGGACGCTCCAGCGGTGTGGGCAATCTCACGTATACGAATCTAAAAAAAATATAGTGTGGCATATCTTAAACTGCAGGCACTCGATGGCCCCTGCGTAGTGCGAATAAAACTTCTCATATCACTATATAACTCGAACCTTCGCTCCAGTTAACACAATCGTAACCTTATTACAACATCTATCTAATATTTTAACATCGCAGCCTCAATAATAACTCGTCGCGTTCCAAAATTCACGACCATGTCAAAGTACCACACTGTTTCTTAAGTCAACATTTAAAAATTGCTGTATCTCATAATCTATGATTGAGTTCAATGCCCTTATTGTGTAGCAAAACAATGCGTTATTCCATTTGTTTATTTTTACACCGCGCACAACCCCTCGTGACGTCAACTTGTAACATTACCTCTATGAAATTTCTGTAATCTCCCAGTATGTCATTATAATCAGCCGTTTCCACACTTCTCTTTTAAACCTCACGCTACATATGAGTATTTAAAGATAAAAATTTCATTGTTCCGCATTGAAATTATTGATGTTAAAAATTAAATAACTGGAAAGGAGGTTCAACCTATTCAATACTCAAAAGAAAGAAACGTAGCAATCACATTTCTATTTAAATGGGACCGGTTTCGACCTTAGTCTAGGTCATCATCAGCCATAAAAAACATGTAAAACTGGAGTACGGGTGCTCATTCGGTTGTACTACTTGGCGTCGTATATTTTTATATACGTACTTGGCTTCCCGCAGCCGTGACAGGTTCTGAACCTTCGAAACATTCTCCACTTTACTTTGGTGTTTGGCCGCAGCGCGTGACCTTGAGTGTGCCGCGCTGGTTACCGGGAGCTGGCAGCTTTCTACTGCAGATCTGTTCGTCTGCGAATTCAAGCCTTTTTGATCTTCGCATGTTGATTGTTAGTGTTGTGACTTTGTGCAGGACAGAAGGTGGTGTCGTGTCTTTGTGCCTAACAGAGCGTGAAACTGACCTCCAACATTCATAAACATTTTACATGTTTTTTATGGCTGATGATGACCTAGACTAAGGTCGAAACCGGTCCCATTTAAATAGAAATGTGATTGCTACGTTTCTTTCTTTTGAGTATTGAATAGGTTGAACCTCCTTTCCAGTTATTTAATTTTTAACATATGAGTATTTCGATTGATATACGTTGACGTATATATCCATTACATCAGAAACTATTGCTATATTGCTAAATCATGTAACTACGAACTTAAATATCTCACACTTCGTTGGTAACATTCACTTGCATTTCTTATGTATCGGTCTACAATTAGCCCATCGGCACATACCTAAGGTACATGTGTAGGCAAACCAAAAATTATGCGATTAAATATTGTAAATGACTTAGCTCGCTCATGGTTGTCCCTGGTCCAGCTGTTCTGTTCCCAAATGGATGTAGTTGGGTCTTCGGTTAGGGCATGGGTTGGACATCTGGTACATCATCCGCTTCTTCATTATGGAAGTGCTGTCTGATTTCCTGTCGCCTTCCTCATCATGGCTCGGTCGTATAGCAAGATGTACTGGTCCCCAGGTTGGTCCATCATGTGTATTTAGCACATCATCCTCATGGTCTTCTTGTCAGTCTCTAAATTGATGATTATAATGTAGTGTACAGCCATTATACAATTCCTTTTTGACGTCTGTAGTCCTTAATTTCATTTTTTTAAATTTTTTCTTTCGTGGCTCTCCGACGTATCCTCGATTTCGTTGGTAATGAATTCAGTGCGTCTATTCTCTGTCTGCACTTCTTGTAGATCTTGACGAAAACTTATTTTTATTCTGATTCAACCATTGGAGATGTTTCTTTTCTTGTGTGTGATCCTTTTTATGTTGGCTTGGTCTCCTTTTGCGGACTGTAGATCACTGCGCTGAGTATCCACCCACGCGTATCTCGTAGCACTTGTAGGTGATTCCTTCTTAATATCTCGAGTCAACTATGCTATTTTTCGGTGATTTGACTTGTTTCTTCCCCTTTCCGATGCTTTTTCCTTTAATATACATTTAGATCCTTTGTTACTCCTAAAAGAATTATACCGCGGTCGGTAATTGCGTCCTCAGTCTCCGTTGTGAAAATTTAAGATGGAGTTTATTTTTAACAATCAAGTTTTTTTACTTTTTTTTTGTAAAACAATACAGTAGACCGTCCACTGTCCGTTTCACCCTGAATACTTGACCGTTCCATGACGTGTAATGGCCCTCTGTGTCATCGCAACTGGTGTCTATTCTTTGCTTGCTATAGATTACATAGCCCATACCTTCAGTCGGCGCCATTTTGAAAGCTGTCGCGGACGTGTGAACGGGCACAACAATATGTAAGAATTGGTGCAAAGTTGGTGTGGTACATGGTTGTTTTTGCTTTTTGTGATATTTTGCAGCCCCAGAATAGGTTTCTGACTTGATTGTAAAAGTTTGATGCTTTCTGTGTACTGCTTAGTATTTCCTGCTTGACTCTGTTGTCTTTTGAGATTGTGCTTCCGAGGTACTGTACTTTGATGATGATGATGATTGTTGTTTAAAGGGACCTAACATCTAGGTCATCGACCCCTAATGGTAAGAAACGAGACGAAAAGTAATGACAATTTAAAAGTCCAAAATTCATCATCCACTGACCAAAATTGAAAACATGATGATGAAGAATGAATGGACGAATATGAATTTAATATAATCAGCGGATCCAACTCACAATACTGAAAGTTAAAAATAATTCCAAAATCGATCTACTGACTAGAATTCAAAAAGACGACGATGAACAATAATTATGAACTTTAACAATCAGTGGATCCCACCCGCAATGCCCCACCTTCCCAGAAACAAACTTAAAACAATTACTGACCAAGGGACTGCTTCGAAAGCACAATCCTGAATTGATGATACTTGTCTAAAGGGATCCAAAATCCAGGTTAATGCCCCCCATAATGGTACTTTATCACTAGTAAAGTAGAATCATGGTAGTTCTAATGTTGCAGTACTAATCGAAAGTAGCATAGACTCACTGTGTTCCACACATTATGGTACTACTCACAAGTATTGTACGTCGCACAGATAACGCAGACCTACGGTGTTTCTCACAGAATGGTGACACTCATAAGCAACGCAAACCCATGGTGTTTCTCACACAGGTGTACTAATCATGGACGCTGACATTCCCGTGGTGTCGATCATATAGTGGTACTAATCACGGGCACTACCCAGACCCACAGTGTTTCTCACACAATGGTACTAATCACAGGCAAAGTAAGCCTGTGGTGTTCCGTGTATAGTGGTACTAAACACAGGTACTGTAAAACCACGGTGAATCACTCTTTGATGCTACTAATCACAAACCTATCGTGTACCTAACATAGTGGTACTACTCTCAAGTAAAGGCGACCTATGGTGTTCCTCGCATGATGCTACTAATCACAAGTACTTTCATGGTTCTAATTCAATCATCCCTTGGTTGCCCGTTTTAGTCACCTCTTGGGACAGGTAGGGGATACCATGGGTGTATTCTTCATCTGCATCCTCCACCCACAGCGTGTACTGTACTTTGACCTTATTGTGCACGGAAAGAGACCAAGGAGGAAGCCAAGGAAACGCTGGATAGAGACAGTAAAATCAGATGTGAAGGGGAGAAGTCTCAGATGAGATGATGTCCTGGAACAGAAGATGTATAAAGATAGGACAAGAGGGAGACAAGGCAATTGGAGTTGGAAAAGGATGATTATGATCCAGTACATGAACAGCAAGCAATAAACAGCATGCTCATGGAAAGGTCTATTCCCTTTGCTATGATGATTGCACATAGTTGTTTTCCGTGTACATGTCAGGCTTATTTTATTTTCATGACAAAGGTAGCAAGCAAATCAATATCAAGTCTAAGAACTAAGAGAGTTGTATCAGTTGAGATATTACAGAATTATAACGGGACAGGTGTGCCACTCTTTCACTGCTACCATTTTTCCTCTGTTTTATCACATCCTCTTCACAATGACAAAAGGTGAAAAGAATTCTTGGAAGTTTCAGGTAAACAGACAGAATTTTATGTCTGAATCTATTACTTAACAGGCTTGTTTGATGGATTCTTGTAAATCAGTTGGTGTTCTGAGTTTTGTGGCATATACAAAGTCTTTAATCAGCCCCTAAAACAAGAGATCAATTGGACTGTGGTCTGGAGACTAGGAAATATTTCAACTGATCCTTGCTTTCTACTAACCTTCCTCACAAAAGTTCCAGACAATAGTGGAGCACACACAAACTGAAAATACTATGAACCAAAATAATATTTTAAAACTGTAGTCCAGGTCTAAAATAGTCCTCATCAGTGACAAAGTTATCAAAAATCTAGGGTCCTTTCAGAGCAAGACATCAAACTCTAATGCCTGCCTGGTTGATTTGATTTTCAACTGCAACATTATGAATTTTTTGTTTAACATAACCCAACAATTTAAGGGTTGCTTTAAGTCTCAGAACAATCAAAAACATATCATGCTCTCCCTCGTTAATCTCACTGCACTAAGGGATCCCAGGTTTGATTCCCAGAAGGGTTGGAGATTTTAACCTTCATTAGTCAATTCCAATGGCTCAGGAACTGGATGTGTGTGTTAAAAAGACCTGCCACTGACCTCTGCGAAGGCCATACACCATTATTGTTGGACAAAATATTATATAAACTATAGCCTGCAAGCACGATCATCTTTCCAATACACCATGCATCTATCTTGAAATGTATTAACTTTGAAAATATCCTTATGTAAGGTTATTATTTGAACCAATCTTCTGAAAACTCCTGACAATAACAACCTCGGCATCGATAGTTTTTAGGGTTTTCCATTAATGCCGGCAAGATTAAATGTGCATTATATTCACCAGTAACTGTAATAGGTTAAAACAAAGTTACTAGCAATTCAAATATAATTCTATATCAATTTAATTTGTTGGGGTTAATTATTTTTCATTCACAGCTATGAACAGAATGAATATAAAATGTCTAGACAAAGGAGGTACATTTAGACATAGTTCATTGGGAAGTGATACTTCATTTTTCTTTTCTTTTTTTAAAAAATACATTTTTTTATGTAAAATATTCTGTAATGGATAACCATATCAGTATAAAAATTAAACATGCTTATGTAAATTTCCTACCTGTTCTCTCTGCAAGTGATGGATCTACAGACATAACTTTTGCACTTTCTGCATTCTTCTCTGCTCTAAGAGATTTCTGATGAAGATCTGGAATGTCATTGACTTCAAAGGTTTCTCCAGTAGGTTCAGAAGTTGCAGAACTTTCTCCGGCAGATATCGTATCTTCACTAGCTTTTGTACAGCCATGAGCCAGATATCTATGAAAGCGTTTAAGCACCTTCTTCTGAGATTTTGAGAGTTTAAATTCCAAAGCCGAGCACCTACACAGAAACAGAAATAACCATTAGTCTTCAATAAGTAACAAATTTTGGAATACGGTCCAGACTTATAGGTCATTGTTACCAATTAACTTCCGAAGCAAGAGATGGTTCAAGTTACAAGTTTCATAGCGCAAGTTGCAAGTAAATTCTATGATAATTATGATTAATAATACCAATATCGTTGGTCCGTTATTGGACATTAAAACTTTTCCAGCTAACTCATTCCAGGCTGCCACCGTTTTGCCTCAGTGTGCCAAGCTAGCCTCATCAGTTGGTAAATGGCACACCCACCAAGACGCATGGCTAGTGCATACCGTGATGAAGGCCACTGCGTAGGCTGGTGAAGTAGCGGTCGAGGATAGTTGACACAGACCAACACCCAGGACAGCGAGAGTAGTAAGGACGTACACCAAGTATCGTTACAGATCGTGTGCAAGCTATCCATTTAGACGAATTTGAACACATTGATACTCCCAACACAACAGTGTATCTTCCAAAGGCAAATAAGTAAAAGCAAGATAAACCCCAGTTTATGAACCCTTAGAAAAAGTATTAAAGGAACTTTAAAAAAAAAAGTGTTATACCTGGTGATAAGAAGCTGGACACTCAAAGGAAAACAACGTCTAACACACTCCAACTATACTCAGTGAAAAGTGGATTAATATTTTTAAGCATATTCGCACACTCTATAAGACATTTTAAGCCATTTTAACTACCAATAAGTATTTTTAATATGTTAGACGCTAAGTATCATTAAACAACCACCTTCACCTCCACACAATTCACACACAACCCCCTCCCCCCAACACTACCTCTCTCTCTTAATTAGACTATAAGATTTTAGTTTCGCATGGGATACTTTTTAAGATTGACTAAAGAACACACATGTGCTTACTTTTAATGTATTATCACCTAAGCTTTCGTTCGTACAGCTGATCATGACTGCAAAGCAGTTGAAACATGTACTGTATTTGTTAATTATCTTAGATTTGCCTAAGGCAATGAATAAAAAGCATCAATTAGGTGGAAAAACATTATTGTGATTTTGCCATTAATGCTTTCATGGCTCATACTTATAGACATGATGCTGTATAGACTTTTGGGCTTTTGTGGTGTCAAGAAAAATAAGATGAAATTTATAACGTTTCGCAGAAAACTGTGCTTTGCGTCCTCAGAAGAAATCTCGACTGACCACGAGAAAGGCTTCTTAAACAACAACCCTTTCAAATTTTGAACGTTATACTAGAAGTTGAAATAGTACGTTCATTCACCACCAGATGGCCCCCAGGATGTGGCACAACGCTAGCGTTCACAGCGGAAGCTGACCGAACACTCACAATCAGACTAAGCGGTTTGCATAACGTGTTTTGCGTAACATATGACATAGACAGGTGTAAGATATAAACACAAGCCTGGAATGAAAGATCCGGTGACGAGGAACGTACAAATTTGGAAAAAACACAGAGACAAAATTAAAATAGTGAAAGGGGCAGGGAAGGGAACTACCTACTGTCCTCATGTGCCACCAAAATCTGGTTTTGCTCCGACTTTTGCTCAGTATCTCAGGGGTGACCGGTTCACGCCCTCTCTCGAACGTCTGACTAATTGTGCTAGGCTAAGATTTCGGAGAACATATACGTCCACTGACAGACATATACAAGGTTGGAGCTATGCTAAAATAATGGCTACACTTGGTAAATTTATTCTAATTTATTAAAAAAAAATCAAAGCAATTAATTTGACAAAGCATACTATAACTGCGACAAACTCATGACATAAAACGAATAGAATTGCACTCAAATTCATCTCTCAAATGTCTGGAATTCAATATATATGTGCACTCAAAACTACGAACATAATTAACCATCGAATATTTGATCACTTAGCCGAAGTATTTGCTTATTTCTCATCACGATGTGCTTATCCTCGATGAGTCCCTATCCACCTCGCGCAGACGTTTTAGGAGAACACTACAATTTAACCTCATCTACAATACTGTATATCCTGAGTGAATTGTTATCTCATCAACTACACACGCAACATCAAATAAACGTGGATTTTAACCCTCGCGTGGATTTCATATACCACACACAATTATTTACAAAGCAATGAATCACAACACAACTTAAAACAAATCAATACACACAGACACTTAAGAATATAATGTCACTCCGTTATAGCGAATACACTCTCACGTACTCTCTCATTCAACATTAAGCAGATCTCCATTCATGCCGATAAAAACTGACAATCATGGCAGAAACTAAACAACCTACTTCAATCTGACGTTCTTGCAGTTGTTTCCTGGCCTAAAATACTCGTTTATGGAAATCAATAATCAATACTCGTGAGTAGTGCGATGCTAATATTATCATCACATATGCCTCTGCAAATCTGACACTCCTTGGGATCCATATAAATACCTTCGCGGTCCAGCTGGCATATAACATCAGCTGACAGCGATTACCAATACCACACATCACCCGGGACGGGAATTCAAATATGTTCACTTCGCAGGGCACTTGCCTGCACACACACCTGGAAAACGACGCTCCGTAATAGCACACATGTGGTCCCAAGGCTTGTCCACACTCTCATACCATCTTACCTTAATGGCCTCTCTGAAAATCCCTATCTTATTATTTAATTATCAAATGCGCACTCTCAATGGCATTGCCTAACTGCAGATGACGTTCATTTAACTTACAAAATAAAACGTTCCCTCTAAAACATCTACACGAGTTTTACATGCTAAAAAAAATTTTTTCTACTCATCCTTCGGTTGTCATCTCTCCTCCAGCGTAGGGTAACATTCCCTACTGCTTCTACTCCATCATGATGCCATCGCTGGGTCCTATTGGATCAACTGCTCCTTGGATGCTGGGCTGGATCATGACGTCGCCTGTTCTGGATACGACACTGCTACTGCTGTTGTCCCTCGCTGATATGACTGGACTCTTACTGGTGGCACAAATGTCACTCAGACCTCTATTATTTATCCTTTGACTCAAGGAGTTATTAATCACTAAGTATGGCTATCGTGATCTATTTTGTCTTGGTAGATTGTGTTTCTGCCTCTATTCCCTACTGTCTTTCTAATGTTTTTCCCTTCACTAGCGAACACCGTTCGCGGATGCCCGTCAGAAACTCCTGAACTTCAGTTTCGTTTCTGTAAAATGACGGCCTTCGATACTCGGACGCACAAGTAATATGCCTCACTCATGTCAATCATACTGATATATCCTCCACACCTGTTTACTGCTTCTAATGCCTCGCGATTACACCGTGTCCCTTCTGAATTACCTTTACGCGAGCTGCGCGTATACTTCAACAGTGTTTTCATATTTAACTGATCTTAGAATGACACTCTCCGTCCAACATAAAATAATTCTACATTTGCTTCTGAAATTAAGTTCGAGAATAAGTTCAAAACTCGATTAAGGTTGAGTAACTGTCTTCGGCGGACGTAACGTACACATGAATTAACATTGCAGCTCTTAAAAAATGAGATTGACAATTAGAATTTCAATGTGATTACATTTAGAATGTCTCAGAATACTAACAGAACGTTTCCACTAATACGAACTGAATCTCTCTGCCAATACAAACTGAAAGTCGCTTCTCACACGAACACAAATGAGTGACTGTCCTCCACACTTAGGTTCTGTCCTTTTTAAAAACTGTCTCAGTCGTCCTATTCATAAATTCCCCTCTATCAGGCTTCTATGCGTCCTCTAATCGCATCCACACTCGTTCTGTTTAACCCATATTATTGGTTGATTACTCTGGCGATGGTATCCCCATCCATCTTCGAGTGCAACTCTCCACATTAGTTCCGCTTGTACCATATATTTTCCAAGATTTACCGCCTCCATTCAGTCATGGGTTGTGTGTGTCAAATAGCTTAATTTTCCTCATAGTGCAGTTTTACCATCTTTATCCGGCCCGTCTTAAATCTCTTAAAGAAACCCTTCTTGACACAACACTCCTTTCAAGAACTCCCTCTTTCTTTGGATTTCTAAAACACTGTCTTCTCTGCTCGAGTAAACCCTGTATTTCCATTGTCTCGACTTTTTTCTAAAGAAGTCTTGCAATGACCCTACAGTTTTATAGCGACATTGTCAATGTCAGACAAAGCTTCAACTTTCTACTGTTGACCCTCACTAGCCTGGCCCTTCTAAGTCATTGGGTCTCATAACTATCAATCACAGCACGTATTTTCTACAATTATTCTCCTCACATATCTCAATATCTATAAATCTATCTTTTTATGAGCGCGCCAGCAAGGGCTCACTACGTAAATTTTTAATGGTTGGCAACCAGTTATTAATTGATAGCCGGTGTCCCTGTTGAAATTGTTAGGATTTCTACGTATTTCTACAGCTTCCCGTATAATTCTGGACCTGTAGTGTCTAGTGTGGGCGAGAGCTCGAGCATCTTGGAATATAACATCATGACCCGACGAAAGAGCATGCTCAGCTATTGCCGATTTTTCTGGTTGGTTGAGACGAATATTAGGTTCATGTTCTTTGATACGGGTACCAATGCACCGGCATGTTTGGCCAATGTATACCTTACCGTACGTACAGGGAATTTCGTATACCCCAGGTTGTAAACGGGGGGACAATTTGTCCTTGGTTTTACTCAGACTGTGAGCCATTTTAGTGGCAGTGCCAAACACGGTTTTTATGTTGTGTTTGCGGAGGACCTTGGCAATTCGATCTGTGGTGCTGTGAATGTAAGGCAAGTAGGCAGTTCCCTTCATTTCTTTCTGTGAGCTTTGCTTGGTCAGTTTTCTGGGATGTAGGGCTCTATGAATTGGCAAATCGCTGTACCATTACCCTTTAACGCTACTTTGAGCGTGTCCAACTCCGCCTGGATATGTGATGGCTCACAAATTCGTCTCACCCTGTTGGCGAGTATCGTGAGAATGCCTTGTGTTTGTGCTGGATGGTGGTGAGAATTTACATGAAGACAGCGATTTGTGTGGGTAGGCTTACGATAAATGGTATGTCCTAAATCAGCAACATCCGTCAATAAAATTCACTATGGAGATGGAGTCGGATAAATACCTTACTTTCTTGGATGTTCTGGTAAGAAAGAAACCGGACGGCCCCTTAGGACATACCATCTATCGTAAGCCTACCCACACAAATTGCTATCTTCATGCAGATTCTCACCACCATCCAGCACAAAAACAAGGCATTCTCACGACACTCGCCAAGAGGGCGAGACGAATTTGTGAGCCATAACATATCCAGGTGGACATGGACACGCTCAAGTCGCGTTCAAGGGTAATGGTACAGCGATTTGCCGATTCATAGATCCCTACATCCCAGAGAAACGACCAAGCAAAGCTCACAGAAGGAAGAAGTGAAGGGAACTGCCTACTTGCCTTACATTCACAACACAGATCGAATTGCCAAGCCCTCCGCAAACACAATAGAAAAACCGTGTTTGGCACCGCCACTAAAATTGCTCACAGTCTGAGTAAAATCAAGGACAAACTGTCCCCCCGTTTACATCCTGGGGTATACGAAATTCCCTGTACGTGCAGTAAGGTATACATCACCCAAACTTGCAGGTCCAGGTACCCGTATCAAAGAACATGAACCTAATATTTGTCTCAACCAACCAGACAAATCGGCAATAGCTGAGCACGCTCTATCGTCGGGTCATGATGTCATATTCCAAGATGCTCGAGCTCTTACCCACACTAGAGACTACAGGTCCAGAATTATACGGGAAGCTGTGGAAATACGTAGAAATCCTAACAATTTCAACAGGGACACCGGCTATCAATTAAGTAATACCTGGTTGCCAACCATTAAAAATTTACGTAGGTAGTTCCCTTCCCAGCCCCCTTCACTATTTTCATTTTGTCTGTGTGTTTTCCAAATTCGTACATTCCTCGTCACCAGATGTTTCATTCCAGGCTTGTGTCTATATCTTACACCGGTCTACGTCATTTGTTACGCAAAACACGTTATGCGGACTGCTTAGTCTGACTGTGAGGGTTCGGTCAGCTTCCGCTTCAAACGCTAGCATTGTGCCACATCCTGGGGGCCATCTGGCGGTGAATGAACGTACCATTTCCACTTCTAGTATAACATTCAAAATTTCACAGGGCCATTGTTTAAGAAGCCTTTCTCGTGGTCAATCAAGATTTCTTCTGAGGACGCAGAGCACAGTTTTCTGCGAAATGTTAAGAATTTCACCTTATTTTTCTTGACACAGCATAAGCCCAAAAGTCTATACAGCATCATGTCTATTATTGTGATTATTTGATTGATAGCTTGCGTTATCATGCACAATGATCGGCACTGTATATCCAATATAAATGGACCATTATTGGACATTATAAATTTTCCAGCTAACTCATTCCTGGCTGGCAGCGTTTCGCCCCCGTGTTCTAAGTCAGGCTCATCAGTTGGTACTTGGCACACCCACCAAGATGCATACCGTGGAGGTCACTGTGTAGGCTACTTGGAGCCACCGGCAGTGCCAATGCACTATGAGAGACTTTGTCTCATTACCAAAAAAGTGATGCCTGCTTGGCCATCATATGATATAGATGTTGATTCCCATAGGGAACCTGAAATATTTGTCCCAAATGAGTAAATTTATAATACAAATATAAATGGTCCGTTATTGGACATAATATTTTTTTAAATATTTCATGTTCCCTATGGGAATCAACATCTATATCACTGTATATCCAAACGAGAGATATCAGGGCAGAGTGCATTACTTCCAAACCCAGTAATCACAATGCTTACCCTGACAGAGGTATACAGATTAATTGTTTAAATTAGGATTAAACTCTCATAAGAGAGACCATATCGCTTGTTGAGAAACCTCCAACCAATATGACAACGTGCGTCTTAAAAAGCTAGTTACAAGTCTCTACTTGCCTCGAAATCTCTTAGCTTATCGTCAATTCTTTGGGAATTTCAATAACTGAAAAGTGGCACTTCCCCAAATATCCGACAAAATTGATCATTTTATAATCATGTAACCTTGAATACATTTTAGGCTACTTTGTTTTTACAATGCTATCTCAAAAGGCTGTATGATTCCATGAACAGCATTGCAGTCTGTCCAGATTTATTCTTGAGTCCCAAATACGAAATTAATACACATTAAGTTTTCAATCTGAATAACAAGGCGAGATAATTTTTTGAACTTATGTCATATGAAAGAAAAACTGCAGAAAAAATTCAGCTTCTACCACAGTAAGCTATCTTCTCAACACACATCACTGAATGTATATAGCACAAGCAACAATTCTGAAACAGAAGGAAAAGACTGAGTACAAAGGGCACTAGGAATATTTTGCAATATGCAAAAATGGTTGGCTGGACACCCCTCTTATGGTGAGGGATGAAAAGGGTGAAAACTGGTCTAGGACATCAGGTGCAACCTTCACACCAGTTGTTACCAAGCAATGGGACTGGAAGCAAGTTAAGATGTCAGGGTGGTCCAAAGGTGAATATCGTGCAATTATCCGCTACAATTTTGTTTGTGGATTAACTGTTGACCAGTGCCTGGAGGAAATGACTCCTGTGCTGGGAAAAGACTGTCCACATCGGACAACAATCTTCCGCTGGTACAAAGAGTTCCAGAGGGGAAATTTTGGGGTTGAAGACTATCCTCGTTCTGGGCGACCATCTGAATCCGTGACTAATGAAAACATTGAAGCTGTGAGGAAAATGTTGCAGCAAGAGAGGCAGTTGACATATCGTCAGGTAGAAGAGACCCTCCACATCCCTGCACCAGCTATTCATTCAATTCTACACAACCATCTCCATATTAGAAAGGTTTGTTCCCTTTGCGTGCCCCATTCACTTTCGGAGGAACAAAGGGCACATCGAGTGAAATGGTTCCGAGAACTGCTAAAACAGTTTGAAAATGGGACTTCGCGTAACGTCAATAGCATCGTTACAGGTGGCGAAACTTGGCTTTATTATTACGATGTCCCAACAAAATCCCAGAACAAGGTGTGGCTGTTTGAAGATGAGGGTACTCCTGTGACTGTGCGAAAGTCAAGGCCAGTGAAGAAAAGGATGATTGCAGTATTCTTCACTAAACGGGGCATCCTGACTCGGGTTGTGCTAGAAACACAAAGGACAGTTACTGCGAAGTGGTACAGTGGGACTTGTCTGCCTCAGGTCATCCAGGCTCTCAAGCAGCTCCGTCCAAGGTCACGACTCACCACTTGGCTCTTGCATCACGACATTGTTCCAGCACATCGTGCTAATGTAACAATGGATTTTCTTGCCAGATCAGGGTTGACTATGCTTGATCACCCTCCATACAGTCCTGATCTTGCTGCCTCAGGTCATCCAGGCTCTCAAGCAGCTCCGTCCAAGGTCACGACTCACCACTTGGCTCTTGCATCACGACATTGTTCCAGCACATCGTGCTAATGTAACAATGGATTTTCTTGCCAGATCAGGGTTGACTATGCTTGATCACCCTCCATACAGTCCTGATCTTGCCTCATGTGACTTCGCACTCTTGCCAGAAGTGAAGATGAAGCTGAAAGGGCGGCGTTTTGCATTGAATGAGGAGCTTCTGGCAGCATGGGATCAAGAGTGTGAAAAAGTAACCGAAGAAAAGTGGCAGAGTTGGTTCAGTGACCAGTTTCAACGTACGGAGAAGTGTATTGAATGTGGTGGAAATGATTTTGAAAAATTCTAAAGCGTTCACTCACATTGCAAAACTTTCCTAGTGCCCTTTGTAATACGATTTGAATTCAACATGGATGTGCGATGAAAGTATTAATTTCATAACTGACACAACCAACTGAGTGATGCATGTGAACATAATCCTCATTGTGAGCTCTATTTAGCACTACTATTATCACAGTTACTTTTGACCAGATTACGGATACATACCAACAAATTCTTTAAGTCTTTGTTGAACTCTTGAGACAAAACCACGAACACACAGGTTTGTGGTACATGGAGCAGATGTCTACCCTCTTAATATATTTTAAGTTTAGGTTATGTGTTAAATTACTGATTTTAATTAATTTTTTTGGATGGGAGGAAAGCAGAGAACAATGTACAGGCATACATACATTCCTAAATACATTAAAATATTTTTCTGGTCACTATACCAATCAGAAATGTATAATTATTATAAATAAATTTTTTCTTTCTCTCATTATGCCATATTTTCACAGTTATGTCCATATTCTGTTACATTTATTCCCTGCACTAGCCATTTGTTTGGAGTGTGGAAAATGTTGCTCAGCTTCTATGCAATAGTGTTCTAGTTCATACATCGTGGCAGAATTAAACAAGGTCTTAAATACAGTTTGCTTCTGTATGGGAAGATAACTAGAATCGTAAATAACTGGTCTGCACGTGTACTGTAGGTTTTCACAGATCGAACAAGATAAGTGGTATCAATTTCTCCTGTCTAGAAAATCCAAAAATTTTATCCTTCTCCTTCATTATCACGAACTGAATACTGTGGTGGACACTTAATATGCTCTTGAAACCTGACCAGGTTTTCTTACCCATGAGCCCTGAGGAGACTAATATATTAGCGTAAAGCACTATTTTGCAAGCCTGAGTTCAGCTTTTCAACATCTATTAGAAGTTCCACAAATGTATACTAATCTTTCTGACTAAAGGTCCCCTTGAACATAGGTTGTCATACATTAAAAAAATTGAGATATACATATATTGAACCCGCCGTGTGATAGGGGTCATAATATAATCATTATTATTATTTTGTATGGCAAAACAAGGATACATTATAAGTATATATAAAAACATATTACTTAAATAAGTATGTGATATACAAGTCAGCATTCAAAACTTAATGTCCAGACTTTTCAGCCAGTCCACTGCTTCTGTAGAGGCACTATGTAATTCTTTAACGGATCCGTTGAATCTTCTTTTTAGGCAGTCCATAACAACATGCTGGATGGTCTGAGGCACATTATCACAGTCGCAGAATGGGTCTTCAGATTTTCCCCACTTGTGAAGCCAGAATTTACACCTTCCATGGTTTGTTCTGATTCTGTTTAGAGATGTCCATTCCCTTCTCGGTAAGTTGAAACCAGGAGGAGCTCTACAACGATGGTAGATTAAACCCAGGTGGTTAGGATTTGAAGAGGTCCATTCTTCGTGCCAGATCTCATCAGCATCAAAATGTGTTTCCAGGAGCTTCTCGCCTAACTTCCATGATGGGTTTCAGGACTTTAATCTCTTCGGTTTCTGAGGATTGCAGTCCTGATGTAAGGGCAGTTGAGGGTTACTGCGACATTTCTGCCATTCTCTTACTAGAGCCAGTTCTCTTCGTATGTGAAGGGGTATGGATGTTGGATAAAACGGGTAACCATTTTAGGGGTGTCAATTTGATGCTGCCTGATATTGTCCTCATGGTATCATTCAGTTGTGTATCAACTTTTGAAGTATATACACTGTTAAGCCACACAGGGCAGCAGTATTCTGCAACTGGATAGATCAAGGCAAGAGCTGATGTTCGTTGTACTGTCGCGTTTGCTCCCCATCCTGTTCCACTGAGCTTGTGTAATATGTTGTTCCTTGTTTTAATCTTGGCTGCAGTGTTAGAGAGGTGTTGCTTACATGAAAGTGTCCGATCCATTGTGATGCCCAGACACTCTGAATATGGGTTATACGTAAGTTTTTGGCCTTTGAATTCGACTTGAGGTACATAGTTGGCTTTTTGGTTGTCTAGGTGGAAGCAGCTTACTTCAGTTTTGTTCAAGTTAGGTTTGAGTCGCCAAGTACTGAAATATTTGTTCAGGTTATGGAGATCCTTTGTGAGTAATTTCTGCTGTTTTGAAGTCACTCGATTGGGCAGCCAGAGCTATGTCATCTGCATATATGAATTTCCTAGAAGTAGTTTCTGGAAGATCTGCAGTATAGATGCTGAATAGTAGAGGAGCAAGAACTGATCCCTGGGGTAAACCATCATTTAGTATATAGGGCTTACTCTTATTGCCGTTTAAATGTATTTCGAACACTCTATTGCATAGCATGTTTTCAGCAGTGTTGCAAGGTTCTTACAGGGAATTATCTTCAAGAATTTCAAAATCATCCCTTGTCGCCATACGGTGTCATAAGCTGATGTCAAGTCCACAAAAACAGCGATTGTCTTATTCTTGTCTTGAAATCCGTTCTCAATGTGACTGGTGAGTGCCAAGATCTGGTCACAGCAGCTTCGGTTAAGTCAGAATCCTGCTTGTTCAGTTGGTATGCGTTGGAAGGCTGTGGTTGAGATTCTGTTGTAAATCATTCTCTCCATTAATTTGTAGCAAATACTTAAGAGTGCTATTGGTCTATAATCTTCAGGACTATCTCCACTTTTACCGGGCTTTAGAATGGCAACTATTTTAGTTTTCTTAAGCAATGATGGAAGCCTACCATTTCTTAAGACGTCATTAAAGAACATAAGTAACCAGTGTAGAGTTCTAGGTCCACAATGTTTCAGGAATTCTGGATATATCCCATCCACTCCTGCTGCTTTGCCTGGTTTTATTTCTTTTAGAGCTGTTGAGATTTCTGCAGTTGTGAATTCCCCTGAGAAATGGGGGGGGTGATTCAGTCAAGGATAGCCTAGTTTTTAGCTCTTTCTTGAGGTTTTTTTATTCATCTTTATTGACATTTTCTGGTATTTTGGACAGTTTGATGATTCTTTTAGCTACATCTACTGGAGATACCTCTGAGCTCTTATTAATATATTTGGGAGTACAACTACCAAGTTTTCTAAGAAGAGTCCATGCTTTTCTGCTTGAGTGTTAGAAATTCATGCTTGCTGTCATTGAGTTCCATTTATCTTTTCTGGCAGAATCTAGGCTTTGCAATAGTTTATCAGCAACTTCTGTTCTGTTACTGATTTGGTTTTCTTTGTACAGCTCATCACATCTTCTATTCCATCTGGGGATATATTCTTTTCTAAATCCTCTGGGAATGTGTTTCATTGCTATGGAGCATGTAAAACTAACAAATCGCTTATAGTTGTCCAGTTTGGGTGGAATCCACTGGATATTGTGATCCAACTCCTTAGTAAACGCTTCCCAGTTTGCCCTTTCAAAATTCCAGCGAGGTACAGGTGTTGATCTTATTACTGGGACTTCAATGCCAATTTGTAGAAGAATTGATCTATGCTGACTTCGGGGAAAATTGTTCAGTACTTTCCTGCTGCATTGTAAAAGTCTTCCATGCTCGTCTCTTGAAACAAAACAGAGGTCTGGGTTGGTGTCCTTCTTCCATCTTCCTGAGTGAAAGGAGCCTCTCTCTTTTGCATCATACACCAGGAAAACATCTTCTGTTTCAGACCATTCTAACACACCAAGACCATCTGAATTAGTATCTCCATACCCCCAGGAAGTACTCCTACTGTTGAAATCTCCCATGATGGCTGCCAGATGATTTACATTCTTGATGGCTTCATTACACCAAGGTTGAGATGGTGGTTTGTAAATGTTTACCATTTCCAAGTCTGCAACTTTAATCCTGGTGGTGAAAATGTTATCAGAGCTGATGTCAAGAACTTTTACTTGCTCAATATTATTTCGAATGTGCGTAGAGATGCCATAGGTTTTATGGAAGGTAGCTGCAACAAGATTGAATCCTGGTAGTTTACATCTGGAGTGAAGTTGGTTCTCATTCTCGCAATGTGTTTCTTGAAGTAGTACAAAATCTACATGGTTGTCGTTAAGCAGTTTTAAGAAGTAGTCACTTTCGGATCGGCTTATACCCTCGATATTCAGTTGTAGGACCTTCAAAGCGGGCCCTACGTCCTTTGTTTGGCTCTGAAAAGAGCTGTTTGGATTGGAATAATTTTCCGTCATTATAGTCGAAGCTAATGTATCCTCTATTTGCTGGGATATCCGTTAAGCAGAGCTTAAGGTCCAGCAGCCAATTTCGTTGCTTACTTAGCACCACCCGGGAGACACGTGTAGGGTAATTTAAGGTTATACTTACAGACGTAAAGCATCATGATTTGATGTATGAAAGAGAATAGGGTACATTTATTGAAGTACAGAATTTTAGTTGAAAATATTTCATAGAGCGATGGGGAAACGCGAGTTGGTCATGGGACAGAATGGAGCCTAGAGGATTAGCTTGTCACAACACTAGAGTGGTGCTTCACAGTACAAGGCCCATTAATTTACCAACGCAAAGATACAGAGGTACACAAATAAGTTTTGTACAGGAAGAGAAAGGCCAGTCGAGAACAATGGGGATGTTGCAACGTCAGCGCTGCAAAGGTATATTTGTGGCCAACACAAACTTTCCACTATGTCACAGATTCTCGGAATCAGAGAGTGGAAAAGTACGGAGCTCCAAGGCATATATTTGTTAGGTTGTTACAGGTGAAGATTCAATGGACCGCTCTTCTTACCCCAATCACAAAATTTAGTTGACGACCCCATGAATACCATCCTGACAGTATGAATGAAATGTAAATTTAATTTTGAAAGTAATTAATAAATTATTGCGAGTATATAGATCAACGTAAGGAACTTTTTAGATGTCATGCATGGAAGAAAAATCAATAATAAGTTGCAAATTAAATAAATTGAAGACTGAATTTCTTGGAATCAGGGCAGTTTGAATGCCATTGGCTGAAAGGTAACCACGCCGTAAGAGATGCTATCAAACCCGCAAAAAATCAGGGAGCAATATCTAGCTATATCTCCAAAATCTATGATCGTTAGACCATATTCAATCCAGTGTATGTTCCAGAGGAGGGGATCAATTTGATATCAGTTAAAATTTCCAGTTCAGAATGCAAGAGCCGATTTGAGAAATCCACCCCCCTCTCTCCAAGACATGACGTCAGCTAAGCCACCAGGAAGGCCTTCACCAATAAATAGGAGTGCAAGGGATACTCGCTAGCTTATTCTGAAATCATTTTGATGCTAATTCGTCATGCGCATCTGATTCAACATTCATTTGTACGAACGACCGCAGGTACTTCATAATGTGATTACGCTCGAGCGAAGTGACTTGTAATATTTTTGTTGTGTGCCAGTCAGTAGAGAAAAGTTAAGATGTTCCAGATCATGTTACGATCTGAGCTTCCAAGTTGGGTGTAATCTGAAGTCCAGTAAATAGATAGTATTTGCAAGGAGTGAGAAATATAATTCTTCCTCAAAAACAGTAAACGCAGAGGTACGATACTGTGTGACGAACAGTACATGGGAATAATATTAATTTATTGAGCCTGTACTTTAGGAATCGAACCACCATCACAATGAACTCTTCAAGAGTGCGACATGATTCGGCCATGTCGGAAACATGAACCACGTTGGGCGATTATATTAACACTCCGACCATTTGTGTCAAGTCCCTTTGGTGCGGGGAAGGGACGAAGAGATAATAGTGTAAATGAATTAATTTGGGTCTAGGTTGTTTTAGTGTTACCATATTATTCAAGTAAATATCAATGTATCAGTGTTAAGATTTGAAATAGTAAATCAGTATGATAATTTAATCAGTGTAAAAAATGGCAGAACGCCAGGAAATCAACTGTGAAAGGAACATAACTGATATGGAGGAGTAAGCAGACGGGCCATGTGGGTCCTTCATCTGCTAAGCCCGCGAAGGATTTCAACTACAAGATGAGTACCAATATGTAAAAATTTGGGGGATGTTACCAGAAATAAAGGGGAGTAGTTTGATTTTTGAATTGATTACATCATGTAACAAAATGGATCACTTCCTGATGCCATTCTAAATTCGTATAACGAACGGGATTCAACGATAACGTAAATGTCGGGTCAAATAATGTATTCAACGTAAATGTCGGGTCAAATAATGTATTCATTTTGTTGCATATATAATTCTCTAGGTATAGGGTAGTGAGTTAAGTCATGCATGTATTATCATATTTGATAGTCGAGATCTTTCGACATTTTGATTTTGTGTAATGTTCAATTCAACCCAGAGTTTGCTTTTAGGTCGGTCATTTGACGACAAGTTAAATAATAAGGTTTATGGAAAATCCAGCCGTATGTCATGCCAGCTGTGGTAATGTTGTTGTGTAAAGTCTCTAATTGACGTTGTCAAAATTTGTAGGAAATGTCACAAACTAATAATCATAATGCTAATAATAATTCATGAGATATCGTCTTTCTATGTGAACAGTGAGTAATATTAAAATTTGAAGGGATAATATGTTGAGATTATCGGGAATTGTTAATGACGGTATAGTTCTCTAATTCAGACGCTAAAAGGGATGATAATTTAAATTGGTGAATTAATAATCGTGAATGATAATATCGGTGCTAATAAACCTTGCACGTTAATAAACGTATTGCTTAAATTACGGTCCAATAGTTTATACATGTCAGATATTTAATTTGTAAGTATTAGCCGGAACACGCAGGACTAATATTTACGTGATCATGATTGTCACATTTTGGCAAATATTATGTCAGGGCCATTACAATCATTTGTGGAGAATGACCTCATTAGTAAATTAGATGCGAAGAGAGATGTTATAAAGATCATGCAGTCAGAATACAAAATGACGTATGATGTCATAGATGAGAAAATAAGTCAGTTGAAAACTCTGTGATAAATAAAATAATGTTGAGATAGAGAGATGAAATTCCGTATGGGAACACTTACTGCAAAATGAAGATGTGTTGAAATATAATATGATATGAGGAAATGTATGAAATTAATGATGAACACAGAGAAATGAGTGTACAAGTACGGGCAATGTAACAGAGTAAAATTGAATTACATAGAGGGCAGGATTCGAACCCGTGACATCATGTACGAAATAAATAGACTGCACAGATATTTGCTGAAATACTACGGAACTAAAGATAACGAGAGGTTCAGATCCCACATAAATGATCGTATGTTGTGATAGTTAAGAATGACGAGTGATGATAATCATGATACCGCAATAAGAATAAGAATAAATATTGCAGATCAAAGGTTGGACCGTATTAAATAAATGGACGCTGATAAATGTGATAAAGGGAATATAATCGATGATGTGAAACCGATAATAATAATAATAATAATAATAATAATAATGTTAGGACAGTGATAAATCGTCGTGGTCAGAATAGTAATAATTATTACGATGATGATAATAATAATACTAATAATAATAACAATAATAATGACAGTTGTATTTTGCATCCAGTAATAATAATGATCATGATCAAAGTGTGGCAGAGTCAGGAGTTGTAGATAATAACAACAATAGGAATAATAATAATAATAATAATAATAATAATAATAATCGTGTTGACCGGGAAAAGTTAAAAGTTACGCGGACATCGTTCGCATGAGTATCATAAATGGCTTGAGATTTTGAGTGGAATATAATCATATGTTGTCTCGTATTTGGCCGGCTCATCGTGAGTCAGGTTACTGTAATACCCCATTGTGTTTATTTTGCTTGCGGGGTGAGACGAGGTTATCGGCCGGGATTTCCGTTACATCATTTGTTGTGGCAGTGTGACAGTAACCTACTGAGGCCATGTGGCCGAGTTTGGCAGTAATTTAGATCATGTGTAAATAATTTGTCGATGCTAGTTCCAGTGGCAAGTTATCAGCTGGAAGTATAATACAGGACCCGTTCATAATTTAACCCTTTCCTAAAACTTCACCGTAACATTACCCATCCCGAGTGCTGACCTTGGGAAAATGTAAATAGTCGGAGGTACTCAATCTAATTTGAGTCAAGAAGCCGACGATAAACCTAGTTTATGCTCGGGCTCTCGATCTGAAGAAGGCTCGTCCCTGGGGACCATCAGGTCATATGAACACGGGTTCGATCCTAACGTGATCGATCAGTGAATTGTACCCCACAGTTGTATTTCTTTTCCAGGATGAACATTATCAGCATATTGTCACCACATGCGGTGAAGCAGGTAACCCGTTGAGTTAATGTGTTGTCAAATAAAACTTGTTTTATTAAGTGTATCGAAATCTATCGCGCCGGATGGCACAATAAACTGCTCCTTCTGGCAATTATCTCAAAGGAAACCATTCTCATGATCTTTTTATTGTAGTTAGATGTTATGCCCTTTCGAAAGTTAAATGTCACTTCCTAGTCCTATCATGGAGTCTTTAAATTCATGTTTACAATTGAGCTTTCCCCACTTTATATATTTGACATGCCCTGTTCATCCCTGTGTTCGCCGATGCCTCTATATTTATATTTTTTAATGACTTAAAAAATGAACCGACACCCCTGAGATAAATGCTAGTCTTGGACTCGGGAGGTGCACGGGTACAAAATGGCGCCCAACGTGGGGCTTCATTGCAGAGCCAAAATGGCTAGCCCATACGTGGGGCTTTACTGTGTGCCCAATGGGAAGCTTGACTGCATTATAGAGGGGCCAATATCACTGCTAATTAATTGTAATTTTTTTTTTTGGTGATTTTAATTAATTGATGACGCGTGTATTCACATGTAACGTATCATGCTAGAGTAAGGTTAGTTCCGAACGGGGCTAGATTTGACAAGTATATTATTATAATCAATTGCTAATCTCTTCAAGTTAGGCCGGGCTGAGTGGCTCAGACAATTAAGGCGCTGGCCTTGTAACCCCAACTTGGCAGGTTCGATCCTGGCTCAGTCCGGTGGTACTTGAAGGTGCTCAAATACGACAGCCCCGTGTCAGTAGATTTACTGGCACGTAACACAACTCCTGCGGGACTAAATTCCGGCACCTTGGCATCTCCAAAGACCTTAAAAAGTAGTTAGTGAGACGTTAAGCAAATAACATTATTATTATTATTATTATCATCTTCAGAAACATCGGGTGGATGGACAGTGGAGATTGTTGCCGAATGAGGTTATCTATCGGGAAAGTGAGTCCTTCACAGACACGATGAGAAAAAGAAGAATTGCCTTTTTTTGTCATATATTTCGACTAAGTGATAACAGAGTTTTAAAACAATTATTAAATTACTTTTGGAATAGTAAATCAAAAAAAACAATTGGTTATTGAAGTCCAAAGTGATTTAGAGGAGTTGAATATTACCATGCAAACCATAGAAAACAGAGGCGAGAAAAGTATTTTGAAGAATAAATGCATCAGGCTTCCTCTGACCACTGTACAGAGGAAACAATATGTTATAACGGATGCAGAGAGGGCAGCCAGGTCAACGAGACTCAAGACTTTTTGAGAGAAGGAAAGGAAGACAAATTTGTTGTAGTCTGATTAAAGTGCTCCAATGTGGGCGTAAACCCTGTAAATAAATAAATAAATATTATTATCTTCAAGTTAGGCAATGATTCAAAATTTAAAAAGCTCAAAGATTTGAGGTTTCTCTTTTTCTTTGTGAATTTAATATTGTTATGGTGATTCAGGACTCCATTTAAATGTCATTAGACATGAGATGAATGATATAAACAGTTGTGTAGGAAGGCTTGAATTGGTAAAAATATTACTGAGCACCAGTTAAAGTTATTATTTAAAAAGAGGTTGAGATGGTATAAATAAAATATTAACGTATTTCAGGGCAGGAGATTTCCAACTTCATCGTTGTCTTAGTGTTGTTGTTATACTGGAGCGGTTTATTGTGAAATTTTAGGCGTAATTCAGCATGCAAGTTGACTGACATGCAAATTTAAACGATTTTTTTAATTCAAATCTTTTAAAATTTTGTTAAATGAAAAGTATATAGGAGTAAACAATCATATGATAGGGCTTAGACCCAATAGCGTATTGATTGGTGTGCAGCAGGATGAGAGGCCTATCGGCCGTTTATTTCTCAAGAAGTTAAGATGTCAGACGGCGGTGGGGAACGACCCCAGGACGAACTAGTAGATGGACAGGGAGAGGTGAAATCTGTCACGTTAGAGGACTCCCCGCTGGGAAATGAACCCCATACCCCTTCTGAATCAAAGGCCATAACACTAACTATTCAGTCAAGGGCAATTTGACTGTGTATACCTCTGGTAATTGAACGGTATGACAGCCAAGTTCCATTGTCACGGACTTTTGACCAAGGCGGCTATGGTTTGAATCCTGGCCAATGGACAAGAGATTTAAAAAAAGAAAAGTCACATCTCTGTGGTTTGGTATTCATGCATAGGTCCTAGTGTTCTCCCCAGAATTTTTTGTCAGCTGGGTGACAGGAATGAGTAGCCAGGCAGGCAATACTACGTAAAAATTGAATGTTATGATAAATTTTCAACTTATTCCCCTCAGGCCATTAACAATAATATTAAGGCAGATAAACATTAACTGCAAAAACGGACTATTTTAGTGTTATCACCAAGAAGACCTAACAGAATATACTGAACTTCTAGCGTTCTACTGCTCGTTCATAATCACTCGGTTGCTGTAGAGTGTCAGACAGATTCGTAACGTCCCGCGGAATTGAGTGCTCGCATGTGGTTCAACGCTAATCCAGACACCGCTCGCGCACGACACTACATGATAAGCTGAATGTTTAAACTCCGATGTAAATCGTGCAATTATGCTATAATGAAGATTTTTCATTTCAATAAACAATTTTACAGTATTTACATCGACTCAAACATGTATTAATATTACGTAAATCGAGCAAGTTCGTCATGCCGTTACGAGCGGGCAGCTGTGAGCTTGCATTCGGGATATAGTGGGTTCCAACCCCATTGTCGACAGCCCTGAAGATGGCTTTTCGTGTTTTCCCATTTTCACACCCAGTAAATGTTAGGGCTGTACCCTAATTAAAGCTACGGTCACTTCTTTCCCATTCCTAGACCTTTCCTATCCCATCGTCGCCATAAGACCTAGCCTATGTGACTAGTACATATCTAGGTTATGATAGCCGGTCGGTCAGTGGAAACGGTTGGGCCCATTAGAAAGGTCCTAGGGAGAACACTGGGTCCTGTGGCAGTGAGATCACAATATTAATGGCAACATAAAACTACCAACTTCTCTTATCCTCTGGTAAGTGAACATGAATAAAGTATTTAACTGTCAAAGGTCATTTTTTTTACATGTATCAAACTAAATAGTGGAATGTTCAGAGACTTTCTCATAAATTTTGCTTGCTTTTACATTTTAATTCATTCATTAGTAGCCTACTGAGGTTGCCTACTGATCTCACATCTTAATCAAGAAAGGACACTAGCCTACAAATATTAATAGCCTACCACGACAAACACTCTATTACAAATACAATGACTTATGATAACTTGTTTCTCACACAGCTGATGAAATGACTAATGTTTGAGAAATTCTACACTGCTTTGAATGAAAGTTGTAATATACATCAAAATGATAACCCCTGTACTTCTTAAGGTCTCCCAAACTAATAACACTGACACCTGTTCCTACATAAAACCAGTAAGGTAAATGTACCAATAGATGACACCCCTTGTCTGACAATACCAATAGGTGACAGTCAAAACGTTTTAACACTAAGGAATTTCCACATTCCCAGGGGGTAGTGCAAGTACTGGCCACACTGGTGATCCTTAGTTGACTACCTGAACTGATCCCTAGGATCAGTGGCGTGTTTGTTTTCATGTGAAACAGATCTTTGAAAGACTTCAATATTTCCCTTCTTCTAGACACATTCCTTAAGACGTAAGTTAGAAGTTTATTGTCTTATACAATTTGTTTTATGTAGGGAGGTGAAGTTTCTTACTGAATAATAGATTGCAGGGTTCTAGGCTCTATTTATTTGCTTTAGTTGAAAAGATTAATCTTAAATTGCATATGTTATCATGGGTGATCTACTGGTCTGACTGAACCCCACTGGCCCAATGGTTGACAGGGGTGTCAGTCACTGAGATATTGTTCTACAAAGGAGCTGTCTATATTAAAAGGGTGATTTTTTAACATGCATAGTAAACCATGTTAATTTCATTATAATTCGACACCCAGAACCAGTAGTTAACAGGTAGTGTCAGCCTTTGGCGTCCCAAGGTGTCGGGCATTGGCCATAATTTAAATTATTCACAAGAGACCATGGCTGACACCACAGAAGTGAGAAATAAGAGTTCTATGATGGCAGCAGCCAAGGAAGTTCCTAAGGTGACACTAATGTATGAAATTTGATTTTATTGTTTGTGTGGCAGGTAATAGTACAAAAACCCAGTATTTTCGCACCTCTACTCCTTTCTTGTACTCTAATGAACATATTTAATAGCATATGACAGCTCCTACAAGTGAATTGGAGATAGCCGGCTTGTGTACTGTAACCGTTCATTTATTTTTACTTTTGAGACTGACTCTTTATATTTTTTAAGTACTAGCAACTGTTTTCCTTGACTAGCATTATTAGAAATGTTCTTCCTTGCAGCATTGATCTAGATTAAATGTTTTTCTGTGTTTTAAAGTATGTCATCTACTGGACCAAGATGTATGTCATCTATTGGGAATCTTGACTTGAGGGGTATCACCTATAGAGACTAATGCTAAACGTGAGGATAAATTTAATTTTCAATACTCAAGTCAAGAAAATGGAAAACTGAACCCATATTCCAGCAGGGGATAGTCCAGAGCAATTAAGCTAGGATCTTGTTCAATAAAATAGCATTGTGTGTAGGCACAGTTCTCATTTTGCCATTTTTTTCTCTTAACGGTGTCATCTATAGGTTCTTTACCGTAAGTCAAGTTGGACAGGTTCCAGTACCCATGAAGCCTTATGTAAGTTTTCACAATAAGCTATTTTAGGGTTAGTAAAGGGACAGTAGCTTGTCTCAACTCTTTGAGCATCCAACCCAACCACAAAAGAAAATATTCACATACAGTCCTCCCTATTATTTTTCACAATTTTATGAAGCTGCGCAACTATTGTACATCTTATGTCTTCTCTTAAAGGAAGTCTCAAAGATCATGTTCAACTTGTTGTTATTGTTCGACTCTCCATCGTAGCCGCATTATAATACAAAATACATCGCAGTGCTTTCATAACCTTTCACTAGATCAAAATATAAAACTGATGTAATGTACCAGTATTATATTGCCATACAGGAATAATGCAAATATTTTACTCACTTGATTGTGTACATTGGACAGCATGTCACATTCATTGTAGGTTTGTAGCAATATCGACCGCTCCGTCGCCAACCACGGTCAATTAAGTCTTGGTAGTCCTGGACTGTCATCATGTGGGCCCACATCCCTATGGAAAATTAAAACAACGGGGGGAAACGCAATCAAATCATCAGATGAATATAAATTATTCTTTAGAAATGATAATGTAAATTTAAAGAAAATAATTACACCCTTTATAAAGATACATGCAAACAAGTATATTTAACTTACCATGACTGTAGTTTGTATCCGTCGACTTGCAATAACCACAACGATGCTTCTCATGCTCAGCATAGTATTCCACAACACTGTAATTATTTAACGACATTGCTAATTACACAAAGACTGCCGGAACTCAGTTTAAAAAATTAATACGGAAGTTTTGTTACACGCAGAACGAGTACCAGAACCTTCCCCAGTACACAATGTTACACATAGCACAATATAACAGCTGACCACCACCGAATTATACATAAACAAAAAAATAACACAAACCGTACAAAGCACTTAGGAAAGAGAAATATTGTATCCGGAAGGTTGGTGTCAACCACGTTGTTCAACCACGAACTATAATCAAATACACTAGAGACAATACGCGACACTTACGGATTTAGCCTTGTTAAAACGGGAGACAATTCGACGGCGGCGCTCCTAGTGACTTGACCTGAAAAGTCGCGCTAAATTCAAATATCTATGGAAATGCATATACGAAAATGGATAAATAAATTACGTCTCGAAAGAAAGTATTATTGAGATATTAACTTCGACGTTGCTAAAGCAATTCTGGATAAATGAATGAAGAATTATTTAAAAGGTTATTATTTAAAGACTGAAATTAGACATATAAACAAGATGTGAAATGGACTGCCGTGAAATGGGTTGATCTTTCATTTATGCATTACTTTTTTTGCTTTAGCAATCCTGCCTGAACTTTTACGGTTAGATTTGTCGTTTTCCTTATTTAAAAAAATTGTATCATCACATTAAGACACTTGTCAATAAAAATATCGGCATATCCCTTACACACATCATGCAATGAATTAACATTTAAAAGCTGGACAATTTTCCTCTTAACATGAAGCCTACTAACAGAAAGAAAATCTATAAACTCCCGGCTTTAATCTTAGAAGAGGGATAAAAGAAAGAAAAGTGTGAAAATGTTGTCGATAGTGATGCTTTGAGAAATATTTACGTACAATTAGAGTAAAAATGTAACATACCCTTGGCTGTATAGTCGAGGATTTTTAAAGTCGCTGGCCTGGAAATGATCTGAACAGATCTTATAATTCTTATACAATCGTTAAGTCCCTTCTTTCTTGTACACCTTATCGAAATCACTTCTGTGACATTTCAAAACCCACAGATCACACCTACAGCAACACATCGGTATTGAAGGTTAACTGCTGCACTATGCAATCAAATATGCGCATTTTAAGCCAGTTACAATATGGGTCGAGCAAGTCAGAAGATTATGAAGTACTATAAAAATATCTTTGTCACTGGAAGAATATGTATGCAAACACAATATTACTTACATTTACTTGCCACGACGGAAGCGAAAGGAAGACCGCGCATTCTCCTCTACTTCATAGTTACTGCAGCCAAACACAGCATATACCTTTCTCCTCATGTTGAGAGGAGATGTCAAGGAATGACACACGCTACTATTTAATTATGTCAACTCACTGAAAACGCATAAATAACACCAAAAATTTCACACACACAAATACACGTGCTCTTATGACAGAATCAGTTCTCAGGTCTACCCGCTAGAGAGAGCTCTAATAGCTGTCCCTCAATATCTCGCTGAGTGTCGCGTATTGTCTCTACTGTATTTGCTATAATCTACCGTAATGACAAAAAACAAATTACATGTCACTAAGATGACGTTCGTATATTAGAACCTACTGCATGAAACACTACGAAACGCTCTCCGGTTCGTGATGACAACCATCCCAGATATGATCAAGATTCAAGTTTAGGTCGAATTGCTCATGTGATATAAAAATATCACATTATTTTTCGTTATGTTCATATGTTCACCTTCAGGACAGTATTACAATAGTAATTCAATGACTTCACTCAAGCAGGGTATATAGTATAATTTTCATTGAACCAAAGAGATGAACTGCTTTGGAACGGCCGTTACATAAACAACTTGATATAGAAGCTGCTACAAAGAGTTGTGACGTCACATACTTAGTGCTAAGCATTGGTTTGTCGCGGGTAATTCCTATACTACTGGTCCGATACTTTTTATCATGATATAGCAATAGAAATGCAATAATAAACCTATAAACACATAAATTTGAAGATGAATTATCAAAAACTACTCAACATATGTTGGATATCCAAAATATTCGAATGATGGCTAGTCAACTGGACTGTACGATGACAGTCACTAGGTGAATTGTTCTATATAAAAAAAGTCATTGTTTTATGCTCGTTCAAGCACATGTTGTTGTTAATTATTTATGAATAAATGTTAAAAAGTACATAACAGATTCTGGACACAACACTAATTAATTCTACACCACATACCCATGCTTGACACCAAAATTGGTCAGGTTCTTCAACTTTCATTTTCAAAACATTAAAAAATCTCTGTGCTTTCCACTATGTTGTGACATATATGATGACTGTCCAGCATCGTCAGTTAATTTTGGCCTTCCCCTGGACACAGCTGAAATGAAACCGTCTGGTCTTTTCACCGTATTTACCCCAGTTACAGTATATGATTTTCAGAAAAATGTCCAATACAGACACAGGCATATTTACAGAGTTTAAAATTAGCGTGAATCCATTCATTTCGGTCTCCTTATCGCTAGGAATAGCAAATGTTGAGATAGCCCTTCCTTACGTGTGGCTATTTCTAGCCGGTGCAACCCTTGTAAGGCAGACTCTCCGATGACGTTGGATGGCATATGCCATGTGTAAGTGCGTGTTATTGTGGTGGAGGATAGTGTTTTGTGTGGTGTGTGAAATGCAGGGATATTGGGGACACCAAGAACACCCAGCCCCGAGCCAACGGAATTAATCATTTAAGGTTAAATCTCCTGCCCGGCCGGGAATCGAACCCGGGTACCTCTGAACCAAAGGCCAGCATCCTAAACATTCAGCCGTGGCGTCGGATATTTGAACGGTACTTACAGAATACGTACAAACAATCACACTACACGTTCATCCCATATTGCGAGGATGAGCCTATACCAACACATTATAATGCCACTCATAATTAAATAATTAAACGATAAGCTTCAAAATACGTTAGATAATTTATTATAGTTCAGTGGGTGTACGTAACATATCACATAACCTAGTAATGCTTCCTAATAGCAGGCTACTCAAATTACAATCCTGTACTTTTTAATTAATTTCGTGTGGCTATATCTAGCCGTGTGCAGCCCTTCTAAGGCAGACCCTTCGATGAGGGTGGGCGGCATCTACCATGTGTAGGTAACTGCGTGTTATTGTGGTGGAGGATAGTGTTACGTGTGGTGTGTGAGTTTCAGGGATGTTGGAATTAACCAATGAAGGTTAAAATCCCCGACCCGGCCGGGAATCGAACCCTGACCCTCTGAAACGAAGGCCAGTACGCTGACCATTCAGCCAACGAGTCGGACAATCCTGTACTAGCAAACATATATTATTGCTGTAAACACATTCTTTACTTATTCTTTTCCATACAGTTATTCCTTGAAAGCACCAACGAATGCCTTTAATATTGTTGAAATAACAATAACATGCTACCAAACCAAAATGAAAACGAGAACCATGCTCCAATATCGAAGCACTACAAGTGTGACGTTACCCCTGTGAACTGTTAAGAGTAGCGGCCCGGAACAACTTATCGAGTTGGCCTTGGCCATTATCATCAGTGCAGGCCAGGTTAGCAAGTAAAATAGCATATAGATATACATAAAATAATTCTGAATTACTTCTATCCACTTAATACTGTATATTCTTAGATTTTAACAAAGTTGTAGGCTTGCCAGTTGGTGCAACAACGCATTGCATAATTTTGCCATTCTCCTAGGTTTATGACATTCTCTGTTTAGTAACGTAATCGCAGTCGCAGGCACCGATAGTACAGACTAGGGTATTTGACACGTCACCTGGTAATGGACCGAGGCCGATGAGAAAGACGGCCTAGCAGTGGGCAAAACTCCGCAACAACAAGAAGATACATTCGTGGTCTTCTTCCGTGAAGTCGCAGGAAAGTTCTATGAAACAAAGCGATTGATGCAACGGAACGACGCTCGAGCAAGCAGGATGCCCCGCCGTTAGTATTGTGATTACAGGGAGCACTTAAGACGGAACTGCGAAGACTGCCCAAGGCGAAAGCTTCCTGTTAACGTCAGCTGGTCGTGAAAGACTTCGGTAAAAGGCAATTAGTCATCTCAAGTTAATCGTCATGTTTCAGAAGCCCATGCTCGCGTAACGAAACTACGATCCGACGATAGCAGCCTGATGGTAGACCGAGTCGTGGATGGTTTAGTGAGATACCTGTTGATCGATAACTGAGCAGCGAGGGCTATCATTATACAAACGGTTTCACGGCATTGGGAATTGGGCACTTGTAGGTGAACCTCAGCATGTCGACTGCTGGAGAGTAGATACCTGTCCACGGTGAGACTGTGATTGCAATACTCCGTGGAGCGGCTGTCAGTAAAGCACAGGTATCCTGTGCCAGACATCGTGGACGAGATAATCGTCGGACTTTACTTCTTGAATGAGCGTAAAATCATCCCGAACAAAAGCTACAAACACGCTTCAATATGGGAATAAAGAAATTGCTATGCAACCGGCACGGAAATATATAGCTTTATACCACCTAATGCTGTGAGATTATCTGTTAGGAACGAGGTGGACATGGCTGCGGACGCGGAGTGGAGGAGTACCCGTGTTCCGAGCCCGGGATGGATACACGTCATTAAAATCAGCTAAAATAATGAAGTCGTACTGCTCACAATGGGGTTCGCTGGTGACATTGTTGAAGCGCGTATAAGAAAACAGTGACGGAAAGAAGTTCCGGGAGCAGATAGTTGTCCTCCGAGGAATGGTGGAGGAATTCTTGAAGGAATTTCATGGTAGAGCTTTGGGAGGACAACTCGAAATCAAAAACACGCAGGAAAACGATTGAGAGAGGCTCTGCTGGGTGAGAAGGTGGATGGGCATTAAAGACTTGTGCACGAAATGCAACGATTGTGCGACCAGCAAGCTAACTAGCCGGAGACGCAAATGTCGAATGAAGTAGTACAACGAAAGTCCGCGCCTTGAGAGGGTGGTAATTGATGTCGCCGAACCATTCTCTTCCAGTGGTGCGAAAAATAACATATTCATCGACATTCACTACTTCACAATGTGCCCAGAGCCGTACGCATGCGTTCACTAATCACGAGGCAACTACGGTGGCGGAAACCCTCATCAATGAGTTCGTCAGCTGACATGGCGTACGAATAGGGCAGCATTCCCATCAAGGACAGAACTTCTTGTCAGTGTTACCATTGATGCTTTCACAACCCATAATTGCGGACATGATATTGGATTTTTGGCTTAATCCGTGCCAAGAAAATAAAGTGAAATTCTTTACGTTTCTCAGAGAACTTTGCTCCGCGTTTTCAGAAAAAAAATCGACTGTCACAAGGAATATTTGTCCAATAATGGTTTGACTGTGGCGTTAATAATCGGAAGTGATACATTATTTCATCACCAGGTGGCCCACCGAACGCTGGCACATCATTAGCATTCTAAGTAGCAGCTGACGGCACCATACAGATTTGGCTTGGGAGGTTGGGGGAGGGGGAGCAAAACAGGTGTACATACGTATGAAAGTATGACTAACACAAGCCTAGAATGGAATATCTGTTGATGAAGAAGATACCAATTTGGAAAACACTGAAACGAAATTACAAATACTGAAACGACAGGGAAGAGAACTACCTACGTAAATACTTAATGGCTTGCAACCACGTATTAATTAATAAACCTGTTGAAATTGTTAGGATTTCTACGTAATTCCACAGCTTCCCGTATAATTCTGGACCTGTAGTGTTTAGTGTAGGTTAGAGTTCGAACATCTTGGGACACAATATCGTGACTCGACGATACCAATGAGATCACAAGAATCTAACTCTGCTTTTATTGTCTCTTGAAGTACGGCAGTTACAGACTCAATTCATTCATTCTGTATTTCGCTTGATGTACCTTTAAAGCCCGATGTGGACTGGAGATGACCTCAACTGTACTGTTCCTGTTTTGAAAGAAGATCTAAAGACTTTAGGTAATTGCTCCCGTTGACCGAGTCTTCCCGCTCAACATGACATCGAAATCCAAGCTCTTGTTTCCCAAGAAAACACACAATGATTTTGTTTCACGACGTCGTGACGTTAAACGGCTTCAATACTTGCACCTGCAGATAAAGATTGATCTATACTACCGCATCCTAGTAAACGGAATCTCTCTTCTTTCTGAATATGTTAATTTGAATGTTGATGTTTCTCTGCTTTTCTAAGAAAGTTTTTTGTAACGATTACTCCATTCAAGTCCATTCCTTTTCACCACCAAATGAAACACACGTATAACAAAAGAACCTCTTGCTTCGTTTATACAAAGAACATAGAAATTTTCTCGCTACGTAAACGCCAAAATGCTTAATATCAGAATTTGACATACATCCTTTGTTTTTAGCTTCACATTTCTGATCGTAAGTCCTAAGTGACAAAGGTATACGTTTTAAAGACTCGTTATGTTATCAAAGGGGCTTATTTCACTCATTATTTCAACCGGATGATGTCGGTTTTTTTACACAACTAGCAGTCTATGTCTGAACTGTCATAAATAAAGCCAATAATGAACTGATTGCGTACCAATTCCGAAGAATAACACACAATTAACAATATGGTACTTCATTCTCAGCTTCGCGCGGGGAATTTCTACACTCTCAAATAGCAGAGGAGGCAAAGCTCACTGGTGTCTAGACATTGCGGGGATAGGAACGTAGGCGGTAAACTACATTTCGTCCTCCACCTCGCTCCAGTCACAAGCTGATGGAAGTGAAAAGAAAACAAAAAATCCTGGGTGAGACAAGTTACACACTGCCTCCCTGTCAGAACGAGCAATCTGCTGTCGCCATCTAGCGGGGCGATAAGCGAAGCACATCATCTGCTGTCATTATGTAGCACACATCAAATTTAACGCAATAATTATAGCAGATGCACTTGTTACGTTGTTTAAGTTTAATCGTATTTCTTAGGGTAGGCATTGCCTCAGATGGCTCCAAATAGTTTCGCTACTGCCTAGGAGATTAATGGACTCTGTTATGGTGGGTAAGAGTAGTAGAGGGTGACCAAGACGACGATGTTTAAATTCAGTTTCTAATCATATAAAGATAAGAGGTATTAGGCCACATCACTAGTTACTAGTTGAAAATAGAGGATTGCGGCGATGTTTAGTAATTTCACAGAGGCTTGCAGACTGAAGACTGAAAGCCATGAGGGTCTGTATTAATGTATGTGTGTACGTAAATTGATGTGTCAGTGTTTCTTCTTTAACAGTAAAATGAGAGACTTAATAGGTCTAATTATTCAGTATTATTGTTATAATTTTGATTTGCTTTTACTTATTTAATTATCTCCTGTCCATTTTCCCCGTTTTTTTCTACTATTTCACATGAATCCGCCAGGATAGTGTAGTGACGTAAGAGGGCGGTGGCATCACGCTTCCGGCTTCAGAATCCTTCTGCTCATTGCCAGTATAAATATATCTGTGCAACTCTCTATCTCGTAGTGTTGGTGCTAGTTATGCCGGTAATATACGACCACCGCCATCTTACGTCACTACAGATCCATTCTAAACTTGAATGCTACTCTGGTTACGTGCAGGTTCATTTTTTGTTCGTTATGCACATTTCACATTAATTTTTCGCAAAATTACTATGTGGTTGAATGGTGAATGCCTTTGTAGTCTTTGGATGTGAATTTTTCTATTCACGACGAAGATAAAGAAAGTAACGGGAGTTTCAATTCACCAGTAAGTGGCTTAAAATAATGTGCTCATGTACACTTGCTGCCTAGTAAGTAATTTAATTTAGTTTAATTATATACAGACAGAGATTACTTAATTGATATTTATATTGTATTTAATAATTATAACAATAATGCCCGCCTCGGTGGTGTAGTTGTTAGTGTGATTAGCTGTCACCTCCGGAGGCCCGGATTCCATTCCCGCCTCTGCCACGAAATTTGAAATATGGTACGAAGGCTTGAACGGGGTACACTCAACCTCGGGAGGTCAACTGAGAAAGCGGGGTTCGATTCCAACCTCAGCAATCCTCGAAGTATTTTTCTGTGATTTCCCATTTCTGTAATGCCTTTCCTGACACCAACCCTATATGGAGGGCTATAATCACCATTACGTATTCCGGTGGTGGTTGGTGGTGTAGTGTATAGGGTGAATATGAAGAGGAAAATGTTGGGACAAAATAAAACACCAAGTCCCCAATCCAGACGAATTCATCAGAGGCGATTAAAGTCACCAACTCGGCCGGGAATCGAACCCGGGACCATCTGAAACAAAGGCCTCAACACTGACCATTCAGTCGAACAACAACAATAATAATAATAACAATAGAAGTAGTATAATTGGACAGTTCTGGCGCCGCCACCGCCACCGGGCTCCCAGAGGCCACCTCCACCACCACCACAGCCAGAGGCCTCCCAGATGCCTTCTCCACCACCACCACAGCCAGAGGCCTCCCAGAGGCCTCCTCCACCACCCGCGGGAAATTTGAATTTGTAAACAAAGCCACGTGCTTTTTGACAGCTGTCATCGACAACAACGCATCGCTAACCTCAGTACTACCATCTTGACGGGCCTAAACCTCAGTAGTACCAACTTAACCTAACTAGCGCGTGGTAAACAAAGCCACGTGCTTTTTTGACAGCTGTCATCCGCCATCTTTAAACTACAGAGCACTGTGCTGCCCTCTTTATAGATGTAAAATTCGTCACCTGTCATCGGCAGTGCTGCCATCTTGGCGGGCCTAAACCTTAGTGCTACCAACTTAACCTCACTAGCGTGAGATAAACAAATCCACGTGCAGCTGACATCCGCCATCTTTAATCTATAGTGCACAGTGCTGCCTCTTTAGCTACTTACCTTCTACGTGCAGCTGTCATCCGCCATCTTTAATCTATAGAGCACAGTGCTGCCCTCTTTAGCTACTTACCTTTGAAATGTGGAGGCGGATAATTTGAAAAATGCTTTTTGAATCCAGCCATCTTTGAGCACCGTGTTGCCCTCTTTAGCTAGATACCTGTGGTGATAGACAATTCACGTGACAGCAGTCATCTTTGAGCACCGTGCTGCCCTCTATGTGGTGGCGGCAAATTCTACATGCTCTTGTTTGGAAACAAACTCACGCGCTTTTTTGACAGCTGTCAACCGCCATCTTTAATCACCGTGCTGCCCCTCTTTAGCTACTCACCTTTGAAATGTGGTGGCGGTAAATTCCACGTGCTCTTGTTTGGAAACAGAGCCATGTGCTTTTTTGACAGCTGTCATCCGCCATCTTTTATCAACAGAGCACCGTGCTGCTATCATGCGGGCAATTTCATCAGCTGTCATCCGCCATCTTTAATCTACAGAACACCGTGCTGCCCTCTTTATGGCTACTACCTTAAGCACGTAGTAGCGGGCAATTTGAAAAGTTCTGTTAGCTATCATCCGCCATCTTTAATCAAGAGAGCACAGTGCTGCCCTCTTTAGCTAGATACCTTTGAAATGTGGTGGCGGTAAATTCCACGTGCTCTTGTTTGGAAACAAAGCCATGTGATTTTTTGACAGCTGTCATCCGCCATCTTTAATCAACAGAGCACCGTGCTGCTATCATGCGAGCAATTTCATCAGCTGTCATCCGCCATCTTTAATCTACAGAACACCGTGCTGCCCTCTTTATGGCTACTACCTTAAGCACGTAGTAGCGGGCAATTTGAAAAGTTCTGTTAGCTATCATCCGCCATCTTTAATCAAGAGAGCACAGTGCTGCCCTCTTTAGCTAGATATCTTTGAAATGTGGCGGCGGCAAATTCTACATTCTCTTGTTTGGAAACAAACCTATGCGCTGTCATCCACCATCTTTAAACTACAGAACACCGTGCTGCCCTCTTGCGTCAGCTGTCATCCGCCATCTTTAAACTATAGAGCACCGTGCCGCACTCTCGCGTCAGCTGTCATTCAAGGAATACCTTTGTTCTTTTTTTTCCTAGGGGCTTTACGTCGCACCTCCTTTGTTCTAAGAAGATATTACAAGAGAAGTGATTAAGAATATAATCGAACACGGTACTCGATACAACATATGATTAGAACATCGGTTGATGTGTTTACAACATATCTAGCGTATTCCTTTGTTCTAAGAGAAAAAGTAAGACAAAAATTTTGAACAGCTTACGTAAGATAGCAACTCTTATAACTTCCTTTACTTTGCTAAGGCATAGCTTTATCGAACGCAATCTTGCACATATCGCGTACCTGCATGTTTATACTTGAAGACGTACTGCTGTTCATAGTTCGATATTGTAGAACACTGCATTGCAAGACTAGAATCAAACACTTTTGAGGAAAAAAATTCTGTTCTCGACATACTTACCGAACTAGACGATAACATACTTACGAATTTAATCAACATCTTCTTTCTTTCTCTTATTCTTCTTCGAGAGGAAGGAGTAGGAGGAGAAGGTAATACCTAATCTAAAATAAAAGAATATGCCAATTCTACATTATTTATTTACATCTTGTATGTACAAGTTTTATCTCGAATCGTTTTACCGTAGTGATGTTTGCGTACTTCTCGATGCAATTCTTGAATGTACAAGTTTAAACTTGCCGTACTACGCTCTCAGCGTACCTCTCCCTACAATATGTACAGTGAATTGTGATGTAAGACAGCGTAACGTAAGTACACACCTCTAACATAATGTTTACACACACACATCTGCTTTATGTAAAGTAGTACCGATCAATACTACTATGCCCCCAGGCTAGAGTGTTGGTAGAATTTGGAATGACAAACCGTTTGCAATCAACATTATTAAGGGCTACCTTACTAATTAAATGAGTGTACAACTGGTGCTTCTTGCTTCTAATGACAGACATTTGCTTATGCAAAACAGGTGGATTACTTTTAATGCAATTATTATAGTTTTCAAAACTTAGCTGATTCTGAACGACATTCTTTTTAATCCCCTTCAATCTCTTTATTTGTAACTCATTTAAGAGTTTTATGCAACATGACTTGGATTTAGTACCTACAAATGAATCGATAATATTCCCAGCACATTCATCTTTCATTTTACCTAGAACCTTTTTGTTCACGAGCGGTAGATGATACTGATTATTTACAGGATAGTTACTTGTATCAAACATACCCAAGTCTGGCTTTATATCATTGTAATAGTCATCAGTTTTGATTTGATAAATAAACGAATCGGTATCTGTGTAGAGCAATTGCGCATTATGCGCGTACTTCTTCATCATATAATCGTAATGGAATTCATACATGAGTGTTTTAGCTAATTCAAGTACTGCGAAGCCGACGTAGGTAGGTTTGTTATACTTAACCTTAACACGATTCATCTGTATAATAACTAAATTCTCATGTATGATGGTGCAGCTGTGGAAATTTTGTTTACTTATTAAATAGTTAGCACCATACCTTTTCTTAATATTCTCCCAGTTTGTAATCAATTTTACATCAACGCGTTTGTCAACATTTTCCATAGTCTTACCAAACACACTGTTATTCATGAGCTTGTAGAAATCTTTTTCAAACTCGTTAACCGCATTCGTTCTTAAATTATTGTTCAGATCGATATATGGCTTTAGCCACGGTGACTGATTAAATTCTAGTACGCGATGAATTTTGGATAACTTCAAACCATGCTGCAAACACTGTTTTAAATTTCGGTAATGAATGATATACTTAGATTTATCGCACAAATTAGCAATTAGCATTTTCGTCGTTGATGCGATGTACGGGGGCTTCATATTTTCAGGGCAGAACAGTAGGTCATTATGAGAAGTGTGTAACTCTTTAGGATACTGTAAGTCAACTTCGAGGAAATAGCCTTTATCAGCTTCATCGCCTAGGGCGTGCAGCTGTAAAGCATCAATTTCGCACTGCGTTAGCCAGCGGAAAGCACTCACCGGTAGATGCTGACTCATCGCCCACCCATACTGATTATTAGCATCGAGATAAACGATATACTGAGATTCCTGACTAGAATCGAAACTCGGCATGTACTTATTATTTGCCTTGGAATACCGCCCGCTGCACTGGCTTAGACCGCCTCGAATAGATGATTTTATAAAGTGCACCATATCAATATCAGTTAGCAGTTCCAAATTCACCTGCGTGTATTTTAACATCGCGTCCCAACTTAACCCAGGCGCAGTAAAATACTGACATGGGTCAAGGCTGTAGGTTTTCTTGCAAACACAGCGAAAATTTTCAAAAACATCAGCTAACAAAAGTACATCTGTCTTTAAATATAAATCGGAGTATTCACCCAGCGTTTGAATGTGGAACTGCTCCCAGATATGTTGTGCATGTAAATAGTCATCATCACTAATATCTGCTGAATTCAGCGAGCTGTAAAAGGATTGTTTCGATGGTAAGGCACGTTCTTCGAGGCTTTCTAAGCAGTCAATATATTCATAACAAAAAACACCCTTACGCCGAAGTAAATTAAACTGCGCATCTTCGGGAAAAACGCGTCAATTTCCGTAAATTGTTCAGGCTGTAAATGACTAGAAAGTTTATCGAGGCTACTCGCCATAAAGCGAAACGAGTCAAGGAATCTCAGTTTTATAGAATGCTCAGCATCTACTTTTACAGACTTTGCAAACGCATTGTACCGCTCTTTATTCTGAGGGATTATATCTACTTTTTCATCTGAAGCTCCAAATTGTGAAATGATGAAATGAGAGTCGTAACCAGATAAGTTATGAAAAATTACAGGGATAAATTTAGGAACTCTATACTTAAGATTACAGCTATAATGAGCGGCTCATCTGTAGAAACCAGTTAAATGATCATGATCGAAAACTTTAGGGTCATTTTCGGAAAATTCCCCATCACAAATGCTACACTTTGTAGCACGTTCATGATCATTTAACTGAATTTCGGTGAGTGGCTTCATAGGAATATTACTATTTAGAATACGACCAAGACGAACTGCATCACTTTCAAGTCTTTCTAAAAATACTTTAGCAGCATCATGTCCTCGATACAGCTCTAACTTGTTAAGCGTACTATCGTAACTACACTTGATGTAATACGCGAAGCTATACGGGACATGCATGTGCGTAGTATTAGTGAAAGAGTTGTCGGATTAGGTAAGCATGTGTTGCATGGCGTGAGGATGGCTTCAAAGTCTGCATAAATCACGAACGGTACCCACATCTGCTTGTTAAAATTTGTAAATTTTAAAACATTATTGCCTGTAGTAGGTATCTCTGTACGTACATGATTGCAGTCATTCTTGGAATGCTTCGTTAACTGATCTTCAGTTCTAAAATACTGCAAGCATCCATCACATAGCCACTTTTTACCATCATGTTTTGACAACAGACTACCAACAAGTCTACTCAGATTTTTAATCCAGAAAAAGTGACTATTCTCACTGTTTTCAATATAGAGTAAGTTAACATGAGTACTCTTCTTATGACATGTATAATACAGAGGACCTACTACAGACTTTTTCTCTACACCATACACATTAATGCTAATGTTATTTAGTTCCTCAAAGCGCTTAATATCCTTTATCTGCACAGGAAATTCTATACTATCGAAATTTAGTTGCGTTGAATAGTGTGGATACGATGATGTTCTATTCGCTACATTCCGTTTCACAGGATTTAAAGCCGACATCACCGCCCATGCAAAACATGCTTCGTCATTGTTTTGGATGTTTACAACAGCTTTTCTTTGCTGAATCCATGTCGGCAGCTCGATGTGCGAAGATCCACGCATAGGATTGTACTTATTGATGTTAACTTCTAGATACATTATTTCAACTAAAGCCCACCCTGATTCCTTTTCCTGAAATTCCTCGCTCTTAGTTGAAATAATGTTAGAGACATCCCTAAGTACATCACCAAAATTAGTCGACTCACTTATGACAAAATTCTTCGTATTAAATGATTTAATGTCCGTTATTTCGGATTCATCCGTGCTTTTAATGTACAAGGCGAAAAGTTCAAAATTAACTTTAAATAAACTATGATTGGACAAAGATTTAGCAAGAAGCTGTTGTACATCCGGTTGAACACAATTTAAAAAGTTTGAAGTGCTCTGAAACTTTTGACTGGTGCGAATTCGGTAAATAGCAATCCTACTTTTAAATGCTGTATTAATTTCCTCGATGTTTGCGTTACTACCACTTCTACACGCATTATTTTTATGCGCATTACTCCGTAAGTGTCCCTGAAAATGCGAAGATGGTACATCGGTGTTACAGTGCTCGCAGTGAATAGTTTGAAGTTCATTTTTCCTAGGTTTTTTACTACTAGTACTTTCTACAGCTACATCGGTAGCTGCACGCTTTTTCCCTACTACTACCTGAGGGCAAGTAGATATTTGATGTACCTCTACTAAGTGAGCCTGGTATTGCTCTACATTAGCGAAATACACCCCACCAACTTCACATAAAGCGGATATTATGCTAGGGTGTTTTACTTTTTTATGTCGCGTAAGGGCATCTACCCTCGTAAACGATGCCTCACACTGCTCGCAGGTGAACGTATCAGACGCCTCACGATGTTTCGATTTTACATGACGCGTGAGGGTATCTCGTCTTGTAAAAGTTACATCGCACTGCGAGCAGGGGAACATCTGAAAAGAGAACAACCAATAGAGATTAGGTGAAAGTTACGATGTTCGGAAGAAACCAAGTTTCAACGTATAGAGGTCGGACATAGCTGTGAGTTTGAAATTATAAGATTAACCTCGTCTATAGCATGAGGATTGAAGAGAACAACTATTTATCAATAGACTAAAGTTACGATGTTCGGAAGAAACCAAGTTTCAACGTATAGAGGTCGGACATTGCTGTGAGTTTGAAATTATAAGATTAACCTCGTCTATGACATGCAGATTAAAGAAAATAACTATTTATAGACTAAAGTTACGATGTTTTAGAAGAAACCAAGTTTCAGCCTGTTGAGGTCAGACATAGCTATGTGTGTGTTTGAAATTATAAAATTAAGCTCGTCTATAGCATGAGGGTTGAAGAGAACGACTGTTTATCAATAGACTCAAGTTACGATGTTTTAGAAGAAAACAAGTTTCAACGTATAGAGGTCGGACATTGCTGTGAGTTTGAAATTATAAGATTAACCTCGTCTACATCATGAGGATTGAAGAGAACAACTATTTATGATTAGCTTAAAGTCAAGATGTTCGGAAGAAACCAAGTTTCGACGTATAGAGGTCGGACGTTGCTGTGAGTTTGAAATTATAAGATTAACCTCGTTTATAGCATGAGGATTGAAGAGAACAACTATTTATCAATAGACTAAAGTTACGATGTTTTAGAAGAAACCAAGTTTCAGCCTGTTGAGGTCAGACATAGCTATGTGTGTGTTTGAAATTATAAAATTAACCTCGTCTATAGCATGAGGATTGAAGAGAACGACTATTTATCAATAGACTAAAGTTACGATGTTTTAGAAGAAACCAAGTTTTAGCCTGTTGACGACAGACATAGCTATGTGCGTGTTTGAAATTATAAATTTAACCTCGTCTATAGCATGAGGATTGAAGTGAACAACTATTTATGATTAACTTAAAGTTACGATGTTCGGAAGAAACCAAGTTTCAACGAATAGAGGTCAGACATACCTTAAAATCTTCGCGCTGCAAACTGTTACTCGGATGAATAAAATGCGTGCGTTCAAGCCTGAAACTCGAATGATAATATTCTGGTCGTACCTAAAAGAAAAGAACAAACATATATGTATGTAGTGTAGGGTACATCAGTTAGCCTAGCTATCTTTACAACTCACAGTTCGAAAACATACCTTAAAAATGCATGTGCTGCAGACTGTTACTCGGATAAATAAAATGCGTACATTCAAGCCTGAAACTCGAATGATAATATTCTGGCCGAATCTAAAAAGAAAAGAACAAACATATATGAATGTAGTGTAGGGTGCATCAGCTAGCCTAGCTATCTTTACAACTCAAAGTTCGAAAACATACCTTAAAAATGCACGTGCTGCAGACTGTTACTCGGATGAATAAAATGCGTACTTTCAAGCCTGTAACGCGAACGGTACCTAAAAAAAGAAAAGAACAAACATATATGAATGTAGATGTCTATTACCTAGCGTAAAAGTTGCTTTGCAAACAGTAACTAACAGTTCTAGCTTACCTTAAGATAAAGGCTGAAGAATAATATTCACAGCAGACAGTACCTAGACGGGAGATGTGTACGTAATAAACGCATACAGAGAACTGTGAGCGCTTCCCGCAGACTGTAGCGGGTCAATATGCTGCTTGTTACCAAGCGGATGTGAAAATCGCTGACAACTGCAGTACAGTCGGAACTAAATGTTTATGCAACAAGAGCTCTCCTGAAGGTCTTACACTGAGTCCCGCAGGATGACATATTTGAGCCGGGATCGAACCTGCTGTTGATGCCGAGGTGTCAGAATTTAAGCGAGCCTTGGAAATTTAGCACGCGATCCTCGACTTCTGGACTTAAACGGGAGGGTACTAAGCTACATCCGCGGTATTCCTTACCTGTAGGCACTTAAAGGTATTGAGCTAAAACTACATTTAGCTAGATCATGTAATTACACGTTATGACGATCGCGCAGGCCCCTCGCCTAGCATTTGCTATTTTTTACGGCTTCCAGCAGTAGGAGTTCGAACCCGCTATCTTCCGAAGTAGCGAGAATGATCGCGAGTACTGGAGTGTTTGAGGGTGATTCATTTGTTGGATGGAGGCGTTAAGCTGTGTGCAGGCTTGTTCGGTAGGAGTAGGCTATGTGCCGGTACCGGGACATCTAGTTATAAAACCCGCTACAACAAATTTATCGCGTATACTGCGATTTAAAATCCTAGTCAGGAAGGGTAACCGGTCGTAAAAATATGGTGTATGACCTAAGAGGCGGGGTGTGCAAAAAAGCTAGCATTAAGTAAGAGCTGTTGATGGGGACGTTAAACCTTATGCAGACTCCTTCGAAAATGATTGTGAGTACAAGAGTGTTGAGGGTGATTCATTTGTCGGATGGAGGCGTTAAGCTGTGTTCATGCTTCTTCGGTAGGAGTAGGCTATGTTCCGGTACCGGGATTTACCCTCTCCCTACTATTGTATATTACATTCTTAGGTAGTTTCGAGGGCATGCAAAAAGCCAGCGTTAAGTAAGGGCTGTTGATGGGGGCGTTAAACCTTGTGCAGACTCCTTCGAAAATGATTATGAGTATAAGATGTTGAGGGTGATTTATCTGTCGGATGGAGGCGTTAAGCCTTGTGCAGGCTTCTTCGGTAGGAGTAGTCTATGTGCCGGCACCGGGTTTTACCCTCTCCCTACGATAGTATATTACATTCTTAGGTAGTTTCGAGGGCGTGCAAAAAGCCAGCGTTAAGTAAGGGCTGTTGATGGAGGGGTGTTAAACCTTGTACAGGCTCCTTCAACAGGAGTAGCCTACATGCCGGCGTCGTGTAGGCTCTTTCGATATTAGTGGGCTATATGCTGGCACTGTGTTTTAACCTCTCCGTACAATCATGATATTTTATGTTAGGAACTTACACGAGCTACGTGAGTTACAAGTGGCTTATCAGCACACAGTGTCTTCGTTCAAGGTTACTACAGCCGGAAGATGAGGGTACAATTTCAGCCAACAGATACATTCCGCACCTCGCTCTGAATGACTGTGCCGATACAACTTCAAAGATAGTGTTCTATGCAGTAGAACAAAAAATGTAACCCATAACCCGTTCCTAAAGCTTAAAACTGTAAATGTTTGAAGCTCCTGTTTTTACAGCTAGATGTGGTTCCTAACGTAGCAGGGCCGGGATTAAAAATATGTTTTAAAGCCGAGTGCCTCCTCCTGACGCAGGAGTTTAAATCGCAAGAATTTGTTTTACGACCGGTTGCCCTTCCTGACGCGAGATTTTAAATCACAAGAATCCGTTTTACAACAGGATGCCCTTCTAGGATTTTAAAAAGCAGTATCTAACCTCTTACATCATACACTATTGTTTTACGGTACGACCGGTTGCCCTTCCTGACGCGAGATTTTAAATCACAAGAATCTGACTTACAACTGGATGCTCTCCTAGGATTTAAAATAGCAGTATCTAGCCTCTTACATCATACAGTATTGTTTTCGACCGGTTGCCCTTCCTGACGTCAACGAACTGGGATTAAGAATCAGTTTTACAACTAGATGCTCTTTTTAACACGAGAATCGGGGTTTTACAGCTAGATGCTCTTCTTACTGCAGGAACTAAGATTTTAAATCGCTGTATCACGAACTATTGTTTTACAGCCGGATGCCCTTCCTGACGCAAAACTAAGATTTTAAATCGCAAGAATTTGTTTTAAGACTAGTTACCCTTCCTGACGCAAAACTGGCAGTATCTAGCCTCTTACATCATACACTATTGTTTTCGACCGGTTACCCTTCCTGACGTCAAAGAACTCGGATTAAGAATCAGTTTTACAACTAGATGCTCTTCTTAACACGAGAATCGGGGTTTTACAGCTAGATGCACTTCTTAGATTTTATATCGCTGAATCACGAACTATTGTTTTACTGCCGGATGCCCTTCCTGACGCAAAACTAAGATTTTAAATCGCAAGAATTTGTTTTAAGACTAGTTGCCCTTCCTGACGCAAAACTGGCAGTATCTAGCCTCTTACATCATACACTATTGTTTTCGACCAGTTGCCCTTCCTGACGTTAAAGAACTGGGATTAAGAATCTGTTTTACAACTAGATGCTCTTTTTAACACGAGAATCGGGGTTTTACAGCTAGATGCACTTCTTAGATTTTAAATCGCTGTATCACGAACTATTGTTTTACAGCCGGATCCCCTTCCTGACGCAAAACTAAGATTTTTAAATCGCAAGAATTTGTTTTAAGACTAGTTGCCCTTCCTGACGCAAAACTGGCAGTATCTAGCCTCTTACATCATACACTATTGTTTTCGACCTGTTACCCTTCCTGACGTCAAAGAACTAGGATTAAGAATCTGTTTTACAACTAGATGCTCTTTTAACACGAGAATCGGGGATTTACAGCTAGATGCACTTCTTAGATTTTAAATCGCTGTATCACGAACTATTGTTTCACAGCCGGATGCCCTTCCTGACGCAAAACTAAGATTTTAAATCAGAAGAATTTGTTTTAAGACTAGTTGCCCTTCCTGACGCAAACCTGGCAGTATCTAGCCTCTTACATCATACACTATTGTTTTCGACTGGTTGCTCTTCGTGACGTTAAAAAACTGGGATTAAGAATCTGTTTTACAACTAGATGCTCTTTTTAACACGATAATCGGGGTTTTACAGCTAGATGCTCTTCTTAGATTTTAAAAATCAGTATCTAGCCTCTTACATCTTACACTATTGTTTCACGGTATGGCCGGTTGCCCTTCCTGACGCTGAAAGGCCGGGACTTAGCCAGTTACCCTTCCTGATACAACAAGACTAGGATTTTTTTAGACTGCACTTGGCTAGAAATAGCCACACGAAATTATTATATAGAAAGAGAATTGCTGGGCGGATGACAGCTGACGCGAGAGTGCGGCACGGTGCTCTATAGTTTAAAGATGGCGGATGACAGCTGACGCAAGAGGGCAGCACGGTGTTCTGTAGTTTAAAGATGGTGGATGACAGCGCATAGGTTTGTTTCCAAACAAGAGAATGTAGAATTTGCCGCCGCCACATTTCAAAGATATCTAGCTAAAGAGGGCAGCACTGTGCTCTCTTGATTAAAGATGGCGGATGATAGCTAACAGAACTTTTCAAATTGCCCGCTACTACGTGCTTAAGGTAGTAGCCATAAAGAGGGCAGCACGGTGTTCTGTAGATTAAAGATGGCGGATGACAGCTGATGAAATTGCTCGCATGATAGCAGCACGGTGCTCTGTTGATTAAAGATGGCGGATGACAGCTGTCAAAAAATCACATGGCTTTGTTTCCAAACAAGAGCACGTGGAATTTACCGCCACCACATTTCAAAGGTATCTAGCTAAAGAGGGCAGCACTGTGCTCTCTTGATTAAAGATGGCGGATGATAGCTAACAGAACTTTTCAAATTGCCCGCTACTACGTGCTTAAGGTAGTAGCCATAAAGAGGGCAGCACGGTGTTCTGTAGATTAAAGATGGCGGATGACAGCTGATGAAATTGCCCGCATGATAGCAGCACGGTGCTCTGTTGATAAAAGATGGCGGATGACAGCTGTCAAAAAAGCACATGGCTCTGTTTCCAAACAAGAGCACGTGGAATTTACCGCCACCACATTTCAAAGGTGAGTAGCTAAAGAGGGGCAGCACGGTGATTAAAGATGGCGGTTGACAGCTGTCAAAAAAGCGCGTGAGTTTGTTTCCAAACAAGAGCATGTAGAATTTGCCGCCACCACATAGAGGGCAGCACGGTGCTCAAAGATGACTGCTGTCACGTGAATTGTCTATCACCACAGGTATCTAGCTAAAGAGGGCAACACGGTGCTCAAAGATGGCTGGATTCAAAAAGCATTTTTCAAATTATCCGCCTCCACATTTCAAAGGTAAGTAGCTAAAGAGGGCAGCACTGTGCTCTATAGATTAAAGATGGCGGATGACAGCTGCACGTAGAAGGTAAGTAGCTAAAGAGGCAGCACTGTGCTCTATAGATTAAAGATGGCGGATGTCAGCTGCACGTGGATTTGTTTATCTCACGCTAGTGAGGTTAAGTTGGTAGCACTAAGGTTTAGGCCCGCCAAGATGGCAGCACTGCCGATGACAGGTGACGAATTTTACATCTATAAAGAGGGCAGCACAGTGCTCTGTAGTTTAAAGATGGCGGATGACAGCTGTCAAAAAAGCACGTGGCTTTGTTTACCACGCGCTAGTTAGGTTAAGTTGGTACTACTGAGGTTTAGGCCCGTCAAGATGGTAGTACTGAGGTTAGCGATGCGTTGTTGTCTGTCAAAAAGCACGTGGCTGTCAAAAAACACGTGGCTTTGTTTATCTCGAGCTAGTTAGGTTAAGTTGGCACTACTGAGGTTTAGGCCCGTCAAGATGGCAGTACTGAGGTTAGCGATGCGTTGTTGTCGATGACAACTGTCAAAAAGCACGTGGCTTTGTTTACAAATTCAAATTTCCCGCGGGTGGTGGAGGAGGCCTCTGGGAGGCCTCTGGCTGTGGTGGTGGTGGAGGAGGCATCTGGGTGGCCTCTGGCTGTGGTGGTGGTGGAGGTGGCCTCTGGGAGCCCGGTGGCGGTGGCGGCGCCAGAACTGTCCAATTATACTACTAATAGACACTAATAATTGTGATGCTATTGGCGTTACGTCCCACTAACTACTTTTACTGTTTTCAGAGACCTGAGGTGTCGGAATTTAGTCCTGCAGGAGATCTTTTACTTGCCAGTAAATATACCGTCTGAGCACCTTCAAATACCACTGGACTGAGCCAGGATCGAACTTGCCATGTTGGGATAAGAAGGCCAACGTTCTGAACAACTCAGAGCGGCAGGAATTATTTGTGTAACTGGATCACTGTACTTGAAAATATGTATGAATTATGCTGTAAGGGAGTGAATGGAAACCGATTTGACCATAGATGTGTCTATAACAGGATAGCTAATTTAAAGCATTTGTAATTTGATACACCAGTGTTTTAGGTCTAATTAATGAGTGTTATTGTAATTATTTCTATCTGCCTTGAAGTATTTTAATTATCTCCTGTCCAGTATTCCCGTTTCGGGTACTATTTTACATTAAAGTTTTAAGATAGTTGGGAAGTTGGCGGCGGTCACACGCTTCCGCCTTTAGAACCCTGCTGCTCATTGCCAGTTACCTTGAGACATGGAATGGCGTATGGCTTTTAGTGCCGGGAATGTACGAGGAAAAGTTCGGATCGCCAGGTGCAGGTCTTTTGATTTGACGCCTGAAGGCGACGACCTTCTCATCGTGATGAGGATGAAATAATGATGAAGACGACGCACACACCCAGCCCCCGAGCCGGCAAAATTAACCAACGATGGTCAAAATTCCCGACCCTGCCTGGAATCGAAACCGAAACCCAGTAACCAAAGACCGCCGGGCTGAGTGGCTCAGACGGTTAAGGCGCTGGCCTTCTAACCCCAACTTGGCAGGTTCGATCCTGGCTCAGTCCGGTGGTATTTGAAGGTGCTCAAATACGACAGCCCCGTGTCGGTAGATTTACTGGCACGTTAAAGAACACCTGAGGGATTAAATTCCGGCACCTCGGTGTCTCCGAAGAACTTAAAAAGTAGTTAGTGGGACGTAAAGCAAATATTATTATTATTATTATTATTATTATTATTATTATTATTATTATTATTATTATTATTATTATTATTATTATTGTAACCAAAGACCAGCCCGCTAACAATTTAGCCATGGAGCCGGACAGTCTCCCCGCTATATGTCTGTGGTTGACTAACGAGTATAAAGAAAAAGAAAAAACAAAGAATATCGTGTATCGAATAATTTAAAAAAGTAACAATATAAATAAAGTCCGCCTCTGTGGTGTAGTGGTTAGCGCGATTAGCTGCCACCCCCGGAGGTCCGGGTTCGATTGCCGGCTCTGCCACGAAATTTGAAAAGTGGTACGAGGGTTGGAACGGGGTCTACTCAGCCTCGGGAGGTCAACTGAGTAGAGGTGGGTTCGATTCCCACCTCAGCCATCCTGGAAGTGGCTTTCCGTGGTTTCCCACTTCTTCTCCAGGCAAATGCCGGGATGGTACCTAACTTATGGCTACGGCCGCTTCCTTCCCTCTTCCTTGCCTGTCCCGTCCAATCTTCCCATCCCTCCACATGGCCCCTGTTCAGCATAGCATGTGAGGCCGCCTGGGCGAGGTACTGTTAGAGTTGTATCCCCGACGCAACGTCTGTAGCTCCAGGACACTGCCCGTGAGGCGGTAGAGGTGGGAACCCTCGCTGAGTCCGAGGGAAAACCGACCCTGGAGGGAAAAACAGATTAAGAAGAACAATAAATAAAACGAATATAATATATTTCATGTAATTCATGTACCATATATAAGCGATGTAGATTAAATAAATAAATATTTTATTTTCGTTTAACTAAACGGTTTGGAAATATCTAACGCTGGCGAACCCGCGGTCACAATCTAGTTAATAATAGCATCTGGAATCTTGGCTAAACACAGCAGCTGCTTCTCTAAATGAGCATTTGTACTCTCTAACTCCTTAACAGGCAAAACTTTAGGACAATCAATTTAGCAATTGCTGCGTACGTAGGAAGATACGATTTGATTCTTTGTTCTTCGGGGTGAGCTTTGCCAATGTGAATACCTACGACAATGAAGTACTCGCTACACAGCTGGCATTTCTTACCAGATTTATTTAGTCGATTGGATATCAGTAGTAAAGAGCCATAGCGTCAGCACTTTTTTTCTGAGTCAGCACCCGAGGTCTAGTAGTGTACCTGGACCGGTACCAATGCAAGGTCATTGCCCCTAATATAGTAGGTGAGTAATGACGATTTGCGGATTTTGCATACGAGAGCGAGCCCAACTTCACTGTCCCTATCTTGAGGGGCCTAACTATACTTTAACGGCTAGTTGCCCTTCCCGACACATAAGAGAGCAAGCCTAACTTCATGGAGGGACCTAACTTTAGTTTTACGGCTAGATGCCCTTCTCGATTTGGACAGTCGTTATCATGGAGGGTCTTAACCTTACAAGACGAAGTTTTACGGCGAGATGTCCTTCCCGACGCTATCTTCAGTAGTAGGACAATGATGATTCCCCCGACGTTGTTTCAAGAAGTAGGGCAATGGGGATTTACATAAGAACACATAGAGGAGGCTAACTACACACGGCCATAGTTTTACGGCAGAAGCCCTTGCCGACACTAATTGCACAAGATGGCGGCTGTTCTTATTGACCGCCTAGGGGCGCTTGCTCAAGATGACGGCTGCTCTTATGAGACGGCATAGGGGCGCTTGCACAAGATGTCGGTTATCCAAAGACGGCCTAAGGGCGACTGCGCAGAATGGCGGCTATACATAGGCTCTTATGGGACTGCCCAGGGTCGCTTGCGCAAGATGTCGGCTGTTCTCATGAGAAGGCCTAGGGGCGCTTGCGCAATATGACGGCTATACACGGCTTCTTATGGATAAATATGCCGGCCATGGGCGATTGTACAGGATGGCAGCTATACATGGGCTCTTATGGAGAAAGATGAGGGCTATGGGCGATTGAGCAAGATGGCGGCTATACATAGGCTCTTATGGAGCAAGATACAGGCCATGGGCGATTGCCCAAGATGCGGCTGTACATGGGCTCTTATGGAGAAAGATAACGGCCATGGACGCTTACGCAAGATGGTGGCTATACGCAAGCTTATATTTAGAATAATAGCTTACAGTCTACTGCGCAAGGTGGTGGCTATACATATGCTTTTAAGAGACGTCGTAAGGGCGCTTGCGAAAGATGGCGGCTTTACATAGGTTCTTATGAGACGGCATAGGGACGCATGCGCAAGATGGCCGCTATACTTAGACAGCTTAGGGCCGTTTGCGCAGCATGGCGGCTATACACAAGCTCTTATGGAGAAAGCTAGCCGAGGGGCCTACTGCGCAAGACGGCGGCTATACACAGGCTCTTATGGAGAAAGATGACGACTAAGGGCGATTGTGTAGGATGGCGGCTATACACCGCTTTTTATGGAGAAAGAATCCTGTTATAGGCGATTGTACAAGATGGCGGCTATACATGGGCTCTTATGGAGGAAGATGACGGCTATGGGCGATTGTGTAAGATGACGGGTATACATGGGTTCTTATCAGAACGCGTAGTGCCATAGAAATACATTTGTTATATTTAAGCCCATAGCAATCGCACAAATTATCGGATAAACATGTGACTTAAAATTTCGTTTCGGAAATATATTATTAATTTTGAATCTGTTGGCATGGGTTATAAGCATGTAGCTCATGAGGAAGGTGAAATTAAACAGAACGCCTAGTGTCATAAGAGATACATTGGTTAGATCTTGTCAAAAGCACGTGGATGTTAAATTCCGCGCTCTACGTGGTTAACTTAGAGCACATAGATAGGGCATGCTAAGATAGCAGCTGCAATCTTAACAACGAAAGCGCACGAAATTTAAAACCTACATGCTTTTTATCAACTTCTAACGACGTAGGCGTGAACACGTGACCCTGACGTCAAGACCACGTGCTTTTATTTGTAAACAAAGCCACGTGCTTGGCCACGTGCTTTTTTGACATCTGTCCAGGCGACAGCTGTCCTCTTGACGGACCCTAACCAGAATTTAAGGACAATAGAGCATCGCTAACTTCACTGCTGCCATCTTTATGGCGCTAAACCTCATTGCTGCCACATTATGCACGTAGTAGCACGGAACTTAAAATCCACGTGCTTCTTGACCCCTGTCAAGACTACAACTGTCAGATTTAACCACGTGGGCGTGGAATTTTAAACAACAGAACATCGCTAACCTCACTGCTACCATCTTGACGGGGTTAAACCTCATTTTTGCCACGCTATGCGTGTGGTGGTGGGCAATTTAATATCCACGTAATCTTAACCCGGTACAACATTCCTCTGTACGCCACGACATGCAGTCGACGCACACTGCTGTGACATTAGTAATTTAACGTTTATTTCCGTTCGCGGGCCAGGCAGTTCGCTGCATGCAAATATTTACTTTGAATGTACTGTGTGTCAAATACAGATCTGTTCTTTTCCTTTTCAATATGCAAGTATTGTTAATCTCAGGTAAGTGTTTGCGTTTCTACTGTGCACTGCTAATATTTTACACGTCAACGTCTTCGAAAATAGGATGCATCTTGTGTATGCGTATGTAGTTTTACGATGCAGGTCAATAGTATGCAGTGATTATTGTTCTACCGTTTATTCACATGCTACTGCATGCAGCTATCATTTTGGAGCGGGCAGGTTCGAACCGCACTCTGAAGGTGCCTTGTCGTAGTTCTCATTTTCGCACCAGGCAAATAATAGAAGTTGTATCTTAGCTGTAATCAACTTTAGGCTGTAGGTTCGTGATGTGTAAGCCTCCGCATCGTAAGATAGTCGATTCAAACTATAATGTTAATCGTTGTAGTGGAGATTATTGTTTTAAGAGAAATGTAACGTTTAATTCTGTATTTCGTAAATCGATTTTAGACATTGTGTGTTCTAAACATCTGCTGTAAGTGTCGATGCCGTCCTGCTATGTGGCTGGGGGTTCGATTCCTAGTAGCATATAGCCTGTGCGAGCTAATCACATTAATAGCAGTGATTATTGTTTTATGAGGAAGTATATCTCTCCTCAATTTCTATCGTTCCGCTGACTTGGAGTTGCCCTTCTGTCAATAATTGCAGCGTTATCGTTGCATAATTAAGTAATCACGTGTTCGATTCCCGGAATTCCGAGAAGATGGTAAGTATACGCTGCTGTGATGTTTTAAATTCTAATATGAATATGGACATAAGATATAGTTGCAAAATCCGCAAATCGTCATTGCTCATCTACTACACTAGGGGTCAATGACCTTGCATTGGAACCGGTCTAGGTACACTACTGGACCTCGGGTGCTGACTCAGGAAGAAAAGTGCTGACGCTGTGCATTTTGAATCACCACAACTCTACTACAGATGTCTTTCGAAGCTGTGATTTCTGGCTCGCTAATTTATTTTTTGCCAGTGGCTTTACGTCGCACCGACACAGATAGGTCTTATGGCGACGATGTGATGGGAAAGGCCTAGGAGTTGGAAGGAAGCGCCCGTGGCCTTAACTAAGGTACAGCCCCAGCATGTGCCTGGTGTGAAATTGGGAAACTAATGAAAAGCATCTTCAGGGCTGCCGACAGTGGGATTCGAACCCACTATCTTCTGGATGAAAGCTCACAGCCGCGTGCCTCTGACTGCACGGTCAACTCGCCCGGTAACCAGCTCCCTAATATTTAAGTGAAAGAAAGCATAGTGGCGTAACTGGTAATGTTTAACTACAAATGTTACTATCAGGATTGTCATAATGCATGGGTCTGCTTCTCTACGTATTCGAGTATGTGAAATGAGATAAATCTTCGCAGCTGTTGCAACCAGATGTTTTACGTCAACCTCATGAGAGGAGGTAATAAGATGAAATGAATGATTTGGTATATGATAGAATGTGACACTCTGTGCCGACATATGGCCTACTTCTGCCGAATTGCACCAAGTGTTCTGCTCAAGAATTTACGACCAAATCGGACGGGTGAATCACCAACAACAGTGTCATGTGCTCTCACTATAAGGAAGCACTGCGGAGAGGTTTGGAATTTAACCCAGGCCTTTGGCATGCAATCTATGAATTAGAATTTCAATACAACCACCGTACCTACCATGCTGGTCAATATTTTGAAGATGAAATTGTTTCGACCAACGGACTTGAACCGGCTAACCACGGTGCCAGATCATACAGGCTTCAACGCCTTCACGATCACGACCACCAGGCAGGAAATTGGATCAATCCTTGAGTTCTTATTGTCCTGATCTAGATGAACAGCTGTTGAATTATGATAATTGATACTGTCAGTACATCTAAGTCCCGTTTGCTGTTATAAATTGTGAAACCTCGTTTTCCTTTGAACGTTTGCCACTGATAGCGCATAACATAACGTTTTTCTTGTACGTAATAGTGATTGAAAATGACATGTTTAAGTCATTCCATATTTGTTATTTATTTATTTATTTGTCATAATTCTGTACAGAGTTCTTCGCCACATTCAATTGACACTATGCATGAATTGAATAAATGGAATGGCTGCATGAATGAATAATAAATTATGTATTCATGCAGGCATTAATGAATATACACATCTCTCCCAGTCACGGATAACCACCACCTGGGGAGAGAGCGTTCCAAAACAGCGAGCATCCCGGTACACGAACCTAAACTACACACTAACATCGAGATACCGGCCCACATTACAGATCTAATACGCAAGTGCAACCAAGACAAGCGTAACTGGGCCCGATACCACCTCGATGAAGACCGGATACGTTAAACTAACTTAGAACAGAAATCGAAACCGAACTATTGGAATACAGGTCGCGGATCTGAAATAACAAACTGAGTACGTTTGACACACATACCAGACCGGTGTGCAACTTGGCGAGATATGTCACGCGAGAACAACACGTGATCCCAACAATTAAGGCACCTAACGCACCAGTATACGAAAACCAAGATAAAGCCGAGGTGATATCCGACTCACTGGGAGCGGCCTTTACGCCCAATGACGAACAGTCAGATCCCGCCTTTACTAGACAAACAGCGGACAAGTTAGCGGAATTCCTAGCAAACGGTAGTTTTCTGTTTACTTCGATTTCCATGGTGAACTGAATATTTACGTGAATAGAGTTGAGATTTTCGAGAAACAGCTGCAGGTTATTGCTTCCGTGAGGCCAGATTATGAACGTGTCATCCACATAACTGAGAAAACAGTTCGGTTTCAGGGTAGATGTGGCTAAGGCTCTGTTCGAAGTGGTCCATGTACATGTCTGTTATTATTGGAGAGAGCGGCGACTCTATCGCGGCCCTGTGGAACAATTCATTAAATCCGTTGTTATTCTTCTTTTAGGGATTTTACCTACAAATTGAGATGGGGAAACGTTGTGACTTAAGCCCTCGTAAGAAAGTCACAATTTCTACATTATTATCTCACTGTCAGTATAACCAACGGCAGATTACACTAGTTGTGGGGAGTTTCACAGTCATCGGTGAGAGATATCCCCAAAGAAATGAAAGCGAGCACACCTCTTGAATCATGCCGCACAGGTCGGTGTGGCTGAAAGGGGATAACTTCCCCCAGAACTGACAGAATAATTATCAATTATGCGACAAAAATCGTCTTACACCTGCTAAAGTGTTAACCAATAAAATTCGGAATGTTGGGATTGCTTTATCGCAAAGACCTTTAAGATTCAAGATTCAAGACACCAGTCTCCCTTAATCTCGAAAACCATATATTACGGAGAGGGTATTATTTATTGTAATCGTTTCATAATTTCATAATTTGTGATACATGCAGTATACAAAATTAGAAGGAGTAACTTTAAATAACTATTGTGAATTGTGTTAATAATTGGTACATGCGATGAATGTTCATATAAAGCAGGTGCTTAGAGATTGAACAGAGAAAGAATAATATAAACTGAATGTTGGAGTTACGTTCATATAGAGCATTATGGCAGAAAAAAATCAAAACATCTATTTATAGTGATATCTTTCCATATTATCACAGATAATATTGCCTTTGCAGGCTGTTAAGAAAAGAGAGAAAACGGAAATTATTACTCGACAATACATGAAAATAGTAGAACTACTGTCACGAGGTAGTTCCATGCTATCCCTTAAGCCTATGTACATAATGGCTCTAGACTTGAACGGAGTTATATTGTTTAGGTTACCTTAGGCACAATTCGGTTCCTGGCTGACATGTATCACATCCTTTCCTTCCTTCAGTTTCCTGCACCACCTTCCCCTAATAATGTTAAATAATTTTGAAATTCTATCCGGATGCATTCATTTTCTGTTCAAAACTTTACAATTGTATACAACTGATTTTCGTTCTCAATTTTCTTTACATCTTCATCGTCTATGAATTTTTCTCGTATTTCCTTTGCAATAGGGCAATCATTTATAAGGAGTGCCCATCCCATCTCTTCAGAGCATATTAAGCATTTATTTTCATCCCTGTTCCTTCTATATGCTTTATTTTTATGTATCCCATTAACCACCACATTATACCCCTCATTCTCTTTTTTGTTATAAACTCTACATTTATTCTCATTCTCCCATTTATATTACAAAATTCTTCTAATGACCTCTTACTTCTATATTGTGCATCAATGCCTTGTTTTTCAATATCCTTAATTCTTAGAACCATTTTTCTTTTAGATATTTTCCACTTCTCTATATATTCATTTTCCCAGTAATATCCCATTCCAATCGTTTCCAAAATATTCCGTACCCCATCCACCGAGTATCCTTGGTTCTGATGTTTCATTTGGTATTGATATGCTATCTGTAAAATTTCGCCCCCTTCTCGCAACTTCATTCTCAACCAATACTTTATTATCCTTTTAATAATGTCCACTCGCAGACTTATATCTTTGCACATCACTATCACTCCACAATTAGCTGTACAGCTGGGTAGACTCATAATTATTTTCCCAAATCTACTCGTAATTGTATCAAGTGAATCAACCCTTCCTTCAACTCCCCAAATTTCCGCTCCGTACAACACTCTAGATTTAACTACTGCATTAAACACATTTTTATACACTCTGTAGTCTGTGTTGGGCATCTTCTTCTCCAGTATGCTAATGGCTGACAGTGCACTCACGCCTTTTAGCTTTGATCTTTTTATTTACTCTGACCATTTTCCATTTCCACTTAAAATCATACCCAAGTATTCTACTTTCTTGACAACTTCTAACCTCGTCTCGCCCATCCACCATTTTTCATTCTTTGATAATTTATGTCCTTTTTTGCACACCATTACCTTGGCTTTCTGTACATTAATTTTTAAATTCCATTCTTGACAGTAATTTACCACCACATTTATACTACCCTGCATACTATTGGGTGTCAAAGTGAGCAGAAGGAGGTCGTCAGCAAAAATGAGGCCCGGAATATCCCGGTTCTCAAGACTTGGGTAAACCCCTGCCTCGAAACCTTTCGATTGAAAGATATCATTTATAAAGAGTAGAAACAGTACTGGTGATAACTTACAACCCTGTTTTAGTCCTACATTAGAGAATATTTCTCCAAATACTACGCCCTCCTTAATTTTGATTGCGCACCTTACTTCTGAATATATATTTTCAACCGCTGTTATCCCTCTCATCTTGGCCATGACCGCCCCTCTGCTCACAGAATCAAATGCTTTCTCCAAATCAATAGTAGTAATGTATACTTTTCCTCCTTTCTTTTTTACATATCTATTATTGTATTCACTACAAAAATATTATCTGTTATCCTCATCCTTTCTATAAAACCTGCTTGCAGCCTCTCCAGAATCAATTCCACCTCTGCCCACTTCATTATCTTTTTTCTAACACACCTGTATATATTTTACTTAATGTATTTAGCAACGTTATACCCCTATAGTTGTTAGAGTTATTTTTATCTCCCTTCTTCTTATAGATTGGGCAGATCACTCCCTCTTGCCGAGATTTTGGGAACTCACCTCCTTCAAATATTCTGTTAAATTGTTTCGCCATACTTTCTAGGATATCTTTATTCTGCGCCAGCTGCTTCCAAAATTCGTTAGTGATACCCGAAATCGCTCCTGATTTGCCTTTTCTGGCTTTCCCTAGTACCTCCCTTATTTCTTCTTTCGATATTTCCTCGTCTAATGCCGGCACAGTACACCCTAACCCTACCGATATACCGGTATCGTTTAATCTCCGTCTCCACATATCTTCAGCCCCTAATAGTTTCTTATAGTGCTCCACCCAGATAGCCTGACTTATTACCTTCTGCCGCGGCAGCTTCCGCATTCCACAAATCCCCTTAATTGTACTCCATACTTTTCTATCATTCTGTTTTGCATTGCTATTTAATTCGGCAACTCTCTGCTCCTGCCATTAGGACTTAGTTATACAGTAATTCCCTATATTCTCTTCTCAAGTGACAGAATCCCATCCTATGGTTTTCTCCCCCATGCTTTCGAAACTCCTTCAATGCTTTCATCACTTCATACTTTTTATGCCTGCATTCGTCATTGTACCAGCCTTTTCCTATTATATTCTGCCCCTTCTTTATACCCATCTTCTCCCCTGCCATCTTTACAGAATTTTCAATTATTTTAACTGCTGTACTCGTTTGGTTAATCTCGAACATTGAATCTATTCCAGCTTTCACTATCTGTCCTATTTCTCCATCATAATAATTCATAAACTCGTTTTTAGCTCCTCTCTCCACCTATATTTAGTGACTATCGTTTCTTTGTATTTTATCATACTGCTTGTTGGTGTCTTACCAATTCTAACTTTTACTCTGACAATAATTGGAAGATGATGTGACCCACCCCATTCCTTAAACTCCATACTTTTAATCACAGTCAACGCATTCCTGGAGCATAACGCCAAGTCTATGCTACTACCCCCTGTTTCCATTATGTATGTCAGGTTCCCTAATTCGTCGCCATGCCACCATCCATTCAAAATATATAGTTCTATCGTGCCACATAGCTCTAGCAACTTTTCTCCATTTTTATTACAACCCTTATCCTGGCTCACTCTCTTTTTTACATAAACTGCTTCTGTCTCCTTGTCGTACACCGGCTTCTGGTCTGCAACACTCGCATTGAAATCTCCCATTATTAGAATGCCTGCACCCTCAAAAATATTTTGTACTCTATTGATTTCTAGTGCCAACTCATCAAAGAAAACGCTTTTCGCAAATGGCGAGGTTTCAGGAGGGTTGTAGACAAAACCAATACATAAGTCTGAGTCATTCCCATCATACATCTCCATTCTGACCCACATCATTTCCTCCATTTCTGATTCTATCTGAATTATTCTAGCTTGCAAATCCTCCCTAACCATCACCATTATCCCACCCGGGTATCTGCCCCATTCGGTTCGTCTCTCTTTTGACTTATAGTAGACTGTGAACTCTCCTATTTATATAATAGTTTTCGGTGGAATCCAGGTTTCCACACATGCGAGAATATGCAAGCTATGTAATAACTCTTTAAAAGCTTCATTCTGTAACTTACTCCTAAGGCCTTCAATATTGATACACCCTACTCTTATCTCTAGTTATGTATTTCTCTCCTGTCCCTCACTCTGGCTGATCTTCTTGGACCTCGTAATCATTGTTACTCCTAGATATTCAGATTTCTCATCTAGAGTGTTAACACCTTCTCTATCAAGGCCACCCTCATTTACATTATCTTTTCTGAGCAAGAAGTCCTTGATACTCACACGTCTGGGTTTCGGTGTTGCTTCTTTCATAGAGTCCGCACTCAGCTGCCGCTGAAAGTCGCCTGGACTGCCTTCGTTATTCGTTGTCTCAGCATCTGTTACTTCCTCTCTCTGTCCTTGTCGCTTCGCTAGCTGGTTGTCACTCACTGCTCCGCATTCTGCTGGTCTCGGATGCCTCGTACATTCACCTTCCTCCTCGGCCAATGTACTCGCTGTATTGTGCATATTCTTTAGCTGATCTACCCCCCAAGTTCTCGTCCAGTTGCTGTCCACCACCACTAATTTGTTGCGCCTTATGTAGGCCCTTAATCCTTCATGTCTAGCTTTCCCTAGTTGAAACTGTAGCATTTTCTGGTTCCTGAGGGCTTCTTTTTCCATCTCCTGTTTGACCCATATGTTCTCACCTTTCAACCGGCTTGTACTATGCAGAATCTTTCTCACTAGTAGGTTTGATACGAACCTCACTCTCATTGGTCTCTTGCCTTTTGTTTTCCTCATTCTCTGTAACTCTTCTATATCGGCCTCTCTGCAGCTAATCTTCATCCCCTCGTTAATTAGCTCCAGCACTTTGAATACCAGCCCATATATAAAAATATTTTTCTTTCGGGTTTCCTCTTGTCTTTTTTCTCCTGCCATCTCAACTCTTTTATCTCTTCCTCCATTCTCCTCACCTTATCCCTCAAACTTGATATTTCTCTATTATTTTGGGCCGCCCTTTCTGTCACTTTTCTTATCTCCTCTTTCACCATTTCTCGTAGATCACTAGATTGCTCTCGTAATAGCTCTCTCGTTTGTTCAGTTTGGGCCTTACTAAATTCCCTTATCTTCTCCATGTCTTCCCAACCAACCACATTCTCATGATCAGGTCCAGGGTTCATCTCGACCCTTCCAATAACCAGCAACACTGCCATCACTGATGCAGCCTTCAAAATTTAAATCAAACTCATCTGCTGTCCGGTTCTGCCACTCATATTGCGTCTCGTATTCCTGCCTCTACCGTGCCAACGACCTATTGTCGCCCGGTACAATTCTATTGAAATCCCCATATCAGCACTCACTCACTCAACAACCTTCCTCTTCGCTTGCACGATTACAACCGCAAAGACCTTTCGAGCGGTGTTTCAAAGAGATGGATCTGAAGTAATGCCACCCTTTAAAAAAGCAAGGTTGAGAAATGCTATGAAACAGAAAAGGCTTCAGTGGACTAAGGATCACAAAAAATTGTCAGAGGAAGATAGGAATAAGGTTTGTAAAATTGTACATGCTATTTCTTGTGTTTTCATGCTATAAGGAAATATTGATTAATACTTTCTTACACTGCCATTGTATTTTTCAGGTTTGCATCTCAGATGAAAATTCCATACAGACCCTTTATTATAAAACCTAGTTTGCTCGTCGCTGCACCAATGAAAATTTCAATGAATAATTTGGCGTAGAACGGGTAAAGCATCCTCTCTCCATAATGATATGGTCTGTGATTAGCAGCATGGGTAATGGGTCTCTGTATGTTGTTCAAGGCATAATGCGGAAGGTTCAGTACGAGCTTGTGCTAAGGGACGAACTTTTGCTTCAAGTCTCAGAATGGTTCCCGAAAAATGATTTTACCTTCATGCATGATTCATGCTAATGACATGTGTAAATTGTAAATTTACCAGAAGGCTAAATCGGTTGCAGGATTCCTACAGAATCAAAAATTTAATGCATTGGACTGGCCAGGCTACTCACTTGACATGAATCCAAGAGAAAATATTTGGAAGGCACTGAAGAAAGAAATTATTAAAAATGGTGTCATTACAAGCAAGAACATGGTCCTAGAAAGGCTTAATTAGGTTTGGAACAGTCCATATATCGAGGAACAGGCAAGAAAATGCATTACAAGTATGCCAAGAACGGTCTCTGCACTGATTACGGCTAAGAGTGGCTTCACAAATACTAAACGTTTGATCATTACAAAGACAATTGTAGTTAAGAAATTTTTTTCTGTGGAAAAATGGTGAATAGAATATTTGAAATACAAATGAAATAAAGAAAATGCATGAAATTTTACCAGAAATATATATTTATTTTGCCAGTATGTTTGCAAATCCATGTATTTTCAATCTGAGTATAATCATTTGGCAGACCACTCTAGGTCGAAACATGTCCGAAGTATTTTAGACAACTAAATAACCTTTAATAGACCATTTAAAAATGGGAGAAGTGTATTAAATCGGTGGACCTTAAGGTAATTGAATTCTTTTAGAAATTCATCATTGATGTTTGAAGTCAATACTGTGCCATTTCACTGTTACATAAAGTTACGGACGGAATGAAAATGGAGTCTGAACCTCCGAGAACAACGAATATTTATACGTCAGACAATACCATGAACTAAGGTGGCAATATATTCATCAGGCGCTTGTGAAAGGACCGAGGCGTAGAAGGCAGTGAAAAGGAACGAAGTGAGAAGGTTGTTACGAGCAATTATTGAAAAAAAATTGGAAGAGAACTACATTTCATTTCAATGGCATACGAGAAGCAACACAGTCGACCGCATAAAAGAAGATATCAGAGTATTAGATTTCTCTACTGGAAACAAGAAGAAGACTTTGTTGATTTTAGATTATTGGCAGGAGAATATTTAAACGTCAGACAATACCATGAACTAAGATGGCAATATCTTCATCAGGCGATTGTGAAAGGACCGAGGCGTAGAAGGGAGTGAAAAGGAACGAAGTGAGAGGATTGTTACGAGCAATTATTGAAAAAAAATTGGAAGAGAACTACATTTCATTTCAATCGCATACGAGAAGCAACGATTGTTTACCTTAGCAACCGTAAAGAGGTGTTGTTTTGAATTTCGGAAAATAGTTAGAAAGTTTATTAGTATTTATTAGTATCCGCGTGGTACACTGAGGATTTCTGAGATCTGCATAACGTTTTTGCGATTGCGTTAGTGATTTTTACGAGTTCGTGCGGATCATTCAAGCTGTTCGCTTAAGTTCACTAGTGCACTGAGTGTGTCACGTGTGCTTCCTATACATTTGATATACTGTGTTTATCACTTAATCAATATAAATTGTTAGTTATTTGTGGGTACGATGGCCGCCTCCAGCGGAGGAGGCGGACATAATTTGAGTGATCAAATACCAATGAATCAGGAAGTAGAATATTTAATGAAAAATGAATCACTTCAAATCTCTGAACAATCACCTGCTCAAAAGAATAATCAAGTAGATAACGGTGCTAGTGTTCAAATAGAAAAGTATTTTTACCCTCCCAATCATTATGGCCCATATAACGTATTCGTAGAATCCAATAATAACCAGCATCTTGGACAATTACACTCAATGGTACTTGGGCGATATTTTCACGAAAATGCTTTAAATGTGAAATCCATTACACGAAAAGGAAGGAATCGTTTACAAGTGTCATTTACTACTGCCTTACAAGCTAACGATTTTTTGTGCCATTCCATTCTCGACACATTAAAGTTAAAAGCATACATTCCGTTCTCAAATATACTAAGAGTTGGCCTGATCCTATACGTTGATAAAAACCTCACGGATGATGAAATACTCAAATACATACAATCTACCGATCCCATTAAGTCTGTACAAAGACTCAACAGACGCGTAGTCAATAATGAGAATATTGAGTATCTACCTACAGGGTCTATTAGAATTATTTTCCGAACCCAGGCTTTGCCTCAATACGTTTTTCTTTTTAGCGTATATTTACAAGTTGAACAGTTCATTTTCTCACCCATATTATGTCGAAAATGCCAACGATATGGTCACACAGAAAAACAGTGCAAAGCTCAATTTGTCAGATGCAGAAAATATTCTCTTGCACATCCCACCAATCAGTGTACCGAAGAGTTTCAAAAATGTGCATACTGTAAGGGTAGTCATTCAACCGGATCTAACGGATGTCCAGAGCATAAATTCCAACAAGAAATAAAAAAATTATGAGTACGGATTACCTTTCGTTTGAAGAGGCTAAAGCGAAAGTTACGCTACCCATTTACTATCCACAACAGCATCCAAATCACTTCCCCCCCACTTCCACGAAATGACCCCTCTACTCCCCTTCCTCCAGAAAATCCTAAAAAAAGAAAATTCACCCAAGTGGTAAAACAAACTCCAAGACCCACTCCAACCCCCGGGTTTGATAAGGAGCAATATATGGCAATATTTTCGTAATGAACGAATCCCCTCACGGGGGCCAGTCTATCTATCCCCCCAGGTAACCCCTACTGATCCTTCCGTTTCTTCTTCTTCTACCTCACCCCATTCTAAGAGTATCAGCAATTCACAATCACAACAGGCAACTATTCTACATCAGAAAAAAGTCAACTTCAACAAGAAATTCTAAAAATCATAGGACTCCTATTACAAAGTGCCGGAGAAGAAGGGCAACACTCACCTACTATATATCATTTAAGGGATCAAATAACTAATATGATGGCATTATATGATTCGCATTTTGCAGTGGAATGCAAGAAGCATAGTTCCTAAAAAACATGAGTTACAATTATTAATCCGCCAAACCTCTTCTAATATCATTATCATTCAGGAAACATGGTTTTCTAGCTCTTCCACATTTCGTTTACCGGGTTTCAATCTTGAACGACAAGATGGACCAGGTAGTGCTGGCGTAGCGGTTTTAATTCAACAAAATCTTACCTATCATATTTTACCTCTCACTTATCTAATTCCTTATACTTTCGCCATAGGTGTTACGCACAATAATATCCATTTCATTAATGTCTACATTACTGCAAATCAATGGGCAGAAATTTTTTGTCAATTTCGTACTTTAGATCACGTCATTATCTTCGGAGACTTCATCTGTCATCATAGGTTATGGGGAAGTCAGCATGATACACCAAAGGGAATACATCTCCTATCTGAGTTTCAGCAATATGATTTCACATTATTAAATGATGGATCTCCCACGAGAATATCCTCTCCTGACGCACCTCCTAGTGCTGTAGATCTAACTCTTTGTAGATCCCACATGGCTCCCATAATCAAATGGCAAACACTATCAGACACATATTCTAGTGATCATTATCCTATATTTATCACACATGGTATTGGAAAACCATGCTTACCGCAAGGAGCAACTCAAATCCGTAGCAATATCCGCTCATTTCACACTTTCGATAAGCAAACTTACTGCACATTTATACACAATCAACTTAGTAACCTTCAGCAAACTCCTCTCTCGTATAATACACTTCATTCGATTATTAATACCTGCATTGATACATTTCATCCTTACAAACCTTGTGTGTCCACGTATTTACGACCCTATCAGTATATGCACTGGTGGGATAGTGAGTGCCACCAATTAGTATTAAAACGAAAACTTTTACTTCAGACGTACCGAAATGATATGACGTTACAACATTATTTATGTGGAAATATCCCTACAGAATGGAACATCTTCCATCTTATACTAATACTTAAACCTGGAAAAACGCCAACCAACCCGGCGCATTGTAGAGGAATCGTGTTGGGTTCATGTGTAAAAAACATTCCTAAAAATACTATTAAATCATTTGGTCTGGATTATGGAATATTATCACCTCATACCCAAATCACAATATGCTTTCCTTAAAGGAAGGTGTACACAAGACCCCCTTAATATTTTCATCGTTGATCTTTTGTTAGCTAGATATCGCAAACATAGTACATACATACATACATTTATTGAACATAACAGGCGACTTCGCCCTTATACATGTTCACATGCAGAGTAAAATGAATAATAATAATAATAATAATAATAATAATAATAATAATAATAATAATAATAATAATAATAATAAGAAGAAGAAGAAGAAGAAGAAGAATAATAATTAGCAGTCATTAGCTGTAGCAGTCACTCACTCAATGTTCATCCAGTGTCCTTATTATGCTCTGTAGTTGCGTCACATTATTGTTCCTGACCTACACCTAATCAATAAATCAAACAACAACACTCAGCATTTCAGTACTTGCATTCCAGCTAACTTTAAAACAAACGGACCATGCAATCCTGTCTTATTACCCAACTCTACATAACTAAGTACTCGGTCCCTATATTCCCTAATCCATTAGAATTTTATCATACTATCCCCTTCCCTTATACACATAACTATTCCACCCCCCTATTCCCCTGCCCCCTCTAACTCACTCTCCTTCATTTTACTCTCGCAGGCCTTTTTTGTCTCACAAAAATACCTGTTCAATTCACCCCCTTTTTCCCATTGTTTAATAATCCATCTCAGGATTGCGTTCTCATCCCCTCTCCCCAATATTTCCCGATGCTCGGCACTCAATAATCCATGTCTTAACCCCCTCGTTACCTCACAGTCTCTTAGCAAGTGAAAATCATCATTCACATCTCCACAAAGTACACACCTTGTCTTATCTCTCCCCTGTATCCAACCTGTATTCCTTTGCAAACCTAAAAGCCACCACATCATCCCATATCGTTTTGACCTATCGACGTATCTAATATTCAACCCTGCTATCTCCTCTATTTTCGTCAAAACAGTCAGCGAATTTCTTAGTCTGCTTTCCCCCAATAATTTCTGCCTATGGATATCTCTAATTCTCCTTTCCAGTATATTCATCCCTCTCACTTCTGTCTTCGACCAAACCTCCCCCCACAGGTGTCCTAATCCTATCCTCTCCAAATATCCCTTTATTTTTTCTAACCATCCACCCTTATACATGCTCTTACATTGCTGTGCATACGCTGCCCGTAATACCCTCGCCCCTTCCTGTCGTTTAAATTCATCCAGTATCTAACTATTCTTTTCTCACCCTCTGATTCCAAATCCTCCCCACACATTAATTCCGCCCCTACATTTGCTGTACACCTCTGTAAGCCCATTACTAACTTAGCAAAACTACTAACAATCCTTCTTAGCTCCTCTCTTTTCTCATCCAGCCCCCAAACTTCTGAGCCGTATAATACCCTCCCAACGATTACCGACCTCAACACTAGCCTCAGTGTTTTATAACTGATCCCCGTGTATTTGACTAGCAAATTTCTGACTGAGGCTAAGGCTGCCAATCCTCTATATTTCACCCTTTTGATCTGGTCACTCCAAGTTCCTTTATCATTAAAAATAACTCCTAGATATTCCAACTTCCTTACCTGTTCCAATATTTCTCCCTGAATTACCCAATTACCTTCTATCTTTCTTCTTTTGTCCACCTGGACTACTGATATTTTAGACTTTTTCCATTAATTCTCAATCCCCATTTCCTCGCAAATAGCGTCACTGACTTTAAGGCCCTATTCATCGCCCCTGAAGTTAGCGTCATCAATAACACATCATCCGCAAATATCAGTCCTGGTACTTCTAAACCATTAATTACTGGCACAGCCCAATTTTCTGTCCCAAACCCCTCTAAAATATCGTTGATAAATAAAATAAACAGTATTGGCGATAACTTGCATCCTTGTTTTAAACCCACCTTGGGCTCTAAATGGTCCACTCAGTCTCCCTTCTCCCAATTTTACACAAAACCTGACAACCCTATATATTCCTTCTACTGCCCTCAACATATTCTCCGAAATCCCTAGCCTGCCTAATTTCTCTAATAGGGCCTCTCTATTCACCTTGTCAAAAGCTTTCTCAAAATCTATTGCTGCTACATAAACCGTACTTCTAGCCATATTCTTATACTTTTCTAGAATAGTCTTTACTATCATTATATTATCTACTGTTCTTTTCTTTTTCCTAAATCCACCTTGGTAATCTGTCAAAATTTCATTTTCTTCCGCCCACCCGCTTATTCTGTTCGCTAAAACCCCAGTATATATTTTACTCAAAGAATCTAACAGAGATATACCTCTATAACTGTTCACATTGTTCCTACTACCCTTCCCCTTGTATATAGGGCATATAATTCCTGTTTCCCATTCCTTAGGGTAATTACCTCCTTCAAATATCCTATTGAATAGTTTAACCATTCCCTCTATCATTATCTCATTTTGCTAATTTCCTTCCAAAACTTGTTATTTATACCCTTACACCCCCCGGCTGACTTTGCTCTGGCTCTGCTTATCACTCTCAGGATTTCCTCCCTTGTGATTTCTTTATCCAGGTCATAAATTGCCACTCTCCTATTCCTCCAAATTACTTCTTCTCCCGAACCTCTCCATCTTTCATCCCCCTTATTCCCTAGTAATTCGTCAAAGTGTCTGACCCATTGCACTTCCTCAATACTCGTTTTCTCTGTATTCCTTCCACCCTTAATAATTTTATTAATCTTATCCCAAACTCTCTCAAAATTATTTGTCTTGCAGTCATTATTTATGGCTTCCATTTGTTCCTCTAACCACGTCTTTTTTGTCTCATAAATTTTCTTTTTATACTCCTTCCTCAATCTACAGAAAAACTCCCTTTCTTGGCTCCCACCTTTCCTTCTATATTCTCCTAACGCGTCCATCACCTTCCTCCGCATTCCTTCACACTCCCTATTAAACCATTCTTCTCCCTCTTTCTTATTTCCCTTTCTAGCTTCCGCCTTCTGCGCTGTTATCTTTATTGGATGTAGCAACAATTCCAAGGCTTTATAGGTATTATTCTCTTCTAACGCCCCTTCCCACCCATATTTCAGGAGTTGTAACTCCTCTTTTACTACCCTATTCAAATCCCGGCCCACCATTTCTGTCCATTTATACTTATTATAACCACTCCCTCGTTTATCATTTGTCTCATCTTCCTTCATTGAACACTTCTCTTCCACCCTTTTCAGCATAACCCTCACCGGGAAATGGTGTGATTCAATCCAGTCTCTTATTTCCATTCTTACAACTTCCTCAATCATCCCTTCCGAACTTAAAACCATATCTATCACACTACCACCCTTCTAAGTAACATATGTCAATTTCCCCGTCCTGTCACCCTCTATCCACCCATTCAGAATATACAAATTTCCCACAGCACACATCTCTAGGAGCTTCTCTCCATAACTATTTGTAATTTTGTCCTCACTCCTTCTACTTTCCAACAAACACATTCCATCCTCCCTACTATAAACTGGGCTCTGTTCCCCTATTCTCGCGTTCCAATCCCCGAATAACAACATATCCTCCTCACCTGGAAACATTCCCCTTATCCTACCAATATCTACCAATAACTCTTCAAAAATATATTTATTTGCATATGATGAATTACTAGGGTGTCAGTAAACAAAAGCCAGATTTATTTTCTTCCTCCTTCCCTCACCCCCTCCCATATTCAATCTCAACTATATGGTTTCCACCATATCGGTCTCTATATCCTCTACTCTTTCACTAATTTCTTCCCTAATTAGAACTATCATCCCTCCTGGTGCTCGTCCCTTATTCCTCTCCTTTCTTCTATATTTATATTTTATCACAAACCCCATCCATGAAATCTCCCTCCCTGTTTCCAGTCACGTCGCCAAGAGTGCCACAACATCAAAACTTTCAATTACTTCCCGAACTTTCTTGTTTCCTAATTTGTTCCTTAGTCCCTAAATATTCACACATCCTATTTTCCAATATAGTTATAACTTTCCCTCCCACCCTTCTTGGTCTCCCCCTCTATTCTTACTTCTAGTAGTTATCGACCTCTCATCCCTCGTCTCCATTCCTCCTTCTTTAACCAACCTATACCGTTCCATGTCCTCTGTATCCTCCATCCCTTTACGTACTTTTCCCCATATATCTTTTAAGCTCCTACTTCTGACTTTACTCATAATTTTTTACCTTCCTGTCGATCTGTCTCCTCTTGTCTTTTCTTGTTCACTACACCACTGCACCCTGCTCTCACCGATTCTTGCTGCTCACCCCCACTCACCCCCTCACTATTTTGGGCTTCTGAATCCACCTTCCCTTGTCCTTTCTTGCTCACTGCAACACTACACTCTACTCTCCCAGTTTCTTGCTGCTCACTCTCACCGTCCACTTCACTATCTTGATCTTCTGCCTCCCGGCTGCACTGCCCATTCTCTTCTGAGATGCTCTCCTCTCCTGCCACGTCTCTCCTCTTCTTTTCTTCTACTTCCCATCTTGCCTTGTCCTCTCACCACCCTCAACCCTCTCGTTTTCGTCCATCTCCTTTAGCTTCGTCACTGAATGTACTCTAACCCATCGCCCGTTTGTCACCTCCAACCTCAGACCTCTTATTCGGGCCTTTAGCCCCTGGTTCCTTGCTCTCCATAGGTGCCTATTCAAGATCCTCATATTTTCACTTCCTTCTCTTCCCATGTCTCTTTTCACCCATATTTTCTGTCCCTGTAAATTCTTACTGTTACTTACCACAATTTCTGCCATTAGGGTAGATAAAAATTTTACCCTAATTGGCCTCCGTCCTTTAGTTTTACCAATTCTCTCTACATCGTCTATGTCACCATTACTGAAATCTATCTTCATTTTATCACGTATAACTTCGATCACCTTGCCTATCAGTTCCAACTTGTCCTCCCTCACATCTTCCTCAACTCCATATATAAATATGCCTTTCTTCCATCTCTCCTGCTTGTACTCCTCCCCATCTTTCTTCATCCTCATCATCTCCTGTTTCAAATATTTCACTTCCCCTCTCAATAACTCGATTTCTTTCTCTTTATTGTCAACTCTTCTGCTTGATTCCTCCGTCCTCGTTTCCAGCCATTTCTTCATGTTGCCTATCTCCTTCCTCTGCTCCTCCATCATGTCCTTTATTTCCTGCAGTTTCTCCCACTGGCATTTCTTCTGCATGACTTCACTCACAACCACCCTGAGTGCGGCCAAATCCTCTGTGTTATATTTTCCACTGGTATTTGGGCCTGGGTTCAATTCCACCCCCCCAATAACCAGTAGCACCGCTACCACTGCCACTACCAGCACCGTTTCACTCATTTTTAATCCGTCCTTACTTATCACCAATCCATTCTTGTTCTCCTTCTTCCGTTTCGCCTGCCATTTGCCAATAGCGGCCCGGTATTGCTCGATGCCAACCATATTCACCGCACGCACTACTCTACACGACTTCTCTCCTCGACCGCTCGAGCTAGACTGTGGCAAACATAGTACAATTGCTCTGTTTTTAGATATCAAAGGTGCATATGATTCAGTCCTCTTATATTTACTATGGGAAAAACTTGGATCAGATGGATTTCCGTATAAGTTCATATTACTTTTATATCAATTACTTACATACCGCACTCTTATCGTTAAAACACCACATACTCCACTTGAGGGAAGACAGACTTCGACCGGTTTACCACAGGGGGACGTTTTAAGCGGTGTTCTATTTGCTTTTTATATGCGTGAATTAGAACAGATAATTTCACCATACGCTAGAGTCTTGTCTTACGCTGATGATTTTACTATATATATCTCCCATGAGAGCATCCCTGAATGCAGGGGGATCTTAGCTAGTGTAATGCGTGACGTAATTAGGTGGTTGGATACCCATGGTCTAACTCTATCAATTCCTAAATGCACAGCAATGCTTTTTACGCCCAAGAGATCGTATGACCACTCCCCCTTAATACTTGATGAATTTCTAGTTCCGTTCTCACTTCAACACACATACCTCGGTATCATATTTGATCATAAGCTCTCGTGGAAACATCATATTGATGCAATTCGGCAAAAAACGGACGGGTATATCCAAATCCTTAAAACAGTGTCACGTAGAAGTTGGGGAGCAGATCCATTAGTAGCTTTATCGCTTTATCGCTTTATCGTGCTACAATTCGCTCTGTATTAGATTATTGTGCATTTTTTATAGATATGGCCGCACCTTCCATAGTTTCACATCTCAATACCATACAATACAAAGCGCTTCGAATATGTATAGGAGCATTAAAAACTACTCCTACAAATGCCTTACTTGTAGAAACAGGTGAATATCCTTTGTGGATTCGTAGAAAGACTTTAGCAGGTAAATACCTTCTAAAGAAATTTGTTTTGGCTCGGTCACCATTATTTCCAAAATTACAGCTTCTACATGAATATTATACGAAACATCCCCCATGAGGAGAACGAACCCCTGCTATCTACCAGGCATACAAACTGTTGTGCACGCACAGCGATAAATTTCTACGTTTGCCAAAACTTCCTATGTATTCTATGCCTTATAATAGCCTACTTTTCCATCCTAAGATCATAATATCCTCTACAACTCACCTTTCTCCTTTAGAACACAATGTTCTTCATAGTCCTTCCGAATCCAAAAAAATTAAAATATCCTTATCTGAGAACGAAATCAGTATATACACTGACGGCTCTAAGTCCTAAAAAGGCGTAGGAGCAGCATTCTTTATTCCCAATTTCAATATAATTGAAACTTTCCATTTACCAACTAATTTTTCTGTATTTTCTGCAGAGTTATTTGCAATTAGACAAGCACTTATTCACGTTCAGCAACAGCATTATAAACGAACAACTATATATATACGGATGCTCAAAGTATACTTCACGCATTAACCTCTCCCAAACTCTCTTATAATTGGTATTTATACAATGTGAAATATTTATTGTATCAACTCGAAAAATCAGGCGTGTATATAACAGTAGTGTGGATCCCAGGGCATTCCGGTATTTTTGAAAATGAGTGAGCTGATTCTGCAGCTAAGGCAGCTAGTACTCAAAATACAGCACCAATTCTTGTAGCCCTTCCTCCCCTTGACTTCTTTCCTGTACTTTACGATGTAGCATACAGTTCGTGGCAAGAGAATTGGCAATATTCCACTCATACAAAGGGCAAATATTTTTTATCAAATTCAGCCGCATATTCCTCATAAACCTTGTTTTTTTATAGATCATACACTCGTAGGCATATCACAAATATCATACGTCTTCGTTTCAACCACGCACTTACACCACAATACAAGCACCATTTCCACCTTTCTAACCTCTCTACCTGCGTGTGTGGCCACCCACATGGTGACAGTAATCACATTTTATTTCAGTGTCCACAATTTGATTCTCCCCGTCGTCAATTTATGCAACGCCTTCTAAATTTATCCATCCCCCTTCCTACAAGTGTTTCCAGTTTATTGTCAACCCTCACTCCCACTTTAATTGATACATTAAATAAATTTATTGATGAGTCCAAATTGCATTTATAAAAGGTGAGCTATTCCCTCCTTCATATAGTCAAAACATTCTTCTTGTTTCCACTGTAAAATTTATTCCAACCTCTACAGATAAATACAAGCGAATCATAACAAAGCGTGTAATTTTTTATTTTTTTAACGATAATTGGTCCCATAACATATTATCTATCTCACATTCAAAATAAAACGCATATAACAAAATTTCATATCCAAGACACTTGAGTTTATACCATAAATATAGTGACTGGACGAAATTCACATAGTCCAACCCACACCATCAAGAAGAAGAAGATACGAGAAGCAACATAGTCGACCGCATAAAAGAAGATATCAGAGTATTAGATTTCTCTACTGGAAACAAGAAGAAGACTTTGTTGACGGCTACATTTTAGATTATTGGCAGGAGATATTATTTCGCTCCGCGAAATTTAAAAACACCAAAACCCAAATATAGAAGTTGTAACAGGGATACGTCACAACAGTCCTTTGCCGACGTATTACCCGATACTGACAGTCTTAAATAACTGAAGGAGTAGAACTTCGACCATAATATTTAGAAGGGATATATAAACACAATTTGTTCACTTCGAGCATTACAATCAATTTTGTTTGTCCCAGATTGCCAGTTGTCTATAACATCAACTCTTCCAAGAAGGGCGACCTTTCTACATAAGCACAATAACAAAACATAGTCCTAAGATGACGATTATAATTAAAACCGCATATTGTTTTGTTCCAACTACTTAAGCTATGTTCAAGATGTTCTAAGAAGATGGGAGGCGAAACTACCCAGATGAGCGCTGTAGGATGACGTCACCAGCCATAAGATGACTAAAACCCAGATGAGACGTGCCCGAGCCTCCCCAAATACACAGGGAAATGAGAGGAGGCGTGTCTGCATGTCCAGTCACCCGGACATAAGCCAACTACAGGTGCTGCCGAATAAGATAAGTCCGTTTTTAAATTAATGTTTACATAAGTAATATTTATTTTTCCTTGTTATTAAAGTACGGAGTTATTCTGTATGAAGGTAATGAAAAGATGCAACTAGTGGATTACGAGTTAGGTTAAAGGTGGTCAGGTAATCTTCACATCCTAAACGTCAGATCCATATGTAGGAAGTCAGTCAGTGATATAAAGCCTACGTTCGAAATACAGTCGATTTAGTGTGAGAAAAGGTTGGTTTCTTTAAGGTGTTGGTGAATTGTACTGCACCCTTGAAAATTGGTTATTGATCTGTATGGAAAGAATATTTTATTACTTGTGTGGAACAATGCATAAAATTATCATCCAGGAAGGTGATTTCAACTCTGCACTGTCTGCTAGCCAGCAGGGAAACAGGCTTTTCCCGTGCCGTGTGTGCGAGTCTGGGTTTTTTTGTGCCTTGTTGAAGACATCAGAGGGGTAGCACGTGGACAGGAACTCGACCAGATTAAAAGCGATCAATACTTTGAGATTTTGACATCATGATATTTAACCAATTGGACCGCAAGGTTAGCCCGATCGCAAAGCCTCAGCCAATAAAATTTAATTAACAAACACACCTACGTCTTGAAGAAATAAATACCCATGTACTTGGGGAAATCTTTCTCATTCTCATTTGCTCACTGCTCATTTGCATTCTGTTCTGCTAATTCGCTCAGTTGCTCAGTTGTCTACGGGAATAAGTGTTCGAGCACATGTGTTATTGGAAACGGCGTATCCGACGTGGAACATTACCAGCATTCATTTGAGGAAAGACGATAAATTTTCTGCTTCTGAGGAAATTTTATATCACAGAAATATCGGAAACGCCGCAGTTCAGATTTCCTTACCTTTATAAATCTGAAGAAAATTTTTAAAGTAGGTAAAACTGTGTCATCTTGAAGAATCGAGTGTGTGTTGAGAATTATTTCTAAGACAGATCTTTTAGTTTCAGCTTTCACCAGAAGACGCAAGATCCCCAGCAATCCTGAAATATCTCGGAAGAATGGAACTTCAGCATTACGACGGAGTTTGTATTTGTCCTAAGTCCTCGCCTGCTGCAGCCATGTATCATTAAAATGTGAGGCATAATTCAGCCCGGGAGAGAATAACATCGGAGATGGAGTTTGGTTAAATATTCATTGATCATCAACCGAGTCCAGAAGCCAAGTCTACTAAAGCTAAGATTTTAAATTACACTTTTCTCTATTTTCTGTTGTAATAATTATGTAGACGTAGTCCTTGCTTGAATATTTGAAATCATTTCTAATAGTCTTTGTAGTTAGGAATTTCACTCTTCTTTCACTGGTGTTGGTAGATTTGATGTGTGTGAGAGTGTATTTGGGACCTATAATCTGTTCTATTTGAGTGAGTGCTTCGTGACATGTTCTCACTGTCCCATGATAAGGCTAGGAAAGTGTTAAAAATATTTGACCCACGCGATAATAGTTATTAATTTATAAATTAATGATGGAATAATTTTTGAATTATTTGGGACAGAATATCGACGTGTTCTGTGAATTTAGGATTTTTCCTTGATGTTTTGTGGTTTACCATAGATTCGAGATAGAATAGAGTCATCTATGATTTCATTAAACCATAGCCTGCGATGACGCGACCGCGCGCGTATAATAATAATAATAATAATAATAATAATAATAATAATAATAATAATAATAATAATAATAATAATAATTGGCATTATTACGGTCTAATAGAATGTTTAAAGGTCATGAGTGTAATTATTACTGTGCTTATAAGTGATAAATGTGTGCTATTTTGAAGTAGATGTTGGCCTGGAATATTGGTCGTGGCTTGAATGTCCACAAATTTTGCATTTACTGTTATAGGTATTTTTGAGACTTGTAAATGGATCTTAAGATAGGATTTTATTTGTGTGTCCATTACATGAGTCAATTAAGGAAGAGAGTGTGTTTTTGAACATAATTTCTTCTTATGCAGCACATGTTGATCAATAATTTGAGATAATAAGAGATTAAAAATAACGTAGTCGTGAGTCATAGACCGTATGCGCGAATGTTTATTTATCTGTGACTGTAGGCAGTTCTATGGAATTTTTAGTGATGATTTCTACTGTAAAATTATCCTGGAACATCGTTGTGGAATCGATTTCATTGGAAAAGTGATAATCCTGTCACAATCACACGTCAGACGATCGTAATGGTAGCCCTTGTCTGATATGGTCATCGGGAGAAGCTCTCATATTTCAAATAAAATTTAAAATTAAAAATCAAGAGATAGGATTCGATAAATCTATTGATAATATTACCGTGGACCAAAACTTGAATGTGAGATGGATGAATGAATGATTTTGTTTATAATTGTGATTTCCATGGTTATATTTCGTCATGACATGTGTACGCTGAGCGCGTAAAGCTTCGATTATTTTGTTGTTTTGTGGCGAGCATATTTGGCTCAATTATGAATCTTTAAGTAATTTTATGACGGAATAAGATAGATTAGGATCTTTGCTTCGAGGGAAATACTTAAGCAAGGATCGCGTCAATGAACTAAGCTCACAAAATGTAAAATGTTTAACGCTACAATGCGAGAATTTTGAGTCTTTATTGTGAGTTGTGCACAACAATAGGTCAATTGACGTAAAAATAAGAATGTAATGAGTTGGATATTTGATTTCAAAATAATTTTATTATGTAATTTGAAGCTTAAATAATTAATTAAAATAATATTTAATTAATAGAAATGATTTATTGGATTTTTTGTGTGATGTAAAAATTTGACTCACGGTTAAATGAAGCGTAGAGTATTGCTAATTTAAATAATAATTTAAAAAAAGGAAAATAATGCAGAATTTTGAGATTTTGAGATAGGATTTTCTCAAATAATAATTTATTTAATTTCCTAAGACGATTTATTAAGACTTAGTTCTGTATCTTTACAGAATGAAATTTAATGGAGAACTGCGGGTGAATTCCAGCAGGGAAGAGATAAATATTTTATTTCAAGATTTTGAAAATATTTATAGAATCTGGAAAGTGCTGATATTTTATTTAATAAATGTTAAAACCCATTTCTTTTCTCTGTTTTCATTTGTCGTCAGTCCTTAGATTGTCCCTGATCCCTATAATTTAGCGTTGCCTGTAAGCGAACTTTCCGCCTCTGGGAACTTTTGCTTACCGGCTGAGCTGCCCGGCAAAACGGGGGCAGTACACAACGTCAGAATTGAACTTAAGTATGTGTGTGATGGTTATGATCAAAGAATTGTAAGATAGGGACCATCCGTAGGAAGTGCTTGCCAGATAAATACATGTGATCATGTTAATGTGGGAGTTATGACAGAATCAAAGCTGTAATGCAATGAATAAGTACACAAGCCATGATAAAGGTGAGAGATACGTCGAGTGAGAATAGGATGAGATTTATAAGGTAATTGTAATGTGATATTCATTAAAAGTATGAAATGATGGTTATTTAAAGAAAACGATGATATGAGATTGGTAATTAACGATGGTAGTAGTTGTTGTTTCCTCGTAAGTATGATCATGGTCATGTTGTTGTGGACGTAATTTTTCAAGTTGAGCTTTACGGAGTGTTTAGTGAATTTATTGTGTTTCCCTTAATTATGCCCCTGCGAGTAAGCACAGATTAGGTTGAAATATGATCGAAATGACACCCGTTTGTTGACAATTATGCCTGAAATCACCAATGGATTCCTAACTAGGAGGATAAGTTGGAATGTGCTCACACCTTCATAGATATTTTCCAATAGGAATGTACTGAAACACTACCGAGAGATGTCTCACGTGTAGTACCCGGTATACGCTTGTCGATCGTCATTTGTTTGTGTGTGTTTTTAATGGAAGTTACCTAGTTAAATGCTGAAGTTAAAGATTTAATATATCGTTACTACAACAAAGACGACAAGAAAATTTTGATGCCTGACTACTGCTGTGTCCCAATGTCCCAAAATCAAGGTCGACCGAATTCACACCATCAATTTCCTAAGCAAGATGCTTTCCGTAAAAAGTGGTTGCATGCGATTCGTAGGCAGGACCTACGAAATAAAAATATGACTCCTAATATCAAAGTCTGCTCGAAACATTTTACAGTTGAAGATTATGTCATTACTGAAACTGGTAAGTAAGCTAATTAGTACTAATTAAGAAATAATTTTATAATAAGGTAGTACATTCTGAAAAGTTAATATGACCTATTTCAATAATTTTAGGCGAAAGACGAAGACTTAAGGAGAACGCTGTACCTTCGATATTTTCATGGTGTGGCACCGGTACCTTGGAAATAACTCAGAGAGCAAGAAGATATAGAAGTAGGAAACAGCCTTAACACCGTGTGTGATACGGTACACAGTGACCTATAATTTGACACTGGAGCACCATCAATTTCAGACTTCCTGAACAGAAAATAACTCATTACTTCCAAATTTGAAAATTTTAAACAGGTATTTGTCTTATGGTCCGAAACAAGATCCTGAAACTCGTGCGCTGCAGGGAAATGAAGTTCAGTTGTACTGGATGTTGCCCCAGGCACTGCTGTCACACCAATGTCGTGCCTTATGTACGCCTATAACCGGCAAAGAAAAGAAAATACCGTATTAGGAATGTTTTCAAAATGCTATTTGTACTTTAAGAATTCAATCTTAACAAAAACGCTAAAAGAAGGAGTTGCTGCATTTATTCCTTACTGGTACCTTTCAATCAACTCTTGCATTTTTCCGGATATTTTTTCGCCCCTTTTCTTCAATTCTGTTTCCAAATCCGCAATCGTCATTGCACCTAAACCATTTCCCGTCTTGTTGAAAACATTAGCAGAATATGGTAACTCCATTTTTATGCATTTAAAGCAAAAGTTTCGTTTCGATGATCGCAGATGTAGGAATACTCCTTATAAGTCTCATGTAAAACAATCGAGCAGCGGAAAGCGCATACCGGGTATTACCATTACGCTGCCTAGCGGACAAGTTTTGCGTGATACATCCCTATTATAAGATTATTCTCATGTGAAGTGGACCTTAGGGTTACTTCTTAGGCGATATCTAATATCACTGATGGCTGACTGCAGGCATGTGAGTTACGATTTTGCGGTAGAATTTTCATATAAGGTAGACCACGCTAGCCAAGTATATTTTTGATGAAATTGTGATAGTATCCACTGGGTAATACAATGTAATCGCACGAGTACGCACTTAGAGTCACGAATAAGCTGTTAAGAGTAATATACTTAAGATTATGAATACAATATTGAACCATTTGTTTGAAAGCATGCATTAATTTAAAAGGGACTTATCGACATTCATGCAGGGAAATGTCGAGAAGCATAAACATTACCTGCCATATAATGTCTATCTCCTGTTATAACACCACGAAGATATTTTTCCAAGTTAATTTAAACGTGTATTTTTAACACAGTGAACTAGAAGGAATGAGAATTATCTCATTTCGGCAGGTCAACATAAGTATGAGCAGAGAAACAGAACAGTCGATTTAAATGTTTCGCAATGTCATATAGGAAAACTTAGATTCCAGTTCGCAAGATTTAATTCCCGATACCAGAAATACGTCCTGCATATTTTCGAAACTACCCTCAATCTACAACTTTGTATATATTGTAATATACTGTAAATATTGCTTTTCTTCGTTGGATGCATCTAATAATTCTAATTTAATGATCCTAATTTAATAATCTCCATTTAACATTTTTTTTGCTTACTCTAAGAATCCTGTTCTCAATTTAATTTTTACCCAGTCAATTTTTCAATCATTGAATGTTTGTTTATTTAATGCCCTACCTGATCAATATTCTCATTAACGAGTAATTTAATTTGAGCAACAATTTTATCGTTCGCATATTTCCAATGTCGGACATACTAATCATTTAAGCACTTGTGATGATCATTACCGAACATTTTTGCCCGATACCGACATTGTTAAATTTCTTCTCTACGAGAAGAAAAGACATTATATACCAGTTACTTGTGATAGGGAGTTGTTAAGATGGCAAATAGGTAATTCATCAGGTATTCTGACAGTACATGTGGTATTTTGAGAATTTAAGCCGAATTCCGTCAAGAATGAACCTTGTACCTAGGCAGAGCCTTCAAGTTTTCTATTATCATTCAAAAGGAGAAAGATATGATATATACTTTATGGAATAAGTTGAATACACAATAAAATGTTGTACGTTAAAGCATCAATCCTTCTTTTAATAATTTTTTTTAGAACAGCGACTTATAGTCTTAAGTACTTGTTTCATAATAACTTGGTAAGCCATAGGGAACTCTAGTCAGTAGCGTGTAGGAGACGTCCTTCGACGTAGATTAAAAACTCCCTAAACATAATTTGACATTTCTTTCTTTTCATTCGGAACTCATAGCCCTTATATATGTATAGCAATCTTTATGATCATGAGTTAAGCTAGCCTGGATCTTGTGTGTCCTCTCCTGGACGCAAGGACGGCGCAATGCGGAACCGGAATGAAATTTAATACTTGTAATCTCAATGTCACGCAAACTTTCGTTTCAAGTCACTATGAAATTGTTTCAAGCATAAATATCCCCGACAATGACGTACGGACTAGAAAGGTTTAAAATTGTGTATAGTAATCGCCACGTAAGGAAATACCCCAGAAAGTAAATATCGCCGCCCGATGCTCTTCTTTTCTCTTTTTTGTTATGGCTGATCACTGCTGCCAACCTGCCTGGTTACATATTAAAATCACCAGACATACCATAAAAAACTAACCTCAATGTAAACACCGATAATGAATGTTTCCCTACCCTAGTAAATGATAAAAGATAAGATGAAATAAATCAAGATAATTATGAATATCTCGTCGATTTCCACGCTCAATGAGGAATTAAGGAAATAAACACACTTTCTCACTCAAATTATCTGTCTTTATTTTGATATACAGTAGGCGTACTATAACCATATTCTTGAAAAGCGGGACATGTTAAACGATGCAATTTATTTAATAAGTCTTTGCAGTGTGATTTTCGAAAGTTCCAGACATCCAATGGCTTCCCTTTCTTTTGCGCGAACATTTCCTTCTCTCTTCAATACCGGTAACCAGTAAGGAGAGAGATTATTGGGCATATTTTCAGCCTGCAGGCTGGTTATATCTTCAAGCTTATCAGGAAACATATAGGAATACTAATGTGCCAAGCTCCGTGAACGGAATTTAGGTCAGCTTTCAAGTTCACTGCGGATTTGAAATGTTACAAGTTCTACTGCCAAAATTTCGTCCCGCAAAAGTTATTTCATGTACCGGTAGATCTAGACATGAGACTGGCGTATTTGAGCACTTTCATCATTTCACACAAACAATGTTATTAAATGCATTATCCGAACATGCACCAATTCTACTTACCTGGTATTAGCCAAATATATTTACAATCCCACAGAAAAAGAAAATATACTTTAAATATTCTCGCAAATATATCACTAGTGACTTTAACGGCGATGCGGCGGCAACACGCAATTCACGCTAGAGCAGTGATTGAACGTTGCCAACGTGCCAGTTTAACGGTAAATGTAAGACGTCGTATCGGCAAGTAGGGTCCCTAAACTGTATGGTTACCGACACTGAAAAAGACCCAACAGCAAGAAAAGTAACTATAAATCAGTACCTTAATATTACAGGGGAGAAAGGATAAGGTTGCACCCTTAGGGTACGTCCTTACACGGAGAGGACTATATCTGTGATTTATCCATATTCATACGCTATATTTACTCGTTGGATTAACGTGACCTGCATAGAGTTGTCAACCCTGTTGTCTGAATTATTCTTTTGATCACAAATTGGCAATTAATCAGGTGTGGTAATCGTTCATGAAGAAATATATAATATTTCTTTCACATTTGGATGAATATGTGCAAATCTATATGTTAATGACATGTGTTTAGAATAGTAGCTCTATATTTTATGCAATAAGTTGTGATATTCTGAACGAGTAAATTAATGCGTCGATTTTGTGGTTATTTAGTAATGTGCCTTTGCGGCATACAATGTTTCACTCCGTTATGTTGGCGCGTTAATTGCCAACTAAAATATGGAGGTGGAACTTCGGCTATTTTGAAGTTGACATTTGAAGATGCTAGGTTGTTTCTGCTTGATAAGGTTGTGTTTGCGGGGCTGTAGTAGTTAGCAGTTATTTATATACTTAAGATATTTTGTCGAATGTTAATTCTTATGCATTATTTATTTACTTCGATGGAAGTTAGACTTTCAATCGATATTTATGTTGCCGATTTACCATATGTTGCAGTGGTATACGGTGCACGGGCTGGCACGATCTTCGTGGTCAATAACTGACGAGGAAAATAGAATACTGAATATCAAGTAATATACGGTTAAATGCCACGATGGAGGATCTTTTGCAGCAGATAATTAAAGAATCGTCTGGTACGAAGGTTTCGGTGTTGAGGAAATCGGCCCAAGATGCTTATGGTAAGCATTTCTCTAACTTCGTTTTGGCATATATTTTGACAGCTGAAGTCCTGTATGGCATAACTGATGCTAATAATTCTGAAGATAGTATTGATAAACTCTGAGTATTTTGGGTGTGCCTTTTTTTTTTTTTTTTTTTTTTTTTTTTTGGATTGGTGCATTTCTGTAATTATACTTATTACATTTGTATGCGTATGTGTTGACACGGTTTTACCGATACTTTTTAAATATTTTAATATCGTATACCTGCTAATTACTTGTATTAGTATCTGTTGAGGTATGCTAATTTTCTTTGAGCAAACATTGATTTACAAATTCACTTTACAGAAGTATAAATATTGCTTTGCTGCATTCTGTGATGAGTGTTGTGTAAAACTCCTCCGAGTGGGCGCACTTGTCACTGGTCAGAAGCTACTTGTCTTAGCTAACTCAGAAATTAAATATATAGACACATCTGAATGAACATCTCGCATTGTAAGCAGACCAAGGGAACGTGACCTTAACAGGCCAAGGGTGATAAATTAATATATATGCATACCTAAATGTAGTTTTAACCAGTTATGTTATAAGCAGATGAATGTTCAATCAATCAATACTGATCTGCATTTAGGGCAGTCGCCGAGGTGGCAGATTCCCTATCTGTTGCTTTCTTAGCCTTTTCCTAAATGATTTCAAAGAAATTGGAAATTTATTGAACGTCTCCATTGGTAAGTTATTCCAATCCCTAACTCCCCTTCCTATAAACGAATATTTGCCCCAGTTTGTCCTCTTGAATTCCAACTTTATCTTCATATTGTGATCTTTCCTACTTTTATAAACGCCATTCAAACTTATTCGTCTACTAATGTCATTCAACGCCATCTCTCCACTGACAGCTCGGAACGTACCACCAATGTCCAATAACGGACCATTTATATTGGTATTACATACCACTTAGTCGAGCAGCTCTTCTTCTTTCTCTCAATTCTTCCCAATCCAACCATTGCAACATTTTTGTAACGCTACTCTTTTGTCGGAAATCACCCAGAACAAATCAAACTGCTTTTCTTTGGATTTTTTCCAGTTCTTGAATCAGGTAATCCTGGTGAGGGTCCCATACACAGGAACCATACTCTAGTTGGGGTCTTACCAGAGACTTATGTGCCCTCTCCTTTACATCCTTACTACAACATAAACACCCTCATAACAATGTGCAGAGATCTGTACCCTTTATTTACAATCCCATTTATGTGATTACCCCAATGAAGATCTTTCCTTATATTAACACCTAGATACCTACAATGATCCCCAAAAGGAACTTTCACCCCATCAACGCAGTAATTAAAACTGAGAGGACTTTTCCTATTTGTGAAACTCACAACCTGACTTTTAACCCCGTTTATCAACATACCATTGCTTGCTGTCCATCTCACAACATTTTCGAAGTCACGTTGCAGTTGCTCACGATCTTGTAACTTATTTATCACTCTATAGAGAATAACATCATCCGCAAAAAGCCTTACCTCCGATTCCACTCCTTTACTCATATCATTTATATATATAAGAAAACATAAAGGTCCGATAATACTGCCTTGAGGAATTCCCCTCTTAATTATTACAGGGTCAGATAAAGCTTCACCTACTCTAATTCTCTGAGATCTATTTTCTAGAAATATAGCAACCCATTCAATCACTCTTTTGTGTAGTCCAATTGCACTCATTTTTGCCAGTAGTCTCCCATGATCCACCCTATCAAATGCTTTAGACAGGTCAATCGCGATACAGTCCATTTGACCTCCAGAATCCAAGATATCTGCTATATCTTGCTGGAATCCTACAAGTTGAGCATCAGTGGAATAACCTTTCCTAAAACCGAATTGCCTTCTATCGAACCAGTTATTCATTTCACAAACATGTCTAATATAATCAGAAAGAATGCTTTCCCAAAGCTTACATACAATGCATGTCAAACTTACTGGCCTGTAATTTTCAGCTTTATGTCTATCACCCTTTCCTTTTGTACACAGGGGCTACTATAGCAACTCTCCATTCATCTGGTATAGCTCCTCCGACCAAACAATAATCATATAAGTACTTCAGATATGGTACTATATCCCAACCCATTGTCTTTAGTATATCCCCAGAATTCTGATCAATTCCAGCCGCTTTTCTAGTTTTCAACTTATGTATCTTATTGTAAATGTCATTGTTATCATATGTAAATTTTATTACTTCTTTGGCCTTAGTCTCCTCCTCTATCTCAACATTATCCTTGTAATCAACAATCTTTACATACTGCTGACTGAATACTTCTGCCTTTTGAAGATCCTCACATACACACTCCCCTTGTTCATTAATTATTCCTGGAATGTCCTTTTTGGAACATGTTTCTGCCTTAAAATACCTATACATACCCTTCCATTTTTCACTAAAATTTGCATGACTGCCAATTATGCTTGCCATCATGTTATCCTTAGCTGCCTTCTTTGCTAGATTCAATTTTCTAGTAAGTTCCTTCAATTTCTCCTTACTTTCACTGCCATTTCTAACTCTGTTTCTTTCCACTGCACCTCCTCCTTAGTCTCTTTATTTCTCTGTTATAATAAGGTGGGTCTTTACCATTCCTTACCACCCTTAAAGGTACAAACCTGTTTTCGCATTCCTCAACAATTTCTTTAAACCCATCCCAGAGTCTGTTTACATTTTTATTTACCGTTTTCCACCGATCATAGTTACTTTTTAGAAACTGCCTCATGCCTGTTGATGTTGATGAACTAACTATATAAAGTCTAACTCTTTATCTATAAATTGGCCAATAATCTGAAATTCTACATGAACTGACCACTAGAATTTTAATGACATATTATACCTGTCTTGTCATAAATATTGTTACAAGGTTTTCAAAGAAAAACAGCGATGTAGTGAAAGATGGTTCATTCTCCTTGTAATATAAGTTCACTTGACAAAAAGTTAGTTACCAGTGGAGAAATCATTACAAGCATAATTTAATACTGTATAACTCTGCCTCTGGATTTTATAACCGTTTGGATTCTCTTAAGAAGTGAGTCCACAAGGTTTTGCAGGTGTGTCGCATCTAGGTTAAGCCTCTTGCTGAGGATTTGCTCTTGTAGTTCCACCAAATTGTGGGGCTGCCGAAGTCGGCGTTTTACCCGCTGTTCCAACATGTCCCACAGTCAAGTGATTTTGCAGGCCAGTCAGGATTTAATAGGGTGGGGGGAGTTTTCATAAAACCAATCGCATATGCGTCCAGTCTGATGAACTTTACTTTTGTCATCTTGAAAAATGGGGATATCAATACCGTACTCATCATGCAGATGTTGATTGAAAGGAAACACCTGATCATCCAGAATGTTTATTTTTAAACATGCTGGTTCACATTAGTAGTCACCTCAGTGAGTGGGCCCAATCTGTGATATGGAAAACAGCCCCAAAACATCACAGACCCACCTCCGGCTTGAACCTGACCTTGCACACATTCGGGATGAAATGCTTCATATTGTCTTCGGTTCACTAAACGACGTGCATAATTGGAATACAGGCAAAAACATGATTCTTCAGACCACATTACATTCCGCCAGTCAGCAAATGTCCACGTTGAATGATTTCTAGCCCATTGAATACTTGCAGTTTTATGTGCCTGTGTGAACAATGGCCTCTTGTGAGGTGACAGACTCCAAATGTTGAGATGCTGCAAAACACCATCAAATCCAGCAACTTCACACACTGTATGACCATGGGCACGCCCAAACACGATTGCCTCTTTTTGCCACTCTGTCACATCCTTACATCTACCCGTGTTGACGTACACTGTCCGCTTGAAATATCGTTTCACTGATCACTACTGCCTTATGCTCACGTAGAGGCAGTGTGCGTGCGGTTGAGCACAGGACTTGTTTGCTGCGCCATCTGTACGTGCACACTAGGGTGACTAATTTTTTGTCCAGTGGGACCTTATTACATCTATTGTGAACGCATAGGACCAATCCTTTCTCAAAATGATCACCACTTGCCTTTACACTGGCTTAAAGTCATTTCTGGCAGCACGCACAGTGTTGATAGGGAAATCGGCCACTGCTTTCACCAGGGAGCACTTCAGGCTGTCGATACTAGGGTGTCTCTTCTTGCAGACCATCTTCTCAAGTACAGACCCCAGTCTGATTTTCAAGGGATTGAGGTCGGGGATGGAAGAAGGCCAGTCAGCTGAAGATATGAAGCCTGGAACATAGGCTTCAGGCCACTCCTAGGTGGTCTTGGCTTTTTAGTGTGCTGGTGTTGAAATTCCATTTTTGACTTTTGAAAGAGAGTGTTGCTTAAGGGCTTTATTACTGGCTCTAACAGAGTCTCTTTGTAGACCTTCACTAAAGTTTTCGCCCCTTTGCTCGCAGAGATGGGGCTGAGTGGTGCCGGAATAGCTCACACCCCACCAAACCATTCCTGAAGCAGGATGATGGCCTTCCTGGATCCTTGGAGCTCTTGCACAGGCTTTGTGAGATGATGGCATACACCTCATCATTTTGGACATACCTAGGTCACTACGTAACACACGGGACATGGATTTTTTCGGGACACTTAGCTCACGAGCCATGGGAGATTGCCTTCGCTCTGCATTTCGGCAGATATGCTCCATGGCTAAATGGTTAGCGTGCTGGCCTTTGGTTGCAGGGGTCCCAGGTTCGATTCCCGGCAGGATCGGGAATTTTAACCATCATTGTTTAATTTCGCTGGCATAGGGCCTGGGTGTATGTCGTCTTCATCATCATTTCATCGTCATCATGACACGCAGGTCGCCCTACGGGTGTCAAATCAAACGGCCTGCACCTGGCAAGCCGAACATGTCCGCGGATACTCCCGGCACTAAAAGCCATACGTCACTTCTGCAAATATGAGCTGCCATGTTTGTCACAGGTACTGGAGTTCTGATGGAGCGTGATTTTCCTGATCGGGCCCGGTCTTTAAGAGTCCAAGTCTTACGGAATTGCCTGATAGTGCGGTACACAAGCATTTTACTAATTTTCAGTGTTTTTAATGTCTTGAAAATATCAGATGCAGATTTCCCGACATTTTGTGAAGGGCTGTTACAGCCACATGGTTCTCATACTCTCCCCACTCTATCATAAACACTTTATAAAAACAACCTCTTGCTTCTATTCCTGGACTCTCAATGCCAAGGGTGACTCTCGACAGGGAAAGGAAATGATCGCACCAAAAAATCTGGTTTTACTGTACAGCTGAAAATTTTTAACAGTATTTATGACAAGACTCTACATTACCTAGCAGCTGTCACAGCATATTCTTAGAGAAGACAGCCAAGACTCTTTTCATGTACGATTCTTTGTTCTTTGCGAGGAGCGCTTTGAACTGGTTCCGATTGTCCAAATGTTTTTATCAGAATGTGGTTTATGCATATTTGTTTGGACCGATAATTGCATTGGAAACAGGAAACTACAGCTACCACTATCCAGACTACAATGGAAGACTGTATTGAAACTTGCTATCTTGTAGATATTGCAACCTGAACAAAGATAGTGGGAGTAAAGTATGAAAGCCTGCATTCTAAGTCAAAGTTAATGTTTGTAAGGATGAGATCTTAGAATATTGGATGTTAAGTGGGAAATATGTAAAATTTGTACTCGAGGAGAGTCGACCATATGGAGGGTGGGGGAGGGGCAGAATGAGGTTGGCAGTGCATGGAGAGGTAAAGTCTGATACATCATTGAAGCTGAAAAATAGGGTAAAACTTTGGTTGCCAGTTGTTAAAACATAGGTTACAGATCCAACTTGGCGGCAGCTCCGACAACCTCAGTGCACTGAAGAGGATATCCAACATTGGTGCATTATACATTGGTGTGTGACAAACACAAAAGACAGCTTAAAGCTACTTAATAACTCTTTTCCTTACTGCGCAGACAGTATTTGCCGTGGCCATAGAAAAGAGCCTCTTGTGATGGAGATTGGCTTGGAAACTGGACAATATGTAAAGGTCCACAACTTACTTTCAGTAGCGTGGGGGGTACAAATCGGTGAAGCAATTTTTTTTTTTAAACTCCGTGCTTTTCTTATTTTCACCAAAGTGGCAACCCTGCGGCCGCACATCATGGAAGCTCTATCAGAGACAATACAGACGTTGCCTTCAAGGCAGCTGATCACAGCTGGCCAATAGAAAGAAAGAAAATGGTCACGTTTTGTACTTTCAAACTGTTTGGTTTTAATTTTTCTATATAAGTGAGAATACCTTTTGGGGCGGGTTGGTGGGTCCCTGGCAAGCATCAAGGAAGGTTCTGTTCTCCCTGCTACTTCAGGTATTGTAAAGCAGTATTTTTCTATGATTCCAACATGAGAACCTGCTACCAAAGGACCACCAAAAATAATGATAGAAACTAATAGAACAACTTCACACTCCTACCCATTTAGTAGAAAACAGGTAGTTGACATAATGTCACACCATCTTCCTTCTCATTCCGCTGTTCTCTGCCTGGCACGCTGATGGACGGTGGTTTTACCTGGCTGCTCATATAATTAATGCATAGTGACTAACTGCAGTGGGGACAAACCTTACAGGTAGTCATAACACCTCTGGGAATGTACTTATGGCCCCCTGATCCTCCTAATGGTTTGTATTGCTGACAGGTTAGATTGTGGTTCCCTGGAAAGTACTGTTAGTGACAGGGCTAGATTAGAGTTTGGTTAGGAGCAACCATGTGGCTTTTGCAGGGAGTATTGTCACTTATTTGCAGCCCTGACAGTTCTGTTATGCTGGTTGGAGGAGTAGAGGCTGTATTTGACGACATTGTTTTTACTGCTTCTATTACCAGGTGATAGTGGAATATTTATGCGTATTGTTCTGAAAATGGAGAATTGTGTGTTATGATTTGAGTATTATTATTGTTTTGTATGTGGCAGTCATAGACTTTGACTCCTCCAAATTCTTTATAAAATTTGAAGCTGCCCTGTAGCAACTTCTGTTCTGATTCTCCATGCTGCTAGTCGACATAATCACCTGCTCTTTTTCTTAAATATCTTCCAGTGTGAAATACTCGTAAACATATTCAGAGTGTAAGAATGTTCTACAGGCACTTAGTGATATCAATGTCAGGTCTTCAGGCTATTTCTATTTCCTAAAGAAAATTGTCTCACGTAAGAGATCTAGCTAGAATTGTTGTAACTTACATGAAAATTTTTTCCCAGTAGCCATGTTGGTAGAAATGGACGGCTGCCCAAGAAGAATGTTGGATTTTTCATTGAATGCCAGACATAGGAGCCTCTTCCACCTATTCTTTCAATGGGTCACTGCCTAGTTTTCATGCTTTCGAGCATATTGTAGACTGACATACAGGATACCGAGCTCGATAGCTGCAGTCGCTTAAGTGCGGCCAGTATCCAGTATTCGGGAGATAGTAGGTTCGAACCCCACTGTCGGCAGCCCTGAAGATGGTCTCCCATTTTCACACCAGGCAAATGCTGAGGCTGTACCTTAATTAAGGCCACGGCCGCTTCCTTCCCATTCCCAGCCCTTTCCTGTCCCATCGTCACCGTAAGACCTATCTGTGTCGGTGCGACGTAAAGCAAAAAAAGACATACAGAATGATGGTTCAACTGGAGCCTTTGTGTTTTTTTCCTGAGGCTCTTCATAGGTTTCTGTGTTCATTGACATTGAACTTTCATCTAGACCTCTTGCTTGTTCTATCTAGTGAATTATAGTGATCTCTTAACACTTCCAGATGTAAAATTGGTTATCTGTAGACTATGAATGATGTGATTCCATTCATCTGTAAAAGATTTCCAACAGTGATGTATAACTTAGAGAAATGGATATGGTGATGGTGGTATGTCATTGACTATCACATGCACCTATTATGACTTGATGTCATTTAGGGTGCCTGTAAACAAATTTCAATATTTTGTCTTGCTCTGTGAAATGACAGCAACTTGAACTCTTTAGGACAACATATAGCCGAGTTTTAATTAATGTGGTTGGTGAAGCACCCGAGGTTACCAGAGACGTGGGTGATCCACAGCATTGTGCAAACTGCATTCAGTACTGATTATTGCTTCTGGTCTTGCTTTCTCTTTTGAGCTATAGGTTGATTTGAAGTACCTTTACCTTCACAAAACTAATGAGGATTGTGTTGCAACTTGCAGTAAGTCCAGCAAGAGATGATAGTTGTAATTTGTAAAAAGTAAGGAATTTACAATAAAGGATGTGTTTAGTTTTGGCTGTTAATGTAAGAAACCTAGTGATTCTCAAAAGAAATATTGAAATATTACAGTATAATTCTTGTATTTTCTGTATATATTTCTCAAATAAATTGTATTGTTACATTTTTGTTGCTTGATAGTGTTTATAGTTACAACCTATTCCTTCCCCTTCCAAACACTGGAAATAGTATTCAATACATCCAGTTCATATCTTAGTTTAAAATTGTGAACTCTTCATTAAAGCTTGTAAAGTATAGAATATTTGTTCCCAGTCACCTGGGATGAGCTTTTCTGGTTGCTCTCCTTCTATATCTTATGTCTCAGATCTTGGCCTTAGGAATTTGCAATCCCTCCAGATCTTTCATCATTTTCAAGATAAGTAGTGCCAAATGAGAAAAGATTTATGAGAGTTTATTATCCTGCAGTTTGAAGCAAAGTATTTGAGTAGACAAATTCCTGAAATATTGATAGTATCTGTATTTATAGATCAGGTTTGTTGTATATTAATAAAAGTTGAGATCTGATATTTATAGGAAACTTGTTAAATGCTGAAGGATGGATGATTGAAGTTTTTTTAATAGTTGGAGGGTTGGAAAGTATAAATCTAAGAATAGTATCAGTATCATACAAGCATCACTTTAAACAAACAAGTTAAATTGCAGTACATACTGCAGTTACTCTTGTTTGAAAATTTGCTTTTTCTTTAGAGATGAATAATTGAATACTTTAGTCATCATTTGTATTATATTTGGATTAAACATCTTCAGTATTGCGTAACATCACAATATGAAGCCTATAGTATTGGTGTTAAGCAGATTAAGAAACACCTGAACAGCATGAATTTGGAGGAATGCTATGAAATCAACAATTCTTGGATGTCAGCTATACACTCATATGTAGGTTAGACCTTGAAAGTAAAGGACAAACCCTCTAGCTCCACAACAGCACCAGAAATTCCCAGCTGATAGTTTAGTGAGAGGTATGTTCTAGTTTTGAGATGCTTGTGATGGCTGGTGGGAGGAGAGACTGTATAAGGTGAGGCGCAGTGACCTCCTTTATAGTTGATTTTAGCTTGCTGGGGAGACTGAGTACTTCATATTGAGTGGGGATGCATTAGCTGGCATGATAAAGAATACTGCAATATGTAGTGATAATGTACATAAAACAACATGGTTCAACCCGGAAAAAGAAAATAGTAATTTAAGACCATTCATACTTCGTATGTAAGATATAACAAATCTGCTTATATTTGCATGTTTATAGTTGACTTGCTGAGGAAACAATACACTTAGGACCTGAATTACTTCCTTTTTTTGCTAGTGGTGTTGTTACCACGAAGACGCACACATGAGATGCTGTGAATTGTGTACACTATTTTATTCACAAATCATATGTACATATTCTACACATGCACTAATAAATTGCCATCTTGAACACTTGACTAAAATACTGTTACAAAGAATAAGAAGAAGACTACCACAATAGCATGTCAACGTACTACCAATCACAACATGAATTCACATACTCTATTAATGATTTGCACTCACAACTCTTGTTAAACTCACCTCAACCCTCAAGACTGCCTCTTTATATGCTTTGCCTGACCAGGCTTCTAGAAGAATATGACACGTTTTCTCATAAATTCGAGAGTCTCCAATAACGTGTTTACAATGAATGTAATTTTTTGTTCCAAAGATACGTTGTTCTGGACTATTACCATGTGTTGCACAACATTGCATTGGATTTATACATCATTTATATACAGGTAATAATAAATTATATACTATTAATTATGTGTTCTTACATTAAATAAACTCACATGACTTAACCTCACAAATAACACACAAGTAATAGACCACGATTTATACCAAATAAAGTTCGGACATGACTACATATTTAAATAATAATCATACTAATAATAGATGTAAAGATGTAATAATAATCAATTTCCATTATTAACCCATGGGTTAGAGAATTGTTTCCAAATTATACTAGTCCATTACACTTGCATTATTGGTTTAATGTTGCACTAACACATTGAAGGTTTCTGGTGGCGCAAGAATGAAAAAGGGCCAAGATTGAGAAGGTAACAGCCATGGCCTTTACCTGGTGTGAAAATGGGAAACCATCTTTGAGGGCTGCTGAAGGTGGAATTTGAATCCACCATCTTCCAAATGCAAGCTCACAGCTACGCAATCTAACCATGCGGCCAACTTGCTTGCTGCTGACATAGTCTTTTTTATTTTTGTATATTAGAGCGACAAATATTAGCCTCAGAATGGCTGACTAGCTAACATTTCGGTATTTAAGATTTATTCATGTTGGATGGTCATATGCTACAAGTAGAACATCAGTAGAACTTGAAATTCAATTAATAGTATGCATGTACAAAAAAAAAAAAATCTGTATATTTGCTATTTGTTTTACATTGCACCGACACAGACAGGTCTTTTTGGCAATGGTAAATTGATAGTGTAGACGAATCTTCAGGTACAATTGTGGGTGTTATATAGTGTCAGTCCCAAATTTAGCCATCATGGGAGCATTTAGTGTAGCTAACATCAGTTTCTTCATTGTGCAGCTGGGTGAACACAAAGTGCAGTCTGCATTGTCTAGTTCGCAGCAGTCTTATGAAACTGTTGATAGGTAAGTTTCTCTTAAGCTCTCCCTAGATCTTGCAACTTCAGCCTGTAATCTGTTCAGGGACTTATAGATCATCCATTTCTACTGGTGACCAGAAGGTAATGATTTGTTTGGTACCATTGAATCTAATAGATTTTGGGCCACTTAGTGACTTGGGTCATCTCTCCTCAGCCTTTGAAGGACTGTGAAGTCCTTAGACAACTTGTAATAATCGTGCAACTTTATTGACCTGCTTTTCATGTGCTGACATGTATCCTGCTGAACTGGTATGATCTACAGTGTAGCATAAGACTGAAGCTGTTGTTCTCAGGGTTTGAGGATGTTTGTCCAAGTTTGTTCCTGCCTGTTTCTGGAAGGACCTGCTTCAGCTCTTCAAGCAATGCTCCTTGTAGGTCAGTGCAAGTATCAGCGGGTGGAAGTACTGATCTAATAAGGCTTCTTCCCAGAATATTCCAAGTTTCCATTCAGACTGCTTAAGGCACATACTTGAGTCTGACTAGGATTGGGTCTGAGTTTATGCCAAGCTGTTTTAGGGCATATATATAATCATCATCATCATCATCATCAGTATCCTTGAATGTTTAATTTGAAAACGGTATTTAGGGTTTGTATATTCTCAGAATGGCAATATGCTAAGTCAAATTTGGTCAAGGTGTAACAAAGCTCATGCACTGAGGTTGCAGTTATGATTGACAGTATTCTGTAAGAAAGAAGTGAGTTCTCAGATGAAATGATCTTTACATTAGTCTGTTTACAGACTGACTTTGCCATACATGAGTGAGCTTGGTGGACTTACGCTATCTTATTCACGAGTTGGAAGTAAGACAGAGAAAAGTAGAAAGAATGATTGCTTGTGAAAACAATTGGGAACAATGGCAGCAGGTTACTTGGAAAGAGGCAATTTCACCTCCACGTCATTTGCTGTAATGTGATCCTTCTGTTGTCCTGAATCAGCTTCTCCACGCGAGCTGTGTTTAAATATGCTGGGGTACGAGGACCTTAGATGTTATGCCCCTTTAAACAGCAAGCACCACCATCATCATCAAATACGCTGATGCTGTGCTGAGTCGGCCACTACGATCCTCGTTGGTGACCTTTTCTCTACCGCACACAAACTCTCAACACCAGTCTGCAACATGCTAATGAGATATTACAGTCTGTCTGTAAACCTCTACCAGCTGCTGGTGAATTTCAGCCGCGGTTACATGTTTTTCCATTGAGCGGATTCCTTTGCGAGACCAGTTTTCCAAACGAGTTGCCGTTTGTTTTTCCTACAACTAGCACTGTAGGTGGCAGGTGGTTGAAACTCTGTACAGTTGCCATCAGTCTGTATTAGAATTACTGCACACACTAATTTCTCTATAATGGACGAAACTCCAGGAATATCGACCTTGTAACCTTAGTTTTTGATCATCCCTTATTTGAAAACAACTGCTTTCTGAAGTTTTTATATCAATATTTTTATGAGAAATTACAAGCTTAGATTGTCTGAACCCTCATGTCCTATCTTCTATTTCAACAAAAATGTGGATTTTCTTTTTGTATGAATTTATAAATTTACCTATTACTAAGAGTTGACTTTACAAAAATTGACATTTTAAACACGGACTACGTATGTCGAAAAGGTTTGCTGGTTTCTTGTGTCAGAAATGCTAGATTAACAATATTTACCAGTATATAAGGGTTTTGATTCTTTTATTCTTATTTCACATCAAGAAACACTTATTCCAGGTGAATGTTGGTATACAAAGTTGTAACTTAATGTGCAGCATTTTAGGGACTTTTATTCTACATTTGATTCAAGCCAACATACCTTAGTACAAATTCTAATAGTTTGAGGTTGACAAGTCTACAATAGTGGGAACTTCAGATGATAATTTCCACTGTAGGAAATGTTAGAATGTGGTAATAATCACACAACATACAACAATAATCCATACTTTATTAAGAAATTAACTGCAATTTGAAGAAATGCAACTTAAAAAGATAATAATGACAAAGGAAGATCAGGTCTTCAGATATCTACAATTCAGTTCATTACTGCCTGGTTCCGTGAATAAATGATTGATGTGCTGGCTTTTGGTCCGACAGGTCACGGGTTTGACTCCTGGTCATGCCAGGAATTTGATTTCTTCATTAAGAGGGACCCAACCTTGTAGATGTGCAGGTCTCCTATAGGAATCATTTCGAGGACCTGCACCAAGACTTTTTGGAGGCCATACACCATTGTTCTTCTTCTTATTATTATTATTTCAGTAGGGCGACACACCCTACCTGCCAAGCTGGAAGGATTACATGGTGGTGATGAATAGTGCAACAGTATAAAGTAGATTGTCCGGTACAAGGGTTTTAAGATGTCAGCAGGTCTATTGAAAAAAAAAAATGATGAACATTTCTTTTGAAATTCTCTTACCAGATATTTCTTCTTAATTCAAGCATTTGTCCCATTGGTGCAAGGCTCATTTTAAAATCTTAGAACACCATTTTACTCCATCAAGGCAGAAGCTTTATGTCAGTGTTGATTGTGTTTTGCTGTCGCTTTTTGGGTCTGCCCGTCAGATGATGTCCACCAACTTCTAGGTGGTAAGCACTTTTAGCTATTCTATTTGATGCTGCACACAGGACATGGCCATGCCACTGGAGGTGAATCTCACACATTTTCTCATTTATTGGAACAATATTGATTTGCTGTTTGTCAGCATTCAGAATATGGTCAAGGCATAAATGATTACCATTGACCACCGTTGCATACACAACTCCATAGTGTGTAATTGATGCTCTTTGTGCTTGGTTACTGGCCTACACTCATTTCCATTGAACACTATTGAACAAACAACTGTATGGTATATTTTTTAAATTTTCGATATATCAGTATCCACCTGTCACAGAGCAGACCAGTGACATCTCTCCAGTGTGTCCATCCAGCATTCTCCCATGTTCTTGCTTCCTCACTGATACCTGTATCACTGTGAAGAGGAGGCCCCAAATATCTAAAAGGCTCAGTCTTCAGTAGATACTCGTTATTGAAACTTGGATGTTACTGTCACTTTGACATGTCTCCAAGTATGTTTTCATGATAATTCATAGAACAAAACCTGCTAAAATTATGTATCGTTTGTGTAAAAATATACAAGTAGTGGGCTTTTCCATGTGTACTTACTAATTCTATTATCTGGTTGTTGTACGGAATTGAATCAGTGTCGTTCATTAATGTGGCAAAATTTTGATCTGACACATTGTAAATATGTTTCATTTATATTTTATTTGTTCTCATTTTTTACATACACTATGCTACTCCCACCAATAAAGAACGATTAGTATGGTACTGAGACATTGATTTGTTAGTTCATCAACAAGTCATCTTCCCTAAAATCCTCATTTGTTGGCTGAACACTGGCAGTTTTTTATTTTTACAATGAAAATATGTATAGTTTGTGTTCTAGGGATACAAGGACTTAAAAAATGACAATTTTTGATTTGAAGCAGTATTAAACAGTCGATATGTTCGTAGTGACTTGTTGCATCAACAGCAAACAAAGGAGAAAAGAAACCTAACACAATGAACAGTGTAATCTTCTTGCTGTTATTGCAGGTTTAGTTTGAAATGGCCTCGAGCGTCCGTACACATCTGAGCTCTCTGCAGCAATAGTGATGGGATAATGCCTTACAGCATTGAAATTCTTCCTAATAATGATGCCTCATTTTCCATGTTTTCCATGGGATGTATCTGAAGTACATGGGTGCATGAAGGAGCTATATCAAATGAATGGAGAGTAGCTGTAGTAGCCCCTGTGTATAAAGGAAAACATAAAGCCAAAAATTATAGGCCAGTCAGTGTGGTGTGTTGCTTGTAAGCTTTGGCAAAGCCTTCTTTCTGATTATATTAGGCATGTTTGCAAAATTAATAACTGGTTCAATAGAAGGCAGTTCGTGTTTAGGGAAAGTTATTCCACTGAAGCTCAACCTGTAGGATTTCAGCAAGATATAACAGATATCTTAAATTCGGGAGGTCAGTTGGATTGTATCACGATTGGACTATCTTAAGGCGTTTGATGGGGTAGATCTTGGGAGACTACTTGTAAGAACATTATTGGGCTAGGCAAGAGAGTGACTGAATGGGTGGTTATATTTCTAGAAAATAGAACTCCGAGAATTAGAGTAGGTGAAACATTACCTGATCTCCCTCAAGGCAGTATTATTGGACCTTTATTTTCTTAGGTATATAAAATAAGTAATGAACTGAAATCAGAGGTATGGCTTTTTGCAGATGATGTTATACTGTATAGAATAATAAATAAGATTGTGAGCGGCTGCAAAAAGACTTCAACAATGTTGTGAGATGGACGGCAGGCATGTATGATGATAAACTGGTTTAAAATTCAGGTTGTGAGTTTCACTAATAGGAGAAGTCCTCACAGTTTTAATTACTGCATTGATGGGGTGAATGTTCCGTATGGGGATCACTGTGAAAATTAAAATCCACAGCCTGTTTCCAGTCATTCGACAGGAATGGAATGAATGAAGTCCCTAACTAGCGGCGAGTATAGGAGTTGTGCCGGCTGCCAAAGCTTGTCACACTCCTCTGGGGCAATGATTAATGAATGACAAATGAATTGATATTGGGGAGTGTTACTGGAATGAAATATGACGGGGAAAACCGGGGTACCCAGAGAAAAACCTGTCCCGCCTCTGCTCTGTCTAGCACAAATCTTATATGGAGTGACCGGGATTTGAACCACGGAACCCAGCGGTGATAGTCTGGCATGCTGCCGCTTGAGCTACGGAGGCTCTATCACTGTAAGTACGTAGGTGTTAATATAGGGAAAGATCTTCACTGCGGTAATCACATAAATGGGATTGAAAATAAAGGGTATAGATCTCTGAGGGTATTTAGGGGTGGTTGTAAGGATGTGAAAGAAAGGGGGTATAAGACTCTGGTAAGACTTGAAATAGAGTATGGTTCCAGTGTATGGGGCCCTCACCAGGAATACTTTATTCGAGAACTAGAAAAAATCCAAAGAAAAGCAGCTCAATTTGTTCTGGGTGATTTTTGACAAAATAGCGTTACGAAAATGTTGCAAAGTTTTGTCTGGGAAGACTTGGAAAAAAGGAAACAAGCTGCTCGACTAAGTGGTATGTTAGATGTTATAAACCTTATTTTGGATCCGTACTGAAAAGTTTACAGTTCAAAAATAATAAAGGTGTTCTTTAATCCACCTATTCAATACTTTATTTCCACTTATAGTGGTTACATAAACAGAATAACACTTAATACGTAGACTTTCACGACCACTAAATGACATTATGTTAATTATTTGGGGATAATAGGTCGTGTAATAATAAATAAATACCAGCTGACGCGTTTCAATCCTGCGACCAGGATCATCTTCAGATCAACAACAAAGCAAAATGCCTACGGTCTCTCCATAGTAAACAGACTCAAGATAGAGAGACCCTGTTAGAAATGTAGTTCATTCCAGGGCCTCCAGAGTCACAGAGAAAGACAACACTTATTTGGGACATGTTTCGCCCTCAATTTAGGGCATCTTCAAGCCTAAAATAATCTTCAAAAGTACATATAATGTTACATATGGAAGCTAAAAGATTAGCTAGTTACTAAAATTTGATGCATAAAATGTGAATATTGATACATTAATAAAAACATGTTAATGGAACATAGTCAGTGATTATAATAAAACTGTCTTGTCAGAGACTAAAACTTCTTCCATTAAAAATACGTAGTCTAATTAAAATGGTTCAAAAAAATTGTTAGTGGATTACCAATGTGATGACGTAATGCCAACGAAATGAGGGCATGAACATAAGCACAAAAATGCATGTCATATGTACAACGGTGGTATGTTCCAAGCTGTTAGCCGAGAGATGGCGTAGAGTGACATTACTAGACAAATAATTTTGAGTGGTGTTTTTGAAGCTGAGAAAGATTGCAATGTGAAGTTAAAGTTGGAATACAAGAAGAAAAATTGCAGCAAATATTTGTTTATAGGAAGAGGAGTTAGGAATTGGAATAATTTACCAAGAGAGATGTTCAATAAATTTCCAAATTCTTTGCAATTGTTTAGGAAGAGACTAGGTAAAGAACAGATAAGGAATCTGCTACCTGGGTAACAACACTTGAGAAACATGCTGATCCCTCTCAGTTTCAGTTCAGTTCCTTTACACCGACCTACAAATGAGAAGTTTTCTCATACACTATAGAATTTAGAAGAACCAAACGAGTTATCTGGACTTGGGGCTGATCGAATTTTAACTCTCAAGTTGAGGGAAGCAGCGTTACTTTTAACTTTGAATTTTTTAAAACAGTTCTCAGTGTTATGAGAACATACTTCTTCAGTTCTCAACAGCATACCTGTGTAAACAGCGATTTTCAGCACAACCAATATTAAAAATAATTGTTGGAGTTTTCTTTCTGTTGACCAAGAATTACCGATTGTTTTGTAATTCCTCCCCATGTTGAACAATGGTAAATAAGTTGATAAATGCATTTACAACTACATTGCAACAATAGTGTGATTGACAGATTATTTTTCGAAGTTCATATTACATTTTTGCAGTTCTTGAACCAAGAAATACAATACATATTCCTGTTAGTATAACTTCGTACTTACCCAATGTAATAAACTTCTTTGCGGATCACAGTCGTGCAGTTTTATCAAGGCACACTAGTTGCTTTGACTCACCCTTTGAGAGAATCCGCTTAAAGGTGTTTACACATTTCTTGACCCGCGAGACACCCGATCTTTTGCAAACAGGGCATGTCTTAGCGCAGCTGGGACACTGTCTGCTCCAGCACCTGTAATGATCTATGGCTGAACTTTGTAGGCAGTTGAAGTAATGGCTAAATGAACTGTAGTGATACATGGCATCGATATGGATCCGTGCATTGTCCATTTACTGCCTGCCTGAGTGCTACAGGTAGCCTCACATCCTGCAGTCTTGTAAACAGTGGCATCGCTTGCTTTAAAATCTTTGGGTGTTCAAACAGAGATGACAGTAGATAAAAAAATCCAATGTATAGGCTGAAGTTGCACGTCAGTCAGTAAGTTAACAGGAGCCCAGTTAGCTATATTGTGTCGCTTCTTCGGTTCATTAAACAATATTATGTTACAAGTGCAACTGTCAACAATGCCATGCTGTCAGTTAACCACTCCGGGGTAAGAGCTCTGTGTATAACCACTGGCACAAATTATGCGATACGTGCTGTCATCTTTGGCATTTAAAAAGTACTTTTAGAAAAGGCATTGGAAGTGGGACAGCAGTCTGAAATCCACTGCCTGCTTGATATGCATCCGTTGGTTACTTCATATCGAGCAGGCAGTGCTGTGATTACACAGTAAACTGTGATCATATTCGCCATACCTATAGCATTGCCCCTTCAAGCTCTAGCTATATGCAATTCGCCAAAGTTTGTAGTTCAAAACGGGGTTGTGATCAGCTGGCGTGGCGTGTGTTTCAGATGGAATTGGAAAGTGATTCGGCACTTACAGCTTCGTAAGTATGTTTTCAGCGTACAGGAATCATGTCCTCATCATACAATAGTGTGTAAATTACAAGAGTTTTTGGATTACCAGGGTGTTCATGTGCTCATGTGATCCTTAAGACCTCTGCTTGTAAATAACTGTACAAAAAAGCGAAGTCATCTCCGTACAGGCCATGAAGGCCCTTGGAGGAGTGGAAGGTAAAGGCTTCCACTATCCGTAACCTTGGCACTTGGTGGGGTAGAGTGGTTAAATCTACGCCCGGCCGCCTTTGCCCTCAGGAATTAACCTGGTATTCATTTTGGGTGTAGGCTGAGTTAACCTCAGGGCCATGTGCACCTCCGAAAGTGGAAATCTAGTTTCTTCAATTTTACGACTTCGTGACGGGAAATCGAACTTGCGTCCTTCTGGGTGAACCAAGCACGCCTTTACCGTCTTGGCTAGGCAGCCCCTGTAAATAACTGTACAGTACTTTGGAATGTATCATTGACTTGAATGCAGAGATAATCAATACTTGACCAGCTACATAGCACAGTTTGTTGAGCTACTCACCTTCTATTGTCAAGATTATGGAATAGATTCCTGGGGCAGTTATCTGGTATTAAAATGTAAGATTTCTGAGTTAGTGGATTACTGACATGTTAATGATCTCCCTTCCAAGGCAAAATTCTAGTACTCTGATGTCTCATGAACATATAACAATATTGAAGTAATGAAAATAGAATTCTTCTTCCTGGCCTTTTCTTCAGTTTATTGGGGTTGGTACTAGATGTGGAAATTGAACCGCTTTGACAGCTGGATGCTCTTGATGACGCCATTCCTATGTGCAGGGATATACTCACTATTTCATTGCATGTTTTTGTGGTGGTTGTAGAATGGTGTGTCGTATGTATATGAAGAGAGGTGTATTAAGATGAGCACAAACACCCAGTCCCTGAGCTAGAGGAATGAACCATATGCAATTAAAATTCCTTGGTCTGGCCAGGAATCAAACCCTGTGCCCTCTAAACTGAAGGCCCTTACACTGATTATTCAGCCAAGGAGCCAGAGAGAATTATTATTAACAGAGCGAGTAGCTACGTGATTTGAGTCGGCTAGCTGTCAACATGCGTTCGGGAGATAGCAGGGTTTGTTGGCAGCCCTGAAAATGGTTTTCCATGGTTTTCCATTTTCACATCAGGCAAATGCTGGAGCTGTACCTTAATTAAGACCAGGGTCGCTTCCTTCCCACTCCTAGCCCTTTCCAGTCCCATTGTCGCCATAAGACCTATCTATGTTGATGCGATGAAAAGCACATTGTAAAAGAAAGGGAGTTTCTACATTGCCATAACACTTATGTATTGTTTTCAGTAGAAATTGGAATTGATGATAGGGTTCTGTGGCCCTAAATTGAATTCCTAAAGTATCTCAGTAGATATTGTTGTGATTATTGGGATTTGATTATTTGGACTCGGAAGACGGCGATGAATTGTGTATGTAAAGTATTTATTCAATTGTTTGTTTTGGTTTCTCCTCAGTATGTGAATTTTGGAATTGTTTGATTGTTTGAAGTTAATATGATTTTAAGATTATTTGATTGTAATGGTAATTCTGGTGCATACTGTACTACACGCGCCACATCGGCGTGGGAGATTTCCGGTTTCGTAAAGTTGCATCAATTTCGTAATTTCTAGAGGATTCCCAAATGTTCTTGGTCAGCACTGATTTCTGCGCTCCTATTGGAGAAAATAAAAGGAAATGTGATTGGTAGGTGAAGAAAAACATCGTACGCTCATTGGCCGTGGTAAGATTTCATAATTTCCGGGGAGAAGCGTTGTTGCTGGAGCCTTGCTCTGCGAGGGCGTCTTTTCTGTTTGACCACTGAAGGGAACGGTCACCTTCCAAGGTACGGGTCTTCTTGGCCCCGCCATCCGGTAAGCACTTGATTATTTTTTTTAACCTTTCAAGTATTCAGTTTCAGATGTAGTGTTTCACTTAATGTATCTTGCCGGAGCGTACCCGTGTTTCCTTCTGCTTCCAAATGTTATCATTATGACTTAGCCGTTTCGGTAAGTCACCTCACTTTGTTAAGAGATGGTTCCCGTTTGTTGTTTTGTAAATTAAATGTTATACGCCTTTCGAAGTAATCTTTATAAGTAATATTTTCCTCGGGACTGTCTCATTCATTCCGCTTCATCGTGGAGTATTCATCTTTAGGTCGGGTACCCTTTCTCAGAAGTGTTTTTGAGGGGGCTACCCACTGAAGATGCTCTGCTCCATGATTATACGTAAATATTTTTCTCCTTTGATATACCTCTTCACTTTAGTATAATGTTACCTTCCTTTTATTTATTTCAAACTGTTTTGGGTTTTTAAAGGTAACGCCACGACAGTGGAACGTCATGTGTGATGTTCCGGTGTAAAAGAAATTTAATAACTAAATGCTACCCTCATGGTAAACTGTAAATTGTAATGGTTGTTGAAATAATGCCGTCAAAATTTTAATGGTATATTGGCTATTGCTTTATATATGAAATTGCAGCTAAATTGTTAAGTAAAGTTTAGGATTACATTGACTTCGCTTCTTCAGTATTACCAATACCTTCCACCGCCTGGATATGGATCCCAGCCGCTTCCCGGTTATCCTTTCTTAACAGTCATGTTGGTTAACCAGTTTGTTTTATTTTTTTGTGATTTATGTACTTGCAAATTTAGTTTCGTACATGTTGACATGCCTAGTGTAGAGTACTTTTGGTGAATGCACAAGCGTAGCAAACATTTTATCTTCATTAAACCTATTAATTGTAACCTTACCCTTTGGAGAGGTTACAGATATTGTCTGAAAATTGTAATCTCTGATTGAAATGATACAGTAATTATTTCTAGAAATAGCACACCGCAGGATTACATTGTTGTTTTTTACTTCCAGAGTTTCTAGAAGCTCAGCAAGGCTTACTGAGAGACCCAGCCCATGAACTGAGAGCTAAATGTCTCCACACTCTGCAGCTATGTGTGGAGACCAAGAGGAGCAAGTTTGTCGCATATGGCCTGACAGGATTGCACGTGAGTATTATTTTTAAATATTTATTTTTCCAGCTAAATCTGCGTGATATTTTGAAATTGATATTTCCTCTGGCTCTATTTAATAGTACACCATAGCGAATTCTTGAGTGTGGAGCATAAATATTTTACATATAAGCCTGATTATATATGATCTTGGAAAGCTACTTTTAGGATAACTAAAAGTGGGATTTTATTGGAACTCTGTCGAGTAACAGACCGCTGTGTTTCAGTTAGTTTCTTTTTTCTTTTTGTTAAACACTAGATGTACCACCAGAAATCTCTTGCATGCTGACATGTCAATATGGAACAAATACGAGATTCTTAAATTGTAACTGTGCAACTTGGAGTGCTGAATAGAATTTCTACCCCTAAGAAAAAATCAAACTACCTCTGCTGGGTTTTTAATGTACGAGGCTGATTGTATACTACTGCAGTTCATCAATCCAGTCCCAGATTTATGGCAGAGCTCAGGATGAAACCTGCACCAACTGGTGGCAGCTGCTATACTAAACTATAGACCATGGCAATAGACAGGACATGAGAACTAAAAAAAAAAAATTGATAGTAAGGGGTAAGACAACTTATCACAGTTTTTCTCTGGTCGTACATGACTTTGGTGGTGACTGGTAGTGTAGTAGTTGTAAAATAATAATAATTATTATTGATTTAAGCCCACTAAGGAGCGCTGGTGACTAGTTCTTCCTCGATGCTCTTCTTTGTTCCCAATATCTCTTGAGCCCTGCTGATAATTTCTCCTTTCTCTCCTGTGAAAGGGGCTTCCGACTTCTAGGAACTCTAGGTGGTGGGGTCCAAGACTGTACCATAGCACAAAATTTGGAACGATCTTCTATATCAATATCTGAAATCCCAGCCGAATCCAAGTCCTTCTGTACTTCAATAATCCACAAGCTTCCAGTCTTGTAGCTTTTATCCAAAGAAAAGTTCCTCTTGGTAAGCCTGTTGCTGTCCATTCGTTGTAGGTGTCCGTAGAACTTAAGCCTCCTACGTCGCATGCTGGTATTGGCTGATTCTAACTGTCGATAACAGCTCAGAGTTCGATTTAAGTCTGTAGGTTCCATCTGGGAGCAATCTCGGTCCATGAATTTTCCTGAGGATACGTCTTTCGGCTTTCTCTAGATCATCCATGGTGCCTTTTTTGTTCATCAGGAGGGTCTCTGAGGCGTACAAAAACTGTGGTCTGACGACAGTTTTGTAATGACAGATCTTAGCATTTTTCGAAATGCATCTCTTATTGTAATGGTTGTGGGATAGTTGGTACGCTGCATTGAGTATGTTACACCTTTCTAGGATGGATGTACCGTCTCTACCATTGGGGTGGACCCATTCACCAAGATAGCGGAAGCGATTGACTTTCCCAATCGTTCCATGTATGGTCGTCAAAGGGGGGTTTCCGGGATGCCGAGTCTCAAAGTACTTAGTTTTGTCATACAATATGTGTAATCCAGCCTTCACCACTATCTTGTCCAGGGCTTCAATAGCAATGACAGCATCCTTAGAGTTGTTGGTTAGGATTGCAATGTCATCTGCGAATGCTAGGCACCTGATCTCAATCTTTCGGGTCCCGGCTCCAATGGCAACTGGTTTGATTTCTAGATTCCTCAGTGTACATTCCCAGTTCTTGATGACTTTATCAAGCACTAGATTAAACAGAATGGGTGAGAGGCCCTCACCCTGTCGTACTCCAGTTTTTATCTTGAAACTCCGAGATAGTTCTCCCCTGAACTTCACCTTAGATGTTGTATCCGTAAGAGTCTGTTGGATGAGGGTGCGTGTGTTGTAATCAACACCTCGTTCTTGCAGTACGGAGAAGAGTGTCTGGCGGTCGATGGAATCATAAGCTTTTTTAAAGTCGACGAAAACCACAGCAATGTTCATACTCCTTACTTGTTTTAGTTGGAGAATGGTTTTTAGGTTGAAGATCTGCTCGGTACAAGACCGTCCCCGCCGAAATCCTCCTTGATATTCACCAATCGTTCGATCACATTGGCTTTCTACATTGTTCAGTAAAATCCTTGACAGCACTTTGTATGCTACTGACAGCAGAGATATCCCTCGGTAGTTGTTGACATCACTGCGGTCACTTTTTTTATGTAAAGGGTGTATGATAGCTGATTTCCAGTCATCAGGGATCCTGCCAGTCTCCCAGCAGTCGATCAAGATCTGGTGTATGGCCTCTGTGATCGTATTTCCACCTGCTTTTAGAGCTTCCGCAATGCCGCCATCTTCCCCGGGTGCTTTGCACTTCTTAAGATGTCCGATGGCATTAGCAACTTGCTGCATTGTTGGTGGGTTAGATGGGAGGTGTATCTATGGAGGATCTTCAACAGGTAATCTTTCCGTGGGCTCTTCGCAATTGAGCAGCTGCTCAAAGTAGTTTGCCAAAAGTTCCACGTTCTGGCTGTTACAGGTGACCAACTCCCCGTCTGTATTCTTAAAGTGAAGACATTGTGGTTTATAACCCGAAAGTTCCTCTTTGAAGGCCCGATAAAAGTTTCTGGTGTTGTACGTTTTGAATTCTTCATCTAACTTCTCCAGTCTTGACCGATCGTAAGATCTTTTCACACGTCTGATGGTCTTACTCGACTGTTTCCGCATCATTCTGAAATTCTCCCAGTCTTCCTTTCATTTAGTCGAGTACCACTTCGTCCACGCTGCGGCGCGCTCATCAACTGCAGGATCGCATTCAGTATTCCACCATCTATGTTGTCTCTTCCTTCGAGGTTGTCCGAGGTTATTGGTCGTTTCGCATATGGTGGACTTCAGTTGGTTCCAATCTTTCATATCTTTTTGCAAGATGTCGGTTGCAAAACGTTGTTTATTCTCCGACAGGAATTGGGGATCAATCCTTGGTGGAACTGTGGTAGAAGGTATATTTCGTATGGTCAGTAATCTGGTTTTTGTGTGAAGCCCTCAACGGAATCTACAGCAGAGAAGATGGACTTCTGAATGGTGGAGATTGCGGAAGAGGCAGCCCAGTGCTTAGGGAATAATATATGTACACTTGGCATCAGCAGCGTCTGTTTCCCATGTCAGGGGCGGCTGCAAGGGCGTCTGTTCCCCATGTAAGGGGCGGCCTAAATAATTGCTGGCAGTAGCTCTAAAATGCCTTTGGGAGTGGCGACCCCATTGTAATCAACGCTCCTGAATAAGATTCGGAGTGGCCAACCCTGAAGGCGTTTAGCCTTCACCCCTAGTAAAATAATAATAATAATAATGTTATTTACTTTACGTCGCACTAACTACTGCTTTTACGGTTTTTCGGAGAATCCGAGGTGCCAGAATTTAGTTCCGCAGGAGTTTTTATGTGCCAGTAAATCTGACATGAGGCTGACGTATTTGAGCACTTTCAATTACCACCAGATTGAACCTGCTAAGGCCAGCATCTGAACCGGCTGAGCCACTCAGCCCGGCAGTAGTTGTTAAATGTTAAAGCAGTCTGATAAGGGTTTGGGTTGGATTTAAATTAAATTTTGGTGAATGATCAATAATCAAATCCTAAATATAATGCTAATATTCAGTTTAACATAAAATCAACAGTAATGTTATAGTTAATTGCTGAGAAATAGCTGTGCGGTGCAGAGCTGTTAACTGATGATGACTTAGATTGGCCTTGTGTATGCACTGTGTAAGTTTACTGATAATTCTATTCTAAAGTTACATTGATGAACACCTTATACTGAAAATGAGATTTTGATAGTGTGAATAGAATTTTACACTTTGCAAACCTGTTTCGCTAACATATGCAGTATGAAATCTTGGTCGTCGGTGTATAAAAGTGCAGGCTATTAATATAGAGAAAAAAGGTTGGGCTGAGTAGCTCAGCCTTCGGACCTCAAGTTGTCAGACTTGATCACAGCTCAGTCTGATGATATTTGAAGAGGCTCAAATACATTAGCCTCATGTTGGTAGATTTACTGGCACATGAAAGAACTCCAGCAGGGGAAAGGTTCCAGCTCTTGGATGTATCTAAGAACTATATTAGTAGTTAGGACATAACATGATGATATTATTATTATTATTTCCGATGAGGCCTGCTAAAGACCACGTTCCAATTTCAGTTCAGTTCTTCATACTTGGTTTTCTCCTCCATTCTTTCCAATATTCTTTCATCCTTTCACTATGCTGTTTCTTTCTGTCCTCGGACCACTTCGCACCAGGTTTCTTGTTCAGCCTTCCTTGAAATCCTTCCATACTTACTACCCTCTTTCTAAAAATCTCTGTCTGTAGTTAGTTCTTCTGTTATATTATTTCTTTCTAAATCTTTCTGTACTTCTTGAATCCAGGTAGTTGTTGCCTTTTTGTCCCAAAGGTACTTGAAAATCCTTTTTGTTAAACTGGAATCATCCATTCTGTAAATATGTCCAAAAAATTGCAATCTCTTAGAAGTGAAGCTTCCACGGTGTGAAGAATTATTTAATTTATTTTCCGGGTTGAACCGTGTTATACGCATATCACGTACAGTTTGCCGACGTTTCGAATACATTGCAGTATTCTTTGTCAAGGCGACTGAAATACCCCTACTCGATCCGAGGTAATCAGTCTCCCAGGCAGAAATTACACTACTAGAGTTTCCTTGATCTTGGCCTTTTATATCGTAGCCTTTCTGGCTGACGTAAGCTCTGGCTGTCTCGCGAGACTTCCGGAAAGCATATGTCACAGCCAGGTAGTGGGGGGCTGTTATGTAATGGGGTTGCGGCCCGTGTGTTTATGTTGTGGTCTGTATGTCTTAAACTATGAATGATAGGCATCCAAGAATTACTGATTTTGTATCCTTCTTCTAAATTTATGTTGTTTGGATGTTTCTTGATTTCGATAGCCTCGTGGATTTTCCTTTCCAGATTCCAAGGGATTGCTGCTAGGATCTTGGTCTTGTCAAATGATATTCCGTGCCTAGTTTCGTAGGAATGCTTGGCTACTGCTGAGATATCTGTGATTTGGTTCTTGGTGTGACGGATATGTTCTTTTAGGCGGGTGGAGATCAGACGTTTTGTCTCACCTACATAACAAGCTCCGCAGCTACATACATTCAATGTGATACACTCCAGGGGCCTGTAATTCTATTGTGTCTTTTACTGGTGGTAGATAACGGGCTAGCTTACGGTGAGGTTTATAGATAGTTTATATGTTGTATTTGTCCAGTATCTTGCCGATCCTGTCTGTAGTGTTTTTAATGTATGGCAGTATCGCTCTTTTCTGGCGGGTCAGTTCTTCTTTCCCGATGTTTTCTCCTGCGGCGGCCTTTTCTTTGTTCTCTTCTGATTTTTTAAGGACTCGTCGGATGTTATTGAGCGAGTAGCCATTTTTCCTAAGGGTTTCCGTGCGGTGTTCTTTTTCTTCCTCGAGGTGCTCTGCGTCAGATATCGCTATGGCCCTGTTCACTAGTGATGTTAGGACAGCCTGCTTTTGTGATGGGTGATGATGAGACGAGGCGTGTAGGTACCTGTCTGTGTGAGTGAGTTTCCTGTATACTGCGCGACTCAGCGTCCCATTGGGGTTACGCATTACTAGCACATCCAGGAACAGTAGTTTTCGGTCTACTTCTATTTCCATGGTGAACTGAATGTTTACGTGTATGCAGTTGAGATGGTCGAGAAATAGCTGTAGGTTATTGCTCCCGTGAGGCCAGATTACAAAAGTGTCGTCCACAAAACGGAGAAAACATTTCAGTTTCAGGGCAGATGTAGCTAAGGCTTTCTGTTCGAAGTGTTCCATATACATGTTTGCTATTATTGGAGAGAGTGGCGACCCCATCGCGGCCCCTTCTGTCTGTTCGTAGAACTCTCCGTTGAAATAGAAATAAGTGGCGCTAAGGCATTCTTTAGCTGGTGTTGACAGGTCTTCTGGAAGTTTCTAGCGCTCACGATAGGTCGCAGAGGTATGCCTTCTTTGTGGATTTTAGGCAGGCCATACAATTTTGGAGGTATCGGGTCCGAGGATATCAGTTTCTTCTGTATTTCGTCTGGGATACTGGAATTTTTTACTAGTGTGAGGAGTTTGTTCTTAATGCGGTTGGTGGGGTTCCTAATTTTCCTGTATGTAGAATCGGTGAGTAATTGTTCTATTTTCCGAGTGTAGTCTGTGCATGTCATTATCACTGTAGCATTGCCTTTATCTGCGGGTAGGATAATTGTTTCCGTATCTTGACGTTGTGTTTTTAGGGCATGAATTTCTTCTTTAGTCAAATTGGATGGCGGCGGCTTTGCGGATCTCAGTAGACATGATATATCCTGTCTGATCTCCTCTGCAGATTTGGTAGGAAGGTGCCGGATTGCTAATTATTTCTTCTACCGGTATACTATTCGGAGCTACTGCGTAGTTGAGTCCTTTTCTCAAGACCGAGGTAGTAGGTTCACTGAGTGGCTTGTCCGTGATCAAGGCCACTCTAGTAGTGTAATTTCTGCCTGGGAGACTGATTACCTCGGATCGAGTAGGGGTATTTCAGCCGCCTTGACAAAGAATACTGCAATGTATTCGAAAAGTCGGCAAACTGTACGTGATATGCGTACAAGTACAACACGGTTCAACCCGGAAATTAAATAATTGCAATCTCCTTTTTCTTATGGTTTCTGTTATGTTTTCTATGTTCTTGTATATTTCATCATTAGATCTTAATTTCCATATTTCTGTTGTTTTCACAGGGCCTAAGATTTTCTCATGATTCTCCTTTCTAGTACCTCAAGTTTATTTAACTCATTGCGGACCGCGGCCGGCGTAAGACGTTTAAGCTTGCTCCTATGCTGCGGGCCGTGGACAGCGTAAGACGTTTAATGTTACGCGCGAAGCAATGCTGTTTATATTCGTCATCTATGCATTCTTACACCTTAGTCAGCGTTACTGGTTGTAGCAGGAAGTTGGTTGACCTTCTCGAGATAACCCTCGCGTTGAGTGGGTTCATGTTTATCTTAGCTGTTTTAGCGGGAATATCTGAGCACTGAGCACTTCCTCGCGCGTCAAGACGGTACTTGAGGTTCCAATGCAGTGCGTGTCGTTCTTGCCGAGTGTAGTATAATGGCTTATAAAACAAAATTTCTTACGGAAAATTAATTATTAGATATTGTTCACAATGATTCAGGTGATGAAGTTATACCTGAAATACTCAGATAGTGAAAGTGAGAGTGACGAGAAAATTCCGATTCCTGAATCCGATAAGCCTATAGAGAAAGTGAAGTGCCTGATGCATATCATCCTAATTATTGTCCACCCGTTCCACCATTTACAGAGAATTCAGCTATAAACGTTCAAATAGAAAATAAGCAGGATATTTTGAGTTATGTGAGTATTTGCATGAATGACTAATTTTATCAGTATGTGTGTGAGCTGACCAATCTATACGCGAGTCAAGTGATAAGTGCGGTGCCCCAGTCTTTCACAAAGAAATCGATCATGCTATCATGGAAACAGTCCAAAATCCTGATATAAAAATGTACTGGACCGAAGACCCTGTTTTTCATACTCCGATATTTTCTAATACAATGTTCCGAACACGCTTCCTTCATATTCTTTCATTTCTTCACTTCGATGACAGTAATCATTATGCCGAAAATACAGATTGGCTGTATAAAATGAGACGTATTTTGAAACCTGTGACACCAGATATCACACCCTAAATATTTACTAGAGGTAAGCGCAAAGTATCATTTTCCTAACATTTATAGTTTAGAAGTAATTGTAAATTGTATTGAGTGATGCACGACAAGAGGGCCGGGCATGAAAATGGCTGGTCCAGGCATTCAAGTGTCCCGCTCAGAAGCAGGTACTGAACGTGCTAATCTATAGTTTAGTACCAGGCATTCACTTGCATATAGGCCTTCTGGTTTCACTACTGTAGTGTAGTGCCTTATTTTAAGATTTTTAGATAGGCACTTCTTGTTATAAAAATTCCATGTGGTACAATATGCTCTTTCCATCTTGTGTACCCATTCTTCTACTGCAGATTTGTGTAAACCATTTTCTTGAATTATTTTTCCCAGATATTTGAATTTCGTTACTCTTTCCACTGGACCAGTATTTGTTGCCAAAAATTTTGGAGCATTCTTGATGTTTGTAATAAATGTTTTTTCTGTGGAGATTCTCAAACCTGCCTTGTTGATTGTTTTTTCCAAGAGATTGATTTGTGTTATTGCACTTGTTAGGTTTTCTGATAATACAGCAAAATCATCTGCAAATGCTTTCTTCCCAAAGTTAGCAGCAAAATGTTATGTTCCTTAAGCTTTACATTCAAAATTCTTACAATTTTCTAACACAGTTGAATAGAAGGGGTGACAATCTGTCACCTTGCTGGACCCCTGTATTTATCTTAATAGGTTTTGATATCTCATCCATAAATTTCACCTTTGAAATTGTGTCAGTAAGTGTTTCGCATGTTAGGATTGCCACTTTAGTTTTCACTCCAAATTCACGAATTATTTTATCTATTGTTTCTCTATCAACTGAGTCAAAGGCCTTTTTAAAATCTACAAAATCACAATGTCCTTTGAATTCAATATCCAATGGTGAATTATGGATTTTAAATTAAATATTTGTTCTGAACAAGATCTACCTGTTCGAAATCCAGCTTGATACCCAGTTGCTTGTCAAGTGATGTTTCTACTCTATTCAGCAATATTGTATTACTATTACTATTTCTTTTCCCTGGCAGTATATGAGCCCACAGTGTGGATACTTCCAAAAAATCACTCGGTATTGACTATTCTGATCTGTAGAGAGTATTCCCTCTGGTTCTGTATCTGGGCAACATAGATGTCCTCCTTCTTTAATGTGGTTTCAGCTGTTTGCCAACATGTTGCTCTTCGCTCTCCTCAGTTTGTCATTTGTTCTACAATTGCAAGAGCTTCCTGCACAGGAAGATCATCATACCTCTTGATGTGCCCATATCAGCAGAGTTGTCTCTCCTTGACTTTTTCACCAATAGCAGTGATCCCAAAGGATCCTTGCATGTACTCATTCGGCACTTGATGGTTTGAGTAACACCTGCAAACCATGGCAGCACTTGCATATCTGTGTTGTGCATTTGCTGATCATGCATCTTCTGCTCTGCCCAGCATTCGGATCTATACATTAAGGGCAGGTCTGACAACCACATCGTAATTCTTCCCCATTATTCCTGCATTCTCTTTCTGTGAGCCTCCTTTCTTTCTTTCTTTCTTTCTTTCTTTCTTTCTTTCTTTCTTTCTTTCTTTCTTTCTTTCTTTCTTTCTTTCTTCAGTCCACTTCTTGCCTATTTTCAACTTTGGCTATTTTTGGAATTGCTGGAATGCTTGAAGTTTCTCCTGGAGAGGAACACATTCCTGGATGTCTTCATCTGTGATCCCTATTTCTCAAAGGTCTTTTTCAACTTTTTTGATCCAGTGTCTCTTGGTTTTCTTGTTTACAAAGTAGGAAAATCTCTGGTTGGTCAGTCTCTGCAAGCTTATACAAGTTATGTGGGCTTAAAAATTAATCCCCACTTTCCGAATGGTTTCTGTTATCCTTTCCACATTCAGGTACAATTTTTGGCTGACTGACTGACTATAGCAGTGGCAAAATTAGGGCTCGTGACCCTCTCTTACACTTAACCACTTAATTTACAAATAATACATATATAAAAGAAATGTACAATTCTATTATAAAATCAAAGATAAGCTAAAATTTACAGATTTGGACAACATATAATGAAGATAGAAAGCAAAGTTCAACAGATGTTTAAAAAAAAATCCGGAGCATAAAGATAAAATAAAGAAAGATGAAGTCATAATGAAAAAGTAAGATACAAACTGAAAAATATAAGCAATGCATGAAGAGAACGTAACGCGTAATAAATGGAAATATAAGTATGGCCATAAAAAATGAACTATGTACATGAGTAAGAGGATAAATATTATGTACATTTACACTATAATAATAATAATAATAATAATAATCACAATCACACAACCTATCATACGTCACCATACACATGAAACAATCAGCCTTATTCAACAGGTAATCTCTACCTGCAGTCTTAAATTCTGATATTGAGTTCGAGTTCCTGACAGCAGCTGGGAGTGAATTCCAAACTCATTACCCAGCCACGATGAAGGATCTACTATGCATTGAAGAGTGGTTGATGGGAATAGCGAGGGAAGTACCAGATCTTGTGTTACAATATGGAATGAGGATAATAAATGGAATTTCGAAGAAATGTATTTGGGTAGATTTTCCTTCTGAGTTCGATATATCAACGTAAGTATATGGAATTTCCATCGCCTCTTGGGTTTCAGCCAGGAAAGAAATGTGTAGCTAGGGGTTATGTGAGCATTATAACTCAAGTTAATAAAAACTAATCAAAGACCGGAGTTCAATGTTCGTTGAAGTTTCATAGTTTGTTCAAGGGTCGCATCAACGAGGACAATGTTTCAGTAGTCAAGTATTGGTAGTATCAAAGTTTGGAGAAGTTTTATATTTACGTCTTGTGGCAAAATATCCTTATGTTGTTTCAGAGGGTGTTGCGTCGCATAAATCTTTCTACATGTATTTCTTACGTGTGCAGACCAATCAAGAGTTTCAGTCAGGGTCATGCCTAGGTTCTTCACTTCCTTACTGAACGGGATTTCTCTGATTGGTCCTAAGATCTTTTTCAGTATGTTTCTTTCTTTGACTTCTTACTTTTTAATCAGATCCTGCCTGTTCATTTCAAGGCATTCTGGTGCATACAGGACCTTTGGATGAATAACTGAACAGTAATGCGTAAGCCTGGCATTGGGCACTGATCTTTTGTTTTAAATATCTCCAGTTACCTGGTAGGCCACTTCTGTCTTGTTTGTCTTAGATTTGCGTGCTTCTTTCTCAGAGTTCTGAAGTGCCATCCACTCACTGAAGTACTTAAACTTTTCTGCATGTTTGATTTTCCCCTGTTCTACAATTAACTGTCTAGCAGGTGGCTTGATAAGGGGCTGCCTGGCCGAGGCGGTAAAGGCGTGCTCGGTTCGCCGGGAAGGATGTGGGTTCGAATCCCCATCAGGAAAAAAAAAAAATTTAAGAAAAGAGATTTCCACTTCCGGAGGTGCACATGGCCCTGAGGTTCACTCAGCCTATACCAAAAATGAGTACCAGGTTAATTCCTGGGGGCAAAGACGGCTGGGCGTAGAGCTAACCACTCTACCCCATCAAGTGCCGATGTTACGGATAGTGGAAGCCTTTACCTTCCACCCCTCCAAGGGTCTTCATGGCCTGTACGGAGATGACTTTGCTTCCTTTTACTTTAGGTGGCTTGATATTAGTTTTAAACTTAGTTTTTACAAAGGAGGTCTAGATGTCAGTGTTTGGTTCTTGGGTTTTAAGTTGGTTGATTTGTTTTGCAGCAGTATCTAGGGAATTGAAGAATGTCACAAGATCTGCAAAAAGCTAAGCAATCTATTATCAAATCAGTTCTTTTGTATCATGTTCTATTCTTGCTCATCTGTTTGCATCCTTCGCAGATATTTTTCTTCAGTATACATCGGAAAAGTAGAGGTGATAATCTTGTCTCCCTCCCTAACACCTGTCTTGATTTTGGAGATGTCTGAAATCTCTCCCCTGAATTTCACTCTGGAGGTTGTGTTCATTAGGGTCTGTTAGATGACTATGAAGATTATTATTAGTTTAGAAGTAATCAACCTGAAAATAATATTTGTGAAGGATGCTACGAAAAAAAGAAAAAAGGATCTTATAAAAAACACAGAGTGGGAATGTAGAAGCTAGAGGATAGTATAGAGAGAAACATGCTGAAATGTAATGGCTATAGAGATGGATGTAAGAAACACAGTTTCCAAGAGTAGTCCTTGAATGGGTGGTGAATGGAAGGAGGCAAAGGAAAAGATGGATACACAAAGTGAGGGAAGGACTAAAGAGAAGAATTGCTGATGTGCCAAGATAATTCAGAGAGGAGTGGTGGAAGAACAGGCAGAAATGGAGGTCACAGATCCATTGCCCTGCCCAATAAGGAGTTGGATCAAAAAAGAAGTAGTTCATGTAATCATTGATCAGCATAAGTGAGGAAGCTGATGGATTCCTGTTGAGAATCGCTCATTTTGTCATGGTGTGGACAGCCTATGTAAAGCAAATATGCAGCAACATACGGGTGTCTTAATTTATTATTCTACTAAGTTTCCTTGTAATTGATGCCTTCGATAGATACACCACATTCCATTTAAAACTGCAGCACCAAATTACTGTTTTTTAAGTTCATAAATCCAGGAGTTGGGCGCACTGCCCCTGTTGCCTTACGAGGTTCCAGCCAGTGATACTAATTCTCAGCTGAGATATTTGGTAATGTCCCATTGGGAACTGGAGTGGCATGCCACTCATCTTTCAAATAAGCTGAGAATGATTAAAGGAACTACGAAGGTGTGGAAGACTTCCGTTTGGGCTTCTCGGAGAGAAACAATGGTATTGTGTAGTCTTTGGATCAGCCATGGTACAGTGACGCACTCCTACTTACAGAAGGGAGAAGTCCCCACCACCAGTGTGATGTAGTCATCTGACCGTAGTATACATCCTTATGGAGTGCATGGACCTGGCCGATCTGCGTTGTAGTCTGGAACTTGCAAGTTCCATCTCCCTCATTCTTCGAGATGACGAGCAGTCAGCAGACCTCATCATCCATTTTATGAGGGATAGTACCCTGTTTTATCGTGTTTAAAAGTGAATTTTCTCTTTTTAATTTTTATTTCATTGTTAACTACATTGTTACTGTATTAACTCTGGTTTAGCCTGTCTTTGTGTATTTTTAAACTTTTAATTTGCATGAAATATATTATTTCACTTATTTGAATTGCTTTCAAAACCAAAAGAAGCCTCAGAGTGTTAAACAAACCCAATAAGGATGCAAGTTCTCCTGGTATTGATATTAATGACAGCTCAACGTTCGATGCTCCATCAGGATCCAGCAAGAGAACTAAAATCTACAAGACGACCACAATCACGACCACATTAGATAGATTGACAGGGAAAGTAGAAGAGTGTGTTGATTTGATGAAAATGAGGAATATTAATGTACTAGGACTGAGTGAAACCAAGTGGAAGGGACAAGGGGTCAGAATAACTCAGAGAAGGTTACCATCTATATTGGTCGGGAGGAAGTTCAGTTAAGAATCGAGTGAGTGTTATAATGGACCATTCAATGAAACAGCATGTAATAGACATAAACTTCAAATCTGATAGGATTATCCAAGTCAATCTAAAATTAAACCCTACCCAGAACATTAGTATCATTCAGTGCTATGCCCTGCAAGTAGGTTGTGGTAGTTCAGAGAAAGACCTCTTTGAAGAATCCTTGGAAGAGCCAGCCAGAGTTGAAGGAACCATTGTGATTGGTGACATGATAGGCATGGTTTTGAGAGTATCATGGGCACACATGGATGAGGACCAAGGAACACTGAGGGAAACAGACTCCTAGATTTGTGTCTGAGAAATATCATAGTTGTTGGTAATACCTGGTATCACAAACAGAAAAGTCACGAAATCACCAGATATGGATGGAATGGGCAACAGGAGCCCATCGTTGATTATATTATGGTAGATAAACATATACAAGAAATGTTGCTGGATGTGAAAGTGATCCCAAGTGTGTCTCTTGACAGTGATCATAGGCTCCTTGTTAGTTGTTTCAGGTTTAAAAAGTTGAAGGAAATAAGAACCATCCAAGACAAGAAATTAAAAGTATGGAAAATGAAGGATAAAGAGAAGACCACAGAATATCAAGAAAAAAATCCAGCAGCGAATACCAAAAACAGACACTGGAACAGTTGAAGAATGGAAAAATTTCAAGGAATGCTTGGTCAAGACAACAGAGGAGACGTGTGGAAGAACAAATGGAAGAAGGAAATGGAAAGAGACATCATGGTGGAATGATAAAACAAGAGACACAGTCCTTAAAAAGAACAATGCCTACAGAAAATATTTCAGAAGTCGTACAGATAAGGACAAAGAACTCTATAAGTTGGCAAAAAAATAATATATACAGGTTGTCAGAGCAGAAAAAGAAAAATGTTTGAATGAATGGAGTGGTGAACTAAATGAAGATGTAGATGGTAACAGAAAAGTGTTGTATGGAATGATGAAGAATAGGAGGAGGGACAAAGAGCAAACTAATTATCTGGCTAGTGATAATGGGTATCTGATTACAGATGACAGAAAGATCAAAGAAGAATGGAAGAATTATTTTGGTAAGCTATAAATGTGAATGATATCACAAACATTCCATTAGATAGATTAGTTAATGATGGAAGGATGGAAGACTATAACAGATCTGACATGGAATGATATAGAACATGCATGGAAATACATCAAAACAGGAAAATCTCCAGATATTGATGAAGTGTGTGGTGAAATGATCAGGTCTATGGGTGATACAGGAAAGCAGTGTATGTATAGACTTTTTCACAAGATATGGAAGGATGGGCAGATACCAGCAGATTGGAAAAAAGGTATCATTTCATTCTTTAAGAAAGGTGACAGGAAGAAATGTTCCAATTACAGAGGAATTACATTAATTTCCCAATTGGGAAAACTTCATGAAAGGATTTTAGAAAGGAAAATAAGAAATGATAAGTAAAATGAAAGAACGCAGGAAATGGAAAACAGTAAATACAGAAGAAGGAAAGCGTAACTACAGGAAGTTAAATAATGAATTAAGAAGAGAAACAGAAAAAGCAAAGAAGAAATGATTGACAGAAAAGTGTGATGATATAGAGCAACTGGAGAAAGAAGGGAAATATGACTTGATGTACAAAGAAGCAACAAATATAGTATTCAGAGAAAAGAGAAGGAACAACAGCAATAAGGAAATAGAGGCTACAGATGGCACAATGATATATGAACCCCAAGAAATAATGAAAAGATGGGAAGAATACATAGAATGGCTATATGATCGGGACAATCGACCAAATGAAGAAGACCTTGAATTAGAGGAGGAATATATGGTTAAAGAGGATGATAAAGGGGAAACCATACTGAGAAGAGAGATCGAAGCATCACTGAATGAGATGAAAAATAGAAAAGCAATGGGAATAGATGAGATTCCTGTTGAACTGTTAAAAGCGTTAAATAATGAAGGAAGAAAGGAGTTGATTGGATTATGTAATCAAATATACATGACAGGAAAATGGCCAAAGGACTTTAGTGAAATCATCTTAATCCCTATGGAAAAGAAAAAGAATAGCAAAAAATGTGAAGAACATAGGACATTGAGTCTAATTTTACATGCAGCCAAAGTCTTACTGCGGACGCTCAACAGAAGGATATATGGAAAGCTGAATAACTTTATAGGTGAAGAACAGTTTGGTTTCAGGAGAGGAGTTGGAACAAGAGACGCCATTGGACTTCTGAGGGTGATAGGAGAGAGGTACATAGAGAAAAACAGGAAGGTTTATGCTGTATTTATTGACCTTGAGAAGGCTTTTGACTGTGTCAGATGGGACAAATTGATGACAATCCTGAAGAAACATGGAGTTGATTGGAGGGATAGAAGGCTAATAAAGAATTTGTATTTAAACCAGAGAGCAAGAGTGAGAATAGGAGATGAGTTGAGTGAAGAAATTGAATTAGGAAGAGGTGTAAGACAGGGCTGCTCTTTATCACCGACACTGTTCAACATCTATCTCGAAGAAATAATCAATGAAAGTTTTAATGGAAATAATGGAGTTTGTGTTGGAGGTAGGAGAGTAGAATGTATAAGATTTGAAGATGATATGGTTGTGATGGGAGAAAGCGAACGTGAAATGATACAAATGTTAGATAAACTCAACATGAAACTAGAAGAATATGGAATGAGAATTAATAAGAAGACCAAAAGTATGATAATTGGAGGAAAAGGTAGAAGTTGTCATATTAGTATAGGAGGAGAAAAAATAGAGCAAGTCAGTAACTTCAAGTATTTGGGAAGTATGATCAGAGATGATATGTATTGCACAACAGAAATTAAGAAAAGAATTGCCATAGCAAAAGAAGGCTTTAGGAAAAAATCAAAATTGTTTTGTGGACCACTAAACAAAGATTTGAGGAAAAGACTTGCTAAGTGTTACATTTGGAGCATAGCGCTGTATGGCGCAGAGACTTGGACATTGAGAAAGAAAGATGAGAGAAGATTGGAGGCCCTAGAGATGTGGGTATGGAGGAGAATAGAACGAGTGAAATGGGAAGACCGGGTAAGGAATGAGGAGGTATTACGAAGAGTTGGAGAAGAACGAAGTATGTTACACACCATTAGAAGGAGAAAAATGAACTGGATCGGACATTGTTTGAGGAGGGACTGTTTACTGAAAGAAGGAATAGAAGGAATGGTGAAAGGCAAACGAGGAAGAGGAAGGAAAAAATATCAAATGTTGGACAATATCCAAGGAAATAAATATTCGGACATGAAAAACTTGGCGCAGGACAGGCAACAGTGGAAGAGGTTCATCCCATGACAAGACCTGCCATAAGGCAGAACACCTAGATAGATAGAATTAAAGTTATCAGAGGAGCAATACAGATTCCGGAAAGGCAGATCAACAGTTGGACTGCGTCAGCTAATGGAAGAGTATTATGAACATAATAAGGCCCTTTGGCTGGCCTTCCTGGATATCAAAAAGGCCTTTGATGCTGTAAGCAGGGACAAAGTCTGGGAAGTGCTGAGAAACAGTGGAATCAATAATGACATAATAAAACGAATTAAGAATTTATGTGAAGACATCAGTAGTTGAGTCAAAACACCATCAGGAATGATGGAACCCTTTAGAATAACTACGGGATTAAGACAAGGTGGAGTTCTGTCACCTCTTCTCTTCATTACTGTGATGAATGAGATTCAACAAGTATGCCAAAACCTTGGTGACAACAAAATGAAAGTCAGGCTATTTGTTGATGACATCTGCACATGGGGAGATTCCAAGGAGGAACTTCAGGATCAGATCAATGCATGGACAGTAACAGCTAAAGGGTATGGCCTAAGATTCAGTCAAGAAAAAAGTGAAGTGTTGGTTATGCAGAGAAATGGTCAACCTGAAGGTTACATCGGAATAGAGGGTAAACAACTCAAGATGTCCAACAAATTAAAATATCTAGGAAGCATGATATCAGCAACAGGCTGCATTGAAGAGGAACTTACCTGCAGGATTCAAGCTGGAGGAACATTCTGAAGAGTTTTCAGAGACCTGATAAGGAACCCAAAAGTACCCCATTGAAATGCAAGTGAGCAATTTATCTGACTTATTACATGCCAATTTTGACATGTGAGTGAGACCTGGACCATGAGGGAAAAAGACGAAGCAAGGATTCAAGCAGCTAAAATGAGATTCGTCCGAGTGATGGTTGGCAAAACAAGACGAGATAAAATTTGTAATGAGAACATCAGGGACATGGCTCAGGTTGGCAGAATGCAGGATCCTAATCATAAACCCAGGAATATGTATGATCTGCAGTTAAAATATTCAAGACCCAGAGGACAGCCAAGAATGCGATATACAGACATGGTGAAAAACGATATTCAGCAACAGGGAGGGGGCTGGGACAACATTGAAGGAGAAAAGTACAAAGAAGTTGGTGAAGGGGCTTCATTCGCTGACCCATCGTATAGATGGAACAATGTGGGATATGTATTGAGCCCTGACAGCACCCGCTGTGACCATTTTGCACATCTCAATTCTGAATCTCGGTGTTGGGTTACGCCACGGCAAAGCAAAACAGTCGGTGATCCATGAAGCCTCCACTCTAGGGACATGCAAGTCCGACGAGTTGGGTCACAGGTTTATATAGTGGACTGGTATCAGTGTAGTTTGAACGTAGAAGGTAATCATAATTTCCTACCCAAAATTATGTAAATATTCCGCAACAGAATGTCAAGAGATCTAAGATATTGGCATATTCATCAAGATTCATTGATCATTATTTCATTTCATCCTAAATTAAATATCTATCCTAGTATTCCTACACTACATCAAATGAGAATTCTGTGAAATGTTTCATTTATGGAAGGATTTTCCGTTTAATGACTACAAAATGAACTTCGAATAACAGCTACACAATGAGCAAATTAATAGCAACACTAACGGATATAGGAGGAAAAAAATGAATGTTACGTTAATTTGAAATAAACACCTAACTTCTTGCTCTTGTTACAAAAGGAATTACAACATCGACAATCAAGATAAATCAAAAACAAAAGAGACAAAGTGTCTCACTGCTGAAGGCTTACAGTGAAAGATCTATTTTCCATCATACATTTTGAAATAAATAACTGGGAATTGTTGAATCATCCACGTCAAAACGCTGTTCCTACTTAAATATGTCATAGTATTCCGTCACTCTCATTTAAATCATCGCATTATTTATCGGTAAACTGTCTGCCTAGCAACTTGAAAACACCGTTATTCTAAATTCTTAAATCATCGCACATGCAAGAGAAATGTTTGAAAGACACAGGATCGTAGCATAATATATCGTCCATCAATATCATGCACTTAAAAGACAGACTCGATCCTCTCGGACATTCATCGAAGACTACACCTAGATAAAGGACATCAATAGACACTGCAGCATCTACAATAACCTTCTCTAACTACGTTGATTCTGCGCCACCGGATTCCACTGCGAAGTTTGGCCTGAAATAACTACATCAGCACTAGGCATCAACTCAAATGATCTACGAAAAATATCCAACTAGCAAAGAAATTATTTACTTACCATAGGAGATCGTATTCCTTTTACGACATGACCCAATATTTTATGTTACTGTTCATTTTGTGAAGATCCTAAACATTCCCTTAATACCGTGCGCTCTGGTCTATGTTGTATTTAAATAGGATAAATGTGACGACCATCTAACAGTATTCACGAGTACGAAACTCTTATAACATTATCCTAAATACGGCCTCGTGCCTAAATAAATCATTCATCATAACGACATTAAAATTCACGCATGACTAACACAATTCCTAACGCCAAGACCTTCATCAGGACCTTCACATTGCATCATCTCAAAATACGCAATCCTAATGACATGTCTATAACCATCCACATTTCATTATCCGTATACATATTTTCAAAGATCCTACCGTATCAAACACCTTATCACGTCACACAAAACGTCATGCACGGCGAATTCACAATACCTAGGTAAACAATCTATTCAGGCATTTCACGTCAGAGACTACTAAATATGTTGCCGCATTAACACCATATCACCACAATAATATCGCAGTTTCATTATCAAACACCGTATTCTGCACAAGCACATAATATCTGAAAACCATAGAATCGCACGTCGCAAATACTGAGCTCCTCCGAGGTATTTTGAGCCACGAGTTAGGTTAACGTTCATCACAATAACACTATTACGGCACTAGTACCATCGATGCCAAAAAATCATTCCGTAAAACCTTGCTGGAAGACATTAAAAGAAAACTCACACGACCCATCGCATATTATCGCAACATAGATTGAATCACCGCACTAGATGCAACGATCATAATCAACACAACGCAATGATTAATAAATAACGGTCGCCTTCAAGTTGAAAATTATACATGTCATAAATCGACATTTAAAATGAATACTACTCTACATCTAAAATAAGCAACTACATGGCGGAATATATAGATGATATTTAAGTACTCATCCTGGGTTGTTGCTCCACGACGGTGTCACCTTCCGTGTTCAGCTCTCAATTATTAATATTATCCATTAGTGTCCATCACATTCCTGGCCAGATCCTTTGAGGTCCCTCTATTTTAGTTGTTCATGTTAATACGTGTTGTCATCTCATGTCTATATTCAATAAACGTCGGTTCCACGTTACCTGAAACTCAGAAATGTCTATTAGGACAGAGTCATACACCTTGATACAATTTCACAGTTCAATCAACACACTTGCCTTTGCATTTTCGATAACAAGATATCTTGTTTTACAATATAATATGTGTTTATAATATGCCAATATCACATTATATATCTCTTGAACACAATCTTTCTCTCCACGAATTTTACAATTCCGATCCTTCTAAGACACACAGATTGAGAGTTAACTTCCTCAGAGACAAAAAAACAAATTCTACATCAACATAATAATCGCAGACGGTTTGCTTTTCAGAATTCTTCTGAGCTTCCAGCTCCCATGTGTTCTTGACAATTGAAAACATTTGACACATAATGCGTAACGATCTCGTATAAATCAGCTGTACCGGCAAAGGAACTTATTTAATAATTGCTGCCTCGTATTTAGGTTAGTAATCGACAGTTTCATTCTCCATCTCGATCGTCGAATCGTGCGAGACTAGATGCACAGGGTATGGCCCTCTCATATAAACTTTGCTTATTCCAAATCATTCACACATTTCATGGCCCTCAGTAATATTCTGTCACTGACATTTTCTGCCGTTCATACGCATTTCAGTAACTTTACTTGAGGAATGTGTATTATTCATTTAATCCTGCCCTATGTTTCACGATGTTTTATTGTCTACCAATATTTCCGAGGCACCACGGGGTTTAGAGCTTGTTATCAATCCGCCGATATCTTCAATTCAGCGATGCTGTTCACATAATTAGACAAGTCAACTGAATTCAAATTCTCCTGGAGGTGCGATGACCGGACATAAGATTTCATTGACATTATTTCTCAACATAAATTTCCAATGTGTTCACCAACCTCATCCTGACATATATTGGAAGGTTATAGTATGTATATTATTTAGCTTCAAAGGCAATGCTTTATTTAATTTTATTACATTTAAATCTATTTTTAAATATATTCTGTAAGAAAATAAGGTATTGCAAATGAGATACACTGATTATTCTGAATTCATATTAATTTTAGATAATCATTTTTTAAATTCTAGTCAGTGGATACATATTAAAATTTTATTATTATTATTATTATTATTATTATTATTATTATTATTATTATTATTATTATTATTATTATTATTATTATTATTATTATTATTATTATTATTTATGGCCTTTATTGGACCACTCTAGCCAACTTCATACAAATCATTTTTCAGTTTCCTCTCAGCCCAGAACTACTTCATTCTCTCAGATATTTTCTTTATTCATCAGAAATCACCCTTACTCTTGTCTGTTAGTTGATTCTGCTTTGCAGTCTGGTTTGTTTGTGAGTTTCCTGATTTTTGGCGGTTTTGTTTCTTAGGTCTTCCACTGTAATTTGGAGTTCATCCATATCTTCCTTGATTTCTGTAATCCACTTAATGTTGCACTTACTATTCCATAATTTTTCTATTCTCTTGATGATCCTGTTCTATGGTGTCCTGATTAGATGTCCAAAAAATGAAATGCATTTCTTTCTGATTGTGCTCATTACTGGTTCTATTTCCTTGTAGACTGTTTCATTAGAAGCTACTCTCCAGTGTCCATGTTTCTGGTATAATTTGTTGATGCATGTTCTAATGATTCTTCTCTCCATCTTCAGTATTTTGTCTATTTGTGCAGTGTTAGTTGTTTTGAAGATGATTTTACTTGCTTATGTTATTTCTGGCCCCTTTAAACAACAACCATCATCATCATCACTTCATAAATATTATTTTATGGCAGGATGACTATTATGTTTATGATGTTTTAGTTGCTCATCCAACTAAGTTACATTACAGCCAGTCTCGTCCAGCCCAAACAGTTCCCTCCTGCATCAAAGTGCAGAAGTTTATGAGTATCTTATATTTATCATGTAATGATTTGCCTTGGGTTTGTGGTATGATCGGTACTGATCTCTATTTGGGCTATTGAAAAATTGTCATGGTTTGTAATGGAACATTTGCCATTCATATCTTCAACTGCATTTATGAGGGTTTTGCATTAAGTTATTTCATTGTTTTAAGTTGTGCCTTATTCCATTGTTTCAGAAATTATTACGAGATGACAGATTCCATTCCAACTTTGAACCTGAAGATGATTCCTTGTGGCTGCCATCACAGCTGTTACATGCTATGGGATCGATTCTCACACAATCTGATGACACACAAGTAGATATGCTTAAGGTACAGCTTCCTTATAGATCCATTTTGTTCATGATATGGATATTATGTTCTTTGCTGTTATAACAGTTGATTTCTGATTTCTTATGCTTTGACAGTCTTGTCCGACTCCATGGCTAAATGGTTAGCGTGCTGGCCTTTGGTCACGGGGGTCCTGGGTTCAATTCCCGGCAGGGTCGGGAATTTTAACCATCATTGGTTAATTTTTCTGGCACTGGTGCTGGGTGTATGTGTCATCTTCATCATCATTTGATCCTTATCTCGACACGCAGGTCGCCTGCGGGAGTCAAATCATAAGACCTGCACCTGGCAAGCCGAACATGTCTTTGGACACTCCCGGCACTAAAAGCCATACACCATTTTATTTCATGACAGCCCTGAAAAAGCATGGAGTTGATTGGAGGAAGTGATAGAAGGCTGATCATGGACGTGTACGTAAATTATTGAGCATGAGTAAGACTAGGAGGCGAGATCAGTGAACAGATTGACTTGAGAAAAGGTGTTCGATAGCTATTTGCCTTTGACCGTATTCAACAGTTACTTGCAGGAAATCATTAGGGGGAGTGTTTTAATAGAAAAAGGGGAGTCTATTTGGGAAGCCAGAGAGTGGAATGTATAAGATTTGCAGATAATGTTGATGATGGCTACAGTTTACAGCTGTTTTAATTTGATGCTGTCTAGGCTGCCAGATAGCAGACTAATCTGGATTAGTGATGTGACGAGTCGAATATTTCAACTCTTTTAACTCGAGTCGAACATGTATTTGAGTCAATTCGAGTGACTATCTGTTGTAACTCAAGTAAATAAATCGACAGATGTCCAGATGAATTGTGGCCGACTGCGATAAGACCTCACTCGCTGACATGCTCCCGAGTTACCCGAGTCGGAGACAAGAAATCGCCCGAACCATCCCGAATGAGATTGAGTGCTTTCTATTCATTGACTGATATGCTTTTAATAAATGCTAGGAAGAGAACTCAAGTTCATCTATCGAGTATTCATTCAGTAATTGTTGTTTATGTACTTTTGCATCCCTTGTCATTCACAAGACATAGCGATGGTCCCCAACTTGAGTTGGCAGAGTTTCGAAATACGAGTTACTTGAGTTGATGAAGTATTCGACTTGTCATTTGGTACATGAGGGCAAAGATATGAAATGTCCCGAATAGCCCTGCGTTTGGCCGAGTTCTTTGATTGGTTCTTAAGCTAGGCAAGAAACCAGTTGGAGTATTAACTTAATTTTTACAAATTATTATGCCTCTTTCCTTTATCTTTAGTGTAATGTGTTACAGAATTAGTTTTCTTTACAGAGGGTTGGGAAATTATTTGGTTTACATTTGAGAATAACTCAGTATTTCTGTTTTCTTATTTATTAATGTTTTCTTCAGCTGCCAGCCAGTGTTAATTTAACTAGTATGTGATTTCTGGTAGAAAATACATTACTGTACTACCCCAAATACAATTGTCTTCGTTTTCATACCTCAAACATGCAACTTGCACAGTCGTAACATAGATTCGAGTAAACTTTGCGCACACAGAAAGCACTCGGGTTCCCTCATTCGCCCCTTTTACGAGATATAACAATGGCCTTGGTGTCTCTTCTTGCTCTCCCTGCCCGACTCTTCAACTTTAGTTTCATTACTCGCTTCTTTCACGTGATATTTAGATTGTCTCGCTCTCCCTGTCCTACCCGGTTGACTCGTCAACTAGAGTCTAGACTCGAGTTGGTAGTGTTTCTGCATGAGAGTGACTCAAGTTGATGAAGTATTCGATTCGTCACATAGCTAATCTGGATCTCCATTGGTTGATCTATGGATGAGAGTTAATTTTGTCGGGTAAACCGAAATGTCACCAGAGATCTTTTGCCTGTCATTATCATATGACATGGGATGTTACATGGACTTCTCTTGCACTCAAAAAATGTGATTACCTCTGCCAATTTAAAACCCATAATCTTAGGACCCTTAGGTTGCCAACCCTTCCGATTTACCTGGAAACATTCCGTTTTTAACTCGTCTTCTGATTTTCCAATTTATTCTTACTTCTTATTTTTGACCAATATAACCTCCAGTATGGTCAATAATCTTCCCCCAGTATAACGAATAATTTCTTATGTGCTTGTGTAATTTGCGCAAGATCATTTTCAAACGTAATTATTTGTAATTATTTGATGCTTTGTTTTGCTAGTGTATCGTCCGTTGCCTTTGTGTATCGTGTTTTCCGCTTACCACAGTAGCGTGTGTGCTTTACTCTGTTAATCGAGGTGAAAGGAGTAGTTTGTTATTGTGTGGTTCGCGCGCTGCTAACTTTGTTTCTGTGCGTGGTTTCGTTGGATTTGTAGGCCGCGCGTTTTTTCTTGTGGTTCAGTGCTTTTCCGCCCTGTCAAAGTCGTATGTTAATAATGTATGAGACACATTGATCTGTTTTGTATGTGGTAGTTTTGCATATTTCTGTGTATTTGTGTTCATTCTTACTTCATAATTTTAATGAGTTGCATGTATTTCGGGGAGTTGTGTCCATAACAGTTTCTGGTGTTTTCTCTTCATGTTATGGCCAACAAACATAAGACGTTATCTCCAAGTGTTCAGAGATACCTATAAAATTAAATTTCCATTCATTTTACAATCTAGTAAAGGGAACGATTATGCATTTTGTTGCGTGTGTTGGTATGATATAAATATTATTCGTGTGTGTGTGTCATACATGTGTGAATGATTAGGTACATTTTTGTAACCAATTTTTATGTTTTCTTAGTTTAAGATTTTAAATTTAATGGTCAATTCTCATTGTAACTGTAGATATGGATGCCTTCTATCCTGTCCTTTTTTCACCTAGACTGTGGCACAATATATGTGATGAAATCCAAGAATTAAAAAATCTTCCTATTTTTGATTTCTAAAAATTGGCAGGTATGCACTACCGTTGATCCACAGAGGGGGCTAGATTCGCAGATGACACGGTTGTGTTGTCAGAAAGTGAATAAGAATTAACAAAAATGATAAAATTTAACATCAAGTGAAAAGAATGTGGAATGAGAATTGACAAGAAAAAGACCAAAAAATGGTCATTGGAGGAATAGATAGCAAAGTTGGGATTAAAATCAGAGGAGAGGATATAGGGCAAGTAGAAAACTTCAAGTATTTCGGAAGACATTCTCTCTACAGAGGAAATTATGGAAAGGATTAAAATTCCAAAGGAAGGTTTCAGCAGAATGAGGAAATTACCAGGTGTTACATTTTTAAGTCTCACTTTTAAATAGCTATAGCATTCAACATGATGTTACAACAGTGCTACTGCGGTAGAATGAGTTACCATCACACCAAATGCTGAAAGGAACCCCCATTCTCTTTGACACATTCTCACACATTTCACCATGTTATATGATACGCGCCTCTACATATCCACACCAATGTGTGTTATTTCGGCTGTGCTTAAGACTCTCTACTTAAAATAGCCCTAGAAGAAATTCCCTTCTTGCACCAGTTTCTTTCCTATTCTTTTTACATGTTCGAACCATCTCAGTCTTTCTTTCTGTATCTTCTGTACTAACGGTTCTATATTTAGCTGTTTTCTGATTTTAATATTTTGATTCTATCTCTTCTTGTCTTTTTAACCGATGTTCTTAAAAATTTCATTTCTACTGCTTGGATCTTACTTTCTTTTCTGTCCGACTCATTGGCTGAATGGTCAGCGTACTGGCCTTCGGTTCAGAGGGTCCCGGGTTCGATTCCCGGCCGGGTCGGGGATTTTAACCTTCATTGGTTAATTCCATTGGCCCGGGGGTTGGGTGTTTGTGCTGTCCCCAACATCCCTGCAACTCACACACCACACATAACACGCAGTTACCTACACATGACAGATGCCGCCCACCCTCATCGGAGGGTCTGCCTTACAAGGGCTGCACTCAGCTAGAAATGGCCACACGAAATTATATACTATCTTGTCTCTTATTAGTTACCAGTGTTTCTAGTCCATATGTTGCAATTGGTATGAAATACCGTTTATACAACATTAATTTTGTTCTCTTGGGTACTTTGTCATCCCATAAAAGTTCCCTGACTTGATAAAATGTTGTACCTTTACTTAGTCTGTTATTAATTTCAGAGTTGATTTCATTTCTTCCATTAATAATACTATCCAGATATGTAAACTGTTGTACATTGTCCGACGTTTTTTCCGTCTATGTTCACTTGGCTTCTGTTTTTTTCTTTTCCACAGTGCATGACTACCGTTTTATTTTTACTAATTGCCATTCCAAACTCCTTTAGATTTTCATTCCAAAATGTCCAGTCTCCTTTGTACTTCCTTTTCTCCCTTTCCCCAAATCACATAATCATCTGCAAATACCAAAGCATTCACTTCATCACTACTGATACTCTGTTTTACACATTTCATGATTTCATCCATCAATATAATAAGCAATAATGACGGCAATGTGCTTCCTTGCATGATACTTTTTTTTTTTGTATAAAACGTTTGCCACCACTCTGCACTTGTACACTGCTTTTACTCTCACGATACAACATTTTAATCTTGTTAATTAATGATTTTGATACATTCCTTTTCAGTAGGCATTCCCATACATGTTTTCTCTTAACTGTATCATAAGCTTTTTCCAAATCCAAAAATACGAAGATGATTTCCTTGTTCCTTTCCAGATGTTTTTCCATTCTCGTTCGCACTGTAAATATGAAGTCTGTTGTTGATCTATTCGGTCTAAAGCCATATTGTTCTTCTCCTGTGTTTCTATTATATCCCTCACTCTTTTGTCTATGACTTTCTCCATTATTTTTAGCCCATCTGATAATAATTTTCACATTTCTTCCTATTTCCTTTTTTGAATAATGGTACAGTGCTTCCTTCTTGCCAATTTTCAGGTATCCTTTCATCCTTCCATATGGCATTGAGGTCTCGGTATAGCCACTGTACTCCAATGCTTCCTGCTGCCTTAACCCCTCAGCGTCGCAACCATTTTAGGAGCTTCCTACCCCGCGGCCGGATGAGATTTCAACTACGCGCGACTGAAATACATTGATTCACTTAAAGCGTTAATACAGGTATAAGAGTAGCCCGATATTCACGAAATTTTGAATTCCTTATGATAGAACTATGTACATGCAAGTAATGACATAATTATTTCACATTCCCTTAGTAATTTAGTTTCATGTGATAGAGTTCGAAGCACTCTTCGAGACAGAGACCCTCGTCACACTCCTGGCAGCAGTACACCGACGTCGTCTTTTCTCTGTGTTTTGAACACACGATACAACATCTCTGAGGTTTTTTATTTCTCACCCTTGTGTGATAATTTCATGATAAATTGTCTTTCCTGCAACCTTGGAACTGTATTATCTGATGCGCGCCGGCCTTGAATATTTCTTTTCCCGGCCGAGCGAGCTTATGTAAACAAACCTTCCTCCAGCTGAACCTGATAAGATAGGCCTAACTGCTCAGTGTTTGTCCCTGTGACTTGTCTGGAGATTATTAGAGAATTTAGGAATCCAAATTTACTGTTGAAAACTTCCCTTTGACCTGTATAATTATCAATAGTCTCCTACACGAAATTTCCAAGTACTGGTTCCTCCTGATCGTCACTCTCATCATTTACCACTGCATCCGCCACAGCCGCATCATTTATTTAATTATCACTGCTACTAATACTGTCACTACTACTTCCGACTAAACATTCATCTAAATTATACAATATTTCAAGCACATTACACATTACTGTCAGTCAAACCACGGCTGAGCGCGGCGCGTCACACGGACTGATGAAGCTGCAGCAGGACGAAACTGAATGAGGTGAATAACATTCATGACGAAACAAACCAACTCGATACATATATCAGATAAAAGGTCGAGACATCGTCTTTCAAGCGAGATATATATCAGGAACAACTGGTTCTCGTATCGTATGACAGAAAGCAGCACTAACTGATGCCTAGACCGAGTGCTCATGGAGAGTTACGAAAATATTACAAAACGAGAAATAAAGACAATATGATAAATATTTTGCACTCTCAATGTACAAATAGAGCAAAGAACATCACGCGAAAAGACAAACTTCTCATATCATCATTTCTTTATTTTATTACGTGGGAAAGAATGAAGCAAACAGGCTTTAAAAAAGCAGAGATTACTAGTACTCAGACTTACTTGACAAATATTTACCCTTATAAAAACAACTACATTTTAATGAGCTTCACTATTATTTTACAACACTGATAAACCCCAACATTTCTTCTTGGAAACAAAACAATTTGCAAATCCATAACTCCAAAACTCTTCGCGCTATAGCCGTAAATGCGAAACCATTCATGGGTCAATACAACGTATAGAGGTCGGTGGCTACGGAAGAAAAGAGGGTCTATACCACGTATAGAGGTCGGCGTTGAGGGGTTAATCATATCAGCATTGAATTCGTCTTTTCGACTTGCTTTACCTCTGGTCATTGCTTTCACTGCCCTTTCAAGTTTCAACCATGTAATTGGGTTCTCTTCTTTTTCTCCATCTACTTTTTCCATTTTCTTATCTCCTTCCTTCGAGCGGTCATCCTCATTATAAAGTTTTTCAAAATATTTTGCCATCACCTTCTGAAGACCCTTTTCGTCGTGTACTATGGATCCATCTTCTCTCTAACACCTTGATTTATTCTTCTCGATTTTATTACTCTGTATAATAGTTTCTGATTTTCTCCACTATCTTGCTCAACATTGTTGGTAAACTCTCCCCAGCGTTTCTCCTTTTCTTCCTTAATACTCCTCTTCACTTGTGGTTTCAGTCTTTTGTATTCCACATATAACCTTTCTATCTTATTCTGATCCCTTTGTTACTTTTTTTTTTTTTTTCTTTTCCTTATCATTTTCTTTCTTCACCTTGTACCTTTCTTTTATTTCTTTTTTTATTTTGTCTGTCCACCACCGTGTCTCCTTTCCCTTCACCTATGCTGTTTTTTTTCCCCCCTGCATACCTCAATTGCTGCTTCCACAAATGTCTGTCTTGAATGTCCCACACTTCTTAACTTCGTATTTCTGTGTTAGACAACTTCCTTTTTATCCAATTTTGTTATGCCACTCTTTTTTCCTCCTCCTCCAATTCCCAAATCCTGATCTTTGAGTTTCTTCTTCAATACAATTTTAGGGATTTTTATTTGTTTTAATTCCACAATTAATAATCTATGATCACTTTCCATACTTTCACTGGGGGTTATCTTCGTATTCATGACGTATCTTCCCCATTCTCGGTCTGTTGTTATAAAATCGATGAGTGTTCCATACTGTCCATCCCACTATATCGGCTGATCTTATGGCTATTCATCTTCATAAACCATGCGTTCTTGCAACACTTTACAAACAGCTCATTTTATCTATGCTTGGAATGAGGATAATAGTCTTTTTGGCAATATTTTTTCTAAAATATTTTGAAATTATTCACCATCATGCACTTCTTTTTATGAATCATCTTTCCTCTTTCCATTGGGATATTTTATTTTAAAATATAATATTTGAAACCTGACTAGTGAAGCAGTTATTTAGTTACTTATGGAAAAACAAAACAAAGAACACTTGGTTCATTGAGATCATAAATAATTTGAAGAATTAAATTTATCTATGCTCCAAATTAAGGCAGAGAAGCGAATTCTAAGGAATGAACAGTTGCGATTCAAACTCATAACATTAGAACGAAGGAAGTGCACCATTGCAGTGGAACCTCAATTCTCCATTTTTGGAGGGACCACGGAAAAAATACGTACAGGAGTGAAAACGGAAAATCTGGGAACTAATGAACCATCAACAATTTGACAAAACATCACAAAAATGAAATAGCCTATGTACACTTATAATCTTACAAACACCCCTAAACCAAACCAAACTACAGCCCCAATGGTCTGCCAGGTGACCACTGCTTGGTCCGAAGGCCTGCAGATTATATGGTGATGCATGGTCAGTGTGAGGAATCCTCTCGGCCATTATTCCTGGCTCTCTAGATTGGAGTCGCCATCTTACCATTAAATAGCTGCTCAATTAAAGGCAATCGTAGAATGAGTGAACCTGAAACCAGCCTCATATCGCGGTAAAAATACCTGACCTGGCTGGAAATCAAACCCAGGCCCTCCGGGTGAGAAGCAGGCAACTTAGAGTGCAGGGCTGGCTTCAAACATTAATTACCGGTATGCGACTTAAAAATCTTAAAGTGTAACAAATTTGGCATTTAGTTTTCCGGGGAAACTTCGTCAGTTTTCTTTGAAAACTTCTTTCAGTTCAGCAACTTCGATCAGCCAAACTCTTCGAAAAATGTAATACCCATAACACCAAGCCAGACAACAATTGACTACAGGTAGTTTTTAATTCTCTAATCTAATTAGATGCAAAAGCACCCAAAAGATGGCGAAATCCTTTTTTAAAATCTTTCGTTGTAATTTGGTCACTGGTATACTTTTCGTTGTCAATTTATGGAAATCTTGTACTGCGTAAATTAGGCCTACATCGACTTTTAAACGTTATGTTCAACTCGAGAATATGGTTTTGAACAAGACCAACTACAAGATATATTGTAGTCAGTCTTGTTTCGAATGTAAGTGTCGATTCTCAAGTTCTCGAATGCATTAATTTCAATATTCTGCCCGTCACTAATCACAATCAAATTGGAAAGAGAAAAAATATCATTAACACGTCTGAAATTACTGTTATTCGCAACCTTGAGCTCAGCTGGAAAACGTGCTTGCTGTACAAGTGCGAAATGGTACAAAGTTTTTTAAATGTAACGTGCACAAATAAAATGACCGCGGTTTTTATAATATTTTAACATAAAAACTTGAAATTCCCAGTCTTATGTTAGGACCAAAACAGTAAAAGGCAATCCCAAAACCTCCCATGGCTTTATGTATGTAAGGTGTAACATCTGTTCTGGTCTCAACATAATCGTATGATATAGATGTTGATTCCCATAATCGTATACAATAATATTAAAATGCCAAATTTGTTACACTTAAGAAGCAGTTTCTATTCCTGCCTGAAAGCTCAGTGACTATACATTGCCCTGAGAGAAGTGCCGAAAACCTGTTCAGCTATACACTCAAAAAAATTCTGAAAAATAAACATCTAACCCTGGACATAATGTAGACATTTTGCAAGTACGAACATTTGACGAAACTCATTCAGTCTCCAAGTAGAGCTGTTGAAATGCGCTCTATCACCTTCCAGTTGTTGTGGACACTCTGCTTTATGATTTCTAAGGATTCTCTACAACCCGAATGCGATGCTAAGATGGTCCTTTATGCAAGTTCACTGCCGGTCGCTTTTCCAGTACAGTATTTCCTCAAATTACTGCAGTGCCAAGATCCGTAAGTATGCCGTAGCTGTCCTTTCGTGAGATACAGTTTCTCGAAAAACGCGTGATCGAGGATTTAGCGTTGATGGGACTAAATGACGGTTGATCTGGAAAATAGTTTCTTTGAGGAACAGATAATGCGGGATTTTTACATCATCATCCTAAACCATCTCCAGTTTCTCTGGTGTGGTATATGAGCCTCCTCCATCTCATCCTGTCCTTGTACCATTCTTCCTCCACCACCTTGTCCCAATCATGACCTCTCAGCAATACATCGTTCTTAACTAAATCTATCCATTTCCTTCGTGGCCTTCCCACGGGTCGTCTTCCTTCTACTTTTCTGTCAGATACCTTCCTTACAGTTCTGTTTATTCGCATCCTCTTCATGTGACCAAACCACTTCAGTCTTGATATCTGAATCTTATTGAGGAGAGAATCAACTATTCCTACTTCTTCTCCAATTTTCTCATTCCTAATCTTGCCTTTTCTGGTTTTCTGGATCATAGTGCGTAGGGATTTCATTTCAGCTGCCTGAAGTTTGGAATTATCTCTATTGGTCAGTGTTGTGGTTTCGAGACTGTATGTAAGAATTGGTGTATAATAGGACTTGTACAATGTCATTTTTGTTTTCATGGGTATTTGCTCATCCCACAGCAGGTGTCTTACCTGGTGGTAAAATTGTGTTGCCTTATTGATTCGATTGTTCACCTCATGTTTTGCTAGGTTGTCATTTGATATAACTTCGGTACGGTGGAGAGGGCGGAAGAGGCAACCCATCCTTCTGGGGTGTACAGATGGAACCTACTGCCTTGTAGGACGAGGAAGGCATCCTCAAAGGCTAAGGGAGTAAACCCTGAAAGAAAATTCTCTTATGCTTTAGGCCTAGCAAGTCAGTAGGAGAGTATTGAGTACAGTCGCTTTCAATAAGAAACAAGAAAAAGGGATTTTTACAATGTGATTTAATTAGGATGCTCGCTGGACCATATAATTTGAATGAATAATGCAGGAAAATGTAGTTCCGGGAACATATAATTGAGGTTCTACTGTACTGACAACTAAAGGGCTGCTAGGTCCGACAGGATGAAGAAGGTTTGGGAGCAGAAGAAGGTGAAATGTTGACTCCATTTAATACTGTTAGACGTTAATGTATATGATTGGTTAAAATGCTCCAATGGTTTGTAAACTATGTTAAAACAAATTAGAAACTTTCTCAAAATAATTTTTGGGTAAAGTATACTTTAAAAAAATTAAAAACCTTTTATTATTGCATGCATTGGGAAATGGATAACACAAGTAAGAAATTACAATGGTTACTATATATTATAGCATCAGTAGGATCAGGAAAATTCAAATACATTGCCAGAGTTGATCAAAATCTCCACAATGTCATTGCTGGAGAACTTGCTGGCAACCATTTTACTTAGAGGTTCTGCCTGACAGTGACCAATTACCACATGTTGTTATGAGCGATTCAAGTACTTTCCAGTAGGTGCTGCGATCTAGCTTTCTTCTTTTTTTTTTTTTTTTTGCAAGTAAATGAAACCCTACACCACACGATGAATGAGTGGCGTTTGTTTAAACTAAAAACCTGCCGCAATACAAACTGTTAAATGTGAAAATGAACTGCGCTCGGGCTTCGTACGCATAGGAGTGTTAGTGTTTGGTCACAGAGGGTGAAGTGTTAAGCAATCCTAGATGTTCCTCCACAGAAGCTGCTGATGAGTGTTATGGATCCATTGGAGTTGTGGCACATAGCACCATATTGTTTCAAAAGTTCATTTTCTTCTAATTTCTCCATGAAATTGTCCTGGTAAGTAGCTTTGTCCTCAGAGCTTTCAGAGAAAATAGGATTTTCTCAATGGAAATAGCACACCTGCTTCCACCTTTTGAGAATGATGTGGTTGCTCATGGATCTCATAAGGATTTTCTGATGCCCTAGTTCCTCATATTTTGAGAGTTCACACACCATGAGAGATGAAATCAAGCTTCGTTGGTAAACCATGTCAGTGTCAAAATTCTGGTGTTTTTCTCCCCACAAAGTTGAGGAACCAATTACTATAATGTATAAGCTTGTCTTGATTGGGCTATTCAAGTTGGGTTTTTGCTGTCACTCTGTTCAGCCTGATTTTTGCCTTTTTAGCTGCTCTTTGGTTCATCACTGCAGAGGAAGCCAGTCTTCTGCAACGTTCTGGTCAATAATCCAATCAATAATCAACAATCTTAATGGCGTATTGTACTTCCCTTTCTCACTCAGTAATGAGCCTGTTTCTTCCATCTTTGCAGGGAACTGTACGACTGTCTTTTGTTCAGGACCATTGTAAATACCATATTTATGATGGTAAACCATTTGTGTGGTGGTAGTAGATTTTTAAGCCAGTATTTCTTCACAATAAACACTCGCTGATGGACTATGCATGACATTGTTTTGCCTGTGTTAACTGATGAGAGACATGCCTTTGGGGTGACCATATGTGCTAATATGTAGGTATTTAATATTATCTCTGAATATTAAAAAAAAGTATCTGGTAGGTGACTGCCTGTCTTTGTAGGGGCTAATTTTGAGAACTACCCAATGTATTTTCTTTCGATTTTCACAATTCTATACAGCATTTATTGAGAAAGGTTTAGTTTAGTTATATGAACTATTAATCTACCACGAAAGGGAGCTGGGCATGGTGATTTTAGTAAAGGAAGTTTAAGAGAACAGGTATATGGGCATGTTTTTTTGTTATCAGTATACAGTATACCTATCTGTAAAAGGTAGCCCTCAATAAGTGCTTTTGTGTTGTAGTTTGCAAAAATTAGAAAGCTTATTTGAGATTAATCATGTAATCATTATAAAAATAAATGACACACCTTGAAAAGGTGTGACAGTGCAACTGCTGAGCCCACTGTCGCACTTCGGTAAAACTCTGGTAATTACACAATTGAAAAGGCCTAAAATTAAAGTTTGAATTTTTTTATTCACCTCAATAATCTTAAGGTAAAAAAATTTCTTTACAGTATGCAACTGTCATGAATGGTTTGGGAATTACGGTCATAATAGAGAAAGCAGAGGAAAGGTGTAAATATTGGATGGGTAGAAAGGAGGGCATTAATAGATGGGCATCTCAGAGGGTCATGAAAAATTGTTGCCCTGAGCCACAGTATGTACATATCATCATCTTTCTCCTCTGCTTTTCCCACACTCTGATAGGGTCATGGTTGCAAACTGTGTCACATTTGTGGACGTTACTTTGTTTTATGGTTGGATGCTCTTCCGGATGCCAATCCAATGTTGAGGGATGTATACACTATTACGTGTTGTTGTTTTAAACATCAGCACCCTGTCCCCGAGTCAGAGGAATTAACCTAGGTGCGGTAAAATTCCCTGATCTGACCGGGAATCAAACTTGGGACCCTCGGAAGGCCTCAAAACTGACCATTCAGTCAAGGAGTTGGACGCTGAGCTATGTGCATATACTAGGAGCCAGGGCAGGTTACTAGTTTGTTGATAATTTGTGGTGTTGTGGTGTCTGGATTAGTATGTGTTGTTTTTTCATTGGTCTATGAACTGATTATGTTGCAGCTCTGTCACAACCATATTCTGTGCTAGTATTTCTTGATATACTTTTTCCAGTTTTCGTCTACTCTTGTATTTTTGTTATGTTCATGGAGTGACTTTTCCTGTCCATTCTTACTCCTTATACAGTGTCCGGCAGAAACAATCTACCACTTTCGACGGTTGGTAGCATGTATGGCCCTGCAGTGAGGATAAAATCGAGCAAGGTAGCATGTAGCAGGAAGGATGCCATTTTAGTTATCATGGAGGGTTGGACCACGACGCATCGCGCTTTTGTTATTGAAGCGTTTTTCAAAAGTGGTAACAGTGTGGTAGCTATACAACGGGAGTTTTGACAGCAATTCAACATTGGGAGATATGGAAGAGTACCAGAATTTGGAGGTGAATTGATCAGTTTCATGCTACCGCAAGTGCCACGAATAAGAAGCCACCGGGAAAGCCAAGGACAGTGTGGACACCAGAAAACATTGAGAGAGTAAGAAATGACATTGACAGGTGTTCTAGGCGTTTAGTAAACAAACACGCTGCAGTTTTACACAGGTCAGAGACTCTGAGGCAGCGCATTTGTGAAGAGGTCCAGGCAATTCCACCTGAAATGCTAGTGAAAGTAATGGACAGCTTCGTTCGTCGACTCCATACGTACGTCTCAAGGGACGGTGGTTTTGTAAAAGATGTGATTTAAAAAACCCACGATTTGTGTTATTGTGTCATAAAATGGCATTATGTTACCAATTACCACCCTAGTTGTTTACTTTTCCTATTGAGTGTTACTCTAGGACCTATACTAAAATTTCTTACAAAATGGTACAAAAACTATTTTGATCCTCCTAGTCAATACTATGTATTTTTTTTACATCCAATCAAGACAAAAGTTCACACATAGACAGACATGTTTCGACCCAGCATTGGGTCATCCTCAGTAGAGGTATGATGTATTAAAAACATAGCCGGGCTGAGTGGCTCAGACGTTTGAGGCGCTGGCCTTCTACCCCAACTTAGCAGGTTCGATCCTGGCTCAGTCCGGTGGTATTAGAAGGTGCTCATATGTCAGCCTCGTGTCCGCAGATTTACTGGCATGTAAGAGAACTCCTGCGGGACTAAATTCCAGCACCTTAGCGTCTCTGAAAACCTTAAAAATAGTTAGTGGGACGTAAAGCCAATAATATTATTATTAAAGACATAGGAGAGACACAAAATGAAATGTTATTTAAATAGTTTTTAAAAAAACATGATGAAAGTTAAAAAAATGTGAAATGTTGATCGTTAAAAACAGTCTTGAGCTGGAAGTCTTTCTGTTTGTGCTTTTTGTTGTCCTTTGGTGTGGATCAACTGGTATCTGTATACTGCTGGCTTAGTTTTTGTGTTCTGACTGGGCTGACATACATAAGCATTATTGAAGTTGAACCACCTGATTTTAGTGTTACGTGGCCCGCTTATATCACCCGTGTTCTGTGATTGTGGAGTCCAGCTCTCAACTGGTAGATTGTTTCTTCCGGACCCTGTACTTCTGTATAAACCTTAGTGAGAAAGTTCATGTGCTTTGCCAACTTTCCTTTTTTTTTTGCTTGTATTGTTCATTGGTTGTTGTACAGGTACTGCTGAATGTGGCATGCAGCAGCTATTCACCGATGAATGGACGCATCATCATTCAGATTCTGACATTATGTAGTGAGGCACACGAAACGGGCAACCAAGCTGTTCGTACTGCTGCCCAGGCAGCTACCAGTCAAACCCTGAGGTCGTTCTGCAATTTTCTAGGTTAGACATACACTGTATTCTTGCATGTAGTAGATTTGCATTTCGTATCATACTACTTCTTTCTTTCTCCTCCATCACCCTTATTCAGGTAGTTCCTGGATGATTACTATAACCTCGTAATAACATGTTCTGAATGACAGCTTATAACATGTGTTTTTGTATGTCATTGTGTTTTTTTTTTTTTTTTTTCTGTTCTCTTTTCCTACACTAACCTCTCATTGTGTTGTATTTATGTTATTACATCTCTATACATGATATGATTTGTCACCTGTTTCCTCTTTTCCATTATGTAGATTATCCTGCTGGGATCCTTTTCTCCTGAGTTTTTCCCTGCGTTCATCTTTATTACTTTCTATATTGTTTTATCTTTTGTCTTTTCCCTTTTTCTGTATTTATCTTGTTCGGTGATTTATTAGCTTCCACAGATTGTACAAATACATCTTATGAAATATGCCAACGGTATAAGGCTTTTAAATTGAAGCTTCCTCAGTCTGTTGAATTATTTAGTTCTTTTTCTGGTTTTAATTTGGTTCTTTTTCTGGTTTGAACAGTGTTTTCTGTGCCTTCCATACAGTTTACAGACGTTTCAAATACATTGCAGTATTGTTTGTCAATGTGACTGAAAGACTCCTTGACCCTAGGTAATCAGTCTCCTCAGGCAGATGAAAACCACCACTCTCATAGTTGATGAGCAGATACTGATTACAACAGTTGCAAAGGTGAAAAACTACCATTGTAAGGTCACCAACTCGGATAGATTTGGCATGTCTGGCGTATGAGGGACGATACACTTCTTCCTTGACAAATCCTGTATACTGAATTTAGTGCAGTAAGGCTCCTCTGGTGTGCTGTAAGGATCAAGCCAAAGAGACCTTGAACAAGCAAAAACATTGATCTGTGTACTTGGTGAACCATTGCAGAAGATAGTACTTGGTGCACGACCATTTCAGCTGCTGTTGCATAGTTAGAACATAAACATCAAAGACAAGAAGAAGAGGAATGTCAAAGACGTAAATTACCCCAGACTCAGCCATGTTCTCCACCTTCCATTGAGTGCAATCATGTCAGAATTGATTTGCTAAGCCATCATAGACATCTGCATAGAGCATGCAGGTTATTAAAGAATTGCAGGAGAGAAATGAATATTCAAATACCAGTATCAGCTGACGTCGACAACAAAACACAGGAAACAATGTCATTAAATCCTTTTGGATGAGAAAATTCCAGCCTCTGGTATATAAACGTGTGTTGTTTGTCACTCGTGCAATGTTCCTACACAAATTGTAAAATTGTACATGTACAATTGTCTGAAATATGTGACTTGCTCTGGTAAGTTTGGTAGGGGTAAATAGGTTTGGTAGTCAAAACTTAGTGTCAGTTCATTATATTCTTGATTGCATATAACATAATAAAATGCTTACGCCCCTTAATATAATATATTATAATATAATATACCTAGCTCGATAACTGCAATTGCTTAAATGTGGCCAGTATCCAGTATTTGATCGTATTTTATCACCACGCGTATTACTCCGTGCAAGCCTGGTTTGTTTACATTCAGCGGGACGAGCAAGCAAGCTGAGAACAGCTGTATGCGTGACGTAGCCTCAGGGGCTAGTTAGATCATCCGCCTGTCATGCCACGTGCAGCTAGCCTGAACTCGTATGTTCCAGATTCAAGCGTCACACCTTCCGGAACATTTGAAGGAGAAAAAAATTACAACTCTCATAATAATTGTGGTAGCGACTTGATCAACATGTCATCTTAAAGGGAATTACATAAACGTCGCAATGCTTGAATTTCAAGAAAATCCGTCGAGGGATTCAGGAGATAACCAGCTTCACGGCATATGTGACGTAGATGTCCCAAACCAAATATAAGGAGGGCTCAATATAGCCTGATATCTCAGTCAGTCAGTGACAGTCGAGTAGTCAACGTGGCCCTACTTGCTGCCATTATCGTCGGAAGCTATCTTCGTGTGGTTATAGTATCGTTGAGGAACTCTGAATTTTTCTAAGTCTTTATAAATAAGACTTGTAATATTTACCAGTGTTGGACTTGAACTTTTCGCCGGTGATTATTCAAAGACTTGTAATCTTTACCAGTGATGGACTTTAACTTTTCGCCAAGTGATTTCCCAAAGACTTGTAATATTCATGAGTGATGAACTCTAAATTTATTCGAAGGTTCCATGAGCATAGACTTGTGATCTTTGCCAGTGATCACTTAAAGACTTGTAATTATTTTTCATTGATGAACTATAACATTATTGAAAGTCTTCATGACCGCGGACTCGTCATTTCCATGAGTGTTAAAGAGTGGATTCTTGAAAGTCTTTATGAACTTTGTCTCGTGATTTTATTAGTGGTGAGAAAACTCATTTTCATGAACTTTGATTTATTCTGCGAGTGACGAAGAGCAAACTTACGGAGTTTGCATTGATTCTACCAACCTCATTGTACTTGGGTAATGTAATTACCCTCAACATCGTCAGGAACCAGCGGAGGTCATCACGAGCATCAGGAACTTGAGGCGTATTCCATGCAACCAATCTGGATGGTCCGGCCGCATCTTGATGGAGTACTTGGGCATCTTCTGGAACGTGTTCCAGCCGGTGCGGCCTGGTGAGCTGGAGACCCGGGCCATTTAAAGGACAATGTGGAAGACAACCCCTATCTACCATGAGGTGATATGCAATTTATCATGCATTACATGAATAAACTCTTATCAAATCAGATTCAAATTTTTCTTGTAGATAGGACCCTGCCTCCTGTACCAAGCCCTAGCTATTATTCATCCAGTTTAGCCCTGAGAACTATTCCATGCTTGCGTTAAAAATAAATCGTAAAGTTGGGCTCTTTTACTGGTACAATATATATCATTCTCTTCTTGAGGAATCTTGTAGTTCTTTAGCTTAGCTTTCAGCAACAAACATTTAGAGTAATCATCATTCTCTAGAGTAACAAACCCAGTATTGTATATCCAACAGAAATAAGCTTCCTTAATTCGTAGTTTGGTTGATACTGGCCGGTTGTAACTTCTCCACAGTTTACTAATATTCAGCTCGCTTGATAAATACTTGCAACCTTTCACTTGTTCTGTACAATAGTGTAATTCACTAGCAATAATTCATTCCTCTATGAACATTTTCATTGGTAGTTTTTTTTCTTTTCTTTACTGTGTCTGTTACAAGTATCTCCTCCTCATTTATCTATAGGTGAAAGACCAGTCTTAAGTGATACAAGCCAGACGTACTCTGTCTTTTGATATCTGCAATATTCCTAGAAAAGTTGCCCTGCGGACAGGTAAAACAGGTTTTTTACCAGGTTATTTTCTTGTTCGCTTCATAAAATACTTTATAGATATGTTCTTATACTTATTACTGACATTACTCACAGTTCTCCTCGAAAGTTCTGCGCTATATACTTGATTATAAATACGTTACGGTGTGCTGTACAATATGTTATGAAAATGCTTGATATCCCTAACTGTCGGCATTTGGCGCCAAAATGCTCCCTTCTTGTGACTGCATATTAGTACTTTAGGGGGTTGTGAAAAAGCAGATCTGAAAAGATAATTCTTCCACAAATTCTCCTTCAAGAACAAATATTAATGCAACAATTATGAACAAATTGTCTGGCTCCATGGCTAAATGGTTAGCGTGCTGGCCTTAGATCACAGGGATCCCAGGTTCGATTCCTGGCAGGGTCGAGAATTTTAATCATAATTGATTAATTCCGCTGGCAGAGGGGCTGGGTGTATGTGTCGTCTTCATCATCATTTCGTCCTCCTCCTCCTCACGACGCGCAGGTCGCCTGTGGGCGTCAAATCAAAAGATCTGCATGTGGCGAGCAGAACCTATCCTCGGACACTCCCGGCATGACGAATATAAGACCAAATGTGAGAACTCTACCATTATAGCATGGTAGTTTGTGGTCCTGCCACTGCAAGCACTGCAAACGACTATAATACTGACTATTTTACAATTGTTCAACTAAGTTCATTTCATACAGGACTAAATATTCATAAGATTGGAGATGTTAAACTGACTAGGCAAATGCCTATGTTAAAAATACTCCGACATACTCATCACGTTAAAGAAAAGACGAACTCATATTAGTTCTTACATATGTACATTGAGTGTAATAAGAGCAATTCATTTTTGTAATTGTAACTATGTAAAACATTGAATTCTTAGCATGGGTATAACCACTATAAAATTGTTGAATTCTAGAGTATGTCATTAGCTCTCAATATGAGGCATAGTATGTAAATGCAATTCTAGTGTAGCTGAGGATGACCTTCTGAGAGGTCGAAACCGGTCCTACATGTGATAATAAAATAGTATTGATTAGGTGGAACTTTTCTTTCATTTATGAGCAAAGGCATAGTAAACTTCAATAATAACAAATATTAGGGTTGTGGGATGTACGGACTACCATGCACACAGTGTAATTTTTCGTATGTTGGCCAAACTGGCCGCAGCTTTCTTACCAGATACATGGAACACTTTAATGCTTTAAAGCATAACGAATATTCCGCAATGAGTAACCACATGAAAGAAACCGGCCATCAATATACCACAGTAGACAGAGACCTCAAAATAATCAAAATGATTGAAAAAGGGAAGCTAAAGACTGAGTTTGAGAATATTTATATTCATTTGGACCAATATTATAATAAAGAAAAACCCTGAATGACGCGGTCGAAATAAAGAGTCCGTTAATAGAGCAATTGCCATTATTACTACAAACTTAAAAATCAGATAATAGTAAATTCTTTTAAGACATTTAATCTGAAAACTCCCACCACAAAAATAGACGCAATTACTACTTTGATAACGCATAAAGATTCCCCTCCACACAATACGCCAAGGTCCAATGCCCCCCACCTACCGTTTCCTCCTCTACTCCCACCTTGACAATGCATAAAGACTCCTCGCCACATGATACGCCAACGTTTAACTCCCCACCTACTGTTTCTTCCTCTAAGTCCCCTACTCGCCCTTCACAACAGCTTCTTCATTCATATAACACAAGGAGTAAAAACACAAAAGCAAGCAGTCACCGTAATGTAACAGGTACCGCATGGAATTGTAGGAGCAGTCAAAGGGGTAAGTGACGCATACCAATACGATCACTGTGAAAGCACAATAACATACATCATCACGTAATTTCATTTGTTACAGATGCATCATCATTTAAATATTTTGGAGAAAGAAAACATATCAACACTTCGAGATTCTCGGAGTGACGTCCCTTTTGACTAAGCTCTCATAAACACGAACTACTTCCAGTTTAAAATCTGCTCGTCAAATTAAGACCAGTTCGAGGAAACTACCAATAAGTTGCTAGGAAACTACCAATAAGTTGCTAGGAAACTACCAATAAGTTGCGTTCACTGGTTACAACTAATAAATTACAGAAGAATGCCTCAACCCAATACATGATGCAGAATATTTCCAACGCAATTAAGACTTTAAGCTTTAGACACTATTGAGTTTTAGTAGAATTTACAACTCAAATTTTAATACAATAAGTCAACCAATAATTGTGAAGATATTACTGTGTTTTGGACGTCAGTGTTATTAGAATTAATGTATATCCCAATTTTAGCACTCTCATTTTAAAATGTTAAACTGTCCATTGTATTTACAAATGCCTATGTTCACGTATTTTACCACTTAGTTTTTAGAATCATAATTAAGTACAAATTAGTTATAAGCAAATTAACAATGACAGGTCTTAACCTTGAGATAAATTACGAAGGCTGAGGATGCTCGAAACCGAGCGAAACATGTCCCTTTTAATGTAGTGTTGTAGCAATATGAATTTCTAACAACACAAAATCAATTGTATTAAAAAGGTGAAATAAAAAATAAAAAATACAAATTTGTATGCAAATTATAGCAAATTTCAATATGGGTCTAAACATGAGAATAGTTACATGTGTTGGCCGCCCAATTAGGGTTCGCAGTTATAAGCTAGCATCCGGGGAGATAATGGGTTCAAACTCCACTGTTGGCAGCCCCAAAGATGGTTTTCCGTGGTTTCCCATTTTCACACCAAGCAAATACCGTATTTACTTGTGTATTAGACCCCCTCGCATATTAGAACACCCTGGCTTTTCGAGATGCAGGAAATGAAAAAAAAAATCTTGCATAGAAGACTCCCCAACGTAATTTCTCAGAGAGGAATGACGATTCGGCTTCGAAGCAGGTACGAGTCTTATTGCAACTCTGATGACATCGCACAAATTTGTGAATAGTTTTGTCCATACGACCTATGCAATGAAAACGCGTCAAAGTCATGCGGTACATCTGCTGTACGTTATTTAAGGCCACGGCCGCTTCCTTCCCACTCCTAGCCCTTACCTCTTCCATCGTTGCCATAAGACCTGTCTGTGTCGGTGCGACATAAACCAAATTGTAAAAAAAAATATTTACAGCCCAGGACGTAGATGGATGTCCATTTCTTCTTGCATCCTTAACCAAACCTGTGATCAATATCTTCAAGTGACAATTCTTTATTGTCTCTGGAAAATTTGTATGCCACTATCTCTGAACAAGAACAGTGGAATTTCACACCTCATAGTATGCAGCAATCTGTATTTGCTCCGTAACAAACTGACGTTCACCCATCTTTGTTATTGTTGTGTGTACTCCCTCAGGGACAGCCTCTGTACGTCCAATTTGAAAAAAAAAAACTCAAATCATATTTAATGATGTACTTGTACACACTATTTTCATTATGATTCCACTCATATTTAAAGTTCTACAGCCAATTAAGTTTATTAAGACCTAGTTACTTTCTGCCCGTCCTGTAGATCTCCACAAACACTCTTTTTTCTTTCCTTTTGTTCTTGTTTAGTAGCAGCCAAGTATTTTTTTACAATTTGGTTTATGTCGCACCAACACAGATAGGTCTTATGGCGACGATGGAAGAGGCAAGGTCTAGGAGTGAGAAGAAAACGGCAATGGCCTTAAATAAGGTACTGCTATTTTGATCATTGATCTGACAATTCTGGTGTCAAGAGAAACTGAGATTCTAAGTTTGTCAGATGTTCAGTAGCTATTTGGTTTGCAGTTAAAACTAGAGTGAATACCGTATTTACTAGTGTATTAGACCCTCTCGCATATTAGATCCCCCCCTGGCTTTTCGATACGAAGAAAATGAAAAAAATAAATCTCGCTGCATCACCTCAGGATAAGACAACGAGCGTATGAAATTAAACATTATGATAAGGTAACTCGTCAGAGAACGACGAAGATTCCGTTTCGAAGCGGGTACGAGTCTTAATGCAGCTCCGATGACATCGCACAAATTTGTGAATGTTTTCGTCCATACGACCTGCGCAATAAAAACACGTTTTAAGGTTAATATTCCACCTTTACAATACCATAAGTTTCTTGTTTATTTATTTAATAATTAATATTTAATAATTGTTTAAATAAATAAACAATAAACTTATGGTATTGTAAAGGTGGAATATTAACTTAACCTTAAAGTATACGTACGACAATACGGACTTTACGATGAAATTTATTTTATGTAATGAAAACACGCGTCGAAGTCATTCGGTACATCTGCGTTTCGTAGTTAAAAAATGTCCGCCTTTATAGCGTAGGCCTACTGCAGCTTTGATGACGTCTCACTAGTAGGTGCATAGTTTTGTGTCCAACCCGCGCATTGCAACCATGCATCAGTCATGCTATATGCCTATGTTTTGTAGTTAATGTCTGCCAGCTTAATGGTTAGCACAATTAGCTGCCGTTCTTGGGAGTCTTGAGTTTGATTCCCGGTACCGTACTGCCAGAGATTTACAAATGACAGGAAGGTTGATGTGCAGTAAAAACTGTACATGTAACACTCCTCCACTGGGGCTGTGTCTAAAAAGAGCTGCATCACCTCAGGATGAGGAAACGAGTTTACTTTAGTTGAGAAATATTCACGGTTGTTGCTATTATATAGCAGGCGAGATCATTAAGAAACTGATCGTTTAATATCTCTTAACTTGGGCCGATATATGTATTTTTTGGGAAAGTAAGCAAGCTTAAAACGTGATGAAAGCTATCCAAATATAACAATTGTTTTACTCGCCGACGTACCTAACAACAAATAATAATAATAATAATTTTATGTCCCCATGTACTTTCAACAAACGATTTTCGGATACTTCAAACAAAACATACTAGGGTATGCATTAATAGAAAGAATATAGTCATCATAAGACGTATCTGTGCCGGTGCGACGTAAAGCTACTAGAAAAAAAAAGAACGGAGACAACGAGCGTATGAAATTAAACATTATGATAATAAAATGCATTACCACCACACCTGTAGATATCCATAAATTGCAACAAACTTTCTTGTTATTTATTTTTATTCTTTCCGTGGAGGAATTTTTGGCACTATCCGGGCGATAGCATGCCTAACCTAAACAATGCGGTCTCTCTTATCTCATGTACAGCTGTTTACGTACATCCTGATGTGATAAATGTAGAGAACATACATGAAATATACTTAAAAATAAGGGTCTGGCTTTGAACAATTGCAGTTATCAAAGGAATGCTTCCAGCCACTATGTATTACATTCGGAAGTATAACTTGAATCATTTGCTAGTTATCAGCTGGTAGTTTGGCACGCCTTCTACAGCACGGCTTTATTCGGAAGGAGTGGCTTCTGCTACACATACACCAACTAGGAATATCATAGACCATCTCCAGAAACCATTTGGGAATAGATACACACTGTTATAGACTCTGTGGTCAGGAATGAAACTATTTTTAAAAGGTTCAGAAAGATGGGACCTTGTATGCTCTCATTTGCAGTGCATGGCTGATGTAGCTGACGAGATGGCAGTGAAGATGACGTCGCTTAGAATGACAACACGGCGGTAGCCGGGAAGTTGGCGGTGCAAGATGATAATTCAAATGAAAGCAGTGATCAGGTTTATTGTGTGTTAGGCCTAGTGCTCAACTGACAGAGACAAATGACTGGCCATTAAGTTCTTTTGTATCAATATTGCATAATATGATAATACGATACCCTTATCCCTTTCCTCTACGGGGTTGAGTATGAAGTGAAACGAATCTCCGTAGCGAGTTTTCACGACCGTATGCCCTTCCTGATGTCAACCTCATCAGAGGAATTAATGAGATGTAATGAATGACGTGATATGTGTATCGGTAACAAAACGGACTATATTTACTTTATATGTAGGCCTAAATGTCATATTCACCATTTACCTGTATTGTCTTTTTACGTTTAGAAATACTGCCTTCCTACAAAAATAGCCAGTATAACTCAAATACATTCATGAGTTTGTTAAAGAACAGTGTAGAATGTTTACATGTACAATTTATAGCTCTTTATAGCCTAGAAGTCTTGTGTTCACTGCACAAAATTTGAGAATACCGCATATTGGTTCCCCCTTTCCTTTTTTTGGCTGTAAAAATGGGAAAAAAGGGGTCTAATACGCGAGTAAATACTGTATTCTCCCAAAATCACGTAACTCCTGATTACTTCTTATTTTGATTGCAGAGGAAGAGTCTCAGGAGCTGGACCGCAGCCTCAAGAGGGGTGGAGACAATGATGTAGGCTCAGGAGTGTCATGTTTCAATGAGGTCATCCCTATTTTGCAGTTCATCTGCAGTAAAATGGATGAAGCACAAGCGTGAGTTGCGATTTAGTTGTGGATACTTTATGCTTAGTTTTATCAGAGCTTTTTATGGATGACCAAAGTAAGCTTTGTTTTTAATTTTTAACATTTTAAGGCCCGGTTGCATAAAGACATCTGACCTGAGATCTATTTAGAACTTAGTTCTGAAAATGAACTGAGATTACAACTTCGCGTTGTACAAAACTGAACTTATTTTACACATGTGTTGTTCAAATGTAGTTGGAGTTCTCAAAAGTGGACGTTGTAACACTGCAAAACAAGTAAAATACGAAATAGCTTTGCACGTTGGATAATACTTAAATTGTGGAATTGTCCTGGCCGTGACTGTCAACAAATGAAATACGAAATTGCTTTCCTCTTGGATAATGCAAGTTGAATCGAGCTGGCCGCCTCAGGTGCAAGAGCAAGGAAGAACGCATCATCAGTATTACACCAGACACAAAACTGTGAAGGAATGACAGGAGTTACTGTTCCAAAGGAAAGCAGGCTTAATAAGAATTGACAACTAGGAATTAGTTATATTTTGATCTGTATTAATAATAGGAGCCACACTGTGATATATGGCTTTCTTCATTTCGACAATTACTTTGTATAATTTTTAATTTATAAATTGACCTTTTTTCATGAATTATTAAGAAAAGAATATTCATTAGGACATATTCTCTATGGAATATTGTACAAGTGTTTCCTTGACGACTGCTTTCAATTGTAGAAATAATTTATATATTTTCTCTTGAGTTATTTGTTTGCTTTAATGTTGTCAATCTTATGTTAATTTTAAGGACACTTCCTCTAAAGCATTACTTTGTCAATTTATATATTTTTCATCTAAACAGTGTTATGTGGCTGAAGATGTTGATAATATACAAAACATGTACCACTTTTACGCATTAAATTACCTTAAGCAATCATTGTATCGACTAGGTGGAAAATAAATTACTTAATTGTGAATCTGGCCTTGACTGTCGACAAAGGAGCGTCATTTGTAGCATGTACTGGAATTTCTTCATGTGCTTTTCTTGCAGCGAACACAGATGAAGGAAAAATGGATATCAGACCTCCCTCAGTCAACTCTTTTTTTTTTTTTTTTTCTGATCCCCACAGTATTAGGTTTGCGAAGCCTACTGTGTCTTTTATTTTCATGACCTTCTTGGCCATTCTTTCCTATATTCATTTTTTGAAGATCGATTAGTGTTAAGAGGAGGGTAATTGCCCAGTTGCACTTGGCTCGTTCGGTCTTGTATGGCCTAATATCACAACATAATAAAACTGTTGTCACGTAGAGCCTGTCACATGTCCTTTTTTCCTTTACCCATTACTGACGGCCATATTAAAGAGGTTTGAAATCATAAATTAGGTCATAATGCTTTTTGAGCACAGCAAAGCGAATACGTAGCTGTCAGGGAAAGGTGAAGCAACTCTGCATGTCATTGGCTAGCTCATGTTTCTTACATAGCGCGAATTGAACAGGGCAATCCCCAGCTGGCAGATAAAGCACGTTTGAATACATTGAGTTTTCTCGAGAAGTACTTGGATCGATTTTTTTAATAATGACGGTGCTGAACTTGTAATGTTTGTAGATTTAAGGCTAGGTGTAGGAAACAGTGTAGTTCCATATTAACAACAATGTTAATAGCATTATCTCTGAGGATATTGACGCCATTCTATCTTCAACGGTCCGTGTGTTATTCGAGGTGGACAACTTAGCTGAATAACTCTCTATATCCCAGTAATCAGACATCTGTAAAACATGAACGTAATCAATTTATAGAGGTTATGTTGTAGAATTATGTTTCACTGCATTATACAAAGTGTAATATAGCTTATATACGGACAGCAGCTATAGCTAACAATGTATTATGTTAGTCTTTAGTGTATTTTCTTATGATTTATCGTAACAACACAGGTAATATTATGTTCACAATCAGCTGTTCTTGTATCTTGAATAGAAAATAACTCCTTGAACTGTGATCAAAGAGTTCAATTGGAGAAATTTCTCCAGTCAAAGTTAATCCTACTTCAGTGCAAATTGATCCCAGATTAACGTTTATACATTAAAAAACCCGAGTTTAGTTAACTGAGATAAATTTTGTCTCTGATCTCAGATCAAACAGTTTATTCAACCAGCCCTAAGAAAAGTTTTTCAAACTTGTAGTAAGCATAGTCAGGAAGATGACAAATACATAATGTGAAATTGAGTGTTTTATGAGTAATATTGGCCCTCAATATCAGTTTTAGGATAAGAAAGTTAATCTTTTCTGTCAAATCTGACAGTGTTTGTTTTTCACTAACTTGTTTTATCTGAGAATATAAGAAGTTCCACATTTATTTCACAACTTTACCATTTGGAAATGATTTTGCCTTGCTACATGTAAGGGACCCTTTTCGGAGGCAGTCCTACCCAGGGAGTGGCGCCCCTGCCTATGTTAGTCCCAGAGCACACTGACCCGGTGTGTAACATCTGGTAAGGGTCCCAGCTGAGGGTTACGAGTGAAGACCTCAACGACTTCTACAGCGGAGAAGGTGGACTTCGGTGCGGTGGAGATGGCGGAAAAGGCAGCCTGTATTCAGGGATTAATATGATTACAACCGGCTGCCTTGTAGGTTGAGGTGACTGGACACCAAAGGCTAAGGGAGAAAACCGTGAAAGATAATCTGTCTGTTTTAGGCTCAGCAGGTCAACAGAGGGATTACTGAAGAAGTTGCCTTCAAGAATAATACGAGCCTCAGATGTAGGAATTCATGACGACATCAGTTTAGTGTGAATGACGGTTTACAGCCCAATGTTACACCAGCTACCCAAACCAAACGAAGACGAAGTATCAGAGTGGGAACATTAAATATCCTGACATTGACAAACAAAACTGAAGAGCTGGTCGACCTCATGGAAAGGAGGAAACTTCTGATCATGGGCCTGAGTGAAACAAAGTGGAACAAAACTGGGAAAATGAATATCAGATTGGATTATAGACTCTACTGGTCTGGAAATGAAGTAGAGTCTAAGAATGGAATAGGATTTTTAATACATAAAGACATAGATGCTTGTAGTGAAGTTGTGTTTGTTAGTGAAAGGATAATTAAGTTATGTGTGAACTTAGGAGGGAAAAAGTACAATGTGATCCAAGTCTATGCTCCACAGGTAGGATGCTCAAAAGAGGGAAAGGCCAACTTACTTAATAACTTGGAAGAACACACTGAGTATGACAATCTAATTGTAATGGGTGATTTTAATTCACAAGTTGGCTCACAACGAACAGGATATGAATCCATACTGGGCCCTCATGGAATGGGAAACAGAAATGGAGGGAGAATATATGTTAGATCTGTGCACGAGAAACAACCTGATAGTGAGTAACACTTGGTTCAAGAAAAGGGACTCCCATAAAATCACAAGATATAGCTGTAATGATAAAATAGAAAATAGGTACAGTAATAGATTATATTCGGATAGATCAAAATGTATGGATAAATGTCAGTGATGTTAAGGTCATTGCAAGTGAAGACCTTGGTGGAGACCATAGACTGTTGGTTGCAGTTATTGCAGAGAAAAGACCTCCCAAAGTCTGTAACAAAAGAGTCCCAAAAATAAAAACTTGGTAACTAACCGAGCCAAGTGAAGGAAGAATTCAGGGAAGGTGTCCGCAGGTTGTTGCCAAGAGAAGAACTGAAATTGGTAGATGAAGAATGGGATATTCTAAAGGAGGTTGTGGTTGGTACAGCAGAAAAAGTATGTGGACGACAGAGTCAAATAAGAAAACCTAAAGAAACTGCCTGGTGGAATGATGATATTAAAAAGGCTATCAATGACAGAAACTGTGCAAGAAGATCCTCATAACAAGCAAGAACGTGGGGAGATCAACATGAAATGGAGGAGAAGCTGTCACTTTACAGAAAGAAAAAATTACAGGTCAAACAGTTGGTTGTAGCTGAAAAGCAGAAATGCAAGGATGATCTGGCTACCAAAATAACGCATGATGGAAATAAAAAACTGTTATACAGTATTGTTAAGGATAAGAACTCAAAATGAATCTATCCAATCTGTAGAACTTCCTAATGGTGAGGTGACTAGAGATAAGACCAAAATATTACAGGAGTTCCAAAGGCACTTTGAAACTTTGCTGAGCTGTTATGAAAATGTCGCTCCATTAGACGATTAAATGATTTTGGCAACACAAATACCACTAGTCTGACATGTTTGGAAGTAGAGACAGCAATATCTAAGCTGAAAAACAACACATCAACTGGATCAGATGAATTAAGTGTTGAGATGATCAAAGCACTAGGAGAGGTAGGACAACAGTGGATGTACAGGGTACTAAATAGGATCTGGAAAGAGAATGTAATACCCAATGACTGGAAACAAGGAGTCATCATCCCATTGTTGAAAAAAGGTGATAGAAAGAAATGTACCAACTACAGAGGTATAATTCTGCTGTTACATGGCCTCAAAATCTACGAAATCCTTGAGAGCAGGATTAGAAAATATGTTAAACCTACACTTGAGGAGGAACAACATGGATTTAGACCTCGTAGATCACCTATAGACCTCATTTTTGCCACCAGAATGCTCTATGAGAAGTATTAGGAGAAAGGTAAAACACTTATAACTGTTTGCAGGCATATATGGGAATGTTTGAGACATAAGAAAGTGCCCAAGACATCATAGCACGAGTACAACGATTATATGATGAAACCAAGTGTTGTGTCCAGGTCCAGGATGGAAGGTCAGGTTGGTTTGAAACGAAGAGTGGAGTCCAGTAATGAAGTTGTCTTTCACCACTTCTCTTCATAATCATAATGGATGAAGTTTTAAAAGCGGTTAAGAGAAAGGATCCAACAACTAATGCCCTGGTTTTTGCTGATGATGTAATGGTATGAGGTGAGACAGAAGCGGAAGTACAAACTAGACTAGATCTCTGTCATGAAGCTTTTACAACCTTAGGTCTCAAAATCAGCAAAACAAAGACAGTTGGCTTGGTGATGAGTAGAAACTCTCCAACTGTTCATCTAAGAATTGGAGATGAGGAGATGGATATTGTAGACAACTTCCAGTATTTAGGTACTGTTCTGTCATCAGACAATACCTACATCAAGAGATTAGGAACAGAATACAGAAAGCTTCCAAATTCTATCACGCTGTACGTCAAATACTTTGGGATGAAACATTTCCGTTAGTTTCCAAGATCAGCTTGTACAAAATATATCTAGTACCTATATTGATGTATGGCCTGGAAGTAGCAACACTTACTGGACCAACAAAGAGTCGTCTTCAGGCAACAGAAATGAAGTTCCTCCGCTCTTGTCGACAAAAAAACAAAAATGGATAAAATAAGGAATGTGGATATCCGACAACAGCTTGGATTGGAAAGAAGCTTGCTGGAGACTCTAGAAGTGAAGAGATTGCAATGGTATGGTCACATGAAAAGAATTGACGCTCACAGGACTCCTCGAACATACTTTGACCACAAAGAACCTGGGAAGAGACCAAGAGGAAGACCTCGTGATGTTTGGGAAAAACAGATAATGAAGGACCGTGAAATTAGAGATGTGAACTGGTGTCGCATACATGAGCAGCATCTGTGGATGGATAAAACAAACTGGAGGAGGCTCGTACACAACCGCACCCAGCTTGCTGGAGCGAAGAAATTATGATGATGACATGTAAGTACTTCAAGGTGTGTGTATGTATGTATGTCTGTATGTACGTACGTACAGTTGTCAGCCCGAAGGTTGGTTGGATCCTCTACAGCTCCACTATTAGATTTTGTAGATGGCCTAGGCATAACTGAAGAGGCGTACTTGAGAAATGAGGAGTGATGAATTTTCCAATTGCTGAGCCAGAAGTTGCTATTACGTATCAGTCTGCCAAGTCCACTAAAATGAATGCACCGACTGACCTTACGAGCAATATTTTCACAGCATTCATAACAGGGACTGGCTGCATAAGGAATGGCATTACTAGCATCGCTCATACCTCAGTCACTTTCATATTGTCCAAGCTAAGGATAAGAATGAGACAAAATTCCAGTACCTCAGCATCTCCAAAACCGTAAAAGTAGTTAGTGGGATGTAACAAAGTTGCTCTAGCCCATACGAGAAGACGTAGTGCATTGTAAACACTACATCTTGCCAGCAAAGGCATTACTTCAAGATACAAAGGGCACTAGGAAAGTTAATACGCAAGAACGGTTGGCTGGACACCCCTGTTATGGTGAGAGATGAAAAGAGGGGTGAAAACCGGTTTAGAAGACATCAAGGTGCAAACTTCGCGCCAGTTGTTACCAAGCATTGGGATTGAAAGCAAGTTAAGATGTCAGTGTGGTCTAAAGGTGAATATCGCGCAACTATCTGCTACAATTTTGACCGTGAATTAACTGTTGACCAGTGCCTGGAGGAAATGACTCCTGTGCTGGGGAAAGACTGTCCACTTTGGACAAGTTTCCGCTGGTTTAAATAGTTCCAGAGGGGAAATTTTGGGGTTGAAGACGATCCTCGTTCTGAGCGACCGTCTGAATCAGTGACTGAGGAAAACATTGAAGCTATGAGGAAAATTTTGCAGCAAGAGAGGCAGGTGCCCCATTCACTTTCAGAGGAACAAAGGGCACATCTAGTGAAATGGTCCCGAGAAATGCTAAAACAGTTTGACTTCCCGTAACGTCAATAGCATCATTACAGGTGACGAAACTTGGCTTTATTATTACGATGTCCCAACAAAATCCCAGAACAAGGTGTGGCTGTTTGAAGATGAGGGTACTCCTGTGACTGTGCGAAAGTCAAGGTCAGTAAAGAAAAGGATGATTGCAGTATTCTTCACTGAACGGGGCATCCTGACTCGGGTTGTGCTAGAAACACAAAGGACAGTTTTTGCGATGTGGTACAGTGAGACTTGTCTGCCTCAGGTCATCCAGGCTCTCAAGCAGCTCCGTCCAAGGTCACGGCTCAACACTTGGCTCTTGGAACACGACAATGCTCCAGCACATTGTGCTAATGTAACAATGGATTTTCCTGCCAGATCAGGGTTGACTGCTTGATCACCCTCCATACAGTCCTGATCTTACCCCATATGACTGCATTCTTCCCAGAAGTGAAGATGAAGCTGAAAGGGCAGCGTTTTGCATTTGATGAGGAACTTCTGTGAAAAAGTAACCGAAGAAAAGTGGCAGAGTTGTTTCAATGACTGGTTTCGATGTATGGAGAAGTGTATTGAGTGTGGTGGAAATTATTTTGAAAAAGTCTAAAGTGTTCACTCACATTGCAAAACTTTCCTAGTGCCCTTTGTGTTCAACATAATTTTGAATAGAGGTTATTGGGAATAATATTCTAGAATTTTTAGTCCATTTCAATAGACATTGAATGGTGACCTATCTATATTACTGGGAATTTACCTGTTGCTATTTCTTCTTGGATGCAGATTTTTGCATCTGTCTCGTAGCACAGGTCAAAGCAAAATGTAGCTTTCGCTGAAATCTTAGTTTCATTGTGGGTGCGATATTATGGAAGCTGCTGAGATATGGGTGGTGCTAAGTACAGTAATAATTTTCTTTGTGTCATTAGTGCATCCAATTTTTTTGTAAGATGCAACTGATAGGGCCGGTTGTGCTGCCTGTATCACTTTCTGGCCCAGTGAGGAAAGTAATGGCAAAATTCCTCACTCCTCATTATGCCCTGTACACCTGATTATGGTGCTATCATTGGTTTTTGCAGTTTCTCTATGACCACATAACCTTTGGTGGTGCTATTTGAGGATCCAATCATCCTCCAGGCTGAAGACTTAACAGGTATTTCTGATAGTGTAGGAACTTTTATTTATGGTGTCATGCATTACAGCAGATATTTCTGGGAGTGTAGGAACTTTATTTATGGTGTCATGCATTGCAGACCAGCAGGCTACATTAACCTGAGAGTTATATAGAAAAACCCAATTGTAAAATGTACATTTGAACTTGATTGAGAATGCTTGGGGCAAGTACCTTTTAATATCTCTGTTGCTTGTACTGAGCTTTTGAATGTGCTACGACATGTGGAAATTTTAGCTGGGCTGAGTGGATAAGATGGTTGAAGCCCTGGTCTTCTGACCTAAACTTGGCAGGTTCGATCCTGGCTCAGTCCGGTGGTACTTGAAGGTGCTGAAATACCCCAGCTTTGTGCAAGTAAAATAACTCCTGTAGGACAAAATTCCGGCACCTCAGCATCTCTGAAAACCGTAAAAGTAGTTAGTGGGATGTAAAATAATAATAATGATAATAATAATAATAATAATATTAATAATAATAATAATAATAATAATAATAATATTTTATTATGAATGACACGTCAAGGTATACAATATCTGGTGCTGATGCTTCCGTACAAGAGTCCGCTTAGTCTACAGGTCAGTGTATTTATTCCTTCTTAATATAACATTGAACTGCCATATCAGCCTGCCTATAAATTGCAAGTGTAAAGCTCTTATATATTGGCTATTCGAGCAAAATGATCTTAAAATCAATCCAGTCACTGGGAAGTTGCAAGTCTGAAGTCTGTGTGTATCGAATATTTTGCAAATATTTGTTACTTAGAAAACAGAACATCATTATTTCTGGCTGTGATTTTTTAATAATCAAACCAATTGATATAAAAATTTTGAGTTATTTCCACATACAAATGGAATCTTGCATGTATTGTAGTTTCTACTGCAGTGTAGAACTTAGTAATATGTTCATTCTGAAGTTTTATTCATACTCAAGTTTTTATGAAGTGTATTAGTTGTTTTAGCATTCACAGCACTAACAATGTTTAGTGTTATCTTTGGAAACTACAGAGGAACTTTTAAATGTGGACATTACTCATGCAAAGGATTAATATAAATATTTGCCTGTTCCATTTCCTTCCAGTATTGGTCGTTGTGGAAATAGCATGGTGTTCCTGCTGGAGTGTCTTCATACACTGGTATCCAGCTTGCCCCAGCAGATTCACAATAACAAACATTTCACCACATTTCTATGGCAGAAATTCTGTCCTGCCCTAATCGCATTTCTTGGGTCACCGCGAGTGGATAAAAATATTGTGTCACGTGACAAGTGTTCTTCTGCGGAGGGAGAAGTGGGACGCGGCTCTGGGTGCCTGGCTACTGCTCCCAGCTTCAACAGCTCGGAGGCAAAGACTGTCTACAGGTATGGTACATTGTGTCTATTTTGTGGTTTATGTGTAATGTCATGTAGCAGGGATCAAGGCTTTGAAAATATGTTCTGACTATCCTATTCTCTCATTTGAAACTGATCTAAGACTCTTAACTGACCGCGCTCGATAACTGCAGTCACTTAAGTGCGGCCAGTATCCAGTATTCGGGAGATAGTGGGTTCAAACCCCACTGTCGGCAGCTCTGAAGATTGTTTTCTGTGGTTTCCCATTTTTACACCAGGCAAATGCTGGGGCTGTACCTTAATTAAGGCCACGGCCGCTTCCTTCCCACTCCTAGCCGTTTCCTCTCCCATCGTTGCCATATGACCTATCTGTGTCGGTGCGACGTAAAGCAACTTACAAAAAGACTGTTAACTGCATCTAGCAGAACATTTGATTTTTGTAAACTACTTTCTGCATTTGATGCTCCATTACCACTTCTTAGTATTAAATGGTCGGCCTCATGTCGGCACATTTACTGATACTTAAAAGAACTCCTGGGAGGCGGGGAACAAAATTTCACCACTGTGGCATCATCAAAAACCATAAAATTAGTGTCAGTTGCTGGGTTCTGTGATCATGCTAGAAGGGTCATACCATTTCCCGTCAGTGAAAGAGGGCAGCCTACCTGCTTGCGTCGGTGGGACTCTGCACAGTTTGGAAGACATGTTTGATTGTAGTTAGGCACTATTTTTCATTTGAACAGTACTACGCTTTGACCGTAACGAGTACAGCACAGCGGGCTACATCGTCAGTTCATTAGTTGTTTACATTTTCAATGCCAAAGATCCTAGCAACTAACAGTAAAGTAAAACCTCGATGCATCGTTTTTCAAGGGGAGGAATTACGATGAATGCAGGAAAACAATAAATGCAGGTGACATATAAAATAGGGGGAAAGCAAAATAATAAAATATGAGTAGGCCTACTGTATTTGAGCATTTTTTGTCATGTAAATATAATAATAATAATAATAATAATAATAATAATAATAATAATAATAATAATAATAATGACGTGTGGCCTCCGAAGCCAGGTGCATATATTTCGAGTTGTTGCGTGATAGGCGATCTACGCGCTAACAAAAATGCGGCTCTACCTAAGATTAATCCTAATGTGTAAGTCGGTGCACACACACAGCCCCCGAACTTTCGGAATTAACCAACGAAAGTTAAAATACCCGACCCAATGGTGACTTCTTGAGCTGAAAGCCAACACATGCCAACCATTTAGCCATGGAGCCGGACATGTTCATACTATACATAATGGTATCAGACCATTGCAATCGTGATATACACAATGAAAATAAAAAGCACAACTTTTACGTCGTTTTGTTTCACTTTTCCTTACATCTCGTAGTAATTGGAAAACCTTCAAGGTCAGCTCTCTTATTGCAAATTTATGATATACATGGATGTTATGGCGATAACCCTTATTTTGGTAAAGATTTGTAGACCCTTCATGAACGATAGGTTACAGATCCCAAATGGCGCGGATCGGCCGATGTCACAGAGGTTAGGAATTCAGCATGGTGCGCCTCGGGCGATGTCACAGCGGGCTAAGCGATGCTGCCAACTTTGGAATTAGTTTCAAGACCAGGTTAGTGAAAAGATTATTGGTGTGGCTTGGTTACGTCCAACTTGTAACAAGACAACTGGGCAGGGAGCAACAAAGTGGTCAACAGGCCTCTAGCAACTGCGCGATTTTCTCATTTTGAGCGAAGTTGGCAGCTCTAGCTGGCCAATAGCAACACAGAAAATGGTGGCAAATTTGAGTTTTACAGTGCCTCAGTTTTAATTCTTGTAAATAAGAATGCTTCTAGGGGCTAGTCAGTGTGTCAAGGAGAAGCATTGGCGCTAGAAGGCTCGTAGTGAGGTTGCATGTTGTCACTGCCAAGTAACACAGCTCGATGAAACTTGAGCCAGACATAGTAAGAACTGCTACAGTATGGTACTGAAAGGAATATGTGATGAGACAAACAGAAATTACACTTTTATACAGAGACAGTAAATTACATGATGGTCCCCTGGACATCGCAAAAGAAGGGACATCGTTCTGAAAAGGATGTTTGGTCACCATGGACAGCGATGCATGCTCTGCAATGTGTTCCCGTGCTGGCCACAAGATTGGTACGGAGATTTTGTGGTAGGGCGTTCCATTCCTCTACCATCGTGGTTGACAACTGCTGGATGGTCATTAGTGCATGTGGACGTGCTGTAATATGTTTGCCCAACATGTCCCACACATGCTTGATGGGATTTAAATCGGGGGAACGGGCAGGATTCGCCGAATATCCTCCCGTTCCAAGAGCTCCTCCACCTATGCTGTTCAATGCGATCGGGCGTTGTCACCCATAAAAATGAAGTTGGGGCCAATTGCACTCCCTGGAAAAATGCACATAACGAAAGAGTACACTGTCACAATAACATTAACTGGTGAGTGTACCCTATTCGAAGATTTGGAGGTCGTTTCGCCCATGCAACATTATGCCTCCCCACACCATAATACTTAGACCACCAAAATGATCATGTTTGACAATGTTCCTGGGTGCATTATGTGTTCCCACCTGACGCCAGATGAGGGTACATTTAGAATCGCTACTCAGACTGAATCTACTCTCATCTTAGAAAAGCACGCTATCCCACTCCTGGTTGGTGTCCAGATCTGATGCTCTTAGCACCATTACAAACGGTGCTGCCAGTGTGCGAGTGTCCACTGAACACAACGTAATGGTCGTCGGGCAAATAGACCACACCCTTGCAGTCACCGTGCCACTGTGGAGCATGAGATTGTGTGCCTTGCAGTCCTGTTAAATGTGGTTGCAATTGCACCCGCTGTTTGACGTGAGTCTCTTCTTGCCTGTTGCACAATATAGTGGTCATCTGCTGCTGTAGTTGACCGTGGTCGACCCCCTCCTCTCCTTCGGGCAGTAGTGCCTGTGGTTTGGAATGCTCTCCAAACACGTGAAACATTGTTCTGAGCAATACCAAACTCCTGTGCTACACTCATCACACTTTGCCCTTCTTCCAGTTTCCCGATGATTCTTCCTCGTGTGAAGTCATCCATATGTTGTGTCTGGGCCATGTTGTAATGAATAACACCACCACGGTGCAACGTAACAGCTCACTCATTGAGTTACACTGTCTTGTCCCATTCCTTCAACTACCTCATTTTGTGGGGCCAGACCCATTTTGCGTTATATTCACGCTGACCTCATGCCAAGTTTCTATGGACATGTGGGAGACCTCTGGCAACATGTTACCGCACTTTCTTTCATTTCCACCAAGTTGTTATGTTGCTTTATCAGTCTCATCTTTTGCACAGCAGTGTAGTTATAATTTCCATGTCCACCTTGTTTTCAGCATTTGTTTCAACATCAACATACTGTATTTACTCGCATAGTGGACCCCATTTTTTTTTTTCTCTCCAAATTTACAGCCAAAAAATGTAAGGTGAAGGGTGGGTCCAATATGCAATAACCTCAAATTTTGTGCAGTGTATACATAGCTTCTAGGTTATAAAGAGCTATAAATTATACATGTAAACATTGTACACTGTTCTTTTTTTAACAAACTTATGAATGTATTTGAGTTATACTGGCTGTTTTTGTTTGAAGGCAACAATTCTAAATGTAAAAAGACGTTAAATGGTGAACACTACTTTTAGGCCTACATTATAGTCAGTTTTAGTTACTCATATCACATCATTCATTTCATCTCATTAATTCCTCTGGTTAGGTTGGTGTCAAGAAGGGTATATGGTCGTTAAAACTCGCTACGAGGGTTCGTCTCACTTCATACTCAACCCCATAAAAAAAGGGCTGAGGGTATTGTATTATCATATTATGCGATATTGGTACAAGAGAACTTAATCCAGTCATTTGTCTCTGTCAGTTGAGCTTTTGATATTTCAAGGTCTCGTCTTTTTTGAAACTTTTAAAGAGTTTTATTCTGGACTACAGAGTCCAAACAGTGAGAATCTGTTTCCAAATGGTTTCTGGAGATGGTCTCTGATATTCCCAATTGGTGTATGTGTAGCACAAGCCACTCCTTCCGAATGAAGCCGTGTTGTAGAAAGCGTGCTAAATAACCAGCTGATAACTAGCGTATGTTATGAGTTGCACTTCCGAATGTAATACATATTTACTGGAAGCGTTCTTTGGATAACTGCTGCTGTTGAAAGCCAAACCCTTATTTTTAAGTATATTTCATGCTTGTTCTCCACATTTATCACATCAGGATTTACCTAAATAGCTGTAAATGAAATAAGGGAGACCACACTGTTTAGGTTAGGTATGCTATTAAGTGCTCGCCTAGTGCCAGAAGTTCCACGACGGGAAGATTAAAAATAAATAACAGGAAAGTTTGCCACATTTTACAGGTGTTGTGGTAATGCTTTTTATCATAATGTTGAATTTTGTACGATCGTTGTCTCCATTTTTTTTGTTAATGCAGTGAATGTTTTGTTGCGCGTCTCCGAAATTTGTTAAACAGGGTCTCTTAAAATTGTTGTTGTTGTTGTTGTTATTATTATTATTATTATTATTATTATTATTATTATTATTATTATTATTATTATTATTATTATTATTATTGTTCGTGAGGTACATTGGCGAGTAAAACAATCATTATGATTGGATTGTTTTTATCATGTTTTAAACTATTTCTTTCCCAAAAAACTAACATTGGCCCAAGTTACGAGATATTAAATGATCACTTTGTTAATGATCTCGCCTGCTATATTAATAACAACCATGAATATTTCTTATCTAAAGTAAACTCGTTTCCTTTCTGAGGTGGTGCCACTCTTTTTAGACAAGTCCCCCATGGAAGGGAGTTGCATGTACCATTTTTAGCAAATGTCAACCTTCCTGTCATTCGTAAATCTCTGGCATTGCGGTACCCGGAATCGAACTCAGACTTCTGAGAACGGTAGCTAATTGTGCTGACCATTACGCTGGCGGACGTTCTTAACTACAAAATGCAGACGTATATACATGACTGATGTGTGTTTGCAATGCACGGGTCAGACACAAAACTATAACTATGCACCTATTTGTGCGACATAATCAGAACTGCAATGGGCCTACGTTACGGAGGCGGACATTTCTTAACTATGAAGCACAGATGTACCACATGATTTCGACGCGTTTTCATTGCGTGGGTCGTACGGACGAAACTATTCACAAATTTATGTGATGTCATCAGAGCTGCAGTAAGGCGTGTACCTGCTTTGAAGCGGAATCATTGTTCTTCTCAGACAAATTACGTTGGGAGGGTGTTTTGTATGTAAGAATTTTTTTTTTCATTTTCTTCGTTTCTAAAAGCTAAGGGGGTCCAATACACGAGTAAATACGGTATTTGTCCTAGTGTACCTGTGGTCCAACGTTCCCTCCTATGCTTTTGATAATCATTCTATTAACCACGAACCTACTACGCTGGCGTAGCAGGGGGAGAGGTGATACTCCCACGTGGCGCATCCCAGGTGGCGGATAGCAGGGTCCTAACCGGTTTGCCAGCGGACGTGAGGGAAATAAAATACCTCTCGCAGACCAAACACACAACCCCTTGTGGGTGGGGGCCACAGATGAATACAGTCACGGTATTCCCTGCGTGTACCTGCTTCAAAGCGGAATCATTGTTCTTCTCAGACTAATTACGTTGGGAGGGGGTCTTGTATGCGAGAATTTTTTTTTTCATTTTCTTTATCTTTAAAAGCCAAGGGGGGTCTAATACACGAGTAAATACGGTATTTGTCCTAGTGTACCTGTGGTCCAACTCCAAGGGAGTCTAAACCGGTCTTCTTATAATTGAATATATTTTACAATGTGTTGAATGGTGGAACATCCCTCAAACTCTGTCTTATTCCCTGCACTGTCATAAGAGGCGACTAAAAAGGGCGACCAAGGGATGATCAAATTAGAACCGTGAGACTACTTGTAATTATTACCACCACGCGGGGAACACCATGGGTAGCTTTTACTTGCCCGTAGTAACACTATGTTAGGTACAAAATAGGTTTGTGATTAGTAGCAACAGAGTGCGTTGCCAGCTTTTACAGTACCTGTGGTTAGTAGCACAATATGAGTGACACCATGGTTCTGGCTTGCCTATGATTAGTACCCACTGTAGGAGGAACACAATGGCATATTGCGAGTCCCTGTGGTTAGTACACTTATGTGATGAACACCATAGGTTTGCATTGCTTGTAAATGGTGCCGCAATGTGCGAAACACCATAGGTCTGTGCGTATTTCATTACCTGTGAGTAGTACCATAATGTGTGAAATACCGCGAGTCTACGCTACTTTTGATTAGTACCGCAACATGATAAATACCATGGTTCTACTTTCCTAGCGATAAGTACCATTATGAGGGCAGATGACTTTGATTTTGGACCTCTTTTTATTACAAGAATCATTGATTCAGTATTGTGCTATAGAAGAAGTCCCTTGGTCAGTAATACTATTGTTTTATGTCAGTTTCTATGAATGTGAGGCATTGCGGGTTGGATCCACTGATGGTTTTAAATTCATATCCATTCATTCTTCTTCCTCACGGTTTGAATTCTGGTCAGTGGAGGATTTTGGACTTTTAATTTGTCATCATATTTCGTCTCATTTCGTTCCATTAGGGTCTGATGACGTAGATGTTAGGCCCCTTTAAGCAACAAGCATCATCATCATCATCATCATCATTCTATCAAAGGTTATGTTATTTTCAGATCCAAGTGTCTTATTAGTCTACATTAGTTCTGTTGTAAATGACATTTTTTATTAGCATTATCCTAATTTTTCATTTGGTCTACACCTACTTGCTCTATATGGAAGGATGTATTCACTGTTGCATATTTTTGCGGTGGTTGGTAGTGTACTGTGTGTGAGCGAGAAGAGGAATGTGTTGGAACAAACATCCAAGCCAGAAGAATTAACCAGATGTGATTAAAATTCCTGAACCGGCTGGAAATAAAACGCTGGTTCTTCTGAACTGAAAATTTTGATGATGACTATTTGGTCAAGATGCAGGTTTTATAAATTACTCATGCTTATCCCAGGTATTTCTGGGGTTGCTGGTGCTACCTGGCTTATTTTGGGGTTTGGCTGGATGCCCTTCCTGATACCATGCAATTTTTCAGATGAAAATTCCAACTCAGGATTGACCAGTAATCAAATTTCAACCCTCCTGGTGGGAATCCAGCAGCTAAGCCGCTATGCTAGTAACACCCCTCAGTTTATAAACTTAACACTGAGAAACATTGTTTATTCTCTAAAAGAAGCCAGTTAGAAACGTTTAATATTTACACCTGAGTCTACCTCTCTCTCTCTCTTACAAACAAGATATGTTTATTCTTTATCCTGTCAATTAATATCCATGTCATAATGACTTGCAGAACAGAATGAAGTGGGAATTTAAGAACCAAGTAGCAGATCTTGCTTTTGTTGACAATACTAGGAAAATACATGCATAAGATTTTCTTTCTGAGGAGGCAAAATATTCTGCTGTCTATTGGTTTATCTGGTCTCTGCTTGTCCTGAAGTGTTCGAATTAAGTGGTATTAGTAGGTAAGGGGAGTAATGAGGATCAACATGTAACAGTATGCCAAACTTGCATATACATTCAGTTTTTTGGGGAGGTTAATATATCAATTATAAATCCTACAAAAATATTGACAACCTCTAACATTACAAGGATTTGTGTGTGCTGTGCCATGTTTATAAAACATCGATGAGCCGTTGCATTATGATCACCCCAACCCGGGAACATATAGTACACCTGGAGCGGGAAGTATAACACGTGACATGGTAGCATGGTATATATAGGCCAGTCTAGTGGCTCACCATGAGTAGCGTGTCCAGTGTTAGAATGGAAAAAATGGCCAGGTTTGATAGAGAGCAAATGGTCTGCTCTCTACTGCTGTTGTGAAAATGTGTTGCAAGTGGTGCAATGATGGATAAATAGTGTGTCATCCAGTAGTGTGTCAATAGCAGCTCATTGATGCCAGAGATCACGGTGCCACAGTGCAATAAATTGTCAACAGGTCCATTAACGATGACCACACAGATGTTTCCCAGCACATAGTTTATCAAACACTGTTATGCATAGAACTGCAGACCTGAATGTGCTCAGATATGTCAGCCTCGTGTCGGTAGATTTACTGGGCATGTGAAAGAACTCCTGTGTGGGACAAAATTCCGGCACCTCATTGTCTCTGAAAACCATATAAGTAGTTAATGCGATGTAGAGCAAATAACATTATGAACTGCACACCCAGTCATACTCCAGTGCTGACTGTACTCCATTGAAAGCAGCACATGTGTTGGCACAAAAACATCGCTGCTGGGCTGGAGATGATTGGAAAAAGGTTATATGGTCTTATCCCGATTTCTGGTTCATCACTTCGACGGTCGAGGTGTGATTATCAGGGCGATGTTTTCATGGTTGTACTGGTGCCAGTTATTACCTTACACCAATCCCTAATCTGAATATCATTGAGAACCAAGTCCATTCATTCATGTCAACTGTATTCCCTCTATTCCAGTAGGAAACTGCAGAAGCGGGTCCATGCTACACCATACACACACCTCCACCATCTCATTGAATTGATGCCTACAATTAATTATAAAATCTTACAGGTTCCACCTTTTTCAATGCAAAAACAATGTTGTCAGATGTTTTACAACGTATCTTTGATTGCAGTACTAGTTTCGGCACTAATTCCACGAACCTACTACGCTGGCATAGCAGGGGGAGAGGTGTTACTCCCACGTGGCGCATCCCAGGTGGCGGATAGGGGGGTTCTAACCGGCTTGTCGGCGGACTTCAGGGAAATAAAATACCTCTCGCGGACCAAACACACAACCCCCAGCAGGTGGGGGACGCACATGTAGAATGCACCCGCGGTATCCCCTGCCTGTCGTGAGAGGCGACTAACAGGGGCGACCAAGGGATGATTGAATTAGAACCATGAAACTACTTTTGATTCGTACCATCACGTGGGGAACACCATGGGTTGCCTGTACTTGCGAGTAGTACCACTATATTAGGTACGAAATAGGTTTGTGATTAGTAGCAGCAAAGAGACTGGTCTGTGGGTTTCCAGTACCCGTGCGTCGTACCCATGTGAGCAACACCGCAGGTCTGGGCGTTGCCTGTGAGTTGTGCCACTATATGAGCGACACTGTGGGTCTGCGTTGCCTGTGATTAATACCCACTATGTGAGGAACACAACGGGAATACCGGCACCCGTGACTAGTACACCTAGGTGAGGAACCTCATCGGTTTGCGTTGGCTATGAGTGGCGCCATTGTGTGAGAAACGCCATAGGTCTGCATTACCTGTACGAAGTACAATACTTGTGAGTAGTACCGTCTTGTGTGGAACACCGTGAGTCTTTGCTACTTTTGATTAGTACCCCAACATGACAAATACCATGGTTCTACTTTACTTTCGACCTGTACCATTCTGTGGGGCCTTAGACATGGATTTTGGAACACTTTAGACATCAAGCATCCTCGATTCAGGATTATGCTTTATAAGTGGTCCTTTGGTCAGTAATACTATTATTTATGATATTTTTTTGCATCGGATCCACTGTTTTGTTTGTTTGTTTGGTTTTTTTGGGGGGGGGAGTTCATGTCCATCCATTCATTCTTCATCACATTTTCTTATTTTGGTCAGTGGATGATTTTGAATTCTTTGCTGCCATTTCATTTTGTACCATTAGGGGCCGATGACCTCGATGTTAGGCCCCTTTAAACTACAAGCATCATCATCATCGGCACTAATTACGCCACCATCATCAGCTGCGTGACAGTAAAGAGAAACTTGGCAATACACATAAAATATTCAACATTTTCGTACAAATAACTCCTTAATATCTTCTGTTAAATTGTGTTAAGTTAAAAAATATCCCAGGTTACAACTTGTGTTTCAAAGCATTAAAAAACATAGGTTAAAAATCTCATCTCAGGATGGTGAGTTGGACTCCATTATTTAGTAATACTTAATACTTTTTACGCTCTGTATAACAGTTCGTTGGGTTGAAGTCCAAGGTCAAATACAATACAGTATTAGAGTTAAACAATATAGATGGAAATTTAAATTTATGGTATTAAATTGTTCATTCCACAGGTAAAATCTTATGCCTATAAAACTCGTTGTTTCGTTGTTTATGTTATAAATAATAAAATACGCCGCCTTCTGATGCTTGGTGGTTGTAGCAAAATGTAAAACTTGTGTTGTTGTGTGGAATTTCTCAATAATATAAAACAGGTCCCGTGATAATACGTGCAGTCGATCACCCACTATACTGTTTTAACCGAAAGCTTGCAACACCCAGGTTGCATACTAAAAAGTTGGCGGATTCCTAGCAATGTCAGAGCAAAGGGCGGGTGGGTGCATATGGGTTAAGCACCTTCTTGCTTCCTGCTGTTGAAGAGCACTTCGGGGATGGTGATTGCATCTTTCAACACGATCGAGCACCTGTTCATAATGCACGGCCTGTGGCGGAGTGGTTACACGACAATAACATCCCTGTAATGGACTGGCCTGTACAGAGTCCCAACCTGAATTCTATAGAACACCTTTGTGATGTTTTGGAACGCCGACTTCGTGCCAGGCCTCACCGACCGACATCGCTACCTCTCCTCAGTGCAGCACTCCATGAAGAATAGGCTGACATTCCCCAAGCAAACTTCCAGCACCTGATTGAATGTATGCCTGTGAGAGTGGAAGCTGTCATCAAAGCTAAGGGTGGGCCAACAGCATATTGAATTCCACCATTACCGCTGGAGGACGCCACGAACTTGTACGTCATGTTCAGCCAGGTGTCCGGATACTTTTGATCAGATAGTGTATCATCATCATTTACCCATCTCAAATAGGCTTTTTAAAATATTTATGTTATCTATAAGTCCTATTTTTTCATATGATTATTACTATAAAATGCTATTTTGAATATCATTTATGCTGTAAATAGAAAAAATGATTGTTATAATTTCACACCTATGTGTGTGTCTGACTCGACCCCTAAATCTGAGCTTGAGTCGGACACTAGTTCAGGAATAAAAGCTTGTTGTTGCTGTTCTATGATGTTCTATGATGTGTACCTTTTATCTGACAAGGTCTAAATATTAAAGAAATGCATACTACCTGATGGTGATTGCTAATACTTTTATGGTGTGTGAGGTCTAATTAATTATTTTGCCATTCTTGACTCAGTTCTATTATTATTGTTCTTTTATTTTATATCTTTTCCTTCAAATGTCTTGATTAGTATATTATAGGTATAACTTCTGTAATGTTTTCAGTATTGGTACTCAGCTTGTGCGGTTAGTGGGCTGTGTTGGTTCTCTGAGGCCTGTGCTGGAGTCTGTTTTTCACAGAATGTTGCTGTACCCTCCACCACAACATAGACTGGAAGCCTTGAAGGCTCTAAGAGAGGTAAGTTTTTAACACAGAAGTGGTGCTGAGTTGTATGTTAGGATGGATATCGATCTTCTCAAGGAATTTTAACAGGACTTCTCTCTTTTGTGTACAGAGCTGTCAAGAGATTTTCTAAATTTATTTGCTGTGGTACAATTTTTATTTTTTTATTTTATCAGAAGCTGAATTCATAACTCTGTCTGAAATTAACTGGTCTCTCTCTTTTTTTTTTTTCCTCCTATTCTCTTGTCCAAAAACTTGACACTTAGTTTGCCAATGCATACCCAGCACTTGGTTAATAGGCTTTGGTTCATAAAAGGCTGTTGTCCTAAAATTCCCTCCCCTTGAATACCATAAAATTTTAGTTTAAGTATTGAATCAGTGAACAGAGAACAAATAAATACGAGGGATGATTACTTAATATTCAGATTCAAGGAAACTGCGAGACTTGATTCAGAAGTCATGGCAACAATTTTTTATTTCATGAAATTCTGCCAATGGCAAACATGTATTATATACATTTCGAAGTACAGTAGAAGTCTGCTATAGCGAGAATTCATAACAGCAAAAATTTTACTCGCTATAGTGGACTGTTGTTATATCCTATTTTTTGTAAAAGTCGAGAAAACCCCTATTCACATTAAAATTGGTATGAAACGGCAATCAGTTTGTTCCAAACTTGCGTTTCCATGGATGATACCCACACTATGTCTTACTTGTTTGTTACTTTTCAAAATCCGATACTATATGAAAGTGTATGTTTAATTTCATCCAAGACGACCCTGAATGCAATACGACACCCCACTTTATCCTTCAAAAAATTTAAATCGAGCTTAAAAAGTACTTTATAAAATCATATGAATGCCTTTCTTGTACAGTATGCATTTTTAGACTATCTTTGTCTTCACGCCAACGCCGAGCACTGGCTTTAGTTATGCCGTGTTTATTTACGGCTGCATAATTATTCTTTATTTCCGTGGGTGTAATAACCATTAACTTAAAACTGGCATTGTATTATCGATGAGAACCCATTGAAAATTTGCCGGCAATATCTATTCCCCGCGTCTCTACAATACGATGATCCACCAGGAAAATAATCTTGCTGTCTATAAAACTGTTACTTTTACTCAGCGTCAGCTACAACCAGCCGCTACATGCACGTCTCACTTGCCGGGTTTGGCCAAGTTTGCCGGCTAGCGATGTATAGGCCTAATCGCAGGCATTGAAGGTCAACAAACGAGTTTACTGCGCTGTGGTATGGTCATTCTGCCCTTGCATTTTTCGAGCATACACCTCACAATTTCATCTTCTACTTCTTTAAAGCGTCCTTGTTGCAGGCCACTGAATGCATTTTTTGTTTAATACGCATTTTTTAGCTATCTTTGTTTTCACGCTAACGCTGAATATTGGCTTTAGTTAGGCCTATGCCGTATTTTCTTGCGGCTGCACAATTATTCTACATTTCCGAGTATTTAATAAACATTAACTGAAAATTGGCATCATAATATTGACGAGAACCCGTTGAAAATTTGCCGGCAATATTCGTTAACATCATTCTCTTTTCACTATTTCCCGAGATCCAGTGACGTTACAGAGGCACGGTTGCCGCGGGTAGCGATGTACCCTATGATAAAGAGGTGATCGTTTATTGTCAGCGAGTCTTGTGTGTGCGCGTGGGGGGGGGATGAAAGGAAGCAGCGTGTTTACCGCAGTAGTTGCCAGTGGTGTTCGTTACTGTTAGGCCGCGAATGTAAGACGACTCTTAATTTTTCACATGAGATTCTGAGAAATAAACGTCATCTTGGATTCGGAGAAATACGCTGTCACTCCAGAGGCTTCTGTGGCAAACATTTCAGTTTTCTTCTTCAAACGGCGCCAGCTAACCTAACAGTATATGTATCATGAAAACATTTCAAACGCATATAGGGAAATGACAACCTCCTCGCTATAAATTTAAATGATAGTAGCCTTTCAGTAATTTAACCAGATGTGAGAAAACATAAACTAACCTCTGAAATCAATTATGCACTCTGCCATATCTTGAGGTATATCCCATTCTTACCTAATTACAGTATTTAGCATTAAAAATAGGTCGTTTATTCAGCCTTTATTTTTAATGAGTGAAAAACTGTTATTGGACACGTTATATACGCACTTATTACGTAAACATGTTCTCTTTCATTGCAAACTTTCTTTACGGAACAGCAGTTGACGGGTTTTACTAATAGACTCCAACGCCGCCTTCGAATGTCAACGAGAGAGCTCTCTAGTGGACATAGCGAGGAAATGATACCAAAAGTGATCGATCGTACGCAACATAATTGCAGGGGTGAATAAATATCGGTAACGAAAAAACTTGTGCTTAATCGCTCATAATAACAGATGCGTCAATGATAGGGCTCTCGCTGTAATCGAAGGAAAATACTCAGTTTAACATAGGACTTTTGAAGGGACAGACAAAACTTGTCGTTGCAACAGGGTTCTCGTTATATGCTGTACTCGCTATAGCGGACTTCCACTGCACGTTGCATGAACTTCGTAATGTTGCCGGCAGATGGGGTATGGACGAAAAATTCTTTCAGAGATAACACTCCTATATCAGTTGTCTGATAACAGCTTTGCGTAATGGAAGTAACCAAATTCAAGTAGCATTCGTACATCTTAGTCCGTATAAGTTGAAAACTAGTATATGGGTTCCACCTAGTCATTACTAAGTTTATTTACAATTCAAAGTTGTAAAATCATCATACTAAATGACAGGACATGTTATTGTTGGGAGATCAGAAGAATGCACATGCCCGGTGAGGTACGGGGCGAAGGGGTTTTCACCAGCAGGGCCAGTGACGCAATGGTTGTCATAGCAACTCTGCTACTACCCAGGCTGCTTTATATTATCTTCTACTGACAGCTCTTCGTTCTTGTCGGTTGTAATCCAGCTAACTGCAAAGTGTGAGTCAATGTTTTCGTGTAGCAGATAGAGCAGATAAGAGCCGATCTGTCTGGGCAGAACAGGAAGTTCGTGCTTGCAGGCCACTTTCCTCATTCTTGCATTCTTCTCATCTCTACACAGTACAGCCATCTTCAGCTGTCTAGAATTTACTAAAAATTGATATACTGAAAGTTACAAAACATTAATAAACTTCACACTCATATGATATACAGTACTTATAAATTAAAATCATCATCAGATGAAGAAGTTGCTAGATGTAATGTGAAATGAAGTCTGAACAGTTCTAAGTAATAAATGACAATGATGTAATTAAATTTCTTCTGCCCTTAAAATTTGTTTCATGAAAAAATAAAGGAGTTGATTCAGTAAAAATTGTTGTGCCACTTCTAAAAAGTTATGAATTCACAAATGTAGATCAGATTGAATTAATGCTAGCCAGACCATTGAGTGGAAATCAACTGACTGGACGTATTTCCCACTTGTACCCTTCTGCTGATCTCCTTATCCAACCTTGCATCTTGCATTATTTCACTTCCCAAATATTTGAAGTATTCAACAACTTCAAGGTATTGTACCCTGATATTAACGATTCCTTTTCCTTTTCTTTCTCCTCTTGTCATAACACTGTTTTGCTCTTTTCCACACTGATTTTCATACCATATTTCTCAATATTGTCCTTTAATGCCCCTAATTGCATTTGCACTTCTGTATTCCTGACTTCCCAGATCACTATATCATCTGAAAACAACAGTACAGTGGAACCTCGATTATCCTTTCCCGTAAACTACGTTTTCCAAGATTATTAGTCCAAGTTACATGGTCCTGCGAGGAGCATAATTAAATCGTTGTAAAAATCCTGCATTATCCGTTCCTCGAAAAAACAATTTCCCGCATCAACCGTCTAGAAATTTCAGTCCCATCAATACAGTCCTCCATCAAGCATTTTTCAAGAAACTGTTACTCACGAAAGGACTTCTATGGCATACTTGTAGATCTTGGCATTAACGCCATTGCGATAATTAGAGCAAGTACTATAATGGAAAAATGATCGGCAGTGAACTTGCATAAGGGACCATCTTAGCGTCGCATTCGGGTGGTATTATGTCGGGAATCCACGGAAATCATAAAGCAGCCAACTGGAAGGAGAGAGTGCATTTCGACAGCTCTACTTGAAGATGGAACAAGTTTCGTCCACAATATGTCCAGGGTTAGATGTTTATATTTTTACCTTTCTCGATTGTATCACCAAACAGGTTTTTGGCACTTCCCTCAGGACACTGTATAGTCAGTGAACTTTCAGGCAGGAATCGATACTGCTCCTTTGTAACACAAATCTAGTATTTTAATATTATCGTGTACGATTATGTCATCGAGACCAGAACAGATGTTGCACGTTACGTATGGAATGCCATGCAAGGTTTTGGGATTGCCTATTACTGTTTTGGTCCTAATATAAGACTGAGAATTCCCTTTAGTGTTAAAATATCATGAAAACTGCAGTTGTTTTATTTGCACACGTTTCATTTAAAAATTTTGTATCATTTCCCACTTGTACTGACTTGTGCAGCGAATGCCATTTCCTGCTGAGCTCAAGGTCACGAATAACCTTAATTTCTGAAGTTGTGGGGATATTTTTTTCTCTTTCCAATTTGATTGGATTAGTGATGGGTAGAATTGAATGTAATGCATTCGCGAACTTTTGAGAATCGATACTTACATTTGAAACCATATTCTCGAGTTCAACGTATCCTGTAAAAGTCATTGTAGGCCTAATTTATGCAGTACAAGATTTCCAGAAACTGACTACGAACAGTACACTGGTGACCAAATTACAATGGAAGATTAAGAAAAGAAGGGTTTTCGCCATCATGTTGGGCGCTTTTGTATCTAATGTGCTTTATTTTATTAGATTAGAGAATTAAAAACTACTTGTGGTCAATTGTTGTTTGGCTTGGCGTTACAGTGGAACCTCGATTCTCCGTTTTTGGGGAACCACGAAAATAAAACGTACAACACGGGAAAGCTGAAAATCCGGGAATGAATGAAAATCGTCAACAATTTGGTTAAACATCACAAAAATGAAATATGTATAATTCTAATCCTACAAACACTCCCAAACCAAACTACAGCCCCAATGGGCCTTTCCCTGCCAAGCGACCGCTGCTCAGCCCAAAGGCCTGCAGATTACGAGATGACGCATGGTCAGTGTAACAAATCCTCTTGGCTGTTATTCTTGGCTCTCTAGACTGGGGTTGCCATCTCACCATTATATAGCTCCTCAGTTAAAGGTAATCACGTAGGCTGAGAGGACCTGAAACAAGCCCTTATATCCAGGTAAAATTGCCTGACCTGGCCAGGTATTGAACCGGGCTCTCTGGATGAGAGGCAGGCTAGTTAGACTGCGAAAGCGGCATCAAACATTAATTACCGGTACGCGAGTTCAAAATCTCGATACTTTATTTTATGTTCAATTTTACAGGGGAAACTTCGTCATCTTCCCATGAAAACGTCTTTCAGTTCAGCAACTTTGATTAGCCAAACTCTTCGAAAAATATAGTAACGCCAAGCCAAACAACATTCGACCACAAGTAGTTTTTAATTCTCTCATCTAATAAAATAAAGCACTTTAGATACAAAACTGCTCAACATGATGGCAAAATCCCTTCTTTTCTTAATCTTCCATTGTAATATAATTTACGGTATACTGTTTGTAGTCATTTTCTGGAAATCTTGCCCTTACCGCGTAAATTAGGCCTACATCTACTTTAAAAGTTTAAGTTGAACTCGCGAACATGGTTTCAAATATTAGTATCGGTTTTCGAAAGTTCTCGAATGAATTATATTCAATTCTGTCTGTCACTAATCCAATCAAATTGGAAAGAGAAAAAAAAATGTACCAAATCTTCAGTAATTATGGTTATTCGTGACCTTGAGCTCAGCTGGAAAGCGCGCTCGTTGCTCATGTCACTACGAGTTGTAAACGATACAAACCATTTAAATGTAACGTGCGCATATATAACGACTATTTTTTTTTACATTTTTGCACGAAAACTTAAAATTCCCAGTCTTATATTAGGACCGAAACAGTAATAGGCAATCCCAAGACCTCCCATGGCTTTTTGTTTGTAGGGTTCAACATCTATTCTGGTTTCAATAACATAATCGTATCGGTTTACGATAATATTAAAATACTAGATTTGTGTTAAGAAGGAACAGTTTTAATTCATGCCTGAAAGCAGTGCCCTGAGGAAAGTGCTAAAACCTGTTCGGCTATACAATCGAAAAAGTAAAATATAAACATCTCAGCCTGGACATAATGTGGACGCTTTATAAGTGTGAACATTTGACGAAACTCGTTCCGTCTTCGAGTAGAGCTGTCGAAATGCGCTGTGTTACCTTACAGTTGTTGTAGCTACTCTTTGCTTTATGATTTCACCTATGCAAGTTCACCGTGATCGCTTTTCCGATACAGTACCTACTTACTCTAATTATTGCAATGACGGGGTGTTAATGCCAAGATCCATAAGTATGCCTTAGCCATTCTTTCGTGAGATAGCGTTTATTGAAAAACACTTGATCGAGGATTTAGCGTTGTTGGGACTGAAAAATCTAGACGGTTGATCCGGGAAATCGTTTCTTCGAGGAACGGATGATGCAGGATTTTTACAACGTAATTTAATTGCGATGCTCGCGGGACCGCATAATTTGAATGCATAATCCGGGAAAACGTAGTTTCCGGGAACGGATAATCGAGGTTCCTCTGTATTAGATTTTTCAAAGGGTTTTGGATGATCAAAGATGCTGAACTGAAAGAAGTTTTTGTGGTTATCTGATGAAGTTTCACCCATAAAACTGAATATAAAGTATAGAGATTTTTAACTCGCCTACCGGTAATTAGTGTTTGAAGCCTGTCCTGTAGTCTAATTTGCCTGCCTCTCACCCAGAGGGCCCGGGCACGATTCCGAGCCAGGTCAGGCATTTTTACCTGGATATTAGGGCTGGTTCCAATTCCACTCAGCCTATGTGATTATTTTTAATTGTGCAGGTATTTAGTGGTGAGATGGCAACCCCGGTCTAGAGAGCCAGGAATAATGGCCGAGAAGATTCATCACGCTAACCATGAGTCATCTGGTTATCTGCAGGCCTTCGGGCTGAGCAGCGGTCGTTTGGCAGGCAAAGGCCGATTGTAGCTGTAGTTTGGTTTGGTTTAGTTTGGTTTGGGAATGTTTGTGAGATTGTATTTATACATATTTCATTTTTGTAATGTTTAGCCAGATTGTTGATGGTTTTCGTTCATTCCCGGAATTTCCGTTTTCCCCTGTTGTACATTTTCTTCATGGTTCTTCCAAAAACTGAGAATCGATGTTCCACTGTATTGTCATATCCCCTCCATATCTTTGTTTCTTCAAAGTTTCATCCATGACCATTATAAACATAAGTGGAGACAATACATTTCCCTTTTTTTTTTTTTTGCTAGGGGCTTGACGTCGCACCGACACAGACAGGTCTTATGGCGACGATGGGATAGGAAAGGCCTAGGAGTTGGAAGGAAGCGGCCGTGGCCTTAATTAAGGTACAGCCCCAGCATTTGCCTGGTGTGAAAATGGGAAACCACGGAAAACCATTTTCAGGGCTGCCGATAGTGGGGCTCGAACCTACTATCTCCCGGATGCAAGCACACTTCCCTTTCTTAGTCCAGTTTGGTTTCTAAACCAATCTGTTCTTCCCACAAGAGTCTGGGCACAACTGAAACAATTCTTATACATTTCTTTCACTAGTTCCCCTGATTGCCTTCCACATCCTATTCTTTCAGGGTTTCCCACACCTTTTCTCTATTAACACTATTGTATGCCCTCTCTAGATCAAGGAATGGCATCACCAGATCTTTTCTATGTTCTCACTGTTTTTCCATCAGAAATCTCATGGTAAATATAGGGTCTACCATTGACTTGTCCTGTCAAAATCCATACTGCTCTTCTTCTGAATTTCTTTTACACTTCCTCTCATCCTCCTTTCTATTATTCTCTCCAATATTTTGGCTACTTGTGACAACAGTGTAATTCCTCGATATGTACTGTATAAATATCAAATGTGATCTATATCGCTGCACTCAAAAAGCTCCACTATCTGCGCAGTTATTCTCAAGCGTTCGGCTACCCAGCCCTCACTCAGTAATATTCAGTCAACATCGCATGTGAAGCTAGCAACATTGAAACATGAAGTGCGCTTTGATCACCCCTACATCTCGTAGTTTTATTGCAAAGCTTTCAGTCTTTTCATGCTTTCCATGTTATTGTGTGGTGTTAATATAGCTTTTCGATAATTCATTTGAAGTGATTAACTGGATAATCATTATGGCTGCTACAGCACTAACCGCATCACAAATTCCTCCTTGGAAAGTTACTTGGACAACTGTGCACTGCGAAGGTAGAAAAATAAGAGCCAAGGTGCAGAATACTGTGACTTTGAAAAGGAGAACTACCATTTTATGCTTCGATTCAGCAGGTCTATAGAAAAAGCTGCTGCTTATGTGGGAAAATATATTAGCACCCTCAGGAGAATCAGATCATTTTCTGCATCTCATACCAAAGAATCTCCAAATCACAGAAAGTATTATGATGATGACTGAGCAAAGCTTTTGTGTGTTAATAAACTTATTTTTCCTAATTAATGACAGTTTTTTCAACATGTTGGACATTCAGTGAGAGATTCAAGCAGCATATTTGTTGAATTCAGATAGGTTTATAGTAGAGTGAATTATAAGATTGTCAGTTTGGAACAAACTTTTCATATTTGTAAACATTGGAACAAGATTTGGCATCATGTAGCAGAAATTTCCTTGTAATTAATTCACCTTCTATGTGTCTGTCGGTATTTTATGAGTTCATATTTAACATGAGAAGTAAAATATCTTGTGTACATTTTTGTGATATTACTGCAAATGAATTTCAGGACCACAAAGCGCAGGCAAGACAAGCTACAAATGTCTACAGGACCACATTCTTTGAATTTGCCTCTATTTCTCTTCCTCTACATTATATGTACTGTATGAAGTAAATATGTATGTACTAGCAGTTACCCGTGGCTTTTCTCGTGTGGATTTCGTAATTTGATAAAAGATATCGTTCCTCAGTACTATACTAAGACATTATCTGCAAATCCCTCAAGTATAAAAACCTACCAGAAAATTGAGTTTCATTTACCCCAGAAACTCTTTGTAAATCATGTTTATGCTATTGCCTTTTGGGGCTAAGATGATCATGCGACGTAGAACTGTACAGTACATGAGAGAAACAGTCTTCGCTCAAGTTGAAAAAAAAAAAAATCTTTATTTTTAAAGGAGATTCCAAATACCTGTTTCCACATCTGTAACATCTTCAGTTTTTGAGATATAAGTATCCCCATAAAAAGAATTCAACCCTTTTCAGTCCTTTCCCACCCCCACCCCCACCTAAGTGGATTTTCTGAAAACAAGAAATACATGTTTCTTTATTTTTAAAGGAGATTTGAGGTATAGTATCCTCTTACAGTAAACAGAATTCAACTCCTTTACTTGTTTTCACCCTCCCCCATGTCGATTTTCTGAAAACAAAATAATACGTGTTTATTTTTAAAGGGTTTTTTTATAGATATAAATATCCTCATACAAATAATTCAACTAATTTTTCAATTCTTTCATCCCCTTAGTGGAATTTTCGAAAACAAAAGATGATGTATTTCGTTATCTTTAAAGGAGATTCCAAATACCAATTTTCATGTCTGTAACTTCTTCAGTTTTTGAGGTATAAGTATCCTCATTCAACTAATTCAACTCATTTTTCAATTCATTCAGCCCTGTCCCCCCTCAAGTGAATTTTCCGAAAACAAAAAAGTACGCGTTTATTTATTTATAAAGGTTCGATGATGGTGGACCAAAGTAACCCCCCTAATCCTGACTCTAAACCCCATCTATAAGCGAGATCCAGGCAATACTAACTCATATGGAAAATTTCAAGGCATCTGGAGAAAATCAGATAACAGCTGAGTTATGGAAGTATGCATGGAAAAATGCAATTGTCTCACTCCAAAAGCTTTTTGAAGAGAGATGGAAGAATGAGGTTATTCCAGATGAATGGAAAATGGTCCTGATACACCCTGTTCACAAAAAAGGTTTGAAAACGGATCCCAACAACTACAGAGGGATTTCACTGGTGGATGTGACATAAAAGATATTGTCCAGAGCATTACTGCAAAGAGCTGAACCTCAGTTGGATCGCCAACTTGGAGAGTATCAAGCAGGGTTTAGGAAAGGAAAATCTTGCCCTGAACAGATCTTAAATGTCAGAAACATCTTAGTGTAGCCTACCAGAAGCAGAGGGTGAAACCGTATATAGTGACTTTTCTAGACTTCCAAAATGCTTATGATTCCATAGACAGAGAGTCGTCGTTCAATATTTTGGAGGAGTTTGGCTTGGACGGGAAAACTTTAAACATCATCAAGGAGACGCTCATGAATACGTCGTCTAAAGTCAGATTCATGGGCAAACTATCAGAATCTTTTGAGGTCAAAACAGGGGTCCGGCAATGGGATAGTCTCCCCCTCCCCTGTTGTTCAACTGTGCACTTGAAAAAGTTGTGAGGGAATGGGATGCAAGAACGAGAGGGGGAATAAGACTTGGAACAAAAAACAAAGGAACCACAATTGTTTGGCATTTGCTGACGACTTGGCGCTGCTTGCAGAAATGTAGGAGGAAGCAAAAGAACAAATCGCCGAATTACAAGAGCAGGCGGGTAAGATAGGACTTAAGTTTTCTTTCGAAAAATGAAGATCATGATGAATATACCGTATTTACGCAAATATTCCCTGCCGCCGAATAATCCCCGCACCCTAATTTTAGGAAGGGTCATTATGAAAAAAAAAAGGAAATGAACTAAAATTCCTCCCATTGAAGGAGTAATGTAGGCATAAACAAACGTTTCATATCACTCCGTGAGGTCCACGTGGTCTTTACGCAAATATGAACATGTAAATTTACGGATATAGCAGCTTTGCCTGGACATATTTGAGATAATAAAAATACATTATCACTGCTATAAAATATATTTGCCATGTAAATTAGCAAGTAGGCCTAGGTATTTAATTAATCTGAACTTTCAATAGGATTGATTCCCTGTAGATCGGAAGATCCGTTGTCTCTTGCATCACTAGAATCCTCTCCTAAATTACTTACAAATTCGTCACACTCCATGTCTAAAACACTTCTCACACGCGGTCTCTTGTTACTCGGATATTAACACGACCGGTGGTGGATAATCCTTTTCGTGAAATGTAAACACTTGAAACAGACACAGTGGCAAACACTGGTGTTTGTTTTGCGATACAGTCAAACCTTGTTAATTTGAACCGTTCGGGACTGAAATATCTGACTTCAAATTACGTGATTTCGAAGTAACTGCCAACTCTTGCTTCAGAAATGCCAACCCTTGCCGCGTCACAAAATATTCAAGACCTGTTACTGCATGGAACTCACATTTATTCAGAGTTTAAACCTTTCAAATTCCATCGAAAAATAATTCCAAAATATATCCAACAAGGTGCATTTACAGTATTCAAATAATGCACTTGGATAACTCCGTGGCAAACAAAAACTCACGCAATGAAAGAAAAAAAGAAACACGATTCAATGACGAGGACAAATTATGCTGGCTCAAGTGTGCAAGTGCTTTGTGTTTTGGATTGCTGCACTGTTGGCTTTTTTAGATGCCTTGTACTTGCACGGAAAGTACCCGACGTCCTTAAAACATCGTGGCTTATCAAACTTTCCTATGACGAGGGGAGTCCTTAAAAACGTCCGTTTTGGCTAGACATAAAGAATGCGTTTCCTTGGCAATGACAGTATTGTTCGGTGTGTACGAATTGATAATAATTATGAGCCACGCTTTTTCGCCAGCTGTCGGCATTGCCAGTGTTCGTGGATTCTGCTTCTCCGCACACTGCTTGTTACGTGATATTGTAGCGCTCCTTAAAACGCCGAATACAAAAGAATTATGATTTCACTCGAACTTAGCAACTATGAAACACACCGTTGACACACCGAAGTGATAGAAAGTGTGGAAAGCCACCCCTGCACTTTCCGGAAGACTCATTTTATCGTGGCACGGAGAAGTTTTGAATTTAAATTACTCTATAAAATACTATTTAAAAAATGTAAATGCAGTTTCAAATTAAAAGTCTGAATTGTTTTCCATTTAAATATGACATATGGGGGCAGTTTTCTTCCATCTGCGACTACACAAAGCGTAACTGTACATCCAACATCGAAAACTTGCCAACCTTGACGCAAATAAAACCCGCACTCCAATTTCATGCCTCATTTTTTTAAAACAATATGCGGGGATTATTCGTGTAAATACGCTACTTCACACTCCTAAGAGAATTAAATTAGGAGCTAAAAAAGTAGATGTAGTGAAGAGTTTCAAATACCTAAGGGAATGGATTGAATGGAACAACCTTGAAGGGAAAGCAATGGAATTGAGGAGGACCAAAATGGAACTAGCTTTCTGGAAAACCTAAAACAAATACAATAAGAAAGCCCTCTCTTGGAACACCGAAATATGGCATTTTAACACAGTAATTAAGCCGGAAGCATTCTATGCAGCAAAGACACTAGTCATGGGGAGGAAAGGGCAATTGGGGAAATTGGAAATGAAGGAGAGGAAAATTTTGTGGAAGATAATGGATCCCAAATTCCAAAATAACAAACAAGTTTGTTCATAGAAACAAAGCCCTCTATGTAAAGTTGGTGAGATTCTCGGATACCATGAGGAAAAAGATTGATTTCTATGGACACATATTCCGAATGAATCCTGACAGATTAACTAAACAGATCTTTGACTTCTTTTACAAAAAGAAGGCTAAACCAAATTGGTTCAAGGAAGTGGAAAAGGATCTGAGAGATCTTAAGATTGCCGAACTCATGTTAAAGAATTGTACAGCCAAGACTGTGACCAAAGACAAAACTAAGAGGTTTCAATTTAAGATCAAAACCAGAAAACCAATTCAGATATCAGAGGAGGAAAGGAGGAGGAGGACGAGGAGGAGGAGGAGATCAGTTAGAATGAAGAACTATTGTGAGAAGAAAAGAGCACAAGCATCTAAGAAGTGATTGATCTGACATAACCCAAAGATGGGTGATTCGAAGTGAAGAAGAAGAAGAAGAAGAAGAAGAAGAAGAAGAAGAAGAAGAAGAAGAAGAAGAAGAAGGAGGAGGAGGAGGAGAAGAAGGAGGAGGAGGAGGAGAAGAAGAAGAAGAAGAAGAAGAAGAAGAAGAAGAAGAAGAAGCAGCTTCCAAATACCAATTATCACAAATGTAACATCTTCAGTTTTTGAGAGATGGGTGCCCTCATAAAAAGAATTAAACTCTTTTAACCCCTCTCCCTACCAAGTTGATTTCCTCCCCCCCCCCCCAAAAAAAAAACACGTGTTTATTTTTAAAGGAGGTTCCAAATACCAATTTTTACATCTGTAACAACTGTAGATTTTGTTAGATATAAGTATCCTCATACAAATAATTCAACTAATTTTTTAATTCTTTCATCTCCTGCTCCCACTTAAGTGGATTCCCCCCCCTCCGCCAAAATGTATTTCTTTAATTTTAAAGGAGATTCCAAATACTAATTTTCACATCTGTAACGGTTGTGTGTGTCCTCCGTGCCTGCAATCTCCGCAGCTCGCCCGACACATGGATGTTTCCAGAGACCACGAGGCAGACTGCAGTGCGCTGACGTGATCGTCGGTGACGTCAGCCAGCGCTATATAAGGAGCAACGTTTCTCGCCTCTCCAGGACTCCTACAGTGTCCAACGACCAGACTACACCGCAAGTCAGACTCGGGGGTACCCTCTTAAAAATGTGTTCTGAATAGGTGGACTGATTCCTGGCCGTGAGGTTTCACCTCTGGACATTGCCTCATTCATCCTGCATTCCGTAGCCACATCGAGCTTCCATCCAAGCATTCTGCTACTCACTCAAGTCCTCTACAGTTCTCCAACTCCAATCATAGCATTCTGCTATATATGAACATTAGATGCAAGTTCCTTGCAAGTTATATGCCTCATGTTAGCATTCTGCTAGTACGAACTCTCTCTACAAGTTCCACTTATCATACATGACCGATAGTTTTCGACTATCAAGAACATTCTCTCATTTGAACAGACTGTCTCATCAAGACAAGATTGAATGTATATAGGGATCTCAATTCTTACGTATGTAAATATTATTCAGGCCCTCAGCCTACTACCTTATATTAACATTAAATGTGTGCAACTCCACAAGCTTCAAGAAAAGTTTCGTTCTATTTCATGTACATATTGTATAAATGTGTTGAAGCAATAAACGTTTATGTTGTGCCTTGTATACAACAGTAACGTCTTTAGTTTTTGAGATATCAGTAGCTTAATAGAAAGAAGTCGACCCTCTCTTCAGCTCTGTTCACCCCCCCCCCCCCTGCCCCCCCAAGTGGTTTCTAAAAAAAAAAAAAAAAAAAATTCAAAATACCAATTTTCACTTCTGTAACATATTAAGTTTTTGAGATATACTGTAGATATGCTCATGTTAAAAATTCATCCCCTTTTTAGTTCCCCTTAAGTGGATATTCCAGAAATAAATTATCTATGTTTCTTTACTTTTACAGGAAATTTCAAATACCAATTTTTACGTCTGTACATTACGTTTCTGAGATATAGAGTATTGTAGATAGTCTTCCTAAAAATTCACCCCCTTTATCACTCCTATTCAGTCTCCATTAATTGGATTTTCCAAAAACAAAAAATGTGTTTATTTTTAAAGGATATTCCAAATATAAATTTTCATGTCTGTAACATCTTCATTATTTTCATAAAAGGTATTCAACCACTTACCTTTCTTCACCCCCCTTAATGGGATTTTCCGAAAACAAAAAAAAATATGCATTTCTTTATTTTTAAACTTTTAAGGTTTTGAGATATAGATATAGTCATTTAAACAGTTTGCACCCCTTTCACTCCCTTAGCAATGGAATATCCAAAAATCCTTCCTTAGCGAGCACCTACTCTAATATAAATGTATCCCCAAAATTTCATTTCTTCATATCCAGTTATTTTGGCTCAGCGGTGATGAGTCAGTCATTCAGGACATGTTATTTTATATATATAGATGTATGTACGAAAGAAGCAAATATTTTCAGACTAAATTTGATTTATTACTTTTTCCCATTTGTTTCGCTCTCTTTAGTTAGCGGTACTGTGGAAATAAGCACTGAAGTGGCACCCTTTTCTCTCCCCTTCCTCAGCTTCTCTGTAAACCCAGCGCTCAGTTGAACTGTAGCACAGTTGGTAAGCTTTTTTAAGGTGCTAAAAAGACCAATTTGTATCATGATGGTGGCAAATATAGGCCCTAAAGTTAGGAGGCACTTGCGCAAAATCTCTCTTAGTGCCAGTCCAGCTCAACAGTTGTCACTCAGTTTGAACAAGGGTACTGCAGGCATGAAGAGATCAAGCTACAGACATGGAAGCCTTCAGTAAATGAAACCTCTCCGAACACCTCCCATTAAATGCAATCTGTGTGGCTGATTGTTTAATGCAGTGATTGGCCTGTTTATTCACTGGAAATATGTACATAAACTTCTGTATGTGGAAAAGATTGATAGGAAATAGGTAAAGTTGGAAACAAGCAACAGCCTATGACAAAATATATTCTGTATTTTAAACTAATCTGTCTTTCAATTGTTTTTTATGTATGTAAAATCCTAAAGCCTGTTTTTGAATTAACATTATATTTTATTTATTTTTCCTATCTCTGTTGTTTTAGTTACTTCGAAGTCCAAGCCGCATTGTAGACTTTGCAGGCCCTATTCTTCTGGAAGATGAGAAGGGTTCCCAACAGAGTGACATGGCTCTTATGCGACTGTAAGTATACTTTGAGAGAGCAAATTTAGTAAGCTCAACTTACTTGCTCTCATATTTGCATTAAATAATTTTAGAAATCAGTCCAGCTGGTGTATATATATTATCTCTGTATGATGAATTTTAATTTTGACACATAAAGGGAGAACACATGGTAGGCACTACACCAATTTGCCAGCAAAGAATTACTGCCCAACCAATTCAATCCTCTTCTTTCCTTTTTCCATCAAGGGTAAATAAATCAACAACCTCCATTTCTGTTCTGTTTTTTCACCACTCTTCCCTGAACAATTTGGACCCAGCTGTGACTCTACGCTTCACCGCTTGCTCCACTTTCTGTATCCACCTCTTCTGTGGACTACCTCTAGGTCTTCTACTCTTCACCTTCAATTCTGACATTGCCTTTAGTGTTCTTGTTGCTTCCATCCTTTTCACACGACCAATTCACTTCATTCTGGATCTTTCTACTGTATCTGGTGACTATGTTTTAAACTTAGTCCTTATCTCTTCTCCATGCCCTCTCCATCTGTCAACAATTCACCTGCCACATTTTTGACAGTCAGAGCATCCTCCCGATCAGACCACCGATTTTTCATTAATCCATGGATTTTCGTATTTCCCTTTTACATCATCTTCTAGTTCTCTCATGTTTTCTTTCCCAGCTGATTATCTTCTTTGCTTCCATATATTTCCCCCTCATTTCATCTTCTTTATTCATGCATTCCATGTTGTCTTCTTTGGCTTCAATGCTTCTTTAGCTTCTTCATTCTACGAATGTTTTGCTCTTTCCTTTCTTTTCATACTCGTCCATTCATAACTTTCCTGGCACTGTCTGCAAATACCTTCCTAAATTCAGTGCTTTCTTCTTCCATACCTCCTAACTTCACAGTTTTTGGAACTATACTCCGCACGGCCGTACTTCTAAATTGAAGTTTCACAAAATAAACGAGCATCGCCTTTTCTCTGTTGCCAGCGCGCTACTCCCGTGAGAACAGCTGATGCAATACGAACGCGGTAAACAGCCCTTGTAAAATCTAATACCGTGCTCAGAAAAACTAGTGAATATGGATTGAAACAGATTCACAAAAACTACACTTACTAACAATATCTGACACTAATGAGAGAATGTATTATTAAGAATAACACATCCTTCACTGCTAATGGCTGGCACAGGAATGAGGTTATGGCCTACAAAGGGAACACTCCACTGATCTCAAGAGTCACTGGAACCCTCCAACAATGAATCAGTCACTATCACCAGCTCCCAAAGATGGTATGAAACTTTCGACAGAGTTCTCCACTACATCTTAATTTTACCAAGCCTCGCGTATTAATCTGTGTGTACTGCGTTGTAACAGTATTAAGTGTATAGAAACTCCCCAGCAACCTTTTTGGACTGATATGACTACCATCAAAGTTCATATCAACCACCTTTTGGGCAAAGAACTCTAATAAATTCACGTAAAGTGGCATTTGCTGTCGCCTTGTGTGTACCGCAACTGCATCTGCGCACACGCCACGAGCTCCCTGGCGAAGCTACTCTGCCTAGTGTGCTGACGTTTTAGTTGCAGCTGAGAAGCCATGAAGAGTTGACATGTAAAAGTTTTCTATGCGATGGCGTGGGTCCTGATGGTGGATCCTGGGTGAATTTCACCTTCCACGGGTATCATTACCCATTTTGTGGTTGGCCTCTGCTACTATTATGTTTCAACTACCATTAGTCTTTTAAATTGCTTCTTCTGCATTTCTTTGTGTGGACAGTAAGCTGAGTTGCCTCGTGGTAACAACAACAAAAATGGCAGGTTTGGACATTAGAAAACTTTTGAGTCTGGAAAAGGTATGTACCTATGGAATACTATTCCAATATAAAGTGAAGAAAAAGGTGTGATGTGTGTGTGCCAAAAGTCCTTCAACCAGGTCAAGTACAATAATAATAATAATAATAATAATATCAAATTCTCACTTGGCGATGTGAGTGCTCACGTGTTTCTTAGTGTTGCATTCTACTAACCAAATTATTCCTCGGAGCGTGGAAAATGCACGGTGGACAGGTTGACAAAATTTAATTTTACATTTAATAAATTTGTTTTTAGGACAGAAATTGTAATATTTTCTTGTGAAACAAGGTGGCTTTTCCAAGGTATTGCCCTTATCATGTTTTTACTTTACCTGTTTTTAATTTTGTGCATGAAAAATACTTCCAAAGACATTGTTAATATCTTCTTTTTAGTTACAAAGCCGCCTTGTACTGTTACTACATTTTGAAAGGTATAATATGACATCAAAAGATCTGCTACAAAAGTTTCTATAATATTAATGGTAGCTGAAAATCATCTTATTTATCGTAATAACACTTTAAATCTTAGCGTTTTCTTAAAGTGTTTCCTAAAGAAACGTTCGTATTTCTTCAGTGCAATCTTAGTACACACTCAGCTGTATCTTATCTCCTTCTGATATTTCACTTGAAATCTCGTATATTTAACATGCACAGCATTAGGATTCTGTAATATGTTAGGTTTTATTGATAAATTTTGGAAATTTTCCCTTGAAATTTGTTCTTTTCTTCATGAAATTCGTCTCGCATACTTCACCATGGCTTAATTCAATTCAGTGTTCAATTGTTCTCTCTGTTGATTTTAACAATTTGAAATTAACACATTCATCTCGGTCAAGGCCACTTTGATTCCATTTGTCCGTATCTTTTAACTCGTATTTTCTGCCGTTTGATATATGAAAATTTTAGTGTTATTCACGGCAAATGACAACTTTAACATTCTGTTTTAAGTAGTCAGGGCAACGAAATGGTACAGTATGAATGGCAGTTTGGGATTGGTTGGATGTCTGTGTTTCATCGCATAACCACCAGACAGAGTCAAAATCTGCCAAAACGTCAATTTAGAAGTAAAGCCGTGCGGAGTATAGTCTTTTGCCTTCCTCTTGAAATTTCTCCCTCATCTGTTTCTATTTCATATTCCATAGTTTAAGTTTCTTTTCCTTTCTTTCATTACTTCTTAGTGTTTTTCCTACCCTGAATTTGGCATCAGCTTATCTATGATCCCTCATCAAATGTTTCGTCTAGAAACACTGTTACATATGTCAATTCTTTCTAGTTCCTCTTGTTAGTCAAGTAGTAGTCAATCAGGGTCTTTGTTCTGTGTACTCCTCAACCATATGTAGTTATCTTTTGGAAGTGTTCTTCCTGAACAATGTGTTCCCAATTATAAGATCACCTCTCACAAAATTGCAAAGATTCTTCACTTTCAGAATTTCTTTTACCTTAACGAAATGGACCTACTAGATGTTTGCCCCGACTTGCATATTCAGGTCCCCTGTCACTGACACGCCTTGTCCTATGATAGATTGATCAACATCCTACAGGAAATCCTCTGATTCCTCTTCCTGATTTCAGACGTGAGAAACATAAGCTTGTATCCAGTCCTTTTTTTGCTTGTTAATTTTGGTTGTTATTTTATTGTGACTGGTTGACTACAAATAAAGGAGTGCAACAGGACAGCACTTTGTCACCTCTCCTGTTCATTATGGTGATGGATGAATGTGAGGAATGAATCTAATGAGGACTTCAATGTATTAATTGTCTCAGATGATGTGGTGATTTGGGAAGGAACAGGAGTAGTAGTTAAACAGAAATTAAATACTTAGAACCATCAGTTTAAGCAGTTTGGCCACACAAAAACAGTAGTGATGCCAGTCAGCAGGCAAGCCCTACAGGTTAATATCCAACTGGATGGTGAGAAACTAGAAAACATTAACCGTTTTCAATATCTTAGTAGTACTGTAACTAGTGACGTAAAGTCCTCTGCTGAAATCAGATTTTTTTTTTTACAATCAGCTTTACGTCGCACCGACACAGACAGGTTTTTTGGCGATGATGGGATAGGAAAGGGCTAGGATTGGGAAGGAAGCAACCGTGGCTTTAATTAAGGTACAGCTTCAGCATTTGCGTGGTGTGAAAATCTGAAACCACGGAAAACCATCCTCAGGGCTGCTGGCAATGGCGCTCAAACCCGCTATCTCCCAGATGCAAGCTCACAGCTGCTACCTGCATGGCCCGGTGCTGAAATCGCTAACAGAGTCCAAAAAAAGGAGCTCAATTTTATCACCAAGTTAGGTCTCTTCTACGGGATAACCAAATACCTTCAAGTACAAAGAGAACCCTTTATGAGGTATATTTTGTGCCAATAACTATATACACCCATGAAACCTGTACGATCAACAGTAGAGATAGTAGCAGACTTCAAGCTGCAGAAATGAAATTCCTGAGGTCAATGCTACAGAAAAGAAGAGGAGATAAGATCTGGAATAAAGAGATCCATTATAATACACATGTAAAGCAGTCGCTAAGCAGAAATGTAAGAATATCAAGACTCAAATGGTATGGCCATGTAAAAAGGATGGATCAAATGAGAGCAGCAAGAAAATGGCTAGAAAAGGAACTGGAAGGCAAAAGACCTACAGGCAGACCAAGGATACGGTGGATCAGTCAAGTAAAGCAGGACCTGGAAGGAAGAGGATTGGAAGGATTGAGAAGGAAGAAAAGTACCTGTACAGTAGGACCTCGATTATGCGTTCCCGGAAACTACGTTTTTCCGTATTATTTGTTCAAATTACATCGTCCAGCAAGCATCCAAATTAAATCATGTTGTAAAAATCCCGCATTATCCGTTCCTCGAAGAAACGATTTTTCGGATCAACCGTCCAGAAATTTGACCCATCATCGCTAAATCTTCGAGCATGCATTTTTCAAGAAATTGTGTCTCACGAAAGGACGGCTACAGCATATTTATGGATCATTGTGTTAACGTCCCGTCATTGCGGTTATTTGAGAAAGTACTGTAAACTACTGGGAAAGCGATCGGCAGTGAACTTGCATAAGGGACCATCTTAGCATCGCATTCGGATGGTATTGTTTAGAGAATCCTCGGAAATCATAAAGCAGAGAGTGTCCACAACAATTGCAGGGAGACAGAGCACATTTCGACAGCTCTACTTGAGGATGGAACTAGTTTCTTCAAATGTTCGTACTTGCAAAATGTCTACATTATGTCCAGGATAGATATTTATTTCTTTTTTCTTTTTTCGAGTGTATCACCAAACTGTATAGTCACTGGGCTTTCAGGCAGGAACCAAAACAGCTCCTTCTTAAGTATCACAAATTTAGTGTTTTAATATTATTGTATATGATTATGTTATCGAGACCAGAGACCAGAACAGATGTTGAACCTTACTTACATAAAGCCATGAGAGGTTTTGGGATTGCCTATTGCTGTTTTGGTCCTAATATAAGGCTGGGAATTTCACGTTTTTGTGTTAAAATGTTACAAAAAAACGCAGTTTGTTTTATTTGCACACGTTACATTTAAAAACTCTGTATCATTTCGAACTCGTACTGATTTGTACAGTGAATGCACTTTCCAGCTGAGCTCAAGATTGCAAGTAACTGTAATTTCTGAAGTGTTAATGATATTTTTTCTCTTTCCAATTTGATTGTGATTAGTGACAGGATGGACAGAATTGAACATAATGCATTTGAGAACTTGAGAATCGATACTTACATTTGAAACCATATTCTTGAGTTCAACTTAACTTTTAAAAGTCAATGTAGCCCTAATTTACGTGGTACAAGACTTCCATAAACTGACTACAAACAGTATACCGGTGACCAAATTACAATGGAAGATTTAAAAAAAAGGGGATTTCGCCATCATGTAAGGCGCTTTTGTATCTAATGTGCTTTATTCTATTAGATTAGAGAATTAAAAACTACTGTAGTCGATTGTTATTTGGATTGGTGTAACGGGTGTTAGATTTTTCGAAGAGTTTAGCTGATCAAAGTTGCTGAACTGAAGGAAGTTTTCAGAGGAAAAAGTAAATGTAAAGGTTCAAGGTTTTAAAGCCGCTTACTGGTAATTAATGCTTGAAGTCGGCTGTGCGGTCTAACTCAGCTGCCTCTCACCCTGAGGGCCCGGGTTCGATTCCCGGCCAGGTCAGGCATTTTTGCCTGGATATAAGGGCTGGTTCCAGGGTCACTCATTCTACGATTACCTTTAATTAAGGAGCTATATAATAGTGAGATGGCGACCCCGGTCTAGAGAGCCAGGAATAGCGGCTGAGAGGATTCATCACACTGACCCTGTGTCACCTCATAATCTGCAGGCCTTCGGACCGATCAGCAGTTGCCTGGTAGGCGGAAGGCCCATTGGGGCTGTAGTTTGGTTTGGTTTAAGGGTGTTTATAAGATTATAAGTACACATATTTCATTTTTGTGATGTTTAGCGAAATAGTTGGTGGTTCATTCGTTCCCAGATTTTCAGTTTTCCCGTATTGTACGAATTTTTTCCGTGGTCCCTCCAAAAGTGGAGAATCAAAGTTTCACTGTATAGACAAAGATGGATAGCACTCTTGTACTGCATCCAGCTGACTGGAAACGGTTAAAGGATGATGATGATTTTTATTATTCTCTAATTTACATAATGTAACTATTTTTTTTTGCAATTTGCTTTACGTTGCACAAACACGGGTAGGTCTTACAGCAAAAATGGGTTAGGGAAGGACTAGGAGAAGGAAGTGGCCGTAACCTTAATTAAGGTACAGCCTGGTGTGGAAATGGGATTTGTAAAAACCATCTTCAGGGCTGCTGACGATGGAGTTTGAACCCACTCTCTCCTGAATTCACACTTGCATGTCTCTAACTGCTAACTTGTATTCTGTATTTATCTTAATCTTACATCACCCCCCTCCCCCCTTTTTCTGTATTTATCTGGCGTTCTTCTTACCGTACACTATCACCATCAAGACCAAGATCTGATTAGATGGCCCCTCTGTGAATCTTAATGCCCACCGTCCTGATGAAGCTGGCAAGCTGAAAGGAGATGGATGTAGAGGAACTGGGATTGTTGAGGAGAGAACCTCTCTGTTCAAAGATGGCAGTGTTTGGAGATGTAGCGATTGACCTTGTTCTTTTGTGTTTTCATATTTGTCCTCATCTCTTCTTTCTGTTGCTCCCTCTTCCCACATTGACCTGCTATTATGTTCATCCTATTACATGTCTTTTTTTTTTTTTCCCCTTCTCTCTACATATGACTTAGTTTTCCACTACATTTTGTATATAATTCCAGTTCTGGTTTTGGTCTTTCTCCTCTACTGCAATATAGCCTAAATCCTTTTCTTTAGTTCTCTTTCTCTACAACTTTTCCATTTTACCTAACTGAGACCAAGTATATCTAGCTGCTAATTACTCATACAGACAAGAAGTTCTTCCACCTTCCCTGTCTGAGTCGGGATGTTTACAGTGCCCATGGTCAGATCTTTTCCTATCTTTCCAACCGTAGATTTTTTGAGTCCCCCACTTGTCTGAGTACCCCCCCAGACTTTTAGGTACTGCATTGCTTTGTGGGGGGGGGGGGCGCTCCAGCTTTTGTCCTGATCCATCATTCAGATTCATGTTTAGGCTATTACTACTATGAGGTTGCCACTCTCATAGGCATTTTAAAGCTACTATCAACAGTGTATTCATGGTGCTCCTGACCTGGGGAACAGATGATTTTCATAGCTGTCCCTTGCACGGGAAACAGACGCTACTGATCCATGGACATGAATGGCATTTCCTCCGTTGGGGATCCCCTATCCCTCCTGCAAGAGCGCCGCCCGAAGCCTTTTGCTCTTTCAGGGAGCCAGGTTACTTTTCGCTGTCCAACATTCGGCACTGAGATTCTGGCTGGATGGTCCACTCCAGTTGCCATTGCACGATTGCTCCTGGCCAACATTCTATATATTGTGTAAATTATGCAGTTATTTGTGATCAAGATCTTTCTATTGTTATTACCTAGTTTAAAAATATACTCAGAGCTGTTTTCCATATATTTTATGTGCTTCTTTATTGTGGAATTTAAATAAGGGAGTGTTTCTAAACTAAAATTCATAAAATATGAATAGTACAGTCTGTGTTTAGAAAGTATGAGTAGAATAGTCTGTATAGATGTTCATACAGTCGTAAAACTGTCAATTGACCACCTAGTGTAAAGTAAACATTGAGTTATCTGTGAAATATGGATAAAAATCTGGGGGAACTCACTATTCGTTCACATTTTGGAGCAGTGTGTCTATTTTATGGAATATTACATTAGAGCACAGCTTCAGGCAGATGAGTCCCTTTAGGAGGGTGATGGATCATGCAGAGTCTGTTCATGTTAGGGGCGGCTGGGGAAAAAAAAAATGCGGAAGGCTACGGGAAACTACTGCATCATCCTATTTCCCAATATGAGCAACTGTGGATAAGAGTCAAGATGGAGATTTTATTTTTTATCCGTGTCCGAAATCACTACAATATATTTACAACTACTCTATTTACACTTTGTTTTTCCAGTATTCAACTGTCGAGATGGCACATTCATTGGCTTCCACCAAATCCTTCATACTACATGGTTTAGACAGATTTCTACAGATGAGAAGGTGTCCATGATCTTGCTTTTCACCACACTCACACAAATCTTGATCACCATACCTCCACCTTTTCAGGTTGGTTTTACGTGTCACTCCAGATCTTAATCCGTTAAGTGTCTTCCAATGTCCATACTGAAGATGATGTCATGCAGCTAGCTTCTCTTTCATGTCCCATAATCTTACAGGTGACTTCCTTCTCCAGAGTTCCTTTCGCCGAGATTCGGCTGATGACGGGATTGACGTTGTTGCTTGTAGGAAGCTCTTCCTTGATTTCAATCTTGATGAGTGGGCGTGAAGTCCAAACATTGGATGTCTTGGATCTGTTTCTTGCTTCTTCTTCTCAATCTCTGCTGCAGCTTGTCTCCTAACACCTGGAGGTGCTACTCCCATAAGTGGAAAGATCTTATTAACAGGAGTTGGTCGTAAGCAGCCTGTAACAATGCGACCTGTCTCATGGAGGGCAACATCCACTTGATTTGTATGAGCAGAATTCCTCCAGACTGGAGCAGCATACTCTGCAGCAGAGAAACACAGGGCAAGGGCAGATGTATGGAGGACATTAGGCTGTGCTCCCCATGTTGTGTGTGTGTGAGTTTGCGAATGAGATTATTCCTGCTGCATACCTTCTGTTTGGTATCTATACAGTGCTGTTTGTAAGTTAGGGCACGGTCCAACTTTACCCCTAGATATTTGAGTTGATCACAATGGTTTAATTTGTGTTCTTTCCAGGTTACATTCAACTCCTTTCTTGCTTCCTTGTTGCGCAGATGGAATGCACATACCTGAGTTTTCTCCTGATTGGGTTTCAGGTGGTTCTCATCATAGTAGACAGCTAGTTCTTCAAGAGCAGATGTTAGTTTTAATTCTACTTCTTCAAATGTCACTCCTTGAGCAGCAAGAGCTGTGTCATCTGCATAGATGAAAGCCCTAGTTCCGGTGTTAAGTGGCTGATCGTTGGTGTAGATGTTATATAACATTGGAGCCAACACACTTCCTCGGGGAAGGCCATTCTTTTGACATCTCCATCGGCTTTTCTTGTACTTCAGAGTGACAAAAAACAGTCTGTTCTGGAGCAGGCATTGAATAAACTGTGTCAGTTGATAGTCTCTGGTTGTTGAATACAGCTTCCTTGTCATTCTCTTATGATTCACTGTATCATAAGCAGCCGTGAGATCAATAAAAGCAACTCCTGTTATTTGTTTATTCTCATATCCATCCTCGATGTGCTGGGTTAGATTAAGTATCTGACCAGAATATGACTACTCCCCGGTCTGAAACCTGATTGTTCCTTTATAATCTTTCTGTCGATAGAATCAGAAATACGATTGAATATCATCCTCTCCAGAATTTTGAAAAGATGACAGAGAAGAGATATGGGTCTGAAGTTTTTGGAGTCATTTGGCTCTTTTCCTGGTTTAAGCAAGGCCACAACTTTTGCTTTGCGCCAGATCTTTGGAATCAATATTCTAGTCATACACGCATTCATCAGTTTCAAAACCCAGTTGATAGTTACGGGGCCAAAATGTTTTATTTGCTCTGATCTTATGTCATCCAAGCCGGCAGCTTTGTTATTTTTCATACATTTGATGGCATTTCTCAGTTCTTCCGTGAATGGTGTGCCAAGGTGGTCATTCTCCTCTTCATACCATTGGATTATTATTTCTCTGGATGTTCTCGTGGTTTTGCCATTCAGCAATAGTTGATGGGCTATTTGATCAGGAGTAACTTTACTCAACTCACAGGGCGGGACTGTAGGATCTCCGTTAAGATTTTTACATAATTTCCAGGCTTGTCGACTTGAGCGTTTCATATCCAAACTTTCGAGAAGGTTACACCATTTTTCTTTTCTTGATGTTGATATAGCTTCGAGGAGGTGCTCTCCTGTTTGTATTGTATCCTCTGCGAAGGGATCAATTTCAAATAGTTGCTCATATTTATTAAGGAGGGATTTTAAGTCCTTATCAAGTCTAGGTATGTACATTGTTCTACAACCCCTAGGGATGTGTTTACGGGAGATGCTTTTTACTAATTCCACAAAATCTAGTTAATTTACTGGATCAGGCTTGATTTTTGCTACTTCATCATCCAGATTTTGAGAGAAAGTATTCCACTGAGCTTTTTTGAAGTTGAACTGTCTTTTAAACATAACTTTCTCTGGTATAACAACTGCCTGTACGATAAATATAATAGCTCAATGCTGTGTTCTTGGAAATGGATCTGCAATTTGTTTCTTGGTTTGTTGAGCAATGTGTTCTGTGACAAAAATGTTGTCTGGGTTGTAACCTCGCCTCCATCGACCACTGTTAAAGGAATGGGGGTAACTTTGGGTCATGTATTAGTTTAAGACCCATGCATTCAGCCCATTCTTCTAAATTTTGGCCATTTGTGTCAGTCTCTTTGTATCCTCAAGACGTACTATGACATTTGAAATCACCGATGACTAGCTTTGTTGGTTGAGAATGGAAATTGCAAGTTTCTGTAAATTTATATTCTTTATTTGGTGGCTTATAGATAGATGTGATAGTGTAGGTTTTAATTTCAACGGTCAGGATTTCAATGTCATCTACACCGGTCAAGTCTGCAGAAAAAATGTTGGTGCCCTGTTTAATGAAAACTGCACTCCCATATTGTTCATTAGGTCTTTCCAGGACAAGTTTCATTCCGTTCACCTTTGGTCGGCGATTATTTGACCCTCTATGTGTCTCCTGAACCAGTAGGATATCACAATTATGTTTTGTGCAAATGTCAGATAATAAGGCTTCCTTCTCTGGTGAAATTCCCTCTATATTAATTGAGATTGTTACTAAAGCTGGCATTGAAAAATGCTGTTTGTAGTTTATAATAACTACTAAGTTAGTGTTTCGGTGATGGGAGAATCAGCCGCTGAGGATTCCTCAACGTTGCCCAAGGTACGCCCGTTTGTCTTCGTGGAGGCATCGTGCGTGTAACCCAAGATGGAGATGTTTTTTTCCTGATCATGGGCTTCGGAACCCAAGATCCGGCAGGTAAGGAAATTCAACAAGCAGCAAGGCCTCTCAGGTCATCAGTAGGCCTATGCGAAATCCTAGCTACAAAAACTGCAACGACTTGATGAATGTAGGTTCTTGGAATGTGAGGGCTCTTGTGAGAGCGTAAAAATTAGAAGAGCTAAAAAATGTGACGAGAAGGAACAATATCAGTATTCTACATATATGCAAAACACTGATGGCAGGGTAATGGAGACTTCTACTCTGAGAAATTCACAGTTATTCACAGCGAAGAAGTATCTGGATTGAATGGAGTAGCACTAATCATAAATGCAAAGTTATCACATAATGTGATAAACACTTATGACATCAGTGACAGGCTGTTGATGATAGACGAGTAGTCGACCCACGAACCTGCTATGCAGGCGTAGCAGGGGGAGAGGTGATACTCCCAGGTGGCGGATAGGGGGGTCCTAACCGGCTTGCCGGCGGACTTGAGGGAAATAAAATACCTCTCGCGGACCAAACGCACACCCCCTATGGGTGGGGGAGGCAGACGAATAATACACCCACGGTATCCCCTGCCTGTCGTGAGAGTCGCCTAAAAGGGGCAACCAAGGGCTGATTGTATTAGAACTATGAAACTACTTTTGATTAGTACCATCACGCGCAGAACACCATGGGTCACTTTTACTTGAGAATAGTACCACTCTGTTAGGTACTGAATAGTTTTGTGATTCGTAGTACTCAAGCGGCGTTCAGTGTGGGTCTCCAGTACCCGTGAGTCGTACCCATGTGAGCAACACCACGGGTCTGGGCATTGCCTGTGAGTTGTACCACTATATGAGCGACACCGTGGGTCTGCAATACCAGTTTTTAGTACCCACTATGTGAGGAACACCACCACGGGAATGCCGGCGCCCGTGATTAGTACACCTAGGTGAGGAACCTCATTGGTATGCGTTGACTATGAGTGATGCTATTCCGTGAGAAACACCATAGGTCTGCGTTACCTTTACGACATACAGTACTTGTGAGTAGTACCTTAATGTTTGGAACACTGTGAGTTTACGCTACCTTTGATTAGTACCGCAGCTTGAGAAATATCATGGTTCTCCTTTACTACCGATAAGTGCCATTATGCGGGATCGTTGACATAGATATTGACTCCTTCAGACAAGCATCATCGATTCAGGATTGAGCTTTGGAAGCAGTCCCTTGGTCAGTAACATTTTTTTCTGGGAATGAGAGGCATTGCGCGTCTTATCCACTGCGTGTTTTAAATTCATATTCATCAATTAATTCCTCATCATCACGTTTTGAATTTGGGTCAGTGGATGAATTTTGTGCTTTTAAATTGAAATCCTGTTTCGTCTCATTTCGTACCATATGGGCCGATGACCTAGATGTTAGGCCCTTCTAAATGACAAGCATCATAATCATCATCATCATCGAGTAGTCGACCTGAAGACTTAGTTGTCATGCAGGCATACTTTCCCACATCCACCCATTATGATGAAGAGGTTGAAATATTGTATGAACAAATCGATGATCTACTCAAGGTGATCAATGACCAAGACAATGTGTTATTAATGAGTGACTTCAGTACAGTTGTGTCCGACTCCATGGCTAAATGGTTAGCGTGCTGGCCTTTGGTCACAGGGGTCCCGGGTTTGATTCCTTGTAGGCTCGGGAATTTTAACCATCATTAGTTAATTTCGCTGGCACGGGGGCTGGATGTATGTATTGTCTTCATCATTTCATCCTCATCACAATGCACGGGTCGCCTATGGGTGTCAAATCAAAAGAACTGCACCTGGCGAGCTGAACATGTCCTCGGACACTCCCGGCACTAAAAGCTATACGCTATTTCATTTCAGTAGAGTTGTTGGCCCACACAATGACAAGAAAACCACAGAAAAATTTGGTTTAGGAGAAACGAACCAGAGGGGTGAGAGACTCCTAGAATTCTGTGAACAACTCAAAATGGTAATTACAAATACACTCTTCGAAGTGCATAACAGAAGATGATATACATGGAAAGCACCAGGTAACATCAGAAGATTCCAAATCGATTACAATTTAGTTAAAAACTTTTACCGAAATCAAGTTAAATATCGTCACAGTTACCCAGGTCCTGATGTACAGTGACCATAATCCTGTCCTACCTAAATGCAATATCCAGCTAAGAAGAATACAGAAAACCAAAAAGACAAAATGGCACTTGGAAGGTCTAAAGAATTAGGAAACTCGGCAACTCTTCAAAAAGAAGACCAATGAAGTGATAGCAAGACATTGAGAAGAATTAAGAGGATGAATCAAGATAAAGGATGGTATAGTAGAGGCTGAAAATTAGGTTTTAGGTAAGAGGAAACTGGAGTGAAAAAAACACCAGGTGACAGATGAGATATTAAATCTTATAGAAGAGAGAAATAAACTGAGGAAAGAAAATGAATTGGAAGACTATAAAGGAATAAAAAATCAGATCACAAGTAAATGCAGAGAAGAGAAAGAAAAGTGGGCAAAAGAAGTAGCTGAAGAAATTGAAAATGATACGAGAAATGGAAGAGAGGATCAGGCATATCATAAAATTAAATCCCTGCAGTACAAACCTAAAACAAAATCCACTCTGATGAAGGATAAGGATGGAAACCTACTTGTGGATAATGAAGATGTATGTGAACATTGGAGAGACTATATAGAAGAATTACACAGAGATAAAGAAATCAGAGATATAAATTAAGTACTGGAAGAGATAACGGATGAGGACAGTGATAAAATGGGTCCTCCAATAACCAGGCAGGGATTTGAGAAAGGTCTCTGAAGCTTAAAAGAGAGAAAGGCAGCAGGTAATTATGATATAACTGCAGAGCTTTTGAAAAATGCTGGTTCAGACTTGAAGTATTATCTTTGTAGTGTAATTGCATTCTGTTATGAAACAGGAGAGATCCCAGATGACTTTAGTAAAAGCAGAACAATCACTGTCCCAAAAAGAGGAAATGGTATGGAATGTAGTAATTATTTATAGAACGATCTCAATCGTATCCCATGTCTCAAAAGTAATCCTAAATATAGTAAACAACAGGATAAAATTTAAGATAGAACAGTATTTAGATTATGATCAATTTGGTTTTAGACAAGGCAAAGGAACGAGAGAAGCAATCCTTGCATTAAGAATGATACTGGAAAGAAGGTTAGAAATGAACGGACTAGGCGAGTTGGCCGTGCAGTTAGGGGCGCATGGCTGTGAGCTAGTGGGTTCGAACCCCACTGCCGGCAGCCCTGAAAATGGTTTTCCATGGTTTCCCATTTTCACACCAGGCAAATGCTGGGGCTGTACCCTAATTGAGGCCACGGCCTATCCGTGTTCATGCAACGCCAAAAAAAAAAAAAATGCCAACAGCTGAACTCACTGCCATGCACCTCAATGCAAATGATACAACAATATCAGGGCAGCATCCTCCTTAACTGTTGAGGACATAAAAGAGGCTACAGGTAGCGCTACACACACTCAAGCCGTGGTTAACTAAATAGCACATAAAGGTTAATGTTAACAAGTGCCCAGCAGTGATGTTTACTTCGAAACCAGACATTCATGTAATCCAGCCATTATAAAACCTCTAATGTTATTCAACAAACAGATGATTGGATTGAAAAAGCTAAATATATAGGGTTAGTCTTAGCAAGAAATGAACAGAAGGGTGTTTTTAGCATTCATTGACTTGGAAAAACCTTTTGACATGATAAACTGGGAACTATTGTTTAAATATGTGAAGAAAGTAGGAATTAACTGGAAAGATAGAAGGCTCCTCTGAAAAATTTACAAGAACCAATGTACAAAAGTAATGGTGAATGGATGTACAAGAATGGCAAGAATTAAGAAAGGGTGGGGTAGGGTTGTCCACTCTCACCATACCTTTTCAGTTTGTTTATTGTAGAAGCAATATTTGTTTTAAAGGAAAAGACTAGAGGAATAAAGGTAAATGGGAAAAGAATCCACAGTATTAGATTTGCTGATGACATTTCCGTTGTAGTAGACTCTGAGAAGGAACTAAGTAGAATGTTGACTGTTGTGTGTGGTACATTGAAACATTACACACAAAATCAATAGTAAGAAAACCAAAATTTTAGTTGCGAGCAAAGATGGCGAGAAAGTTAATACAAACATAAGAACAGGAAATTCCAAAATAGAACAAGTGCAACATTTCTGTTACTTAGGAAGCATTACAACTGGAAATCAAAAACTCAGTAAAAGAATAGCTCTAGCTAAACAGGCCTTTCAAAATAAAAGAAGTCTTTTATATGGGTATTGAAGTTTAGAAACAAGAAAGGCTTTTGTAAAATTCTTTGCCCGGAGTGTTCTACTTTATGGTTGTGAGAGCTGGGCTATTGGAAAAAAGGAAAGAGGTGCATTGGAAGCAACTGAAACTTGGATTTGGAAGAAAATGACGAGGACATTCTGGACTGAAGAAAAAGACTAATTGAGATAAGCTAAAGGAAATCGGTGAACAACGGAGACTGATAAGGATATGGAAAGAAGGAAGATAAAACTTGTGGGTCATATCCTGAGACATAATGACTTCCTAGTAAATGTCTTTGAAGGAAAAATACTAGGAAAGAAAAGAAGAGGAAGACCAAGGAAAACATACCTCAAGGATGTGAAAAACTTGATGGGATGTAAAAACTACAAGGAAGAGAACAGCAGGATTGAGAGAAGAATGGTTACAGGAACAAGGCTTAGCCTTTAGTGTATGATGATGGTGATGGTTACGATGTCAGTAGAGTAGAGAAACAGCCGATAATAAAAGATTATGGATAATCTGCAGATGGAGTGAAAGATATTGCCGAAGCAATTTGCTACATGAAAATACCATGGAATTAAATGACTTTAATATGCAGCATCATATGGGTGTTTAACTCGGCCAGTCAGACAATGCATTATGTTTGACTTCACTTCCAAAGACTTTGAAAAAATATTGAACTACTTTGGTGAATATTACGCCAGTTACTTGCGTGTCTTCTGCTCGTTTCTGTTGGAACATTCCAACATGCCTTTATTATATTTAGTATACGTAGAAATTTTAGTTGTTTTCCACCTTGACAAGTCCTTGATGGGTAAGAGCTGCTTCCAAAACTTGCCTTTGTTTTTTCCAGATATACTTATTCATTGTTTCAGTCACACCATACAGGTGGTGTGTAAACCTGCCTCTTTCAAGTTTACGCACTACTTCTAGCTTCTGCTCTATCGTTAATACTCATGTTTACATTTGTTGGACATTGCTTGGCACTGACATAAACAAATGAATAGTATTGTGTACTGTAGACACGCACTTATTAAACTGAACTGAACTCCAACACAGTCCACTGTGGGTTAGGGTTGTGATATAGAATACCAGTATGTTCAAGTGCAATAAGTTTTATAGCTTGGAATTTGTCTTGATATTTAAACTTTTTATTTGAAACATTTGAGGAGGGGTGTTAAACATTTGTCTCATTGTATAATCTGCTGGTGGCTATAATAGAGAGTCTGCTGTGTATAGTACGCGAACCTTTTCTTGAGCCCTGAGCTCCATAGTGCTGAATGGGGACAAGGGCTCAAGACTTGGATCATCGTATGATGCTCTATTGGTGGAAAAATATCTAATTCCCTCCATGGGAACATAGAATTTCCATTTGATGCTGTGGGATTAAATACATACAATATTATATGTTTCAGTGTGATGGACTCGATTGAAGAATGTAGTCGATGCAGTGACTCTGCAGTGTGTAATGCTAGTGTGCTGTGCATTGTTGCGATGTTGGGCTCATTGGAAGAACTGTGCACCGGAAAGGGCATCACTCACACATACATGGACCGCATCAATTCACTCTATGCAGAACTGGAGCAGTGCGACTATAGAGGTATGTGGCTAATGCTCTTGTTCTTTAATAATTGGCCTGTAAGTTTTCCTATTCATAACAGTATCTATAGCTCTACCTTAGCTGTCTCTGTGGATCAGTGGTAGAGTGTCGGCCTCTGAATCCCAAGATAGCGGGTTCAAACCCGGCAGAGGCAGTCAGATTTTTGAAGGGTGGGAGAAGTCCATTCGACACTATGTCGTACAATGTCGTGGTGTAAAAGATCTGTAGTGACACATTTGGTGTTTACCCGACAAAGTTAATTAAATCTCAGCCATAGATGCCCAAGTAAGTTTCAGTTTACTCAGTCTGCCATCTAGTAGGCCTAGAGTAAAACGGAACATCAAAATTGACGGGCAGACAGCCAGATGACATCAAATTGAAATGTCTGCACACGGTAGCTAAGGCCATATCATTATCATCATCATCATCATCATCATCATCATCATCATCTCTACCTTTTATGCTTCCATAGTTTGTATGATTTTGTACTGTTTTCAAGGTGTTTTGTTTAATTCCTACTTATTCAGACTTATGCTATTGTAGATAGATAGATAAGGAATGGGTGAGCCCTGCCTTCACAGGGCTCCACATGTAGGTCTGTGAAGACCCTTTGTGTCCCTTAAACGGGTTTGCCTAGTCCAGCCCTAGTGCTCATATAAAGGATACCAGTGTCCGGATGTTGGCATTCCTGATGTCTTCCAGGCTCACAAAATGTGAGCCAAGATGTTGATGTCTAGTGCTTGCAAGAGCCTTGCACCGACATAACACATGCGCGGAGGTCTCTTCCTCCCTACCGCATCTTCTATACATCAGATCCTGACTGATTATCATGATGTGTAGGTGTCTCTATAAGATATTGTGGCCTGTCAACATTCCAACTACCATTCGTATTCTGGTCCTATTCAAATTTATCAGGACCTTTTTCTAACTTTGGCTAGGCCCTTTGATAAGTTCACGTGCCTGCCTTGCTGTGGTTAGCCTCTTCCAAATATCTAAGTGAGACTGGTTTGTCCACTGGGATATTACCAGTTTCACACTTCAGAGTGACACTCCTAGGAAGGGCTCTGGTCCTATGAAAGGACCTTTTGAGCCTTGTTTTGCCAGTTTGTCAGCTTCTTCATTTCCACTGATTCCTGTGTGCCCAGGGACCCATAATAGGGTAACTGGACTAAGTTCACACAACTTATCTAACCTCCTTTGGCACTCCCATACCATTTTTGATGTTGTTCTAACTGCGCAAAATGCTTTTAATGCTGCCTGGCTGTCGCTGCAAATGGTGATGCATCTTCTACGTCCAGGCATGTTCCATACATGCACAGCACAGGCCAGTATTGCATTTACTTTGGCCTGGAAAACAGTAGCATATTTACCCATTGGAAGGGAGAGCCTTGTCTTAGGCCCCCAGACCCTGGCGCCTGTACCCGTCTTTGTCCGCGTGCCATCTGTGTACCATGTACAGCCCCCAGACCTAAGACGGGCCCCAGCTTCTGCGGCCCACTCCTCCCGTGTGGGTATCACCACTGTGAACTTATAGTTCAGGTTAAAACTAGGCTTCATCAGGTCCCTGATCATCATTGTCGCAGGGCAGGTCTGGTGAAGCCTTGTAAGAATAGAAGCATGACCTCTACTCGGATTCTTGAAAGACCATCCAATCGCCATAAGACCTATCTGTGTCGGTGCAACGTAAAGCCACTAGCAAGGGGGAAAAGAAGAAGAAGAAGAAGAAGAAGAAGAAGAAGAAGAAGAGACCATCCTCCGAGTGACCAGAGGCGGTAAGCACTCATTCCCGCTATTTCCTTAACATATAAATATAAAGGAGGAAGACATAGGATGGCCTCCATTGCACATTATGGTGTAGTATCCAGTGCCCCTGTCATTCCTAGACACGCAAGTCTTTGGACACTGTTTAACTTGGTGGTCGCAGTTTTACTCTCAGAACCTGGCCACCAGACTAAAGATGCGAAGGTGATAGTGGGCCGTACAATAGAAATATAAAGCCACTGGACCACCTTAGGTCCTAGGCCCCAAGTCTTTCTGACAGTCCTGCGACAGGCCCACATAATATTGCGAGTCTTATCCACCTTATAGTCTATATGTTTCTTCCAACTCAGTCTTGCCTCGAGGATTACTCCTAGGTAGTTAACTGAGGTTGTCTTTACTAATTTTTACTCAAATAGGAAAGGCTCTGACAGTCCGTCTAGCCTCCTCCTCCTGGTAAATACCACGAGCTCCATCTTGTCAGGATTAACTGACAAGTCCGTGTCGTGGCACCATCTTTCCACCCTGCGTAGGGAGCTCTGTACGAGCTCTGAAACCATACTGGGGAATTTCCCATCGTTATCAGGCTAATGTCATCTGCATAGCCTTGGGCATAAATTCCTCCAACATTTAACCTGGTAAGAAGTTCATCCACTACGAGACACCATAATGTTGGTGATAATACTCCTCCCTGTGGACACCTCCCGTCTATATTAGCTCTCAACATTACTGCGTTCAGGGTAAACAGAACTTGACGGCCCTGCAGTGAGGCCATAATCCATTTTATGAGCATCCTGCTCACACCTCTTCTCTCTAGATTAAGTTCTATGGAGTCCAAAGAAGTGTAGTTAAAGGCCCCTTCTATATCTAGGAATACCTCCATAGCAAGTTGTTGCTGATCCAAGGTGCTCTCCAGCCTGGAAACAAGCTGGTGTAGTGCCGTCTCAACCGACTTCCTGGTTGGTATGCATGTTGATGAGGATGCAGGGGACCGTCTCTTTAATACTTTCTCCCTGATATGTCTATCCACCAGTCTTTTCAAAGTCTTAAGAAGAAAAGACGTCTATAACCCTTAGATCTAGTGTGTGAAGACCTTCCGGGTTGAGGTATATACACTACCTTTGCCTGACGCCACAAGGAGTATACGTACCCCATGGTGAGACAGGCTCTAAAAATTCTGACCAGGTATGGTGTAAGGACCGTGCCTGCTTCCTGAAGAAGTGCTGGGAAGATCCCATCCATTCCTGGGCTTTTATAAGCGGCAAAGGATTCTAATACCCACTTCACCCTTCTTGGGGTAACGATCTCTGCGGCTTCCTTCCGACCACTTCTATCAGGTCAGAAGGATCCGCTCGATTCTACTTCACTGTTCGTGACTACTGAACCTGGAAAGTGGGCATCAAGCAATAAGCTCAGGGTCTCCCCCTCTGTGGATATACACTGACTGACAGAGCAAATGCAACACCAAGAAGGAGTGGTTCGAAAGGGATGAAAGTTGGGGAAAACACAGAGACGGCACGGACGAATAATTGATGTTTATTTCAAACCGATATGCAGGTTACACAATGCGCACGGCATCGACTCAGTAGGATGTAGGACCACCGCAAGCGGCGATGCACGCAGAAACACGTCGAGGTACAGAGTCAATAAGAGTGCGGATGGTGTCCTGAGGGATGGTTCTCCATTCTCTGTCAACCATTTGCCACAGTTGGTCGTCCGTACGAGGCTGGGGCAGAGTTTGCAAACGGCGTCCAATGAGATCCCACATGTGTTCGATTGGTGAGAGATCTGGAGAGTACGCTGGCCACGGAAGCATCTGTACACCTCGTAGGGCCTGTTGGGAGATGCAAGCAGTGTGTGGGCGGGCATTATCCTGCTGAAACAGAGCGTTGGGCAGGCCCTGAAGGTACGGGAGTGCCACCGGCCGCAGCACATGCTGCACGTAGCGGTGGGCATTTAACGTGCCTTGAATACGCACTAGAGGTGACGTGGAATCATACGCAATAGCGCCCCAAACCATGATGCCGCGTTGTCTTCTGCGTTATTCGTAATCATTGTGGGACTTTGCCTAGCGCTGCGTGTGCCTTGCTGCCGCTAAGAGAATTGCGCACTGTTTTTCTTTTGAATGACTTGTATTTTACTTCTTCTAAGTTTTACAGGGTCTACCCCCGTTCATTTCCTTTTCATATTGCCTCTTCTACTGATCCTATGCATTGTTTTCCATTTCTTAATCGGCTGATGATGACCTGGACTAGGGTCGAAACCGGTACCATTTATAATTATTATTAAATGAGAATGTAATTCACTACATTTCTTATTCTTTGGTATTGAATAGGTGGAATCTCCTTATCAATTATTTCAATTTTAATTGTGATATTCTTCAATACGGAACAATGAAATTTTTAACTTTAAACTCCCTAAAAGACGTCCAATTGGTTCGTCTAAGATTCTTGTAAGGTGGGATCTTGAAGGAGTCCTCTATATGAGACACAATGTGTCTGTGATCTGACAAGGAAGGCTCCAAAGAAACTTTCCAGTCTTTCAATTCCTGTATGATTCCCATGGAACCCAGGGTAAGATTATGATCCCCTCACTCCTATTGTTAATGAATGTAGAGGTATCACCTATGTTCATGATCTCAAGATCAGTTGTACATAGAAATTCTATGAAATTCTCTCCCCTTCGGTTTGTATATTTGCTTCCCCAAATGCTGTAATGAGCGCGTTAGCGTCACATCCTACTACGAGGTTAAGTCCTTGTTTCCTACAGTATGTCACCAGTCTCTTGAACTCCTCCGGCGGGGGTAGAGATTCAGAGTCTCCTGGGAAATATGCAGAACAGACAACCAGATCTCCTGGCTGTCCACCTTCTTCATACTTCACTAGGACTGCTACAAGGTCTCTAGTATTGAAGCCCGGTATAGCCCAAGCATTATGATCCTTAACTAGTATACATGTTATAGGCTCCTCCTCCGCTACTCCGCTGAATAGAGTGAAGCCTGCGCATTTTAGTCCCATGATATGTCCCTGTCTAAGCCAGGGTTCTTGTATCAGGGCGACTGAAAACCCACCTTTCTGGATACTTCTTATGAGTACCCTAGAGGCCGCTATACATTGTTGTCTGTTTGATTGTATGAAAGTAATCATACCTTACTTTCATGCAATGCTTTACCTTATGCAGTGTCCGGAACGTGCAGCTCTGTCTCCTGCGGTGAATCCTGAGGCTTGGCTGGCCCCGGCTCTTGTCCAGGCTCCCGCTCCTTGCCCCTGCTGGTCTCAGTGTTGTCTGTGGTGGGGTTGGTCCTCTGCTTGTCATGTTTGCCCTCCACCAGGGCGAAGGTAGCAACATGCACCCCACAGAAGATCTTTCTTCCCCACCACTTTTTCCACATCCCTGGAGTCCGTGCTGACCACAAGGCGGACACCTCTCTTCTCCTCCTTGCGGTCGTAGATTCACCAGCTGTTGGGGTTTAGACCATGGTACTGGCGTGTCATTCTTTCCAAAAGGACATTATTGTCCTTTGGTTGTCCTGGTATCCAGACCATGACTCTCTTATAGGAGAGGAGTTTATCCATGCCCACAATTGTGAGCCTGGCTTTTTCCCACGGCTGCATATCTGTAACAAGACTAGAAAACAATGTTACAGTCTCGCCATTCTCTGCAGTGATGATGGACGCACCTCTCGACAGATGGCAGTCCAGGAACTGAGGCTTAATGGGCCCCTGCTCCGGAAGCTCATCTATCAGATTGGTGATAGCCTCCTCTATAGACTCCACCTGTTTTTCAGTTAGCTGCTGGTCAGGATGTCCTACAGGCACTATGGTCATCCTGATCCCAGCTTTAGCTATCCTGGCATACTCCACCTTGGGTCTTTTGTAGGCTTGCCGATCTTCTTCTGGGGTTGTCCCCAACAGGAGTCATTTTCCCACTGGCGTCTTGGTGGGTGGAGTCCTCTGCGCCCTGGAAGCAGAGCCCTTCTCAGGGCCCCGCCTCCTGTGCCCATTGGATCCCTCCCGCAGTCGTCGTTGTCGTGGCAGTAGAAGGCCTCTCAGCTCCAGGAGTTAGGCCCTCTCTGGCCTGCTCTCGGGCCTTTAAAGCCTTCTTGTACCTCCTCTTCTCAGCGCCAAAGCGCTATTTCTTCTTCTTCTTCTTCTGGACTAGAAGATTGCCCACCTCTAGAGTGAGCTCTCTTACTGTCGAGGTCGTACTACCCGAGGGTATCTCCGAAGAGTCCCCATCGGTTGTTGTCGAGCTGGTATTTCTCTCGGAGGCTCCAGAGGAGCTCTCCGGATTTTGGGTGGCTACGTTACTCACGTAGGTCCCACTAGTAGCTAGTGAAATACTATGTCCATCCAGGCAGAGCCCTGCATACCTGAGTAAGGTTACTTACTTCAAGAGGGCGCCAAGTATCTCAAAGGCCTCGTTCAAGACACATCTCCCATGTGCCATGCACCCCATGGGCACAGGTCGCGTTACACCTTAGGGTTGGGTGGTGCTTTAGCTTCCTCCTCCTTGTATACCGAATGGTTACCTGATAGGGCTTCATTCGGCATCGTAAGAAAGGAGCTACTAGTCCCCCTCACCACGCAGAGGATCTTCAATTGAAGAGGGTAACCGAGGTTAGCCCCCTGCAATTGTAGAAGCACGCACTTGGGGGCATGCTATTGTAAAGCAGTACTGCTCGAATATGCTGTTTGTTTAAATATTGAGTTATGTGATAGAAATGGATGGACCAATCTCGATAGCTGCAATCGCTTAAGTGCTGCCAGTATCCAGTGAGCCTATTTGTGCTTGTATTTAGCATTCCATTCAGAAGTTAATTTATTTGTGTGTTGAGTGGTGCAGTGAAGGGTAACAAATATTTGTCGTGTGACAGCCTATATCTTGATTAGGGATAACCTACTTATGGATACAGAAAATGTCGTGAAATTCCTTAACAATGAAGACAACATTAAAATATGTCAAAGTGAACTGGCATCCGCATCTTTAAACATGTGTGTTGAAACTCACACCCTCGAGTTTGGATTCGATCACTCGAGTTGGTCGAAGTTTTATCGGATTCAAAATGGCAGTCAGTCGTTTCTCACAGTTGCACATGATGAGTGTACAATTCATTGTCGAAGAGTGTGACCTGAAAATAATGTTTAATAACCCTCTGGTCTGAAATAAAAGGCTATAACATTTGTTTTAGAAAGACTGTGATCTGCAATAATACTTTGATATTTTTATTGGCCCACGTGTACATGTTTTCATATTGGTTGTTTGGTGTTTTTCACACCCTTCAGTGCACTTGTTATTTTGTAGGCCCCAGCAGAAATGTTACTCATATTTGTTCTTCTGTTTTTCACACCTTTTAATCTTTAGAAATGGTAGATATACTGTAGTTTTTACTGTACCCGTGGATACACGACTTAAAGTGCCCTCATATCGGAAAAAATCATATCTGGTGTTTCCATATCCCTGTTGGATAGTTCTTATTTGTATACAGTAGAAGTCCGCTATAGCGAGTACGGCACATAACGAGAACCCCGTTATACCGGCAATATTTTGCAGTCCCTTCAAAATTCCTATATTAAACTGTGTATTATCCTTCGGTTATAGCGAGAGCCCTATCACTGATGCATCTGTTATTATGAGCGATTAAGCGCGCACGAATTTTTCCGTTATCAATATTTATGCACCCCAGCAATTATGTTGCATGCAATCAATTACCTTCGGTATAGTTTCCTCCCTATGCTCATTAGCGAGTTCTCTCGTCGACATTCGAAGGTGATGTTGGAGTCTGGTAGTAATACCCGTCGACTGCTGTTCCGTAAAGAAAATTCAAAATGAAGAACATATTTTCATAATAAATGCGTAAATAACATGTCCTATAACAGTTCTTAACTTGTTAAAATTAAAGGCTGACTAAACAATCGCTTAATTTTAATACTGCAATTAAGTAAAAATGGGATACATCTTGAGATATGGCAGAGTGCATAATTGATTTCACAGGTTAGTTTATATTTTCTCGCATCTGGTTAAATTACGAAAAGGTTAATATCAAGTAAATTAATAGCGAGAAGGTTATAACTTCTCTACTGGCGCTTGAAGTATGTTTTCATCATACTTATAGTACGGTTAATTTAGGATATGTGACGCTGTTTGAATAAGGAAACTGAAACATTTGCCACAAAATGCGATCGATCATCTTTGGTTCCGTACGGTATAGTTTTCTCACTATGTGCATTTGCGATCTCTCTCGTCGACATTTGAAGGTGATGTTGGAGTCGATTAGTAATACCCAATGACTGCTTTTCTCCAAAGGAAATTTGAAATGAAAGAGGATAACAAGTTTTCGAAAAAAATGCATAAATTACGTGGCCGATAGCAGTTGTTTACTCGTTCAAAATGACGGCTGAAGCAAACCATCTCCTTTTTTAATGTTATATATTGAAATTAAGTAAGAATGTGATACACCTCAAGATATGGCAGAATACATCGCTGATTTCAAAGGATACTTCATATTTTCTCGCGTCTAGTTAAATTTCGGAAAGGCTATACACATGTAAATTTTAGCGACGATAACTCATTTCTCTACATGCGTTTCAATTATATTTTCATGACACGTACGGTTAGGTTAGGTGACGACATTTGAAGAAGAAAACTTTGGAGTGATACCGTATTTCTCCGAATACAAGACAACGTTTTTTTCCCCTCAGTATCTCCTGTGAAAAATCCAGGGCCGTCTTGCATTCGCGGCGTAACGGTAATGAATACCACTTGCAACTCTCGCGGTAACCACACTGCTTCTTTTCACATGCGCACGCACACACAAAATTCGTTGACAATAAAAGACAGACTCTTTATTATACATCGTTAGCCGTGACAACCGGTTGTACAGTGCCTGTGTGTAAAGTCACTGGATCTCGGGAAATAGTAAAGAGAGAATGACATTCTATTAGCCTCTACAAAAACATTTCTCAAATCTGCAGAATGACATCAAAACATGCGAGCCTTTAAATTCTTAGAAAGGCCACGGCTAGTCAGTGGCAAAGTTATAACGCGTCTACTGTACCTGTCTCTCAGTAAAATTAAATTTTATAGACAGCAAGAATATTTTCGTGATGGATAGTCGTTAAAGATACGTGGAACAGGTATTGCCGGCAAATTTTCAACAGCTTCTCGTTAATATGATGCCAATTTTAAGTTAATGTTTATTAAACACTCGGAAATGTAGAATAATTGTGCAGCCGCAAGAAAATATGGCATAGGCCTAACTAAAGCCAATATTTGGCATCATCGCGAAGACGAAGATACAAAAAATGCATTCAGTGGTCCGCAACAAGGATGCTTTAAAGAAGTCGAAAATGAAATTGTGAGGTATGGGTATGTGCACGAAAAACGCAATGGCGGAAAGACCTTACCATGGTGCAATAAACTCGTTCGTTTACCTTCAACGTCCGCGATTAGGCCTATACATCGCTATCTGCTGAAGTTTGCCGAACTCGCCAAGCGAGACGTGCGTGTAGCGGTAGCCGGTTATTTCTGACGCTGAGGAAAATTTCCGTAACAGTTTTATAGACAGCAAGAATATTTTCCTGACGATCGCCATATTGTAGAGACGCATTGAATAGGTATTGCAGGCAAATTTTCAATGGGTTGTCTTCAGTATTATGATGCCAATTTTAAGTTAATGGTCATTAAACCCGCGGAAGTAAAGAATAATTGTGCAGCCGCAAAAAAATGTGGCATGACGAAAGTCTATGTTCGGCGTCTAAAATAGTATAAAAATGCGTACTGTACAACAAAGGCATTCATATGATTTTACAAAGCACTTTTTGAGCCTGATTTAAATTTTTGAAGGAAAAAGTGGGGATCGTCTTGGATTCGGAGAAATACGTTCCGTATTTTCACTTTCACGTAGTATCGCATGTCGAAAAATAACGCACAAGCAAGTCGTCGTGTGGATATCATATGCGGAAACGCATGTTTTGAACAAACTGATTGCTGTCTCATACCGATTTTAATGTGCATGGGGAGTTTTCCGACTTTTATACAAAAATCGGATATAACGACAATCCGCTATAGCAAGTAATTTTTCCCTTGTTGTGAATTCTCACTATAATGGACTTCTACTGTATTCAGTAGTATGTTTTCTCGCTTAACACATTCTGTTTTGTTGTCCCTTGCAGAAACCTCTTAACGAGGTTCTATTGTATTTATAAGCAAGGAACATGAATTGCTACAACTGTGAAGGTATTTCATTGATCAGTATACCAGGCTAGGGTTTCTCTGACATTTTGGAAGGGAGGGTGCAATCAATGATTGGGAGCAAGTTGTATGAAAACCACTGTGGCATTAGACCAGGGAGGGACTGTCAGGATCGGATTTTCAGCATGTGCCAGGTAATTGAAGATTGCTACGAGAGGAAGAGGCAGTTATGTTTGTTCTACAGATCTAGAGAAGGTGTATGACAGAGTACAGAGGGAAAAGATGTTAGCCATATGAGGGGATTATGGGATTAATGGTAAATTACTGAAACAGAAAAGTTTCCCACCTATTCAATACATAGTTATATTTACAATGCATGTATTTACATTACATGGGACTAGTTTCAACCCTATTCGGTGTCATCATCAGCTATATTTAAACAATACACCATAAACAATACTCTCGACTTCTTCAGTTGGTCCAGCCATAGTTTCCTTGCTCGTCCAACAGGTCTCCCGCTGACTGTCTTTCTCATGTATGCATGTGGGGTTTGAGTGCCTGGTGTTCTCTTTACATGTCCGAACCATTTAAGTCTTGCAGACCGTATTCATTCTTGCACAGGATGCTCCACTTCTAAAGATGATTTGACATCCTCATTTCTCACATGATCGTGACGTGTTTTCTGCATGGCATTCCGAAGAAATTTAATTTTATCAGCCTGCAGTTTACTATGGTCTCTAGTCCGCAACATGCAGTTTTCTAGGCCAGTTGTGAGTATAGAATAAGATACGATTTATACAAGGACATCTTGGTTTGTAGGGGTACCCTCTTGTCCTAGATCAGGGGATGTATAAGGTTATAAAATTTAGACCCATTGGCCACTCTGTTAAATTTTTCTTGTTCTGCTCCATTCTTATTTGAGACTGTGCTCCCAAGGTACTTATCCTTATACTATTGTAATGTATTGTGTCCATCAAGTTGTATTTGGCAACCATTATTATTATTATTATTATTATTATTATTATTATTATTATTATTGAACAAGAATATGTAATATAATTTTAATTATGTTAACATTACTGCTGTAAAAATGTTTGATACTGTACAGAATGCAATTTTTTGAAAATGCTCGATTGGAACCAAGATTTGATGCGGGTTGGGTTTCTGGATTATTGATTCTGGAAAATTACGTATCATGGAAGATGCATGCAGATTTTATTAACTATAGCTGTGTTAGGGAACCTTTTGGCACTGCTACAATGGACCTCTAAATTTGGGAAATCTGTATTTCTGAATATAAACAGTGTTACACCACACCTGGGAAACTGGAGCTGGAAAATGATGATGATGATGATGATGATGAAGAAGACGAAGAAGAAGAAGACGAAGAAGAAGAAGACGAAGAAGAAGACGAAGAAGAAGAAGAAGAATAAGAAGAAGAAGAAACAACAGTGTTACCTAGAAATAAATCTCATTACTCTATAGAATTTGAACCCTTTAAATATAATTAACATTCGTTCCCAGTAAATACAGCTGAAATTAACACATTCTAGCCTTGTAATGACAATTCCTTCTTCGTATGTTAACAGGTCCACTTACCTATCAATCCATGCTACGTTTGCCTAAACCATATCGTGACCGTATTGAGCGAGAACGCGAGCTTATGGTAAGCCGGGATGACAGTGATAGCAGCGGTATTGAGCAAGGAGATGATCCAATACCTCGCCCACCATCACAGGCTGGCAGTACATCTTCAGGGGATACTGAAGGCCCAGAGGAGGGCTACACTAATGAACATACTGAGGCAAGTAATTTCTTTTATCCTAAAATAATTTTTCTGTTCTTTTAATTCACAAAGGATTTAAATGTTTTGTACCTCCACCCCTGTGGTCTTTCTGTTTCTAAGTAACTATAAATTACTGGAAAACTTCCTCTCTATTTATTTATTTATTTATTTTCCGTTTTTAATTTAGTTTATTATGTACCATCCCTCCATTATTTCCAGAAGTACAACCATATAATATTGTGCCGGGCTGAGTGGCTCAGACAGTTGAGGCGCTGGCCTTCTGACCCCAACTTGGCAGGTTCGATCCTGGCTCAGTCCGGTGGTATTTGAAGGTGCTAAAATATGTCAGCCTTGTGTTAGTAGATTTACTGGCATGTAAAACAACTCCTGTTGGACTAAATTTTGGCACCTCGGCATCTCTGAAAACCGCAAAAGTAGTTAGTGGGACGTAAAGCATATAACATTATTTATTTAGTATAATGCTGTCGTTAGTGTGAAGAAACTGAGGACTGAGGGAGACTTGGAATGAAAAAGTATACCGTATTTACTCGTGTATTAGACCCGCCTCCCTGCGTGGCTTTTTGGGACAAAGAAAATTATTTAAAAAATCTCACATACAAGACACAATTCGTCAGAGAAGAACATCGATTCCACTTCGAAGCGGGTAAAAGCCTTACTGCAGCTTCGATGACATCACACAAATTTGTGAATAGTTTCGTCCGTATGACCCGTGCAATGAAAACACGCATCAGTCATGCTATATGTCTATTGTTTGTAGTTAAAAATATTCACCAGAGTAATGGTTAGCACAATTAGCTGCCGTTCTCGGGGACCTGTGTTTGATTCCCGATACCGTACTGCCAGAGATTTAAGAATGGCAGGAAGGTTGATGTGCGATAAAAATGGTGCATGCAGCTCACCTCCATCAGGGGCAGCACCACCTCTGGATAAGGAAACTAATTTACTTTACTGTTGTTGCTATTAATATATCAGGCGAGATCATTAACAAATTGATTGTTCAGTATCTCGTAACTCGGGTCATTATAGCCTACATAATTTTTGGAGAGAATTAGGTTTAAAATGTGATAAAAGCTATCCAATCATATTGTTTTACTTGCCAATGTACCTAATTAATAATAATAATAATAATAATAATGATGATGATGATGTGTTTGATTTTTCGTCCCCACTTACTACTTTTACAATTTCAAGAGATGCCAAAGAGAACCTACTATGCGTTAATAAAAAAAAAAAAAAATGTGGAGACAACGAACATGCATAATTAAGCATTATGATAATAAATCACATCACTGCCACACCTGTAGATATCCATAAATGCTATAAGCTTTCCTGCTATTTATTTTTAATTTATCCTTCGTGGAACTTCAACACCATCCGGGCACTTACTAGCATACCTAACCTAAACAATGTGATCTCTGTTATCCCAATTACAGCTGTTTAGGTAAATCCTGATATGATAAATGTAGTGCGCCGTCTCCCGCGTCCAGGATGCTTGGCGTTGAAGAAATCCACGACTAGGTTCGGTAGGCATCTTAGGGTAAACGTTAAATAATTTTTTTTGGTATGTGTGTGTATATACAGTATATATATTGTACCAGGAAAAATTGACTTCAAAGAGCATGAGGTTGTTCTGAGGTGTGCCTAGTCCTTACAAGAAGGTAGAGAGAGAGGGAGGATCGCAAGATGAAATAATAGATGTTATAACTTTCTTCCATTCATTCAATATATGAAAGGTTACCCTATTATATCGCTGAATTGTAGTGATCATAGACATTTATTGGGAAATATACCCCAATTTCAACAACAAAATATCGAAAAAAATATGTTGATCATATGAAATCCAACTGAATAATGTTCTTTTCAACCAGTTACGTCGATCATGACTTTCTTGATGTAAAATAATAAAGCATGTTGTAAGTAAGTAAGAAATCCTAAAGTCCTTTCTATTATCACTTGTGATTTCAGAGTATGTTTTCTACGTAATTTAAATAAAGTAAATCTTGTAATTCCTTCTCGTGAACATCTCAAAATATTTATATTCAAATATAAAACACTTGAAATTAAATCTGATCTTCTGGTATAAAGTTCTGAGTATTGTCCTATTTTACAAAATTTATTATACACTTTATGTGAATATTGCAAATTAAGAGTTTATGGTATGCTTTCACTGTAAATGAAGCACTGAATTGAAATTCTAAAGTTTCAACATGTGAGAACATACGATATTACGAGAGCACACTGTCTTCTAAAAGTCTATCTTTACTTTTAAGTGTTGTAAAGCGTTAATTTTCCAAGTTTATAAAAATATTAAGTAAGTGAACTTTTGAATTGAGTTAATGTACTTTGTCAGCAATGACACTGTCTATAAATAAGAGTTCTGTTGGCAAGTCAGAATTATGTTTCTGAATGAAAATACACTTATATCACCTGACATATGTCTTCTTGTTGAGCTCGAACAGTTGAATACTGCTCTGCAAGCAGCAATCTGAAACTCAGCTAACAGCAAGCACCACGATGTTTCATAGTACCACGTCCCTGGAACTCTCCCTCGTAGTACCAAATCCACGTTCCGCGTTGATCTGCATCAAATCTCCGTTGATCTACGTCGTTCTTCGTCATTTTCCGTTGATCTACGTCATCTCGAGTTAAGATTTCTCATGTCAATAAAAGATTGGTTTTAACACGAGAAAGTCCATCTGACTAGGCCACTGATAGTGTGTCCTGTGTTGAAACGTGCACCATTTGATTTGTGCTGTTAGAACTGATTATAACTGTCTCAGAAATAATCACCATTCACTGGATGAGAAATATGTCGAAGCACTGCTTCTTTTCGTAAGTTGCGATAATTGGAAAATGAGAAAATGCACTTCCATGCATAGTCCATCTTTACACTTACTGCCCACCATTCGTATTGTCAAAAATGTCTCATTCGAAGCACAGTTTATCATGACTCACTTTCACAGCAAAGAAATAAATAAATGCCTCTCTCTCGTAATATACCTACTCACTATCACAGCTCCACAAGTATTTGTGTATGAATCCTATATTCACAATATCACTCAATTACGAAGTATGCGTAATGTATTGCAGCATATTTACAGTTCATTATACAGTCTATTCACACGGGTTGTTTCAAATGGTACAGTCTGTTACGATGATTAGCGAACTGTCTTTATGCACAAGTTAAAGTGTTTTTAGGCTTTGATAATACTCAAATTAGTCAATGTGTTGCAAACCTACACTCACGATGTTCTAGGTTGAAACAGTTCAAGACCATTACAATTTAAAGTAGCCGTGCTAAAGTTAAAGTTATTCATACGAAAATTGAGATATTTGGTAAGTTATAATATTGGCGAAATATTACAAGTCTTACGACTTTGATGTTATACACACGTCAATTTCTGAAGTTCGAATGTCCCTGATGAATTGTAAGTCCAACAATTTATAAGTTACTCACTGTGTCACAAAAACTAAGTGTCAACTTGCTGTCGAAATTTATACAAGTATTATGACGTTCCGGCAGAACGAACACTGAGTTCGACTTCACTCGTCGCGATCAGCATGACAGGTGAACCAGCTGTGAAGGATTTGAACTAGTTTGCTACGGTCCGGTCCGCTGCTTATATTTGATAAGGCCAAGGTTACTCGCCACGTCATGAGAAGAAATGTGGTTCCTTTCTCGCTTATATCTCTTGAATGCCTTGATGGAATTTATTGAGATTGACGTATGTTTGCCTTCAGAATACTAGCTACACAATGAGGTATGTCTCATTTCTGTATCTTCATCAGTTAAAAAGTTAGACATTTTTTCCTGTACATTCGAGAGAAAGGCATACAAAATGTGGCACTGACGTCACCCGCAGGTTCCTCGCTCGTGACGTGTCCTGCTTACCACGAGGAACTTCGTATCGAGCTCACATAAGATAATAAATATAAGAAATTTATTTTAACTTCAACCTATTCAATACAGTACAAGATGTTAACGTGTTAGTTAAACATCATTGAAATAATTGAGACATGTTTCGCCCGTTTTGTGGGGCATCATCAGTCATATCAACACCTCAAAGTTCTACCAGATGTCTGGTTAGAAAATTGTAAAACATGTTGCATAAGTGAATACATTAAAGAACTTTACAATATCCTATCATTAACAAATTGATTAAAAATATGTTGCTCATGCTTGTGAATTTTCACATAAACAAGGATGTCATATGTGTAGTAAATGACAATAGTGATAGTCTACAATCTTACGCGATGTTAAAATTCGAAGACAGTTTAAAATCAAATATTGGGAATGAATACAGAATACATACAATTACAAATACTATACACGTATTTTACATGTGAAATGATGTGGAAATGCATTCCAAATTCATGCTAATTTCACTTAATTTTATCTTAATATTGCGTTCATGATGTATTCTAATGGAATTAGCATCAAGATGTAAAAGTTTGTATGTGATTTATAACAAGCTCATGTGAAAGCATTGCATTACGTCGTAATTCAACCTGGATGTCTAAGTTGCATGATTATATTTTAGATCCAAACAAGTTAGTTCGTTGAAGTATCCATGGGCTATTCGAACTCCATTGGACACTCTCTATGAGACGGAGTGCCTAATGTATGTAAACAACAGATGATTATTTGATTCAAATTGTGCCAATGTTGAAACAGTTGAACTAATGGCTTGAATGAGGGCGGTTGAAATGTCGTTAATATCTTCCCATTTGACTAATATTTTGAAGTTTTAACGGTGTGTTCAGTTGTTGGAATGTGGGATGTCGGTTTATTAGTTGAATGGGTGACAGTCAAAACGTTGTGCGGTGTAATTAATGTTGAGCTGTCTTGCGTATGTGAAAATCTGAAAGGAAGGATAAGTCCTCAATTAGTTGAGTGAAATAACGACAGGGAAAGAGAAAGACTGAATGCGTTAGAGAATTGAGAGGATATGGAGTTAAAGCTTACCTTTAGTGTTGTTTGGCTGTTAACTTATTGCTAAGAGGTTTTTGAAGCACTGGCTGTCACTAACGTCTTGCTCCTCGTGTTGTACGTGTGACGTCTTGGAGGGGAGTGGAGCTGAGAAGGCGTGGCTGTGGGTCTGTGATTGGTGCTTGGGAAGGAGATGCGTGTATTGGAGGGGGCATAGGGGCGTGATAAGTTAAACGGCTTAGTGGGGGTGCTTGAAGAGGGTGTTTTGAGTACATAAAGTCTTTTGTCTTTCAGATTTAACTTATTTTTTTTAAATTTAAAGATCTTGTTCGATTGTGGTGAAACTGTGTCCTTTGTCCTTCATATGGATGCTCATTGCTGAGTGTGTGTTGTGTTTCTGGGCATTAAAATGTTCAGCATATATAGTTTGTGAAACTTCTTCCGGTTTGACCGATGTATGAACTGTTGCACTCAGCACATTTCAGTTTGTAAATGCCGGAACTCTAATATTTATTTTTGTCCGAGTTTATCTTGTTGTGGTTGAAGAATAATTATTGATTTGTTTTTTGGGTCTTAAGGGGCTATCTTAATATCATGTTTCCTTAGAGAGGTGGCAATTTGATGTATGATGGGATTGGTATAGGTAAAGGTTGCATACTTTGATTTATTTGTTTTCACTGGGGAGAGGTTCGTGGTCAATTTCAACTTCACTTTATTGGTTATACATAACATTACATACAGCATCCTATTCTCAAAATATCTTGTCTTGGTTATGGCATGATTTATAATAATGGACTGTTGTTATCGAAAATTCACCATAATCTCATACAGTCATTTCCCTACTTCAATATAGCTCTAACTTTTATGAAGACCACCTAACAACCTTTAGAAAATATGTCACACTTGTAAGATTACTCGCGAGAAAGTATCATATATTGAATATATCTCGAAGATATTACGACACATCACATTCTGATCCAAGGATACGTAATCTACATTGCCTGAAAAAAAAAACTACAAAAAATGAAATACTGTCAAACTTATCTCATTCTGCATTTTGCCTGCCGGGATTTGGATTGGTTGGTCTCATTCATCAGCTGCATCAGTCCTCTATGATGTACACTGATCGGTCATCTGGAATCTGCTTCTCGGCAGTCAAGCTCTCATCTGCTGGTGAATGTTGGCTGGGTTCCTCCGGTAGTCATCCCCGTATCGCAGTTTACAGGTCCATCATGACGTTCTGTTGAGCATTACAAGAATATAAATTCAAAGTAGAAGAAATTAGTGCATACATATTTCCAAATTCTTATATTGGCAGTGCTTATTGGCTTAGATAAATGTTTCTATTCGGCTGTTGAACAGACTACAAAAATGTCGGTTTTGGTTTTATATAGCTTTTGTCCATATACTCTGCTATATGAATGCTTTCTTTAAGATCTGTCTGCTAATGAAATCTCTTTTCTCTTGCGGACTAGGTTTATTCAGTGCCTTCCTCTTCTCTGCGAAGTTCAATGTCGTATTTCGTATTTTACGAAATTCGCTGGGTTTTATAATAAAATTGTGTGTGCTTATATGTATTAACGTATAATATCACCTTCTGAATTATTTAAATTTAATATCTGAATTTTCTTCTTCTTAATACCTCTTCTTTTCTTGAAGTAGTGCATGCTGAATTGCTTGCGAGTTTGCAGTTCGATTCTCTTGTTCTAAGTGTTGTCTTTTAGCAATTTGAATGCTACATTTGTCTCTCTCATGGCCACTATGATTGAGATTGTACCTGATTCACAAAATTTAATCTTTTTCTAACGTTATTGACTTCTAGTGCGTACTGATTAATTTTGTTCGCAGTAATCGTGTGTATTTTAACTCTGTGTATTTGCAAACAGAACAGTGGAACGGCACAGAAGAGATCAAGCATGAAATATTCTTAAAAATAGCCACAATTATCCAAAAAAATGCTTCCTGTCACTATTACATTTGGAAGTACAACTCGTAACCTACACTAGTTATCAGCTGCTGGGTTGGCACGCTTTTTACAGCACGGCTTTATTCTGAAGGGGGTGGCTTTTGCTACACATACTACAACTGGGAATAACTGAGACCATCTCCAAAAACATTTTGCGAATAGATTCTCACATTTTGGACTCTATAGTCGGGAACAAAACTGGTTTTTAAGTTTCAAAAAGACGCAATCTCAAATACTTTTTTTTTTTTTTACAAGTTGCTCGCACCAACTCAGATAGGTCTTATAGCGATGATGGGACAGGACAGGGCTATGATTGGGAAGGAAGCAGCCATGGCCATAATTAAGGTACAGCCCCAGCATTTGTCTGGTGTAAAATGGGAATCCATGGAAAACCATCTTCAGGGCTGCTGACAGTGAGGTTCGAACTCGCTATTTCTCGAGGTACTGGATACTAGCCGCACTTAAGCGACTGCAGCTATAGAGCTCAGTGATCTCGAACACACTCAATTGCCGTGGAAATGACGTCATTTGGAATGAGGGCATGCGGGTAGCAGGGAAGTTTGAGGTACAAGACGACGATAATTCAAATGAAAGCAGTGATCAGGTTTACAGTGTGGTAGGCCTACTGCTTAACTGACAAACACAAATGACTGCCATTACATTCTTTTGTATTAATATTGCATAATAGGGTACCCTTATCCCTTTATCTATGGGATTGAGTAATGAAGTAAGACTAAACTTCGCAGCGAGTTCTTACGACCAGATGCCCTTTCTGACGTCAACCTCTTCAGAGGAGTTAAGGAAATGAATGACGTGATATGAGAGTAACTAAACCTAACTACATTTACTTTACCGGTATTTGTAGGCCTAAAAGTCATATGTTCACCATTTATTCTTTTCAAATTTAGAAATACTGCCCTCCAATAAAAATAGCCAGTAAAGCTCAGAATACATTCATGAGTGTTAAAGAATAGTGTTGAATATTCACATGTACAATTTATAGCTCTTTATAGCCTAAAAGTCATGTGTTCACTGCATGAAATTTGAGGTTATCGCATATTGGTTCCCCCCTCCTCCCTTCCCCCCGCACTTTTTTCACAGTACATGTGGGGGAAAAAAGGGGGGTCTAATATGCGAGTAAATATGGCATTTCTTGGTGGTGGTGTTTTGGAAGTTTTTCTGAGAGGCAAAGCAATGAAATTATCATATCCTAGGTATATTTTGACATGAATATGCTAGAGAACTCCAGTTATCTTTCCACAAGCACTTCCCATGTAGAAGAGTTCTGTGAGATGTCTTTTATGAATAGTTATGTTGGAAAAGTGTAGGGATGAGGAAAATACAGGTGTTTTTTGTTGCTGAACCATTGCAGACCTAAACATGTAGTATTTTCATTGTGTGAGTGAAGGTACAAAATTTGCAAACGCTGAATAATAGCAGGCACTAGAATATTCCAACTGTCAGAAGTGCATTATTCTACCTGAAACAAAATGATGTTTTGTAATAAATTGTGAAAGTGGATATTTAGTATTGTCTATTACAGTGCATATGTCTGAAATATGTACCTTGTATGTTTTTTGTAATATTTAAATTGAGGAAACACTGGTGGGGAGTAACAACTTGCTTAGTAAGGAAACATTATTGGAACATGCTTAAAAAAAGAAATTACCAGGCGAGTTGGCTGTGTGGGTAGGAGCGCGCAGCTGCGAGCTCGCATCCGGGAGATAGTGCGTTCGAACCCCAGTGTCGGCAGCCCTGAAGATGGTTTTCCATTGTTTACCATTTTCACACCAGGCAAATGCTGGGGCTGTACCTTAATTAAGGCTACAGCCGCTTCCTTCCCATTCCTAGGCCTTTCCTGTCCCATTGTCGCTATAAGACATATCTGTGTCAGTGCAACGTTAAGCAAAAAAAAAAAAAAAAAAGTCATAGTTTTTGTCCATCTCCATGGCTAAATGGTTATCATGCTGGCCTTTGGTCACAGAGGTCCTGGGTTCGATTCCCGGTAGGGTCGGAGAATTTTAACCATTGGTTAATTTTACTGGCACGGGGGCTGGGTGTATGTATCGTCTTCATCATTTCATCCTCATCACAACGCGCAAGTCGCCAGTGGGCATCAAATCAAAAGGCCTGCACCTGGCGAGTCGAACATGTCCTCGGACACTCCCGGCACTAAAAGCCATACCCCATTTCATTTGATAGTTCTTTTCCTTTGTCAGGTCAATTGACCATTTTAGCCAGTCTTTGATACAGGACTTACTTTCTCTTTAAAAGCATGTACAGTGAAACTTCATTAGTTCATTCTCATTAACACACCTTCTCGCTTAATACATCAGAAATTTGAAGTCCCGATTCCCATATTAAATATATAAAAATACCTCGCTTATCGCATCACGAATATTTGCTATTACTGCTTTGTATTATTACAATTTTTCTAGCCCTGAAAATGTTCCTTGTGGCTGATGACCCAGATGTTAGGTCCTTTTAACAACAAGCATAATCATCATCATCATCATCATCAAAATGTTCTTTTGTTATCCCTTGTGAAAGGAAATGATTATGTTGACAATTGGGCTGCAGCAAGAATTGATAGTAGAATGATTTCTTGGTTCAAGATACGGACAGGGGTTAGAGAGGGCTGTAAACTTTCATCCACTGAAAGTATAAAGTGACAGGGAGAGATTCAGTCAAGTGCAAATGTAGTAAGTATTTTGGCCAATGCCGAAGACTTGGTCTTAATGGCAGATTGTGCTGAAAGCCTGCAATGTAATATGGAATTTGAAAACAGGTGCAGTGAGTATGATACAAAAATTAGCAGTTCCAGGACTAAAGTGATGTCAGCAGGGAAGAAACCTAAGGGATTTGTATGCCAACCCAGGAATACAAAACTGGGAGAGGTAGATCATTCAAATATTTAGGATGTGTATCCTCCCAGGATGGTAGTATAGTAAGTGCGATTGAATTAGGGTGTAGCAAAGCTAATGCATTGACATTGCAGTTGCACTCAACATTATTTTGTAAGAAAGAAGTCAGCTCCTGGACGAAACTATCTTTACACCAACTTTGCTGTATGGGAGTGAAAGCTGCGTAGACTCAGGATATCTTATTCATAAGTTAGAAGTAACAGGCACGAACGTAACAATGACCTTATTAATATCGGCGTTTAGTATCTTATCCACAGGTCGTAACAGTACGGGCAAACCACACATCTGTCACTAAAATGAGGACGTAAAACAAGGAGTTTGTCCAGATATTTGTCCTTTGGTTAAATAGTCTGAGAGCTTTCAATTTCAAGTGAAATAAATGTGATGTAATGTTGTGATGATCATTGGATGAATGATTGTTTTAAATGGCATTTCTTCCCACTTTGGGTTCATTGTAATTGTAATCAAAAAGTTACTACAGGAATATTTACCCATGTAATATATTGAGTTCATTCATGTATATATAGAAGTCCTCCAGAAAAACTGCTTGAGAAGAAAGCTTTCTCGTCATGACCCAGAATATTTCAGAATAGCTCTTTTGTTGAGTTTTTATATAGACTGACTTTTTGTTTTGTCTCTATCCTTGCAAACAAGTCTACCCAGAATTGAGCACACAGTTAACGACATAAGTGCCAGTAGTTCATTTTGCCTTGGCTTATCGTAATCATAAGAAGAGAAAGGGAATTGGGCTGCTAATGTAATCAGTGAGAAGGTTATGGGCAATTATACTTTCCTGTTTTACACTGCATGGAATCTTGGTACATCTAGCTTCAATTCAGTTTGAGCTTAATTTTCTACCAATTGCAAGTCTTGCTCTGTCTGCTTCTAAGCCCCTGTGATCTTTATCGGTGGTCTCTGCTCTGAGTTACTCAGCTAGTCATCTTCCCTATTCCTGTTGAGAATTCTGCACATTGTTTGATGTTGTATAGCTATTTCGTTCTTCAGCTAGCGCCTGCAAATATTCCTCAGCAGTCTGGTTTTCACTTCTAAGTGAAAGGAGCTCTCTACCAGTTTTCATTAGAGCCATCCAATGGTTGTTTCCCTTAAATGGTACATCTAATCCTCTAAAAGCAGAACTTCACCACACTGTCAGTATTATGGTTAAATCCACATTGTCAGTACACTTTGTTATTGAACCTCCTTATTCATCTAACATGTGTTTTGACTGGGCAAGTTGGCTGTGTGGTTAGAGGCGCGCGGCTGTGAGCTTGCATCCGGGAGATAGTGGGTTTGAATCCCACTGTTGGCAGCCCTGAAGATGGTTTTCCGTGGTTTCCCATTTTCACACCAGACAGTCGTTTACTTCAGCCTGTATTTCTAACAAGTTAACAAATGCTATCGGCCACGTTTATTACGCATTTATTACGAAAAGATGTTATCCTCTTTCATTTTGAATTTTCTTTTAGAGGAAAGCAGTCTACAGGTATTGCTAATAGACTGACATTGCCTTCAAATGTTGACGAGAGAGCTCCCAAGTGCACATAGCGAAAAAACTATGCCGTTCCGAAGATGATTGATCGCGTTTTGTGGCAAACATTTCAGTTTCTTTTTCAAACAGCGTCACCTAACCTATCTTAATCATACTATATACATTACATACATACATTATCATTATAGACTGTTATGCTTTTCAGCATTCAGTCTGCAAGCCTCTGTGAATTTACTAAACGTCGCCACAATCCTCGGTTTGCAACTAGTGTTGTGGCCTCATTTAGTTCTATACCTCTTATCTTTAAATTGTTAGAAACTGAGTCTAACCATCATCGTCTTGGTCTACCTCTACTTCTCTTACCCTCCATAACAGAGTCCATTATTCTCCTAGGTAACCTATCTTCCTCCATTCGCCTCACACGACCCCACCACCGAAAGCGGTTTATGCGTACAGCTTCATCCATCAAGTTCATTCCTAAATTAGCCTTTATCTCCTCATTCTGAGTACCCTCCTGCCATTGTTCCCACCAGTTTGTGCCAGCAATCATTCTTGCTACTTTCATGTCTGTTACTTCTAACTTATGAATAAGATATCCTGAGTCCACCCAGCTTTCGCTCCCGTAAAGCAAAGTTGGTCTGAAAACAGACCGATGTAAAGATAGTTTCGTCTGGGAGCTGACTTCCTTCTTACAGAATACTGTTGATCGCAACTGCGAGCTCACTGCATTTCTTTACGACACCTTGATGAAATCTCACTTACTATATTACCAACCTGGGAGAACACACAGTTTAGTATAGGAATTTGGAAGGGAGAGAGCAAAGCTGATGTTATAATGCAGTTCTCTTTATATCCTGTACTCGCTATAGCAGACTTCCACTGTATTTATTTATTTATTTATTTATTTATTTATTTATTTATTTATTTATTTATGACTTACTTAGAAGAACAATTTTATATTTTTCTGACTTCTTACCAGGCGAGTTGGCCATGTGGTTGGGAGCGCGCAGCTGTGAGCTCGCATCCGGGAGATTGTGGGTTCGAATTTCACTGTTGGCAGCCCTGAAGATGGTTTTCCTTGGCTTGCCGTTTTCACATCCAGACAAATGCTGGGGCTGTACCTTAATTAAGGCCACGGTTGTTTCCTTCCCATTCCTAGGCCTTTCCTGTCGTATTGTCACCATAAGACCTATTTGTGTTGGTGCGACGTGAAGCAAATAGCAAAAAACCAAGAAATAAAATAAAAACCCATTTCTGAGGTCTTGGAGTTATAATCTGAAGAATGAGCCATCTCCCAAGGTCATGTGATGTCCCAAACTTTCTCAGTTTCATGTTCCTCATGGAATTACCGTATATATAAGGATAGTAATTAAATGGTATTTAAAAGTAAGTATTTGTCATATATGCAGGTGTTAAATTTTGCTGAACACATTGATTTTTCAGAGAATCTTAATCTTCTCCTGTGATCATTTCAGGTGGATGAGATGATCTCGGAAGCTGAAAGGGAGCGGGAGGCACAAGAAGCTTTGAGACTGGAAAAGCTACCACGTACTCTTCATCATGATATGACTATTCATCAGGTAAGAAGTGATTATCTCCAGTTAAAAATGGTTTCCATTGCCCTTCTTATTTTGTTCAAATTACACTTGTGCCTGTTTCATACAAATATCTCATCCATTCACCATTGCTATTATTTCATATCACCTCCATCTGATTCATGATCTGGATGATGATGTTCACTGTATAAACAAGGGAGTTAATTGTGTAGTATTGTAACATTTAATGGCCAACTTAGGACCATCCAGTCAATCATATAAAGAAAATTTTAACTTTTCTATGCTTCCAATAATTCTTCATCCTCTCAGATGCCAAGATCCTTTCTTCAGTTAGTTGATTATAATAATAATAATAATAATAATAATAATAATAATAATAATAATAATAATAATAATAATAATAATAATAATAATAATAATAATATATATATATTTTTTAATGAGGGATTGTGGAAAATCTTCAAAAAGACACTTGTGAAGGGTCCGCACTCCACAAGTGTGTGGGATTCTTACCAACTAAAAACCACACACCCTTTTCCCACGATGTGAGTCATCACCCCGGAACCGCTCTCGCATTATTTCAGGGTGATATCGTGCTTTGTCTTTCAGACGTCTTCTTTCTTCATTTCTTCTTTACGAACGTTCGTATGCTTCCAAATCCTCCTTCTTCTGACGAAGGATAATAATAATAATAATAGTAATAATAATAATAATAATAATAATAATAATAATAATAATAATAATAATAATAATAGGTAGATAGAAAATCAAAATATCCTTTGTATAGTTGACTGGAGTGGTCCAATGTAGGCCATAAAATGTGAAATAAGATAGAGTAGAACCTCGATTATACGTTCCTGGAAACTACGTTTTCCCTTATTATTTGTTCAAATTATGTGGTCCCGCGAACATCCTAATTAAATCACATTCTAAAAATCTCGCATTATCTGTTCCTCGAAGAAACTATTTCCCGGATCAACCGTCCAGAAATTTCAGTCCCAACGCTAAATCCTTGATCACACGCGTTTTTCAAGAAACTGTATCTCACGAAAGGACGGCTATGGCATACTTACGGATTTTGGTGTTAACATCCCGTCAATGCGGTAATTTGAGGACGTACTGTACCGTACTGGAAAAGTGATCGGTGATGAACTTTCGTAAGGGACCATCTTAGCATCGCAATCAGGTGGTATTGTTTAGAAAATCCTCGGAAATCATAAAGCAGAGAATGTCGACAACAATTCGAAGGAGACAGAGTGCATTTTGACAACTCTACCTGAATTCCAAGATATGAGCTTCATTGATGGTGTGATGGACGGTTAAAGATTTTTAATGATCATATTTCAATATGTATCCACAATAGTTTTGATTATGTCATTGCTTATATATTTGTGATTCATTTTATGGCTGATGATGACATTTTATGTGTCGAAACCGGTCCCAAGTTGAATAAAAGTTATTAGTAACATAAACATGTAATTAGTATTGAATAGGTGGAACCTAATAGATATCTTATCTCTGTGAGCTCTAGTTGAAGACTGAACCTGTTTTGTCAAATGCTTGTACTTGCAAAACGTCTACATCATGTCCAGGGTTACCGGTACATAATTTTTTTGATTGTATCGCTGAACAGGTTTTCGGCACTTCCCTCAGGGCACTGTATAGTCACTGGGCTTTCAGGCAGGAATCGAAACTGCTCCTCCTTAAGAAACGGAAATTTAGTATTTTATTATCGTATACGGTACGATTATGTCATCGAGACCAGAACAGATGTTGCACCTTACTTACATAAAGCCATGTGAGGTTTTGGGATTGCCTATTACTGTTTTGGTCCTAATGTAAGACTGGGAATTTAATGTTTTTATGTTAAAATGTTATAAAAATTGCAGTTGTTTTATCTGTGCACGTTACATTTAGAAACTATGTATCATTTTGCAGTCGTACTGCAGTCGTCGCGAATAATTGTAATTTCGGAAGTGTTAATGATATTTTTTCTCTTTCCAATTTGATTGTGATTATTGACGGGCAGAATTGAATAATTATGATGCATTCGAGAACTTGAGGATCGATAGTTAGGCCTAGATTCGAAACCATATTCTAGAGTTCAACATAACCCTTAAAAGTCGATGCAGACCTAATTTACTCGGTACAATATTTCCTTAAACTGACTACCTATAAACAGTATACCGGTGACCAAATTAAAATGGAAAATTAAAAAAAGAAAAAGATTTCACATCATGTTGGGCGCTTTAGCATCTATTGTGCTGTATTTTATTAGATTAGAGAATTAAAAACTACTTGTCAATTGCTGTTTGGCTTGGCGTTACAGGTATTAGATTTTTCAAAGAGTTTGGCTGATCAAAGTTGTTGAACTGAAAGAAGTTTTTAGAGGAAACTGACAGAAGTTTTCCCGGTAAAACTGAATGTAAAGTTTTGAGATTTTTAAGTCGTGTACCGGTAATTAATGATTGAAGCCGGCCCCTCGGTCTAACTTGCATGCCTCTCACCCGGAGGGCCCGGGTTTGATTCCCAGCCACGTCGGGCATTTTTGCCTGGATATTAGGGCTGGTTTCAGGTTCACTCATTCTACAATTACCTTTAATTGAGGAGCTATTTAATGGTGAGATGGCGATCCTGGTCTAGAGAGCCAGGAATAACGGCCGAGAGGATTCGTCACACTGACCATGCGTTACCTCGTGATCTGCAGGCCTTCGGACCGAGCAGCAGTTGCTTGGTAGGTGGAAGGCCCATTGGGGCTGTAGTTTGGTTTGGTTTAGGGGTGTTTGTAAGATTATAAGTATATGTATTTTTGTGATGTTTAGCCAAATTGTTAATGGTTCATTCGTTCCCGGATTTTCCGTTTTCTCGTGTGGTACATTCTTTTTTTCCCATGGTCGCTCCAAAAATGGAGAATCAAGGTTCCATTGTAAATAATACTGTATAACTAATGTAGCTCGGGCATTAATGTCTCTGTTTATGACAGATATTTGTCTCATTAGTACACACACCTCACACACTTAAAACAGTCAGGCTGAATCAAACTATAAAGCACTTGCTTTCGGAGTCCAACTTGGCAGGTTCAATCTTGACTCAGTGTGGTAATATTTAAAGGTGCTTAACTCTTATAGTGCCAGGCGGCCAATCTATCGGACATGTGAGCTACTGCTAAAAATGCCGGGGGCCGATCTGTCGGCCATGTTTTTTCTTTTGCCTGTATCTTCATTCCCTGCTACGTGATGGCAGCATAATTAATACCCAACGGAAAGATTGAAGCTTTTACTCTCTGGAAATATTCATAACACGCAGTATTGTGACGCAAATGTGATAAACTGAAATAACTTGAAAACAATATTCTCTCACCCATGGGTAAATAATGCAAGTATCGAGCTTGAATTATTATTATTATTATTATTATTATTATTATTATTATTATTATTATTATTATTATTATATAATTCGCTGGGGCCATCAAGGACCACGTTAAGTCTTGTTGCATTTGACACTGAACTTGGCCTTCTTTAGAGCCCAAATTTCCCTCATTCTTTGTAAGTGGGCCTGCTTACGCTCCTCTGTCCAAGGGGCACCGTGTCTTCTCTTCGGTTGCTCGTCTCGGTTTAGCTCATTCGTCAATATTTTCTTGCAGAAGAGATCTCTGTTAAGGGTGTCTTCAGCTGAGATATGTAGCATTTGCAGGTCGTCTTTGGCATTTCTAAACCAGGGAATTGTGGTTTTGGGGTTTGAATCAAAAAAGTGAAAGATTTCTTTAGTTAATTTTCTTCCATCCATTCTTTTCAGATGACCGTAAAATCGTGCCCGTCTTTTTCTGATTGTGTCGGTAATTTTCTCTATTTTGCTGTAGACTTCCTTGTTGGATCTCTTTTGATGGATTCCATTTCTGTACTTTGATCCCAAGATTCCTCTCACAATTTTGCGTTCTCTTTTCTCCAGTTCTTCAAGGAGTCCTTTGTTGGCATTTAGAGACAGGGTTTCGGCTGCATATAGAACTACTGGCTTCGGGACGTATTTTGGGAAAGGCATTTTTTGTTGTAGATTGTGCGGGATGTTTGGTAGGCTATTTCCAGTTTGCGTACTCGCTCCTGAAGTGCTTCTTTGTCCAGTTCATTTATCATGATGATCTCACCCAGGTATTTGAATTTGTCTACTCGGGTGATGTCCCTGTATTTTGTATGGAGTTTTGGTGGAGCCTCTTTGATGTTAGTCATTACTTCTGTTTTCTCAAACGATATCCGCAAACCAGTTTGTTCGGCAATTTCCTTTAAAATTTCAACTTGAGCTGTAGCGGTTTCTATGTCGTTTGAGAGAACAGCAATATCATCGGCAAATGCTAAGCAGTCTGTTGCGATCCCCTTGGATTTGTTTCCTATTCTCAATGGACTGTAGTTGGTTTCCTGTAATCTCACCCGCCAGGTTCTGATGATCTTTTCAAGAACACAGTTGAAGAGTATCGGGGATAGCCCATCACCTTGTCGGACTCCTGTTTTGATGTCAAAGGAATGCGAGAGACATCCGTGGAACTTCACCTTGGATTTTGTATCGGTCAGGGTGGCTCTAATTAATGCCAGCAGTTTCAAATCAACTCCAAATTCATTTGTTTAGCAGGACTTCCCGATCAATGGAGTCGTATGCTTTCTTAAAGTCGACAAAGACAGACACATACTGCTTGGACCTTAGTGTACAATATCTGATGATCGTTTTGAGATTTTGGATCTGTTCAGCTGTTGAGCGACCTTTTCTGAACCCTCCTAGGTATTCACCTATTTGATGTTCGACTTGTGCTTCCAAACGCTCCAGGATGGCAGGTGATAGAATTTTGTAAGTCACGGGTAGCAAAGATATTCCTCTGTAGTTGTTGATGTTCTTCATGCTGCCTTTTTTGTGTAATGGATGGATCAAAGCTATTTTCCAATCTTGGGGTAGGGTCTCCTTGTTCCAAATTTCTTCTATTTGCTTTTGCAAGATATCAAGTGATTCCTCTGGGGCATATTTCCATAGTTCTGCTACTACGGAGTCTTCCCCCGGCGCTTTGTTATTTTTGAGACGGGCAATGTGGCGCTTGATTTCATCTCTGTCGGGTGGTCTGGTATCTGGGTACCTGAGTAAGGGTTCCTTGGTCTCAATGGTGCTTTGCGGTTTAGAGCAATTAAGTAAATTCTTGAAGTAATCTGCCAGAATGCTGCAATTTTCTTCATTTGACGTCGCCAGTGTGCCGTCCTTTCGCTCAAAGCATAGAGATGGTGGTTTATAGCCAGTGAGTTTGCGTTTGAAGGCTCTGTAGTACTCTCTGCTTTCATCCTTCCTAAAGTTTTGTTCTGTCTTTTCAAAGAGAGATTTTTCGTATTTACGTTTCTCAGTTCTGAACACCCTAGCTGCTTGGGCACGTTGGGTTTTGTAGGTTTCCCAATCATTTTCTGATTTCGTAGAGTAGTACTGTTTCCACGCATTGAGTCTTTCTTGGAGGACTGATTCGCAGGTACTATTCCACCAGGCATGCTTTTTGCTTCTCTTGATTTCTGCAACGTCTTTGGCGGCCTCAACAAGGAGACTTTTGGCGTTGTTAATGTCACAGTCATTTGGTCTAGCCTTCTCCTGGAACTCCTCGACCCTTTGCCGAAGTTTATCGTTGTCGAAGTGTGTGATCTGTTTGGTTGTCTTCCTTGTGTTTGCGGCAATTGGTTTTGAATTTGATAAGAGACATATAATGATCTGAGGCCACATTGATGCCTTGCTTTACCTTGACATTCATAATCTCAGGGCTGGTTCTCCTGGAGATTGCAACATGATCAATTTGGAACTCTCCGAGAGCTTGGACGGGAGAACGCCAAGTCATTTGCTTTCTGGGTAGATGGCGAAAGTGGGTCGACATGACCTGCAGGTTGTGATTTTCGCAAATGGACACCAGTCTTTTGCCGTTGGGATTGGTTCTTTTATGAACAGGGTAATTTCCTATAACTTTCTTGTACTTCTGTTCACGACCTAGTTGGGCATTGAAGTCATCCAAAAGAAGCTTGACATGGTGTTTGGGGATTTTGTTTAATTTTTCATCCAGTAGGTCCCAGAAATTATCAACTTCGTCTGGATCAGACTTGTTCTTATCGTTTGTAGGAGCATGTGCATTAACTAGGGCGTAGGTTTTGTTCGCGCATTTAATTGTGAGTATAGACAATCTGTCATTCACAGGTTCGAAATTTGCAACCGATTTAAGGATCTTGGTTCTAACAGCAAACGCGGTTCCAAGCATCACAGCTCCATTGAGGATTCCTCTTTGCGCTTTGCTCTTGAAAAATGGGTAGCCTTCGGATTCAAAAATCTCTTCATCTGGGTACCTTGTTTCCTGTAGGGCCATTATGGATATCTGATTTTCGTGAAGAGCTTTGGTGAGGGTTTTCAGCTTGCCAGTTTGTGTAAGTGAAAGTTGCTAGAAAGGTTTTAGATTTTAGCCTGAGTTTTTGACTCTTCGGGGTACACCGAGACGCTCTGACTCATCTCTTGCATGATGTCGAGTCTCCCCCAGAATCCGAACGAGACTCGTGCGCCGTGGCGACAAGGGATTTATCCGAAGATTTACCCCCTGGGGTATGTTTCTTGAAATGTTGTGCCATCATGCTTTTTGACTTGACTTTGCTTTGGACGGGTACCCATCCTTTTACAACTAGGGTTGTTAGCCCTAGAGGTTGCCTCAAGATGTTTTCTGGCTTCTGGTCATTTACCAGTCTTCGCCGTAACCCTGGCAAGGGACCAATTTTTTTTTCACGGTGGTATTTTATTTCCCTACTACCCTCTGACTCTGCTGATGGCAGAGCCAGCGAGCTTCCCCAATTCCAATGGGATGCGCCCGATGGAGGTAACCGGTAAATCCCGGTAAATTATTATTATTATTATTATTATTATTATTATTATTATTATTATTATTATTATTATTATTATTATTATTATTATTATTCCTTGTGATGTACATCCACTTATTACTATCATTATTAGTTTACGATCGCATTATTTGTGAGGTTATGTCATGAATCATTTGTTGTATATAATGTAGATATTTATATGGGTTTAGTTAATGTAAGAACCTGTATGTAGGTTAATTTATTATTAATGATTTGTAATCCACTACAGAATTGTGAAACACACTGTAACATCCAGAATGGTACTGGGTAGATGCAAACTCGGTAGAATATTCTATACATTATATCTGGGCCTTAAAAACTCCAGAATTTGAGAAAATTTATCTTTCTAGAAGCCTGCCAGGCACATATATAAAGAGGTGGTCTTGGTGGTAGAGACCAGTTATTTTTTTTGTAAGAGTCATATATAACAGTAGTTGTTCTGATCAGGCGTGCGTCGTGCTAACGAGTGTTTGAAGTGTGTGTATTGGTTTAGTAAAGTTGGTAGTTGACATGCAGTGTTGAAGTGATAGGCAGTTGTTAAAATAATGGCTTGTTGATGCTCTCGGAGTGAAGTGTTTTGTTTGTGATACAGTGAATAAGGTTATGTATGTTTAATTTTTAAATAAATGTAAATAAATGTAAATAAATGTAAATAAATCCATGTACGTAAGTTGGCAGCTTTCTGTGTGGGTCATTGTAGTTACATTAATCAATACCAGTGAAGTTTTATAAAAGCTTTCTTTCGATGCATTGCAAGTTTCGCGCGTGTTAGCCCTGCACCCTGCCGCTTTGTGTCGCTTGTTTATATGTTTATTTACCTCTGATAGTGTAAAATTGGCTAAGTATATGAAAGAGGATGAAATACACATTGTAAGAGATTATTAGAGAGTGATGACAGTGACAATTTTGCATCTTCTGATAACAGTAATATTTCTGTAAGTCCACTGCCTAGGCAGTGCCATGTGACGAATGTTTCTCCGACGCAGGTAGGAATAATTCTAAGTAGCTCTGATAGTAAACGCGAACTGACAGATTTTTCCTCATATTCTGTTGATAGTTAGAACAGTGATTGGGAGGAAGTTACAGGTGACACAGATAATCTGCCTAATACAGGAGGTCATTGTGTATGTATTTAACCTGCGTGTGCATAATTTTGAAAAAAAAAAAAAAGAAAAAAAAAAAAAATATTTTCAAAAACTACTATCAAGAATTCCATAAAACTTTAGTTTTTTTGTTCAAAATTAAGTGGATATTCTCACAGAGGCATCATACCCATGATAAAAATGCACTATATAAGTTAAAATTAGGTCAAATTAGAAATTTTTAAATTTTTCAAAAAAATGATAAAAATTCAAACATTTTTAAATGAAGAAAATTAAACACTGTTGCAACTATAGTGACTTTTTTGTTTGTTTTCTATTCACCTGTGCACTTAAAAAAACAAGAACATCAATTTACCTTCAAAAATGTAAGTACGAGAATGTTTTTTCCTTAGTGTGTGCATTTTCATTAAAATTGTCTTGGAATTCTTAGTGCAACCAGTACATTACATTCTGGCATCAAAAGGATTAAAATATGCTAGCATGGTGCTGGTACATTTACCAGCATATAGAACAACTCAGCTGGGACTAAATATCCATTACCTCAGGGTTTCTAAAAATGGCAAGAACAGTAAGAGAGACGATGATGTGTGGCAAAACTTTATTAATTTTAGATTTTAAATTAACTGAAAATGCAGAACTGTTAAACAAGCTCGCAGGTAGCTAACAAAAACAATAGGAGAATAAATGTCTTAAAAATGTATTTGTAATTGTCTTAGAAATAGTTTAACAAATTTGCAATCACCATATTCTTATACCTTGGTGCTAGCTAGAGCTCAAAGCAGCTGGGATATTTGTGTGCAGACCGTTAGGTTGTCATTATGTCGAACCTTTCTCCTATCCTGCCAGTCAGAATTACTTAGGCTTTAGAAGCTGGCCAAGTGTGCTGTGGCAAATGAAGACTGATTAGTATGCAAGTTTTAAAGAGAAACTGAAAGTGATATTCTAGGTTTTTTTGTGGCGAGCTTGAGAAATAGTACACAAAGTACATTAATATTTTAAAGCAGTGAGCTAAGGATGAGCTATAGGAGGCACAGAGAGATGTTGCCATATCACAGGGTCTAACGTCAGGTGCATGTAGTATCATTGTTTGAACAGTACAAAGAACTGTGAATAAAGGAAAATGGTCCATTTAACCAACTGGGACTGTCTGTTTAATATCAACAGGAAAGAAAACTGTGCTGCTAGAATCCATTAACAAATCTAGATAACTTCAATAAAAACATCTTGTGGCATAAGATTTTGGATATGTACGCTAACAGAATTTCCAACAGCATTGAAACTTACCAAGAAATATAGGCAGTGGGTTTCAGTGGTAGCGAGTGGTCTCTCTTCTTTCGAATTTTGAAGTGTGTCTGTGTGGGCTGTAAGTACTGTACAAAAAATTTAATGATGGCTTGTCAGATGGCGGACAATCCTTTGACTATCCTTTAATTAGTTAAGAAAAGATTAACAATATGCACCATCTTCTGCTACTTGTATTACCAGGATTGAGTTGTAAACCAATGTATTCTTGACAGCGTTAAGTACTGACATTAAGCTTACGAGCCATTCTTCCTTTGCTTCATTTTGGTGCATGTTTAAGTTACTGAGAGGAAATATACCTAGTAGGCATGTCTGGTAATTACCGCAGCAATTGTGTAAGTATAAATCTTTCTCTGCGCAGTGCACATAAATTCCACCCACTATCTCAGCTGCTCTGAGTTCTAGTGCTTCATCATCTGGCTCAGTACTTGTCTGGAGTCAGATTTATTAATTATTATTATTATTATTATTATTATTATCATGACAGGTCGGAGAGGAGTACATAGATGTAGAGCGCCACAATGCTCGTCACTTTGCACACTCTCTTCACTCCCTGGTGAGTCATCTTCTCACCCTGCGAAGCTCGATAGAAGTCGATGGAGCGTTACAAGAATTCTCTTCCAAATATTGCCAAGGTGAGTCTTTAATATTCAATATCAACTTTACCTTTAATGATACATGTCCTGTCACAAACTTTAATGAGAAGTTCTTTGTAGTATTTTGCTTTATTTCTTCAGTTTTACTACCTTCTGCCAAGTTTCATCAATTTGCATATTCATTTGTTTTTTGTGACTTTATATCTGTTACTTCAATATTAACTCATGAGGAAAGCCTTTCTTTTCTTCTCAAATAAATTATGATCATATGTTTGTGAACTTCTGATATAAGAGCAGATGTGTTTACAACAACTGTTTTCATACTGTTACCCTGTAAGTAAAAGCTACTTTTACTACAGGATTTTAACCTGCTATTTACTTCAGTACAAATCGTAAAAAAAGGTTGATGTCACTAAGCCATGTACTGTAATCCCTTTAGTTTATGGTAGGTTTGTTCCATGTGACCAAACAAGTTGTCTGTGCGGTTAGGGTTGTGCAGCTGTGAGCTTGCATTCGGAAGATAGTGGTTCGAACCCCACTGTCGGCATCCCTGAAGGTCGTTTTCCGTGGTTTCCCATTTTTGCATCAGGCAAATGCAGAGGCTGTACCTTAATTATGGCTGCGGCTAATCCATCGTCACCATAAGGCCTATCTATGTTGGTGCAATGTAAAGCAAAATTGAAAAAAAAAAAAAAAAAGTCCCATGTGAAGATAAGCGTGGCGGACAATTTTCTGGGTCCATAATTAAGTGGACAAAACAAACGAACATTAAGGAATTTTTCAATGCTAATATTTTACTAGAGATTGCTACATGTACATATTGATTTAAAGTTTCAAAAACTCCTATGTTCTTAATTTTAACATGGTGAACGATAATAGTGTACAGTGTGCTCAGTAAAGGCATAGCGAGTACAAGGTAGAAGTGTGATGTCTCCCCTAGTTCATCGGTTCCTCCGCTAGGCCGCTCTTCCAACAGTAAGTGAGCTTGAGCTTACAAGGCAGCATACGAATAAAAGACAATTATTGCATGCAAAATATTATGCTTTTGCTTACCATTCCAGAAGTCAGTTGTCAGATAGTTTAGATAGCTTCTGGGTAGAGACTTTGTGGTCTTGGAAGATTTCAGTTCCTTTCTCATCTGCCTTGTTACAAAATAAAATCGACACTACATATAATATAACACAAGTTTAGGGATGATGTCCGCAACATGATCATCGCAGCATCCTAATTCTTTCGAATGAATAGTTATATTAGGCAAACTGTCCAAACACCCATTGTCAGCAGCCCTGAAGATGGTTTTCCGTGGTTTCCCATTTTCACACCAGGCTGTACCTTAAGGCCACGGCCGCTTCCTTCCCTTTTCTAGGCCTTTCCTATCCTATCATCGCCATAAGACTTATCTGTGTCGGTGCAACTTAAAGCAAAAAATACTATGTTCACAGAGTTTTTGTTCCACTACACTTTCAACTTGCACGAACACATTATAAACTGTTCTTGAAGGATGGGTGAGGAAAGTGCTGTCAGTACTGTATTTCTATAGTCCTTAATAAATGTGAGGGCTGTGGCAAGTGTTTCTACTGTAGGCTTTCCATGAAGCAGGCTGACACATTTATGACATTTTATTACCTTGGATACGTTGCGTATTATATATCCTCCTAGATAATAAATCAAACACTTCTTTGCAAGACTGTTAATTAGACCTAAATTTTTTTCCCAGTCTGGTAAGAGGTCATCCGTGTTCTCAGTGAAGTCTAGTGTTGCCTTATTTTATTTTGTGCATTTTCTACTACAGCCTTATTTGTCTCTTCTGTCTTCTTAGCGAGTGTTCTCATTTGATTGATGAATGAAGTCAATATCAGTTCAAATTTGGGCTCACAGTTCCTACCTGATTACAGGGCAAGTTTGGTTGGGATATAAATAGACTGAAACATGTGTAAATTCAGAAAATCTATTGTTGAAGGGTGGTCGTCACAACTTAATGAGCATAGTATACCAAAGTGCCATTCTAGTGGATCTTGCTTAAATTAGGCTGTGAGCACATATCGGAATCCGTTATTCCATACAGACCATGTGTATCGTTGCATTGGGTATGGTGCTCTCAATTTTTACTGTTAGGGATTCAAGAGTTCTTTCTGAAGCAAAAGTATTATTCTTTCCATTGAGGTTATCTAACCATTTTATTAAGTTTTTTTTACAGGTTGTTTTAGGTTGCACTGACACAGATATGTCTTACTGCGATGATTGGATAGGAAAGGGCTAGGAGTGGGAAGGAAGCACCATGGTCTTAATTAAGGTACAGCCCCAGCATTTGCCTGGTGTGAAAATGGGAAACCACGAAAAACCATCTTCAGGGCTGCCGAGAGTGGGGCTCGAACCCACTATCTCCCGGATGCAAGCTCACAGCTGCGCGCCCATAACCGCACGGCCAACTCGCCCGGTGTTAAGGTTTGATGCCTTATTGAGTCTTTGTAAAGAGCCCCTGGTGGTGTAGAGGTATTTAATACTATTACGATTATTTAATTCTCTAGTGAACATTTCCGCTGGTTCACTATCTTCAAATCCCTCCAAGTTTGTCGTTTTTGTTTGTTTAATTGAGTCGTGAGATATTGTGGCAAATTGGGGAATGTATGAGGGACAGCGCCCCTTTTTCATTTTCTGTCTATAGGAATTTCTGTCTGTTCGTCTTGTATTACAAATAAATCTGATTTAACAATAAATTCATCAGTAACGTGTGAATCGCACACTTAACACTTATCAGAAAGTTTTTTTTGTCTTTTCTGGGGATTGGCTTTTCCCATTTTGAAAATTCTGCTTCATTTTTAGGTGGTTTGAAGAAGTTGTGTTATAGCCAGACTTACAGCCTGGAACGAAGCAAGTAGGCATTTTTTCCTCCTTGATATGTTTGTAAGTTTATAAACTCAACAATATATTTACACTATATAAATTAATACAATCACCAAGTCACAAGCTCTTCACTTTCACGTAACAATAATGAAAGACACTTAAGTTTTTGCCTTCACAGACCAACACTACCAAACATAACCGTATTACAACTACAAATACCAACCCTCAGATAGTAACGGTGCTGCCCCTAGCGGACGATTCATCGCAGTCCCTATACTAGCCAACAGCGAACAACTTACGAGCTCACACTTTCCCTTCTACTTGTTGTGGTAAAGGTTTCCAAAGAAGTTTTGTCTCTTTGATACAGTGCAGCATATTGTACAATATTATATACAGTTATTTGCGAGAGTTTTTAACGTGTAAAATACATGGGTTATTGTGTTTCAACTTATGTTTAATGGTACCAGTTTCATACCCTCTCTTCGGCGGACACCCTTTTTTTCGGTCTCGAAGGTATCCACCATTATAGAGAGGTGTTACTGTACTTGAATATATTTATTGCTGCAGTTGAATTCTGGCAGGGAAGGAACCATAATACAAGCTAAATATTTCTACCATCTGAGAGATTTGGAATGGAGAGCAAACTAAAATTAATCAGAGAGAGTACTGTAATTGGTAATAAAATGAAGGTAAATGGGGGGGGGGGGCTGTATCTTAATTAAGGCCATGATCACTTTCTTCAAAGTCCTTGACCTGTCCTATCCAATAATCACCATAAGACTTGCCTGTATCAGTGTAACTTAAAACAAATAGCAGGAAAGAAAACAGAAAATTTTCGATCAGATGGAGAAACTGAATATAACTTCATTAGCGAATATGACTGACTTGATGCTATTTTCATAAATTTAAAATTTCCAAGAATTCATCATATCCTTTGCACAGTATGGGCCAAAATAAATGGTTCTGACCATGTATCTCAGGACCAAAATAAATGATACTGTGCTCTCATTTGATCAAGAAAGTGAACTGAAGTACATTAGCAGTAGCTCAAATGTTCAAAATGTACACCTACATGTTACAAACACACTTCATAACGATTACACAGATGTTTCAGTTTATTTGGGAACTCTAGTTGCTGCAGCAATTGAAAAAAAAATCTTGTATTGTAGTTCGCAGACACTTGTTGGTGGGTTGGATTGAAATGTTGAGATCTTCAGCTTATGTAACTAGTATTTATTACACCCTACACTTTCCAGATTCCTGGTTTGCCTATCAAACCTAATCAAATTTTTGTTGGTTAAAATTTTGTGTTCATCATTGTTTTTTGTTGTTGTTGCAGTTCCTTCTCAGTAGCAATGATTGCTGAAGATGGATATTGATCCTTTCAGGGCCAGCATTGCGATCTTCTTTAAGACATAAGTTTGTAGAGAAAAATGTTGCTGGAAATCTGTGAAGAGGCAAGAGATTGAGTGGAATGGTGGGGGGGTCAGATGAATTAACAAGATACTCAATGTCTCTATAATGAGAAATGATCTGAATGTCAAAGTATTGCTGAATTAGGGTCAATGTATTTTGTATCCTGTGACAGTTTGCTCAATCCTGTTAAAACAATTGACTGTACTGCTACAAATTTTATGCACGGCAAAACAGTTTTAAATCTGTGAGGAATCCCAAGTAAATTTGTCTGTAATGCTTTTGGTTAGCAGGAAGCAGAAAACCTGTCTTCGCTTTCAGGAAAATAAGGACCCAACATTCCACGTCCAGGGGTATTGCATGCCAAGTGTCTAAATGTTTGCCATGTAGTGGTTCCTGTTTAATGACATCTAGTCATTCAAGTCAATGAAATGCATTGTTTATCGAGTGATGTAATCATCCTGGTGAATATGACTATTCGAAACACCACTCATTTAAATAGAATCCTCATACTACACACAGCACTCTTAATGCACACAGTCAACACCAAGGTTGAGCAGCTCATACGGTAGCGTACTGACCTTATGAGCCCAAGTTGGCAGGTTTGATTCCAGCTCATTCTGGTGGTATTTGAAGTTGATCAAATATCTCAGCCTTGTACTTGTAAATTTTATGGAATGTAAAAGAATGATGGAGCAAAATTCCAATACTATGACGTCTCCCAAAAATCATAAAACTTCCTCTATTTTGCAAGTCCATGTTGGAGAAACTGTTTATTCCAACACTACCAAACTTTGTTCACTTTTTAATGTCAACTAATGCAAAATAGATGCATCATATAAACTCCTTTTGTTCATCAACAGGTATTCAATTAGTATAGCTACAGATCTCGTTTAAAAATTCAAATTTTTCTGCCACAACTATGCAGTTTTCATGGAGGTTATTTCTTTATGAATCATAATTCTTTTTGTGCTTCCAATAACACAAGTAGCCTAGCTACAATAAGGACAAGTGTATCCACAATGTATTTTACCTTATTAAAACTGGTTCTCAGAAAGAACCTTTTTTTCCTGAAAAATTTGGAGGTAGTTAGTGCCATGATGCATGTATTTTAAGGAAAATATACTTTTTGTAAATATATGTTTACTTTACGGAGTTGAAGATGTATACCAGATTTTGATTGTTTTAGCTCTAAAAATTAAAAATGGCACTTTTGAATGAAAATGTAATGTAAGATGACAGCTGATGGGGAGTGGTAGTGGTGTTTTCATATTTAAATAGCCATTTAAATAATGTTTGTTGCAGGAACATACACATATTATATTCTTTTGAATGTGTTTGAAGAGTGAAAGTTCAAAATGTGAATTTTTAAAAACTTTTCACATCCAGGTGTCCTGAATTTGTGATGTGTGGTATAAATTGTCCATTGTTGAGTACAAGCGAAAGGAATGACCTCTATGTTTATTTCAGGCCTGTTTGCTGGTCAGCATCTAGTTCAGGATGATACAGGCTCAACCCACAACTTGGCTCTTGTCACTGTTATAAATGCTGATGGTATTTATCTGGCTACATATGCAGCCTTATTGCTCAACCTTAAACTTGTCAAGCAAGGTTACTACACGGATGATACAAAGCCTGTTCCCATGACAGAGGTAAGATGATAGTGCACTGGACATGCTAGTATTGGTATTGAGTCGATCCTTTCATCTTGTGATGAATCACAATGTGTTGACTTTGTTTTCTGAAATAGGACACAAAATGGCATATAATTGTCAGAAAATGAGCCTCTTGCCATCACGTATTATACCACTGACATCTCCTTATAAGTATAACTTGTCATCTATTTTGCATGTGACTCAAGACTGGTGTCTGTGAAGTTACTAGGAAGGAAAGTCTATTTATGGAGTGGTTTTTCTCATGTTTGTAAATGCTTTCTTTTATGTTGCTCATTGGCAGCTTGCAAAAACATTAAGAAACCATGATGTCACCTTCCCTATCTGACGTTATTTGCCTTGATAGCTTTAAAAACAAAGAAAATTATTTCATATTAAGATACCATAAAACACAGTTTTCTTGTATCATGTTCCATCATCGTCGTCATTATCATCATCATCATCATCATCATCATCATCATCATCATCATCATCATCATTATTATTATTTTGCCTTTTCCTGCACCACCCAGGTCTGGGATATTAATGGTACCTTTCCATCTTCCTCTCTCCAACCACCATTGCTGCTCCTCAACTATGTTCCAATCCAGGTTCCTTATTGTGCTGTTCTTAATAAAGTCCAACCCTTCTAGTTTGGGTCTACTTCTTGTTCTCCATCCTGCAATCTTAGTCTCCATCTTTTGCTTTGGTATTCTTCCCTCTTCCTTCCTCTAGCCCACTTGGTGACCATGTTGTACTATTAGGTCTGATCTCGTGGTTAGCCGGTTCAAATCCTGTTGGCCGGCAGGGTACGGGAGGTGGTGGTATACAATATTTCTAATCACTAGATTGTCAGAAGTCTGGATTCAGTTCCAAACCTCTCTACAGTGTTCATATGGAGTGAGGGCATGTGCTGCTGTTGATGGTGATTTGTCTATCAGATGGGGACATAAAGCCTTGAGTAGGTCGTTGGTATTATTCGGCTCTAGTAGGCTGTGTCGACACCAGGTTTCACCCTCTCCCTACATCACTATCATCATCATAATCATCATCCACACCCAGATTCCGTGGGTATCAAATAGAAAGACCTGCATTAGGTGAGCCGAACATGTCCTCGGGCGCTCCTGGCACGGAAAGCCATATGTTGATTAAATAAGTATATTCCATCCTTGTAAGGTAATCAAACCATTTCAGTTTATTTCCCTCCATTCTGTTGGAAAGCTTTTTTCCTCTAATTTCCTTCCTGTTATCCTCATTTCTTCCCCTATCCTTCCTTGTCTTTCCTGACACTCTTAAAAATTTCATCTCACTATTATAGCGAATTGTTATAACAGTTTTTTGTAAAATTTGGAAAACATGCAAAAGAAAACATTAAAATTTGTATGAAACGGCAATCAGTGTTCAAAACGTATGTTCTTGCAGATGGTTTCTATACTGTGATTTACTCATTAGTTATTTTCTATTTACTATATTATTTGTACACACATCTTCAATTTTATTCTTAAAAATTGTAGTAGTACCACTCCAGAGGCTTCTGTGGCAAAAATTTCATTTCTTTTACTCAAACAGCATCTCCTATCCTAACTGAAGCATGCATGTATCATGAAAAAATATTTCAGAACCTAGTAATGATAACCATATTGCTATAAATTCATGTGGGAATAGCCTTTCTGAAATTTAACCGGAATCATGACTATACGACCTAACCACTGAAATCTTAATGCACACTGCTGTGTCTTGAGAAATATCACATTCTTATTTCATTTCAATATCTAGTATTAAAGTAAGCGATTGTTTACTTCAGAGTTCACAATTTCTATCGATCATGTTGTATATGCACTTATTATGAAAACACATTCTCCCCTTTCATGTCTAAGAATATTTCTACTGAGCTAATTTTAAGCTTGCCATTTTTGGAACCTTTGACTGAAATTATTTAAAAAAAATTCTTGAAGTGACAGGTTCCTTCGAAAACCCCACTGGGAAAACCTCTAAACATTAAAGATGTCAAGTATGGGACTTCATTCATTTGATTCCCTGAGCCAGAAACCTAGAGATATTTTCTGTCAAAATGTACATTAAATCTTTACTGCATACTTTTTTCAAAGTAATGCCAATCAATAATGGATCTGAAGAAGCTACTGAAAGTGCTCTGTATGTTATCAGTTGGCAGCAGAACCAAGCATCAAGAAGGTCACACTGAGTGATGTTACACGACATATTTGGAGCATTGTTCACTCACTATGGTTTGAGCTGTGCTTAAAGAAGTACAGTAGAACCTCGATAATTCAAAATCAGTTAATTCAAAATCCCGCCTAATTTGAAGAAGCTCTCGTTCCCGGAAACATGAGAAGGTTTTGCATGTTATTTGAATTGTTTAATTCAAAATACGGATAATTAATAATTCGAAGTACCGAAATTCAGACTTTTAATTCAAAACTGTCTTTACATTTTAAAACAATAGTATGTTACAGAGTAATTTAAATTCAAAATTTATTAACGTCATGATAGAAAGCGTCTTCCGGAACGTGCAGGGGTAGCTTTCTGCACTTTCACACACTTTGGTGTGTCTACAGTGTGCTTCATAATTGTTAAGTTCGAGTGAAATCGGAATTCTTTTGTATTCAACATTTTAAGGAACACTGTAATATTACATAACAGGCAGTGTGCGGAGAAACAGAATCCGCGAACACTGGCGATGCCGACAGTTGACGAAAAAGCGTGGTTCATATAATCAATTCGTAGGCACCGAATAATATTGTCATTGCTGATGAAACTGCATTGCTTTCTTTTAATGCCGAGCCCAAAACGGTCTTATGGTTTTAAAGGAGATTTTTTTTTTTTTTTTGCTTTACGTCGCACTGACGCAGATAGGTCTTATGGTGACGATAAAAGAGAAAGAGCCAGCCGGAAAATCGTACAAGGTTGGGGGTCATTGTACTCTGTTGCAATGCACACGAAAGCAAGAGAATTGCTCCCCTCGTCATAGGTAAGTTCAATAAGCCACAATGTTTTAAGGGCATCGGACACTTTCCGTGCAAGTATAAGGCATCTAAAAATGCAAATGGTAGAGTAATCCAAAAAATAATGCATTTGCCTGGAGAACCAGCATAATTTATTCTCGTCTTTGAATCATGTGATTTTTTTTTCTTTCGTTGCGTGAGGTTATGTTTGTCAGAGATTTATCGAAGTGCATTATTTGAACATTGTAAATGCACCGTGTTGGATACATTTCGGAAATAGTTTTTTCCATGGCATTTGAAAGGTTTGAACTGTGAATCAAGGTGATTGCATGCATTAATGGGTCTTAGAGTACCGTATTTACCCGAATAATCTCCGCCATCAAATAATGTCCGCACCCTCATTTTAAGAAGGCTCATTTTGAAAAAAATGAAATGGTCTAAAATTCCTTCCATCGAAAGAGTAACATAGGCATAAACAATTATTTCGTATCACTCCGCGAGGTCCACGTGGTCTTTACGCAAATATCACTGCTATGGAATATATTTTCGATGAAGATGAGCAAGTAGGCCTACTTGCGTGACAGGTATTTCATTAATCTGAACTTGCAATAGGCTCGATTCCCTGTAGTTGGGAAGATTCGTTGTCTCTTGCATCACTAGAATCCTCTCCTAAATTACTTACAAGTTCGTGGAGTTGGCTTTTATCTTAGTTTAATGCTACGTAATCAAAGATAACAGTTAAGTTTGTATTCACCAACAACATTATCTCGGATAACGAGTATTATCTCGGTTTAAAATTTTACCGGAGATTGGTTGGCCGGTAAAATGGGAAATCTAAGATGGCTACTCGTAGACAGCTGGAATGTCTAATTGCTAGAGAAAATCACAGCGACAAGTAATATGATCAAGATTATGCAATTAACAAACGTCTTAGGTGGATGAAAGTACGTGTGGCATATTTTGAGGACTAAGACGACCATACACATTTTAGGTTATCTAAAGCTTTGACACTGTCAGTATGATCGAACATAAGCTGGAATTCCCAACACAGATAAGCCTAAAAGTAAGTCTCGATTATATCTTGTACGGTACGCGACTGGGTGACTTTTAAATAAAGAACGAAGTAATACTGCCTTATAATTTGAGTGAAATATACAATGGGTAGGCCATAATTTCTTATTATCTTTGTTAATGCTTTCTGCCACCAGATTTAATAACAGTCACTCTCTTGGAAAGTCATGTTAGGCTTCTTTCTTTGTTTCTGCTCAATAGCCTACATAATTTATGCAAATTATTTGCAAGCCCCGAATGGAATCATAAACTTGGTTTACATTTCGATAGCGGCAGCAGCACGTAGTCATTTATTTTCCGTGCGGGCGTGCGTTAGTATGAAAAATTTGCGGTTCAAACTCATATTGAAACGAAAACTTAGGTTTGGTAAACCAAGATAATAAATACTGTGGTGAATACGGAAGTGAGTGTTATCCGAGATAATGACATTATCCAAGTTTTGAAATTCTAAGATAACAGCAAAAGTAACTGACGTTGGTGAATATGGGCCTAAAACACTTCTCACACGTGGTCTCTTTTTACTGGACAGCAACACAACCGGTGGTGGATAATTCTTTTCGTGCAATGTAAACACCGGCAAAATCTGATGTTAGTTTTGTGATAAATAAAACCTCGTTAATTCGAAGTCTTTGTAATGCAGAAATTGGACTTCCAATTACGTGATTCCGAATTGACAGCGATCTTGTAATTCAGAAACGCCAACCCTTGTCAGTTTTCGCGGATTCTGCTTTTCCGTGTACTGCCTGCTCTGTGATATTGTGGCGTTCCTTAAAACACTGAATACAAAAGAATTAAGATTTCACTCTATTTTCAACTATGAAACACACTATAGAAACACCGAAGTGAGTGAAAGTGCGGAAAGCTACCCCTGTACATTCCGGAAGACACGTTCTAACGTGATGCGGAGAAATTTTGAATTTAAATTACTCTGTAAAATATGGTACTATTTAAAAAAATGTAAACTCAGTTTAGAATTAAAAGTCTGAATTGTTTTCTGTTTAAATATGACATATGGAGACAGTTTTCTTCCATCTGCGGTTGCACAAAGCATAACTGTACACTCAGCATCGAAAACTAGGTGAGCCAGGAGCATGTTAGCAACCTTGACGCAAATAACAATTTCGTGCCTCAAAATTTTTAAAAAAATATGCGGAGATTACTCGTGTAAATACGGTACTTTGTGACGCAGCAAGTGTTTACATTTCTGAAGTACGAGAGAAGTGCCATGGCGGGAATTCGTATACAAGGATAGAGTGAGTGTATTGTGTTATGTGGATGGAAGCGAGAGACTTTCTTCCCTCGCCATAGGAAAGTTCGATTAGCCACGATGTTTTAAGGACATCGGGTACATCTAAAATGCATACATTACTGTAATCCCATGAATAAAGCACTTGCACATGGGAGCCAGCATAGATTTCTCCTTGTCTTTGAATCATGCTTTTCTTTCTTTCTTTCTTTCTTTCTTTCTTTCATTACGAGAGGTTATATTTGTCAGCGAGTTCTTCAAGTGCATTATTTGAATACTCTAAATGCACCTTCTTGGATGTATTTTGGAAATAGATTTTCTTCCTTCCCTACATATTGCTTCCTTCATTTTAATATTCACCTTAGTAATTTTTTGTTTTCATTCTAGATTTTATATCGTGCAATATGTCCTGACGAAAATTCTTTTCCACTGAATGGTCTTGCTGGCATTGAATTAATTAAATATTCTTTGTAAATTAGTAACATTTTCAAGTTTTTATATGAAGTGGAACAACAGTTTTAATGAATCAACTGTCAATATTTTTATGTGAAACAAATATTAAGGAACAGAAGAAACTTTTAATCACATCGTCATTTATTACGTAGAACTGTTCAATGTGAGACTCATTCTGACTTAATCACACTACATCAAGAGACTCTTTCATCTGATGATGTTTCAACATGCACTTATTTTTATTTATATGTATATCATATGAATGTAAATTTTATTCATCTTTTGTAACTTTTAATAGTGAAACTCTGTTAAGAAGTTTTTCAAGGGACCACAAAAAACAAAAGCTTCTTAAGCAGGAAACTTCTTAAAAGGGGTAATGCCCGAAAAATTATTCTGTACTTTGACATACATGTGAAACACACAGCCAACAGATTTCCTTGTTTGTGAACAATACTGAAATAGGCTGATATATAAGAGCTGCTAAAAGAAAGCCACAATATAAATACAGTATTAGATTATCATGACATGTATTTTTAGAGATAAAGTAAAATACTGTAATTGAACATACTGTGTTATAAAAATTCTTGGTAAGAGAAGGGAACATATTATATAAAACCTTGCACAAGAGATAAAAGAAATACTAAGAACATTAAAACGGTAGATGGTGACCGTACATTATGTAAATTCCATACTGCATTAGACATTAAATACATATCCAAACACAAAAGTCTAGGCTCCTACTTGGAAAAGAAATTGTCCAGGGTTGACTGTTTTTAGGTTTTTACTGCTTTCTTGAACTAGAAACCACTGAGTTGGATAGCTGCAGTCGCTGAAGTGCGGCCACTATTCAGTATTCGGGAGATAGTGGGTTCGAACCCCACTGTCGGCAGCCCTGAAGATGGTTTTCCCTGGTTTCCCATTTTCACACAAGGCAAATGCTGAGGCTGTACCTTAATTAAGGCCATGGCCCCTTCCTTCCCATTCCTAGCCCTTTCCTGTCCCATCGTCGCCGTAAGACCTATCTGTGTCGATGCGGCGTAAAGCAACTTGCAAAAAAAATAAAAAAAAATAAAATATAAACCTCCCCATTTCCCACATTGCCTTCCATGTGTCCACACTGACTGAACCTTCCATAAACCGCCTCAGTTTTTCACATGCCCCGACATCTGCTTCAAGTTAATGGCAGCAGACGGGACATCGGCAACTTATTCTTAGGGATTCTTAGAACCTATTCATAGGTCTATATCGCCCCTGCATTCCTACTAGTTGTCACGGCCACGGGTGTAGTTTCTGGTTGTTTCGCAAGTACCGCATGGACAAGCCGATATTGAGTTTATTTTTCTGCTTTAATCCTCTTCATGCTAAAGGTAATGAAGAAAAGAAAAGCAGTTCGAAGTTGCAGAAATGAGTGCATGGGAAAGTATTGGGGTATTTATTACGTGCGAATGATAAAGGCGCAGTAGCAACACTAGCACACCTAAACTTACAGTTTCTTTCCTCGTGATAATTTTATTTAATGTCTCCTCAGCCTTGTGCTACATTCTAATAATGTGATGTAATAATTACGAGTGACACGATAATACAATGTTTAGCTCGTATAAAGGTAAAAACAAAAATAACTTTCAATTTTATGCCAACACGTGGTATCGCGATTCCTCTGAGTGCGTGTATCAGCCCCCTCTCACCAACACCCAGCTGCTTATCAACATTCGTTCAACTTCGTAGATGGTGGGGATTTTTCGGCCGGCTGTTTGGCGGCATAATATGTATCAGCTGGCAAGTCGGCTGTTTGCTGCATAGTCAGGATGTTTCTTTGTTTCGTAATAGTTTATTCACCTAATTAATAATGGACCCGGAAAATCTTATCAGTTTAGTTCCAAAACGTAATTTCCTCTATGACAAGACCCCATAAGCATTATTGCAACAACAACGTAAGAGGGAATATCTGGAAGGAAATAAGCAAGGGAATGAAAAATCAAAGAATATTCAATTTTGTGGTAGATTAGGCCTATACGGTACTTTATTTCGCAATTATTATTGACCTTATTTCAGAATCGTGTTATCATGTTGGAGTCCATATACAGTACAGTATGTCAGTACGATAATTGACATGGCTTGGAATATACAGTATTTACTGTGAACAATTTTGTAAGTGGCATTCCCTATGGTTGTCATTCATGTACTCTTAATAAACAGTACGGTAATGCATAAGAAGTTGCTGTGTTGTGGACAAATACATTTTTTTGGTTTTTAATTAATGTTGATGCCACCTCAATTAATGACTTCACCCTGTCGCGGCACGCAACTTGCTGCATTAATGTTTTATCAAACCATCCATTGCGTGCTTTGTGTTTCCCACGTAGAATCCCATTCGATTCTATTCTGCTTGATGTAAACGGTGGAGTGGAAATTACGACTGATGGGTTCGATTTGATTCCACAAGGTGAGAGTGAGCATCTGGTGTTGGTGTTGTCATAGCGTGATGTCATATGGCCTTGGCAAGCCCGGTGAGGCTCCATGACAGGCGCAAACGGTCTAACACAGGGTTCAACTTGCACGGGGACTGGAGGGTTCTAACCATGAGCTGCTTTGAGCGGATGTTTTCTATCTCAAGGGGCTCTAAAATTTGAACTGTTTAACCAGGAAATATATTTACAACAGAACACTTTAAGCGGGATAAATATACATATCTTAATGCAACCGATCAAGGGACCAAGAATATCACGCTTCTTAGGCGGGAAAACTTCTTATGCGGGAACTTCTTAACCGAGTTTCACTGTATTAATTTTAAGTTATTTTTAGAGAGCTGAAGATAGCCTAATGCAGCCAAAACGTGTCCTGTTGTTCTAATATGATGTTTTTACAACTTTGAATTGTAAATTAACTTAGAGGTATTGACTAGGTGGAACCAATATACAGTGAAACCTTGTTAAGATGTTGTTGACCGAGCTCGATAGCTGCAGTCGCTTAAGTGCGGCCAGTATCCAGTATTCGGGAGATAGTAGGTTCGAACCCCACTGTCGGCAGCCCTGGAAATGGTTTTCCGTGGTTTCCCATTTTCACACCAGGCAAATGCTGGGGCTGTACCTTAATTAAGGCCACGGCCGCTTCCTTCTCACTCCTAGCCGTTCCCTGTCCCGTCGTCGCCACAAGACCTATCTGTGTCGGTGCGACGTAAAGCAAAAAAAAAAGATGTTTTTGCAGGGGACAAAGAGAAAGAACGTGTTAAGCGAGAAAACGTACTAATGAATATACAAATAAAAACTATCCAACAGTGATATGAAAACACTAGATACGATTGTTTCTGATATGAGGGCATTTTACATCGTGTATCCGTGGTTACAGTGAAAACTATAGGCCTATCTACCATTTTTAAAGATGAGAGGAAATTATGAAAATGTGTGAAAAACACTAGAGAACAAATATGAAAACCTTTTCTGCTGGGGATTATAAAATAATATGTACCGGTACAATGAAAGGTGTGTAAAACACCAGAAACAACGTGCTAACAAAAATATCAAAATATTATTGCAGATCACACTCTAAAACAAATGTTAGTAGAAGCCTTTTATTTCGGAGCAGTGGGTTATTAAACATTATTTTCTGGTCACGCTCTTAGATGATGAATTGGAGGTTACACTTGACCATTTGCTACTGGGAGGAATGACTTTGGTCACCATTTTGAAAAGAAAAAACTGTGACTAACTTGAGCGATTGAGTCAAAACTCGAAGGAACTCGCACCTTCGAGTTGAAATGTGAAACTCACTTCAATATCGCAACCTCTGCACGCTTATGCCAGTCCACTTTGTGGCCGATTTATATTTTGTCTTCATTATTAAGGAATTCAACAAACTTTTCTGTATCCATAGGTAGGCTATCACACAACAAATATGCACCACGCTAGTCGATTTCACACGATTATGTTCCTAATCCAGATGTAGGCTATCAGGCGACAAATATTAGCTATACTTCACTGTACCACTCAACACAAGATACATTTCTACCTTCTGAATGGAATGTGAAATACAAACACAAATAGGCCCACTCTGCTATTCACCAATCTTGCTGCTAACCAGCAAGCAAAACTGAACATGCCTGGGGCTAACGGCTTGCTCCCCGAAAGGTTAACTTAACCTTTGAAGTTCAGGAAGGTCTTTTCCCGGAATCGCGCAACTGTTGCGATGGCTCTAACCAGAGTTGGTAATCACGTTTCTTTCAGAAGGGATGACAAATACAGTAACATTTTCAGATCTAGGAAAAATGAGATCATACTAAGCGTTAATTGCAAAAATCTTTGGCGCAATAAGTGAGGCATTTTTTATATAGATTTGATACGATAAAAATCAGGACTTCGAATTAACAACGTGCTAAGCGGTATAAACATGTTAATGAGGAACACACTAACAAGGTTTCACTGTATTAGTTTTTCAAGTTATACAGTAATTGTCAATATGGATCCAAAATGAAATTAATTTCATGAGAAGACAGATATGATGGAAGAATCTTTACTCAGTGGTTTCTTTTTGAAAATGCCTTCCTTCCCTTGCCATGGGTTCACTACTAGTGAGGTAAAATATTTGTAGCAGCTGCAAAATAATGTTGGCATTGCTTTGATGTTTCTAATGCTGGTGGTGGTAACTCCACCATTGTCCTGTCCCAAGTCCGGAGTGGGAAAGGAGAAGGGTTAGCTGGCTTGGCAACCAGCTGTAAAAGCAGCTAACATCGAGTGTTGAGCGGCGATAAATAACTCGACCCCCCATAGGGGCCAATGGCTTCGGGCGGATTAACCTCTTTGGGTGGGGTGATGGTCCCCTCAGTGTAGGAAATGGCACTGGAACCCATCATGTGTGTCTTTGGCCCAATGGCAAAACGGACAGAGGAACCTCCTTTTTGTGGTTCTCTTTCATCGTGGAGGTGAATGAGGTCATGCCAGATGGACTGGCTGTGAAGGCACAACTCGGTGGTATTTTGAGTCTGCGGCAGTCCATTGCAGTCGTGGTACTAGAACCTGCATGTCTCATTTCATTTGTGCCGCAGGGTATAGTTCAGAGATCATAGTGTTTGGGTCACTTCCTTGCAAGCTGCGATCCACCTTAAACAAAATCCCGCTTGTGGCACTTTTTCCTGCTGTAACTTCCTTCAACTCAAGTCCAATGGCGATGGGATAAGGATGGTGGAGGCAGGTTTTTGGGTGAAACTGGAAGCGTCTAGTGCAGATCTGCATGTTGGCAGCGGATTTGTGATGGTCGTTTTTCTGAGACTCTGTGATTACTCAGGAATTTGGTCTTGCATCTGTGTTTGGGCAGGCCTATTTAGGATGACCGCTGCCCACCCTGAATGGGGAAGGCCCTAGAAAATGTGGGCTAAACATCAGTAGTCACGCTCTCATCTGCCTGGGAGGCCGCACCCAGTGGTCACCCCTTACATGGTCGAAAAACGAAGATTACCAAAACTTTGATTATAGGAACCTGGAATGTTCGAACCCTACTTCATTTGAAAGACAAGAATAGACCTGAGAGAAGAACAGCGCTTGTCACCCATGAGCTTGGAAGAATGAACATTGATATTGCTGTCCTAAGTGAAACCAGATTGTCCAGCAGAGGTAAACCTACAGAGTTCAGCTCAGGCTACACAATCTTCTGGAAGAGAAAAGATGAGGGAGGACACCGCATTCATGGTGTGGGGTTCGCTGTGAAGACCACAGTGGTGAATGATTATCAGCTAATTCCAGCGGCTGTCAGTGAAAGAATTATGACTCTCAGAATCTCACTTTCTGGAGCCAAATCTATGACACTCATCTCCGTATATGCTCCCACCTTGGATGATGATGTAGAAGCTAAAGACCAATTCTACAACCTGCTGAGCATTACCATCACCAAAGTACCACCAAGAGACAAACTCTTATTACTTGGTGGTTTCAACGCCAGAGTTTGTAAAGATCATCATTATGGAGCAGTCTGATGGGAAAACATGGACGTGGCAACTGTAACTTCTATGCTGGCATAAAGGAGATATATGGTCCAATTCGATCTTCATCGGGGTCATTGAATACTGCTGACAACTCCATCATTTTAACTGATAATGGAGAAATTTTCGAGCATTGGAAGGAACATTTCTCTGCGCTTCTAAATAGTGTCTCCAATGTTGCTGAGGACTTTCTTCATGTCCCTCAGCAGCTCTAACAACCATGGATGGCAGTTCCACCTACATACAGAGACTTCACCAAAGCACTCAATCAACTAAAACCAAGAAAGGCTCCTAGTCCTGATAACATCCCTCTGGAACTGATACAAAATGGAGGTATACCCTTGAAGACTAGACTTTTCACACTCATCCTCTTGATTTGGGAAACTCGAAGTACCTGACAACTTGCAGAATGCTACCATCATCACTATCTTCAAGTAAGGTGATCGTAGTGCATGTAGGAACTACTGTGGCATATCGCTTTTATCAATTTCAGGTAAAATTGTCGCAAGGATTCTATTAAACCGGCTCCAAGTTATCTAAGAGAGGATTTTGCCCGAGTCTCAATGTGGTTTCCAAACCTCCAGAGGCACAACAGATATGATTTTCTGTGCTAGACAACTCCAGGAAAAATGCAGAGAACATTAGCAGCTTCTGTATTTAGTTTTCTATGATCTGGAAAAAGCCTTTGATTCAGTACAAAGATCTGCTATGTGGAGATTGAGACATTTTGGATGTCCTGAACATTATGTGGAATTGGTTCAAGCTCTTGATGATGGCATGTCTGGACAGGTTCTTCATGGTAACTCGGTATCAGATTCGTTCCCAGTCACTCGTGGATTGAAACAAGGCAAGGCTGTGTGCTTGCTCCTACTCTCTTTGCACTATACATAGCTGCCATGCTGCATGAATCATCTGCTAACAACTTAGGCATGGGGATTAAATTTCATTTTGATGGAGACCTTTTCAATCAGTAAGACTTCGCTCACAAAGACGTACTCTGGTTACCCGGATGACAGAACTGCAGTATACCTGTTACAAGTGAAATATGTAATGCGAGTGGAATGTGTTTTTTTTTTATTTTTTATTTTTTTTAAGTCTTTGTTTGTAAAATACAATATGATGTTTTATTTTTATTGACCTGTAAAATACAATATGATGTTTTATTTTTATTGACCTAACCTGTAGTGTATAATGTTGTAACATAGGCATTTGTAAATAGTAGAATTCTGTCTATAGTTCCTGGAAAGATCTGGAAAGTTACATAACATTTGTACAGGGTGTGTTACTTTGTTGGTATGTGTTCTAGAAAGTGTGTTCTGTCTATTCTGGAAAAATGACTTTCGCAATCATGCGTATTCTAGAATGTTAGTCAAAGTTCTCGATCGAAAGTAAGGTTGTGATTGGTGAGTCTAGGTGGCGATAGGGAACACGTGCACGCTGATTGGTTGCCTCCAAGGCCAGTAATTCCTATATATAGTGAGCGAGGCAGTGTTCGAATCAATTCTGTATCCTGAATTCTGTCGGCTTTGTTCCATCTGTCTGCGAGCAGCCTATCTGGTTGACGTCCCCCGGTTTTCGGGATGGCGCTCTCCTCGGGTAAGCACTCTTGAATTCCGTACCTGCTAAAATTTCCGTAATGTTCCGATTTGCTTTTCATACAGAAGTCTGCCCTAACCTCGCCTAGATTCACCAAATTAGTTACTTACGACGCCTTAGTTTTTCAGCTGGACTTACCTGTTCATTTCCGAGGCATTCCCGTTTTGTTTCACTAAAATATGTATATTGTAGTTTAATAGTATTTCCCTTTGGGTTTGCCTCTGATAGTTCTGTATCACTTTAGGTACGCTAGATTTTGGATAACCTGTAAATTGCATTGTACTACTGCATTGGTAACTAGATGTACAGTTGATTTGTAATTTGAATTTACACTACTACGAATAACCTATGTATATCACTGAACTTATAGCTCATAACTTGGAATGTATTTGTAGAATTATCTTGTAAATATTTTTAAAACTAAGGATCACGGTGATTCATTTCGGAATCCGCTATCTAAGCCATGTCCATGCCTTTGGTAGGTTCCCAGCCCTTCCATCTTCCCGTTTGTCGTTCACTAGTTGGCCCTACTGATAGTTACGTACTTGTTTTGTTGGAGATCCGCGTATGCTAGCTACTGTTTTTCCGAGTGTGTAGTGTTTTCTTATATTGTGTATTGTACTCTTGCCTTCCCCTTTTAACTGTGTTTGTGCCTTGTTTGGTGTTACCACTGTAGTAGAGGTAACAATACCGATGACACCGCATCTCCTGCTCTAACACCTGCAGAACTAAAACAGTCAGTCAACTGCTTTAAAACTGCATGTGATCTCTTTGGTCTTGGCATTAATGCGAAAAAAACGAAGGTACTTGCACAACCTGCCCCAGAATGAACTCTTCCTGAGTTCAGTACCTCCATCTTAGACACAACATTGGAACAGGTTGATCACTTCATATCTTGGAAGCATCTTGTCTAAATGGTGTACCTATGAACAAGGCGTTGATAAAAGAATTGGGGCTGCTCATGCAGCATTCAGATGGTTAATGCACATAGTCTTCATGAATAACGACCTAAAACTGCATGCCAAACTCATGGTGTACAAAGCTGTTGTCATTTCTACGCTGCTGTATGGCTGTGAAACTCGGACACACTACTGCCGTGATATCAAAAAACTTGAGTGCTTCCACCAATAGAAAATGAGATTCATCTTGAATATTAAGTGGGAGGACTATGTGAACAACACATTGGTTGTCGACAAAGTGCAGCTAAATAGCATTGAGACAACAATCATCGCTCATCAGCTGAGATGGTTAGGCCATGTTCACCGCATGGGTGATACCAAGCTTCCCTGCCAAATTCTTTATGGTGAACTTTGCTCCGGCAGTAAACCTTGTGGAGCGTTTTGAGGACCAGTTGAAACACATCATGAAGACAACTGGTGTAGATATACAGACATGAGACGAATGTGCTGTGGTGCTGTGGGCCACTGACTGTGGCAGAACACTACGTCCACCGCTGTCAACTTGTTTGAAAGACAACGCCGCAGACATCAAGAGGCCAAGCGACAAGCAAGAAAACTAATAGTTACAATTCTTGTTTTATTTTCCACCTAATTCAATACATAAACATATTTGTCTCTAGAAGGACATTGTAACTATTAGTAGTAAGTTCAATACGGGTAAAAAAAAAAAAAAAATATGCAAAGCAAGAAAACTCCATCAATTACAACTCCACCCTCCTCCATCGATTCAGTGTGATTTGTGTGGGTGTATATTTTATGCCAGGATTGGTCTGTTTAGTCATCGTAAACACATCCATAAAGTGAGTAGAACTAGTCATTGTACGCATATACTCGGATCGAGTTACAGCTGACAATGACGGTGGTGGTGGTTGATGTTGAAGCAAATGAATGAGGTTATGAGCCCTTTGTAATGAAGGAGAAAAGTTGTGACTGTTTGCATAAGAAATGTATTGTGTTGAGAAAGGGAAGGATTAAGGAAAGAAGGAAATTGAAGGATTTCCTAGCAAAGGAACTAGGGTTGACCTTGTGACGTGCTGGGTCACCTTGATTTTAATATAAATAAATAATATATCTAAATAATCAGACTTCTACAGTCAAGTCAGAAATCTTCTCTGGGACTGCAAAATACCACAAAAAGCATAAACAATCGTGTACCACACTTATTTTGTACCGATCCTCACATACGGTTTAGAGACATGTACCCTACTAAACAAAGACTACAGTAGAATCCAAGCAACTGAAATGAGATTCATTAGAACGATAAACCAAACTACCAGAAAGGACAAAATCAGAAATGAAGTGAATAGGAAAGTAGCTGGTATCGAGGTTCCTATTACCAGTGTCATAAAAAATGCAGACTTCAGTGGTATGGGCACATAATGAGAATGAACAGGGAAAGACCTGCCAGAAAATATTTTGACCTTAATCTCATAGGAAGAAGACCACAGGAAAGACAAATAAATAAATAAATAAATAAACCACCGGATAGAGACTGAACTTCAAAACATTGCAAATAAAATTGGCCTCAAAATATCATCAGTCACAAAAAAACAGAAATATCCTATCAAAATCTAGTAAAACAGAGAAAAGAATCTACCCAGGTTTTAAGAAGAATAAAAAGATAACATCATAAGGACACACTGCAGTTGATTGAAGAACAATTCAATAAAACTCAATCAAGGGACTACTACAAAACCTTCAGAAAGCAGCTCCAAAAATATGAACCCCCGACCCTACTGATGAAGGATGAAAATGATAAGCTGGCTCATAACAATAAAGACAATGCAGAAATTCTGGCTAAATATTTCAACAAGCTTTTAAATTGTGATGAACCTACAGAACTCCTTCATTTGGACACCAACACCCTGATAAAAACACCACCAGAGAACATCAATTCCCCCACAATAAAGGAAGTGTACCAAGCCCTGAATAAATTAAAAAAACTACAAAGCGTCAGGAGAAGATCAGACCTTTGCAGAAATCTGGAAATATGCAGGAACATCAGCAAAAGTTGCCCTACATCAACAACTTGTCTCTATCTGGATTAAAGAAGAACTACCAGAACACTGGACAACAGCCCTCATTCACCCACTGCACAAAAAAGGAGACAAAACCGACCCTAATAACTACAGGGGAATCTTGCTGCTAGACATAACATACAAAATATTTTCAATAATCATCCTTAATAGGTTAAGTTTACAACCTGAGAAAGAACTAGGAGAATATCAAGGAGGTTTCAGACCCTGGAGGAGCTGTCCTGATCAGATCATGAGTCTTAAGTTGATAATGGACTATAACAGGAGAAGAAATAGAGATATGCTGATAACATTTGTAGATTTCAAGAAAGCTTGTGATTGCATCCATAGAGAATCTCTGTTCAAAATTTTAAGACACCTTGGACTACATCCCAAATTAATAAACATGATAAAATTGACTCTCACTAACACCAAATCAAAAGTGAAGTTTAGGGGTGAAACATCAGAGACATCTGAAATTAAAACTGGACTATGGCAGGGAGATGGGCTCTCACCACTATTATTTAATTGTGCTCTAGAAATGGTAATGGGGGGAATGGTTTAGGAAATGTCCCCCAAAATAAAGATTGGCCGAAAAATCAAAACAAATTGCTTGGGTTTCGCCAACGATTTAGCAGTGGACATAAAAGAAGCAAAAACCCAGATGTCAGAACTTCAATACATTGCAAATAAAATTGGCCTCAAAATATCATTTGAAAAAACAGAAATTATGCCCCAGAAACCAACACAACTAAAAGAAGTTACTATAAATGGTAATAAAATCAAAATAGTAACTCAGTTTAAATATCTTTGAGAAATAATAACACACAACCTAAATGAAAAAATAGATTAGCTAAAGCACAAAAATTAACATGTTTGTGGGTTACTGTAGTCACGTCCTAGTTCGTGAACCATGGGCAACCGCTGAGTGGCCTAGTAAGTGGCCCTGAGAGTCGGGATACCAGTTGCTATGGAATGGGAGTGGGCATCTTGGACATATTCTGAGTCCTGGCCCTCCTTGTGCTCAGGCAGCTAGGACTATACAATCTACCGGTGGTCCATAACCCGTTAGAGGAGAGATCCTCACTTGGACTATGTGCAAGTAGGGTAGCATCCTGCTTCATGAATTTACTGAGCTCAGAACATTTTAAGCAAGCCTCGGACCTATGGGAGTAACGGAGTCCCACTCCCATTTGACAGGCGAGGGACTCCTTGGAAACAACACGGCGAACGAAATGGAATTCGATGGGGAGCTATCAATATTAATGGGGCTTATGGAAGAAAGAAAGTAGAACTGGCTGAATCAGCAAAGAGGATGCATCTAGATGTGCTAGGAGTAAGTGATATTTGGGTAAGGGGAGATAACGAGGAAGAGATAGGAGATTATAAAGTGAACTTGACGGGTGTTAGAAAGGGAAGGGAAGAGTCTGGGGTAGGGCTCTTTATCAGGAATACCATTGCACGCAACATAGTTTCTGTTAGGCACGTAAATGAAGGAATGATGTGGGTAGATTTGTCAGTTGGAGGAATTAGGACTAGAATTGTGTCCGTGTATTCACCATGTGAGGGTGCAGATGAGGATGAAGTTGACAAGTTTTATAAAGCATTGAGTGACATCGTGGTCAGGGTCAACAGCAAGGATTGAATAGTGCTAATGGGCGATTTAAATGCGAGAGTTGGGAATAGAACTGAAGGATACGAAAGGGTGATTGGTAAATGTGGGGAAGATATGGAAGCTAATGGGAATGGGAAGTGTTTGCTGAACTTCTGTGCTAGTATGGGTTTAACTGTTACGAATACATTCTTCAAGCATAAGGCTATTCACCGCTACACATGGGAGGCTAGGGGTACAAGATCCATAATAGACTATATCTTAACAGACTTTCAATTCAGGAAATCTGTTAGGCATGTACGAGTTTTCCGGAGATTTTTCGATGAAACAGACCACTATCTGATCTGTAGTGAACTAAGTATCTCTAGGCCTAGGGTAGAGAAAGTGAAATCTGTCTGCAAACGAATAAGGGTAGACAATCTTCAGGACGAGGAAATTAGACAGAAGTACATGGATATGATTATTGAGAAGTTTCGAACAGTATACAGTAAGCAGGTTCAGGATATACAAAAAGTGAATGGGTGGCATACAGGGATGCTGTAATAGAAACAGCAAGGGAATGCCTAGGAACAACTGTGTGTAAAGATGGGAAAAGGCGAACAGCTTGGTGGAATGATTAAGTGAGAGCAGTTTGTAAACGTAAAAAGAAGGCTTATCAGAAATGGCTCCAAACAAGGGCTGAGGCAGACAGGGATTTGTACGTAGATGAAAGAAACAGAGCGAAACAAATAGTTGTTGAATCCAAAAAGAAGTCATGGGAAGATTTTGGTAACAACCTGGAAAGGCTAGGTCAAGCAGTAGGGAAACCTTTCTGGACAGTAATAAAGAATCTTAGAAAGGGAGGGAAAAAGGAAAATAAGTGTTTTGAGTAATTCAGGTGAACTCATAATAGATCCCAGGGAATCACTGGAGAGGTGGAGGGAATATTTTGAACATCTTCTCAATGTAAAAGGAAATCATCCTGGTGGTGTTGTGAACAGCCAAGCTCATGGGGAGGAGGAAAATGATGTTGGTGAAATTATGCTTGAGGAAGTGGAAGGGATGGTAAATAAACTCCATTGTCATAAGGCAGCAGGAATAGATGAAATTAGACCTGAAATGAAGTATAGTGGGAAGGCAGGGATGAAATGGCTTCATAGAGTAGTAAAATTAGCATGGAGTGTTGGTAAGGTACAGTACCTTCAGATTGGGCAAAAGCAGTAATTGCACCTATCTATAAGCAAGGGAACAGGAAGGATTGCAACAACTATCGAGGTATCTCATTGATTAGTATATCAGGCAAAGTATTCACTGGCATCTTGGAAGGGAGGGTGCGATCAGTCGTTGAGAGGAAGTTGGATGAAAACCAGTGTGGTTTCAGACCACAGAGAGGCTGTCAGGATCAGATTTTCAGTATGCGCCAGGTAATTGAAAAATGCTACGAGAGGAATAGGCAGTTGTGTTTATGTTTCGTAGATCTAGAGAAAGCATATGACAGGGTACCGAGGAAAAAGATGTTCGCCATACAGGGGGACTATGGAATTAAAGGTAGATTATTAAAAGCAGTCAAAGGCATTTATGTTGACAATTGGGCTTCAGTGAGAATTGATGGTAGAATGAGTTCTTTGTTCAGGGTACTTACAGGGGTTAGACAAGGCTGTAATCTTTCACCTTTGTTGTTCGTAGTTTACATGGATCATCTGCTAAAAGGTATAAAATGGCAGGGAGGGATTCAGTTAGGTGGAAATGTAGTAAGCAGTCTGGCCTGCGCTGACGACTTGGTCTTAATGACAGATTGTGCCGAAAGCCTGCAGTCTAATATCTTGGAACTTGAAAATAGGTGCAATGAGTATGATATGAAAATTAGCCTCTCGAAGACTAAATTGATGTCAGTAGGTAAGAAATTCAACAGAATTGAATGTCAGATTGGTGATACAAAGCTAGAACAGGTCGATAATTTCAATTATTTAGGTTGTGTGTTCTCCCAGGATGGTAATATAGTAAGTGAGATTGAATCAAGGTGTCGTAAAGCTAATGCAGTGAGCTCACAGTTGCGATCAACATTATTCTGTAAGAAGGAAGTCAGCTCCCGGACGAAACTATCTTTACATCGGTCTGTTTTCAGACCAGCTTTGCTTTACAGGAGGGAAAGCTGGGTGGACTCATATCTTATTCGTAAGTTAGAAGTAACAGACATGAAAGTACCAAGAATGATTGCTGGTACAAACAGGTGGGAACAATGGCAGGAGGGTACTCAGAATGAGGAGATGAAGGCTAATTTAAGAATGAACTTGATGGATGAAGCTGTACGCATAAACCGGCTTCAGTGGTGGGGTCAGTCGAGGCGAATGGAGGAGGATAGGTTACCTAGGAGAATAATGGACTCTGCTATGGAGGGTAAGAGAAGTAGAGGTAGACCAAGACGACGATGGTTAGACTTTGTTTCTAACGATTTAAAGATAAGAGGTATAGAACTAAATGAGGCCACAACACTAGTTGCAAATCGAGGATTGTGGCGACGTTTTAGTAAATTCACAGAGGCTTGCAGACTGAACATTGAAAAGCATAACAGTCTATAATGATTATGTATATATGTATGTATGTATCTACAAAAAGAAATGTCTATCAATAAATGGAAAAATAAAACACTACAACACAGTTATAAAACCAGAAGCTTCATATGCAGTAGAAGCACTTTTTCACCTGAATAAACAATCAAAGACTGACAGACTTCAGAAAATTGAAAGGAGGATTGGAAGAACCAGCATCAACAAAAAATACCAGAATGATGGACATTGGCGGTTAATACCTAACAAAGTCGTGTATAGAGAGCTAGAACCCATTACAGATACTATGCGAAAGAGGAGACTGGGATTCTTTGGACATATCATGAGGATGCAGGATTCGAGGCTTCTGAAACTACTAGTACAACACAATCTCGTCTCAAAAAATACCACAACAGGATGTAAATGGATCAGAGAAGTAAGAGAGGATCTGAAGGAAATAGGGCTTACAGCAGAAGACACCACAAATAAGATAAAATTGAATACAAAACTCAAGAATTCAAACCTCCGCTTTACCCTTACACAAAACAAACCTTTTTTTTGTTAAAAATGAAGCCATGTTTTCCAGTGTTGACTTAGTTAAATGTAGCAAAGGCTTTTCAGTCTGTCAAACACATAGCAAATATAATGTAAATTAAAACACTAAAAGCATATCATAAAACACACACTAACATACAAAGAATGACATGTTTCGTTCTACAAGAACATCCTCAGATTCTATCAAATCACTTAAAATAAGCTTATATATGTACAGTATTGTTTACGTAGCGTAAACTTGTCAAAGATAGAGAGAGAAGTGATAACATGAAACAGTAATGACAAAAAATAAATTATATACAATTATAATATAGTGAAAAACTTACGTATTTATCTAGACTGCCGATGTTAAGTCTGTTGTCACCAAACACTATTTCAGGACTGTGGTGGAAAGTTTGTGGTGAGCCAGGCTGTGCGTGGAGAGGGGAGGGCAGGACAGGGAGGGGCCTAGTAGAACGATGTGGATCTCTCCTATTGGATGATAAAATCGGGTAGACTATAGAGTGGAGAGGGGGGGGGGGGGTGGGAGAGATGTAGGGCACAGTGGCTGGAGCGCTGTGGAACTTTCCATCAACATTGGAGGGGGGGGAGAGATGTTATTGACCTATTTCATGTTAATTGTACCTGTATATAATATGGATGAATGTAATTATTATAATTTTTTATTATTTATAATAGGTGAATGAAGTACGGAATGATATTATTATTATTATTATTATTATTATTATTATTATTATTATTATTATTATTATTATTATTATTATTATTATTATTATGAAAAAAGCAATTCACCTTCCGTCAACATTGGAGAGGGGAGAGAAGTTATTGACCTTTTCCATGCGAATGTACCTTTATGTAATATGGATGAATGCAAATTAATAATTTTTAGTTGAATAAAGTAAGGGACGTTATTATTATTATTATTATTATTATTATTATTATTTACGATAGAAGCGATTTAATGAGTAGGTGTTGCCAGATATTATGCGAGTAGAGCAAATAGGGGGGAATTATTTAAATGTGTATTATTATTATTACTATTATTATTATTATTTACGATAGAAGCAATTTAAGGAGTAGGTGTTGTTAGATATTATGTAAGTAGAGCGAATAGGGGGGAATTATTTAAATGTGTATGCTCATTCAGGTTATTGGCATTAGTATTTTTTGCGACGTAAATTTCTATTGCTTCTTTTATATTCAAAGATTTACTTTTATTTTCGAAGTGTAAAATTTTTAGATCAGTGTTGATGTCTGTGAAATGGTGTGAACAGTCGTAGATGTGCTCCCCGAAGGCTGAATGCCGATTATATCTGATCGCGTTTTTTGTGTTCTTTGTATCTTGTATGGAAATTACGTTTTGTTTGACCTATGTATGTGGCGTTGCAGTTAGGTTCTTGGCACTTGAGTTCATACACTCCTGACTTTGAGAAAGGGTCCTTTTTGTTTAAGTTGCACCTGCTGAAGTGTCTCTGTAGTGTGTTATTCGTTCGAAAAGCTACTTTTAAACCTTGTTTCTTGAAAATGTTAGCTACTTTGTATGTGTTATTGTTAACATAGTTGAGAACCACGTAGTTTTCTTTGTCGTGTGTGGTGCTTTCCCGGCGACTTTTCTTATGTTTATTTAAAAGTTTATCCACTGTGCCTGGAGGATGGTTGTTTTCTTTCGCGATTTGTTTAATTATTTGCATTTCTTCATTGAAATCTGTTGTGCTCATTGGTATGGAAATAGCTCTATGTATCATTGTATTCAGTCCTGCTATTTTGTGTGTGTATGGGTGGTTCGAGTTGTTGTCAATAGTGTGTGACGTCTGAGTGGGCTTTCTGTATACCTTGTAAGATAGGTTGTCATTATTCCTGTTGATTGTGATGTCTAAATAGTTTATTTTCTTGTAATTTTCTGGTTCCATTGTGAAGCTGATGGATTTGTGTAAAGAATTTAGAGTGTTTAATAACTGGTCTGCATTAGTGACGTCATTATCATATATGCATATGACGTCATCCACAAATCTGCTCCAATGTAAGATTCCTTTTGAAAGCTGGCCCATTAAGAACATGTTTTCGAAGTTATTGAGAAAAATGTTTGCTATTATACCTGATAACGGTGAGCCCATGGCTAGCCCTTCTGTTTGGCAATAGATTTTGTCGTTAAATGCAAAGCAATTTTGGTGTAGTGTTGTTCTAAGAAAAAAAAAAAAAAAAATTGCTTTGCATTTAACGACAAAATCTATTGCCAAACAGAAGGGCTAGCCATGGGCTCACCGTTATCAGGTATAATAGCAAACATTTTTCTCAATAACTTCGAAAACATGTTCTTAATGGGCCAGCTTTCAAAAGGAATCTTACATTGGAGCAGATTTGTGGATGACGTCATATGCATATATGATAATGACGTCACTAATGCAGACCAGTTATTAAACACTCTAAATTCTTTACACAAATCCATCAGCTTCACAATGGAACCAGAAAATAACAAGAAAATAAACTATTTAGACATCACAATCAACAGGAATAATGACAACCTATCTTACAAGGTATACAGAAAGCCCACTCAGACGTCACACACTATTGACAACAACTCGAACCACCCATACACACACAAAATAGCAGGACTGAATACAATGATACATAGAGCTATTTCCATACCAATGAGCACAACAGATTTCAATGAAGAAATGCAAATAATTAAACAAATCGCGAAAGAAAACAACCATCCTCCAGGCACAGTGGATAAACTTTTAAATAAACATAAGAAAAGTCGCCGGGAAAGCACCACACACGACAAAGAAAACTACGTGGTTCTCAACTATGTTAACAATAACACATACAAAGTAGCTAACATTTTCAAGAAACAAGGTTTAAAAGTAGCTTTTCGAACGAATAACACACTACAGAGACACTTCAGCAGGTGCAACTTAAACAAAAAGGACCCTTTCTCAAAGTCAGGAGTGTATGAACTCAAGTGCCAAGAACCTAACTGCAACGCCACATACATAGGTCAAACAAAACGTAATTTCCATACAAGATACAAAGAACACAAAAACGCGATCAGATATAATCGGCATTCAGCCTTCGGGGAGCACATCTACGACTGTTCACACCATTTCACAGACATCAACACTGATCTAAAAATTTTACACTTCGAAAATAAAAGTAAATCTTTGAATATAAAAGAAGCAATAGAAATTTACGTCGCAAAAAATACTAATGCCAATAACCTGAATGAGCATACACATTTAAATAATTCCCCCCTATTCGCTCTACTTACATAATAACACCTACTCCTTAAATTGCTTCTATCGTAAATAATAATAGTAATAATAATAATACACATTTAAATAATTCCCCCCTATTTGCTCTACTCGCATAATATCTGACAACACCTACTCATTAAATCGCTTCTATCGTAAATAATAATAATAATAATAATAACGTCCCTTACTTTATTCAACTAAAAATTATTAATTTGCATTCATCCATATTACATAAAGGTACATTCGCATGGAAAAGGTCAATAACTTCTCTCCCCTCTCCAATGTTCTCTCCCCTCTCCAATGTTGACGGAAGGTGAATTGCTTTTTTCATAATAATAATAATAATAATAATAATAATAATAATAATAATAATAATAATAATAATAATAATATCATTCCGTACTTCATTCACCTATTATAAATAATAAAAAATTATAATAATTACATTCATCCATATTATATACAGGTACAATTAACATGAAATAGGTCAATAACATCTCTCCCCCCCCTCCAATGTTGATGGAAAGTTCCACAGCGCTCCAGCCACTGCGCCCTACATCTCTCCCACCCCCCCCCCCCCCTCTCCACTCTATAGTCTACCCGATTTTATCATCCAATAGGAGAGATCCACATCGTTCTACTAGGCCCCTCCCTGTCCTGCCCTCCCCTCTCCACGCACAGCCTGGCTCACCACAAACTTTCCACCACAGTCCTGAAATAGTGTTTGGTGACAACAGACTTAACATCGGCAGTCTAGATAAATACGTAAGTTTTTCACTATATTATAATTGTATATAATTTATTTTTTGTCATTACTGTTTCATGTTATCACTTCTCTCTCTATCTTTGACAAGTTTACGCTACGTAAACAATACTGTACATATATAAGCTTATTTTAAGTGATTTGATAGAATCTGAGGATGTTCTTGTAGAACGAAACATGTCATTCTTTGTATGTTAGTGTGTGTTTTATGATATGCTTTTAGTGTTTTAATTTACATTATATTTGCTATGTGTTTGACAGACTGAAAAGCCTTTGCTACATTACACAAAACAAACCAACACACGCATATTTTCAACTGAGGAAAGGGCATGAAGATCGGAGCGTCTGAAGAAGTACTGGGAAGACAGCAAAGCCCGAACAATCCCTTCAAAGAGACCTGAACGACGGACTGACTAAAGTGATCCTATGTGGTCATAAAAAAGAAGAAGAAGAAGAAGAGACTGTAAGATCAGATGTGGAGGAGAGAGGACACAAATGGGAGGATGTACTGGAACAGAAGATGTATGAAGACAGAAGGAGATGACGAGCGCTTGTACACCACACCTGGGAAACTGGAGTTGGGAAATGATGATGATGATGATGATGATGATGATGATGATGAAATACTCGCTCATTTCCCTCTCCTTAAACAATATTCCTTGGGCGCCAGCCTTCAAATTTATGGCTTGGAGACGATAGTTGATAATTAATAGTAATAAGTAATGATACTCTAGATACTCCCAGCGGTGGGGTGACAGAACACTAACCATTAAGTACACACAGACTAGGAAACTAAGGATCATGAATAAGAATTATTGAAAGTGTGTTGTTGTTTGAGTCATCAGTCCATAGACTGGTTTGATGCAGCTCTCCATGCCACCCTATCCTGTGCTAACCTTTTCATTTCTACGTAACTATTGCATCCTACATCTGCTCTAATCTGTTTGTCATATTCATACCTTGGTCTCCCCGTACCGTTCTTGCCACCTACACTTCCTTCAAAAACCAACTGAACAAGTCCTGGGTGTCTTAAGATGTGTCCTATCATTCTATCTCTTCTTCTCGTCAAATTTAGCCAAATAGATCTCCTCTCACCAATTCGATTCAGTATCTCTTCATTCGTGATTCGATCTATCCATCTCACCTTCAGCATTCTTCTGTAACACCACATTTTAAAAGCTTCTATTCTCTTTCTTTCTGAGCTAGTTATCGTCCATGTTTCACTTCCATACAATGCCACGCTCCACACAAAAGTCTTCAAAAACATCTTTCTAATTCCGATATCAATGTTTGTAATGAGCAAATTTCTTTTCTTAAGAAAGCTCTTCCTTGCTTGTGCTAGTCTGCATTTTATGTCCTCCTTACTTCTGCCATCGTTGGTTATTTTACTACCTAAGTAACAGTATTCATCTACTTCCTTTAAGACTTCGTTTCCTAATCTAATATTTCCTACATCACCTGCCTTCGTTCGACTGCACTCCATTACTTTTGTTTTGGACTTACTTATTTTCATCTTGTACTCCTTACCTAAGACTTCATCCATACCATTCAGCAACTTCTCGAGATCTTCTGCAGTCTCAGATAAAATAACAATATCATCGGCAAATCTCAAGGTTTTGATTTCCTCTCCTTGGACTGTGATTCCCTTTCCTGCCTGTTCTATGTAAACATTGAAAAGGAGAGGAGACAAACTGCAGCCTTGCCTCACTCCTTTCTGGATTGCTGCTTCTTTTTCAAAGCCCTCGATTCTTATCACTGCAGACTGATTTTTATACAGGTTGTAGATAATTCTTCGTTCACGGTATCTGATCCCTATCATCTTCAGAATCATAAATAGCCTGGTCCAATCAACATTATCGAATGCCTTTTCTAGATCTACGAATGCCATGTACGTGGGCTTGTCCTTCTTGATTCGATCCTCTAAGATCAGACGTAAAGTCAGGATTGCTTCACGTGTTCCTACATTTCTTCTGAAGCCAAATTGATCTTCCCCCAACTCAGCTTCAACTTGTTTTTCCATTCTTCTGTAAATAATACGTGTTAAAGTTTTGCAGGCATGAGATACTAAACTAATAGTGCGGTAGTTTTCACACCTGTCAGCACCGGCTTTCTTGGGAATAGGTATAACAACATTCTGCCGAAAATCAGATGGGACTTCTCCTGTCTCATACATCTTGCACACTAAATGAAATAACCTTACCATGCTGGTTTCTCCTAAGGCAGTCAGTAATTCAGAGGGAATATCATCAATTCCAGGTGCCTTGTTCCTATTTAGGTCACTCACAGCTCTGTCAAACTCTGACCTCAAAATTGGGTCTCCCATTTCATCAGCATCAACAGCCTCTTCATGTTCCAGAACGAAATTATCTACATCGTTACCTTGATACAACTGTTGGATATGCTCCTGCCATCTTTCTGCTTTGTCTTCTTTCCCTAGAAGTGGCTTTCCATCTGAGCTCTTAATATTCATGCACCTAGATTTCCTTTCTCCAAAGGTTTCCTTGATTTTCCTGTATGCAGCATCTACCTTTCCCAGGCCTTCGACATCCTTGCACCAATTAAAATAATATTTATTAGGATGATAAATGTGATAGCAGATTTATGAAAACTGAACTTATCGGAAACAAAAGAAAAGTGAATGAAATGAAATTTAATAAAATGAACTGTTATGCGGAGAAATGCAGTAATTTATGCCATTAGCTCACCATTTGTAGATTCTGGTAACTGGACACGTTCGATAATGTAGGAGCTGTTGTTTGATGTTTCTCTTGTACTTTCGTTATCTCTTGTAAGTACTAGTCCTATTTCTGGTTTGTTCATTGCCCGCTAATTGGACTACGACATTCCTGACCTTAACACTTCCTACAATACTCATTACATAATGTGGTAATGAGCCCTAATTTCAATATCAAACCCACCTTGGGTTATGTATATAGGGAGAATATACTTGTATTCCATATTACAAAAATGTAGCATAACTGAATACATGACAAGAAATATCTCCTGTTCTAGACAAGTTAAATGTCTTTCACTGACTTTATCTCTTGTCATTGAGATAGCCAGTTCTCAGTGAGAGTAAATTTGAGTAGTGATCCACTCAGATGTGAAGTGAACTTGTAAACTAAACAGAGGACCTCCTCTTGTTATCTGCCCTGACTTCTCTCGTATAGTAAGAACGATGAGAAGGACCTTCTTCCTACATCATCATGACAATCGGACGTTATGACGTTCATTAGCTGAGATGTTAAGATGTTACGATGTTGTCATGTTAAGACTTTAAGATATTCAGACCTTCAGACGTTAAGACCTCCACGAGCTCTTGTTGAAGTATATAGGCTCCAAAATCTCCCTCAATCTACCATAGCACATGGTCTAGTAAGATCTGTTGTTCTATCCATTCTTCTTTCCATGGCTGTATATTAATCCTCTTGTTTCGCAACGTTCATTCGCATAGGTTGAAAGTTCTCACGCTTCATAAGCGTCATGAAGCAAAGTTCGAAAAGTAGGAGTAAACAAGTTTTAACTATCTCTTCAGAATATGGAAGGGCAGGGTAATTCTGCAATCTTGATGATGTCCTTTTTCTGTTAATGGGCTAAAATTAGCATGGCGTGTCCGGTCGCCTGACCTTGGGCTACTGGAAATTTACTGCAAGCTATTAATACAGGTAATGTTGTAATACCTTACTCAAGACTTGAATCATTCATTTTTAGTTATTGCTGTGATACAAAGAAATGAGATGATAATGTGAAATAGATGACTAAAAACCCTATATATAAGCACAATAATTTAGAATGGCCTACCATAAATTAACTATATACATCTTTCCAATTAATTCCACAGTTTGCTTTTTTTTTTTTGCTAGTTGCTTTACGTCGCACCGACACAGATAGGTCTTATGTCGACGATGGGACAGGGAAGCGCTAGGAGTGGGAAGGAAGCAGCCGTGGCCTTAATTAAGGTACAGTCCCAGCATTTGCTAGTGTGAAAATGGGAAGCCACGGAAAACCATTTTCAGGGCTGCCGACAGTGGGATTCGAACTTACTATCTCCCGAATACTGGATACTGGCCACACTTAAACGACTGCAGCTATCGAGCTCGGTAATTCCACAGTTTGATAGTTTTATATACATATTGTGATGTTCAAAACATCACAACATAGGGTGTTGAACAGGAATGTTAAGAGAGGAGCCAGAGTATGTGGAAGCAGTGCTATTTAGTTAGGGCTTCTGTGATCACCATGTGTAATTCACAAGGTGTGAGTCCTTGGGGAACAGGTTTCCTGACAGATCAGAGGTCACCACTTGTTCTCTATCATTTCTGGATTTTGTACGTTTCCTAAAGGCAATAATGTCTTGCATTTTTACCATTGAAATTAAATATTTTGCTTGATAATGATGTGTATATATAAGATTAGGTAAAAACACAACACTGCCCTAGTTCAGTCCTAAGATATCTTTAAAATGGCTGTATTGGCAGTATTTAAACATTCAGTTTACCTGCTGCAATACAGGAAATGTATTAATAAAACATTAAGACATCGTTCATGGGGTGTGAATGAACATGAAGTTCAAGTTATCGTAATATGGAATTACATAGAGTATGCACTATAGCTTACTATACTATACTCAATATCTCATTTTTTAAGATGTCATAGTATTGAACTGGGGCAACAGTATCTTAGTAGATCTACGGCTGTTGTTTAAGAAGACAGTGTAACACTCAGCATAAGGAAATTATTGGAGTGAGAGATTAACTATACCTTTAATGTGTCTTAATGAGGAATCAAATTAATTTAATTTCGTGTGGCTATTTCTAGCTGGGTGCAGCCCTTGTAAGGCAGACCCTCCGATGAGGGTGGGCGGAATCTGCCATGTGTAGATAACTGCGTGTTATTGTGGTGGAGGATAGTGTTTCGTGTGGAGTGTGAGTTGCAGGGATGTTGGGGACAGCACTAACTCCCAGCCCCCAGGCCATTGGAATTAACCAAATGAAGGTTAAAAACCCCGACCCGGCCGGGAATCAAACCCGGGACCCTCTGAACCGAAGGCCAGTACGCTGACCATTCAGCCAATGAGTCGGACATCGAATTGATTGGAAACATATTAAAATAAAACAAGTTACTCATCTTTAGTTATCGATAGTAATTTTTAACTGTAATATTCACAGTAAATAAAGTGTTTGTCGTGAGTGGTTCTTAGGCTTACTTATTAGTGAATATCTCCCCTGACATGGTAAAATCCTGTAACTTATACACCTCTGCCTTCAGGTAGGTTTTACTATATTGTATGGAGGCAGATGGTAAAGAGAATTTTCACCTAAACATTAGCTGTTTTGGTCAGTGGAACATAAAATAAGAAAATATAAGCTACTAATTCAAGCATGCTGGGTAGAATTATTGCTATTTTATCACTTCTTTCTTTTTTTAAAGTAAGGAATTGTAACTTGTGACAATGCTGTTGGCCTCTATGAATGCATCTGACTGCAGCTGTACAATTCTTTTGCATCAGTATGCTTAGCGACTAAGATCCTCTGATATACAGGAATTCTATTCTTTCATGTGCAATTACAAATCGTTTCACTGCTTTACTGGTGATTTTGAAACTTTTTGAATTCCTAACATGAACACAACAGTAGAATACACTGATATAACTGCTGATTGTAATAGGGTGCACAGGAAATAAAATAGAGGGGTCCATAGCGTAGACGTTAGGCCCCTTTAAACAACAAGCATGCATCATCAACACACAAAATAGAATTTGAATTTTACAAGTCTCCAGGATTTAGAAAAGAAGCAAGTCATCATTATTTGTAAAAAGAAAATTTCACTTCAGATATAAAATGCATATTGAATATTTCAAAGCGACTTCAGTTGGTTGAATATGAATGAATCTAAAGTATGGGTTGGGGGATGCAGTCTTTTGTTGTGTTGTTTAAGTCTTCAGTCCTTAGACTGGTTTGATGCAGCTCTCCTTGCCACCCTATCCTGTGCTAACCTTTTAATTTTGACGTAACTACTACATCCTACATCTGCTCTAACCTGCTTGTCTTATACCTTGGTCTACCCCTACTGTTCTTACCACCTGCACTTCCTTCAAAAACCAACTGAACAAGTCCTGGTTGTCTTAAGATGTGTCCTATTAGTCTCCTTCCTCTTCTCGTCATATTTAGCCAAATCAATCTTCTCACCAATTCTATTCAATATCTCTTCATTCGTGATTCGATCTATCCATCTCACCTCCAACATTCTTCTGTAACACCACATTTCAAAAGCTTCTATTTTCTTTCGTTCTGTGCTATTTATAGTCTATATTTCACTTCCATACAAAGCCATGCTCCAGATCAAAGACTTCAGAAACATCTTTCTTTCCCTTATGAATCTCAGTTTTTCGTACGTTATTTTTTCAGCCCCTATAGAACTTGTTCGTTTTCTGTCATCAGTGAAGGACGATTCCTGAGGGGGATTGTTAGTCTTGATCTTTGAAGTATGGGTGGAGAGGAAATATGTCTTAGCACAGGAAAGGGAGAAACAAAAGACAAATTTGTATAGTTGACGATAAGGACTAAAGGTCAAGCACTAGAGGAGAAAATGAATCTAGTAGATAACATATATTACTGTGGAAAGGGAACACCAAGTCAATTATTATACATCTTAATATAGGAAACATCCATTAAACCTTCACTTCTTCATGAAGGCGGCGGAGAGAGAGAGAGGGAGAGATTGAGTGTGTGTGAAGATTCGGAATTTGTGCTTTGAAGTTTACCTAGCTGAACTGATGGAAGGATCTTTCCATACTTGGCTGTAGTTCAACACCTCTGACTGGAACTCCTGCTGAGCATTATTGCTTGTACACGTGTATACTGCATTATCTGTCTGTCTGTTAGGTCATCAGCCCAGAGGCTGGTTTGATCCTCAAATAGCACCACCAGTTATAGGGAAACTGCAAAAACCAATGGCAGAGCCCAAATGAGGCGTACTAGGCAAGATGAGGAGTGAGGTAGTTTGCCCTTGCTTTCCTCACTGGACCAAAAGGTGCCACTGCAGCATGACTGATCCTCTGAGCAACACCTTTCATAACACTCAGACACTAGTTGTGCCCCAAATGTCATTACTCAGCACCACCCATACTCCAGCAGCTTCCATATTGTCACAGCCATGGATGAGACTGGGACTTCGGTGGAAGCTACACTTTGCTCTGGCCTGTGCCAAGAGACGGATACGAAAATACTGCATCCATCAAGAAATGGCAACAGGCAGCTGCATTATCTATATCACTTATTTTTATACTAGTTGTTTGTTTCCTTTTCTCTGGCCCTACATGTGGATATCTTGCTTAAACACAAAGTCTGAAATTTGCTGTTTATATGTCATAAAATGTAGACTTACCGATGCCAAATTAATTCATTACACTCTTGAGAGATGCTCGAGTTTCCATCCTCCCCAGAACTTTCATTTTTTGATCTAATGTTAATGTCTTATATTTTTCCCTGACACTTATACTGTATAGCTCACGTCAGCACTGTGAAATGACGAATGAACACAATGCACGAGCTACAAAGTAAAGTAGAGGGACAACTATACACTGCTAGAAATAATGCACACAGCTATCATGTATACTGTGCACTGTAACCCTCGACTGACTAGAATTGTAATCTGACGCTAACTGGAGTGCTGTAATGTTCACTCTGACATTAGGAATGCAAAAGTCACTGAGACTAAAAAGTTGAACTACACGGTGCTCTCTCATAAAAATAAATAACAGCTATTTGGAGACAGAATTAGTGAGGTTTTACTGTAGTTTAATTTCCGTTGTTACCTCAGTCAGAGTTTTTGAGATTTCCTCGTGTTGAGTATTACGAATATCCAGCTATCCACTGTAAGTAAACTCTGTAATCTGATTCGGTTTTCATCAATGCCCATACCATTCTTGTGATTAATGTAATTCCATTTTCCCACATTTCGATGATGTAATGTATAGATACCATGTTTCTGCTTGTATTTGCTATGTGTGAGGCTGACTTAGTTCATGCACCAGCTTATGGCCTTTACCACTGACAAATATTTCACCATGCAAACTTACCTGTGAAGTGATAAGGTCTACTTTCTCAGAAGTGTTTGTAAATTACTTAGTAGTTAGTATATTAAATCAGTTATGGTTCATGTGGGATGCCAACGTCATACATGTTACTTGCTGATGCATATAATGCCATCTTCTTAGTGCATGAAGATCACCGATTGTGGGTTCTTAGATGGCTGAAGAGACAAATTCTAGAACCACAAGCTCTGTTGCAACTCTGGTCCATCAGATCTGCCTGTGCTCCTTGTTAATGTTGTTGAAGAACTTTGTGATCATGAAAAAGAAGAGAGTATCTCAGAAGAATGCTCTCTTTTATTGGACGCATGCCTTTATAACTGCTGTTGAAAATATTTTGGACCCTCAAGGAGCAATATGTTGCCTCATTGGGCAATTACAGTAGATGTTACATCATCCTAGTTGCTATTGTCAGTTTGGCACTGTAAGGCATTGAATTTGAGATTCTCCTTGTATCAGTATCATTTCTGCTGTCCTTCTTAATAGGGTTGTCAGTCCTTCAATTGAGAATCCATCGCTTGCTTTGGAAGGTGTGTGTTAGGTAGGGTATATGGACAGCCTGCTGAAGAAAATGTTTGACAATAAAATCATTGTCTCAGTGCTCATGGTCTTCCAAGACACTGATGTTTGTCTGACAGTCCTGGCATTTTACTCTTAAGTATTCTTCTAAGGCAATGCTGATGGTACATTTCCAGACAGTTCGTGCATCACGAGGCTGAGTAGCTCGGACGGTACAGTGCTGGCTTTCTGAGCCCAACTTGGCAGGTCTGCTTTTGGCTCAGTCCAGTGGTATTTGAAAGTGCTCACATGTCAGCCTTGTGTCGGTAGATTTACTGGCATCTTGTCTCCCAAAACCGTAAAAGTAGTTGGTGGGATGTAAAAACATTATTACTAATTATTATTATTATTATTATTATTATTATTATTATTATTATTATTATTATTATTATTCATGTGTCTTCTATAAGTATTGTAAGTCTTGCATCCATAAGTCAGTTGTTGGCATTGCTATGGCATTATAAATAACTTGGTCTGGGCGTTGAGTTAATGGTTGTGGAAGGCCCGTTTCAGGAGACGATCAAGCGCTGAACTAACACATCCGAGGCAATATTGTATTTTGAGCATCTAGATTAACAGTTATCGAGACATGGCTGCCAAGGTAAGGAAAGTTCTGGGATATAGCATGTAAATAATATCATGAGAGAAGTAGCATACCAGAAAATTCACTATTGTAATATCTTTGTACAGTGATGCATTGTGCTATGCTATACAGGTTGTGTAGCTTTAAGCTGTATTCAAGTGATGGTGGGTTTGAACTTCTCTGCCAGCAGCCCTGAGGATGGTTTTCCATGATTTCTTATCTTCACACCAGGCAAATGCAGCACTTGCATCTTAAGGCCATAGATGCTACTTCTCCAATCCTAACCCCTCTCATCCCATTGCCACCTGAAACCTGTGTTACTGCAATGTTAATTACTGCTCTATTAATTTTTACATATAAACTTGCATGCAAAAAAAAAACCTCACTGTACTTCACTTCTTTTCTTGTATGTTGCTGTGGAAAGTATCAAATGAAATTAACAGCTGCTTAAAAGCTCTATTTTTCTTAACATTTTCTTAGGGTTAAATTTCCCTTTAACTATCTGTTTCCTTGTTGGGAAGGTAATTTTCTTAAACTTGTGACTGGTTCTGTAGTTGTATTGTTGTTCTGTTTGATGACAGGGAGAGTTTGTCGAAGGGGTGCATGGTAGTGGGGTTCTGGTCTATCTGTCAGACACTTGGCTGTCAGAGCTCTATCAACAAGTTTTAGCTTCCAGTATCCTTGAGAAATGTGGCTATCAACCCAACTGTGGTACTAACCATGCTCTTATTAACCTACTAACAGGTAATTATTTATGTCCTATCATCTTAACCATTATCATTTGGAATCATAAAGCTGACTATTTATACCTCATGTGGTGTTATGTCATTTATTTTTCAGCTTGAAATGTAAGTACATAATCGGCTAGAAATATACAAAAATAACAGCTTGCAATATGAGAACTAATCGCTCTAAATTTGTAGGTAAAGGCTTATTTGATAGGCAATCTCTGCAAGATTTGTTGACATTTCATATCATTGAGTTGCAAGTCATGCATATGTCGACATTATGTTAGAAGAAATCTATCTTGTGGTGTAAGTTATTCCCGTTATTCAAAATATGTGGACTTCACAGCATAAAGTGCAAAGTGTGCTACGGTCAGCATAACTTAAGTCGGTTACATTTGTTCAATGAGAATAGATTGTGGACGCCACCACATGCAAACTCTAAAATCTACGAGAAACAGGAAGTTTGATTTCACAAATGGAAAATATCCTTAGTACTTTGTAGCATGTGAGTAAAGAGACTGTGTTTGCGGGTGTGTGGCATTCTGTAGGAGCTCACATCAGTCAGTTAAACAGGCTAGTACAGAACTAGAGATACCTTATTCTACAGTTCACAGCACTGTTCACAAAAGTCTCCATTTGCCTGCTTACAAACTGCAACTCGTGCACCACTTTAAGCCAAACGATCACTGCAAAATAACTAATTTTGCTTTTGAAATGCTAAGTTATATTGAAGAAAACAGTAGTTATGTTGATTTGGTGAATCGGTTTGGGCTAGTGAGAATCCATACCAAATGGTTGTGTATGGAATAGATACACTGAAACTAAATGTCTGGCTGGAACTGCATAAACATGATATGTGATCATCTTTTTTTATGGATACGACAATGGTTATTCTACTACCATCACTACTTTTAATTAGAGCCATTTTAACGCAACATACTGCAATATATTTTACTTCCATTTTTTATCAGACATCCGGATGCTCTTAAGTAACTTCTTTGTAATTCATCTAATGACTGTAAATTTGTATGCTAGCTGATGATGGCCAAGATAGGTCGAAACCGGTACTAGTGTAGTAATTCATCCACAATAAATGTATTGATCGGTGGAACATTTTTCTTATCTATTACATTGAATCCAATCAATACGGAATATGAAACTTATAAATAATAATATTTATGTACACAACGACATTAACAAAGAAAAATACATTTACAGTAAACGTAGGAGCAGAACAGGAAAGAACAGAAAGGAAAATTAAGTTATATGAGAAATATCATGACAGAAGGAAGGAAACATTATGAAGATGTCTAGGCTCTTGTTGATAGATAAGGTCTTAAACTTTGCTGGAATATGTACAGAAAAGGACCTTTGGGTGAGAGAAAGCCGGGAGTAAGGAATATGGAATAGGATCTTCATTCTGGTACTACAGGATGGGACGTGGAGGGGGAATAAAGAAACTAAATCTGGAGACCCAAATAGACCGTTAGCTGCTTTGTATAGCAGTTTTAAGTCGGCTACTTTCCTCTGAGCAGAAAGAGCCTTGAGTTTGTTTCCCAAGCAATTGGATAGTGCTTAAGTTGCGACATGTAGTGACCCTGGCTCTGACGATAGCACAGAAAAGAGATTGTACACGGTCAAGGTGGCCGAATTTTGAAGAAGCAGAAATGGACCAGACTGGAGAGGCGTATTCAACAGTAGGTAAGATACAGGAAACCTAGAATACTTAGAGGCTATTTACATCTGTGATGTCAGAAAACCTGTAGAGTAAATCAAGGAGTGACATATTACTTGAGGTGACCCTGTTTATGTGCGAGACAAACAACAATTTACTGTCAGAATGCACTGCTAAGTCTTTTTGATTGTCAACATTTGCAATTGGTTGGTTCAGTAGGTGCTATTCTTGTAGAACGGGGAATTTACGAAGTGTGAACGAAATGGTGGAACACTTGGAGGGATGAGTTTTAAGGCACCATGTAGTACACCAACCTGACAGTGAATCAAATGCATTTTGCAGTTGGATTGTATCTGTGGGAGAATCAATCTGCTTGAAGATTTTACAATCATCTGCAAAGAGAAGGATTTCACATGAATGGTGGGAAACAGTATCGATAAGGTCATCAATAAACAGGACAAAAAGAAGGGGACATAGGATACTATCCTGTGGGACACCAGAGAAAGTGGTGGTGGGAGAAGAACTGCATCCATCAGGGACCATACGCTGTAGTCTTTCACTCAGAAAGGTATTAATTAGAGCTAGGAGTCTCCCATGCACATTAAACCGTTCAGAAAGTTCATGTGCAAGAAGCATGTGATCCACGGTATTGAAGTCCTTGGCGATGTTGATATAGCATACATCAAGTAGAGAGCCCGCATGGATGGCAGACATAGCATGAAGGAGGAGGATAGCCAAGTTAGTTACACAGGAGCTTTCAGGGAAGAAACCATTCTGCTGGGGGGATATGTATGGAATTGTAAATGCAAGCAATTGCTGGTGGATGATACTTTCACAAATGATTGATAAAGCAGGTAATATAGACACCGGGTGATAATTTGGGTTTTCCGATCTCTTTTCACCTTTAAGAATGGATGTGATATAAGCAAGTTTCCAGTAGCTCGGAAAGTAGCCGACTGAGAAGCACCGATTGAATATCACGCTAATAGGGTATGAAAGAGTTAGTGCTGTATTCTTAAAGAAGATAGGACTGAGACCATCGGGATCAGTGGGTTTATTTTCTGACAAAGGTGAAAGTAGGGAGTACACTTCAGATTCAGTGGTAGAAATATTACTAAGGCTACGGGAAGTAAGAAAACCTATCAAAGATGATGACCCGAAAATGATTGACTGAAGTGGTCCTATGAGGCCGTAAAAGAAGAAGGAAAAACAAAAGGTACGTGCTCCTAAAGGATTTCCCTCACGTACCGATGTGCTGTAAGGCTCCCGTGCTCCACGAAGGCCAAGTTCGTCCTTGCAGTCATATGGATTCCTGCCCATACCATCAGAGAACCCCTATGAAAAGCCGTTTTGGGTGAAAATGTGCAATACTGACCTCCTTCAGACCCTTTCTGTATTGTAAGATGATGGCAGGCCAAATCACAACTCATCAGTGAACAGCACTTCCTCCCATTGTTGTGCTGTTTAGCCGCGATGTTCCCTTGTGAAATGCAGCCAAACTGCACGATGGTGTTCAGTGAGTTCCTGAGCCTTTAACGGGTCTTCTGGATTGAAGATCGGTTTCTTCCATTCTTCTTCGGACAGTTGTCTCACTAACATTGATTATTTGAACATGGTGGAGTGAATTTCATGCTTCAGCGGTGGTGATATTATGGTTGAAACAAGCTTGAAGCCATAAAATGTGATAATCTCTTGCTGATGTAGTTATTTTCAGGCCTGATCCTGGTCTCCCTGTATAGCCTCCAGTTTTCCTGTATCTTCTTACAGTTTTAGAAATTGTGGTAGTTCTCAACACTTCTGCAACGTAATGCATGCTGTGGCCATGTTTCATCAAGGTAGGAACTTTTGCAGCATCTTTGGGACTCGCCGTCATGTTAACTCCAGAAAACTGATTATAACACTACAACAATAAGTGCTTGAAGAGTGAAAATATTACTGCCTCACATCCAGTGATGTGTTCTCCTGGTTAAGCAAGAAAAAAATTAAGGCTAGGACAATAAACAATTAATTCTTCATTGTTTGCTCGCAGAACAAAGCCAACAACCCGTATATAGAATAAAGTGCTACCGGGTGAGTTGGCCGTGTGGTTAGGGGCGCGCTGCTGTGAGCTTGCATCCGGGAGATAGTGGTTTTGAATCCCACTGTCGACAGTCCTGAAGATGGTTTTCCATGGTTTCCCATTTTCACACCAGGCGATGCTGGGCTGTACGTTAATTAAGGCCACGGCCGCTTCCTTCCCATTCTTTGGCCTTTCCTGTTCCATCGTCGCCATAAGACCTATTTGTGTCAGTGTGATGTAAAAGCAAAGAAAAAAGTGCTGAACGTTGATTAAGTAGATAATTACACATCATTTCTTCATTTATTACATGTTGCATTTCTAGTGTTGGTGAGTGTATTTCATTGTTAAATAGAGAGCTTCCAATGAAGCCAGAATACAAGATATATGAGGTTTTACCAATGATTTGCAATAATTTACTAACATTTATGCCAATTTGTACCACACCTTCAAAGTAGTCACTCTGGGTTTGGAAATGAGTTTTCCACTTTTGGAAACACTCAGGGAAGTCTTCTGGCCTTACTGTGTTCAGCACCTCCTACAATTCCTCTTGGATCTCTTCAATGGAGTCAAAACACTGCCCTTTCACGAGTTTGAATTTATGAAAGAGGTAGGAGTCTCAGGGGGCTGAGTGGTGGGGTGTCGAATAGTGGTGGTATTGTTGTTTTTTTTCTTTGTTAGAAAGTCCTTCGCAATGAATGAGGTGTGTGCAGGTGCATTGTCATGATACAGTCCCCATTGTTCCTTGTCAGGCCGTTTGTGCCTCACTTGGTCATCTTAAAACATCTTTTGCAATCATTTCAGGAGTTGTGCATGATGATGGTCAACCTGAATGTTCGTCATCTTCCACAGATTCACCCCTTCTTTGAAACACTTAAACCACTCGGATCTTCGTGGTTGGCTTGAAGCTTGGTCACCAAAAGCCTCTGTTAGCATTTGATGGATTTTAACTTAAGTTTTATTGAACCTGAAGCAAAATTTGCTCTTGTAACATCAGCTGTTTCAAAATTTATATTATCACAAGAATGTGGTATAAAGAAAATTGTGAAAACTTGGAACATGTACACTTACGAGAATGACTGTTGAGAGACTAATATTTGAAACTTACACCAAGAGGTGCCTAACATCAGAACTTAGTACCTCTACTTGTTCACATGGGATATTCACATTCTCAGAAATTGTGTATAGCACCTTATACAGTCAAGAGTAGAGAGCAATAGATACTTTAACATGGCAAGACTGATAAACACACACAGAGCAGAGATGTACTGCACAGAGTGATACATATTTCAACATTTCAATTTTATCAGTGTGGTTCACTACTTTCTCATGTTTCTCCTATTCCAGCTTGACTATGTTGACTGGTTCATCCATGAGAGCAGAACCTGCATAGAGTAAAAGACTCTGAAGAATATTATGGAAGTCTTGGCCTGTTTTCATGACTTTAGGGATTGAAATCTCACTGCTAAATCCCTGTGGATAGGAAGGGACAGATTCTGGGGACTTTGTTGAATTCCCAAACCAGATTAATTTGTATCCTTATTCTTGAAGGTTCAGTATTACTCAAAACTAGAAGCTAGAACATTGGAGTAGATTCCACTGCATCACAAATGATCCACATAGTTTAATTAAGGACTATATCAATCTTCTGTGTGTACCTACTGAGGATTAATATTCAGCTGTGAAATAGACTGGCTCCGGTGCTGATGAGCATAATGTGGACACAGAAGCTCCTGTATAGTTCCAACAGGTTTCTGAAGAACATTGTTCCTCGAGCTAATTCTGGGAGCAGAGTTGTGAAAGTTGAAGTGTCTGGTCAAGAGTTACTCCAAGATACCTTGGGTTTGGATTTAAGATAAGGGTATGCCATTCGTCATCCAGCTTGTATTTCAGTAAAATGAGTTCACTATTCATGAACGATGGTAATCCCAGATCCTACTCCACGATCACTCTTACTTCCGTCCGTAAGTATTTCCATTTGTTCTTTCCTCTCTTCTGATTTGATTCTCATTTGACCGAGCAAGTGGCTGCATGGTTTGGATCTTGAAGCCGTCAGCTTTTATTCGGGAGAGAGTGGGTTCGAACTCCACTGCCGGCAGCTGTAAAAATGGATTTCTGTGGTTTCCCGTTTTCATACCAGACTGTACCTTAATTAAGGCCAGGGCTTCTTCCTTCCCGCTCCTAGCTCTTTCCTATCCTATCATCACCATAAGATCTATCTTTGTCGATGTGATATACTGCAATAAACCAAGTTTTTTTTTTAAATTTTGTTAACCATATCAAATATCAAATTATCAAACATCTATAACCATTATCTTAAGTACTATCCTTGTATCTAAAAATTAAATTGCAGTTCACAGCTTGGAAATAGAATAGAAAGTAAAGTAGTTAAATGAAGATGAAAAAAGCAGCAGAAGGTAGAGAATAGTGGTTGTATCAATAAGGCAGAGCCTTTATTGCACCAATTAATTCTGTAGCAAATTTTTGAATCAATTAAGGTCATGGCTTTCTTGTGGCACACCTTCATTGTTTAAAAATTGAACACTATAACAGTGTATAAGATCACATTCTGATTTGCCCTAGATTGGATTGTATTATCATCTTAGGCAAATCGTTACCATGTGGTGTAACAAAGATGTGTTTGTGGACAGCATTGACTGGCCGCACTGCTAAGCTCTGTCACATTATATTATGAACTGGCTGTTTTCATTTGCAAGACTTTGAGCTGTGGATTGTCCTTTTAATTTAACTTCATTTTGCACACATTTGCTCCATAAATTTGAATTTAAATTTAAAGCTATATTTCCAACACACTCCACAGAAGTTTACACTTGCTGTCACTGAGAGATAGCATAACATTGTTTTCCTTAAATACTTTTTTCAAACTTGCCTCTATTAGCTCAATAGGATTCAAATACAGTGAGCGATATGGAGGCAATCTGAGAATTTCCTGCCCATGAACGTGTGCCATTTCATCAATACTTTTATTTTTGAATATTTGCTTCCTTAATAACACAACAAGGTTTTGGGAACTGGGAAGGGAAATAGTCGATTTTATTACAAATAATGTACTGATTAGTTTGCAAAAACAGAACATTTCTATTATGCCTGGGAAAAAGTTATCGCTGTTTATGTTTTTCACTGCATGACAATCTCGCCCTGTCTGCATCTGCACGCATACATACTTGTGTAAGCTTATGCGACTAGAAGTGCTGACTTTATGTGAAGGGAAAATTGCAGCTTTGTTTATAGAATTTACCGGAGCATGATGTTAGACGTCTGTTAGCTAGTATCCTGGTTGAAACCTTGGTGGTACATTCTAAATCTTTCATACAGTGTGAAATTTTAAACTTGTGTTGTTGTTGTTGTTGTTGTTGTTGTTGTTGTTGTTGTTGTTGTTGTTGTGCTTAAACAATGAAGGAGAGACATGTATGCATCAATTCACCGGATTGTTTTTGTTACATCTGCGGAGAATTCACAACTAGTAAACAAAGGAAACCAATTACAAGACTATTAAAAACTGCATATCACCTGTATTTTGGCTGTCCACTCGCTGACCAAAATAAACGTTTCGCACCACGCGTAAGTTGCATCCGATGGTATGAAAAACTAACTCAGTGGTTAAGAGTCAAAACAGCACATGCCGTTTGGAGCAATGACTGTTATTTCTCATAACCAAAATAACAGGATTTTCATAAAAAATAAACAGAAAACCTCATATTCCCATTTGATTTCAGCCATCAGACCAATACCTCATGGGCATGACTTACCCAATACCAGTAGCTCCTTCAAATTGGTAAGAACGTTCAGAAGCAGAAGACAATGAATTAGACAATGGTGTAACAGCATCAACATCTAGCGAGTCATCTTACAGTGCTGTGGAAGAAAGACATCCACATTTTTCTTCACAAAACGAACTTAATAACTTAGTGCCAGACTTTCATCTGTCAAAGCAAGATGCTGAAGTTCTGGCCTCAAGACTTCAGGAGTGGAATTTACTGGGAAAGGACATGAAAGTTATCTTTTATCGAAATAGGAATCAAAACCTATTACCATATTTTAGGAGAGACAGTTCGCTCTATGTTTGTTGTGATGTGACCGGCTTGATATCAAAGCTAAACATTGTATACAATACTGAAAATTGATGTTTATAGATTCTTCCAAAATTAGTTTGAAGGCTGTACTACTTCACAACGGCAATGAACTGCCATCTGTTCCTGTGGCCCATGCAGTTGGTATGAAAGAAACACACGAAACTATGTCACTGATTCTAGAAGTCATTACATACAAGGAACACAACTGGCTATTTTTGGTGATTTAAAAGTTATTGGACTTCTCCTAGGATTATAGAGTGGATTCACAAAATTCTGTTGTTTCCTGTGCCTGTGGGATAGTAGAGCTATTGAACAGCACTACATAGTCAAAGAGTGGCCCAAGAGAGAAGAATTTGAACCAGGAAAGCAGAATATAAAACACAAGCCATTGTGAACCCTTTAAATGTGTATCTTCCGCCTTTACATATAAAACTAGGGCTCATGAAAAACTTCGCGAAGAGAGTGGACAAAACAGGGGAAGATTTCATATACCTGACAGAACTGTTTCCTAGTATAAGTGCAGCCAAGATAAAAGAAGGAATTTTCATTGGTGCTCAGATAAGGCAATTGCGTAAGAATTCACAGTTTGATGCTAAGCTGAATCCCGCTGAACTTGCTGCATGGTTGTCATTCAAAAAAATGGTGAATAGGTTTCTAGGTAACAAGAAAGTACAAAATATTGATATACTTATTAGTGATATTTTAGATAACTACAGAATCTTAGGATACAAGATATCATTGAAAATGCATTTTCTAGATTCGTACTTAAACTTCTTCCCTGAGAATTTGGGTGCAGTTAGCGATAAGCAAGGGGAACGTTTTCACCAAGATATACTACAAATGGAATGCAGATATCAAGGTAGATGGGATCTCTCCACGATGAGCAACTATTGTTGGTTTCTTCAGAAGGAAGATCTGTCTGCATAAAAGAAAATCCCATTGAAAAAGCTTCCCAACTGCTTTAGGATCCGGAGTCTAAAGGTAATGTACTAGTAAATTCTGCGTGTAATGTTCATGTTTTGTATGATAGATCAATAAGAACTTCAAATTTCTGAATTTTGTTCAAATCCTGTGAGGTACATCCAACCAAATCAGTGATGTAATAAAATTAGGGAATTCATCAAGACCTACCTCACTAATGAGCCATTATTTCAGAATATAAGAGATATAGAGATCTGATATTTTTACAGGATGTTTAAGCATTATTTCTGAGTGTACCACTTGGTTTTGATGATACAAATTTAATAAAATAAAAATATATAATTTGTAATGAACCTCTAAAATTAATTTTTTTTGACATTTATAGTAATATAATAACAAAAGAACTAAGGGTGATGGACAAAAAAGGATGACAGATTCAAAATCAGCATGGCCAAATTACTATAAATCAGGCACTTTCGAGTCACTTTCTTAAAATTTTAAAAAATTTGTAGAGTTGTGGAATTTGCAGAAGCATCACTTTAAACGGAACAGGGTTGGGAACTTCTGAATCATATCTTTCCGTAAAACGAAGTATATAGGGGACTATAATTTTTAGTCTCGAATGATAGCTTGCATTATTGAGCATGATAGCACGTTTCCTGCCCAAATCGGCAGGTGTAAACCCAGACCAGTCTGGTGTTATTTCAAGGTGTTGAGGTCTCTTCTTCTTTTCTTCATGGGGCCTCTAAATATTAGTTCCTAATTAGCGTCGACTTCTTAAGATCTTTTGCTACCATGTTTTTCCTTCCTTCCTACCTACAGTAGATATACCTGCTCCCTTCACCAAGCTGCAGGTTGTTCTTATTGGGTCGTCTTGAATTTTTTTTCTCTCTCTTCACCTGGTAGTCCTAGAGTGGGGAGTCTGATTCTATCCAGCGTATCACATTCGAAAAGTATATGTTCAGCTGATTCCTCTGCTTCATTGCATTTCCTACACCAATTCTATGTAGGTGTTTTTTCAGATGGCAGTGTCATGTCAACAGTCTTACTACCCTTCTTAAATTTTCTCTGCTGAGTTTCAACAGTTTTTTAGTATGCTTCTTGTTTGGTCTTTTTATCAGTTCCTTTGCAAGCCTGCATCCTGGAGTATTTTTCCAGTTTTCCATTTGTTTCTTTTATACCCATTTTTCTATGTAGTATCGGGCTTGCCCATAGGTAATCCCGCATACAGGTTCTGGGCCTACAAAATGTGTTTCTGCCCCTTTCCTGGCCAGTTTATCTGCCTTTTCATTTCCTTCTATACCTGCATGCCCTGGTACCCATATTATTTTGACAATGTTCTACTTGGAGGGCTTCAGGAGAAGTGAGTGGCAATACCAGACAATTCTGGATATTATCCAGACTGCCTCTAGTGCCTTAATGGCCGCTTGGCTGTCCGTAAAAATGAAAATGTTCTTATTCCTATAGTTCATTTTCAGATTTTCTTCAAGACATGTTGTGATAGCTATCATTTCAGCTTGAAAGACTGTGGTGTGTCTGCCCAGGCTCATCTGGATTGATCTCTCAGGTCTTCCCCAGTTGATCCCTCCTCCTATGCCAACCCCAGTCTTTGAGCCATCAGTCCACTACACTATATCTTCTTTTTCAGTATTCCATTTGTTGATATCCCAGTCTTCTTTTTTTTATTATCTGGGTCTCAAACGGTTTTTCACAGTTATACTTTGGTATCATATGATCAGAAGGCATGTGTAGAACTTCTTCCGTTATTACTTTGTTAATTTTATAGTGTCCTTGGTACATTCCAGCACTCTGATTGTGCCAATCTATATGAACTCATTCTAGCCTGACCTTTTATGAAATTGCATAGTGATGGGAGGTCTAGTACAGTATTCAAGGCTTCTGTCGGCGTAGTTCTGTAGGCTATCCAATCTACTGCCGACTTTTCCTTGACTTACTTTCTGCCACCAGATGATTGCAGCATAGGCCATCAGCGGTCTAATGATCATTGTGTATATCCACATTACCATTGATGGTCTTAGGCCCCATGTCTTCCCAACAGCTCTTTTACATGCATACAGCAAGTTCTTGGCCGGGGTTATGTTCCTTTCTACATGCGGATTCCAGGTTATATTTTTATCTAACAGTACACCTAGGTGCAGTGCCTGTTCTTCCATATATATATCTTGCCCAAAGACCTTCAGTGATTTCCTTCCTTCTAATTTTCTCCTTCTTGTAAAAGGGACCAGAGTTATCTTGTTCGGGTTGACTGATAGTTGTTCTTCCAGACACCATTTCTCCACAAGTGATCTTTGCATGAGGTCTAGGGTAACACTCATCACCTTACATCGTACCACAATTATTAGGTCATCTGTGTATCCTTGTGTATAAAAACCCTGTTCATTGAGCATAGCTATGATTTTGTTCACCACGAGGTTCCACAGCAGAGGCGAAAGAACTCCTCCCTGAGCACAGCCTTGGGTGGCCCTAACCGTCAGCTCTTCTTCAAACAGGGTTGCCTTTATCTTCCTTCCATCTAACATGGATTTAATCATTTGACGACGGTTTTACTCACCTTGCATTTTTCCGATGCTTTGATCATAGAGTCATAGGTTGTATTACTGACGGCTTCTTCTATATCTAGAAATGCCGCCAGTGCAATTTCTTTATATTCTAGGCTTTCCTCTAGTTTACAAACCAACTGGAGGACTGCTACTTCAGCGGATCTGCCAGGTCTATATGCAAACTGATTTTCATGTAATGTTGAGTTCATTTGCACCGTTCTTCTGATATATTTATCCAGAATTTTCGCCATTGCTTTCAGCATGGAGGAGGTTAAACATAATGGTCTGTATGCTTTGGCTTGGGCATATTTTGCCTTTCCAGGCTTAGGTATGAATACTGCTTTAGCTTCAGACCGTGATTTCAGCACGTACCCTAAAGCTAGACTAGCTCTGAAAAGGTCCGTCAGGGCATTGACGAGTATCTCCCGTCCTTCCTGTAAGAAAGGTGTTCAGGTACACCAGCCTTATGTTCGTAGATTTACCAGCACGTAGAACAACTCCTGTGGGACAAAATTCTAGCACCTTGGTGTCTCCAAAAACCATAGTGGGATGTAAAATGAAGTAGTACTACCACCATTACTACTACTACTGCTGCTGCTGAATTCGACTACCTCTTATTGGATGACAGTAACTCGCAACTAATATTCCTTGGTGTGAAATGGACTGTCCATTGACCTGTGGAGTAGACCTAAAATGATTTTACAATTGATATAAATATATAATGAGCCTATAATTATGAGCTGGAATTACCATAAAGCCATTAGAAAAGTTAATGTATGTAGATACATAAAGGGCTGAACTTCAGTTATTGTTGTATTATCGACAGCAAGAAGACTGCTGTTCAGACAAATATAAAGAGCGGTAATTTTAACATTAGAATTGGGTGACTACCTGTAAAAATGTTTCAAAGTAAACAAAGGTGTTCGGCAAGGCTGTATTCAATCCCCTCTTGTGCTTAATATATTTGTGGTAAATATGATAATAGCTGGGAGTCTTGAAACTGTCATATTATACCTTGGCTCAAATATTACTAGCAGTGGGAACTGCAGCAAGAAAATCGAGCACAGAATCACATTGGTGAAGAATGGAATGTCACGACTTAATCTCACTTGGAGAAAACATTCACTTTTTAAGCCAGTGATTCGTTGATCATGCTATGATACTTCATCACAGTAGACTAGGAAGAATTAGCTATTCTACTGAAAAGAGTTGAGGATGAAGATCATGATTCTCATCAATGTGGGAACGACAACAATACAACAATGTGTATAGAGCTAAAATGCGCATGTTCATTCTTATAAAACTGAAGTCACCATTGATATTGGGTCATTTTTCAAAGCCATCTCAAATCTGCAAGTAATCCAAGCTAAGGTGTCTGCAAAGGCAGGGCTGAGTACAGTGTTGAAGGTGTTTAAATATGAGAGCTCTGTGTTGTCTTCCATTTTAAAGAATCCCTGCAGGCTAGATATCAGCATCGTGGTGTCACTTAAAATCTGTAACATTTATCTGGCCACTTATTTAAAATTTACCAAAGCAAGTATGCTTTGAGTTGTTTGGTTGTGACCATTCATTCAGGAGATTGTTGGTTTGAGCACCAATCCTGACCCCCTCCTTTCTTGTTGTTGCCACAGATATTAATCTTAAGATGTAGACTTTCACGACCACTAAATGACATTGTAATATATAATTTTGGGATGTTAGGACATATAATACTTATAATATGCTGATGCGTTTCGAACCTGCAACCAGGATCGTCTTCAGATCAATAACAAAGATTTTATTGGCTACTGTCACTCCATAGAAATCAGACTCGAGATAGAGGGACCCTGTTCAAAATGTAGCTCATTCCAGGACCTCCAGAGTCAAGGAGAAGAAAGATGTTGACGAGTTAACTATGGAGGGTAGCCATGATCTGCTCAGTACATAGCAGCCACCTTTAATAGGTTACAAAATAGAACTTAATTTCATATTCTGAGACCTTCATCATACAAAGGTTAAATTAATTTCTCTTCTCTCCTTCTTAAAATCATTGTTTTCATGTAGTTATCATTAGCGACTCATAATATTGTAAATTAATGATTGTCATTTGTGTGTGATGTTCATTGCTGACTATTCATTGTAGATTTGGATGGACTGGACAGCTGTCAACAGGGTGGTCAGTTGCTGTCAGACTGCCAGAGATTGGAGAAGGCTGCTGCTCACAATGAAGTCACTGCGGAAGTGGATGCTGGTAATGTAATTTCCTTTAGCAACATCCAAATAAACTATGGTTGGGCAATGGATTACTTTCATCTACATGTGTTTCTTGCATTCCAAGCAGAGCAGCAGCTTAAAGAACATGATGAATAGCATTGGTGATTTGCATGAAGTGAGATATAATGATGCAGGAGGCCAAAAAAGAGTGTTTGTTGTTCATGGTAACTGGAATCCGTGTTAACAGAGGAGACCTTCCATAAGAAATAATACATTACCTGCGAGGACCAAAGTTTTGTTCATGTTAACAGAGTATTTGTGTTAGGCGAATTCGTGTTAACAAGGTATTACTGTATTAGTATCCTTAGTATCCTTAAAATACAAATAGAGGAATCGATAGCAATAAAGTACTAGAAGAGGAATGATGGAAAGATCAAGCAAGGTGGAGGGTTTTGGTACACTACCCTATCCAGAGAGAATCTGGAAGAAGAAGAAAAAGAGGAAGGGTATCCTTAAAAATTATATTGGTTCTAATGAAATAGTCAAGGCTTTAAAGTTTTCTATTTTGTAGTATCTGAAGTTACAAGATTTTTTTATTGAACAACCCCATATAACACACATCTATTGAAAATGACAGTGGTTTATTGAATGATACATACTTTTCTTGAGAGAAGTAGAAATGGGATAGTGTAATCTATGCATGACACCAAGAAGTGAAGAGATTTTCTTCACGATATAATTGTGAGCATTCCAAACCAACTGAGAGTATTATCAATCCCAGATTTTTAAATTCATTTCACCTTTATAAGTGGTACATTTTCAATCTGTATTACTTCACACCCATCAATGCAAACAGACTGCTTATGAAAAATCATATATATATATTAATGAATAATTTGTCATTGAACCAATTGTCAAGAATCACAAGATCATACAGGATATTCTGCAAATCCCTAACTGTCTCTAGAATAAATCAAACATGATACTCATCTGAGATTCAGATTTATCAAACCTTTCCCTTCATGTTTTCAGGATGGGTGTGATGGACTCCTTTACTAGAGCATAAGCCAGAGCATATTCATTGTAATATCTATGAATTGGAAGTATGGAGTTCTTGTGTTGTGAATTCTCCACCAAAATGGTCTTTACATCCATTTAGAAACTGGGAGACTCCATTTCCAAAAGTGTCTGTCATTTGCAGCTCTATTTCTTTTTATTCAGAAACAGTGGTAAACTCCAAAACCAGTTGTCACAATATTTGAATACCCATACTTTTAGTCAGATCTATTAAAAATCCATTTAAATCATCATCTTTCTGACCTTTCACCCTATTTCTTGGGGTCAACACTTTCTGTGAATTTGGCAGAGTTTTATGGCCAAATGCTTTTATTTATGCCAACCTTATGTGGTTATTATTAGTGTGAAGTGTTGTATGTAAATGAAGACGTATATTAAGATGAACTCAAACCTCCTGGGTTACTATGCTGACCATTCAGCCATGGAGCCAAACTGAACATACATTTAAATATGTATATTTAAAAAGAAATGTGGTGTTACAGAAGAATGCTGAAGGTGAGATGGATAGATCGAATCACGAATGAAGAGATACTGAATCGAATTGGTGAGAGGAGATCGATTTGGTTAAATTTGACGAGAAGAAGAGATAGAATGATAGGACACATCTTAAGACACCCAGGACTTGTTCAGTTGGTTTTTGAAGGAAGTGTAGGTGGCAAGAACGGTAGGGGTAGACCAAGGTATGAATATGACAAACAGATTAGAGCAGATGTAGGATGCAATAGTTACGTAGAAATGAAAAGGTTAGCACAGGATAGGGTGGCATGGAGAGCTGCATCAAACCAGTCTATGGACTGATGACTCAAACAACAACATTTAAAAAGAGAATAGTGGTTTGCATCTGAATGGTCTCTGTAGTATCATCCTTATGTAAACAAAATTGTTCTAGTAAATTCTAAGCTGAGGTGGTATAATTTATCTTGCAGGTGTGAAATTATCCCGCCGGATACTAAGCTGCTGTTGGGATTCCATGCTCAGTGTGTTGTCGGTAATGTTGGGGGAGCACAGTGCTTCACTTGGAGTAACTTCTAGTTTGGCTCTACTGCTGGGCTCAGAAGGTGCCAGGGAGGAGCACAGACGTGCCAGAGATAGTGTTGTGGCCAGCTTGGAAGGACTGCATAAAGCTGCCAGACTTAGCAATGTCCTTGGTATGTATTCTTGCCAGTGCTCTTTCGATTTTCCTCTATTATTGTAGTGTGAGTTGTGCAGAGTTCGATACTTTTTGTATATGTAATAAATGTAAAATATGCCCAAATACTTCAGTTTATGCATGTTCATATTTTACGTTGTCTTTGTTGACGTTAATTCATTTTTACTTAGTGATAAAATATTAAACTTGCTCAGAATATAAGTTTTTAAAATTCATTTTAAATTCTTCGAATAAATTGGACATTACCTACTCCTGTGTTCTGTAGCATTATAATATTTCAAATCAGTTGGACTGTTAATAAACTTAACCATGATAGGTTAATATTGTGTTTGGTCCGTATTGACTGGTCTGAATGTATAATATAACTATTTATAATAGTTCATTTAAATCCGCCTTGATCAATACACTCATTAAATGAAAGCAACATTATTAATTAAACCATACATGTTTCGGGAAATCTCAACCATTCCCTTCATCAGTGGTTAGATCAAAGAATAACACAATATGACACAATCTTTTGTTTTACAATTTGAAGGAGTATTGTGTCCCAATACATCATATCAAAGAGTAAAGAGAACTTATGAAATATTATAAAAATGATCAATACATACAATTTTGATTGAACTGAATTAGAACACTATACAAATTTTGGATCTTCAAGTATTTCTTCTTTTCTTCTTTTTGTTCCTTAAATGATTATATGCTAGCCTAAACAGTGGGTTATCTTCTGTACTTTTCTCATTTAAACTTGATTCAGAATTACATTTTTGTGTAAGGTAAATTTCTAAATTTTCCAAAACATTCATCAGTTTTCCCTTTTTGGTCGAATATAATAATTTCATGTCATTGGAAATGTCTGTAAATTTATGATTCATTTCAACCATATGTTCTCCCATTGCCGAATATCTTTTATGTTTGACCGCATTAACGTGTTCTTTGTACCTTATAGCCAAACTTCTTCCGGACTGTCGTATGTATCGTTGTTTACATGTTTGGCATGTTAATTTGTAAATTCCTGATTTATTAAATATACATTTATTCTCTATTTTATCTGAATTGAAAATTATCTTATTAGTATTATTATCCATTTTGTATGTGACATTGATGTTCTTTTTCCTGAAAATTTTAGCCAGTTGATAAGAGTGCTTATTTCGAAAAGTTAGAACTACGAATTTCTTTTTCTCTTTTCGCTCTTTAATTAAAGTTGTTTTAGGTTCATTTTTCACTTTATTTATCATTCTATTAATAAATCTGTTGGAATATCCATTGCTACGAGCGATTTGATGGATTATATTTATCTCTCTATTATGATTCTTCTTAGACATAGGTATGTTCATAGCTCTATTAATTAAACTGTAAAATGTTGCCTTTTTATGTTGACCTGGATGATTGGAGTCATTTCTGATAATAGTATCTGTTTGAGTAGCTTTTCTGAAAATTTGAAAATCAAAATGACCAGAATTTCTAGTAACTGTCAAATCTAAATAATTTAAAGTCCTATCATTTTCAGATTCCATCGTAAAATGCACTTGTCTATCCAAAGTATTTAGATACTGTAATATCAGGTTTAACCTTTCGTTCATCGATGAAAATGATAGGACTTTAAATTATTTAGATTTGACAGTTACTAGAAATTCTGCCAGGTCTATATGCAAACTGATTTTCATGTAATGTTGAGTTCATTTGCACCGTTCTTCTGATATATTTATCCAGAATTTTCGCCATTGCTTTCAGCATGGAGGAGGTTAAACATAATGGTCTGTATGCTTTGGCTTGGGCATATTTTGCCTTTCCAGGCTTAGGTATGAATACTGCTTTAGCTTCAGACCGTGATTTCAGTACGTACCCTAAAGCTAGACTAGCTCTGAAAAGGTCCGTCAGGGCATTGACGAGTATCTCCCGTCCTTCCTGTAAGAAAGGTGTTCAGGTACACCAGCCTTATGTTCGTAGATTTACCAGCACGTAGAACAACTCCTGTGGGACAAAATTCTAGCACCTTGGTGTCTCCAAAAACCATAGTGGGATGTAAAATGTAGTAGTACTACCACCATTACTACTGCTGCTGCTGCTGCTGCTGAATTCGACTACCTCTTATTGGATGACAGTAACTCACAACTAATATTCGGCAATGGGAGAACATATGGTTGAAATGAATCATAAATTTACAGACGTTTCCAATGACATGAAATTATTATATTCGACCAAAAAGGGAAAACTGATGGATGTTTTGGAAAATTTAGAAATTTACCTTACACAAAAATGTAATTCTGAATCAAGTTTAAATGAGAAAAGTACAGAAGATAACCCACTGTTTAGGCTAGCATATAATCATTTAAGGAACAAAAAGAAGAAGAAAAGAAGAAAAACTTGAAGATCCTAAATTTGTATAGTGTTCTAATTCAGTTCAACCAAAATTGTATGTATTGATCATTTTTATAATATTTCATAAGTTCTCTTTACTCTTTGATATGATGTATTGGGACACAATACTCCTTCAAATTGTAAAACAAAAGATTATGTCATATTGTGTTATTCTTTGATCTAACCACTGATGAAGGGAATGGTTGAGATTTCCCGAAACATGTATGGTTTAATTAATGTTGTTTCTTTCATTTAATGAGTGTATTGATCAAGGCAGATTTAAATAAACTATTATAAATAGTTATATTATACAATCAGTTGGACATCGAAGTGAACTGCCATATCAGCGCAGCAGCTGCTGCCTTCAGAAAGTTCTTCTTCCCATGCCATGATTTGCAACTAAACAGAACAGAACTGGATGTGTAACAATACTTGTGGCTTCTATATATGCTTATGAGGCTTGGTGTCCCTATTGATGGCATTTTATTATGTTAGGCTGTTTCCACCCGAAATATTTCAGATCAGTCCTATGCATCAAGTGATCAACTGATTACATGAAGAACAAACGTACCAGGTATTGGGACATTGCTCACTCAAAATCACTTATGGTCAATGAGATGTGTCATCCTCGTCAGTGGGATGTGTCATCCTGTACCTAAGATGATCTTGTGTGTTGAGATACAGGACAAGAGAAGAAAGAGTGGAGGTCCAAAATTTTGCTTCAGAGATGTCCTGAAGCAGCATATGGACACTGCAAATGGCATCGAGTTGACCTTGAATACTTGGCTGGCAGGCACTTCAAATACTGGCGTGTGTCAATCTTGAAAGATAATAAAATATGTCATAGAGATATTATAGGTGGTTGGTTTCTACAAGTAGAAAAACTCAATGTTTATTTACATACCTAATACACCTCATTATATGCACCATTAGTGGTGTAACAGAGGCTGAATCTATATTCCACCTGTCTCCATGTGATATGCTGCATTATGTGTGAAAACTGCATTTAATACGTGAATTTTTAATTATTTAAGCATCCCGACACACAGGTGGTATGCGAGGTAAGCATCTCATCTGTCTGTCTTCTCAGACAGCTGCAGCATTGCACGCTTCCCAGTAGCTTCCTTATAAAAAGTATGACATTAGCCATCTGGACTCCACAGCAGAAGGTGTTCTGTGCGAAGAAGCCCCATTTACGGTCATTTTGAATGCCTAACCCCAGAATTCTTGATATTCTTATGGCTTGGAAATGTACAAGTCCATTAGTAAGTGCAGTGAAAAAGGATCTGGCTAGTGATCTGTTACAATGATTCAAGAAAGAAGCAAGTTCAGGACCTGGGTGCAAGTCGTGAAAGATCTTTCAGAATGAGATGAAGAACCAGTGCAAAGTGAACTGAAGAGCAAAGAACTGGATTCTCCACCAAGATACAGGATCATTGCAAAGCCAGAAAGGCTGAAAAGTGTTACCAGTGGTCCTAAGTAGCCAAAAACAACATGTTAAAAAGATAACTATCAGCACGTTTCTCTTAATGGTCTTTGACAAAACAAGAGAAAGAACTTTACCTGAGATTGGCTTCTTTGACAATTTAGTCAAACTACTACGTGTCTTGGGCATTTACAGTAAGTATTCCTGAATGACGAGAGATCGTGCTGAAATTTGATCCTGCAAGTGAAGCATCTAATGAAAACGTCTTAACAAGGAATGCACTAATGATGTTTCACAGTACATATCTTCCTGGCTGACCAGGATTCTTAGCACCCCTGCCCCCTTCAGGTGATGTATAGTAGGGACATGAGCCAATGACCACTATGTTAGCTGTGAAAACGCTACAAGGAAACTGAAGAAAGTGATGGCTAACAGGGCTCTGGTGAAAACCTCAATGGCAGCAACAGCAGGGGAGGAGTCTTTTGGTAAGACGAAGCTTGCAGAGAAGCAGCTCTTCTTCTAGGGGTAGAATAAGGAAGAAACTACTGCCTTGGCAAGTTTATAGATTTCCGTGGGTGGTACAAAGGGAACGGCAAAATATAAATTTTTTTGAAAGGTAATACTCCTCATACGTATAACAAGTGCGAGTTAAGAGGCAAAGTGGAGAGCAGATCCAATCAGAATCTTACTAAGTTCGTCATCTCGTATATAAACAAATATACAACATGACCAACAACAAATACCAATATTCTAACGAGACCGTAGATCGCAAACTAGTGATTTGGGATGATCAACATAACTTTTTGAAGTAGGTGCATCAAATATTCAAAGGTGTTCTTTCCCAATGGTAAAATTTTGAATGCTTATAAAGTGTTAAGAAGGAGAAGTAGTGGAGACGTTCAAATACTTAGGGAATGAATTAATGGAGAAAGCTCAACTCAATGCTGAAATTAGTAAGAGGATTCAACCTGGAGGCTGTTTCTATCATAGTGTAATAAACATGTTATGGGACAAGGATGCGCCACTGGAAGCAAAGGAAACTATGTACAAGATGTATTACGTACCCGTAACTTACGGAGCAGAAACTTGGACAATGACAAAGAAGGATGAGAGTCAAATACAGGCAGCCGAAATGAAGTTCTTGAGGAGTATGATAAAGGATAGATGAATAGAAGAGAGAAAGTAAGGAATGAGAAAATCCGGGAAGAAATTGGAGTGGAAAAAATGAATGAAAGAATAAAGAAGAGCCAATTAAGATGGTTTGGGCACATAAAGCGAATGAGTGATGAAAGAAGGCCAAAAAAGGTAATGGAAATGCAAATGCAAGGAAGGAAAGGCCTCAGAAGACCACGGTTGAGATGGAAGGACACAATCCAACGCAGTATTAGAGAAAGAAACCTGGACTGGGACACAGTGTTGGAGGAGGAGTGGAGGAAAGATCGAAGAAAGTGGAGAGGAACCATATTTGCCCCTACCTGGCTACAGCTGGATAATGGGAAATTATGATGTAGGAGAAAAGACTGGATTAGGTAATGGAGGATCGATACCCTATCGTAAAAAACAAAAGTCTGACTTGAATTACTTAGCAGCAACATGAAAAGAATACAACAAAGAAACAGAAAATTTAGGTAACAGTACATCATAATAAAGTTCATAGTTATGCCCTCAGTAACCTTCAAGTGAGGAAGTCCAGCACACTTTCAGTATATTATGAGAATCACAAGGGGCACAATGCCGAAATGTTAAGTCCAGTTTGAAGTAGAAATTGAAGTCATGTCCAGAGGGACCAGAAAGAGGTGTTCCAACAGCAACCCTCATACTCATCTTGTGCACTAACATAAATAAATCAAAGTTCCCAACTGGAACAAGATATCGTCATACCTCATGCCTCCATCGAAGTATGCCTGCCAGGTACACAAACAAATTATACAGTTCAAAATACGGAGACCATCACCATGGCTTCTCCTCCCTCTGCACAGGTAGAAATGCGTCTTGAAGATTGAGCGGCATAAAGCCGATTATATACCCACGTACAGAGGGGGAAGAGAGGAGGGAAGGTAATGCATGCACATGTGCAAGCTCACACACACACACACACACACACACACACACACACACACACACACACACACACACACATCTGGAGAGTTGTAGAACTAGCCGGAACATATGGAACGTTTCTTGAATGCTGCATCAGATGCCGTCATCGCTGGTAGAATGTGTCTGGCAGCAGAAAGTATGTGACGACCAGAGTGTTCAGATGTATGATGCTACAGAAGAAATATTTAAGTAGAATCTACTACCAATTTTTTCATTTAGCTCTCCCATTGATATCACAATATCCTCCTTTATCCCTGCTAGTGTTACCATCAGCCTATCATAAAACTTCTCTTTTTTCCAACTCTGTTGGTGTATAAGCACTGCACTATGGTAACAGGTATAACTCTGATTCTTATTCGTGCAATACAGTAATTTATCCTGTGTGATATAGGGGTTCATTGTATTTTGTTATTTTTTGCTTTCTTTGTGAATAAGACACCCACTCCACTTGGAGAAAGTGAAGATGCCACCCTCTTCTGTCCTCACCTCTCCATCTCGTTTCACTCAACCCAAGTATTTCCAGTTTCATATATGGTTTTCACTTTCCGGAATCCAATTTTTGTCCTGTATTTCACTGAAAAAGTGTTCTCCATAAAATACATCTGACATAAATTCCATCTGTCTGTAATAAGTTAGTTTTGGGTTTGTAAGTTATTGTTTTATAGCATCCTAATCCAGTGGAGGGGCTGACTCCTTTCTGTGCTGGACTGCAGAATTTGTCTGTATGGGTTGCCTCCGTTAGCTGTTAAAGATCCCTCTTTACCATAAGGCAGTAGTTTCTTCCTTATTCTACCCCTAGAAGAAGAGCTGCTCCTCTGCAAGCTTCGTCTTACCAAAAGACTCCTCCCCTGCTGTTGCTGCCATTGAGGTTTTCACCAGAGCCCTGTTAGCCATCACTCTTCAGTTTTCTTGTAGCGTTTTCACAGCTAACATAGTGGTCATTGGCTCACGTCCCTACTATACATCACCTGAAGGGGGCAGGGGTGCTAAGAATCCTGGTCAGCCAGGAAGATATGTACTGTGAAACATCATTAGTGCATTCCTTGTTAAGACGTTTTCATTAGATGCTTCACTTGCAGGATCAAATTTCAGCACGATCTCTCGTCATTCAGGAATACTTACTGTAAATGCCCAAGACACGTAGTAGTTTGACTAAATTGTCAAAGAAGCCAATCTCAGGTAAAGTTCTTTCTCTTGTTTTGTCAAAGACCATTAAGAGAAAGGTGCTGATAGTTATCTTTTTAACATGTTGTTTTTGGCTACTTAGGACCACTGGTAACACTTTTCAGCCTTTCTGGCTTTGCAATGATCCTGTATCTTGGTGGAGAATCCAGTTCTTTGCTCTTCAGTTCACTTTGCACTGGTTCTTCATCTCATTCTGAAAGATCTTTCACGACTTGCACCCAGGTCCTGAACTTGCTTCTTTCTTGAATCATTGTAACAGATCACTAGCCAGATCCTTTTTCACTGCACTTACTAATGGACTTGTACATTTCCAAGCCATAAGAATATAAAGAATTCTGGGGTTAGGCATTCAGAATGACCGTAAATGGGGCTTCTTCGCAGAAAGCGAGAGCTTTTGAAATTTAGCGTACAGCTTTGTACTTAACCTCACGCGATATTTCACCTCAGAATTTTGGCATCTTTTGTGGAAACTTCCTCTTTCTTATTTGAATACTCTTACATCTGTGGTGGGTGAAGACCAGACACTTAACATCATATAGTTTCAGGGCATATTACTATGGTGTATTAGTGATATTTGGTTTGCCATGAGATTGATTTGGACTGACAAGTAGGTTTATAAATGTGATAAACTCTTTTCATACATTTGGGTTGGTATTTCAGGACTTCTTTCTTAGGGCATTGAAGGAAATAGTATCTCCTAAATACTCAAAATAAATGGAAAGTTTTATTTTTTCATATTTGGTATTGAGAAGTGAACTGGTATTATGGCAGTCAGATTATTTGGCTGTCGTTGTTGCTTCTGTTGCTGTTATAAACAACTGTTCTGAATACTCTATGTGTGTTCTAGGTCTCCAGACCCGTTGTGGAAGCATCTTCTCTCTGTTAGCTGCTGCCTCATGTCCCACCCCAGCAGACACAGCAACCAAGCCCACCAGTATGCGCCGACGGCTGAGACGACCGCGAGAAATGTTGAAACTACTTCAGCGCCCAGAGAAACTTCACACCTCACATGCCCTCAGTATGGATGTCTTGCTGGGGAGAGGTCTCGAGTTAGGCAGTCATAGTCCAGACTGTTGGCCTCATGTGTTTAGGTATAGTTACAGAACAGATTGAAATGATAAATTAGAAATTCAAAAAGCATTGAACTTGAATTAAATTTGAGAGAAATATTCTGGGTATACTGTACTGTAAATTGCTGTTATAGCCCAAATTTGAAATTTGGATCTGTGAATGATGCAATTTTTCAGCACTGTGATAATATAGCCCTTTTTATTTTGTAAAAGATAGTTGTGTGGGCATTGCTTGTTTGTATATGTTCAAAACAAAGAAATTAGCCCATGCATAGTTATTGATTCAAGACCATTTGAACAAACCAATGTTATTATTTCACATACAATTCTGTTTGCAAATTATCAGTATGTTTTAAAAATTCAAAACTTGAATAACCTTTACAATGGTGAAAAAATGAGTGTATCCTCCTTGTTCAATACATTATATATTCCATCATTATACAGAGTAATCAAACTCAGACATGATTCAGCTCGTTTGCGCCATCTTCAGTGCAAAAAAAAGGAGGGGGGGGGGTGAAATAATGTACATAATATAAGCTAAAAAAAGCCAAAAAACATTGTAACCGATTTCAAAAGTACACAAATATGAATTAATAATAATAATAATAATAATAATAATAATAATAATAATAATAATAATACCACACAATAATAAATAATATTAATGCAAAAATAAAAATAATAAATGTTGACATAAAATGTGAATAAAGAAATGGTTGTAAATAATATAGTCACTTAATAATGTGAATAAGGAAATAGTAAAATGATGCAGTGGCGGTGAATTCACATCAGAACATGGAAACGTGACGAGTATCTTTCGATACACAATATTAAATCAAATACAAGGGAACACTTACAGGCCTAAAAATGACAACTAAGAGAGGAGAGTGGAAGGTGCGAGGCTCCTAAGAGGGCCATGGGAAGGTATGGCGTTATGGGGGAGAAAAGACTTACAATCATCACCTCGAAACTCATCATATTAACATAATCAAAACCAATATTACAAGAAACAAGATCATGACATAGCAACTGATACTTGCGCACAAATGAAGGGTCTTTAAAAGACTTTAACAAAATACAGTTCCACGACACTGAATCAAGACGTACTTAAGTAACTTGGAGAAAATTTGATTTAACAATTGAAGGGTGATGCTACATTACAAAGTATAGTTTAAAATCCAAGTAAGTGATAGAACTGGAATTACGGTAATGGGAACCTAGGGCAAACTCGGACACGTTAAATTTAAAACTTTGAAAATTACATTAAGCAAAGAAATACCGAAATACCAAAGTAATTAAATTAAATCAAACGAAACCAGAAAACATAAGAATAACATTGAAATAACACTTACCAATAAAAACCGGAGTTCCCGAGGGGAGGCCTGGAGCGCAAGCGCTCGCTAGGGTGGTCGAATGTAAATGACGCCGAGTACACGCATCATTTTTCCGAAGTCGGCAGAAGACCGGAAATAGCCCGATCACAATTAACCAATAAGAAACAATTTCCACTAGGTTCCCTATCTTTTCGCCAATAGGAAATCTCGTTATTCTAGCGAATGAAATTGCATGACCATATATGGTCATATTAAGATAGCAACTTCTCGAGATTTCCTATTGCGACACCTATTTCGACAACAATAACTGCACATGCGGTATGGGATGTTTCATAACTAAAGCACCTTTACATTTTCATCAGATTACAATTTTGACATACAGAACTACAAAAATTAATTTTCAAATAATTCTTCAAGAAATTCTTCAAGTTAAAACGTCCCAAATGTATTTTCCTCATGCTTGCTGACATTAAATTATCAATTACATAAAATTTACATACAAAAAAAAAAATCACTTCAAAACAATTCTCATATCTTGCAATGTTTATTTCCAGTTCAATACATCTTGAAGTTACAAACAAAAATTAATTCCTTCAGACACGTTAAATAAAAAAACTTTAAAATTATATTTCCCGTAATAGTTCGTCTCATCACATATTACAAACATAATGAAAGAACAAATGAAAAACAAAACAAGAGCCTAGACAGAATCTAAATTATCACAATATACAATATTTTCATCATCGTGTGGAGCAAAAAAGAACTCACTGCGACAAAATTCAGTGAAATAGGGGTTAATATAAAAACATAATTGAAACTAAAAACTGTGTTAACCTAAGAAAACAAGAAAAGAAAATAAATGGTACAGATGGAAATGAACAATAGTGAGGTTGCAGACCTCTCAGTTTACAAAATATTGGTTTTGTAACAATACAAAACAGGATGAAATCACTGTTGAAAATCCTGACTGTTGCTACTTTATGCACATAGTAGCGGGCGATTTAAATTCTTCATGTTTTTGTTCGACATCTGTCAGCTGCCATCTTCAACTACGTGCACATGGCCTACTTGAGTGCTGCTATCTTGACGGAAGTAAACTTTATAGCGCGGAATTTAACGTCACAAGCAAGCAAGTTGCCCTTCTCAACCTACTACGATCTTAGTTATAAAGCAAGCTGCCCTTGTCAACATACTTGCTGAGCTGCCCTTCTCAACATACTATTATCTTAGAGAACCTAGTTTTTAAACCAAGATGCTGTTTTCAACACTCTAACACCTTCATTCTTGACATACTTACTTTAAAATGTAACAGCCTCTTCCTCCTCCTCCTCGAGTGATGTATTTAAGCAAACGATCTAAACTTTATCTTGCAAAGAAGAGGAGGGGAGCGGTAGGAGAAGGTAATACACATGTAGACAAAGGAATACATAATCTAAAATAAAAGAATATGCTAATATTCAGCTCTTCAGCAAACATGTATGTATAGTTTCTCAATTCGTTGTCATAATTACACATCAACAAAACTAATGACACAAGATTTGTTCTCTATTTCACGGTGTATATAATACAAATAGAACATTGATTTAGTTCTTTTTCTAAATCTGTTAGCTCAATAAATCTATTCGGTAGAAATACTTGGAAATCCTCACAGACGCACAAAATTCTTTCAGCAAGTTTTGTTTTTAGTTTTCAAAATGAAATCACTTTAAATTGCTCATTTAGCGGAAGACTGGTCAGTGGCCTGGTTGTAGGAGATGAAATATGACCTAGCTGGTTAATCTTCTCCATTGTTTTTCTACCAAAAAAAAAAGCATAATACTATTTTTTAGATTTAAAAAAATTTTTAACATATGAGATTGATAAAAAGATCTAACATACCTTAAGATGTGCACGTTCAATGTAGATATACCTAGATATACCTTGCGAAGGCAGCGAACTGTGACTCGGATGAAAAAAACAGTAAATATGAATAACGACGACAATAATTCTTGTTGTACCTAGGAAAAAAAAAATTAATACATGTCTGTAGCTTGAAGGATAGCCTAGGCGTACAAAGAAAGGTAGTTTTCTTCACGAAGCTAAAATACATGCAACCTTACAAGCGTTAGTTTAGCTCGAAGGTTAGTTAGATCCTCAACAGCTAGCCTAGACAACACTGAAGAGGCATAGTAGCCATCTTAACCGAGCAAAAATACATGCAACCCTATAAGCATTCGTTTAGCTCAAAGGTTAGTCAGATCCTCAACAGCTAGCCTTGGCATCATTAAAGTAGCTTTCTTCATGAAGCAAAAATACATGCAACTCTATAAGCATTAATTCAGCTCGAAGGTTAGTCGGATCCTCAACAGCCAGCCTTGGCATCATTAAAGTAGCTTTCCTCACGAACCAAAAATACATGCAACTCTATAAGCATTAGTTCAGCTCGAAGGTTAGCTAGCCTAGGCATCACTAAAGAAGTGTACTGAGCTAGAAGTTTGTATCCACATGCATTACACGAAGGCACTCAGCTCGAAGGTTAGTCGGATCCTCAGTCGTACAAAGTAAGGTCGTTTCTTCAACAAGCTAAATTACATGCAACCCTATAAGCATTAGTTCAGCTTGAAGGTTAGTTGGATCTTCAACAGCTAGCGTAGGCATTACTAAAGTAAAGTTGCTTTCCTCACCGAGCGAAAATGCAAGCACTAACCAATCGTATAAGCAACAGTTTTACACCAAACACTAGCACAGAGGCAAGTTAAATCCTCAACAGCTAGCCTAGACATCATTAAAGAGGCGTATTAAACTTACTTTTTTTTTTCTTTAGCATTTCTCACTGAAATAATGTAGACAGCAGACGATGATTTTCTAAAAATCAAAGAAAAAAGAAATTGTAAATATACAAAAAATTGAAAATAATAATAATAATAATAATAATAATAATAATAATAATAATAATAATAATAATAATGATAATAATAATAATAATATCCAAAGAATGAAAACTTTTTTTTTTAGCAGATAGCACTAGGCAGCAGATATTGTTCACGATGGTGAGCTTTAATCAAAGTGAGAAGAATTCAGTAAATTGGTTATTCGTTTACACACACTCTCTCTCTCTCTCTCTCTCTCTCTCTCTCACTGCGACTATCATGCGTCTCACACAGAGAGAGTACTTTGTGTGCTCTGTCTTGTTGCTAGGCAGAGTGTAGAAAGTGTGTCGGTCAGCAGTACAGTCGTAAACGTTTTTACTCACTGACTTAGTCATCTCTTGTTCTTTTCAATCTTAACAGCTAAGTGTCCTAATCTAACACTGCTACCTCAAAGAAGCGGTCAGTACTATGCCTAGCCAAAAAACTACTACTACGACAGATAAAGATACCTAAATCCAGGCCTTCAGGGTGAGCAGTAGTTACTTAGTAGACCAAGACCCTTCTCCTAGCTGGTCCCTCCCCAGGACTCTTCTGAACTGGAGAGTGTGTGTTGGCGACTACGGGGCTCTTAGAGGTGGCCGACAGTATCCCCTGTCTAACGTAAGAGGAGTCCCCAGGGCTCTTCTGAACTAGGCAGTAGTCACTTAGTAGGCCAAGGCCATTCCCCTAGGAGCCCTCCCCAGGACTCTTCTGAACTTGAGTGTGAGAGTTGGTGACCACGGTTAAAACAATAATCAAGAGCAGGTTTCCTCACATTAAAAATGTGTCGAAACAAATGTGTTGTGTCAGTAGAATAACATCTAATGTATCCCCTGTCTGCTATAAGAGGCGTCTAAGAGAAGATCAAGGGGCTCTTAGCAACACCTACGGTATCCCCTGCCTGTTAACTTGGGAGCGTGAGTTAGCGACCCTCGGGCCCTGAGCTAGGCACTTAGGAGTCTCTAGGGCTCTGAACTCGAGAGTGTGAGTTAGCAACTACGGTTAAAACAGTAATCAATAACAGGTTTCCTCACTTTAAAAATCTGTCGAAACAAACGTGCTGGCGGTAGAATAACACCTACGATATCCCCTGCGTGACGTAAGAGGGCAACTAAAAGGGGCTTTGAACTAGAGAGCGTGAGTTGGCAATGACGTTTGTGTTCAAGGCTGACGTATCACTAGACTGAACTTGCCACAACTGATTGAGCTACTGTTGGAATAAAACGTGTGTATTTTCTCTTAGTACAGTTGTGATGTACTTTGTTCACTACCGGGCGAAAGGTGCTGATTGTGACATTCCATAACCAGAGATAAGTGGATGTACTCTCACCAGAGGTCACAAGTCGAGCAGCTTGTCTTGGCTCGAAGCTCTGTCTAAAAAATATTCTGTTTTATGCTAGCTTCTTACTTCAAGTTCGTCTCCTTGCGAACAGGCCTGATATGAGGCGGTCTGTTCCAAAACTCGTCTTATCCATAAAAAAGAAAAAAAAAAGAAAAAGTTAGAGGTAGCATTGCCTTCTTGATGAATTTTGTGATAGTTCTGTCACAAAATTAAGCACCAAAACTCGCCATTTCCCATAGAAATCTATCACCAAACTTAGGCTATTGTTCCATAACTCGTCTTATACAATCAACCAATAGGAATGGATAATTTCAGCACGTTACTCACGCTACAATTTACCCGCGTTTTATGCCAGTCTTTCCACTCTTTAAGTTGTTCTTGAACTGTGTTAGTCTTTCATGCAGTTTTGTGCTGTGAATAGAGTGTATTAAGATGACCGAAAATATTGCTCTTGTTGTGGAAGGTATATAAAACTTGCTAATACAGAACAGTTTCACATTCAGGTCTGCCAAAAGACGTTCTTGAATGTATTGCATGTCAGCAAAGATCGGGTTCAGAGGATTGCCAGAAATCACTTCACAACAGGGAAACTTCCAACAGAAAAGAGGGGAGGAGCTAGGATCAAACCAGAGTACACTGAAAAGAGGCACTCCGTGCAACGTGAAAGTCACTATTGCCGCGGAAAGTCACTGGTCAGACAGTATCTACCCGGAAATTTAAGCATCGCTAAGCTTTACAAAATGTATAACAAGAAATCACCTGAAGAATTCAGGGTGAACCGGTGGTTCTTCCAAGAAGAAAGGGACAGCATGGCAATATTTTTATTTGACTGCCAAAAGAATCTTGTGAATCCAAAAGTTTCAGATCAAATTGCCTATTACAGTCGCCAATTGTACACCTATAATTTTACCATTGTGAGGGGTACCTCACATGCCAAGTTGACAAAGGAGAATGTTTTTACATACACATGGATGGAGCATGAATTCAACGAGGAGTCTAATGAAACGTCATCTGCAGTTTACCATCGATTATCACAAACTGATTTGTCAAACTTCACTACTATACGAATTCGTGCGGATGGCTGTGGAGGACAGAACCACAATTCTACAATGATTGCAATGTGCTCATATTTCTTGACACACACAGCTCCGCCTAATATACAGTAGAAAGTGTTGAATTGGTCTTTCCTATGACAGGCCACTCATTTCTGCGCTCTGACAGGGTATTTGCTCAAGTCGAGAGAGAGAGAGATACGGAAATGCCCTATAATCTGTAATCCAGCAGAATATGAAGACATCTTCAGCAAACATGCTGAAGTCTTCAAGTTTGTCAGAGACTGCTCGGTGAACAATTGGAAAATGGTTTTTGAAAATATGATGAAAATGCCTGCATCTTGGTACTTTGAATTTTCTTCAGTGAAACGATTTGTTATTAGCAGAGACTCGCTGGGAAATGTCACCCTTATGGTGAGAACCTCATTACAACTCAGACATAGGTTTAGGAAAATCCGTAATGAAAAAGGGAAAACGCCTGCGAGATATGCTAATTACATGTAATAAATATCATTTTTGGTCCGTATTGATAATATTAGATTGAAATAATAACATTAAGTTATTTATTAGACCACCTAATCAATACAAAATCGTCTTGGATGATTTACATAAATTTGTTAGCTAATAATGGGACATGTTTCGCCTTCCCTGAAGGCATCATCAGCCATAGTCTTAACCTTAAATTAAAAATAAGCGTCTAAATAACATGTAGTAATGAAATGAATTTTAAAAATCTTGAAGAGATTTGAAGTAAAATAACATTAAAAATAACAATGATGGTTTGAAAATATAATGTGATGAGATACAATAGTGGAAGTATTAACAAAATTAACATTAGAAGGCTGCTAAAATAAGTACAATGGATAAAACAACAGATTGTTATACAACAAGTAGTAAGATTGCATAAAAGTAAAGTTGATAGTCTAGGCGGTTATAATTAGACGATGGCGAAAAATCTTATATAATCAAAGTAAAGAGGAGAGAATAAAAGTCGAAGTTAGTCGAGAGATCCAAAGTTCATCATGATCTTGAAGATAAAAGACGAAAGTCAGATGCATATGGTGAAGTTGAAGAACAGTTTCAAATAGGATCACTATGGACCATCTCAAAATTTGAAGTGATGTTCAAATGTTGTAAATTGTGAGTTTGTAGATATTCTAGTTGAAAAAGCATATAAAAGTGGAATCATTTGACGGTGACAAAGATAGCTTGTAATATTATGAGTTAGAAGAATTTGCAACCGTAGACACGTAGCAAGACGTCTACGGTTGCAAATTCTTCTGACTCATAATATTACAAGCTATCTTTGTCACCGTCAAATGATTCCACTTTTATATGCTTTTTCAACTAGAATATCTACAAACTCACAATTTACAACATTTGAACATCACTTCAAATTTTGAGATGGTCCATAGTGATCCTATTTGAAACTGTTCTTCAACTTCACCATATGCATCTGACTTTCGTCTTTTATCTTCAAGATCATGATGAACTTTGGATCTCTCGACTAACTTCGACTTTTATTCTCTCCTCTTTACTTTGATTATATAAGATTTTTCGCCATCGTCTAATTATAACCGCCTTGACTATCAACTTTACTTTTATGCAATCTTACTACTTGTTGTATAACAATCTGTTGTTTTATCCATTGTACTTATTTTAGCAGCCTTCTAATGTTAATTTTGTTAATACTTCCACTATTGTATCTCATCACATTATATTTTCAAACCATCATTGTTATTTTTAATGTTATTTTACTTCAAATCTCTTCAAGATTTTTAAAATTCATTTCATTACTACATGTTATTTAGACGCTTATTTTTAATTTAAGGTTAAGACTATGGCTGATGATGCCTTCAGGGAAGGCGAAACATGTCCCATTATTAGCTAACAAATTTATGTAAATCATCCAAGACGATTTTGTATTGATTAGGTGGTCTAATAAATAACTTAATGTTATTATTTCAATCAGATATGCTAATGCCACCTGAATTATTGCCAGGAGTAAACTTGAATACTGCCAAAGTAAAGGACGTAAAAAGTTTGCTTGAAAAGCATTTTGGAATGGATTGGGATAGGAATGAGTTGCTTTCCTTTTATAAGAATCTGTTCACCTCAATTTCTATAGACGAAAATAATCTTGCTGAAGAAACAGAAGTTCTTTGTGATGGAACTCAAGAGGAGGGAACAGATTTGAGAGTTTGATTAACAACAAAGTTATGTTTTATTGTTCAAGTTACTTCTATTGTGAGTGCAGTGTAGCCTATAAAGGAAGAATTCTCTCCAAATACTATGGATAGGATGTAAATATGATAAATCACACTGCTGTGTTTAATTTATTTGTGAATATCATTATACTGATAGCAAAAAAATGCATGAGTGTACTGGTGAGTTTTATTACAACATTATATTCTCAATCCTTTCATTTTTTTGTTTTAAAATAAGTTGTGTGAGGTAATATATTTTGAATTTTTTTGGGTGCTCCAAAACTCATCCAAAATACAGATGTAATTTATTGACGTTCTACTAATTATATTTATAATTCTTCAGTAAGACGACCCTATGACATTGGACTTGAACGCGTCATAATACATTTAAATAAGTGAGACTTATATTATGAAAATTACAGGTTTTTCGCTTTTCCTGAAAAATCTCTTATGATGGACAAGATGAGTTTTGGAATGGACCGCCTCATATAATACATCAAACAGTGAAATAAAACAACGTTCTATGATGTTTCTTTGTAGTTGTACTAGGACTAGGTAAGAGATCACAAACACATCCTCTGTGCGTAGGGGCGGTAGAATAACACCTATGGTATCCCCTGCCTGCTGTAAGAGGCAACTAAGAGGGAGGCCTCCCTGGGGTTCTTAACATAGGAGCGGCGACCCTAGGCTATGAGCTGGGTCCTGACATTGCTCCTCACTTTCATCTCACCTATCCGACTTCCCTTGGTCATCTCTTATTCTTTTTTGAACACAAACACATCCCTCTGTAAGTAAGGGCGGTAGAATAACACCTACGGTATCCCCTGCCTGCCGCAAGAGGTGACAGAGGGATGCTCCAGGGGCTCTTAACTTGGTAGCAGCAACTGTAGGGCCCTGAGCTGGGTCCTGGCATTGCTTCTACTTACTTGTAGCAAGCTCTTCACTTCCATCTAACCTATCCGACCTCCCTTAGTCACATGCCGGCGGTCGCGGGTTTGATTCTTAGCCAAGTCAGTAGTAATTACATCTTAGGAGTAAGGCTAGTTCGAGATCATCTTAGAAATCGAACCCAAGCAACGGCTAGTATCTGCGATTTACCTAGCAAGAGATACTATGCTTCTTATTCCAAGTTCAATTTCCCAGTGAAGTCAGAGATTTTGTTTGCTGGCCGCTACGTATACCGTGTCTGCTAGGGCTCCCCGAGTTCAATTCCCAACTAGGTCAGTACTACCAGAATATGCAGTAGTAATTTCATCTTAGGGATAAATCGAAGCCTCGACCTTACAAACGACGTGTTCCTGGCTTGCTATGTGTGTCGCAGACTTAAATGTACACAATTAAATTGAAATAACAAATAATGTGGTTCAACCTTTTCAATACAAGTAAATAAGAATTGTAGTATTACTTTCTTATTTGATTATGAGCGGAAGTGGTACCGGTTTCGACCACCAATCTGGGTCATCAGCTGAATAAAAATACAAAAACAATGCATAGGAAAACAAGAAATTAAAGGATGAGTCTTTCACAAAAGCAGTTGAAGAAGCAATATAAGATAATAGGGATTAGCACCGCGCAATTTAAAATCATAAAATCTAGAAGAAGTTGAAGGTCAGTCACATATATGATGTAAGGTGCAATCCTCTGAAGAGTAGCACAACACACGCAATGTTCGGCACTGTGCCTCAAAATGTTTACGAGAAGAGATGAACAGTTAAGTGAGCCAGCCTGCATGTACTATCAGGCGCGAAGTCGCAACATGATTTAATAAATATGAAGTCCCAAAATTGTGTAGAAGTCAACGATTCGCTTGAAGCAAGATGCTAGCTCCTGAAGATCAGCGCAACATACTCAATGTCCAGCACTGAGCTTTCAAATGCCGACGAAATTCGGTGAATAGCTTAATGATCAAGCCTGTAATTGTTTCGGTTGCAAAAATATATATGATACAATTTAATATAATTGAATTATGTAAATAGGATCTTGTAGATTCTTTAGAACAGTTGACGTAAAAAACAATTTTGAAGAGAAAAATGGTAAAAAGCGCAATACCGGGAACAAGTGAAAAACGCATATGCACAGCACGCTACTTCTTGAAGATAAGAATTCAGGTCATAATTGAGGTAGTCCAAGGCAGTGCAAGGCATAAGTCTAAATTTGAATGTTGCAAATACCCAAAATGCAGGTGGCACTATAGTATACAGTTCAATTCAGAAAGTAGCTGGGCGGCTTTTTTTTTTTTTTTTTTTATCAAGAGGAGAGGTGAAAAGAAAAGATAGGATAAGGTAATAAAGGAGGAGGATTAGTAGATAAGAGAAGATTAAAAGGATTGGAAGTTAAGAGGATGGAAAAGGATAGGATAGGGAAATAAAGGAGGGGTAGTTTAGGGGGGGTTAGGCAGGTGGGTTATTGTAGGTAGAAAACTTGGGTAGGAACTGTGCAAGGCATGGAAAATTGAATTCGGGTTTAAAAATTTAGCATTTTTGAGAAGAAGAATTAGGAAGTCAAATAGAATATTGGGTTTTTCAGAAATGTCGTTTAAATTGAAATTAGTATTGGTCAAGGTGAATAAAACAATTTTCAGTAGTGTTTAGAAGGGGGCCTTTGTTAATGATTTCAAGTATTTTAATGTCTTTTTCAATATTGGTGAAATTATGCTTGGAGTCTTGTATGTGTTCTAAGAATTCACTGTTACAATTAGGTTACCTTCAACATTTCTCAAGTACAGTATATCTATTTATCTTCTAAAAATAAATATAAAAGTATACTTTGTCGCAAGGCAGCCTCTCCATGAGAGGAAGTATTTAATAAAATAAAAAATAATGGCGTTGATATGTTCGGAGTATCTGATATTAAAGTTTCGTCCAGTTTGTCCGATGTACGAGGAGCTCCAATTGTTACATTTGAATCTGTATACTCCAGATTTAGAAAAAGCATTAGATTTATTTAGTGATTTAGAGTTGTATAATATATGAAGATTTCTGTTATTGGTTCTAAAAGAAATTTTCATGTTTTGTTTTTTAAGAACATTAGTTTTTTTATAAGCATCTTGAGTGAAAGTAAAAGTGGAAAATGCATTTTGTTGATGACACGGTAAACATTTTGAGGCACAGTGCCGAACATTGCGTGTGTTGTGCTACTCTTCAGAGGATTGCGCCTTACTTCATATAAGTGACTGACCTTCAACTTCTTCTAGATTTTATGATTTAAAATCGCGCGGTGCTAATCCCTATTATCTTATATTGCTTCTTCAACTGCTTTTGTGAAAGACTCACCCTTTAATTTCTTCTTTCCCTATGCATTGCTTTTGTATTTTTATTCAGCTGATGATGACCCAGATTGGTGGTCGAAACCAGTACCGCTTCTGCTTATAATCAAGTAAGAATGTAACACTACATTTCTTATTTACTTGTATTGAATAGGTTGAACCACATTATTTGTTGTTTCAATTTGTGATACAGTTCAATACGGAACAACATGAATTTTTTATCTTCAAATAGACTCAAATGTAACCGCAAAAGTTTTAGCTGCTCACCAATCAAGGAATATTTCAAGTTGAAGCATGTCTACTTGTTGTTTGCTTCTCGCTCAGGCACCTCGAGTTCGATTCCTAGTTATGTCGAGGATACAACTAGCCTAGAATAACAGTCGTGCTGAGCAGCAGCCACATCGTAGACCAAGGCTGTAGAGGTTTATTTTTTCTGCTTGCTTCCCCCGTCGTGTAGTGTGCATGCTTTTTGCCCGGAGACTCCGAGTTCGATTCCTCACTAGGTCAGAGATTTCTTTTTCCCGCTTGACCTAAGAGCAGAATTTGAAATTGCCCGCTACCGGTTGCAGGCATGAAGTTTTAGCCCCGTCAGCACAGAAGTTAGCTATGTCAAAAAAAAAAAAAAAAAGTACGTAGAATTGTCCTGCTACTACATGCAGCTATGAAGTTTTAGCCCGTCAAGATGCCAGCACTGTCAGCACATGCCTAAGGTAGCAGGCATGATGTTTTAGCCCCATCAAGATGTTCTCTTGTATAATGAAGGCCGCTGTCAGATGTCAAAAACAGCATGTGGAAGTTTTCAAATTGCCCGCTACCACGTGCCTAAGGTTGCAGGCATGAAGTTTTAACCCCGTCAAGATAGCAGCACTGAGGTTAGCGATGCTGTCTTGTTTAAAGTTTGCCGCTGTCATCTGTCAAAAAAGCACGTGGAATTTCAAATTGCCCGCCACTACGTGCCTAAGGTTGCAGGCATGAGGTTTTAACCCCGTCAAGATAGCAGCACTGAGGTTAGCGATGCTGTCTTGTTTAAAGATGGCAGCTGTCCTGACAGCTGTCAAAAAAGCATGTGGCTTTGTTTACAAACAAGAGCACGTGGTCTTGATATCACGGGGTCAATGACCTTGGGTGCTGACGCAGCAGAAAAAGTGCTGACTCAACGTCTTTGAACTGTCACAGCTCCACTACTGACACCACTGCAAGCTATCCTGTGATACAGGCTAGCATGTCACCGTAATGATCAAGGCCACCAAGTACTTTATCATATATCGAATGCTCTCCATCGAAAGGAGGGTCAGACTTTTTCTGTTTTCTCCTATGATTAGAATATAGAAAAGATGATTATATTGTATTTCTTCTTCAGACAGTGATCACTGCCATCATCAGATAACATCCCCTGATATCATGCTCTCAAGGATCTAGAAGTTTGTCACCATTTCCATTCTTGCACCATTCATTGTTATGTTGCCCCTTGTATTTTTCATTTCCTGAATTGTATTGTTTTTCTTTTCTTTTACTGGTTCTCATTTCTTTTCTCTCAGTGATACTATGCAGTGAAATGCTTTAAAATATGGGTTATGAGGATAGGGGATTAGATAAGAGATGAAATAAAAGATGAGTGTACCTTGCTAAATAGCAAAGTGTAATTCCGTCTTTGGAGAAAATTTCAAAATGAATAATGTTATTCTCATATTTACTTTTATTTGTATAGGTGCTGTATGTATGTGAGTCAACTGGAGCACAGCTTCTTCAGCCAGACTCAGAATCATAGTCTGGGTCCTAAGTTAGCTGTCAGGCAACATGCTTCAAACCAGGCGTCCAGTGACAAATTGGCCAGTGAGCGACTAAACCTCAGTTTCAATATGCCTGATGATGATGAGACATGGTAAGACTATCACACTGATGTGCTTCAGAATTGTTGCTAATTAAATACATACTGTATTTACTTGTTTGTAACCTCCCCCAGTTTTCAACTTCAAAAATAGGGGAGAGTATAACAGGTGAATATTTTCCGTAAGACAGGGTAGATTGGCATGCTTTCAAAGCAGAAAAAGGACATCTAGCCTCTTTAAAAAATGACAAAGTACTTATTTATGCAAAAAGTGATAATAGCACATTTAAACAGTTTTTTTTATTAGCCCTCTCCTGCATTACCACAGTTGACTAGTCACATGGCTAAATGCTGTGCAGAGTTCAAGGCTCTACAGCATTAAAGTGTCTGAAGTCCTACGAAGTGCTGAAGTTCAATCACTTTGCCAATGGGAAAGTGGGATGAAAAGGAAAGGGGGGAATTGTAGAAGACAGGTGGTCTATTGTTTTAAGGGAAAGGAGATTGCAGGCTAAGGGCTCCATGCAGGATCAGAATTCAGGGCAGGTGTCTGTGAGAAATCGGTACGAGTCACTGCCGGTAGAACAACTGAGGGAAGATGAGGAACAGGGAACTATGCTGAGAAGTGTGGAAGTAGGAGAAGGTGAAAAGGTAGGAAAGGGAAATCTGGAGTAGTGGATAAGAAAAAACAGATGGAACAGGGTCATGGGATGGAGAAAAGGAAGGAGGAAGTAGTTTCTGCAGTTGTCAGGAAAGATAGGACTGACCAGGAGGGGAGGGGATCAAATGAGGTGGGTGGGGTTGAGGCTCTGGTCATGGGGAATTCCATTGTTAGATGTCAGGAAAGTGTGTGGAGGAAAGGGTACCAGGGTAGAGTGTAATCAAGGAATTAGGTTAAAGCAGATGTTGAGGAAAATAGAAGAGGAGGAGGAGGGAAGGGAGAAGGTGGTAGTGTTTCATGTTGGTACCAACAACGTAAGACAAACAGGTATAAGTACCAACATAGTTGAGGATGTGTGGGACCTGGTGAATGCAGCACGGGTAAGTTTAAGGTAGTGGAGATTATCAGTGGAATACTATGTAGGAGGGCTACTGACTGGAAGGTGATAGAGGATTTAAATGAGACTATGGAGTGGGTATGTGGGAAACTGGGAGAGAGATTTCTAGATCCTAATGGGTAGGTAGGAGATTGAGATCTGCGCTCAGAGGGCCTTCACATAAAATGCAGTGGTACATATAAGTTAGGAAATTTGTTTAGAAGGGTTATAGGTAGGTACATTTAGGGAAATGGGGTGGCCTAGGGAGTGGTGATAAGGGAACAGGGAAGTGGAAATCAAGTAGGGATGACATAAAAATGTTAGTGCTCAACTGTAGAAGTATTGTAAAGAAAGGAATAGAATTAAGTAATTAATAGAAATATACTTACCAGATATTGTAATAGGAGTTGAATCACGGCTGAGAAATGGTGTAATGGATGCGGAAATTTTCTCAGGGAACTGGAGTGTGTATCGTAGAGATAGGATAGGAATGATAGGAGGGGGAGTATTCATTCTGGTGAAAGAAGAATTTGTAAGCTACAAAAAAGTTAAAGATGACAAACCTGAAATTCTAGGTGTAAGGCTCATCTCTAGAGATAATAGGCAACTTGATGTCTTTGGAGTGTACAGACATGGAAAGAGTAGCGTAGTCGCTGATTTAGAATTATTTGATAAGGTAATAGGCTATATGGGAAACGATAAGGAAAGGAACGTAATTGTAGCAGGTGATCTCGGTTAACAAAATGTCAATTGGGAAGGTAATGCAAGCAGGAAGCATGACCAACAAATGGCAAATAAGTTAATTTGGGAAGGGCATCTGATTCAGGAAGTGATGGAACCAACTAGAGGGAAATATATCCTGGACGTGGTGCTGGTAAAACCAGATGAGCTCTATAGATAAACCGAAGTAATAGATGGCATTAGTGATCATGAAGCTGTTTTTGTCGTAGTTAAAAATAAATGTGAAAGAAAGGAAGGTGTAAAAATTAGGACTATTAGGCCGTACCATATGGCTCATCAAACAGGCATAAGGGAGTTTTTAAATAACTATGATCGTTGGAAAATGGTAAATAAAAATGTAAACAGACTCTGGGATGGGTTTAAAGCAATTGCTGAGGAATGTGAAAATAGGTTTGTAGCTTTAAGGATGGTAAGAAATGGTAAAGATCCACTATATTATAACAGAGAAGTAAAGATACTAAGAAGGAGGTGCAGATTAGGAAGAAATAGTTAGAAATGTCTGTGGAAGTCAGGAGAAATTGAAGGAGCTTACTAGGAAATTAAATATAGCAAAGAAGTCAGCCAAGGGTAACATGATGGTAAGTACCTGCCAAGTATTCCGGTTTTTCCATAAAATGTACGGATTTTGAGTGTGTTTTACGGTTGTACGGATGAACGTTACTGTACGGATTTTGAATATCCGCTCTTGGTTTCGCTCTCTGCGGTCAAATCGGATTTGTTTGACTTTCGATAGTAGCTTGTAATACGAGATGTAGTTGTTCTTGAGTGTTCGAAATTCGACCGGTAAATGTAACGATATAAGTACCAACATAATTGGGATTGTGTGGGATCTGGTAAATGCAGCACGGATGAAATTTAAGAAAGCGGAGATTGTTATCAGTGGAATTCTGTGTAGGAGGATACTGACTGGAGGGTGATTGGGGATTTAAATGAGACTATGGAGTGGGTATGTGGGAAACTGGGAGTGAAATTTCTAGATCCTAATGGGTGGGTAGGAGATAGGGATTTGTGCTCAGATGGCCTTCACTTAAACCACAGTGGTACGTGTAAGTTAGGAAATTTGTTTGGAAGGTTAATAGGGAGGTACATTCAGGGAAACGGGGTTGTCTAGGGAGCGGTGATAAGGGTAGATCTGGAAGTCAAGTAGGGATGACATAGAAATGTTAGTGTTGAACTGTAGAAGTATTGTAAAGAAAGGAATAGAATTAAGTATTTTAATAGATATATACTTACCAGATATTGTAATAGGAGTTGAATCATGGCTGAGAAATGATATAATGGATGCAGAAATTTTCTCACGGAACTGGAGAGTGTAAATTAATAGATTATTTTGGGTCCACCTTTTCAATACAAAATGTAAATAGGTTACATAGGGACTAGTTTCGACCTAGTAATAGGTCATCATCAGCCTGAAGTAAATTAGAGCGTAAATATTGAAGAAAAATTAAACAATGTAAACACAAGGGCAGTCTTTTTAAAAGTACATACCATGTGGGGTATTGAGCAGCAATATATTAAAAATAATAACTCTTCCAATTGACGAAGCACTGAGCGGAAGTTATGTTGTTTATTTATGAATAAAGTTCAGTGCGCCATATAGTATTAAAAGTTCAGTGTGCACTAAAAGATGTTATAAAGAAGAATTATCAGTTGAATGCTGGCTTCTTGAGTTTGCTGTTGTATATTCGAAAAAGTTACGTCATTTTTTAAGGTATTCATAGACGTCAAAACACATGGATGTTGGAAAAGTTCTTCAGTTTTTTGGAACTAGGTAATTGTTGCGCGTGGAGGCTTAGGAGTCCAGAGAAGCGCTATATTATGTTAAGAAATAGAGATCCATAAAAAAAGGTCCCGTGCGTCGTATAAAAATGACAAATTGTGAAAGTGGAAATCGAAAAAGGCTGGTTTTCAAGCGATGATGTTGTTCATTCAGAGATCAATTGAAATTAAAAAGTATCGTGACATTGTCTTCTCAAGATGTTTATAAACTAGAAATAATTGTCGATGCGAAGTAAGATGCTAGAAGAAAGCTCTTCTGCTTCTGGAATTTTGAAGGACGATGGATGTTTCACGAGGCGGAATAACATATATGGAGTTAAATAAAGGTGGATATAAATTCGCAGTTCAATGCGGACCATACAATTAACTCTGAATAAATGACAGTAGGAAATAAATAAATTTGGTCAGGTGGAAGAAAATGTTTAAATAAAATATGTCATAAGGGAATTTACGCTTGTTGTAATAAGCTGAAGAGAGAAAATGGTGGTAGGTGAGATGCAAGGAAAACTTGAGGAGGTGAAGGGAGAAAAATAATAACACCCTTGCTACTAATAATAGAAATTCCTCTAGCACAACGATTCACTTTCACCCACCGATTATTAATTTATCCAATGTTCCTCTGAATGATGACGAAAATTCAATTTTAGCCAAAGGTCCTAATCACAATTGGCCTAATCTTAATAAGCTTGACACCTGTACTACTATGATCTTAGAATCTGAACTAGCCATCAGTAAATTACCCCTCGAAAAACAAGATGAAGTTAGGTTCGAAGTAAAATGTAAAATTAACGACATTCTTAACTCAAGTATGAACCCCAACATCCCTATCGACAATAAAGAATCAATCATTGATCAAAAGCGATTATGCGCTCTTAAAAAGAAGATTTCTGATAATAATCTTATTGTCACTAAGGCTGACACGGGCAATACCACTGTTATAATGAAAAGAAACGAATATATTAATATGACTAAAGAATTCTTTTCTGACAGTTCGTTCACTGTTGTGAAAAAAGACCCTACTCAAAAAATGCAACGCCTTCTTAAACAAACTCTTAAAAATACTTCATTCCTTTTAACTGAACAAGAAAAAACTAAATTTATTAGCATGAATCCAAGTCTTCCGACCGCTAAAGCCCTTCCTAAGATACACAAACCCAGCATCCCTATCCACCTGATCATCAATTACAGACCAAGTCCTCTTTCTAATGCTTCTCAATTCATTCAAAAGTTTCTAAGAAGATATTATAATTTTTTATCTACAAAATGATCGAGAATCTTAATAAATTTCATATCCGACCTAACCATTCTCTTCACTCGTTCGACGTTGTTAATATGTATCCTAGTATTCAAACCTCTAAATTATACCCTATCATTGAAAACAATTTAGGCAAATACAGCCACCTAAGTGCTTTAGAAATACAAGACTTCATGTCTATCCTGAAATTGGTTTTAAATAATAACTATTTCACTTTCGACGGTATTATCTATCAGCAGGAGGGTTTGGCCATGGGATCGCTGGCTTCGGGCATCTTAGCTGAAATCTACTTGGATTTTTTAGAACATACTAAAATTGATAATAATAATTTCATTACTATTCTTTTTTGGGCTAGATATGTTGATGACACTTTGGTAATCCTAGATGAAAGCACAACAGACGCAGCTTCCACTCTTATCAACCTTAATAATATTGACCCACACATAAAATTTACGCTCGAATCTGAATCTGAACGAAGAATAAATTTTTTAGACTTAACCATCATTAGGCATCTATATTCCTTAAAATTCAACATCTTCAGAAAGCCTACCCAAACATCTTCCACTATTCATCAAGTTTCCTCTCATCCGCAAATCCATAAAAGAGCGGCTTATAATAGTATGGTTCATCGAGCCTATACGGTCCCAATGTCTGAAAGTGATCTTAAAAAAGAATTGAACATTATCCGTATGATTGCTAAACTCAATGGTTACAATAGTTCTATCATTGAAAGTATTATCAATAGATACAAACATCGTCCTATAACCACTCTGAAAAAAGAAAAACCAAAAATTTCTTTATTTTCTACCTTTACATTCAATAAAGATATTTATAAGGTCACTAACGTTTTTAAAAAATATGATGTTAAAATCTCCTTCAGAACGAACAATAATAATGCTAAAGTCTTACACAACTCATCATCTGTTAATAGAACTGATCGTTTTTTAAAATCTGGTGTATATAGGGTCAAATGCAACAGCTGCAATTCTTCTTATATTGGACAAACAGGAAGAAGTTTTAAAATACGATACTTGGAACATGTCAATGCCCAAAAACACAATAAATTTTCTGCAGTTGGTCAACACATGAATGATTATAATCATAAATTTACTGACATTAAACAAGATATGGCAATTCTCAAAATTATGAATAAGGGACCCCTCCTTAACATAACAGAGAATTGCTTTATAAATCTAGACCAATATTTTAATCCTAATTTCAATCTTAATGACATTTCCAAAAAATCGAACATTCTTTTTGACCTGCTCATTCAACTTTTCAGACAATCAAAATCTAATATTAAAGGTCCGATTTTTCATTCTATTTATAGTACTTTTCTTAATCATTCTTTCATATTCCCACATCCCTCCGCCCCACCCTAAAAAAAAAATCCTTTTCTTCTCCTTGCTTTATTTTTCTCCCTTCACCTCCTCAAGTTTTCCTTGCATCTCACCTACCACCATTTTCTCTCTTCAGCTTATTACAACACGTGTCAATTCTCTTATGACATAAATATTTTCTTCCACCAGACCAAATATTGTTTATTTCCTTACTGTCATTTATTTAAAAAAAAAAAATCCTTTTCTTCTCCTTCATTTTTCTCCCTTCACCTCCTCAAGTTTTCCTTGCATCTCACCTACCACCATTTTCTCTCCTCAGCTTATCACAACACACGTAAATTCCCTTATGACATATTTTATTTAAACATTTTCTTCCACCTGACCAAATTTATTTATTTCCTACTGTCATTTATTCAGAGTCAATTGTATGGTCCGCATTGAACTGCGAATTTATATCCACCTTTATTTAACTCCATATATGTTATTCCGCCTTGTGAAACATCCATCATCCTTTAAGATTCCAGAAGCAGAAGAGCTTTCTTCTAGCATCTTACTTCGCATCGACAATTATTTCTAGTTTATAAACATCTTGAGAAGACATTGTCACGATACTTTAATTTCAATTGATCTCTGAATGAACAACATCATTGCTTGAAAACCAGCCTTTTTCGATTTCCACTTTCACAACTTGTCATTTTTATATGACGCACGGGACCTTTTTTTATGGATCTCTATTTCTTAACATAATATAGCGCTTCTCTGGACTCCGAAGCCTCCACGCGCAACAATTACCTAGTTCCAAAAAACTGAAGAACTTTTCCAACATCCATGTGTTTTGACGTCTATGAATACCTTAAAAAATGACGTAACTTCTTCGAATATACAACAGCAAACTCAAGAAGCCAGCATTCAACTGATAATTCTTCTTTATAACATCTTTTAGTGCACACTGAACTTTTAATACTATACGGCGCACTGAACTTTATTCATAACTAAACAACATAACTTTCGCTCAGTGCTTCGTCAATTGGAAGAGTTATTATTTTTAATATATTGCTGCTCAATACCCCACATGGTATGTACTTTTAAAAAGACTGTACTTGTGTTTACATTGTTTATTTTTTCTTCGATATTTACGCTCCAATTTACTTCAGGCTGATGATGTCCTATTACTAGGTCGAAACTAGTCCCTATGTAATTTAAACTATTTACATCTTGTATTGAAAAGGTGGACCCAAAATAATATATTAATTTACTCTATTGTAATCACAGTTCAATACGGATCTATCATTATGAAACTTATTTCTTTTAACTGGAGAGTGTATCGTAGAGATAGGATAGAAATGATAGGAGGGGGAGTATTCATTCTGGTGAAAGAGGAATTTGTAAGCTACGAAAAAGTTAAAGCTGAGAAACATGAAATTCTAGGTGTAAGGCTCATTTCTAAAGATAATAGGCAACTTGATGTCTTTGGAGTGTACAGACCGGGAAAGGGTAGCGCTGACACGGATTCAGAATTATTTGACAAAATAATCAGCTATGTATGGAAAGGAATGTGATTGTAGCGGGGGATCTGAATTTATCAAATGTCAGTTGGGAAGGAAATGTGAACGACAGGAAGCATGACCAACAAATGGCAAATAAGTTAATATGGGAAGGACAGCTGATTCAGAAAGTGATGGAACCAACTAGAGGGAAAAATATCCTGGACGTGGTGCTGGTAAAACCAGATGAGCTCTATAGAGAAACCGAAGTAATAGATGGCATTAGTGATCATGAAGCTGTTTTTGTCGTAGTTAAAAATAAATGTTAGAAAGGAAGGTCTTAAAAGTAGGACTATTAGGCAGTACCATATGGCTGATAGAGCAGGCATGATGCAGTTTAAAAAAAGTAACTATGATCTGTGGAAAACGGTAAATAAAAATGTAAACAGACTCTGGGATGGGTTTTAAAGCAATTGTTGAGGAATGTGAAAATAGGTTTGTACCTTTAAAGGTGCTAAGAAATGGTAAAGACCCACCTTATTATAATAGAGAAATAGAGAGACTAAGAAGGAGGTGCAGATTGGAAAGAAATAGTCAGAAATGGCTGTGGAAGTAAGGAGAAATTGAAGGAACTTACTAGGAAACTGAATCTAGCAAAGAAGGCAGCTAAGAATAACATGAAGGCAAGCATAATTGGCAATCATACAAATTTTAGTGATAAATGGAAGGGTATTTTAAGGCAGAAACAGGTTCCAAGAAGGACATTCCAGGAATAATTAATGAACAAGGGGAGTGTGTATGTGAGAATCTTCAAAAGGCAGAAGTATTCAGTCAGCAGTATGCAAAGATTGTTGGTTACAAGGATAATGTCCAGAAAGAGGAGGAGGCTAATGCTAAAGAAGTATTAAAAGATACATATGATAACAATGACAATGACATTTACAATAAGATCCAAAAGTTGAAAACTAGAAAAGCGGCTGGAATTGTTGAGATTTCTGGGGATATAATAAAGACAATGGGTTGGGATATAGTACCCTACCTGAAGTACTTATTTGATTATTGTTTGCTTGAAGGAGCTATACCAGATGAATGGCGAGTTGCTATAGTAGCCCCTGTGTATAAAGGAAAGAGTGATAGACATAAGGGTGAAAATTACAGGCCAGTGAGTATGACATGCGTTGCATGTAAGCTTTGGGAAGGCATTCTTTCTGATTATATTAGACATTTTGTGAAATTAATAACTGGTTCGAAAGAAAGGCAGTTCGGTTTTAGGAAAGTTTATTCCGCTGAAGCTCAACTTGTAGGATTCCAGCAAGATATGGCAGATATCTTGGATTCTGGAGGTCAAATGGACTGTATTGCGATTGACCTGTCTAAAGCATTTGATAGGGTGGATCATGGGAGACTACTGGCAAAAATGAGTGCAATTGGACTAGACAAAAGTGTGACTGAATGGGTTGCTATATTTCTAGAAAATAGATCTCAGAGAATTAGAGTAGGTGAAGCTTTATCTGACCCTGTAATAATTAAGAGGGGAATTCCTCAAGGCAGTATTATTGGACCTTTGTTTTCTTATATATATAAATGATACGAGTAAAGAAGTGGAATCATAGGTAAGGCTTTTAGCAGGTGATGTTATTCTCTATAGAGTAATAAATAAGTTTCAAGATTGTGAGCAACTGCAATGTGACCTCGATAATGTTGTGAGATGGACAGCAAGCAACGGTATGTTGATAAAAGGGGTTAAAAGTCAGGTTGAGAGTTTCACAAATAGGAAAAATCCTCTCAGTTTTAATTACTGCATTGATGGGGTGAAAGTTCCTTTTGGGGATCATTGTATCTAGGTGTTAAGATAAGGAAAGATCTTCATTGGGGTAGTCACATAAATGGGAATGTAAATAAAGGTTACAGATCTCTGCACATGGGTATGAGTGTGTTCAGGAGTTGTAGTAAGGATGTAAAGGAGAGGGCATATAAGTCTGGTAGGACCCCAACTAGAGTGTGGTTCCAGTGTATGGGACTCTCACCAGGATTACCTGATTCAAGAACTGGAAAAAATCCAAAGAAAAGCAGCTCGATTTGCTCTGGGTGATTTCTGACAAAAGAGTTGCGTTACAAAAATGTTGCAAAGTTTGGGCTGGGAAGAATTGGAAGAAAGAAGACGAGCTGCTCGACTAAGTGGTATGTCACATTTAATTTACAAAAGGTATACATTTATTATTCAACCTATTCAATACCTATTAAACCTATTAAACAGTTCAATATCACCTACTCTTATTTATCCACTCCAAGTTACTCCCCTAAACAAGATACCTCAATCTTTTCTATCAGATGCGGATAAAATATTAAAGAGTGGAACTAAAGAATTATTACAACTGCCAGCAGACGTTCCGGATCACATGGTATACTCCGAAAGGAAGTATAAAGGCCTCGGTTTGTTTCGCGCGACTTGGGAAGCCAAACTACAGCATATTAACATCTGTAATAAATTATCGCTTGCAAATAACGGCTACATTAATGCAACTAGAAACTTGGAACAAGAGCGTACAATTTGTTTGCAAGATCTAGGCATAGAAATGAATGATCGAGTTATGTCCAAAAATAGCCATCTTCCCAACGTAAGGAAGGTCCGACAGACACTACGAGACAGAGAAGTTCAGTCATGGACGAAGTTGCCGCACAAAGGAAAGGGCGTCGGACTCTTCCAGGAATACACGCCAGCGAACAAATGGATAAGAGATCACCGAGGCTTATCCTGTGCGGAATGGAGAGAGGCCATCAAGATGACAGCGAACGTGTGCGCCGTTCGCTCCGTGCCAGGAAGGTCCCAGGACAACACTCTCTGTCGGCGTTGCCACAGAGAGCACGAAACCCTTGCCCATGTCCTGGGAGCCTGCCCTCACGGGGAGGTATTGAGAAATTCCCGCCATCATACAATACGACACATGATTGCGACCTCGCTGAGGGATCACGGTTTCACGGTGCACGAAGAGGTCTCTGGCCTAGCTACCGACGGGAGTAACAGACGTATTGACATGATAGCCTTTCAACCAGCTAGCAAGCAAGGACTAATCTTAGATCCCACAATACGCTTCGAGTCGCACGTTGGCCAGGCCGAAGAGGTGGACGCCGAAAAGAAGTCAATTTACCAGCCAACTGTAAACTACTATAAAGATAAATATCACCTAGACAATATTTCCGTCCATGGACTCATGATCGGAGCTCGAGGCACAATCCCTAAATTTCTTGTACAGCTATGGGATTCTCTCGGTCTCAGCCGGACACGACTCCACGACATCGCTATCGCCGCAATACGAGGTTCAGTGACCATACTCCGCAATCATCTATATAACATCTGACGAACCGTATTGCAAATCTATTCCTGAGCCTTTTGGGGAATCTTCTACCTGGCACACTAGCAAAGTCAACAGTAACTTAGAAGACAAAATACTGTGTAGTCGACATACTTTGTCCTTGTGGCAGCCTCCGCATGGGGGAAGTTGTAATAATAATAATAATAATAATACCACATAACTGGGCTGCATGTAACAGTACCACATAACTGTACTGTATGTAACAGTACCACATAACTGTACTGTATGTATTGAATAGGTTGAATAATAAATGTATACCTTTTGTAAATTAAATGTGATCGCTATTGTCAATAGGACCAAAAATGAAAGTAATTACTTGTAAGTGGTATATTCCGAGCTGTCAGAAGAGAGATGGCGTGGAATGACATTAGTAGACGAATAAGTTTGAGTGGCATCTTTAAAAGTAGGAAAGATCACAATATGAAGTTGGAATTCAAGAGGACAAATTGGGGCAAATATTCATTTATAGGAAGGGGAGTTAGGGATTGGAATAACTTACCAAGGGAGATGTTCAATAAATTTCCAATTTCTTTGAAATCATTTAAGAAAAGGCTAAGGAAAGCAACAGATAGGGAATTGGCCACCTGGGCGACTGCCCTAAATGCAGATCAGTATTGATTGATTGATTGATTGAAAAAAAATCACATTTTCGATTATCACCGTGCTTTTGTCACCTGTTCGACCTCAACTGCTACTTCATTCAATCATATGTTCCCAAACAAGTAGCAGGCTGCAATTTTGAAGAAAAGAAATCCATGAAAAGTAGCAGGCTGTGAATTTATATAAATAACTTTAGTTACTGCATCGTGCTTCGTAGCAGCTAAAAGGCTTTGTTTGTGTGCGTGTGTATCATTGGCAGTAGTTCTGAAACTCGTGGAGTTGTGTGATGAATTTCTAAGCGATTTAGTATTTTTAGTGGTGTTGATAACGAGTTACTAAGAAACGATATTATCAATCTTTTCGTGAGGCATATTCTGCTTAATTTCCTTGTTTTATACGATCACGGCAAGTGTTCCCAGTGTAAAGTGAAAGCAGATGAGCACTCATCAAGGTGTAACTTTATGTATTTAATTTCAGGGTTGATCATAACATATACAGTAAAATCTTGATGCATCGTTTTTCAGGTGGCAGGGGGGGAAAAGACGACGGATGTGGGAAAAATATAAATGAGGGAAACATGAAAATAGATCGAAAGCAAAATAATAAAATACGGGTACTGTACTGGGACATTTTTCGTTATGTAAATATGTTATTATTATTATTATTATTTATATTATGATTATTACTACTACTGCTATAAGAACAACAATAATGGCGCATGGCCTCCAGAGCCGGGTGCATGTCTTTCAAGTTATCACTTGATAGGCGATCTACACGCATATTAAAATGCTGCCCTACGTAAGATGAATTCTGATGTTTAATTAGGCAAACAGACAGCCCTGAACCATTGGAATTAACCAAGAAAGTTAAAATCCTCGACCCAATCGAGACCCCTTCAATCAAAGGCCAACATGTGCTAACCATTTAGCTCATACTATACAAATGGTATCAAAATATTGCACCATGATATAGGCCTACGAGATGAAAATAAAAGGTGTGACTTTTACGCCGTTTCGTTTCACTTTTCTTTACACATTTCATAATAATTGAAAACCTTTTAAGTTCATTCTCTTATTGCAAATTATATATATACATGGATATTATGGCAATAACCTCTATTTAGGAAAAGATTCCTTAGAACCTTTGCGGACGATAGGTTAGCTACCCAACACGGTGCGGCTCCCGCAGCTAAGCTCATACTACAGTGACTCTATATGTACAGTGTGGCCAACGAGTGCTTCATTCTGATTGGCTCCGCCATGTTTTTGCCAAATGTCCTGTCAGCTGATTTAAACGTATGTATTCTGCACAGAGTAAGATTACATATAGTCACTGTAAGCTCAGACGATGTCACAGAGGTGAGAAATTCAACGCAGCACGTCTCGAATGATGTCACAGCAGTTTAAGCGAAGCTGCCAACTTAGGAACTAGTTGCAAGACTAGGCTATAAGAAAAGATTATTGGTCTGGCTTGGTTAGGTCCAGCTTGTAACAAGACTATTGGGCAGAGGGCAACAAAGCGGTTCACAGGCCTCTAGCATCCCCCACAAGGTGACACGATTAATCACCCTTTGGGTAATTAAAAAGAATCTGGCGCACTGCGTGATTTTCTTTCTTTCAATGAAGTTGGCACCCTAGCCACCCTATACCAACACAGAAAATGGTGGCAAATTTGAGTTTTACGCTGTCTTCGTTTTAATTCTTGTAAATAAGAACACTTCTAGGGGTTGGTTAGTGGGTCGAGGAGAAGCCTTGGCACCACGAGGCTCGTGGTGAGGTTGCGTGCGAATAACCTGCGCAATTGCAAATAAATTTGAGTGGTGTCTTTAAAAGTAGGAAAGATCACAATATGAAGATAAAGTTGGAATTCAAGAGGACAAATTGGGGCAAATATTAGTTTATAGGAAGGGGAGTTAGGGATTGGAATAACTTACCAAGGGAGATGTTCAATAAATTTCCAATTTCTTTGAGATCATTTAAGAAAGGGCTAGGAAAACAGCAGATAGGGAATCCGCCATCTGGGCGACTGCCCTAATTGCAGATCAGTAGTGATTGATTGATTGATTGATTGATTGATTGATTGATTGATTGATTGATTGATTGATTGATTGATTGATTGATTGATTGATATAATTTGAGTGCAGCTGCTGGCACAGTGATGTTCTTCTCCACAAACTTTGTCCGTTTTGGCACATAAAGTGTTCTGACCACCTCTACCTGCTGTAAAATCCTTCCCCACAATGCTGAGACTTTGTGCAATTTCACACACTTTAAACGGCATCATTTCATGTTTTACAGCATTGCTATTGTCCCTTGCTTCTCTAACCTACTCCAGAACTTTGATGTCCATATTTTTGCATTACACTTTCTTCACACAGGAGAAGAAATTATTCCTTGCTCCCAATAATTTTTCTCTGTGGTTACACCAATAACATATCGTGTACAGCTGCACTTCATATTTGCATCTGGCCACTCTCACTCCACTTTCAACTTGAAGTATGCCATAAAACTTATTCTCTTGCTCATTTTCACTCCTGCTTATGTACTCAGACATGCCAACTCTCCCGATTTTTCATCGTTCTTCCCGATCTTCGGGACTGATCCCCCGATTTCCAGAGCTGTTTCAGTAATTTTCATATTATTTACATTTCCGCATGTTTCCTCGTTCTATCGATATATGGCTGAGTATGGCTGGTTAATAGTAGTACTAATAATCACAACCAGATGGCAGTACAGGGCACGGTGGCAGTCATGTGCTCCTCTTTTGTCTATAATACAGTAAAATACTCAAATAGCTTAAAAATAAGAAGTGTAAGTCGCAAGCGAGTGACCTAACCTCAGAAGTAGCGTGCCATAGACATCTACCCGAGGCAGGACCTGCGTAAGTGCTCGTGTTATATCACGTAGTAGTGCTTCTTGGTTATATGTCTTAATATTTGTTTTGGCCAAAATGTGAAAAAAGAAATATGATGCAATGTTTAAAAGCACTTATTTAAAACAAAATTTTTTACAAGTTGTTTTACGTTGCATCGACACGGATAGGTCTTATGGTGCCGATGGAATAGGAAAGGCATAGGAGTGAGAAGGAAGCAGCCTTGGCCTTAATTAAGGTAAAGTCCCAGCATTTGCCTGGTGTGAAAATGGAAAATCTCGGAAAACCATCTTCAGGCCTGTCTACAGTGGGGCTCAAACCCACTATCTCCCGGATGCAAGCTTACAGCTGCGTGCCCCCAACCGCACGACCAACTCGCCCGGTTAAAATAAAAAAAAAGAGAGCGCTTATATGGAAGAGTTTCCATGTTTCAGTGAATCCAGGAAGGGACCAACTCTCATATTCTGTTCTATATGTAGGTGTGATTTTTCTGTTGCGCATGGCAGGAAGTGCAATATACTCAAACATGTGCAAACGAAAAAACATGAGTGTCCAGTGTGTAGAAAAAAACCAGAAACTGAACTTTTCATGTAAAAACCAAGATGTATATCCTGTGATGAGTGCCGAGGCTTTATTTACATCATTTATCGTAGAACATAACCTGCCTATAAATTGTGCTGACCATGCAGAGCCTTTGTTTTGCAAAATGTTCCTGATTCGGAAATTGCTAAACGATATGGGTGTGCTAGAATGAAAACAGCGGGTCTCATTACATAAATGTGCATGGAAGCAAGAGCGAAAATTGTATCACATTTTTGCCGGGTTGAGTGGCTCAGACGGTTAAGGCGCTGGCCTTCTAACCCCAACTTGGCAGGTTCGATCCTGGCTCAGTCCGGTGGTATTTGAAGGTGCTCAAATACGACGGCCTCGTGTCGGTAGATTTACTGGCACGTAAAAGAACTCCTGCGGGACTAAATTCTGGCACCTCGGCGTCTCAGAAGACCGTAAAAGTAGTTAGTGGGACGTAAAGCAAATAACATTATTATTATTGTATCACATTTGCAGGTGAATGCATTTTCTGTTGCTACTGATAGTAGCAGTAAAAGCTTGAGAAAAGATTAAGGAAAAATTACTGAATCCCAACTGCAAGAAGAACAATATGGATTTAGGAAAGATAGATCAACTATAGACCTCATATTCATACTGAAAATGATATTAGAAAAGCACTGGGAGAAATATTGTAACTTGACATTTGTGTTTATAGACATTGAAAAAGCATTTTGATAGTGTCCCTAGAACAACTATATGGGAGTGTCTTGAAAAGAAGAATGTATCTATGGAACTCGTTCAGAGAATAAAAATGCTTTATGATGACTGCTACAGCTGTGTTCAAGTAGGAAATGGATATTCAGATTGGTTCCAGACATCTAGAGGAGTGCAACAAGTCAGTGCCCTTTCACCATTACTATTCACTATCATGGATGAATTCATAAAAGAAGTGAAGTTGAACACCAACATGGATCTTAAAGCATTTGCTTTTGCAGATAATAGAGTTATCTGGGAAAATAGCAAGATGGAACTCCAGGAAAGGCTGAACGTCTGGAATGGTCATCTGAAAAAAATGTGGACTGAAAGTAAGTTCTACAAAAACTGCTGCATTGTCTGTTAATAGACAGAGAAGTATAAACATACTGTAATACTGGACGGTGTACAATTGGAAACAGTAAACCAGTATCAGTACCTTGGATGCATAAGTGACAACAGAATACAGCTTGAATTAAATAACTGTATTCAGAAATCCAGTCAATTCTATCAGCAAGTTTGATATCTGCTCTGGAATTAACAAGTGCCACTAATATCAAAACAAACTCTGTTTCGAACATACTTTGTCCCTACATTGACTTATGAGTTGGAAACATGCCCAGCTACCAAAAAAGATTACAGCAGACTTCAGGCTTCAGAAATAAAGTTTCCAAGAAGCATGCTTCAAAAGACTAGGAAATAAAAAGTAAGAAATGAGAAGATTAGAGAACAAGCTGGAATAAGTCAGTCCCTGAAGGAGACCATAACTAGGGCACGTTTGCGATGGTTTGGTCACGTTGCAAAACAATGGCTGCATACTGCATACTGGAAAGAGACCCGTTGGAAGACCTAGGAGATGGCTTGACCAAGTGAAGGAAGATATCACATCCAAAGGAATAAACTGGGATGAAGTCTTGAAGGCGCAGTGGTACACGAATAGACTAGAGCGCCCATAAACCACACCTTGGAAACTGGAGTAGAAACTTGATGATGAAAATATATCCTATTGTTGAAACATTTTTAGGCCTGAACTCAGAGTGAAATTCAAAGTTGTCTACACTCTGCCTAATTTAGAAGGGGATGCTACTGGAGCTAACATTGCCAATCTTTTGCTTTCAACTTTTCAGGAATTCTGCATTCCATTAAAAAACTGTCTAGCTCTTGGTGCTGATAATGCTCCAGTAATGGTAGGATTAAAGAATAGTGTGGCAAGATGTTTTGAAGTGGGAAAATAGTAACATAATCATCGTAGGCTGCTCTCGTCACCTAATCTTGCTGCAGAGAAGGGTGCGGTGTGCTTGCCTGTAAATGTAGATGAAAGTATAATTGACATATTTTGTCTGGAAAGGAGTTCAGTGAGGGGAAAAAAAAAAGTTCAGAGAATTTCAGACTTTACACAACACAGAAATCAGGAAAATTCTGAAGCATGTGCTTACTCGATGGTTATCACAAAGAAGGTGTTTAGACAGGATTTTACTGCAGTGGGACCCTTTGGTTACTTTATTCAGGAGCAATTTTCTGAGTAAGGATTCTCAGATGGGGACTTGGAAGACTTACAGAAATCCTGAGCACAGTCTAAGTGCAGATGTGAAAAGGAAAACCCAGTCATCAGTTTCACCCCCAAAAAAACCTGCTGATGACTCAAGAGCCATGCTTTGCCATGTGAAGATAGACTGTTCATGTTCCTTTCATCACATTTACGTAAATCTTTTTGCTTTTTTCTTCAAGTTTTATGGATATCTTCTAGAATACAGATGTAGCTCTTCAGTCAAGTATGCCGCATATCCACTTATTGAAGTCGGTTTTGGAGGAACTGTTGAAGAATGCGATGGCAAGGTTTGTGAAACCACATGTTATTAAAAGCTCCTCCTCTCTCCTTGACGTAGATCATCATACTCCAGCAAATCAAAAGGATGATTGTGATCTGATGATAGGGAACTCTGCGTTTGTTTTGGTGAACACTTGGAAGTCTCGGGAAAAGTGCATTTTCTTTAAGTCTTTTAGAAAGTGTTTCTCTTCATCATGTGACTACATGGTATACAAATTTCCATTCAAAGATGAAGTTTTAATTAATGCAGAAGTTGCAAATATTTCTGCTGTCTCACCCCTACTTAATTTCAGACTATTATTGGGGAGAGGGGGGGCATGTTATGTTGTCTGTGTCTGTCATCAGCACAGAGGCTGTTTTGATTCTCAAATAGCACCACCACCAAAGGCTACACAGTTACAGGGAAACCACAGAAACCAATGGCAGCACCAAAATGAGGTGTACTAGGCAAGATGAGGAGTGAGGTAGTTTGCCATTACTTTCCTCACTGGGCCAGGCAGTACTATTGCAGTATGACTGACCCTATGAGCAACACCTTTCAAAACACTCATACTTTCTTTTTGAATATATTTTCTTCTATTATCTCTTTTTTTACATCGACCACTGGTTGTGCTCTGAATGTTATCACTCAGCACTGCCCATACCTCAACAGCTTCCATGTTGTCACAGCCATGGATGAGACTGGGACTTTGGTGGAAGCTACATTTTGCTCTGGCCTGTTATTGGGACATCCTGTAGGTGATAAATAAATATATTCTATTCTATTCTAATATATTCTATTCAAAAGTACTGTATCCATCAAGAAATGACAGCAGGCAGGTTATAGACAAGTAGATACGGTGTATCAAGTCCTGGTGTAGAAATATAAGAATAATGGCCGAGATGAATTTTTACACACTGAACATGCTTCACCTCTTAATATGCAGGCCTTTGGACTGAGCACTAGTTGTGCTTGGTAGGCCAAGCAAGGCCCATCAGGGCTGTGGCACTGGGACAGGAATATATTCAAATCTTGTTTGGGAGGGAGAAGGGCAGGAAATGGGGTCTTCATTGTGTTTGCTTGTTCCTGAACAGATAATCATCATAGACAGTACTCATTATTATTGTTCTTTTTTTTTTTTTTTGCTAATTGCTTTACATCGCACTGACACAGATAGGTCTTATGGTGGTGATGGGACAAGAAAGGCCTGGGAATGGGAAGGAAGCGGCCGTGGCCTTAATTAAGGTACAGCTCCAACATTTGCCTGGTGTGAAAATGGGAAACCATGGAAAACCATCTTCAGGGTTGCCGACAGTGGGGTTCGAACCCACTATCTCCCGGATGCGAGCTCACAGTTGCGCACTCCTAACCACACAGCCAACTCGCCCGGTATTATTATTGTTGTTGTTATCATCATCATCATCATCATCATCATCATCTAATTTTAATCTTGTTGCAGATCCTCTAAAAGAGTAGTATAGATCTCTGTGAATTATTCAGATCAAGGTTTATTTTTATAATTTTTCCAGTAGTTGGCAACAATGTGCTACACATTCCTTATTCTTATATCCCATGCTATCTGTACGTTGTTTGTTAATTGAATTGTACTCTCAACGAATTTTGAGGTTATCTTGTGAGATTTGTAATATACATATCTTTAACAGACATGGCTCCCAGGAAGCATAGTGCGATGTAGCATTATCACAGAATACAAAGGGATATAGCTAAAATCCGCCAGGTGGCCATGATCGCTAAGGCGTGAAGCCTGTTTGGTCATACACTGTGGTTAGCCGGTTCGAGTCCCGTTGGTTGAAAAACCTTTCACCATCAGTGTTGACCAGAAGGGTAAGTGAGGTGGTGGTATACAATTTCTAATCACTAGAGTGCATGGCAAAAGCCTTGGATTCAATTCCAAACTTCTCCGTAGTGTTTATATGGAGTGAGGACATATGACGTCGTTGATGGTGGTTCGTCTGTCAGATGGGGACGTAAAGCCTTGAGCAGACCACTTTGTGCTGTTCGGCAGGAGTAGGCCATGTACTGGCACCAGGTCTCACCCCTCTCCCTTCCTATTATATCACGTCATTCATGTTATGTCATTAACTCCTCTGATGAGGTTGACATCAGGAAAGGCATCCGGTCATAAAAATTCACTACAAAATTTCATTTCACTTCATACCTGACCCCATAGAGTAATGGGACCGGAGTTGGACAGACACAGAGATATAGCTACTAAATTCTATGTCAGTATAGGCACTTAAAATAGACTTATTCATTGGCATGAGGAGACTGGTACAGTTTCATCCAAGAAAAGGGAAACTGTGGCAAGAATGAGAACACCACCAGCTTTGATTGCTTTCTTCTAACAAGAAGTCGGTAAAACTCTAAACCCTGGGGAATAGTTCATAATTGATCTCGCAGTATTTTCCCACTGTTAATATCTGCTGAGGTAACCATATATATATATATATATATATATTTTTTTTTTAAGGGAGCTATACTGATTTCTACAGTCATAGACACTGTAAATTAGGGATGTGATTATTTTCACAATCCAGTAATTTTCAAGAAAATGGGATATCTTCAAATATGCTTCATTCACCAGCCGTGGAGAAAACTATTCAAATGAATGAATCTTGAGCCTGTTGACCTGTGACGCTTCATCTTTTTCTCACCAAATGGGAACAGCTCTTATCAGAGCTTGTAAACAAGAAACATTGGACCTTCCGTCCATATTTTACAACTGAACATCGAAAGTATCAGCAAAGCCAAGTGTGACTTTCTCTCGAATGTTTTGCTGGATAATAACATAGATATTGCTGTCATACAGGAAACACATACTGCTTATGAAGAACAGTTCCAGAAGATGGGTCTCATTGCAGGTTGTACAGCTCTTGGGGTGACTTACAACGATATCTATGGTGTAGCTACGTATGCTTGGAATAACATCCAAGAAGCTTCAATTTTGTCCCAAAGTACAGATGAAGACATCCACAGTGTAACAATACGGCTGAATAATGTAACCATTGTCAACATTTATAAACCGACCAACACATCTTGGCCCAACGCTGTCCTACCAGCTACTGAACATCCTGCAGTCTATGGTAGGTGATTTTAACAGCCACCATGAGTTATGGAAGTACTCAAACAATGAATGCAGGATTAAACTCTCAGAATGGGCTGACGTCAACAATGTTCATCTTGTTTTTGATGCCAAAGATCATGGCAACTTCCAATCAGCTGCATGGGGAAGAGATTCTAATCCTGATTTGTGTTTTGCCAGCTGTAGTGAAAATAGCTATCTTCTGCATATCACACGAAAAGTGTGACGCGGAGCGTGTCATGTTGCCTCACGAAATTCTCTCTACTGCGCAGTAACTGTGCCGTGTGCTGGCACACTATACTGAAACACTCCTCCTCAAGCTCCTAATGTTGCAGAACAGCTGACTGTTCTGGTTTGCTCAACCCTACTCTATACATCAACAAACTTGGGATTCATATCCAGTGTGTGTCTTGGCCACCTGGTTAGTGATTTATTCAAATAGGATGGCTCACAGCAGGTGATTGAAGCACATTAGAAGATATCCCATTTTCTCAAGAGCTACTTATCAGATTTTGAATATCAAACTCCTGAATTTGTAATGCCCATGACTCTTTATGGTAGGTGTAGAGAAAAGTAGTGTTACAAAAATGTTGCAAAGTTTGGGCTGGGAAGAACTGAAAGAAGATGAGCTGCTCGACTAAGTGGTATGTAAATACAAAGTATGTTTCAAGTGTTATTATTTTTTATATCCACCTATTCAATACAAAGAGATCTTTTTAGAAATTAAATATTATTATAAAATGTTAAGGGACATGTTTCGCCGGTTGAGTGCAACTAACAGAGTGGGATCAAGCTTGTTTCACATTGCGCAAGGTTCATTTGGTTCCTATTGAATTGGGATTGCTCCTTTGTAACACAGCAAGATTTCAATCTACCACAAGATATGTCCAACAGTTTTGTCAACATTTAACCTCTGTTGTGGATTTCTTGAACAAAATAATTCCCTCTGCGCCAATGTTGAACTTCATATCTTCTAGAACTTAACAGAAACATTGGACATTGTTTAAAATCCGACATAAACCAATTTTTCAATGTGCAACCTTGGACTATTCGTCAACTAGAGATTATTTTATTCAATTTTGAGATAATTGTTCAATATTGTAATTTTACGAGACATATACCAAAAGATTTTATTTGTCACTGTTCAACATAACTTTGCTACATCTACAACAGTTCATATTTTCACCATTTTATATGTATATCATTCCACCACATCCCCAGTCCATTTTTTTCATCTCTCATCTCACCGCATAACTCTGTTTTAGGACTATGGTATGCACTTATGTATCTTGCCTAGGCTGATGGTGGTCCTCATAGGACCGAAACTAGTACCTTGTAATACCACATTGTAATGTTTTTGTAAACATCGCATGATTGTCAAGTATTGAGAAGGTGGATTAAAAATTTTGTATTTATTTTATGTGTAATCGTAACTCAATATGGAACCAATTATGAAGTTTTTAACCTTGAATTATACTACCAAACTAACTTCTTAACTATACTCGGTTTTTACATCCACTGCTCCACCCTGTGATACAGTGAGCTTAGTGACTCTAAGGCCAGCACTATTTCAATTCTTTTAATAATTTTAGACTTTAACCTGTAGTTGGAGATATTCACAGTTAAGCAACATAGACCTAAAATCTGCACTTATGGGTGACCACTACATTTCACAGGAGTTGATTGGTTCTCACAAACATCAATACATGGGATTGGTTTGAGTAATCCAACACCCTTTACGACATACTACTGTACATTATACTACACTATACCATAGCTGAGCAAGAATACTACTCCACAGCCGTAGTCTGTCCAATGCAAACGTAAATCGAGAAAATCAAGACACTCCAACTTACATTAGCATGATCATTGGATAGAAATTACACAAGACTGGCATCAACAGACAAACATGTCACCAGATCGAATAACTTGAACGTAAGTAAAATATCAAGCAATGATGACTGTTTGGGAGAGTCCATTAGGAAAGTAGTAAGGGGTAGAAAACAACCAAGAATTAATAATAATTTATTTTGCCATGGGTAAAATGTACCCATGCTCCTCCTAACTGGTTAACAAACAAGATTGAAATTTACCACAGTTTTATATCATGACAGCCTAAAGGTGGGAAAATATAGAGAAAGATCTCCCTTTAATTGCCGACCCATTCATTTACTTAGGAGTTTGGATATGGCGTACTGTCAGAATAGATCATTATGGGAGAAACAACTCAGTCCGGTGGTACTTGAAGGTCCTCAGATATGCTACCCTCATGTCTATAGATTTATTATTTATTTTTTTGATTTATTATTGTTATTATTGTTGTTGTTGTACTACTGTTTAAATCTGTGACCTTTGTGAAACTTGTTATTGTGTCATGATTTCAGCATGGATGTGTATAGTTTCTTGTCTGCTCCTACCACCCCTGTATCAAAAACAGGAAGTGTAATTGAGTTGATCCAAGAGAGCAACGCCGACATCGCATCACATGGAGTATTGAGCTATCAGTATGCAGCTCGGGTCAGTTGTGTTCTTTCACAGCTTGTTGACAGGTAAGGTTGTGTGATTCTGGTGTGTTCTGTTAGTTATTGACAGCTGTCTTGACCCAGTCTTTACTCATTCTGTGGCTGTACATATATACCTTCCCTTTACTATGTTACTTTTTTTTTTTTGTGTGTGTGCGAAGTGCCTATTTCATCAGTATTGTAATGCATTGAATGAGGATTTAATAATCACATATTCTAAGATTAAATACAAGGATATTCAAAGCTCTTCTACTCAGTGAACATATTTCTAATTTGGGTGAAATTAAATTCAGAATCCTACTTTGTTTCTTTTCTAAGGCACTTGTTTTCTTCTCTATAATTTTGAATACCATAATACTGTTGTAAATAAAAGAAATGTGTATTGATGATACAACACTGCTAGTAAAAGGCAAAGTTAGTCAAACACTTCAACAGAACTGTTAACACCATTATGCTTGGTCTTAGATAATAAATTGTAATGAATACACACTTTCTTACTGTTCAAAACAGAGGCTCTACCACTCTAAATTTTCTTTTAAATGACTATTTGTTTTTTTTAATTCAATAACAGAATTTAGAGCTATGGATTTATCATGATCTTGAATGGAACAAACATATTCAATGTTCAGATTCAAAATCAAACAAGAACCGATGCCTTATGCATTTTAACTTCATCTAAAATGAATGAACAGTAGTAAATAAATATATGCATTTGTCATTTTTCATTCTCACTGACGATACATACTGTACATACATCATTATAGACCATTAGGCCTTTCAGCGTTCAGTCTGCAAGCCTTTGTGAATTTACTAAACGTAGCCACAATCCTGTATTTGTAACTAGTGCTGTGGCCTCATTTAGTTCTATACCTCTTATCTTTAAATCGTTAGAAACGGAGTCCAACCATAGTCATCTTGGTCTCCCTCTACTTCTTGTACCCTCCATAACAGAGTACATTATTCTCCTAGGTAACCTGACCCCCTCCATTCGTTTCACATGACCTCTCCACTGAATCCGGTTTATGCGTACAGCTTCATCCATCAAATTCATTCCTAACATAGCCTTCGTCTCCTAATTCTGAGTACCCTCCTGCCATTGTTCCCACCTGTTTGTACCAGCAATCATTCTCGCTTTCATGTCTGTTTCTTCTAACTTATGAATAAGATATCCTGAATCCACCCAGCTTTCGCTCCCGTAAAGCAAAGTTGGTCTGAAAACAGACCGATGTAAAGGTAGTTTCATCTGGGAGCTGACTTTCTTCTTACAGAATACTGTTGATCGCAACTGCGAGCACACTGCATTAGCTTTACTGCACCTTGATTCAATCTCTCTCACTATACTACCATCCTGGGAGAACACACATCCTAAATACTTGAAATTATCTACCTGTTCCAGCTTTGTATCACCAATCTGACATTCAATTCTTTTGGATTTCTTACCTACTGACATCAGTTTCGTCTTCGAAAGGCTAATTTTCATACCATACAAATTGCCTTATTTTCAAGTTCCAAAATATTAAACTGCAGGCTTTCGACACAATTTGCCATTAAGACTAAGTCGTCAGCATAGGCCAGACTGCTTATTACATTTCCACCAAACTGAATCCCTCCCTGCCACTTTATACCTTTCAGCAGATGATCCATGTAAACTACGAACAATAAAGGTGAAAGATTAGTCTTGTGTAACCCCTATAAGTACCCCGAACAAGGAACTCATTCTACTATCAATTCTCACTGCAACCCAGTTATTAACATAAATGCCTTTGATTGATTTTAATAATCTACCAGTACTCTTAATCCCATAGTCCCCCCCCCCCGTATGACGAACATCTTTTCCCTCTGTACCCTGTCGTATGCTTTCTCTAGATTTACGAAACATAAACATAACTGTCTATTCCTCTCGTAGCATTTTTTTCAGTTACCTGGTGCATACTGAAAATCTGATCCTGATAGCCCCTCTGTGGTCCGAAACCATACTGGTTTTCATCCAACTTCCTCTCAATTACTGATCGCACCCTTCCTTCAAAGATGCCAGTGAATACTCCGCCTGGTATACTAATCAATGAGATACCTCAATAGTTGTTGCAATCCTTCCTGTTCCCTTGCTTATAGACTGGTGAAATTACTGCTTTTGTCCAATCTGAAGATTCCTTACCAACACTCCATGCTAATCTTATTACTCTATGAAGCCATTTCATCCCTACTTTCCCACTGTACTTCACCATTTCAGGTCTAATTTAATCTATTCCTGCTGCTTTATGTCAGTGGAGTTTATTTACCTTCCTTTCCACTTCTTCAAGAGTAATTTCACCATCATGTTCCTCCTCCCCACGAGCTCGGTTGTTCGCAACATCGCCAACAAGATTTCCTTTTGCGTTGAGAAGATTTTAAAAATATTCCTTCCACCTGTCCAGTGATTCCCTGGGATCTATTATGAGTTCACCTGATTTACCCAAAACACTATTCATTTACTTTTTCCCCTCCCTTCCTAAGATTATTACTCTCCAGAAAATTTCCCTGCTGCATGACCTAGCCTTTCTGGGTTATTACCAAAATCTTCCCAAGACTTCTTGTTGGATTTAACAACTGTTTGTTTTGCTCTGTTTCTTTCATCTACATACAATTCCCTGTTTGCATCAGCCCTTGTTTGGAGCTATTTCTAATACGCCTTCTTTTTAAATATACAAACTGCTCTCACTTCATCATTCCACCAAGATGTTCACTTTTTTCCCATCTTCCTAGGCATTCCCTTGCTGTTTCTAATACAGCATCCCTGTATGCCACCCATTCTCTTTCTTTATCCTGATCCTGTTTACTGTCCACTGTTCGGAAATTCTCACTAATCATATCCATGTACTTCTGTCTAATTTCCTCATCTTGGAGATTTTCTACCCTTATTCGTTTGCAGACGGATTGCACTTTCTATATTCTAGTCCTAGAGATACTTAGTTCACTACAGATCAGATAGTGATCTGTATAATCGAAAAATTCCCGGAAAACCTGTACATTCCTAATGGATTTCCTGAATTCAAAGTCGGTTAAGATGTACAGTAAAACCTGGATAAATCGTTTTTCAAGGGGGAGTGGGAAAATGACGACGGATGCAGGAAAACGATACATGCAGGTGACATATAAAATACGGGGAAAGCAAAAATAGTAAAATATGGGTACTGTATTTGGGTATTTTTCGTCATGTAAATATAATAATAATAATAATAATAATAATAATAATAATAATAATAATGATGATGATGATGGCGTGTGGCCTGCGAAGCCAGGTGCAGATCTTTCGAGTTATCGCGTGATAGGCGTACTACGCGCTTATGAAAATGTGGCCTACCTAAGATGAATCCTAATGTATAAGTCAGCGCACACATACAGCCCCCGAACTGTCGGAATTAACCAGCAAAAGTTAAAATCCCCGACCCGATCGTGACCCCTTGAACTGAAGGCCAACACGTGCTAACTGTTTAGCCATAGAGCCGGACATCTTCATACTATACCTGTACATAACAGTATCAAATTATTCACTCATGATATACGCGATGAAAATAAAAAGCACAACTTGTACGCTGTTTCATTTCACTTTTCCTTACATCTTGTAGTAATTGGAAAACCTTCAAGGTCAGTTCTCTTATTGCAAATTAATGATATATGTGGATATTACGGCGATAACCTATATTTTGATGAAGATTCCACAGACCCTTTGCGAACGATAGGTTAGAAATCCCACATGGCGTGGCTCAGACAATGTCACAGAGGTTAGAAATTCAACATGGCGCGCCTCGGATGATGCCACATTGGGCTAAGCTCTGCTGCTAACTTAGGAATTAGTTTCAAGACCAGGCTAGTGAAAAGATTATTGGTTTGGCTTGGTTAGATCCAGCTTGTAAAAGGACAACTGAGCAGGGGGCAACAAAGTGGTCAGCAGGCCTCTAGCATCCCACACACATAACAAGGTACGGCGCGATTAATAACCCTGTGACTAATTAAACTTACCCGGCGCACGCTGAAACTGTTTTAAACTGCATGATTTTCTCATTTTCAATGATGCTGGCAGCCCTAGCCAGTCAATAGCAACACAGAAAATGGTGGCAAATTTGAGTTTTACAGTGTCTCCATTTTAATTCTTGTAAATGAGAATACTTCAAGGGGCCGGTTAGTGGGTCGAGGAGAAGCGTTGACGCCAGGAAGCTCATAGTGAGATTACCCGTGAATAACCTGTGCACAGCACGCCAGCCTACTAGATCCTTGCTCAAGACTAGCAACTCGTAATTGCTTATACATTCTTGCGTAACAGGTTGCTACTATTATATGCTAGAGGATTCAGGCGTCTCTTTAAATTCAAAAAAAATTTGCATATGTTTTTCTTACGTACAATCGATCCATGCGGGAAAATTGTGGCAGTGGACAAATATTTTTTTGACGACCGATGCAATAAAACAATAGTTTGAGGGGTGATAGATGTTGGGAAATATAACATTGGTTTATATGGAACATTTTTGGAACCAAATAAATTGAACAATGGATACGGGAAAACGACAGTCCGGGAACGATGCATCGAGGTTCTACTGTAGTCTATTAAGGATTTGGTACCCCTACCCTCCCATGTGTAGCATTGAATAGCCTTACGCTTGAAGAATGTATTCGAAGTGCTAAACCCATAATAGCACAGAAGTCTAGCAAACGTTTCCCACTCCTGTTAGCTTCCATATCTTCCCCACATTTACCAATCGCCCTTTTGTATCCTTCAGTTCAATTTCCAACTCTTGCATTGAAATCACCAATTTGCACTATCCTATCTTTGCTGTTGGCCCTGTCTATGGTGTCACTCAATGCTTCATAAAACTTGTTAACTTCATCCTCATCTGCACCACCCAATCTACCCACATCATTCACTCATTTACCTGCCTAAATGCTGGGGCTGTACCTTAATTAAGGCCACGGCCGCTTCCTTCCAACTCCTAGGCCTTTCCTATCCCATCGTCGCCATAAGATCTATCTGTGTCGGTGGGACGTAAAGCCCCTAGCATTTACATGCCTAACAGAAACTATGTTGCATGCAGTAGTATTCCTGATGAACAGTCCTACTCCACAATCTGCTCTTCCCTTTTTCTGTCAAGTATACTTTATAATCTCCTATCTCTTCCTTGTTATCTGCCCTTACCCAAATATCATTTACTCCTAGCACATGCAGATGCATCCTCTTTGCTGACTCAGCCTGTTCTACTTTCTTTCTTTCTTTCTTTCTTTCTTACTTTCATAAGCCCTGTTAATATTGATAGCTCCCCATCAAATTCCATTTTGTTCGCCAAGTTGTTTCCGCGGAGTCCCTCGCTTGTCAGATGGGAGTGGGACATGGTTACTCCCGTAGGTTCGGGGCTTGCTTACAATGTTCTTAGCTCGGTAAATTCTGTGAAGTAGGATGTAATCCTTACTTAGACCATGACGAATAGAATACCAAGTGAGATCACTCACTGAGTTCAAGCGCTCTCCCATAGAGCGGCGCTACATGGTCTCCTGATTTAATGGAAATTACATTGATACGCAAATAATCAAATACAACACATGAATAACACTGTCAGAGAGTTATAAATAATATTATCAGTCCGCACAAAGAAATATCTTCGAACTTCAATAAGAGAACACATGAAATAAAATGAAACATTATGAAAATCGAAAGCAATATTGTGCTTTACATACTTGAAGAATCCTCTTTAAACGGGGCAAATAAAACATGCACCAGACTGTAAATAACACTGGCACTTTTCTCAAATAAATTAAATGAAGTAAATTACTCACCAAAACTAGTTTGAGGCCACTTTCGATGGTTTACAAGTAGACTTAGCAGATTGTCGAGCTTGCATTTCTCTGCGGATTACTTCCGCTTTGAAGAAGAATCGGCACTATAGTAGCAGACCAGTTCTGAAATAATGTCCAAAGTATGTTCAATACAACTGATGGCACAACTGAAATCGCCTCAATCTAGTCAAGACACTCGTAAAATATATCGCCCCACATTAAATTGCGAAATGGGCTAGAGTTATTCCGTGGAAAGATAAGCAATTTTCAGCCAAAAGCAAAATATGTGACCTGCATTTTCGACAGATTTAATTATAAAGGCAGACTGTTTCGTTGTGAATGGTGAAAACGTTGAACTTCCTCGTGTGAGGTGGAAGATAAAACCAGGAGCGGTGCTTCATATATTTTTAACCTCATCGAATATAACTATCCCGTACCGTTTATTCTCGTTCATTTCATCCTTAAAATAATCTGAAATAGCACTTAAGCAATGAGGATTTACACCATAGGGACATTTAAGTCCTTTGCAGAGTTTCCTTAAATGGCATTGTCGGGGAAGAGGTAACAAATTATGCCTATATCCTATCCTCTAGGTGATGTTATTCTGAGTACTAAACTCTCTAAAAGAAAATCACTACTGTACCTCATACTATTGGGAGATTTTACTTGACATTTCTTTAACACGGTGTAATAATTTTCTACTTCTTATGAAGAAATTTACAATCTATAAATTGAAATTCGGTGTTCTTAATCTGCCCCTGTAGGAAATTAATCCTAGCTTTGGCTGAGGAAAGACTGCATTTAGCTCACATTAAATTACTGGTTGCATTCTTTAGTTGCTTTCTGAGAGATATTATCTTTTCGGCATCGGTAAGAGAACTGGACTGACCCTGAATTTGACTATAACTAGGCTGACCTTGAACTTCACTGCTTTACTCTATGATTCTTTTTCCTTATCCTCGTGATAGTGTCCTCACTCCTTTTGCTACTGGGTGCCTTTCGCGATTTTATCTCAGTGGATAGGTATTTCGGTAAATTTGAAAATATATGAGGCACCACTCCTGTTTTATTTTCCATCTCACACAAGGAAGTTCGTTTTCACCATTCACAACGAAACAGTCCGCCTTTATAATTAAATCTGCCGAAAAATGCAGGTCACTCATTCTGCTTTTGGCCGACAATTGCTTATCTTTTCGCGGGATAACTCTAGCCCACTCCACAAACAGATTATTTTCCTTTGGCGGTGTAAAATATCGTCCACCATCTTGCTTCCTTCCGTAACCCGATTTACAACCAGGAACGAAACAGTACGACATTTTCTCGAAATAATAGAAAACTAGTTGATTGCACATACAAAGCACTGCACAGATACTAACACAGACTTTCAGAAAATATTAAAACAAACTAATAGGCGTTAAAATTATAACCACGACTTCACGCATGCTCGCTATACCCTTACTGGCAATTGGGCGCACGTGTTGTTGCAGTTGGATCGTTGAGACTGCAGGGCCACACTCTGGCAGGACCACCAACTACAATGATAAGAGAGAGGAGTGATCACACTTGGTATTCTATTCGTCATGCTTAGACTTAGTCCAAGTGAGGATCTCTCCACTAACAGGTTAGGGACCATCGATGGATTGTATAGCCCTAGCTGTCTGAGTACAAAGAGGGCCATGACGCGGAATATGTGTGATATGCCCACTCCCATTCTGTAGCAACTGGTATCCCGACTTTCAGGACCACTTACTAGGCCACTCAGCCGCTGCCCATGGTTCGTGAACTTGGACGCGACTGAAGATATGGTATTGTATTAAGGTTCATCAATGTGATGTGATCAAAAACCAAAGTAGTCTAATTGTAAGACTCCAGGCGAGTTGACTTCCCATCCTGTTTACCATTAAACCATTATCTGCAGTCCATCGACAACATCCACTTCTTGCACCTCCCTTGAGATGCAAGAGATGCGCATCGCTTCTGGGGTATTCCTTAGATCTTTGTTCTGATCCACTTTGACGCTGCATGTCCCCTTAGTCCTATTTCCTGATAGTGGGTTGGGGATGAGCGAGATGAAATTACAGTATATGGCATATTTTTTTTAATGGCCTGATGCCAACCTTAGTTGAGGAGTTAGTGAAGATGAAGTGATGAATGAAATTGGGTAAGGAGGTGGAAGGAATCAACTGTGGCCTATGAATAGGAACTGTCCCGGCATTTTCCTGGAAGTGGAAATGGGAAACCACAGAAATTCATTCTAAGGACAGCCGATGGTAGGGTTCGGGTTCGACCCAACTCATCTCTTGAATACAGAGTCTGGCTCCATGTCGATTAGTAGTTTGATGCTTCATATTCATGTAGGATATTCTTCTTCTTGTTTCCGAATTTGGCCGCCTATGGACCGCATTGAACTTAAGGCTTTCTGTTCTTCTTCTTCTTCTTCTTCTTCTTCTTCTTCTTCTTCTTTTTCTTCTTCGTCATTCTTTCACTTCTGATCTTCCTTTCTTTCTCAGATATGACCAGTTTGGGTCTACATTTTGGTGGTTTCTCCTGGAATGTTTTGATGCTGTCCACTCGACTTCTAAATTCTTTTCTGTTGTGAACCATATCCACTGTAAGTCCACTTTCTAATGCATCTCTCTTTACCTCTTCCACCCACTTCCTCGAAGCTTTTAGTCCAGTGATGTACTTGAATATTTTCTTAGTTAGCCATTTCTCATCCATTCTTTCTAGATGCCCATAGAATTTTAGCCTTCGCTTTCGCATGGTGACAGTGATTTTTTCGGTGTATTTATAGAGGTCATCATTTTTTCTATTCCTCCACTCCCCATCAGCATTTTTCTGTGATCTTAAAATTTTCCTTAAGATTCTCCTCTCCTTTTTTTTTCGAGATCTTGAAGCTCACCCGAGAGACCCTCTGGCTTTACCACTGAGCTGTAGTGTCTAAGTTTCATGTAGGATATTATTATAACGGCTCACGACATCCAAAGGCAAATATTTTTTGATTTTGAATTATAAATAAATTCAGTGAGACCCTCTGTGGCTCAGGCAGTAGCGTGCTGGTCTCTCATCACTGGGTTCAGTTCTTCAAATCCCAGTCACTCCATGTGAGACTTGTGCTGGACAAAGCAGAGGGGGGGATAGGTTTTTCTCCTGGTATTCTGGTTTTTCTTGTCGTCTTTCATTCCAGCAACACACTCCAGTAACATTTCATATCATTGGTCAGTCATCAATCATTGCCCCAGAGGAGTGTGACAGGCTTCGGCAGCTGGCACAGTTTTTATCCTTGCTGCTAGATGGGGGCGTCATTCACTCCATTTCTGACCCGGTCGAATGACTGGAAACAGACTATGGATTTTCATTTCATAAATAAATGCAGTACTTTGCTAGTATTAAGGCACCACCTCAACCTAGACATTATCCTTACGTCCAACAATTTTTGCATACTGCTGAATAAATTATTCTGCTTTCCGTAAATCCTCACATATACACTCCTTTTGTTCATTAATGATTTCTGGAATGTTCTTCCTTAAACCAGTTTCTGCCTTTTTAACACATTGACGACCGGCCCGGAGGTCTCCTTGGCACTGCGGCCAGTGGTTGATGACGGACCCCGGAGATCTCTGTTTCTATGCATGGGTATCGTTTGCAGCTTGTTGAGCTGTCTATTGGCTATAGTTTTTACTACTTTCAATCATGTCATGGAGTAGAGGGGTCATAGATTTTAGTGTCGATGTACTTTTTTATTGTACGATTGTTGTAGCCATGGAAACTTCATATATACACGGGTATTCTTACGATCCATGGCAAGGTGCCTTTTATGATGACAAACTATTTCAACATTTATATGCAGATTTATATGCAGAGTCTTGGCCATGATTTAACTTCTGTTACACAGGGAGAATTCTCGTGGTTTCCAGCTGACAGTAGGTGACAGCCGACAGTAGGTGACGGGCTCGCTTTTATGCACCTTGTATGCACCTGAATGTTGAGGGTATAAGCCGATCCAAAAGTGACTACCTCTTAAAACTGCTTAACGACAACCATGTAGATGTTGTACTGCTTCAAGAAACACATTGCGAGAATGAGAACCAACTCCACTCCAGATGTAAACTACCAGGATTCAATCTTGTTGCAGCTACCTTCGATAAAACCTATAGCATCTCTACGCACATTCGAAATAATATTGAGCAAGTAAAAATTCTTGACATCAGCTCTGATAACATTTTCACCACCAGGATTAAAGTTGCAGACTTGGAAATAGTAAACATTTACAAACCACCATATCAACCTTGGTGTAATGAAGCCATCAAGAATGTAAATCATCCGGCAGTCATTATGGGAGATTTCAACAGTAGGAGTACTTCCTGGGGGTATGGAGATGCTAATTCAGATGGTCTTGGTGTGTTAGAATGGTCTGAAACAGAAGATGTTTTCCTTGTGTATGATGCAAAAGAGAGAGGCTCCTTTCACTCAGGAAGATGGAAGAAGGACACCAACCCAGACCTCTGTTTTGTTTCAAGGGACGAGCACGCAAGACCTTTACAATGCAGCAGGAAAGTACTGAACAATTTTCCCCGAAGTCAGCATAGACCAATTCTTCTAAAAATTGGCATTGAAGTCCCAATAATATCAACACCTGTACCTCGCTGGAATTTTGAAAGAGCAAACTGGGAAGCGTTTACTAAGGAGTTGGATCATAATATCCAGTGGATTCCACCCAAACTGGGCAACTATAAGCGATTTGTTAGTTTAACATGCTCCATAGCAAAGAAACGCATTCCCAGAGGATTTAGAAAAGAATATATCCCCGGATGGAATAGAAGATGTGATGAGCTGTACAAAGAATACCACATCAGTAACAGAACAGAAGTCGCTGATGAACTATTGCAAAGCCTAGATTCTGCCAGAAAAGATAAATGGAACTCTATGACAGCAAGCATGAATTACCAACACTCAAGCAGAAAAGCATGGACTCTTCTTAGAAACTTGGTAGTTGTACTCCCAAATATATTAATAAGAGCTCAGAGGTATCTCCAGTAGATGTAGCTAAAAGAATTATCAAACTGTCCAAAATACCAGAAAATGTCAATAAAGATGAATTTTAAAAAAAACTCAAGAAAGAGCTAAAAACTAGGCTATCCTCGACTGAATCAACCCCCCAGTTCTCAGGGGAATTCACAACTGCAGAAATCTCAACAGCTCTAAAAGAAATAAAACCAGGCAAAGCAGCAGGAGGGGATGGGATATATCCAGAATTCCTGAAACATTGTGGACCTAGAACTCTACACTGGTTATTACTTATGTTCCTTAATGACATCTTAAGAAATGGTAGGCTTCCATCTTTGCTTAAGAGAACTAAAATAGTTGCCATTCTAAAACCCGGAAAAAGTGGAGATAGTCCTGAAGATTATAGACCAATAGCACTCTTAAGTATTTGCTACAAGTTAATGGAGAGAATGATTTACAACAGAATCTCAACCACAGCCTTCCAACGCATACCAACTGAACAAGCAGGATTCCGACCTAACCGAAGCTGCTGTGACCAGGTCTTGGCACTCACCAGTCACATTGAGAACGGATTTCAAGACAAGAAGAAGACAATCGCTGTTTTTGTGGACTTGACATCAGCTTATGACACCGTATGGCGTCAAGGGATGATTTTGAAATTCTTGAAGATCATTCCCTGTAAGAACCTTGCAACACTGCTGAACAACATGCTATGCAATAGAGCGTTCGAAATACATTTAAATGGCAATAAGAGTAAGCCCTATATACTAAACGATGGTTTACCCCAGGGATCAGTTCTTGCTCCTCTACTATTCAGCATCTATACTGCAGATCTTCCAGAAACTACTTCCAGGAAATTCATATATGCAGATGACATAGCTCTGGCTGCCCAATCGAGTGACTTCAAAACAGCAGAAATTACACTCACAAAGGATCTCCATAACCTGAACAAATATTTCAGTACTTGGCGACTCAAACCTAACTTGAACAAAACTGAAGTAAGCTGCTTCCACCTAGACAACCAAAAAGCCAACTATGTACCTCAAGTCGAATTCAAAGGCCAAAAACTTAAGTATAACCTATATTCAAAGTATCTGGGCGTCACAATGGATCGGACACTTTCATATAAGCAACTTCTCTCTAACACTGCAGCCAAGATAAAAACAGGGAACAACATGTTACACAAGCTCAGTGGAACAGGATGGGGAGCAAACGCGACAGTACTACGAACATCAGCTCTTGCCTTGATCTATCCAGTTGCAGAATACTGCTGCCCTGTGTGGCTTAACAGTGTATATACTTCAAAAGTTGATACACAACTGAATGATACCATGAGGACAATATCAGGCACCATCAAATCGACACCCCTAAAATGGTTACCTGTTTTATCCAACATCCATCCCCCTCACATACGAAGAGAACTGGCTCTAGGAAGAGAATGGCAGAAATGTCACAGTAACCCTCAACTGCCCTTACATCAGGACTGCAACCCCCAGAAACCGAAGAGATTAAAGTCCAGAAACCCATCATGGAAGTTAGGCGAGAAGCTCCTGGAAACACATTTTGATGTTGATGAGATCTGGCACGAAGAATGGCCTTTTCAAATCCTGACCACCTGGGTTTAATCCACCATCCTTGTAGAGCTCCTCCTGGTTTCAACTTACCAAGAAGGGAATGGACATCTCTAAACAGAATCAGAACAAACCATGGAAGGTGTAAATTCTGGCTTCACAAGTGAGGAAAATCTGAAGACCCAGTCTGCGACTGTGATAATGTGCCTCAGACCATTCAGCACGTTGTTATGGACTGCCCAAAAAGAAGATTCAGTGGATCCATTAAAGAATTACATAGTGCCTCTACAGAAGCAGTGGACTGGCTGAAAAGTCTGGACATTAAGTTTTGAATGCTGACTTGTAAATCACATACTTATTTAAGAAATATGTATTTATTTGTACTTATAATGTATCCTTGTTTTGCCATACGAAATAATGATAATAACCTTGTATTTTATTGATTATTGATGAAGTTTTGGCAAGATTATGAGTTCCAAATGGTGTAATCCTGGAATATAAATTATTGCTGCATCTTTTTTTATTTCTGTAAACATTCATGCATTTAACAAAATAATTCCCTGGAGCACCCATGCTGATGTCAACATGGCGCGGCGTATTCAGTTTCCGACGGCTACTGATAATTGTGATTAATTTATGTACAGACCGGTTATAGTAGGTACCGAGTGACAGTGAATTAGATATTTCTAATGCTTAACGCCTAACACTAAACGGGAAGTAAGCGTAAAGGGAAATCCGTGCATACTTGAAACCAATGAGTATACAAATGGCACAAATAGGGCATTCATACTACACTGTGCTTAGAAAGACTATTGAATGGAGCCACAAACGGTATTGCTTTGAAAAGTATCACAACGTACAGACAACGAAGCAACCTAATGAGTACATGTTTCAAGTTTGGGGTTAGTATCTTCAGTACATTTCAAGTTACAGTGGTTTGAGTGCAGCAGTGTAATTTCTTTCTTGGAAGCTTGAACTATCCAGTCTGCATGGGGTAGCAGCCTCCGTTCGGTGCCCGTCGTCAGTGTGTTAAAGTACCTACACATACTCTTCCATTTTTTCACTGAAATTCACATCATGTTTCCTTATGACTTCTTTGCTAAATTTGGTTTCCTGGTGAATTCCTTCACTTTCTTCTTACTTCCACAAGCATTCCTAATTCTATTTCTTTCCAACCTGCACCATCTTCTTAATCCCTTTCTCTGTTATAATTTAGTGGATCTTTACCATTCCTTATCACGTGTTTTCACACTCCTCAACAATAGCTGTAAATCTATCCCATAGTCTGTTTACATTTTCATTTCCCATTTTCCGCCGATCATAATTACTGTACAAAAACTCCCTCGTCCCTGTCTTACCAACTGTATGGTACTATCTAATACTCCTACTTTTAAAGCTTCCTTTCTGTCACATTTATGTTTAACGAGGACAAACATAGCTTTGTGACTACCTATACCATCTATTACTCAAGTTTCTATAAAGAGCTCATCTGATTTTATCAGCACCATGTATAGATTATTCTTCCGTCGAGTTGGTTCCATTCTATTATGATCGAAATGTCCTTAACATATTTACCGTGTTGATCATACTTTTGTCATTCGCATTGCCTTCACAGTTAATATTTGGTAAATACAGATCACCCACTACAGTCACATTATATTCTGTGTTGTTTCTCACATAGCTGATTACTTTATCAAATAATTCTGCATCAGTACCAGTGTCACTCTTTCCAAGTCTGTACATCCCAAAAAATATCAAGTTGTCTATTATCTTCAGAGATGAGCCTTATACCTAGAACGGTCTGGCTCCATGGCTAAATGGTCAGCATTCCAGCCTTTTGTTGAAGGGGTGCCGGGTTTGATTCCTGGTTGGGTTGGAGATTTTAACTTCCATTAGTTAATTCCTATGGCTCAGGGTCTGGGTGTTTGCGACATTTTCAGCATTAGATTTCATTGATTTCATTGTAGAGAGGGCCCCCACCTTCACAGACACGCATGTCTATACAGCGTCAAATCAAAGATATCTGCACCAAGCCTCTCCAGAGGCCACACGCTGTTGTTATTACCTAGAATTGCATGTTTCTTATCCTTAACGTTTTCATAGCTGTCTTTCCCAGATTAACTTATTTACCATGTTGGTCATACTTTTGTCATTCGCATTACCTTCCCAGTTAATAATTGGTAAATTCAGATCACCTACTACATTCTCCTTCTCTTCCTTGGATGTATCTCAAAGCAAGTGTTTTAAGTCTCTCAAGTCTTTCACCAGTATGAATACTCCCCCTTCTGTTGAATCAATTTTCTGTCTACCATGAACACTCCAGTTGCAGGATAAAATTTCTGCACCCTTAATATCACTTCTTGGCCATGATTTAACTTCTGTTACAATTGAATGGATGAAAGTCATAACAGTATAAGTCGCATTTTGGTCATTCAGAGAAAAAGGCATTTAAACATCTTAACACTCATATAAAGCATGCTATTTGTAGTTGTACCACCCATCACTAGAGCACAGAATATTACCGCTATCACTTGTATCTCTTTGTTGGTGAAAAGATACATCCTCCCGGAGTTACATCCTGTACTTAACTCATTTTTTTTTTTTTTTAATGTCACTAATACCGTTCTGGTTTTCATCCATTCAGTTATGATTGAGAAAGTTGAAAGACTGATAAAAGAACGGTAAATAAACAACATTGTCATTAAAAAAAACTGGATTGGAGAGCCAGTAATAGTGCAGTACATATTGACAAGTCAGTTACTGAAAGCATCCCATAAAGTAATAGGATTAGCTGGACATTAACATTACCCAATATAACAAATGCTACTTCAACATTTTTCATAATAGATTCCTTGAAGATTCTTGGACAATGTGAAGCCAATTATATTGATGGTAACCTTTAAATTATATTCTTATTTTGTAAATCTTTCTATTTCATCTCTAATTGTTCATTATGTTTGATCTGTATTAATTTTCCTGTCTGAAAGTATGCCTTGAAGCAAACTGTGTTATGTTCCAGGTTGTTTGATGATGCAGCTCTGAAATTGAACTTGAAGGCTTTGAGCAGCTTCCTGATGGCTCTTTGTGAGGCATCTCAGGCACAGTTATTTGCTCAACATGGGAATACTGCCAAGGAGAACTCCCTATCTGGAAAACTGTGGTGGCGAAAGTCTCAACCAATCCCACCATTGGCTAGTCACAGCCAACTGCTGCTGCATCGAATTGGGGATGTTATGCTAAAGTGTGTTAGAAGTGGCCGCCCCCTCATACACATAATGCGAGTCTGGTCTATTGTGGGGCCACATCTTATGGAGGTAAAAATACAAAACTAGGATGAAAACAAATAATCAAGAATTAAACATTTTTATAGCTATAGTTGAAATCTGTGTTTTACAGCTATGTAGTTGATCTGATAGTGTCTTCTGTTGTCAGAATTTGTTTGGGAATACCTTCTCTTTGGGTGTACCTCGAACCAAGTGTCAGCAATGACAAACTTGTGTACACAGCAGAATTGAACTGATCGTTGACCTCATTCGTTTCTTCTGCCTAGATTAAACTTTCTCATGTTTCCTTCACTGCTTTCTCTTGCTACTGCATTAAAGTCTGTCATTAGAATTTTAAAGCAGATTCCAAGTACCAATTTTAACATCTTTAACATCTTCAGTTTCTGAGATATATGTATCCTTGTATAAATAATTCAAATCCTTCCTCACTTCTTTTCACCTCCCCCCCCAACATCACCCTTAAGTGGATTTTCTGAAAACAAAAATATGTGTTCTTTTAGTTTTAAAGGAGATTCCAAATACCAATTTTCATGTCTGTAACATGTTAGGTTCTTGTGATATATTGTAGATAATCTCGCTGCTGTAAGAATACTGGAGCTGACTTTGCCATGGTTACAAAAGTTCATTTCTTTATCCGATTCCTAGAGCAGGGGTAGTGTGGTGCCAATATCTCCATAACAGTTGGTTTTAGGGCCCGTAGGGCTTACAGAGTTTTTTTCTTTGCGTCAAGGGGCTTAAAATGAGCTTTGTCTTGTCCTTGTACGACAAATTCGATGTCGCTTATATTAGCCTATTATTTTTATATCTTTCCCCCTCGCCGACCCTCCCCCCCCCCCCCGAATTGTTTTCAAAATAAAATACAGACCATGTTACTCACTGGGAATGTATATAGGCGAAGTAATTTTTAAAATCGGTTCAGTAGTTTTTGAATCTGTCCGTTACAAACAAATATACACATTTTTCCTCTTCATAATATCAGTATAGATTATATGTTTTGATGAGTTTGCTGTATTTTTATCACCATCAGTTCACATTAATTTTAATACCTGAAAATTATAACTTATAAAATTAGACTTCCCATCACTTTAAATTTACAGTACCTACTTAAAGCAGTATAAAATGAATATATATCTGAAGTAATTCAACAAAGACTAAAATTACTTTGAAAAAAACTGGTTCAGTTTAATAATTTGTTATAGGCTGAATATTATTGTCTAGGATAGGCTACATTTATTACATTTTATGCAGCCCAGGTTCTTCATTTAAAAACGAAAGGCTTAACGCATGAAAGATTACACAGCTATGTACAGTTTCAACCTCTTCTGGGAAGAGACAAAGTTTTGCAACTGGGCGCTTGAAGGTCCCCTTGGGAGTGCAAATAGTGGCAACTCACACCAAGCCATCGGCCCCTGCTTGCATATCTGCCACGATCCCTGTCTGCCACACGAGGGGTGGCAAGTTGTCTTCCTTGAGAAGAACCAGAGTTCCGGGTCAAATGTTGACTCTTCATACTGGTCACTTAGTCTGCTGCTGGAGTTCACACAGATAGTCCTTTGACCACCGTTTCCAGATGTACTGCCTGCAGTGCTGAAGTAGTTGCCACCTGGACAGATGAGAACCTGAAACTGCAAGTAAATCTGGCTCTGTAATGGTTATGATAGGTTCTGCAATCAGGAAGTGGCCGGGAGTCAGGAATGAATAGTCATTTGGACTATCAGACAATTTGGTTATTGGTCTTGAATTCAGGCATGCCTCAAGCTGGACTAACAACATGGACATTTCTTCAAACGTCAGTACAAGATTTCCTGCAACCTTCTTCAAATGGGACTTAGTAGACTTTATGCCAAACTCCCACAGCCCACCAAAATGAGCGGCATGCGTTGGAATAAAATGCCACTGTATTCCACATTTAGATGCAAAGTGATTCACTTTCCTATGATGTACTTGAGATCTCGAGAGGGTGTGAAGCTCCCGTAGCTCGTTTCTTGCTCCCACAAATGTACTTCTGTTGTCGCTGTAGATATTCTAGCAGATACCCCAGTGCGAAGTAAATCTACGCAGAGCAGCTAGGAACGCATCAGTAGATAGGTCAGAGACAAGTTCAAGATGGATCGCCTTAGTTGCCATGCAGATGAATAGAGCAATATAACATTTTACCTTTGTTTTGCTCTTACGGGTCCCTTGCTTAATGTAGAATGGACCCGCACAGTCAACTCCACAGTTCAAAAATGGTCTGTTGGGTTCTACCCTGTGGTGTGGGAGCTGACCCATGAGTTGAGTTGATGTACTTGCCTTCACCCTGTAGCAAGGGAGATATTTGTGCGTTATGTACTTATGACAGACTTACCATTAGGTAATGATATAGATATTGATTCCCATGGGGAACCTGAAATATTTGTTCCGAATGAGTAAATTTATAATGCCAACTATATTGGTATTACCATTAGGTATCCAATATCGTTGTCTAATGGTTGCAAGCAAAAGTAGTGGTCCAGCATGCAGAAGTCGCATGTGCTCGCACATTACTAGCAACCTGGTCACATGATGGTTAGGTGGTAGGATGGTGGGATATTTTTGGCTGTACGCAGCTTGAGATTGTTCCAGTCCACTGCCCACCCTAAGCATCTAGTTTGCATCTACAAAGGGATGAAGAGACTTTAACATGCTGTCCTTTGCGATCGGTCTGCCAAGATGCAGATCTTGAAGCTCTTTACCATATTCTCGTTCTTGGGCAGTACGAATGATCCTGTGCAATGCCTCTTGAAGTTTGACTACAATCAGACTTCCCACCTGTCTCCTTGAAGCAGCAAGCCTGAGGTTGTTCATGTACCTCAGTATGGTCATGACTCTCACCAGCCGTGACCAAGAAGAAAAATGTTGGACTAAGTCTTCAAGAAAATAACTGACAAGTAAGCAAATAGCTGGATTCCATTGCTCTGGTACATCAGTGAGTTCGGGTGTTTTCTTCATGTCACTGACAGCCCAGGCTAACTGTGGCTGCTAGAGCCAAGATGGCCCCGCCCACCATAACAGATTGTCTTGAAGGAGATGTGGTTCAGTCCTCCTCGAAATGTTGTCAGCTGGATTGTCCTGTGACATCACATAGTTCCATTGTTTCACAGATGACAGTTGTATCTCAGACACTCGGTTACCAACAAATATTTTCCACAATGCGGGCTCTCCTGCAAGCCAAGCTAGTACTATTGTAGAATCTGTCCAGTAGTAGTTTTGTTCAATTTTTAGGTTAAGTGCAGTTCTAACCTTATCCATTAATTTTACAAGGAGTAATGCACCACATAGTTCAAGTTTAGGGAGGTAAATCTGCTTCAGTAGTGCTACTCTGGATTTGTAGCTTAATAGCATTACTGTTGCATTATCCTTGATGTCTATACTCCGTAGGTAAACAGATGCTCCAAAGGCCCTTTCTGAAGCATCAGAGAATCCGTGGAACTCATATCGTATAATTTCTCAGTCTCTCATCACTCTTCGAGAGATGCAAACATCGTTGAGTGATGGCAAATATACCTGAAACTGTTTCCAAGTAGTTAATAGCTCAGGAGGCAAAATCTGATCCCAGTCCACTTTTGCTTGCCACAAGTGTTGCAAGAAAATTTTACACTTTATTATTACTGGACCTAAGAGTCCCAAAGGATCAAAAATGGATGAGATGCAGGATAACACACTATATTTTGTCCAGGATGTGGTCTTCTGGGTGTGACTGGTAGCTACAGACTGGAAGATGCATCTCCAATGGTATCTGCTCCACTCAGAACATCATCAACATACAAGTCTCTTTGTAATGTCTCCGATGCTCTTGGATATTGCAGTGTACCATCGTTGGCAAATTGTACCATGAATCTCATGGCTAAGAAAGGCGCTGCTGAGGTACCATAAGTTACAGTTACAGTGGAAAGCCGATAAATCTGGATAGGTTCATTCGGAAATGAACGCCATACAATGGCATTGCTGTACTTGGTCATCAGGATGAACTAGAATTTGTCTGTACATTTTTGTAACATCTGTAGTGAAGGCATACTTGTGTGTTCTAAATTGCCAGATGATAGAATACAAGTCTTCTTGCACCAGAGGTCCAACCATCAAGATATCATTCAGTGAGTAGTTTTAGCAGAGGCGTTGAAGATGACTCTGACCTTAGTGGTAGTGCTGGACTGCTTAATTACAGCATGATGCAGCAGGTAATATGTTGGCTTGGTTTTACGTTGTCACAAGTTCCATGTGATGAAGATCAGCATATTCTGTCATGAACTTGACATAGTCCTTCAAGTCAGGTTGGCCATGTAACCTACCGAGCTCGATAGCTGCAGTCGCTTAAGTGCGGCCAGTATCCATTATTCAGGAGATAGTGGGTTCGAACCCCACTGTCGGCAGCCCTGAAGATGGTTTTCCGTGGTTTCCCATTTTCACACCAGGCAAATGCTGGGGCTGTGCCTTAAGGCCTGGCCGCTTACTTCCAACTCCTAGGTCTTTCCTATCCCATCATTGCCATAAGACCTATCTGTGTTGGTGCGACGTAAAAAAACTCACTGGCCATGTAACCGCTGTTCAATTTGATTGAGACAATGAGTGGCATATTTAAATGAATCCCCAAGTTCCTCATGATGCGGTTTAATAGGCAGTCTTACAACATATCTTTTGGTGGTACTCCTAGTAGTGTTTTTCACATTCTTCGTACTGACTTTCTTCCTTAGAACGCGGGAGAGACATCTTTACTTCCTCTTGTTGCCAGAACTATTCGACCTGTATGTGTAGTTCGTTGCTGCGAACAAGAAAAGACATTACTTTCTTGCTGGTAGACTTTAGAGAGTGTGGTGGTATCTTGCCTGATAAGATCCAGCCAAATTCAGTGTGCTGTAGTATGGGATGATTTTCTCTTTCAAATTGACCACGACACAGTATGTCACAAAATACAAAAACCCCGAGTAGTAAGTCCACTGCACCTGGTGTACTAAGCTGAGGTTCCACCAAGGGAATGTCCCGTGAAAGCTGCCAGTCTGACGTGTTAGGCTGTGCTGTAGGGAGCTAACCAGTTATGCGAGGAAATACAGCACAAACAATAGGGGTTGTGTAGCCTGTGACCCTGGATGTAACTTGAATTTGACAAATATGTGATGATTCAGTTGCCTTAACATCACTGATTCCCCTTATAGGCATTGAGTGTCGACTCAATTCAATCCCCATCGATCTGCCGAATGCCTGGACATAAAATGCATTTGAGACGCACTGTCAAGTAGACCTCGACATTGATGCACATTGCCACCTTTGTCTGTAACCATTACGAGAGCTGTTGACAATAGAACTTCTACACGAGTATAGTTGCTCTTCACAGCACAGTAGGTTTGCTGCTGAGTCTGGTTCATTTCTGATGTAGTAGACGCATTGTAGGAAGTACTCTGCTCCTTGTGTAACAGAGTATGATTTATATTAATGCAGATTCAACTATTTCCTGAACTACACTCCTTCAAAGTATGGTTAGCACCCAGACAGTTAAAGCAAAGTTTACACATCTTGGCAAAATCTATTCTATTTGCAAAACTTAGGGCATTTTGTTAGGGTGTAAGAAGCTTTACTAAAACTCACAATGAGTTGCTGTTGTGACAAGGGACCTCTTACTACCCTTATCACCACCATGTTTGGGTACGACCTGTGTGCCACACCCACACCTAATTGTCTTTATATTTTATTCTCTGATATCGATGTCATAAGTCAGTTAATTAAAAATGGTAAATGTTCTCTAACTTGATGTCTACTTCTTCCTGATGGGACAGATGGCACCATGTAATTATGAATTGCCAAAGCATTTCTTTCAATCTAAAACTAGCTTTTTATGCTCTCTGACTAAGATAAGAAGAAGGCTTGAGTAAAAAAGATGGAGATGCAAGGCTACGAGATGATTCTCGTATCTTTTAAATGGTACTATAAAAGGATTTATGATTTTCCCTACATGACTATTTGGAGTCAACGTACATGATTACTTAATATGTTTGGATTCTTATCCTTCGAACTCCAGGTATTTGTTTAAATTTCCTTTTCTCTGGCTTGCCACCGTTATGCTAGCTTAGTGTCCTATGTGATCCCTGTTCTTTATTTGTTTGTTCTTTATGTTTATTGTGGCTGACCTATTTACGTGTCTTCCCTTTTTCTTTGTTTACTTGATATATATTCGTTCCTGCATAGGGATGAAAGATAACACTGATCCTTTTGATAGGTAGGTGTGTGTGTGTGTGTGTGTGTGTGCGCGCGCGCGCGCGCGCGTGCGTGCATGCAATGTGGTTGTTTTACATTTTATTATTATTATTTGAGACCTGTTCACATCCTCTTCGACTGCAACGTCTGGCTTGAGCCCATGTTGTGTAATATGTTTGAAACGCTAATGCTGTACAATTCATGTTTGCCATTTCATGCGGTATGAATATGTTTCATAGCGTATGCGTTGTTTAGTTATTGTGGTGACTGGGTGAGCCTTGCCTACGTAGCGGCCACCCAGATAATGTGATCTGTACTCTCGGATCAGGCTCATAAGCCATTGACTGACTTTTATCATGCTGTTACTGTCATTACCGTAATGTGCCTTGATACTGCATTATATTCTACTTTGCACATTTGGTCTCTCTGTGTATATGTGCATGTGCGTTGTGTGATTGTCGTATCGGTGTTATTTTTCAGTGCCTTATGAATGTTTACATTTAGCCTGATTATTATTATTATTATTATTATTATTATTATTATTATTATTATTATTATTATTATTATTATTATTATTATTATTATGATGTGATTATCTTATCGATGTCTCTGGCTTGCTCAACCATTTTATTTACCTATTTCAGGATCTTATTTTCTGTTCAACTTATCATCTTTGACTCATGTTTGTTTTGCTTCAGTAACAATGGCAACGCCCTTTTATCCTCCTTATAACCTCCTGATGTTCTATAATTATCCTTTCCTGCCCGCTTTGCTTCTACTGCTTTAATTTCGGAGAGATTCTGACTCTTTGGAAATTGTTGAATGCTTTTTGAGAAGGTTTGACAGGTTGTTTTTGTTTTGTCCGGAGCGGTGACAATATTTCTTTTTTCTTCAAAAGCTGCTATATTATCTCTAATTGATGCTTCGTTCTAATGGAATAAATTTTTTTCAACAAACCTTATGTACCATTGTCTGGTGTTAATTGAACCAATTGTTATTGCCCTTCCCTATGCCTCTGTTGAATAAGATAAATGCAAGAATTTTATGAGATGGTTATTAAAGAGGCGAAAGACTCTTATGTATTTTAGAATACGTCAAAGACTAGCTACGTGAGTAACTGTTTCCCTTATGTCTCCTCTTTGTTTATTCTGTGCTCATCTTTTATTTGTTCAGGCAACCTTACGATAATAAATCCTATTATTTTATCTTAACCTGATCTCTGCTTTGGGTTCATGCCTTTTATACTTATAATCATAAGTGTAAGAGGCCTGGATTCAGTTCCTGGCTGTCTATAGCCATTTTCAACCACTCCATGATATTTCATTTTCAGCTGAGGTGAGGAGGTGGACCTGTTGCTTTTCACTTTGGTGTTTTTCGGGGTTGATTAACTCCAGAGTTTGACAACTATTCTCCAAGAATGCTACTAAATCCTTCAAGCGAGGGAACTTCTTATCTGAGGATTTAACTTCCCACTATTTTCTAAGATTGAGGCTGATTTGATCTAGCACTAAGCGAGGTAACAAAACCTCATGCAGAGGTACATCTATCTCCATTACTCTGATAGGGCTCAGGTTGCTCAGCAGTTGATTTAACGATGCTCTTAAATCCTTAGCTAATTCTGTTTTCACTGGTGGAAGATCTAGTAGTTGCTTAACATGTAGGTCTACAATCAAAGATTAATTCTCAAGCTACCCTGAAATTGCTTTCAGTGACAGGCAAGCTTCAATGAATTTGTGAGGTTCTCCCAATAAGCATGATAATAGGTAATAGTACATCAGTATGATGATGATTATTAATTACCAGGCTCTGGAAGGTATCTCGAAAGTGAATAAATTCAGAAATGATTCCCGTAAATTTTGGCAGTGAAATAATTGTAGGGAGTCTTATTTCACGCATGCTTCTAGTATTTGAAGAACTAGACGTTGCAGGGGAAGTTGCACTCGAATTTACATCCAACAGAGTTTCCATCTTAGATTCTATTTCTAGGATAAGTTCTTCAATGGATTCCCTATCTACATTATGAACTTTCCGGTTTCGTTAATTTCTAACTGGGTTTGAACATCGTTGTATTCCTCCTTACTTGAACATAGCAGCCTTTGCCTAACTTAAATATCAATCAGATTAGAGCCTTCATTAAATGCACTGACAAACACTAGCTATACGTTTTATACGAGCCTTAATAACAGCTCTCTTCTTTAAGAGACCTTTTCGCTGACAGGATCCATGGTGAAGGATAACAAGAAATAATGGATGTAAGATAAGGACTGGGAATGCCAGACTACTTACAGATCAGTAGAATGTATCCTTCCACAGCAGGGCTGAAAACCAGAGAGCTCTGAGTGACTGGGCTGCGCTCTGGTGGTTACCTCTGGAACTACTACTACTACTACTACTACTACTACTACTACTACTACGGATCTGGACTACCCCTTGGAATCTCCACTAATTGCTCGACTACTCCTTGGAACCTCCACCAATTGTGTTGGCAAGACTGTATTCATCCGCGCAAGATGGTGGCAACACACGCTTCAATTTCGAAGTTTAAAATGAATGAGAACTGTATGAGAATTCAGTTAATCACATCACAAGTCACAGTGTTTCATGTAGAAAATGGTTGTGAATTACATATATGGCACGTTAGTTGAATTCGCTAGTTTGTAATATACTGCGCAGCACCTAATATGTGGGTGGTTGTAGGCTTGGCGGCAAAATGAGCACATTCGTACTTTACACAAATATAAACACATGTACATGAACTGTAATCATTAATAAATATGCAGATTATATGAGATGTAATATGCCACTGAACCACATCGGGCACTGGAGGACCAAAATGTTCGGTCTTGTGTTCGAGTGGATCACTCATGTCAAACGAGACCTAGCTCTTCCCACAGTCCACGAAATGTAATTAATTATCATCATTAAGTGCAAAAGGAAGGCCAACTTAATGTACATTACATACCTATTTTATTCACTAAACTAATTACACTGTAAAAAATATACATACAGGGCTCTGTGGTCCATGATGTAGCACACAAAACTTAACACATCTACCCACGGTAGTTCAAGTCTCGTAACTTACTGCTTCTGGTGAGTCACGTCACCCAGTCTCCCCTTCCGCCGGAGATGTAGCTGTCTGATTAGTGCTGCCCTCTGAGGACAAACATACACATGGCGTTCAACAATCATCAAATTAATAATGACTTCCTGTTAGATTTTACATCCTGGTCACTGACTCCATTCAATTTTGACTTTTTCAGCATTATTCTTTTTTACTTCACATAAAATTAAAATATGTCATTGGTGGACATTATACGTTCTGATTCACTCACCCGTGTGGACAATATGCGATTTCTTTTAACCGCTCACTTTCAAGATATTATTTCAATTTCACAATGTACATTTAGATAAAATCTGAATGCGGGAACATTAGAGCACGAAAAATATTCCCTGAAACTGCATCAAACTCTATTTTGTCTAGAAGTGGACATTATATGTTTTGATTAGTTGCTCCTCACTGTTGAACTCAAATTGGTACAATTCTTTGTAATTAGCTTTGTTTCAGGGGTATTTGTAGGAGGAACCTTTGTTTAAAAAGCGCACAGACCAGAAGTCAAGTTGTACCAATAGAAGAAATGTAGGCCTAAAATAAAAATAAGAAACTATAAGTTATTCTTAAAGGTGGGATGTGTATAAAAATTCCTATCTATATCATACTTATTTGCCTTTGCTGGCGGGACCTAGTGTTTACAGTGCACTATGTCTTCTGGTATGGGCTAGAGTAATTTTGTTACTTTCATTGATCTGTCTTAGCTTTATCCTTGGCTTTGACAAAATGAAAGTGACTGAGGTATGAGTGATGCTAGTAATGCCATTCCTTCTGCAGCCAGTCCCTGCTATGAATGGTGTGAAAATATTGCTCATAGGGTCGGTTGGTGCATGCTTTTCAGTGGGCTTGGCGGACTGATATGTAATAGCAACTTCTGGCTCGGTGAGGAAAGCAACGGGAAACTACCTCACTCCTCATTTCTCTAGTACACCTCTTCAGTTATGCCTAGGCCATCTATGACAGCTGATGGCAGAGCTGTTGAGGATCCAACCAGCCTTCGGGCTGAGGACTAAACATACATCATACTTATGTCTTTGCCGGTCCCATGATGTTCAACTCTGCCTGTGTGCTAAGGCCAACTGAGCTGTGCATGTAGAGATTGCGTGTTTGTGAAAGCAAGCAAGCAGTCAGGGGAAGGAGTGAGGGGGTGAGAGTAAGTGGATGGGGGTAGGGAGTGTATTGCTCTGCTTTGATGCATGGACATGAAGAATTTTTTGATTATTTTTTCAATTAGTATATTCACGTTCTCAGAAATTTCCTTTAAGTTGTGTATTGGATTACATTTTTGATTGATGTTGATAAATACACTGGCAGAAAAAAATATCCAAACACCATGAAATAAGGAATGAAGAATACAGAAATTTTGGCAATGTATTTGTCAAGGTAACATATTTAATTGATTAAAGGTACAAGACTACAATTTAATATCCGCGTAAGAAAAGCCATCACAAATATGTCATACTGGTCCATTAATAACCGGTATAATCAGTTGACTGTTGAATGCAGGCATGAAAACGTGCATGCATTGTGTCGTACAGGTGCCGGATGTCAGCTTGTGAGATGGAGTTCCTTGTCTGTTGTACTTGGTCAGTCAATACAGTCAATGTCGGTTTTGGTTGACGTTGGAGTTGTCGTCCAATGATATCCCATATGTGCTTGATTTGGGACAGATCGGAGGATCGAGCAGGCCAAAGCAACATGTTGGCACACTGTAGAGCACGTTGGGTTACAACAGTAGCATGGGGACATGCATTATCCCGTTGGAAAACACTCCCGAGAATGCTGTTCATGAATGGCAGCATAACAGGTCAAATCACCAGACGGACGTACATATCTGCAGTGAGGGAGCATGGGATAACCACGAGAGTGCTTCTGCTGTCATAGGAAATTGCTCCCCAGACCAGAACTCCAGGTCCAGTGTGTCAGCACCGCAGACAGGTGGAATGCAGGCACTCACCTGGCCTCCTCCTAACCAACACACGGCCATCACTGGCACCAAGGCAGAACCGGCTTTTATCGGACAACACAACGGATCTCCACTCCATCCTCCAATGAGCTCTCACTTGACACCACTGAAGTCGCAGACTGCGGTGGTTTGGGGTAAGTGAAATGCACGCCGTAGGGTGTCTGGCTCGCAGCTGTCCTTCAAGTAACAGATTTAGAACAGTTCATTACGTCACTGTGGTGCCAACTGCCGCTCGAATTGCTGCTGCAGACGCAGTCCGCTGTGCCACAGCCACACGGCGAATAAGGCGGTCCTCCCTCTCGGCGGTGCCAAGGGGATGTCCAGAGCCCGGTCTTCTTGTGAGCATACCTTCTCATGACCACTGCTGCCAGCACGCATGCACAGTGGAGACATTCCTACCAAGTCGTTCTGCAATAGCATAGAAGAAAAATCCGTCACGTAGCCCTGTTATATGGCCTCATTCAACCGCAGTGAGCTGTTGACACTGTCCTCTTTGTTGCCATAAAGGCATTCTTGACTCACTCAGTCACTCCGTCCACTTTCACAGATAAATAACACTCTCGCACAGTACAGCCCGTATTTAAAGCAAACCTGATGTGCAACATCATGGGGCCGCTACTAGCGCCACGCTAATGCGATTTGTGGAAAATTTTAATCATCTTTCAGATGTATAAACATGCCTACCAACATTCGTTAATCTAGCACAACCCCTTCTTAGTGTTTGGATATATTTTTTCCTCTAGTGTATATTATCCAAAATATTGAATAAGTTGCCTTTGCTATTGGAATGAAGTATCTGTAGGTCTTGTTCTATAGATGTAAAAGAATGTTTGAAATCTGATATGTGGGAACCCATCACAGAGAATCTGTTGCATTTTGTGGAATTCACGTGTTCATTATACTGAATATAAAGGTTGACCCATGGATTAAATTCACGTCAGAATCTGGAATTAATAATTCTATAAATGGTTTGGATCTTGTCAGTAGCAAAACTCTCATTGTCTATAGAAAACCTGCTCAGACAGAAAAACACCATTCAACAGGAATCCACACACCCAGAAGGCCACAAAAGAACCTCATTCTATAGCTTAATCTATAGATCCTTTAACATCCCCTTGTCAGACGAGAACTGGAAAAAAGAGTTAAACACCATCTGTTTTTCATAGCGGGAAAAAATGGTTTCAAGAAAGATTTTACAGATAAAATTGTCAGCAAATTTCAGAATAAACCCACTTCAACATTGCTTAGAGAATCCAAAAAGAAAACAGATAAATATTCGCTTTTCACTTTCAGTAACAAAAACGTATATGAATGTACGAACTTTAGAAAACACAACATCTGCATATTTTTCAAAACGATTAACAACTACTATATTAACCTTTTTTATAATCAGCATATAGTTAACATTATTAACAACAAATTCCAGAAATCAGGGGTGTATCAGTTAAAATGCAATCCACAAAATACAATAGGTTCATCGTGATTCGTTCCCACGTATCAGATTCCAAACATTTTTTACATCCATAGAACAAGACCTACAGATCCTTCACTTCAAAAGCAAATTGGTCAATATTTTGGAGAATATATTTAGCAACATTGATCAAAAATGTAATCCACACAACTTAAATGAAATTTCTGAGAACATGAATACTAATTGAAGAAATAATTTTTAAAAATTTCACTACCACGCATCAAAACAGAGCAATACATTCCCGATCCCCATCCACTTACTCTCACCCTCTCACTCCTTCCCCTACCTGCTCGCTTTCACAAACATGTGATCTCTACCCACACAGTTCAATTGGCCTTAGCTCATGGGCAGAGTTGAACTGCATGGGACCAGTGAAGACACAAGTAGTCAGATGCACCTCTATCATATAATTTTTATACACCTCTGACCTTTAAGGATAACTTAGCGTCTTATTTTCATTTTAGGCCTACCTTTCTTCTATTGGCACAACTTGACTTCTGGTCTGTGTGCTTTTTAAACAAAAGTTCCTCCTACAAATCACTTTGTAACAAGACTAATTACAAAGAATTGTGCCGATCTTAGAGTTCAACATGTCAAGAGTCCGTCCAACAAAACTTTTGTGTGTGCTAACAGTACTCAAGCCAACAATAGCTCAAAAAGTGGTGCACATCATCACTGTTTTACAGTTTTAAACATTCTCACTCAACAATCTCTTGAAAAAATGTTGCATTTTACTTGACGTATTTGCCAGCTGAATCATATTTTTATTCTTTGAAATGTTAATAATATCCTTGTTGTACTTTGAAACAGAGTTATGTTGTCTTGAAGAATTGGCCTTAGCTCACTACTGGTATTGTGAAGGTGGAATTTTTGATTAAGAATCTTATAGATTTTACCTTCCAACCCCAGTAGTACTGTATTAGGCTTGAAAGTCCTCGCCTGTCTTTCATTTTCATGCCCCTTCCCTTTCCCTAGGTAACATACCCTTCTTTGAGAGGTTGAATGCGTAATTTTCTCCTTTGATGGTAAGAGTGGTTGATGATTTACTGGTTCTCCACCACTTCTTTTTGGACATACAGTTGTAGGAAAGGAACAAACAAGTGTCAAATCAAGTCAGGACTGATGATCTATCAATATGGCCCCTCATTGAGTGTTGACACCCCACCCTCCTGATAAAGCTAGGAAGCAGAAAGGAGCTTATCGGGGTATGAGAAGGGATGGATGAAAAAGAGCTGGGATTGGTGAGGAGAGAGACTATCTATATGAAGAAAACATTGCACGAAGATGTGGAGATTGTCATTGTCCCTTTTGTATTTCCAGGTTTGTCCTCATCTCCTATTTCTGTTTCTCCCTCTTTGCACTCTGACCTGCCATTATGTTCGTCCTATTATATGTCCCTTTGTCCCTTTCTTTTTAGACATATGGGTATCCCTTACTTTACGCGATTAATTTGCTCTAAGTAATCATTGCTTAATATGAAAACTCGTAAAGTGAATGTATTATAATATGGGTTAGATAGGTAATAGGGATTATTTCAAGGAAAAAATAAAAAGCCTATGAGTTTAAAGCAAGTGCAGGTTCTTTTAATTCATGCCATTAGTACAGTGTGAAACTCTATGTACATACATAACTTTGAGAGACCAGTCTGACGATAAAATGACTGGGTCTGGTGAATCTGGATTATCCATCTATGGTTTTCTTGAAGGTCCTGCAACAACAAATTGAGGATTGTTACTCTTTTTGATGAAGTGATGGAGAATCAGCTGGTGGATAACATTTTTCTTCTCTCTCTTGAGTTCTTTGTAACATGCTACAGGATTCTGAATCTCTCTGGCTACTTTAGCACTTCTATCCTATCTTCAATAATTTTGATAGCATTATGAATGTGATCTAAAGTCAGCCATTAGTCTTGTTAACTGTATAATAGATTTAAAAAATTGAGCCTGTTCCACTTCACCATTCATTTCTTCCTCCAATTGCATTGCAAGAGACTATCCTCATATTTCCGTATTGAAAGTCTATTACAAAATAAACAATAAAACCTTTGTATCCACCTATTCAAAACATTACTCACTATTCATTATTCAATATTAAAAACATGTTAATATTTAAGCAATAAAATAAGGATGAGATCCTAATTTTATAATTGCTTTTAATGTATTGAATAGGTGGACACAAGTTTTATTGTTTCTTTTCTAAGTTCTTCAGTGTCGAGTTCTACTGAATGGGACTGGAGGAGTTTGTTTACGTTTGCCTCATCTACATCCTCAAATCCAATAGATCTAGCCATGTCAATGACTGCATGTGTTGAACTGATAAGTTCAGGTTCAGGATCAAAATCAAAAGAATTAGCACTATGAGACCAAATCTTCTTCCAAACTCTCTTCATAGAATATAACTTCTGCCCATGTATATCCAATGTTTTCAGTTAAGTCTTTTATGATGAAATTCTTTCAAAATTGTGTGACACTAGTTTTGTCCCCATCAGTTTCTTCAACTAGTTGCATGAATGTTCTGCAGAATTGAAGGTTGCAATAACACCCTGATCTGTGGGTTGAATCAAGGATATTGTGTTCAGTGAGGGAAAAAAAAAACAACAATTCTCATTGGTAACCTAACTTGTATTCTTTTTAAATCGCATTATAGCCAAAATGCATATAACGAGGGTTGAATGTACAGTGAAACTCGGTTAAGAAGTTTTCCCGCCTAAGAAGTGTGATATTCTTGGTCCCTTGATCGGTTGCATTAAGATACATGTATATTTATCCCGCTTAAAGTGTTCTGTTGTAAATATATTTCCTGGTTAAACAGTTCAAATTTTAGAGCCCCTTGAGATAGAAAACATCCGCTCAAAGCAGCTCATGGTTAGAACCCTGCAGTCCCCGTGCAAGTTGAACCCTGTGTTAGACCGTTTGCGCCTGTCATGGAGCCTCACCGGGCTTGCCAAGGCCATATGATATCACGCTATGACAACACCAGCACCAGATGCTCACTCTCACCTTGTGGAATCAAATCGAACCCATCAGTCGTAATTTCCACTCCACCGTTTACATCAAGCAGAATAGAATCGAATCTACGTGGGAAACACAAAGCACGCAATGGATGGTTTGATAAAACATTAATGCAGCAAGTTGCGTGCCGTGACAGGGTGAAGTCATTAATCGAGGTGGCATCAACATTAATTAAAAACCAAAAAACCAGTCAAAAGATACCGATCGTCTACGAAGTTGAACGAATGTTGATAACCAGCTGGGTGTTGGTGAGAGGGGGCCTGACACATGCACTCAGAGGCATCGCGATACCACGTGTTGGCATAAAATTGAAAGTTATTTTTATTTTTACCTTCATACGAACTAAACATTGTATTATCGTGTCACTCGTAATTATTACATCACATTATTAGAATGTAGCACAAGGCTGAGGAGACGTGAAATAAAATTATCACGGGGAAAGAAACTGTTTAAGTTTAGGTGTGCTAGTGTTGCTACTGCGCCTTTATCACTCGCATGTAATACCCCAATACTTTCCCATGCACTCATTTCTGCAACTTCGAACCTGCTTTTCTTTTCTTCATTACCTTTAGCATGAAGAAGATTAAAGCAGGAAAATAAACTCAATATCGGCTTGTCCGTGCGGTACTTGCGAACCAGCAAGAAACTACGCCTGTGGCCGTGACAACTAGTAAGAATGCAGGGGCGATATAGGCCTATGAATAGGTTCTGAGAATCTCTAAGAATAAGTTGCCGATGTTCCGTCTGCTGCTGTTAACTTGTTGGGGGGTGTGAAAAACTGAGGCGGTTTATGGAATGTTCAGTCAGTGTGCCCCAGAACACATGGAAGGGAATGTGGGAGGTTTATAGTTTTATTTTTTTTGCAAGTTGCTTTACGTCACACCGACACAGATAGGTCTTACAGCGACGATGAAAGGGCAAGGAAGCAGCCGTGGCCTTAATTAAGGTACAGCCCCAGCATTTGCCTTGTGTGAAAATAGGAAACCATGGAAAACCATCTTCAGGGCTGCCGACAGTGGGTTTCGAACCCACTATCTCCCGAATACTGAATACTGGCCGCACTTAAGTGACTGCAGCTATCCAGCTCGGTGGTTTATAGTTCAAGAAAGCAGTAAACACCTAAAAACAGTCAACCCTGGACAATTTCTTTTCCAAGTAGGAGCCTAGACTTTTGTGTTTGGAAATGTATATATCTAATGCAGTATGGAATTTACATAATGTACGGTCACCATCTACCATTCTAATGTTCTTAGTATTTCTTTTATCTCTTGTGCAAGGTTTTATATAATATAATATATAATATTTTTATAATACAGTATGTTCAATTACAGTATTTTACTTTATCTCTGAAAATACATGTCATGATAATCTAATGCTGTATTTATATTGTGGCTTTCTTTTAGCAGCTCTTATTTATTAGCCTATTTCGATATTGTTCACAAACAAGGAAATATGTTGGCTGTGTGTTTCACATGTATGTCAAAGTACAGAATAATTTTTCGGGCATTACCCCTTTTAAGAAGTTTCCTGCTTAAGAAGGTTTTTTTTTTTGTGGTCCCTTGAAAAACTTCTTAACAGAGTTTCACTGCCCAGTGTAACATGGCAATTGTTGGTGCATTGATTGTCACTTGGCCAGCTTACCTTTATGCTTCTGGATGTTTGCAGGCTGCATGTCACAAAGAGAGGAGCATTTCCAAGAAAGCTGTGGCCTGTATTCATGATACAGTGAATGCTCTCCTCAATGAACAGAGTGAACTTCCACATTTCCACTTTAATGAAGCTCTTTTCAAGCCTTTTGAGAACCTACTATGTTTAGAGCTGTGTGATGTTGATGTTCAGGATCAGGTAAGTGTTCTTACAATCATTCTTTTTATATTCTAACCTTGCTGCATTGCTTCTGTTCAGGTTATTACAGTATATTACTGTACCTTTAAAATTTAAAAAGAGAACCAGAACAAATTTGTATCCTTCATGCTTTGATTGCATTTATTAATCATCCAAAGCAAACCATGGGTAATAATTTCTAATGTATCATCCCAATTAGTATTGATTGGAAATGTACATCATAATATTGATCAGTTGAGGATGACTAATAAAGATGACAGAGCATTATTTCTGTGACCCCAGTCATCATTCAGTGTTAAAATTTTCATGCATGTTTTTTTCTTGAATGTGTGACTGATTTGGAACATGCTAAGTTATTTGTACTGTGTATGAGGCTGTTTTCTGAATTTTATACTGTTGCTATAAAATTAATTCATTCGCATCTAAAATAGTGTTCTGTGTAAGGTACATAATTGCACCAAATGAGTAGTGTAGCTATGAAGAGAGTATAGGATGACTGATTAATCAACACATCATTTAAAATCATTGCCTCTTTAAATTTTAATCTTGTTGGTTGTGTTATCATCATCATCATCATCATCATCATCATCATCTTCATCATCATCAGTCATCTTGTTACTGTAGTGATGGAGTGAAAGTACCTCATTGGGATTACTGTAAGTATCTAGTTCTTAATACAAAGAAAGAAATCCAGTGGGGTAGTCACATTACAAAAAAAAGTTACAGATCTCTTCATATAGTTATGAGGGTATTTCAGGATTGTTGTAAGGATGTAAAAGAGATGGCTTACACTGGTAAGATCCCAGTTGGAGTATTGTACCAGTGTATGGGGCCCTTACCATGATTACTTGATTCAAGAACTGGAAAAGATTCAAACTAAAGCAGCACGATTTATTCTGGGTGATATCTAACACAAGAGTAGTGTTACGTAAATACTGCAAATTTTTTGGCTGAGAAGCCTTGCATAGATTAAGTACAGAAGGTCGTTCGGGATCTCTGGAGGCATTTGAAGGGTAATTAGGTTACGAAAAACCATGTCTCCACCAATGAACATGCTTAATTGGAAAGCTAGCATTCCTAGCTATAGCCCAACAATGTAATTTCCATTGCTGCAGACTTTTTTGCAGAGCTAGCATGTCTGTATTATCCCAGTCTCCCTAACAGGCTTTACAGAGGCCATTGGTAGTGCATGGACATCTATTTCCCAAGGCCCTTTTTAGGAGTCCAAATGCACAGACGTCGGTGGGTGACCTATTGGGTGCCTTCACCGGAATGTCAGTGTAGTGATTAGATGTTGGTTCCCTATGGGAATCAACATCTAATCATTTGATGGCCAGGCAGGCATCAATTTTTGAAAATGAGACAAAGTCTCTCATAGTGCATTGGTACTGCCAGTGGCTCCAAGTAGCCTATGCAGTGGTCTCCACAGTATGCACTAGCCATGCATCTTGGTAGATGTGCTATTTACCAACAGATGAGCCCAGCTTAGCACACTGGGGCAAAACGCTGGCAACAGGAATGAGTTAGCTGGAAAAGATATGTCAGCGTAAGGAATTGCACGGATTCTCTCTAAGAAGAGTTGAATGAGAGTTGTGGCTGTATGCTTTATCTTGATGTACCCATACCTGGTTTTTCATCCTCCCGTACAGTACTGGGATATTGTTGTTGTAAATGGGTGTTAAAAGCTCTTGCTAATAGTCTGTAGAGTTCACCTTCATATTATTAGCAACAAGGCAAATGGTTAACTTGACATTGCAGCAGTATCCCCATGGGAAACTTTCCTGGCAATCTTTATACAATGTTTGATAAATTTTTGTATGTCTAGGGCGGTAGTAAATCAAGCGGGGTTTGTTACAGTCGCTAAGGTACACATATACTTTATCTAATGTCACCACATTTTTCCATCTGTCCCCCACCAGATAGCCCTCATACAGCTTTCTTGCATTAGTGCGACGTTCGAAATGTGACGAGGCAACAGCTTGTGAACTCAGCGCTTATGCCGCTTTTCTAATTGCAGGTCCTTGTTGATTATGGTGTTAACTGTTGAAACAGACATTCCCAACTTTCCTCGGGGGTAGGGTTACCAAATGAGACAAGGGCCTTCATTTTCCTCACCACTTTGGTGTATAGCTGGTGGTTGGTCATAGATTTTCCCTCTCTGGAAGTAACTCCAGTCGGTCTTTGCCTTTGTTATTCAATACAGCACTGATCCCATTCTTTGATATCAAGAAATCATGTTTCTTGCACATTCCTTGCAAAATAGCTATGTTTAGCATCGGAAAGGGCTGTTAATGTAGCCCTCCCAGTAAGGGTCAATCCGCTTCGGCATCGTTGCAGCTAATGTCACGAAACTACACGCACGTTCTCAGTACTGACTTGAATCATCACTTCCCATTTTGACATGCTCAAGTTGATAACAGCACCGCTAGCAGTCTTCAAACTTGTCACCAGAGATCCTGAATGACCTTCTGTAGTATGTTCAGAGCTGTCCGTGGAGAGATGACATGGAATTTATTTTTATTTATTTATTGTATGGCTTTTAATGCCGGAAGTGTCCAAGGACATGTTCGGCTTGCCTGGTGCAGGTCTTTCTACTTGATGCCCTTAGGCGACCTGTGCGATTGGATGTGGGATGATGATGATATGAGGTAGGGTGAATGTGAAACGCAGTGTCGGCACGAAGCCTGTTCCTGTCGAATAACACCAAGGGTTCTGCTCAAAGCTTTAAGTCTCCATCCGATAGACAAATCACCATCAACAGCATCATATGCCCTCACTCCATGTGAACATTGCGGAGAAGTTTAGAATTTAATCCAGACTTTTGGCACATCGTGTAGTGATTAGACATTGTATACCACCACCTCCTCTACCCTACCGGCCAACATTCTGATGGTGAAATTTCTTTTGACCTGCGGGACTCAAACTGGCTAACCATAGTGTCAGACCATAGACTTAAACGCTTTAACGATCATGGCCACCAGGCGGGCTATGGCATGGAATGACATTAATAGATGAATCAGCTTCAATGGAGTTTTTAAAATTAGGGAAGATCACAGTATGAAGGTAAAGGAATTCAAGAGGACAAATTGGGGCAAATATTTATTTATAGGAAGAAGAATTAGGGATTGAAATAATTTACCAAGGCAGGTATTCAATAAATTTCCAGCTTCTTTGAAATCATTTAAGAAATGACCAGGCAAACAATTGACAGGTAATCTGCCACATGGGCGACAGCCCTAAATGTAGATCAGTGGTGATTGAATCTATTGGATTTCTTTCTTCACTTTGGATTTTCCTTGTTTTCAATGTGTGTTCTGCCACCTGTATATGTTTTCTGTTTTCCTCTGTCTTTTCTTATATCACTCCAGTTTTCTCTATATACTCTACCTCCCACATCAATAATGGAAAAATCTCAAAAATTACCCCCTAAAAATATGTGGTCATCTACATCCCTCACAACACTCAAAGCAGAAATCAGTTTGTCAGAGACTGAGGAGGATTGATATAGAAGTATTAAAGTGTCTTGGTAAGAAAATGCCTCTGAAACCAAAAGTATGTACAACAGTGATAAGATTTGTATTGGTATATAGAGCAGAAATGTGGGCAGTAAGGAAAAAAGAATGGGATATGTTAGAAAAATCAGAAGTGAGAAGGTTGAGATGAATGATGGGAGAATTAGTGAGAGAAAGGCAAAGAAATGAAAATGTTCATCCTGCATATTAGCCACTGTCGTCACAAAAAAGATAAAGGAAAGTCGATTGAGGTGGTATGGGCATGTTGTAAAGAGGGAAGAAACCGAGGTTGTGAAGTGAGTATGAGATAAATGGTTGACAGGAAAGAGATCCACTGAAGACAGAAGATGAAGTGGAGGGACCAGCTTGTGGATCACAAGGAGAAAGGACTTCTGGAAGAGGATGTGAGAGACAGACAAAAATGGAGGAAACTTTTTGTAGCAACTGATCTCTGAACTAGGAGGAGGAGGAGGAAGAGACATCTGTAAATATGTCTTTAGTGTGTATTCCTTTCCTGCTATCTATCATGTGTAATCTTCCACATATTTGTTCTCTCTCTGTTACATTTTTTTTAAATGTAAGAATTAATCTTAATAGTGAACTTTCCATTTTAGATTGTGAGTTGCATCTGTGAATTTGTAGAAGCCAACCGCATTGAGATCAGATCTGGGTGGCGTCCGTTGTTTGGTGCCCTACGAGTAGTAAAGCTGTCTTCCAACAATCAGTCTCCGAATGACAATAGCCACAGTCATTTACGAGCTCTTCTTGATGTTTTTGAGGTCTTCCTGGATACCGACAACCCCTTGGTATTTTCAAATGCAGCTATTGATTGCATCTTATGTTTGTTGAAACATGTTCGTGGCCCCAGTGAGTATCATTTTACATGCAAATAAAATTCTGGAAGTATGATATGAAAATATGCCTTAAGTTTAACTTCTAAACCTGTTACATAGTTGTTTGAGCCGTATTTATGGGAAACAGTCATAGTGAATTTCTGCATTGGCCTGAATATAAGGCGATGGTCACATAGAAGAAAACTCTGAAATTTGAAATTTAAATTAAATTAATGAAATTACAGTAAACCCTGTTAGTGCGTTCCTCATCAACACGTTTCCCCGCTTAGCACATTGTAAATTCAAAGTCCCAATTCTCATCGTATAAAATCTATATAAAAATACCTTGCTTATCGCGTCCCGAATTTTTGCTATTACCGCTTGGTACAATCACATTTTCCTAGCTCTGAAAATGCTGTTATCCCTTGTGAAACAAACATGATTTCCAACTCGGGTAAGATCCATCGCCACAGTTACGTGATAATGGAAAAACGCCTTAAATTCTTGAACTTCATAGGATAGGTTGGACGTTCATGGAGCAAGCTGTTAGCCTCAGGAATGTTCAATTTTGCTTGCCGGTTAGCAGCAAGATTGCTGAATAACACAGTGAGTCTATTTGTGCTTGTATTTCACATTCTATTCAGTAGGTATAATAATAATAATTTCGTGTGGCTATTTCTAGCTGGGTGCAGCCCTTGTAAGGCAGACCCTCCGATGAGGGTGGGTGGCATCTGCCCTGTGTAGGTAACTGCATGTTATTGTGGTGGAGGTTAGTGTTATGTGTGGTGTGTGAGTTGCAGGAATGTTGGGGACAGCACAAACACCCAGCCCCCGAGCCACTGGAATTAACCAATGAAGGTTAAAATCCCCGACCCGGCCGGGAATCGAACCCGGGACCCTCTGAACCGAAGGCCAGTACGCTGACCGGTCAGCCAACGAGTCGGACTTCAGTACGTAAAATGTATTTTGTGTTGAATGGTACAGTGAAGTGTAGTGAATATTTGTCTTGTGATAGCATAGGTATGGATAAGGAAAAAGTGAAATTTCTTTCTAATGAAGACAACATTAAAATCTTTCAGAAAGTGGACTGGCATCTGCATCTTCAAGCGCTCAGAGGTTGCGAATGTTGAACTCGCACTTTTGAGTTTCGACTCGGTTGATTCGATTTGGCCATGAACCTACTACACTGGCATAGCAGGGTGAGATGTGATGCTCCCACATGGCAGATCCCAGGTGGCGGATAGGGGGGTCCTAACCGGCTTGCCGGCAGACTTGAGCACAATAAAATAGCTTTTGCAGACCAAACACATATCCCCCCTGTGGATGGGTGATGCAGGCAAAGAATACACCCACGGTATTCTCTGCCTGTTGTAAGAGGCGACTAAAAGGGGTGACCAAGGGATGATCGAATTAGAGCCATGAGACTGCTTGTAATTAGTACCACCATGCGGGAAACACCATGGGTCGCTGTTGCTTGCGCGTAGTACCACTGTGTTAGGTGCACAAGAGGTTTGTGATTAATAGCAACAGTGTGTGAATCAGGGTGAGTTTTACAGTAGCTGTGATTAGTACCACTCTGTGAGCAACACCATTGGTCTGCCTTGCCTATGATTAATATTCACTATGTGAGGAACACCATGGGATAGTAAAAGATCCTGTGATCAGTACACCTATGAGAGGAACACCATAGGTTTGCGTTGCCTATAAATGGCGCCGCAATGTGAGAAACACCATAGGTCTGTGTTACAAATGCGCATTACATTGCCTGTGATTAGTACCATAATGTGTGGAATACTGTGAGTCTACGCTACTTTGACTAGTACTGCAACATGACAAATACAATGGTTCTACTTTCCTAGCAGTAAGTACCATTATGAGGGGCTGGACCTGGATTTTGGAAAATTTACTATGGTAATGGAGTAAACCATACAGCCAGTGTCTCCACACAGTGTTGGGTGGCGGTAAATATCCTGACCCACTATAACGACCAACGGTTTTGGGCGGAGGCGTCCTTACAGAAGGGAAATGGGCCCTCAGTGGACGAAATGCCTCTGAAACCCCATATCAACTGTAGCATCTGTACTCCAGATGAGTGGCTACAAAAGTATCTGTTCTCCAGGTTAGGAGCGACCTACAAATTTCGGCTGGCAGTGCTCTAAAATGCCTTTGGTAGTCTATAATCTATCAGCTTCATTGTCCGTATTGATGAATTAAGAATGCAAGTATGAAGAATGAGATTTCCACCTAATCAATACTTTATTACAAAATGTTTAAAGTTATCTACATTGAAACAGTACTGGTTTCGACCTGTAAAAAGGTCATCATCAGCTGTTGGTGAACCTGCTTAATAGCGATTGTACGTAAAACATTACTAAAACTAATTTAACAAGAATGCCTTATTCTAATATATTACTATTAAGATATATACATATGGTACAATATGGGGCTTAGACTCGTTGGAGTTCCATTCAAAAATCTGTGCTGTTGCCAACATTATGTCAAACAATATACATATATACATATGGTGCAATAAAGGGCTTTGGCTTGCTGGAGTCCCTTGAATGCCACACACTCCAAAAATTGTATAATAGAGGTTGAAAATACAGTTCCTATAGAATAGAGGATCACTGAGGTTTCGGTGTCAAGTTGAAACGTCTATGCAGCATGTCGGCACTGAGACCAACTGTTGTGAATACACAATCAAGGTGCTTTGTTGGGCCGCAATTTTGCGGGGAGCGTAATCGACTGAGGTTCTGTAGCTTGTTCATTCTTAGTGTATGATGTTGCTGATAAATACTAGTTTCCAGGTTCCTTGTTGAGGCATGTCATGCTATGGATGAAGTTTTGAAATTAAAGAAAGGTTGATAGAGTTCCCCTCTTCACACTTGCATTTGTGCTCAGGTAAATTCAAAAATCTGAGAAAGAAAAAGGAAGTGGAATTGGAATAACTGATAGAGAGTGCCTGCTAAATAGTTTGTGTGCTATAGAGTGTGTGTTACTTACGTGTGGGCTGGATATGTCTTCAAGTGTAGTCGGGAGTGTGCTGCACCTTGTTGCGTGTGCGTCGTGTTGCTGTCGTAGTATTCAGATTGAGAGGTGGTGGGGAGGGGGAAGCAGCTTCTGGAGGGGCTAGGGTGGAGTGGGTTGTGTCTTTTGGGTTTTGTGTGGGTTTGTGTCTGCTGATTCTTTTTAAATATGTCTTTTTTTAGAATGGGAATGGCTGTGTTGAAGTGGATGTTAGTTTTATCTGTGATTTCATGTACGTTGAGGTTGGGGTTAGCGTATTGGTCCATATTGATATAAAAATCTTCCATTATGTTGAGCAATAGGCCTGTGGGGGTCATATTTAGAATTTCTCTATCGTTCTCGATATTAGTGAACTTATGCTTGTGTTCTTCGACATGTTGCCCTATGGATGAAAAGCGGTTATATTGAGTGGCATTGACATGTTCGCTGTAGCGAATGGAAAAGCATCTGCCGGTACGTCCGATGTAGCTGGCTTCACAATCGTTGCATTTCATGCGGTACACTCCTGAGTGGCTGTATTTGTTATTTTCATTGACAGATTTAGTGTTATGTAAAATGGAAGCATTATTACGTGTGGTTCTGTAAGCTATTCTTAGATTGTGTCTTTTAAAAATATTAGTTATGGGGTGGATGTGGGTGTTGTTAAAGGTAAAAAGTGCGTGGTCTTTCTTACGTTTGTTGTTTCTACTTAATTTGGATTTCGGTTGGTGTTTTATGTTGTGAATGATATTGTTTATCATGTTTCTGCTGTATCCGTTATGCTCCGCTATTTTGTGAATTAGGTTTAGTTCCTTGTTTAATTCTTCTTGGGACAGGGGAATGTTGAAAGCTCTGTATATCATACTGTAGTATGCTGCCTTCTTGTGTGCATTGGGGTGAGTGGAATCTATTTTTATGGTATTGGAGGTTTGTGTAGGTTTTCTATAGATTTTGTATGTCAAGTGGTCTTCTGTTTTGGTGATGGGTAAATCAAGATAATTCAGAGTGTGATTTTTCTCGGTTTCCATCGTAAATTTTGCGTGTGGATCTATTTTGTTTAGCTGTTCGAGTGTGTTGTTTTCGTTTGTAGACCTGCAGTCTATAACAACGAAGATATCATCTACAAACCTGCACCAGAATGATATATTGTCAATTTTGCTAATTTCTGAGTGTTCTAAGTGGTCTATGTAGATCTCGGCTATTATTCCTGAAGCTGGTGAACCTATGGGAAGGCCTTGTTGTTTGTAGATAGTGTCGTGGAATCTAAAGTAATTATTGATGAGGGCAAATTCAAGTAAATTAATGAATTCGTCTATTTCAAGGACACTCAGATTACTGTGATTTCTTAAATTTGATTCTATTAGTCTTATCGTTTTCTGTATGGGTATGTTGGGGTACATGTTAGTGATATCATATGATGCTAGAGCGTGGTGTTGTTCGATTTTCAGTTCTTTAGTGATGTTGCAGAATTCTATTGAGTTTCGTACTGATTTCTCGGCTAAGAATTTGTAGTGTTTCTTGAGAAATGTTTGTATTAAGCATGATAATTTGTACGTCGGGCTTGATCTGTAATTTATGAACGGTCTCATGGGTACTTCGTCTTTGTGGATTTTAGGGTAGGCTTTCGCTGACGGCAGTTTGGGGTTCATTATAGTCAGCTTCGTGGTTTCTTGTTCGTTAAGGAGAAAATGGGTGTTTTTCAGTAATATTTTGAGATTTTTTTGGATACTGGTAGTTGGATCTTTTCGTTTAATTTGAAAGGTGTCATCTGAGAAACACTGTTCAGTTTTATTGATGTATTTGTTTCTGTCGATGATGACTGTGGCATTACCTTTGTCTGCCTTTGTTATTAATAGATTGTTATGCTTGATTTTGTCTTTGAGTTTCCTGAGTTGGATATTATCAGTTTTGCTTTTACAGTTGATGTTGTTGTTAATCTTGTTAATGTATAGCGGCAATTTCTTCTTAACCTCAATTGTGATCTCGTCGCGTGAGTCGTGAGGAACTTTATTTAGAGCATTTTCGGTTTCAGCAATGATGGTTGTGAGGTTATGGAAGGTTGATGTGTTCTCCCAATTGTGTTTAGGTCCTTTGCTCAAGATATTGGTCTCTGTTTCTTCAAAGTTTGTGTCTGTTAAATTCATTATGGATGGATGGATGGAAGGTGTGTTCGTTTGAAGGGGGTGATACTCTGTTTGTTTTGGATTTGTGACTGTTTGAGTGCATTTAGCTTTTTATCTAATGTGTGCTGTTTTCGGATTGCTAGGTTAGTTACTTTGTCTTGGGTTATTTGTTGGAAGTTGTCCCAAAAACTTCGCGGTAAAACATGGGATGCTTCTAGGTGTGTTTCATAGAGTTTGGTGTTAAGGAATTGTTTTTTCCTATAGAGGAATTTTATTTCTTCTGTTAACCATATTTTGTTAGTTTTTCTCTGTGTGTTCCGTGTCTGGATGGTGTTTCTGTGTTTATTGTTGTATCTCTTGAGGAAGTTCGGTACTAAGTTACTAGATAGGCATTCTCTTAGAAAGGCAATGTTCTTAATCACGTTCGCTATTTTAATCTTCAGGTTCTGATATCTGAAAGCAATGTTCTTTGCCTGGTTGGCTGAGATACTATAATCTATCAGCTTCATTGTCCGTATTGATGAATTAAGAATGCAAGTATGAAGAATGAGATTTCCACCTAATCAGTACTTTATTACAAAATGTTTAAAATTATCTACATTTGGGAGTGGCGAACTCATTGTAATTAAAGCCTATATGATAAGTGTACTGAAGCCTCGGAAAATGCTAGGGTGTTCCCCCACAAGCGACGTACAGAATGCTAGGGAATTCCCCACAAGCGACGTTCCGTTCTTGTGATGCTGGAAGAAATGTGAGAAATGGGCGACCAGCAACCAAATACATGAAGATAGTGACCATCAATGTAGGGACATTAACAGGGAAAGTGGAAGAAGTTGTAGATTTTATAGTTGACAAAGATATAGCATTGCCAAGTTTGGTCTGTTTAGTCATCACAAACACATCCATAAACTGAGTTGAACTGCTCAATGTATGCAGGAAGAAGTTATATACACTCGGATTGAGTTACAGCCGTTGAGCATTGCTGGGAATCACTGAATCAGTGAGACCAAAAGGAAAGGACAAAGCAAGAAGAAACTAAAGAAAAGATACACCTTATACTATAGTAAAGAGAAGCCAAAAATGGTGTAGGTCTCGTAATTAGAAAAGACCTAAAGGAATACCAAGTATTAGTGGAAAATATAAATGAGAGGTTGAGTAAGGTCAGATTGAGACTTGAAACTGGTGTTACAGATATAATTCCAGGGTATGCTCCACAAACAGGAAATACAGATACGGATCTAGAGGAATACTTTGAATATCTGGAAGGCCGTATACAGAACAAACAAGTTGTGATCATAGGAGACAGGAATGCCCAAGTAGGTCAGGAAAGAAAAGGAGATAAAGAGATTATAGGACCATTTGGATATGGGAAGAGAAACAAGGCTGGAGATATTTTGGTAGACTTTTGTAGAAGAAATGAGCTGATCATTGATAACACATGGTTTCGAAAGAAAAAGTCAGAAGATAACAAGATATAGCTGGGATAACAAAATCAAAACTCTGATCGATTACAGTTTGGTCGAGAAAGGTAACAGGAAAATGTTGATAGATGTAACAGCTCTCCCAAGTGAATCTTTTAAAGGAGATCACAGCGTTGTGATAGCTAAGTTAAAGATGGGAAAGATACAAAAGATGACTGAGATTAGGCAGAGAAAGCTAAGTGTGTGGAAATTGCTGGAGAAGGAAATAAATGAAGAGTTCCTGACACACATTAAAACAAGTATACCTAAGGAAGACACCGGAAGGGTTGAAGAAGAATGGGTGTACCTTAAAACAGTCATGGTGCAGTCTGCAGAAAAGACCTGTGGAAGAGTATCAGGAGGGAAGAAAGATCAAGAAACGCCCTGGTAGAATGACAGGGTAAAAGATATAGTTAAATGGAAGAAACAAGTTTGGAAAAAATGGCTGAGAAACAGAACAACACAATGCAAAACAGAATAATGGCACTACAAGGAGGAGTGCTCCAAGGTAGTTCAAACACAGATACAGAAATGCTGGCAAAAATTCACTGAATCTCTGCAAAAAGATACAACCGGAAACAAAAAGATCTTATTCCAGTAGGTAAAAAAGAAGAAAAACCCAGGTTAAGGTGCTAACTTCATTAAAAATGAACAGGAAGAAGTGATGTTACAGAAGCAGGATATATTGCAGAGGTGGGGAAAATACTTTGAACAGCTTTACGACATGCAAAATATCTCGGTACAAGGAGAAATCGAAGGACCAGATTTACTGCAGATGGAAGATAAGGAAAACAAAGTGTCCATGGCAGAGATTGAATGGGCCACTGAAGGGAGAAATGAGGCAAGGCAGCTGGAATTGACAAGGTCACCATAGAAATGATAACAGCAGGAGCAATAGGTCTACAGTGGTTATACAGACTCTTCAGAATGATATGGAGAGAAAAGACTTCCAAAAGAGTGGACGAAAGGGGTCATTATACCAATTTTCAAGAAAAGAGACTGGAAGCAATGTGTAAATTACAGAGGAGTGACACTGATATATCAAACAGCTTAGATCCTTGAAAGAATCTTGGATAAATGAATAAGAGACAGAGTAGAGGGAAAATTGGCAGAACACCAGTATGGATTCAGAAGAGGCAAGTCCACATTTGACCCAATATTTACATTGTGTCAAATGATGGAAAGGTGTTGGGAAAGGACATGCCAGTGATGTTTCTAGATATTGAAAAAGCATATGACTGTCCCAAGGAATTTGGTATGGAAAACATTGACAGAGGCGCAGATTGGGAATGAAACAATGCAGATGGTAATAGCATGTATCAAAATTGCAAAAGCTGTGTTAGAACCAAAGTGGGTCAAACTGAATGGTTCAGAGTTGAGATAGGCTTAAGACAGGGAAGGGCGAGCAAGTAAAGTCCGTGCTCTTTGCTGATGACTTAGTTTGGGGAAATAATGAAGAGGAAATACAGATTGATTTATGGAATGAGGAGATAAGAAATTTTGAAATGAAGATCAGTACTGCAAAAAGCAAGACTTTGATCATGATGAGAGATAACAGAAAATCCAGGGGAGTGATAAGAGTAGGAAATGAACCTCTTGAAGTAATAAAAAGTTGTAAATATTTGGCAGCTTGATGTCACAAGATGGAAATTTGGATGGAGAAATTGATTTAAGAATACAGCAGTCTGCAAGTTTCTACCAGTGTGTGAGAGACATTGTAAAAGAACAAAACAAAGATGTGCCAATGAAGTGCAAGAAGGTTTTATACTCGTCCTGTTATAAACCCATACTTACCTATGCTTCAGCAGCCTGGACGTTGACTAAGCTGAACCAAAGTAAGATACAAGTGGCTGAAATGGGGTTCTTGAGGAGCGTACAGCGAAAGACAAGACAAAATATGAAATGAGAAAATAAGAAGTACAGTAAAACCTCGTTAATTCGAAGTCGTTGGGACTCAAAAATCGGACTTCGAATTACGTGATTTCGAATTAACCGCCAATTCGCAATTCACACGTACCAACCCTTGCCGCGTTACAAAATATTCTAAGGCCCGTTACTACATGCAGTTAACCATGATTCACAGTTTATACCCTTCAAATGCCATGAAAAAAGAACTATTTCCAAAATGTATCCAAGAAGGTGCATTTACAGTATTCAAATAATGCACTCGGATATCTCACTGGTAAACATAACCTCACACAACGAAAGAAAACAAAAACCACGATTCTAAGACGAGAAATCTATGCTTCCCATGTGCAAGTGCTTTATTAATTGGATTACTATACTATATGCAGTTTAGATGCCTTGTATTTACACAAAAAGTACCCGATGCCCTTAAAATAGAACTTTCCTATGACTATCCTTGTACGATTTCCCGCCATAGCACTTCTCTCGTACTTCAGAAATGTAAACACTTGCCGCGTCACAAAGTATTCTAAAACCCATTAATACATGCAATCACCTCGATTGACAGTTTAAACCTTTCAAATTCCATGGAAAAAGCTATTTCCGAAATGTATCCAACAAGGTGCATTTACAATGTTCAAATAATGCACTTGGATAAATCACTGACAAACATAACCTCATGCAACGAAAGAAAAAAAAAATCGCACAATTCAAAGACGAGGATAAATTATGCCGGTTCCCCTGTGCAAATCATTATTTTTTGGATTTCTGTACTGTTTGCATTTTTAGATGCTTTGTACTGGCATGGAAAGCGCCCGAAGCCCTTAAAACATTGTAGCTTATCGAACTTTCCTATGACGAGGGGATAAAGTACCTCGCGTCCATGTGCATTCACAGAACACCAATATGTTTCTGAAGACTTTCGTCTGGAGCATGGCATTGTATGGAAGTGAAAGATGGACGATAACTAGTGCAGAAAGAAAGAGAATAGAAGCTTTTGAAATGTGGTTTTACAGAAGAATGCTGAAGGTGAGATGGATAGATCGAATCACGAATGAAGAGATTCTGAATCGAATTGGTGAGAGGAGATCTATTTGGCTAAATTTGGTGAGAAGAAGAGATGGAATGATAGGACACATCCTAAGACATCCAGGACTTGTTCAGTTGATTTTTGAGGGAAGTGTAGGTGGTAAGAAAGGTGGACCAAGGTGTAAATATGACAAGCAGATGTAGGATGCAGTAGTTACATAGAAATGAAAACGTTAGCACAGAGTAGGGTGGTATGGAGGGCTGCATAAAACCAGTCTATGGACTGATGACAAACAACAACAACAACATGGATTTTATATGTACATTTTAACATGAAAAAGAACCATAGTCTTATATTCATCTCAAATGCAGTATTAAATGTTTGTATTTAGAAGGTGTTGGTTTAAGTGGGAAAAGCTTGTTCGAATTGGGCTCATGTGTAACCTTGTAGTAAAAGATTCAGCCTATTGAGAAGCCATAGTTATTCTGTATTACAACCCATTATCATGGCAGTTGGTCCAGAGGAAACAATGCAGCTGATATCAAATCATTCTAACTAGATGTTCAGCTATTAGATCACATTTTCTTCTGTTGATAATACTGGGCAATCAGTTATTCAATGTGCAAAATTGTGCTGGTTGACTTGTTTCAGGTGAGCTGGAGGAAGTGAAATCTTCTGAAGCTGTTCCTGATTGGACTGAACTGGACAATAACCCTTCTCTTGAACTGTGTATGGCTGCACTGGGCTATCTTCAGAAGTGTGCTGTCATCCTGGCCTCCATGTACAATATGCCAGCCTGTCCCATTTTCCATTCAGCTCATAGGTACACAAGATTAGATTTATTTTATCCGACAAGACTTATACCTTTAGGGCCTCTCTTCTATCTATGTGGATACCTAATTACTACTGCCCACTACTGGGCTACTGCCCAGCTAGTGGCCATGATCGTTATGGCGTCAAATGTATATGGTCCAACTCTGTGATTAGTTGGTTGAAGTCCTGTTAATGGACGAAATGTTCACCATCAAAATGTTGATTAGCAGGGTAAGAGAGGTGGTGTTATACAATTTTTAATCACTAGATTGTGTATCAAAAGCTTGAAATAAATTTCAAACCTGTCCACAGTGTTCATATGGAGTGAGGGCATAGACGCTGTTGGTAGTGATTCGTCTGTCGGGTGAGGACGTTATGCCTTGAGGAGACCCCTTGGTGTTATTTGACAGGAGTAGACTATGTGCCGACATCAGGTATCGCCCTCTCCCTATCTCATTATCATAATTACCCCACACCCCGCCACACAGGTCGCCCAAGGACGTCAAATAGAAGGATCTGCACCAGGTGAGCCAAACATGCCCTTTGATACTTCCAGCACTAAGTCATATGCTAAATAAATTTATAAATAAATAAATAAATAAATAAATAAATAAATAAATAAATAAATAAATAAATGAAATAAATAAAAATATTTAAAAATTGATATAGTAAACAGTTCAAGCAAGAAAACAAATTGGTAACATGAAATAGAGGAAGGCTTAAGGCAGGTAGGGATCGACAGGTAAATGATAGGAGACAGAATAGAATTCAGAAACAAAATTAGGAATACAAAATTTATAGTAAATGAGAAGAAGAAGACAGGAACATTGCGGACGGAACAAAGGAAACAGGAGCACAGCCAAAGGATGAAGAGATTTTGGGAAGAGAAGAGGAAGAAGGGAAAGAAGTGAAAATCGTCATAATGAGGTATTAGAGTTCAAACACTGTCCATAAGGGCAAAAATGATATGAATGAAACAAAAACTGCAACAATAAATTCTTCTTCTTCCTCAGTGTTTGTCCCACAGTGTGGTGGGGTCTATTTTCTTGGCTTTGTTTCTCCACTTGACATGATCATATGCTTGATTGGCGTGTAGACCTACAATCTTCAGGCCGTTATGGAAGGGTGTCAAGACTTTGCAGCTTTTGGTCTTCCTTTTGATCATCTTCCTGCAATTTCCATGGTCAAACTTCTTCCCGCTACAGATGTGCTGTGTGCTTGAAGCATGTGTTCGAACGATCGTAGCCGGCTGTCCATCATTTTTTTTGTGTGTGTGTGTGTGTGTGTGTGTGTGTGTGTGTGTGTGTGTGTGTGTGTGTGTGTGTGTGTGTGTGTGTGTGTGTGTGTGTGTGTGTGTGTGTGTGTGTGTGTGTGTGTGTGTGTGTGTGTGTGTGTGTGTGTGTGTGTGTGTGTGTGTGTGTGTGTGTGTGTGTGTGTGTGTGTGTGTGTGTGTGTGTGTGTGTGTGTGTGTGTGTGTGTGTGTGTGTGTGTGTGTGTGTGTGTGTGTGTGTGTGTGTGTGAGAGAGAGAGAGAGAGAGAGAGATCGGTGCAATTCCATATCTACTGTGAATGCATCATTGTTGACATGATTGTGGAGCGTCAGGCCTGTTGTTCAGCAAAACATTCTGGTTTCCATAACGGCAAGTTAGCGTACTGCTTTCTTTGTTGTAGACAAACACTTTCACCATACAGTGCAAATGGACGGATGGCAGCCTAATAATTTGACTTTGACCGCTCGGGAATTTTCTTGCCACATCAGCCATTCATTATTGATGGGCTTGGCTGTCTTGGTACTGAGGGTCCCATCGGCAGTGATGGTTGAGCCAAGATATTTGAAGGCCTTTATATTCTGCGGGTCAATGCCGCCGATTTGGATGGTATCCATAACGTTCGGATCTGTAATCGTGTACTCCGTCTTTTTAATATTAAGACGTATTCCGAACACCTGTAGGCAGGTTTTCCATGCTTGCATTTGTTCTTGGAGCTTAGTCTTGCTCACAGAGGCCAACAACACATCATTGGCCTACAGGAAGGTCCAAGGTGCTGGTTTTTGCAGGTCTTTTGTGGTGGTGTTCATGATTATGATAAAAAGCAGTGATGAAAGTGCTTATTGCTGATGGACACCCACTGAGATGGGAAAATAACTTGACAGGCCGGCTTTCAGGATCACGGTAGGGTTGTTTCACCAGTTCTGCTAGCTTCTCAGGAACTCCATGCTCGCGGAGGGCAAACCAGATCAGATCATGAGGTGCATGATTGTATGCTTTTCGTAGGTCAAGGAAATCTAGCTGTACGTGCTTAGACTTCTCATGGTGCTTCTTGATGAGTAAACGAGTAGAGTGATTTGCGTTGGTTGTCCCACAGCCTTTCTTATATCCCCACTGGTTGATGGTAATGGAAACAATATTCCTGTTTTTTAAATTGACAATACATTTGAAAACCATTGTGTGAGAAAGAAGACCTATCGGGCGGTAGCCAGAACAATCTGCAGGGTTACCATTCTGCTTCCAAATTGCAACTGTTGTATTATAGGTCCACTCATGTGGTATCTCTCTCTTCAGTGATCATGTTGAAGAAACACATCAGCCACTCTACTGGGTCTCAGAATCTTGATTTCCAAAGTTCTGAAAGTCCAGTTACTTTTCTGGATTTTATCTTTCATAGTGCTTCGACAGCTTCATCCTTATTGATCGGTATTATGGGTCCTTGAACAGGTGTTGGCTCTGGAATTGGAGGGTGTGGAAACTATTTGTTACAAACTCCCTAGGAAATAAATAATAAATACAATTGAATTACTGTATTATTTATTTAGTGTATGGCTTTTAGTGTCAGGAGTATCTGAGGACAAGTTTGGCTCACCTGATGCAGATCTTTCTCTTTAACCCCCATGGGTGACTAATATGTCTGGGTGAGAGATAGAGATGATGATATAGATGAGGTAGGGAGAGGTTGAAACACATTGTTGGCACATAGCCTACTGCTGTCAGATAAGACCAAGGGGTCTGCTAAAAGCTTAACATCCCCATCCAACACATTAACCACCGGGCGAGTTGGCCATGCTGTTAGGGGCACGCTGCTGTTAGCTTGGATCCAGGAGGTAGTGGGCTCAAACCCCACTATCGGCAGCCCTGAAGATGATTTTCTGTGGTTTTCCATTTTCACACCAGGCAAATGCCTGGGCTGTACTTTAATTAAGGCCATGGTTGCTTCCTTCCCACTCCTAGGTTTTTCCTATCCCGTCATCGCCGTAAGACCTATGCGTGTCGGTGCGACGTAAAACAGAATTGTGTACAGATGAACCACCATCAACAGCACCATGTGAGCTCTGCAGAGAGGTTTAATTTGAATCCAGGCTTTTAGCATGCAGTCGTATCGTGCAGGCCAAAATTCTGATTCTGAAACCATGCTGTAATGCTATAGAGACTTGATGCCTTAACAATCATGGCCACCAGGCAGGAGGATTGGGCAGACCAGAACAGTCAGTTGTTCCAGAACATTAGGAGCTTGAGGCGGAGTGTTTCGGTACAGTGTACCGGCACACGAGACTGTAATTGCGCGGGAGAGAGAACTTCGTGAGGCAACATGACATGCTCCGCGTCAGCGGGAAAGTGCTGCTGTACCGGACTTGCTGTGTGTAGTTACGGGCAGCGTAAAGCTGCACGGAATGTGAAGGAACAGTCGGAACACTGAAATTCGCGCCCAGTAATAACGTTTAAAGGCTGCTTTTAGGTGGAGATTTTTCGGTCAATATGAAATACACATATCACGGTTACAATGGCAGTACATGTGTCTAAAAGTAACTAATCCAAGGATATTTTCACCAGTTGAATGTATCAGCCTATATTGTGAGTAATTAGGGCCAGGATAAAACTTCATGGCACGTGAAAAAGCAGTAATAGTTATGTTTTATTGTGAATCAATCACATGTTATAAGGGTACTAGTTTCGGCACCTGTAATGTGCCATCATCAGCCCTAGATGCAAATTGAATAATTATATACACATATCTAAAACAACCTAAAACATATTTTAAAACGCATTACTAGCATCTATGATGGTACATGAAATGAGTTAAAATTATGGTACAATTTGAAATGATGCGTTATAAAATTCTTATAGCGACTCCGTCGTAAATTTTATATAATACTAGCATGTACCCGCTGCTTTGCCCGCATTTATTAATTCAACTATTTATTATTATTGTGCCTTTACGGACGCATTGGACCACTGTAGTCAATTCCTGTCCGGTCTTCTATGATGTTTTATGTTTTTTTTTCTTTTCTGTTCTTCCAGTAATTCTTCATTCTATCTGATCTTTGTTGTCGTTCTTCTTCTGAAAATACCCTTTTAGTTGTTTCTCTTTTATCACATTTTGGTAGGAATCTAACTTTACTATTCTTCAATTTATTTACTTTGATTTATTCTTTAAATCGTCCAGTGTTATGTCTAATTCTTTGATTTCTTCTTTAATTTCTTTTATCCAGACAGGTTGTTGCTTTTATTTCCAAAGCTTTTCCAAAATTCTGCATATTAACCTGTCTTGAGATGTTCTCAACAGATGACCAAATAATGATATTCTCTTCTTTCTCATGAAATTCGTTATAGGTTCTATTTCCTGATATACTGCTGCATTTGGGATGATACGCCATTCTCCTTTTTGGTGCTTCTTATTAATGCATGTTCTTACTATTCTTCTTTCTGTTTTTAAAGTTTTGTCTATGTTATTCTTTTGCTTTAGTTAATATAATGTTTCACTTCCATAAGTTATTTCAGGTTGGACTACAGTGTTATAATGTTTCAATTTTGTATTTATTGACAAACATTTCTTGTTGTGTGTATTTTTGGTTACTTTTTGGGCTCTGGATAATTTATTTGTTCTCTCTGTCCAAGAAATTTTTTCATTTAAATTGTATGTTATAGTTTCTCCAAGGTATTTAAATTGTTTTACAATTTCTATTTCCTTCCCACATATCAGAACACTGCTTATTAACGGATCTGTTGCCATTATTTTAGTTTTTTCAAATGAAATTGTTAATCCTATTTTTCCAGCAATAGTTTTGAGGCTTGTGGTTTGATTCCGAGCTTCATTTAAGGTTATTAGCTAGTAGTGCCAGATCATCTGCAAATCCTAAGCAATTTAGGTTAATTTCATCTTTAGTGTATCCAATTTTTATATTTTTTGTTATTGTCTTTATACCATTCTCTCATCAAGTATTCCAGAGTATAATTAAACAAAAGTGGTGATAGTACATCACCTTGTCTTAGTCCTGTTCTGATTGTGAATGCTTCGGATAATTCTCCTCTAAACTTCACCTTTGATTTAGTGTTTGTTAACTTTAAGCTTATCATTTTAACTAATTTAGGATGTAATCCAAAAATTCGTAATATTTTTAATACTGAAGGTCGGTGAATGCAATCGTAAGCTTTCCGAAAGTCTACAAAAGTGATATTTGTTTGTCTTCTTTTGTAGATGTCCATTAATAATGTTAGTGTTATTTGATCTGGACAACTACTCCATGTTCGAAATCCTCCCTAATTTTTTCCAGTTGATATCTGCACCAATTGTAAATTATTCTTGAATATTTTATAAGTACAATCCAGGAGTGATATTCCTCTATAGTAATCAGGATTTGTTCTATCTCCTTTTTTGTGTAAAGAGTGGATTACTGCAGTTGTCCAATGGTCCGGTAATTTTTCATCATTCCAAATTTTAATCAAGCATTGGGTGAAGTGATTCTCTAATTGATTCCGCTGCATTTTTCCACAACTCGGCAAATGTTTGGTCTTCCCTACAAGCTTTATAATTTTTCAGTTCTTTAATGATTTGATTAACTTCATCAAAGCTGGGTGGATCAATATTTTCTGGTGGAGTTTTATATAATAAAAAACTATTTTTTTCCATATAGAGCTTCTGTTTGAACTATATTAGTGTCCTTCCAAATGGAGCTAAGATATATAGCGCATTTGCCTTTCCAACTCTTGAACAAACCACGTACAGTTGACAATGGGAGAAGCAGCCTTTTCGAAGATGAGTCCTACAATTTTAAGAAATTGTTCTTGTGCCTTGTTGATGTTCATAGCGAAACTGAAACAAACGGGGAACTGCAGACATCTAAACTTCTAGTCATCAGTTTGAGTCGTGTTCATTGCAGAGGGCAGGATTCTTATTCTTAAGAAGGATAATCAGTGCCATAATCGTCCACTCTAAGATGTTCAAGGGTACTCCAGGTGACTCAAAGTCTTTCAAGAGCTCTGTCGTGTAGTCGATAGACTTGTAACTTTGTAGAACATCGGGTAATTCTTGTAAAAGTTGCTTGTTGATGACATTGACAGCTTCACTTCTTGAAGCTCTTTGACATAGATCGCCATGCGTAATTGGTAACATGCTGTAGCCACGAATGTTAAAAATTTCAGATCTGTGCGCGTTTATAATCTAATCTTCTTTACTATAGCCTATGTTTTCTCTAAATGAAGGAATAAAACATGAGATTGAGTTAGTTGAAAGAAAACATGGTAACCGGATAATTCTTGTGAGTGTTGCTTATTGATGACGTTGACAGCTTCATGTCTTGGTGCAAGAATTGCTCTTAGACACAGCCATGCGTCTTATAATATTTCCTCTAAATGTATACATGTCCAACCCTTGTTCCCTTTCTCTACGCGGTTTGAGTATGAAGCGAGATGAATCTTCGTAGCGAGTTTTTACGACCGGATATCTTTCATGACGTCAACCTAATGAGATGAAATGAATGACATGATATATGATAGTAAGAATGAAGAGTATGAAACCCGGCGCCAGCACATAGCCCACTCCTCTCAAATAGCGCAAGACTTTATATCCCCATCCGACGGACGAATCACCATCAACATCGTCATATGCCCTCACACCAAATAAGACCAAAAGTGGCTTCCTATGCCATGGACGTAAAATGGCTCCTTGAATTGTGTTCTCTACCTACCTTATGTACGTTGCCTAGTGACAGTGACTCTGTGCATATAATCTTGGTGACAGCACGTTGGATTGTCATATCCCAATACACGTTTTCCAATGGTTTTTCGTTCTTAACTCACCAACGAAAGCGAAAATGAAAATTCCGTCTTTGAGGTGCATTCGGACCCCCCTTCCATCTACCTATGTTCAAAATTTCAGATCTCTGCATGCAGTAGATTTTGCTGGACATCGCACAGACAGACAGACAGACAGACAAACACTTCCTTTATTATTATAGATTAGTCCACCCTGTGTATGTCCAGCTTAAGTGAAATCTACAATATTTATGTTGTTTATATGAGTTGGCACTTGTTCACTTAAACAAGGTGGTTCCAAAGAAGTTGAATTGGTCTTATGGAGATCGCAGTGTGACCTGAGATTGAGTTTCCCACTTCAGTTTGAAACTACAGGCAAATCTTTGAACTGTCTTGTGTAATTCTTCAGCGGATCTCTTACATATGAATCGACTGAACGGGTCACTTCCTTATTGATTTGAAGGCCACTTCATTTCTCAGACCACCGGGCGAGTTGGCCGTGCGGTTAGGAGGGTGCAGCTGGGAGCTCACATCCGGGAGATAATGAGTTCGAACCCCACTATCAGCAGCCCTGAAAATGGTTTTCCATGGTTTCCCATTTTCACACCAGGCAAATGCTGGGGCTGTACCTTAATTAAGGCCACGGCCGCTAGGCCTTTCCTGTCCCATCGTCTCCATAAGACCTGTCTGTGTCGGTGCGACGTAAAGCAACTAGCAAGGAAAATAATTCTCAGACCATCACATTGCAACTCCTGCTTGTGGATATTCACACATCGTAAACAACATGTCTTAACCTTACATTTGGGACACGTTTACTTAGCATCATCATCGCTGCAAACCTCTCATTTCCCAAGCCTATCACTCATTCCCGCCATAGTAAATTCTTCTTCGTTTTTGGAACTCTGAAATAGGCACCCAGAAAATCATGTTTAAATGTTGTATTTAGGATAAGAATGTTTTCATTCATTCTGAAATACACCGGTCACAATTACACTGGCAGTAGATGTGTTTACAAATGTCACAATGTTATGTTCACCAATTAAAAATATACTCACACAGTTGAAGAAACATTCGTCAGTACTCTATTTATGTACACAATATACATGCGGAACACAAAAATTAAAAAATAACCCATACAAGCATAACACGAAGATAACAATTAAACACTATATGATAATATATTAGCTTCATAGTCCGTATTGATAGTTCAAGCACACAAGTATGAAGGATGAGTTCTCCACCTAATCAATACTTTATTTTACATAGTGTCAATATTATTTACATTAAAGGACAGTACCGGTTTCGACCTGTAAATAGGTCATCTTCAGCTGTTGAAGAACCTGCTTAATAGTGTCTGTACAGAATAAATACTACTAAAATTAAACAAGAATGCCATTAAAATAAACATGAATGCCACTATTCTAAAAAATACTTACGGTTAAGATATATACACACATGGTACAGTTTTGGGTGTTAGAGGGCTTTTTCCCCTGGCCCCATAATTTCTACATATTTCAAAAATTGTATTTGCTGAGGTTGAAATTGGATACAATTGTAAGAGTTTATCAAGAATCACTGACATTCTGGTATCAAGTTCGAATGTCTGTGTGAAATCCAATTTCAACCTCGGCAAATATAATTTTTGAAATATGTAGAAATCATGGGGCCAGGGAAAAGCCCTCTAACCCCAAAACTGTACCATATGTATATATCTTAACCTTACATATTTTTTTAGAATAGTGACATTCATGTTTATTTTAATGGCATTCTTGTTTAATTTTAATTTTAGTAGTATTTATTCTGTACAGTTGCTATTAAGCACGTTCTTCAACAGCTGAAGATGACCTATTTACAGGTCAAAACTGGCACTGTCCTTTTATGTAAATGGCCTGCTGGCCTTTGGTCACAGGGGTCCCAGGTTCGATTCCCGGCAGGCTCAGGAATTTTAACCTTAATTGGTTAATTTCGCTGGCACGGGTGCTGGGTGTATGTGTCGTCTTCATCATCATTATTTCATCCTCATCATGACACGCAGGTCGCCTGCAGGTGTCAAATCAAAAGACCTGCATCTGGCGAGCCGAACTTGTCCTCGGACACTCCCGGCACTAAAAGCCATATGCCATTCATTCATGTAAATAATATTGACACTATGTAAAATAAAGTATTGATTAGGTGGAGAACTCATCCTTCATACTTGTGTGCTTAAACACTATATACAAGTAGAACAGGAGATTAAAAATGAAATTAGGCCTATAGAAGCAGATGTTTAAGTTTCAAATGTCTCGTCACTGTGCCGGTTGAAGATCCCTTTGCAGACAAAATACAAGAACATAAATTGCATTTCGTTCTGTCTGGTTTTATTCTAGTAAAAAAGTAAACAGGACTCCAGTGCGACATTATTCAACGTTTACAGTCTTTCGTATGGTACATATTACTAGGCTTCAATGAAAACACTCTTACAAAACGGAACACCTAAAGTTGTCCGCATGTACCGAAGGCCAGTTGCTGGTGCAACAAAACTCACAGAACAAAGAGGATACGACGGAACACAGAACAATCCAGCACATGGCGGCACACTTCCGGTATCAACAGTCAGCTACTGGGCGAAGGGCAGTGCATAGTGATCTAACTAAAGAGACTTTTAGAAGCACAGTGCCGATCTACCCTTCAGGAACTTGCTCCATAGTACATTTACGTATTTGATCGGCAACTTCTTCATAATTTTTGGATCTATCTACGGGCAGTGGTATTTCCTAAAATTATACAGCGCCTCATAAACTGCAATTGAACTCTTCAAGAATTTGCTCAGTACTATATTTGGATACGTATTTGATTCTGGACTTCTTCCCATACAGTGCTCTCTAACGCTTACGTCGTACTAACGTTCTTGATCCATGACTTCTTCATGATTAACACACAGTGCTGATCTTTAAAATTATACTGTGCTTTATAAACTGCAACTGATAAATATGTATTTGATTTTAGACTTTTTTTCATAACATTGTGTTATAGTACTTCAAAAACTGCATCTGACAGTATCATTATAAACTTCATATTTTTACCTGTACATCTTATGTTTGATTGACTATATTTCAATGCACCCTACTCCCTAAAGATTTTAGTGCTTCACTATCAGCAACCTACAGAATTCTTTATACTTCGCAATTTATTTATCTGTGCATTGTTTTACACTTATTTGTGATCAGCTGATGACCAAAAATACTGGTCGAAACCAGTACCATTTTTAATTAAGTAGGAATGTAAACTTACATTTCTTATTTTAATAGTATTGAAAGGTTGAACCATTTTATACTTTCTTTTAACTTACTAGTCACTGTCTCGATCTCACTTGAGAACTGACGCTTTGTGTTCCGGAACAGCAGAACATAACTGTGCACCGGCACAGTGTGCCGAAACAGGGATATAGTGCCCAACCCTACCAGCCAGGTGATATAAATTAATGAATTAATTAATTATCTTACAATAAAATTATCTATCCAGATCCTGTTAATCCAGATACCCAGTTTATCCACTCCTAAAAATCGTTCTAAAATCTAAGATGGATGATCTTCGAAATTTAAGAGGATTTCCTTGTTAAAACAAAATTAGTTAATTCTGTGATGATTATTTTGAAATGATTTTCATTTATAATTAAAATGAATCATTTTAAAATTGTGAAATCCTCCTGATGTGAAAGAATATTTCAAGAGTGCTACTATGTTATTTTTATCAATGAAAAGAAGCGTGTATGAACCTGAATTTGTGAAATAAAAGAATACTTTTTTTTTTTTTTGGAAAACCCTTTTGACTCGATAGGTTTTTTGTCAGCATGGTGGTTGAGTCAAGATCTCCCCTTCCCCTCAGCTGTTGTGCATAATCCTGTGAAAATGTTGCCTAAAAGAAAATTAATTTTAGTGCCAGGAGTGTCTAAAAACATGTTTGGCTCAGAAAATGAAATCGTGTTGCAGTTGAGAAGGAACTGGATGCTCTCTGTAGAATCACTAAAGGCAAGCCTTGAAAACCATATCGTTAACAAATTTTCTGGATTATCTAGATTTTCTGTCGTCTGGACTGAACCTGATCTCTTTTGAGCTGTTTGAATGGGGTTTTTCTGTAATACTAACAAATAATAATAATAATAATAATAATAATAATAATAATAATAATACAGTTATTTTGATAATGAATAATGAAAATAACTCTAACCTTATTGCTGTCTAAATAAATACAGTAGAAGCAGAACTGATATTATAAACCTTATACCAGAGGTCAGGTTGAAGTTTAGAGTACTGTTAGGAGAATTTACTGACAATTCTGCTTTAAACTAGCAAGTCAGGCTCCTCTAACAGAATTGGCTAATGCAGGATTGCCAGATTTCTCACATCAAATCAGGGACACCAGTGAACAATTAGCTTTTAACATTAAAAAAAAAATCATTCACAGAATGTTGTAAACGAACTAAAATTGTAGATTCATTTGGATATTTTAAATCAATATCCTAAGTATTTAAAATCAGATTTGTCTTGTGAAATTAAAGTTCCAAGCATTAATTGGTTTGCAGCATATGAAAAAATAAAATTTGAGAAATCTGCAGCCCTCATAAAGTTCTTTGTTCTTTGTATTTTTATTCCTTGCTTAATAGTTTTTTTTTTTTTTTTTAAACAGGTATGTGATAGTCTAATATTTACATTGAACTTCTGTGTTTGACAGACTGAAAAGTCTTCAACCTATATTTTGACATGCCAAGTTTCTGTTTGTGGTTTCCTTGCATTGAAATCAGGAATTAGTAAAATACTTATGACTTCGAAGTTAAGTTCATTGAATGTAATCTTTATTCTGTGATAGCTAACAGTTTATTGTACTATACAAGGCAGTCACAAGTCATTTGTGCAAACATTATAACAACACTTTTACTAACATAAAATTAACTAAACCCCTAAAATTTTCTTCATGTTGATGTTCATTATATAGTGGTGGTAATCTATGGAACTAAACCAATTTTCACTACATTTAGAATGGTTGTTAGACTGCTATCATTTACAAGTGTATCCTCAGCAATTGATACCCAGAAGATAACTGCTTGATGTTTTGTGTCAGTTACCAACATTGTGGTTAGAACGTGAATTTTGTTGATGTATTGGTATAGTGCGTATGATTTGGTGATCTGAATTGTGTTCATTCATTGAGAATGTTTGTGCCTCGAGATAGTGTTTGTGAATATTCTTTGTCATATTCTAATGTGGTTTTGAACATTATTCTCCTGTGATTATAACAACAACAAAATATTTCTGATGTTTCAGAATTCAATTGAATGCTAGTCCCCAAGTTGTTGACCCTGTAATTCCGAACGTGGAAGTGACCCAGTTTGATTCAGATTTGACTAGCCCTAGTAATGGACAGTCATATCGCTTGCTGTCTACATGTGGTAGTGAGATAGCAACACTAGATAGCATGGATCGTCCCAGTGGTGTGCTGAGGGTGTGGTTTGTACTGCTGGAAGGATTGGCCAGTGCTACCATGACATGCCCACGACGTTTCCAGCCTCACGCGCTAGACACGCTCTTCCAGTTGTTGCGAGATCTCTTGCATACTCCTGGTATGTTCTGCAATACTTAAAACTGTATAGACATAGGAGGTTAAAGTAGTAACATTGGGCTTCAATTACCATTACACTTTAGCTGGGGCATTTTCTTGAGCATGATTTGACTTGCCAGTTTGCTAGAAAACTATCCAATATATATCTGTTTATCGGAAACAAAGTGTCTTTAGTCATGTATTAATAATTTTACAGGCAAGTCGCTTTGTTCCACTTTGAACGGAACATGGACATAGGATAATATTACTCTTGTTTATTTCATGTTCAGTAATAATAATAATAATAATAATAATAATAATAATAATAATACAATCATCATCATCATCATCATCATTCCCCTTTTCCAGCTGACACCATGTGAGGCCAAATATGACTCCTCTCCACTTCATCCTGTCTCTTCACCATTTCTCACCTAACACTGTGTTCCAGTCCAGGTTCTGTTGTCCTCTCTTCCCTGTCATCTGTTTTTCCAGTGCTTATCTTGGTAGTCTTTCTTCTTTCATCTGCTTCACATGTCCAAACCACCTCAATCTGTTCTAGTTTGTCGTTTAGTTTTTGCACATTTAGCTCTTTTCAAGTCTTCATTTCTCACTCCATCCCTCCTTATCTTCTGTGCCATACTCTTCAGGAATTTCATTTCAGCTGCCTGTACTCTGTGATCTCTCTGAGTCATTGTCCAGGTTGCTGCTGCATATGTCATAATTGTTAAGTAATATCCTTTGTACATTACTTCTTTATCCTTCATTGATACATCTTTCTTTTTTTTTTTTTTTTACACTGTTTGTGCCCACATTGGAGCACCTAAATCAGGCTTATACAATAAAATCTTCAAAAAATAAGTTTGTTTTTTAACACTTGATAATTTCTTCTTTTCCCGAAACTTCTTCATTCTAGATGATCTTACAGCCCGTTCTTCTGCTGATATAACATACTGCTTACAGACTCTCGATCATTGATCAAACAATCAACCTAATATGGGAAGTCTTCTATTGATACATTTTATTCCATATTAGTCTCTGTGCCTGGTGGTAAAAAGCACTCCTCAGTTGTATCCTTATACTAATTTCCCTATCCAGTCCTCAATTTTCTGTCAGTTCACTCCCCAGTTGTTTGAAGTGTTCTAATATTTCCAGTTTCTTGTCTCCAAGTTTGATAGCTCCCTTTCTTCTTTACTTTCTCTATTCACCACCATTGTCTTGCTCTTCTGAACATTGACCCTCAGTCCCCATTGTTCAGTTCTTCTATTCAATATATTAAGCTGGTGTACTGTACTTCCTCCTCATCTTCTCCCCAGATCACACCATCATCCGCAAACATCATTATATTCTTTACCCTCTATAAGCTTCGCTTCCTGCCTTTATGATGTCATCCATCACCATTATGAACAGTAAAGGTGGCAATACACTCCCTTGTTTTAGTCCATTGTCAATTCCAAAAAATTCTGTTCTACCCATTGTTATCTTTGCATAGTTGTAACAGTTATCATATGTTACTTTTATTGTTGTTACCTGTATTTTTCCTTGCCAATGCCCTTGTGTGTCAGGCTTTCCAAAACTTTTGATCTGTATGTCTTTTTTTAAGTCTATGAAAGTCATAACTATTTCCTTCCCATATTCCCAGCTGTTTTCCATGATCTGTCTCAGATTAAAAATGGGTTCTACTGTTGACCTTCCACTTCTGAATCCAAATTGTTCCTCTTGTAACTAACCTTCCACTTCTTTTCTAATTCTTCTTTCCAATATCCTTTCCATTATCTTGGTTACATGGGAGAGAGTGGTGATTCCTTGGTAGTTACTACACATCTTACCGGTATCTCCTTTCTTGAATATCGATATTATAACCTTCTTTTCCCACATAAAAGGATGAAATGTTAGGAATAAAATAAGTATGTGTTAATATGAAGGAGGTGGGAATTATAGGAACATCTAGGCCTGCAAGAGAGGAAGGAGACATGGAAGTGTTTGAGAAAATAATAGATTATACTCATAAAAACAATAATACAGTAGAACCTCGATAATTCAAAATTCCGCCTAATTCAAAGAAGCTCTCGTTCCCGGAAACGTGAGGTATGGTTTTTGCATGATATTGAAATTGTTTAATTCGAAATACGGATAATTTGTAGTTTGAAGAACAATGTCAGTCCCATTACTTAAATTCTGACTTTGAATCTGGCTTTACATTTTAAAAAATGGTATTTTAGAAAGTAATTTAAATTCAAAATTTCTCCACGTCGTTATAGAGCACGTCTTCCAGAAAATGCAGGGGTAGCTTTCACTCACTTTGTGTCTACAGTGCACTTCATATTTGCTAAGTTTGAATGAAATCGTAATTCTTTTGTGTTCAGTGTTTTAAGGAACGCCACAATATCACGTACCGGTAACAGGTAGTGTACGGAGAAGCAGAATTTGCGAACAGTGGTGATGCCGACAGTTGACGAAAAAGCGTGGCTCATATAATAAATTCATACACATCGAACAATATTGTCATTGCCATTGGAACTGTGTTATTTTATTTTTATTTTTTTAATGCTGAGCCCAAAACGGACTTACGGCTTTCCCCAGCTGGGAAGTCGTACAGGGATGGGGTCGCTGTACTGTGTTGCAATGCATACGGAAGAGAGAGACTTCCTCCCCTCGTCATAGGAAATTTTGATTAGCCACGATGTTTTAAGGGCATCGGGCACTTTCCGGGCAAGTACACAGCATCTAAAAATGCAAATAATACAGTAATCCAAAAAATAATTTAAAGCATTTGCATAGGAGAGCCAGCATAATTTGACCTAGTCCTGTAATCTTGCTTTTTTTCTTTTTCGTTGCATGGGGTTATGTTTGCCAGTGATTTATCCAAGTTTGTTATTTGAATAATGAAAATTCACCTTGTTGGATACATTTCGGGAATAGTTTTTTCTGTGGCATTTGAAAGGTTTAAACTGTGAATCAAGTTGATTGCATGCATTAATGTGTTTTAGAATGCGCCCTTATTGCGTCCAATAATGGCATAAATAAAATTCCGACGACTACTCATATGATCTCGGGGTATGTTTACTACAAAACTCGTATTACGTGAATCCAGAAGAGTGGTGCATCTGCCTAAAATTCGTAATCCCAACATTTACGATGGAGATCTCCATCCCTATGCACCTAATTCAACACTTTAGACAGACTAGAATCACAATACATATCTATCAATAACTTATTCTACCATTTCGACCTATAAATAATTATATCACACACATCTAATCTTAACCAACTAGTTTATTAACATCATATTTAAGCATAGGAAGGAGAAAAATCTTATTTTGTCTTAATTGACTTTAAAATTCCAAATATCATGATATTGTCTTTATGTACATTAATACTAATGATCACTTATAGTCTTGACATGAGCTAACTTTTTCGTTTTCTTTTATTAAACTGATAATTAAACACTTCTCTTACGTTATACATATCCACAGGTATGTATACTGAAAATTATTAAAATAATTTGAAAAGAGACTCATATTAAATGTGAACTATGACCATCTAAATTGTTCTTCTGTCACTGTCAAATATTTTAATTACCGCTGAATGACTCGCTAAGCTTGCTATCTCTACTGCCATGCATAATCCAGGCACCTACTGACCTAACAATACTGTATTTAATCATTTAAACTTCATCATATAACCTTATGAAATCATTATCTAAGAATGAATTCTAAATATTCTAGTTCTTAATTACACCATTATTTAAGATCCTAAGTTCTCCCTTATATGAAATGCCATTCGCTTCTTAAATTACACTTCTTTCAATCGATTTTATAGCTCAATTATATCTATGGATGTCAGAATTTATCATTACAGCATTATTCTCCACCTATAACGTTGGGTAATATCAACATGAGATAATTATAGAGGGTATTCCTAATCTTATATATTTATTTCCAACACTTGGATATAGTGAGCACTATTTGGTTTGTCATTTACCTGTGTCGGTTGGCTGTGCCTTCATTATATTACTCTACTCCCACGATGTGATGTCTTTCCATGTCATTGCTTCTTGTGTACGATCCAGACTAAATTAGACATCATCTTCATATTTATTTTATCACTTCTGTACCTAATTCATATAAATTTTTCTCGACAATTTATTATTTACTTCATTATAACCTGCATATCATTTATTTCATTTATAACATCTTCATATCGTAGCCATTTCTTTTATATCTCATAACCTTAACTCGTAAACACATTTCCCACGACGTATTTTCTTCCATTGAAAACTTCTACACTTCACTGTATCACATCTCATTTCCCACGACGACATTTAACCTCCTAGTATATTAAATTACTCCTTTCCGTTTCTGCATCAACTAAGAATAATGTATACCAAGCTCGATAGCTGCAGTTGCTTAAGTGCATCCAGTATTCGGGAGATAGTAGGTTCGAACCCCACTGTCGGCAGCCCTGAAGATGGTTTTCCGTGGTTTTCCATTTTCACACCAGGCAAACGCTGGGGGGCTGTACCTTAATTAAGGCCACGGCCGCTTCCTTCCCACTCCTAGCTCTTTCCTGTTCCATCGTCGCCATAAGACCTATCTGTGTTGGTGCAACGTAAAGCAATTAGCAAGAATAACGTATATTCACGGCATATCTCTTCTATATCATGTTGTCGTGAAAACCAACGACACGTTAGGTTACTTGACCCTTCTACACTATCCATTTCTCAACATATGCTGTCATTATGCTGTAGTAAACCCTGCTCATTTCCACTATCAGTAATAAATTCTCCATAGCTAACACATTGCATTCAGATACACACTATCGCTTCTCTCAGTCTAGATATATCGATCCTAACATATCTTAACTTTGAGAACTTGATCTTGGCACTTAACTTCATTAGTCCCGATTCATATCATATATACACAATATTATATAATATTCATCACACAAAATCCTATCTGAATTTAATTAAGAACCATATTATAGTAAACTTAGCTTGTCATTCTCGGGTTCATGGTGAATGTGGAGCCATCCAGGCTACCGCTGCTGCCCTTGGCCGGCTGGTTCTCATAGATTGGCTGGTCTCCCATTCTACATCAGGTTAGGTGGATCATTTGGGACATCAGGTTGGTTGGACAGCCCGTTGCACATTCATCCCCAAGTCGGTCCACTGCAGATCTAGCAGAACATAAAGACAGACTTCATTCTTGCGTTAAGTTGAGTAGAATATAAATATGATATGCATAAGTTCATATAGACGTCTTCAATATCTCAACAGTCTATTCGTGTTTTTCTGTATGTCTGATGGTAATTATGACTGCTTTCAACTACGTGGTATGAAGTTCGCTACTGCTCAAATATCAGTTCTGCTGTAATTCGATAGAGAATTCAGATTATCTTTTGTTTTTCTGACATTCTTTCTCTGTTAATCTTCTTTCTTAAAATTCTCTTCTTGTATTTTTTCAACAATGTTTTTCTTTGTCAGCGATCAATATTCTGGTCCTCATCTGATCACTTTCTAAGACATTCTCTCCTTATTTAAATTGTATTACTGTTCTTTTGTAATGAATACATAATATCTTGCTTTATTTTCCTTTTTCAACAGTTATTTGCAGACTATCTTATTCATATTTAGCTAACTTCGTTGTGGTCCTCCGAATATGATGTCTACGTAAACCTTTCAATCTTTTGGAGTTAGTTTTGTGATAATAATATATATTTTATATTGTTTTTTTCTTCAAACAATCCACTTAGCATTTCAATGTTCTTATTTTCCACCGCCTTCGTGATTATGCTCCACTTCTCCGAGTTCGGCCCTCTGTGAACTTCTGAATCACAGTTTGCTTTGCATAAATTCCGTCTTCCGTGGTCCATACATCTATTTTGACGCCAATTTATAACACGGCAGAAAATGCAATGTCACAAGAATACTTTGTAACAGGGCAAGGGTTGGTATTCCTGAATTATGACAGAAGGGTCATGGCGGGATATTACAGTATATTACACAAGGTCTTGGATAAAGTCACTGTACTGCGTTGCAATGCAGACAGAAGCGAGAGGTTTTCTCCCTTCGTCATAGGAAAGTTCGATAAGCCACAATCTTTTAACCCCTCAGCGCCGACCTCTATACGTGGTATAGACCCTCTTTTCTTCCTTAGCCGCCGACCTCTATATGGGGTATAGACCCATACATGGTTTCGCATTTACGGCTATAGCGCGAAGAGTTTTGGAGTTATGGATATGCAAGTTATTTTCTTTTCAAGAAGACATTTTCGGGTTTATCAGTGTTGTAAATAAGGATTGAAAATCGTTAAAATGTAGTTGTTTTTGCACGGATAATTATTTGTCAAGTAAGTCTGAGCACTAATCTCTGCTTTTTTTAAAAAGTCTGTTTGCTTCATTATTTCCCCCAGAATAAAATAAAGAAATGATGAGCTGAGAAGTTTGTCTTTCCGCGCGATGTTCTTTGCTCTAATTTTACATTAAGAGAGCGGTTTGTCTTTATTTCTCGGCTTGTAATATTTTTTAACTCTCCGCGAGCGCTTTGTGTAGGCATCAGTTAGTGCTGCTTTCTGTCATACGATACGAGAACCAGTTGTTCATGGTATATATCTCGTTTATAAGACAATGTCTCGACCTTTTATCTGAAATATGTATCGAGTTGGTTTGTTATTCCCCTCATTCAGTTTCGTCCTGCTACTTTCGGTCTCGCTGCAGCTTCGTCAGTCCGTGTGACGCGCCGCACTCAATGGCTAGCTCCAGCCGTGGTTTGACTGATAGTAACGTGCTTGAAATATTGTATAATTCAGATGAAAGTTTAGTCGGAAGTAGTAGTGACGGTATTAGCAGCAGTGATAATGAAATAGATGATGTGGCTGTTACGGATGCAGTGGTAAATGATGAGAGTGACGATGAGTACTTGGAAATTTTGTGTAGGAGACTATAGATAACTATACAGGTCAAAAGGAAGTTTTCAAGAGTGAATTCTGATTCCTAAATTCTCTAATAATATTCAGACAAGTCACAGGGACAAACATTGAGCAGTTATCTTATCGGGTTCAGGTGAAGGAAGGTTTGTTTACAAAATACACTCACTTGGGCGGGGAACAAAATATTCAAGGCCGGCGCGCATCAGATAATACAGTTCCAAGGTTGCAGGAAAGACATTTTATCAGGAAATTAGCACCCAAGAGTGAGAAATCCAAACCTCAGAGACGTTGTGTTGTGTGTTCAAAACACGGCAAAATGAAGACGTCGGTGTACTGCTGCCAGGAGTGTGACTTGGGTCTCTATCTCGAAGAGTGCTTCGAACTCTTATCACACGAAACTAAATTACTAAGGAAATGTGAAACAATTATGTAATTATCTGCACGCACATACAGTAGTTCTGTCATAAGGAATTCCAAATTTCTTGAATATCGGGCTACTCTTATACATGTAGTAACGCTTTAAGTGAATCAATGTATTTCAGTCGCGCGTAGTTGAAATCTCATCCGGCCGCGGGATAGGAAGCTCTTTAAATGGCTGAGACGCTGAAGGGTTAAGGGCATCGGGTACTTTCTGTGCAAGTACAAGGCATCTAAAATGCATACATTACAGTAACCCAATTAATGAAGCACATGCACAGGGATCCAGCATAGATTTCTCCTCGTCTTTTTATCATGCTCTTTTTTTTTTTTTTTTTTCCTTGCTTGAGGTTATGTTTGCCAGTGAGTTATCCAAGTGCATTATTTGAATACTGTAAATGCACCTTGTTGGATACATTTTGAAAATAGATTTTTCCAAGGCTTTTGAAAGGTTTAAACTGTGAATCAAGATTAATTGCATGCAGTAACGGGTGTTAGAATATTCTGTGACGTGACAAAGGTTGACATTTCTGAATTACATGTTGGCGGTTAATTCGAAATTACGTCATTCAAAGTTTGTCTTTTGGGTCCCAACGTCTTTGAAGTAATGAGGTTTTAATGTAATGATATGGTAATAATTGGAGGAGATCTAACCTTGCCTGAAGTTGAAAGGAATGGAGCTGCAAGTGAAGCCCATGAACAGAAACTGGCAAATAAGTTAATTTGGGAGGGAGGATTTACACAAGTAGTACAAGCACCAACTAGTCTCAATAACTTACTACAGTAGAACCTCGATAATTCAAAATCAGTTAATTCAAAATGCCGTAATTTGAAGAATCTCTTGTTCCCCAAAACATGAGGTACGGTTTTGCATGTTTTTTAAATTGTTTAATCGAAATACGGATAATTCGTAATTTGAAGAACGTCAGTCCCAGTATTGAAATTCAGACTTTTAATTCAAAATTGTCCTTCAGTTTGTTAAAAATAATACTTTACGGCGTAATTTGAATTAAAAATTCTCCGCGTCACGATAGAACGCGTCTTCCGGAACATGTATCTTTCCACACTTTCACTTTGAAGCACACTGTAGATACACTAATCTCAGAGTTTTCAAATTCTAGTGAAATCAGAGTTCTTTTGTATTCTTCTATTTACTCATTTTACTTAAAGTTTTAGTGTGCAGTTATAAACTTCCAAGTTATTATATTTTATTAATACTGTGTTTTAGTTTATTGTTATATTTTAGTTTAGGGCACTAGTGTTCCTTTTTTGTGTTGCAAGATGGCTAAGCGTCAGTATTCTTCAAAGACACTCAGCTAGAAAGTGAAAATTATAAGGGAGGTTGACAAAGGACAAAAAACGAAAACTGAAATAGCTAAAGACTTTGGAATACCTGTGTCCACGCTGTCAACGTTTTTAAAAAATCTTGAGAGCATAGCAGCTCAGGAAATGCAGGGTGTAAATACAGCAAAGGGAATGCGCATTCGAGGAGCTAAACATTCTGATTTGGAAGTACAATTGATCGAGTGGTTTCGGCATGTTCGGGCAAACAATATCCCTGTAGATGGTGAAATTATTAAGGGGAAGGCGAATGAACTGGCGCTGAAGATGGGTCTCGAGTTTGTGTTCAAACAGGTAGATTCAGCGTTTGAAGGAACGGCACAATATCACGTGGCAGGCAGTGTGCGGAGAAGCCGAATCGGTGAACACTACTGATGCAGACAGTTGGCGAGAAAACATGGCTCACATAATCAATTCGTATGCACCGAACAATATTTTCAATGCCGATGAGACTGCATTGTTTTTTAATGCCAAGCCCAAACAGACTTATGGTTTTAAGGGAGAGAAGTGCCATGGCGGGAAATTTTACAAGGATAGGGTCACAGTCATTCTGTGTTGCAATGTGGACAGAAGCGGGAGACTTCCTCCCCTCGTTGTAGGCAAGTTCGAGAAGCCACGGTGTTTTAAGGGCATCAGGCACTTTCCGTGCAAATATGTCATCTAAAAATTCCTGGATGACAGGCAAAATTTTTGAGGCGTGGCTGGTATGCCTTGAGCGCAAAATGGCATGCCAGGACAGGAAAATGATACTTTTGTTGTTGGATCAGTGCGCTGCACACAAACATAATTTAATTTTAAAACGTGCGTCTTCTTTTTCTGCTGGCCAACACTAAGAGCTATTTGCAGCTCCTAGACCAAGGCATAATTTCATCTGTGAAATGTGCCTACAGAAAGCGACTGGTGCATTACTTTTTCTGGGAAGTTTCTAGAAATATTCCAGCGGGAGAAATACGCAAGTGGAACGTGATTGATGCAATGCGGAGTGTGACAGTTGCCTGGTACGCTATTCCTTCATTGACAGTCAAGAACTGCTTCGTCAAATGTGGTATTGGTTCGTTAAATGAAGTAGAAGAAGAAGAAGAAGAAGAAGAAGAAGGAGAAGAAAACGACAGTGTAGATGAATGGGAGGAGTTACGGCAAAAGTCTGATGTCGGTATGACTTTCTCCGAATACATCGCCATAGACCATGCGGAGACTACTTCAGAAGAGCGGGATCCCGCCATGATGATCAGCTGTGATGACGTGACGCCTGAGGGAGATGCAGCTACAGCTGATGGTGAACACGACAAAGATACGGCGCAGGCGGCAACTATTCTGTCAAAGAATGATGTACTTGCTGCTCTAGCCGTGTTGGATTCAGTGATAAGTGCAAGTGATGCTGACAGCGCTACAGTTAAGGCTATGGTCCATATGGAGCAGTTCGTAGCTAGTGTTTATTTTTAAAAAAACACAAAAAAACGAAGCAACCTCTCATACATTCTTTCTTTAAAAGGCAATAAGCCTAATGTGCGACCAAAAAAGAAAAGAAAAAACCCTACTGGACCATTCAACATTAGTGAACTATTCAGGTAGTCAGGTACTGTACAAAGTATCTATTATTCGTGATATTTGTTTTAAATATATGTCTAGGTTTTTAAAGTTTGTTTTGTTGGTGTCATGTGTTTCCAATATATGTCTCTGTTTTTAAAGTTTGTTTTGTTGATGTAATGTGTTTCCAATTTGGACAGCCTTGTTGGCACTCCTGTGCAAGTGCACTTAAATCAAGTAGATTATAACCTATTTGCTTAAATTGCGTTGTGTATATACAGTAGATTATCGTACTCCTTGTCTTTGATACGTGTTTTATTTTTCTCGGGAGTGAGGTTACGTTTGACAGTGTATGGCGTTATCCAAGAGCATTATTTCAATAAATGCACCTTGTTGGATACATTTAGGAATTTTTTTTCCCACGGCATTTGAAAGGTTTAACTGTGAATCAAGGTGATTGCATGCTATAAAGGATCTTAGAATATTTTGTGATGCAGCAGGGGTTGGCATTTCTGAACTTCAAGTTAGCGGCGGTTAATTCAAAATCACGTAATTCAAAGTCCAATTTTTGCGTCCCAACACATGACACCAACAAAACAAACTTTAAAAACCTAGACATATATTTAAAACAAATATCAATAATAATAGATACTTTGTACAGTACCTGAGTACCTGAATAGTTCACTAACAAGGAAGTTAATAAATTTGGGGCTTACCTTAAAATACAATTCATTTGTTGAATAGGTGAAGGGAGTAATGTAGATACACTTTGGGCAAACTTTAAAGGAATCATTAGAGAAGGAGAGAAGAGATTTCTACCTGTTAAGAAGGGTAAAATGTGGTTATGGTGGTTATGTTGAACAGCAGAGAACTCGTGGGATATCCTTGTAGTGCCTATTAGATTGTCCAATCTCTCTTGTTTATTTGGACATTTTTTTCCTGAAATTCCTGAAATTTATTGCTGCATTATCTCCTCCTGGTATGCTTTTGACATAGAATACATCTTTTTTATTTTGTTTTTTGTTTTCTGTACCCTGCTCAGGATTTTGAACGTCACACGGGAATGTATAATAAGTTCGGCTTCATAACTTTGTAAAAATAAATGATACCTAAATGGTTAAAATTCAGCTAAAGAGGTAAAGAATAAAAATATTGAAATTAGTTTCAATAATCGGAGGCATCATAACGAGTGGTGGGGATGTCTGACATTTTTAGTTGAAATCGAGATTATTGCGACTCAGTGAAATGAATATAGTTCATGACTCTGTGGTGCTAGAGTGTTGAATGTGGTATCTTTACATTTGTCTCTCAGAACTCTACCAAAATAGCTACCATTGGTCACCATAACTTCCATAACTTCATAACCAGATCAGTTGAAAACTTGAAATTTGAGCTAAATTTTCAAAATGGCTAAGTATCTTTGGTCTAATTGGATCAGAAAGTACTGTAAACGCATTCAGGAGGATTGTGGAAAATCTGAGGAATTGAGTAAGCCTAAGAAGTCTGCAGTAGAACGTGCCAGAGAGTACTGACAGCTCAAGAAGCTGAAGGCATCTGTGGAGCGGGACATACAGCCCAGCAAGCTTGTGTAGCCCATTGACTGGGAGTTAGCAGTGGATGAAGAAGCAGTCACTGGGGAGCCCTCACAAACCATCTCTGACCACCAACAGCTTGTGGAGGATGACTAGGCCTGAGCGGAGGAGGCACATTGGGAGAGAGTGTGATTCTGTGGTGGTGGTATTGTGATGTGTAGTGTGTATATGAAGATGTGTATTTTTCCCTGGTTTCCCCATTTTAGGTCAGTTTCTGTCCCTTCTCGTAACCTTTTTACTGCCATGCTTTGATGATTAGATTATTTTAAAGGAAGAAGCACTTTTACATATGCATTTTTTTAAATGGTACTATTGCTAGAATAGTCCCGTTTCTTGATACAGGGTCGGAGATGAGGTGAGATGATATTGTATGGCATGTTTTTGTGGCTGGATGCTCTTCCTGGTGTCAACCTCAGTTGAGGTGCTAATGAAATGAATGGTAGTGAATGAAATTCGGCAAGGAGGTGGAACAGATCGCCTGTGGCCTATGAGTAGGAACTGTCCTGGCATCTACCTGGAAGTAAAATAGGCAAACCATTCTCAGAGCAGCTGATGGTGGGGTTTGAACCCACTCACCTCCCGAATTTAGAGTTTGGCTCCATAGCTGTAGCATATTAACACTGTAATACCACTAGTGGAAGATAACAGAATTGGTGATTCCAGAAGTAGTATCATAATCGTGAACATTTTGGAAGAAACGTACCTGAGGTGGTGTGACAATTCATCATATTCATCCCTACCACTTTGACACATTCTTGTAGTTCATTATCGCTCCCCATGTATTCTCGATCTTCCTCTTTAAAAAATTCCTCTCTGGAATCACTGTTTATGAGGAAATATTCAATTTCTTTGTCAACAAGAGATGAATGTATACTTTGAGATGCCATGGTGGCTACACGATAGCAGGAAAGATATTACACTCCAACAAAGCTGAATAACATCAGTTTGCTTTTAAAACATGTGAAGTGGGGTGGTATGTCTGCAGTCCCAAACTTTTTTGAACATTCCCATGGAAATTCAAAGTATAACACTATCCTGTACATACATGGGCTTGGCAAAGAAGATACCGCACCAAAATGTAAATGCACGGGTTTGTCAGACAAGGCACAGCGTTCAGAAAGGTATATATGAGGATGTGGCATTCAATGGGTTATCTGTGTAATAAAGCAAAATTTATTTGGAGCAGACTGCTGAAACTTGTGATGTGAATTGGATCGCAGAAAGTAAGTTCAGTCATTTCTAAACAGGCTTGGCATTTTATTCTTGCCTCAGTATGATGCCCTTCTTTGTGTTTATTAGTGTAAAGTAATTATTAGTTATGAACCATTTTTTTATGTTATCAGGTCCCGACTTTGGACTCTACTGCGTGAATCACCTGCTCTTGCCCATGGTTCAAGGCTGGTTGCGTAAGACAGGACGCATATATCGTGGCTGGGATAACTTCGCTCCTAACTTCAAACAATGCTGTGGGCTAGCCACTGATCTTGTAGTTGAATACCTCACTCATCTCCAAGGTAAGGATATTATCATGGTTATATGTGGTAATTCTTAAGATTTGTATACTTACATGACCAGCCTGTGGATTTTTTCACCTTATCTTAGAATACCAGTTTGAGTACATTGCATCCAGACTTATCTGGACTTGCCGGGTTTGGAAGTCACCTGGATGAAGGAAATTCTGGATAATCTGAAAAATCAAGTAGAATATAGTTCAAGAATAAGAAAAATTTACAATTGGTCCACCATAGTCAATACACAAATAAATGTCTTAAAATTTTTTAAAAAGAAATATCACACAGTAGGAACATGTTTTGGCCCCTCTGGGCCCTGTTTCATAAAACATCTTTCACTAATATTACTCGTAAGAAACCAATAATATTAACTAATAATATTAGTATTATGTTTCATAAAATTATTAGTTAATAATATTAGTTATTAGTTTATGAGTCAAAATTATTAGTAGACGTTCTTAATAATATTAGTAAATTGTTTCATGGACAACATGACTAATAAAAGTTACTCATATTATTAGGATTATTTCCATGAGTGTATTTTGACTCATAATTCATATTGTTAGTGAAACCAAAGTGAGCGGTATTTTAATATTTTAGCATAAAATCATGAAGATCACTGAAATGGTCGACTGTGATTCAAATAGTGATAAGGAACGAGTGTAGGTATTCACTGTTCAATAAATGTTATGTGAAAAACAGCCTGTACTGACATGTAACAAACATATGAATACTGGTACAATGGGAGATTTAGGTTAGATTACATAACTTTTGAGTATTTGCTTGATAGGATTGGTAGGTAATAGAACATTCCACTGCAAGAAATGAAGCATAACCTTAAAATAGCAGCTTCGCATTGCACTCCACCAGTTGGTAGTGATACACAGTATCGTTGTGTTTCTCTAGTGCAGTTCTGCTTGGACACTCCAAGTATCTTTTAAAATCTTGGCTTATATCACCAGTAAACCAAGATGATGCTAGTGATGATTATTGTTTTAAGAGGAAGTAGGCTACAACTAGGCAACCATCATCTATAATAACACTAATCTGATAGAAAAATGGAAAGGATCCGACATTTTGAAAATGAAGGTATCGGCTAAAGAAAGAGAAGGGCCATGAAGGGCGTCATAATGAAAGACTCTCTCTGCCTCGCAACGTAATACTGTCAGGGTCGGAAAAGAACAAGAGTTGAACAAGGGAGGTCAGAAGGGTAGATGCAAATGAGCCTGGCAGAAGTAAGTTGAAGCAGTGGCAGGACTCATCTCAGTGCCCCATGTTCACCAACACACTCTCCCAAGTTGAGAGCCCTGGGACCCCTTTTAGTCGCCTCTTATGACAGGCAGGGGATACCGTGGCTGTTATTCTACTGCCCCCACCAACAGGGGTAGTAAACAAAGATTTTGCTAGTCCATCTCAACAGAGATTTTTAAGAGCACATGAAATAAAAAGTAAAAGGAACGAGGAGAGTTATAGTGTGAAAAAGGCTGCAAATAGTTGACACTTTATCTCAATCACTTTCTGCAAAGAAATTTTCTTCTCTCACATTATTTTCACTCCTATCCATTTTCATATGTATTGAAGTCGCAACAACAAAAATCTCATGTGAGCCTTTGAATATGTGGATTAATAGTCGGTTGTAGTCAAGGTCAAGCATTAGCCTACTGCTAGGAACAAACCAAGAACATATGCAACAGACCGATTCTAACCTCCATTTGTGTCAGCTGACTAATGAACTAGTATTATTAGTGAAGATATTTTATTAGTCATGTGTAAATCTTTATGAAACAGAGTTTGGTTAACTAATAATAATTTTTATGAGTTCTAATATTATTAGCTAATATTATTAGTTAGTTTTATGAAACAGGGCCCAGGGCCTTTGTCAGCCTTAAAAATAAGTTATAAGTTAAAAAGCCTCTAAAAAATAATACTAAAAATGAGTCCTTACAAAAAGTTATCTTCAAATATCTTACATAACCAAGAAAACACCACATAGAGGAACATGTAATATTTCTTGAAAATCTTTTTTTTTTTTTTTTTTTGCTAGGGGCTTTACGTCGCACCGACACAGATAGGTCTTATGGCGACGATGGGATGGGAAAGGCGTAGGAGTTGGAAGGAAGCGGCCGTGGCCTTAATTAAGGTACAGCCCCAGCATTTGCCTGGTGTGAAAATGGGAAACCACGGAAAACCATTTTCAAAGCTGCCGATAGGGATTCGAACCTACTATCTCCCGGATGCAAGCTCACAGCCGCGCGCCTCTACGCGCACGGCCAATGAAAATCTTTTTGTTTGAAATGTCTTGAGAATGATATTTCTTAAATTTGACACATTTGTGTATTGTGTATAGTACAGTTGGAAGAAACAAGTTTATGCTTTTATTTTCACAAACAGTACAAACATTTATACATTGTTAATTCTACTGTCTCTTGTGTGATATTACACACTATAGATTAGTGAGTCATTATACTACACTGCTAAAATAATGGGGCAGGCCCTGCAGTGTAGGGTAGTGTGCCTGCCTCTTCAGAGGCCCTGGGTTAGATTCCCAGGCAAGTCAGAGTTTTTTAACTGGTTCTGAGGTCTGGTTCGAGGTCTACTCAGCCTACCTGATTACAATTGAGGAGCTATCTGTAGAGGCACCTGTTTTTGTTGAAAATTTTTGCCTAATTTTGTCAATTTTTAACAGTTATTTCAGTATATTTTTAGCTATTTTTATTTTATGTTTTTAATAATTTCGCTAAATTTTATTTCCACTTTTCAGCAATAACAGGTCAACCAAGAACTTAGTTGATAACACATTTGCAGTATAATAACATTGTATTTTTGCATAGGTATATATACATGAGTATATATACATGGTTCTGCTTCAAACACATACAGTATTACACATTATATCAAAGCATGGAAATTTGAAAAAATTTTATCAGCTGTCACTTTAACAAGTAGAGCCTAGCCTAAGTATATCATTTGCACATCAGCCTGAAAAAGACAGAGATACCATGAGTTCCATATTAATGGGAGTCAGAGCTGTTCTCGTGTCAGACATTACATTACAATACGTTGAGAATACCCTCTCACTATCAACATTGCTGACTGATCATGAAGATATTCTCCAAGGTACTCAACACTTTTAAACCATGAGTTCCACCTGGTGATATCAGGAATAGGGAAGAGTTTAGCTTTAGTGGGTTCGTCTTCATATTTCTGTTTCAAGAATTGAATGTATACATGCTGTGTCTTCCATGTAAAGGAAGATGTGTTTTGCCTGTACAACACATTGGTTCAAAGCACTAAGTTCCATAGCCTGCACACTGCCCACCAAATTGAGTTTATGAACCTAGCACTGCGTGTGTACTAACCCTTCTGAAACTAAAACCCTAACTGCGTTTATGTGCTTGCCTATGTAACGTGCTGAATCTGAAGATATAGAAACTATTACTAAATTTCAAGTTTGTGAATTACATTCATAATTGCCTGTGAACATGCTGTAGCATTAGCATTTGCAATAACTTTCACTCCTCCTAAAAATAACTTCTGAACTGTTCTATCACCACAACTAAGCACTTTTACCAGAACCATAAACATACATTGCCCTTTTTTTTATTAGTTGTTTCATCACACAGAATTGAAAGTCCCTCATCTTTCCTCCTCCTCTTTGATGATTTGAGGTACAGAACCTTCCCGCAGTCTTCCAGCTATGGGCAAGTCTCCAGCATCTTAAAAAATCAGTAGGCCTAATATTAGAGGGCTCTTTAACATCATTTCGGTAGATAGTGGGTTCGAATCCCACTGTCGGCAGCCCTGAAGATGGTTTTCCATGGTTTCCCATTTTCACACCAGGCAGATGCTGGGGCTGTACATTAATTAAGGCCATGGCCACTTCCTTCCAACTCCCAGGCCTTTCCTATCCCATCGTCGCCATAAGACCTATCTGTGGTGCGGCGTAAAGCCACTAGCAAAAAAAAAAAAAAAAAAAAAAAATCATCATTTGAATGAATGAAATCATTTATAATTTTAAGTAAATGAAAGATTCAGCATGTATTATCTAGGCCTAAATGTCATTAAATGAGAAAACCAGCATAACCGCACAAAGTTATTAGAAAAACATAACCTCAAATTTCTTTCTCGCAAAAATTTTATAATATTGAACAAACCTGGTATATATTTCTCCATCCACTTTCTCATCTTCGGATAATCAACTTTTCCAGTGGAATATTAAATTTTCCTCCATAAAAACTTGAGTTGTGGATAAAATGCATTCGTCTTTATCGTATTTCGCTTGTTTTGCCGCTGAACTAGTGTCTGTGAGACTGGCTTGTCTTCTGATGCCTGCAGTCGTTAGCGCCTTTTCCTTGTTCTTCTTGTGTACAATTCTGCCACTCAGTTCGCACATTACAGTATTTGTATATCAGTATCTTTCTAGTTTTGTCAAACACGTAAAATCCTTCCAATGCAAATTCTTTTTCTTGATCAAAATCTGTCGCAACCATTTTAATAAACTGAACAAAAAATAGGAAATTAAACGCACCGATCTGCTGCGATTTTCAACAGGCAAGAGGACACCATCACTTAATTATGAATACGATAAATTTCTCTTTTTGCAGGAGGCTAATTTATTGATAATCGATATACTATATCTTAGCTTTCAATATATGTATGTATATATACATACTGTAGAATCCCGTTTAACCAAACTTCGCTTAACCGAAACCTGGCTTAACCGAAATCCTCTGGCAAAATTGTATTTTAATATTTCATTTTCACCCTCACTCTTAGACGTCGATATTAGTAATTCTCTTGCTATAGGCCTATGTGATGAGAGCTACTAGGAAAACCCTATTTTTATATTATGACTTATGCCAGAATGAATGTGTAGTATAAAACAAAACAGTTTCTTACCCTCTAGTTCGTTCCATGATACATTTTTTCTTGAACAAGCGGGAATTATTTTTTAAAATTATTATTATTGTTATTATTATTATTATTATTATTATTATTATTATTATTATTATTATTATTATTCGTCATGAAGATTATGTAGACTGTGGTTAACGTTGCTTCAGTTGTGGGAGTTTCATCTTGTTTACTGCTCGGACTATACTGCAGCTTCTGTTAGGAAACCAGGGAAGTCCAGCGACCCTTCTCCATTAATATTTTTCTATCACCCAAGGTCGTTCCACTGGCCTTGCAGTTCTATGCTGTAGTTCCAATGCTTTTCTACCGCATTTCAACATGGACTACGTGCTCATAATGGCACTGTATCTTGTCTTATTCTTATCCTAAGAATGCTGCCCCAGGCATCTGGACTGGGTTCTGTTGAAATAGAGTAGCAGGGTACAGTAGGGCCTACACAGTAATCAATTGTGTTAACAGTACAGTGGGAAGAGCGTGCTTATTGAATGTCAACTAAATGAAAACGCGTTGTTGTAAGCATTAAAAAAAAAACCAGAGTTAATGCATTTTTATTTCGACATTTAACTTCCGAAAATATTTATCATGTGTCCTTTGAGAAAACGCGTCAACCGAAGTGGCTCCGCCCCCTTTATTTCGGATAAACGGGGTTCTACTGTATATCGAAAGGGTATAAAGTCGATTGTGGCATCGATTATCGGATTTTATTGCCACAACTCGCCTCGAATCTCCGTCACTAACTTCAAATGATGCAATTCCGAATAATGTCGTAAATTATTGAACGTAAATAGTTTAGCATTTTTGAGCCAAATTCGTAAAATTTTGCGATTTTATGCTTTGCGAAAAACAGGTGCCTCTGGCTATCTGATAGTGAGATAGTAATGCCAGTTTAGAAAGCCAAGAATAACAGCCAAGAAGATTGATCATGCTGACCACATGACACATCGTAATCTGTAAGTCTTTGGGCTGTGCATTCGTTGCTAGGTAGGCCAAGGCCCTTCAGACTTGTTGTGCCATGTGATTTTTTCTTAAAATAATGGATTAATTTATTTTGTGCTCATTTTGTGTATTGTTTGCGTACAGCACAATTCCGCAGACATTTCTCTGACATCAGTTCTGTGGATGTCGTTCCCATTTGGTATTCTGAGTAAGCCATCACTACATTCAGCTTTGTCGTCGTGTCTATATGAGACGTCACCTTTTCTTATTGTGCACCAGAGTCATTTTTAGTTCGACACTGCTCCAGTATTGCTGTCTTTATTATATGCAGATGCTCATGCGGCTATAACTTTGTCGTCCATTATCATACCATAGCCAATGTCATTTTCTGTGTGTAACTTGGCATTTACATCCTTAACATCTACACCTGAACAACCAGGCATGTTTACAAACATTTCAACAAAGTCTGAAGGCTGGAGCTCATCACTAGAGACGAGAATTATAGGCACTAAAACAGTTAAAATAGGCAGGCGTATAGGCTCTTAAATTAGCCAAAATAGGCACATAAATAGGCACTAATGTGTAAAATAGGCAACAAAATAGGCATGAAAAATACTTATAATTCAATAACACGCTCAATTACTATAAAATAAATTTACAACAAGTAACTTTTCAATGTTTTCCGGTAAGAATCTTGTTCTCCTGTCGGGCAGAATATTTTGTACTGAGAGAAATCTCTCAACATCACAGGAAGTGATTGGACAAAACTTGCAGTGAAGCCACTTCATCTGGTTTTAGTTCAACTGCTTCATCTACTTCACCTCGTAGCACCCTGGCTACTTTTACCGTCATTTTCGAACATGGATTCTACTGCAGGACTCTTATGGAACTTCTTGCTGACAGCGGCTACCTTCTCAGAGGTTCAGTCAAAATTTCTGACTTCTTCCACAACCCTAAATGACTCCACCGGCGGAAAGCCACTCGTCCCAACTCGGTGATTGCTCCCGGCAGCTTGTTGAAGTCTGAAGATGCTCCAGTTTATGCAGGGGAGATATTAGCTCCCACCACTGCAGTGTACAGGTCTATAGAAAATTGTTGTTGGTCGCTGCTCACAGTGGACTGGTAGAAAAGCTGCGATGACAACGCTTTCTGTACTCGTGTCAAATGCACCACAGTATATCTGTGTTGATCTATATAGTATCTTTTCACATTTGATCTGAAAAATAATAAAACTGACTTAAATAACAATGTTCTTATATTCCTACAACTGGGCTAATTGGCAATAATGCTTGATATAAACATAATAAAGCGTATGGCCTCCAGAGAGGCCTGGTGTGGGTCTTTTTCTCGTAGACGACCTATTAGGCGACCTGCATGTCTGTGAAAATGAGGGCCCTACCTAGGCTGATTTCTAACGCTGAAAATGCCACACATACCCAGCCCCAGAGCCACTGGAATTAACCAATTAAGGTTGAAATCACCGACCTGACCGGAAATCGAACCCGGAACCCTGTGAACCGAAGGCCAGTACGCTGACCATTCAGCCAACGATTCAGACAGTATAAACATGTGTTTGTTTCATTAAAAAAAGAGAAAGACTATTAGAGGTGATGTTTCTAGGAGTAGAAAACTTTAAAGTAGGAAAAAGAGAATTCGTAATTTATATGGAAATATGTCCTCAAAAATGTTCACATATAATCTGCCAATTTCCTGTTGAGTTCACCAGGTGAAAAAATCATAAAAATGACGCAAAACAATACCTGAGTAGCGTAGAGGAGAGAACCTTCCTATATGCTTGCCAGATACTCTCCAAGCTGCCTCTAGCAGTATTCTTACTTATGTAGAAGAATTAAAACGGAGGCACTATAAATATCAGATTTGTGAACATTTTATATGTTGCTATTCGCAGGCTTTGGTCAGCCGGATCAGCTGTCATGAAGACTATTTTCTGTTGCCTGCAATACAGTAGATTCTGCATCGTGTGTGCCCACAAGGCTGAGACCCTCGTTGAAAATTAGAAAACCGCGTGATTTGAAATTGTCGAGTCATGCGCCCATAAACTTACTTTTTGTCACAATTTATCAAAAGTCTAGATTGGATGCTAGAGCTTTCGCACTCCAGACTCTTTGTCTGCCCCCTCCCAGCACAACGGTTACTAACCGGACCTCACCAATCCAGACCAACGGTCTTTTCACTGGCCTGGTCTTGTAAAGATAGTCTTTGTAGCCTTGTTAAACACACTGTGACATCGTCCAAGCTGTGCCTTCTTGCATGCCTAGCCTCTGTGACATCGTCCTAGCTGCACCACATTTGATCATCAACCTATATTTCGCGAAGGCATAGCGGAAGCGTAATAGAGTTCACCAGAGCCTACACATAGCACTGGTGAATGTTATTCACGATTTTTAAAAATTACAATTCAGTTGTAGTCCGCACCTGTGGTGTAGTAGTTAGCGTGATTAGCCGCCACTCACGGAGGCCCGGGTTCGATTCCCGGTTCTGCCTCGAAATTATAAAAGTGGCATGAGGGCTGGAACGGAGTCCACTCAGCCTTGGGAGGTCAACAAAGTAGAAGTGGGTTCTATTCCCACCTCAGCCATCCTCGAAGTGGTTTTCTGTGGTTTCTCACTTCTCCTCCAGTAAACTGCCGTGATGGTACCTAATTTAAAGACGTGACCACATCCTTCCCTCTCCTTTGCCTGTCCCTTCCAATATTCCCATGCCTTAGCAAGGCCGCTGTTCAGCATAGAAGGTGAGGCTGTCTGAGCAAGGTACTAGTCCTTCTCCCTGGCTGTATCCCCGACCCAAAGTCTCACGCTCCAGGACACTGCCCTTGACGGTAGAGGTGGGATCCTTCTCTGAGTCTGAGGGGAAAAAACGTACCCTGGAGGGTAAACAGATTAAGAAAGAAAGAAAGAAAATACTTGAGTTGTAAATCTCTATTTTCATGGAAATTGAATCAGAGTTCAAATTACTGATTTTTAATTTTCATCCACTCTGTGACAAGAGACCACCGGCGTTCTAACTTCTCGTTCAGTAATAAAATGATTATTTACATTTTAGCAATATAAATTATTGAAAGTTCACAACTAATACAGCATTGCAACAAAACAACTTTCCACAATACGTAAATTAATAGGCCTATAAATGCTACAATGAAATGCGATCGTAGTTCAGTCACAAAAAGAGATAAAAGGAACAAACGAACTTGCCAAGCTTGGCAGAAGACTACCTATCCATTGAAATTGGGATCCCCTGTGATCCACCGCTTCAGCCAGTAGGACTTCGACGATTTTTCTTTGCAATTACCATTTCTTTTTCCTCACGCCGACACAGATAGGTCTTATGGGGACGATGGGATGGGAAAGGCCTAGGAGTGGGAAGGAAGCGACCGTGGCTTTAATTAAGGTACAGCCCCAGCATTTGCCTGGTGTAAAAATGGGAAACCATGGAAAACCGTCTCCAGAGCTGCCGACAGTGGGGCTCGAACCCACTATCTCCCGGATGCAAGCTCATAGCTGCGCACCCCTAAGCGCACAGCCAACTCGTCCGGTGATTTTTTCTTTGGGCATTGCCACAGATACCCTTCTTCTTCACAATAAATCACAACACGTTCTGAAGATAAAGCGTTTGCGTAAAACATTTCACATCGAGAACGAGGTATAAGGGTTCGACGTTGATTGGTTCTCACATATGTCTTAGAAGGTTGGAGGGGTTGAAGGCTTCGAGGTTAAATTGAACCTTGTTTCTCCTGACGGAAATTTCCCAAGAACTATTTCTGGTGACTTCCAGGAATTCCCATTTTTGTTTGTGGGTTAAACAGATCTTGAGAAATGAGAAGATAGTACTGTCTAGCACATCAGTTACAATATAATGCACTGGAAGAAAATCGACTTCTTTAAAATAGATTCAAAAGGCATCAAATAAGCAATTATACTCTAAATAGGCACAAATCCCTGAAATAGGCATTTATAGGCACAATAAAACCAACTAAATCTAGCTTAGCGGACCCTAAAGTGGATTTATATCTCAAAAGCCTATGTTTCTGAACACAGGAATAAAACAGGCAAATAGGCAAATTCCCGTCTCTACAAATGTCATCATGAGATTCACAAATAGCTGGCCATATATTTTTCATTGTCTTCTTAGTTGTCAGTTCCGCAACATGTTCTCAAGCAGATGCAACCATATAAATAAAATCTTCGGTATTTGATTTCATTAGAACAATTATCTTCCTCTCCTTCAATCAGCTTCATCAGTAGCTTTCACTTATGTAAATGTAAACACTTCACAGTTTTCAAAACTCCATAATATTTTGATTGAAGCAAAACTTTTTCATTAGATGGTAAAAATTTCACTTCAGTATATCCACTGATCAATTGTCTTCTGTTGGGTGTGATGGAGTTTTGTAATTGAACAATATTGCCTTCAATGCTAAGCCTTCTTTCGTTAAACCCTGGCACAAAATCTCCATAGAACCAGTTTTTAAAAATCACTCTGTTCATTCCAGCTATTTATTTATTTATTTATTTATTTATTTATTTATTTATTTATTTATTTATTTATTTATTTATTTATTTATTTGTTGAGTTATTGATTTATTGATTTGTTTGTTTGTTTTGTTTGTTTGTTTGTTTGTTTGTTTGTTTATTTTCCCAACTAGTACCAGACAGTATACAAAGAATGTGGTTCTTCACAGATACCTTGATTTTGGTATTTACACAATCTTTTTTTTGGAATGTGAGAGCACAGTCCAGAGTTATCCATCGATATTTGGGCGTTGGACAGTTGTCTAAAAAGGCGACCTCCCAGGTTACTTGTAATTTTTGTTTTGCCTGCTTGTTCTTAACCTTTAAAATGCCAAATACGATATGATCGTATTTCAGAAAATGGCCAAAATTGCCAGATATGATATAATAGTATCGTCGGATTTCTTAACTTAGTGTTCTACTTAGAAGGACTTTCCCTAAGCAACAACGATACACCGGCTGTTCTTTCCGCTGCAGTCTTACAAGCAGCTGGCAGGTAAAAATGAAATGGCATATGGCTTTTAGTGGCGGGAGTGTCCGAAGACATGTTCGGCTTGCCAGGTGCAGGTCTTTTGATTTTCCCGTAGGCAACCTGCGTGTCGTGTTGAGGATGAAATGCTGATGAAGACGACACAAACACCCAGCACCCGTGCCAGAGAAATTAACCAATGATAGTTAAAATTCCTGACCCTGCTGGGAATCGAACCCGGGACCCCTGTGACTAAAGGCCAGCACGCTAATCATTTAGCCATGGAGCTAGACAGCTGGCAGGTGGGAATAATCCACACTTTTCAAGGTTCATTCCCCCCCCCTTCCCTGGCTTTCTAATCAAGAGAAGGGCAAATTTGTCTCCTGGACACATTACTGCAAGTCATCAGTATAATTTGATCCTTGTTACTTCTACAGCCTTTTGCTGAGTTGTCTGAATTAGAAGCTAACGTGTTGTTAGGTAGCAGCTGATAAAAGAAGTTCTGATTCATTGGCATGGGTAAACTTTATTTGGCTGTAGGTTTGCAGAGGAAATAATTTTTTTAAACTTATTGTTGAAATTTTCACAAGCTACACTGTCCCCTTAAAGGCTTTCACTATGTATTGACAGCTGGCATATACATTTCAGCGTTTCCTTCTTTCTGACCAGTTCTGACTGGCTGTGAAATCAGAATCTTGATTAGGTAGCTTCGTATTTACACTTAGTGCTTTTTCGTTTCTTTTTTCTTAAATTGTGCCAGATATTGGAATGCCATGTTTCCATAGCCCGCCTGGTGGCCATGGTCGTTAAGGCACTGAAGTCTAAACAGTCTGACACAAAGGTTAGCTGGTTTGAGTCACATTGGTCGAAAAAAAATTTATCATCAGAATGTTGGCCAGTAGGGTAGGGGAGGTGGTGGTATACAATTTCTAATCAGTAGATTGCATGCCAAAAGCCTGGATTAAATACCAAATCTCTCTGCAGTGCTCATTTGCAGTGAGGGCATGTGATGCTTAGATAGTGGTTCATCCGTCGGATGGAGACGTTAAGCCTTGAACAGACCCCTTGGTACTATTCGACAGGAGTAGGCTATGTGCCAGCACCGGATTTCACCCTCTCCCTTCCTAGTATCATATATCACGTCATTCATTGCATTCCATTAACTCCTCTGATGAGGTTGACGTCAGAAAGGGCATCCGGTCATAAAAACCTGCCATAACAGATTCATCTCACCTCACCTCATACCCAACCCCGTAGAGAAACGGGACAAGAGTTGGACAAACAAACATTGGAATGCCATGTTTCCTCTCAGCACTACACCATAAGAATAGCGCATGATCTAAGGATTTTTCTTATTTGACTGTACCACAGCCCTGTAAACTGACTTTTGTAATTATTTTGAAACGCTCTGGTTTTTCTCAATTAGATACAGTTGATGTCCTTAATTCTAATTCAGCAGCAATGTTTTTCAACAGTTCTCCTTTAAGTAATCCTATTAAGTACATCCGACTTTTTATCCATAGACACAATCCCTTGCTGCAGTTACATGTGCACAAATCACCGAAAACTCCATAACAGTGAAATATACATTAGTGGGGTCTTAAGTTGTAAGGGATTAACAAAGACTGATTAGCGAGGGGGGGGGGGGGGGGAACCCAGTGCAAGAGGAAGTGTGTCTTGATTTGTAGTGGTGGGTATGTCCTTCACCATCACTTGAAGACAGGGTTGATAGCTGTGTAAAGAGAGTGACTGAGTTACCGGTGCAGCTTCTCTCTGAGGGAGTGGTTAATTGGCTTGGACCAATAATGTGAATTTGTTCATGATACAGGATCTGTCTGAAGTGGTTAATTGGCCAGGACAAATAATGTGAATGAGTTAATGGTGCAGAATCTCTCTGTTAAAAGAGGTTCATTGACCTAGACCAGTAATGTGAATGAATTCTGTCTGTTAGGTCATCAGCCCAGAGGCTGGTTGGATCCTCAAATAGCACCTCCAAAGGCTATGCAGTTGAAGGGAAACTGAAAAAATCAATGGCAAAGCCCAAATGAGGCGTACGAGGCAAGATGAGGAGTGAGGTAGTTTGCCATTGCTTTCCTCACTGGACCAGAAGGTGCAACTGCAGCACGACTGATCCTATGAGCTACACCTTTCATAACACTCAGACACTAGTTGTGCTCCAAATGTGAATGAATGCAGAATATCTCTTGAGTTCCATTGGCCTGCAGCAGTATAATGTAAATGTTCCTGGTGCAGAATATCTCTGTGATTAACTGCCCAGACTTATGATGTAAATGAGTTACAGGCGCCTAATCTATCCTGATGAAGAAATTCATTGGCAAGAACAAATGTTCTTGCAGTTTCACAAATGTTCGTGGGAATGGTTGTTTCTCCACAGAAAATAGTAGCAGCAGTAATATTTCTACCACACTTTACATGCCTGTGTGCTGCTGCTGCTGATAGTACTACTACAGTTTGTTTGTCCAACCCTTGTCCCGTTCCTCCATGGTGTCTAGTATGAGGTGAGGTGAATCTGTCGTGGCAGGTTTTTATGACCGGATGCCCTTTCTGATGTCAACCTCATCAGAGGAGTTAATGAGATGAAATGAATGACATGACATGCGATAGTAGGAAGGGAGAGGGTGAAACTCGGTACCGGCACATAGCCTACGCCTGTCGAAAAGCACCAAGGCTTTAACGCCCCATCCGATGGACGAATCACTATCAGCAGCATCATATGCCCTCACTCCATATGAGCACTGCGGAGAGGCTTGGAATTTAATCCAGGCTTTTGACACACAATCTAATGATTCGAAATTGTATACCACCATCTCCCCTACCCTGCCGGCCAATATTCTGACGGTGAACATTTTTTCAACCAACAGGATTCGAACCGACTAACCTCGGTGTCAGACTATTTAGACTTCAACGCCTTAACGATCATGGCCACCAGGCGGGCTTAATAGTACTACTACAGTGAACTTTCAAATTTAGCTGCATGAAACCTGTGCATTACAGATTCCGTTGTTGCCTTAAAGTATTGTCACTTTCTTTTTTCAATCAGTTGATTTCATTATCTGATAATTGGTGGTGGATCCTAGGGACAGTGTTTTGCTAAGCAATTGTGCTCAGCTAGTTCTTCCATGACTATTGCTGGATGTAATGTGATAGACTGGGTTTTCTAAGATGAACATTTTCTTCTGCTTCTGGGGTCGCTGGAACCACCTGGCTCATTTTGAGTTTTTGGCTATAAGTTTAAGGCTAGATGTTTCCTCCTCACACCATGTGATTTTACAGGTGAAAATTCCAACCCGGGATGAACTGGGAACAGAACCTCATTCTTCCAAGAGAAAAGGTAGCAGTAAAGCAGTTTTTTCTAGGACATACAACTTACATATAAATTCAGTTATGCTGCAAAAAATGACAACTGTGATTTTTACCGAGCTCGATAGCTGCAGTTGCTTGAGTGCATCCAGTATTCAGTATTCGGGAGATAGTAGGTTCAAACCCCACTGTTGCCAGCCCTGAAGATGGTTTTCCGTGGTTTCCCAATTTCACACCAGGCAAATGCTGGGGCTGTACCTTAAATAAGACCACGGCAGCTTCCTTCTCACTTCTAGCCCTTTCCTTTCCCATCGTCGCCATAAGACCTATCTCACTGCGACGTACAGCAACTTATTACAAGTGATGAAATTCATTTTCCTATATACATTTTATGTACAGCAACTTGTAAAAAAAAAAAGAGAGAGAAAATCCTGTGAATATTTTCCTGTAAATCTTAATTATGCTGGCTCAGAGGACTTATACCACTTTAAGTAGTCTGGGCACATAGTGTTAATAATGCAATGTACAGTAGATCCTCTTGAAGAAAATGAAGTGTAAGAAGAAAGGAGATTTTCTCTCTTTAAATCACAACTCGTACAGTCCACTATTGAGCCACTGTGTATGTCAAAGTGTAGAGCAATCGATGTGATGAGAGAGATGTAACTGTGGGAGGTGACCTGAACTGTTGCACAGTTTTAGATCATGTCCAGGGGTCTGGCCACAGATGAAAATATTCATCATGAGTCCTAGATTTTCCACGTGCAACAGTACTTGAAAACTTCTGTTTGTATATTTTGTAACAATTTAGGTGGATAATATTGCCGAACAACAGTCTGAGGTTGAGACTTCAGCCAATAATATCAATTCAAAAGTAAATTTTAATTAAAAAACCAAATAGAATTTTTGTTCATTAAAATCTGACTTGCTTGGAATGGTCTCCAAAATGGGTCAGAATTTTTATTTTCCTCAAGGACTGTGATATTTAATATCCAAATCTTCTCAAAGTTGTGAATACATTTTGTGTTCTCTTGGAACATGAACATGTAGAAAGTCTTCACATTGATGAATTGTTGGAGAACAGAAAGAGGCAGCATGATGATGGAAAATGTGAAGTCCTTCCTAAAAATGTAATTTAAAGGAACAAGAAGAGGCGGCATGATGACAACAAATTTAATTAGATTTTAATGTAGCAACTCTTTATGAACCAATAAAAAAAGGAAGGTTTACAAAAATCTGCAGTTGATTTTGGATACCGAAGAGTTAAGTGTCCCTGTTATCATAATCATAATAACCACTAGCCTACCAACCTGCATGGACATTATTTTTTCATTTCATTTTCACAAACATTGTGACTCGGTAGTGGACTGAACGAGTTGTGATTTAAAGAGAGAGAATCAAAACTCCTTTCTTCTTACACTTCTTTTTCATTTCGTAATTTCAGAAATGTTAAACAATCCTATGAACAAAATGGAACATTACACTGACCATTCCAAAGAGATATATATACAATAGGTATAATAGTTACATCCTGTAAAAGCAAATTCCATTTAGAAGAAATTAGTGTTGAGTTTATGATAGGAACAGTGGGTCAGTAAATAGGTTTTCCATATTTTTATGAAATAGGGGCATTTTGTCAATATCCAAACTTGGTAGTTGTTCTTTTAGGCTGAACTTTTCTGCCTTAAGGTCACATTTATACTAGTAAATTCTTTGAAAATAAATGCAAGTGACTTCATACCTTTTATTCAGATGCTTAGACTGATTCTTTACTTGTTAGATTATATCTCTGTTACTGATTATTTTTAGTGTTGTACAAATTTGATAAAAATAAGATAAATGGTTAGCCTTTTGGGAAATTTTTAAAAATTAATCCTGAATATTTGTTTATTCTGTCTAAACTATGTCTTTATAGCATCACGGGCTATCTGGTAAGTACTGAAACTTTTATATTATTAGTAGTCTGTGTTTCAAGTTACTATGTTCTTATAGGTGATGGAAGTAAAGGCCCTGAGCTGCCTGCAGCTACTCTGATGTTGAAGCAGCTGTTGTTGGTGATGGTAGAATGTATAGTGCAGCCCACAGAAAGTATTGCTCGACTCGGTTGTGCCTGCATCAGGTAGGACATGCAACCATCTGTATCTTTTGTGGATATCTTCTTCTTTAGTTGTGAAAGAATTTCTTTCATTGCCCAGTGAGGTTTTTGTTTTTTTTTGTCAAGACTGATAATGAGGTTTTACATGAACTAGAAGGGTGTATTGTAACTTTCTACAGTCGTTTGCTACATGGAAGAAGCTGTACTTAAACGAAGTTGCTTTAGGCTTCATTGAAGCTGCTACCAGTTTACTTAATTTTTGTGGCTCTTTTGATTGTGAATATCTCTTGATGCAAAAACCGGTGCCTTCTTCCAAAGTAAACCTGGCTTCACTTCACTGGGACAACAATAAAATCTAACATTGTTCTCCAAACAAAGTTATGTACCATCTTCATCGTTCTCTATATCATTTTTGACTACAGTAGTTGCATTGCGTAGTTGGTTGGCGCTTGCCTTTTTTACTCATAGTTCGAGGATCAAATCGTGGCAGAACAAGTAGGATTTGTGATAGAAATATACCTCATCTGTATTGGCCTATTAATCTACACTGAGTAGTCCATTTGAAACCTGGTAAAATTAAAATATTACGACATTACAGCAATATGGTCCGGCTCTATGGCCGAATTAAGGTTGAAAAAGTGCTGACTAACAGGAACAACATTTAGATTAAGTTATGAAGAACGAAAATTAACTTACGTTACGTGGCCCGCTTGTATCACAGGTGATACTATCCGTTTTACAGATTAAAATCAGGCGGTTCAACTTCAATAATGCTTATGTACATCAGCCTATGTCGGAACACAAAAACTAAGCCAATGGTATACAGATACCAGTTGATCCACACCAAAGGACATCAGAAAGCATTGAAACAGAATGACTTCCAGCTCAAGACTGTTTTAACGATCAACATTTCACAGTTTTTTAACTTTCATCATGCTTTTTTTTTTTTAACTTTTCAACTATAATTTCATTTTGTGTGTCTCCTTTGTTTTTTATACATCATGTCTTACTGAGGATGACACAATGCCGGGTGGAAACATGTCTGTTTATGTGTGAACTTTCGTCTTATTTGGATGTAAAAAATATATAGTATTGACTAGCAGGATTAAAATAGTTTTTTTACAATTTTATAAGAAGTTCAACTGTCATTATGGATTCAACAGTGGGATTCATATTCTGTAAAGGAAATGCCATCCAGGCAAGAAAGCGAATTTCTACTTTAATATGAAAGTGAAATTAGTGAAAATAGGTAGACATAACCTTTCTTAAGAGATGCCTTAATAATGTTGTGGCACCTTAGTTTGAGCCTCCGTGGCTCAGACAGCAGCGCGGCGGGCTCTCACTGCTGGATACCGTGATTCAAATCCCGGTCATGCCATGTGAGATTTGTGCTGGACAAAATGGAGGCGGGATAGGTTTTTCTCCGGGTACTCCAGTTTTCCCTGTCATTTTTCATTCCAGCAACACACTCCATCATTTCATAGCATTTATCAGTCATTAATAAATCACTTTGGGTGTGGTGACCCCATTGTAATAATAGCCTATATATGGTTCATTCATTACATCCCTGACTCGGTCAAAGACTGGAAAACAGGTTTTAGGTTTTCATTCATTCATTTCACCTAAGTTCCTAAAGTTTACTAAAAAGATGCACAGGAACACTGCAAGAACTAGGTTCACTCAATTAAAGACAGATAAGGTTTGAATACGGGAGGAGATCAATTTTTTACATAAGAAAAAGTCAATTTTGAACAACAGACTTTGAGGCCCACTTGGAAATTACCACACTTGTAGCCCATTAGAATGCAGTTCACTACAGAAACACATCACAAATAAACTAGTGAACACATGATCCAGTAAATAAAATACACTAGACAAAAAAATGGAACTCGCTCATAACCTCGAAAAAACAGAACACAAAAACTATGTCAATATAACCAATACAACTGAAACCAACATCAAATCCAAAGGTTATGAACTTGAGTAAATTAAGTCTTAGCAAGGACGACCTTGAAATTCTGAGTAGTGGTCCCAAACATAATTGATCCACCACATCCAAACATGATAGTTTAATTACCACTTTAGTAGAAACAGAACTGGCAGTCAACAAATTACCCTTAGATAAACAGGAAGAGATAAAATATTTTATGAAAAACAAACTTTTATCTTATCATAAACAAGTATTTAATCATAACACAAACCGATCCATTAATAAGAAAATTAAAAACCTCAAAGAAAAATTAAAGGTTAATGACCTAATAGCAACTAAATCTGATAAAGGGAATGCAATAGTAATAATGGAGAGGAATGATTATATTAATAAAACACATTCGTTTTTCATGGAAAACAAATTTGACGTAATCGGGAAGAATCACTTAAATAACCTGCAGAAAGAATTAATATCAATAGTCAGTAATAGTACTTTCATTTTCAATGAATTTGAAAAGAAAAAACTCATTGCCATGAACCCTAGGTTACCCGTAGTGAAATTGTTACCAAAACAATCATAAGGTTAACACCCCTATACGACCTATTATCAATTTTAGACGTAGCTCGACTTACAATTATCTCAATTTATTCAAAATTTCCTTATTACACATTATCACTACCAAGTGAACACGACGATAAAGAACTCCATAGAACTTTGCGAAAGAATAAAACATATAAAGGTAACATATAAAGGTACCAGAACACACAAGATCTTTTAATTTGATGTCGTCAATATGTATGCCAATATCCCCCGTTAAAACCATCATAAATTTGATACGGAATAATTTAACCGAATTCAGTAAATTAAGCATGGGTGAAATAGATGAGTTCATAGGCCTACTAAAATTCCCTTTAAGTAATAATTTCATTTTTGAGAATAAAATCTACCAACAGACAGGTTTACCTATGGGAGCACCGTCCTAGACTATTCTGGCGTACATATATATGGACCACTTAGAACACGCTAACATCATAGATAAGATCAAAGTTATAAAATATTGGTCACATTACGTCGACGATGTGCTAGCCATCATAGATAGCAGTGTTAACGAGAAAATGAAATTTTAGAACTACTCAACAGTTTAAATCAGAATACAGTAGAAGTCCATTATAGCGAGAATTCATAACAGCGATAATTTTACTCGCTATATCGGATTGTCGTTATATCCGATTTTTGTATAAACATGTTATAATTCTCATGTTAGGTCCGTATTGAAATGTACGTAAATACAAAGTATGTTACAAGTGTTTATTTATATATCCACCTATTCAATACAAAGAGATCTTTTTAGAAATTAAATATTATTATAAAATGTTAAGGGACATGTTTCGCCCATATTAAGGGCATCATCAGCCTCAAATTCAAACTTGTATGGTGAAAAATCAGGATCCTGATTGCTCTTACAAGCCATAAAAAGAGGATATCATTATAGGTGTCAGTCTAAACATACAAAATATTAGAATGTCCTTGGCTAAAATTGCAGTATCAAGCTGCATGTCATAAGTTCACATGAATATACTTTCCGGAGCGTTGAAAAACTTGTTGGGGTAGGGCAGTAAACAGCTCAGTCTTTATAATGAAACAGAAATGTGCCTCCTTGAAGATGATAAGAAAAAGCAAAGCTGATACACTGTTACAGATGTCAATAACGTATGTTGTGATAAGACAACAGATCTCTTAAATGGCTGTTCAGCTGCCTATAGTCTATTTAACTGGCTGAAGGAGTGAAAGTCGAATGTGTTATGATAAGATAACAGTCTTCCTTACATAATTGTGGGAGTAAGGAAAAAGCATTCGGTTGTCTATCGATGTATTTATCTTATTTGAAGGACGAAAGTCGAAGGTTTATCGACGTTGATAGAGCTCTTTGGTGTGAAGTCTGTAACAAGAGGAGAGTGAATGCTTAGGAAGGTATTTTTGAAGAGAAAGTGGGTTTAAAGAAAGGTAAAACATGGAAAATGTATAAAAACACTTACCCTTTCATCTGTGAAGATGTAAATCAGTTATGGAAAGGTTAGTTGAAGAAAAATAACGTTATGTGTAGGTTCATTTATTTCTTTGACTGTTAATGCAGTTGCTATGGTAGCGTTGAATGACTGACATTTGTACTTCTGGTATTGTATCGATGTGAGATTGGCGGAGGAGGGTGTGGTTGAGGGGAGGGGGTAGGCGGAAAACTCTCCATATACATTAAAATCAGTATGAAACAGCAATCAGTTTCTTCAAAACTTGCATTTCCATGGATGATATCCACACTACAGCTTACTTGTTTGTTAATTTTCAAAATCCGATACTACGTGAAAATGTATGTTTAATTTCATTCTGAAAAATATATAGTACCGTATTTCTCCGAATCCAAGACGATCCCCACTTTTTCCTTCATAAAATTTAATGAAATTCTTAACGTTAAATTTAAATCAGGCTCAAAAAGTGCTTAGTAAAATCATATGAATGCCTTCGTTGTACAGTACGCATTTTTAGACTGTTTTCAGACACCAAACATTGACTTTCGTTATGCCTTTTTTTTTTTGCGGCTGCCCAATTATTCTTCATTTCCACAGGTTTAATGACCATTAACTATAAATCGGCATCATAATACCGAAAAAGTCCTGTTGAAAATTTGCCAGCAGTACATATTCTGTGCGTTTCTACAACATGAAGATTCATCAGGAAAATATTCTTGCTGTTACTTAGCGTCAGATATAACCGGCTACCGCTACACGCACATCTCGCTTGCTGGGTTTGGCCAACTTCAGTGGCTAGCGATGTATAGGCCTAATCACGGATGTTGAAGGTCAATGAACTAGATTATTGCGCCGCGGTGTGGCCATTCCACCCTTGCGTTTTTCGTGCACATTCCTCACAATTTCACTTTTGAGGTATTTCATTGATCAGTACACCAGGCAAGGTGTTCACCAACATGTTGAAAGGGAGGGTGCTATAAGTGGTTGAGGGTAAGTTGGATGAAAATCAGTGTAGTTTCAGACCACAGCAGGGCAGTCAGGATCAGATTTTCAGTATGAGTCAGGCAACTAAACTAAAAAATGCTAGAGAAGGCATATGACAGAGTACAAAAGGAAAAGATGTTCACCATACTGGGGGACTATGGGATTAAGGGTAGATTATTAGACCGGCGGTGGTCGGCGTATAATGGAGTCAAGCTGTTGTTCGAAATGTGAGCGCAACACTCGCCTCTGACTTATTAAGGTTTTCAGTATGATTTTGTTTATAATTTTATTTAGTTTTAGTTTTAGGTTAAACAGTTGGGAATAATGTAGGAATGTACGGCAGGCCTACGAATTTAATTTTAACTTCATATCATAGAATACAATGATTTCTTCTTGCATACAAAGAAATACACCAATTATCCACAAAAAAATACTATATTGGCTTATATGAAGGAATTATCATAACACACATTTGTGACCCCATCTCTGCATGTACAATCGAATTGATAATTCAGTAAATAGAGTACCGTAAAACATGTCATAGTTTTAGTAAAACAGTTATTGTGTATTATGATATACTTTTGAATAGATTGCTAGAGGGAAGGGAAAAAGGTGTGTCATTATTGAGAATGAAGGAGCATGCTTTGGACTTGAAATTTTTCTCGGGGGTGGAGAGCGATTACTGATAATCCACTTCAAAGGTTGGCACCTCTGCACCTAACAGTCTTTATCTCCCCATTCCCAGTACGCTCATGTTGTTTCCACCTGTTGGTATGGGCAATTATTCTCGCTACTTTCATATCTGTTACTTCTAACTTACGAATAAGATATCCCGAGTTCACCCAGCTTTCACTCCTGTAAAGCAAAGTTGGTCTGAAAACAGACCAGTGCAAAGATAGTTTCATCCTGGAGCCTGTCTTCCTTCTTACGAAATACTGTTCATCACAAATGCAAACTCACTGTATTCATTAGCTTTGCTGCATCTTGGTGCAATCTAACTTACTATACTATCATCCTGGATGATTGCACTTCCTAAATACTTGAAATGATTTACCAATTCCAGCTTTGTATTCCCAACCCGACATTCAATTCTCTTAAGTATCTTGCCTACTGACACTTTAGTCTTGGAAAGGCTAATTTTTATATCATACCCATTGCAATTTTTTTCAAGTTTCAAGATATTACACTGCAGGCTTTCAGCATTATCTGCCATTAACACCAACTTGTCAGCTAGGCCAAATTGCTTATTATATTTCCACGTAACTGAATTCCTCCCTGCCACTTTATACCTTTCAGTGTGTGATCCATGAAAGCTATGAAACACAAAGGTGAAAGATTACAGCCTTGTCTAACCCCTGTGAAGGACTTTGAGCCACAGACTCATTCTACCATCAGTTCTCACCGTTGTCTAATTGTCAAAATAAATGCCCGTGATTGCTTTTAATCCGTCGTCAGTGGACATGTGAACACAGCGCTCGCTCAGATTTTATTTCCTCCTCCTTCGTGAACAAATTACGTGTTCACTTTGTGCATCCCTTTAGCGATAAAGTGCAGCATGGCCTTCAGTTGAAGCTGCGATACCATTGTAACTACAGCGGCGTCAGAGTGAGCCCCGAACTCTCATGTCGACTAGCGGCGTGACTGAAGTTTTCGTTCATATTGGTATTTTATTTTGATTTATTTTACATTTTGGTGTGAGAATTAACTTTCAACCCTGGATTGAGACAATGTTATCTGGGAGTTGTTGGAAGAGAGTGACAATGAAGTGAACTTTGTGTTACCTGCAGAATTAGAGGTAGCCCTATATGAATATTCAGATATTGATGAGCCATCAGTACAGTAATAGTGAGACTTTGGGAGATGACCTCCTTCCTGCCAAATCCAATCCTGTTTTCCCTGATGCTTCTATTGTAAATATTCCTAGTCCTCAGTATGTATGGGTAGATAACATTACTGTATGGAATAAGGTGGATGAGATGAAATTGCTATCTACGATTGCCACAGTATACTACAGATAGCTTCTCCATATATTTTTCACTATGCTTGAGATTATTGGCATTAATGCCCAAGTCATTTTAGCTGCAACACCGCAGAACAAAAAATCCGGAGGAAGTTTCTGAAACGTTTGGCAATGGAGCTTATGAAGTTCTATGTGATTGCAAGGGCATCAGTGCATGGCATTCATGCTAATTTATGGAGCAGTGTAACGAAGTGCCTCAGACTTGAACAAGAACGAGCAACTCCACAGCCAGTTCAAACCAGAGAAAGGGTGAAATTTGCATTCTGGCCTAAAAGAAAGAACTGCAAAACTACCTCCAAAGAGGGAAAAATGTGAAGGTACCAATCTGCTGTGAACACTAAAACGCTTTTTCATTCCTGCCGCAAAAAATGTCTGAAACTGGGGTGCCATAGTGGTTATGGTCCTACTTCAGCCTTGTTTTGTAGTGTGCCCAGTGTTTTTCTGAAATTTTTTCTTTACAATTTCCTTTACATTGCACCGACACAGTTAAGTCTTATGGCGACAGTGGGACAGGAAAGGGTTAGGAGTGGGAAGGAAGCACCCGTGGCCTTAATTAAGGTACAGCCTGGTGTTAAAATGGGAAACCATGGAAAACCATCTTCAGGGCTGCTGATAGTGGGGTTGAATCCACTATCTCCCGAATACTGGATACCGTAATCTATAATCTTCATTTCCGTATTGACGAATTGCACAATTAAAAATAGGAGAGGAGGTCAAAACCAGTCCTGTAGTTTAATATATGCAATAAATAAGTATTGATTGGTGGAAATCCTCTCCTATGTTTAATTGTACAGGATACCGGCCGCACTTAAGCAACTGCAACTATTGAGCTTGTTTGTGCCCAGTGTAGAGATGGGGTCACAAATTTGTGTTATGATAATTCCTTCATATAAGCCAATATAGTATTTTTTTATGGATAATTGGTGTATTTCTTTGTATGTAAGAAGAAATCATTGTATTCTATGATATGAAGTTAAAATTTAAATTCGTAGGCCTGCCATACATTCCTACATTATTCCCAACTGTTTAACCTAAAACTAAATAAAATTATAAACAAAATCATACTGAAAAACTTAATAAGTCAGAGGCGAGCGCTGCGCTCACATTTCGAACAACAGCTTGACTCCATTATATGCCGACCACCGCCGGTTTAATAATCTACCCTTAATCCCATAGTCCCCCAGTATGGTGAACATCTTTTCCTTTTATACTCTGTCATATGCCTTCTCTAGCATTCTTTAGTTGCCTGACTCATACTGAAAATCTGATCCTGACTGCCCTGCTGTGGTCCGAAACTACACTGATTTTCATCCAACTTACCCTCAACCACTTATAGCACCCTCCCTTTCAAAATGTCGGTGAACACCTTACCTGGTGTACTGATCAATGAAATACCTCAAAAGTTGTGGCAGTCATTCCAGTTTCCTTGCTTATAAATAGGTGCGATTACTGCTTCTTGTGTTTGTCTTGCCCTATTCTGTTTCCAGGATCTTTACATGTCTATTTCTCAATGTCAGCTATTCTTTTGACTTGTAATCTTTTCTGTCTGCAAAATGATAAATTATCCTCAATTTCACTTGGATTTCCTCACACTTTGGCATGGTACAAAGTTCTTTTTGCACCATTTCTAGGTTTTGACAGCTGCTTTTACATCCTCATTCCACTATACCATTTCCTTGGATTTTCTTACTTGGCTTTGTCATCCACATACTTTCTTAGCTGTCTTCACCAATGCTCTCCTCAGGTTATCCCATTCGTCATTTGCAGATCTCAGATCTATTTTGTGTAATATCTTCCAAAGATTCTCTCAAAACATTTCTTTCACCCTTGGTTCTGAAAGTCTCCAAGTTTTATTTTTGGTGTTCTTTTGTTGTGGATTTTCAGTGGTCTTCTCTTTGTGATATCTGCAACCAGCAGTCTGTGATCTCTATCCAAATTTTTGTTGCGGATTACTTTAACATCACTTACAACCTATATATACAGTGAAAATCCACAGCCTGTTTCCAGTCATTTGACAGGGTCAGGAATGGAGTGCATGAAGCCCTTTTCTAGCGGTGAGGATAGAAATTATGCCGGCTGCCGAAGCCTGTCTCACTCCTCTGGGGCAATGAGTAATGAATGATTAATGAAATGAAATGATATTGGAGAGTGTTGCTGGAATGAAAGATGACAGGAGAAACCGGAGTACCCGGAGAAAAACCTGCCCCGCCTCCGCCTATATATATATATATATATATATATATACAGTAATTTATAATTCCAACTCTATATTTTGAAGTTAGAAAGAAATCTGTAGTATACCATTACTTTATCTCTGCATCTTATTAGTCATTACTAGGGGGCAGATTTCTATGACCAGTCATATTTTTTCCCTTAACATTATATCTTATAGTCTTGCAATTTCAACACGTTTCCAAGCATGATAATCAAAATTAAACATGTTTTATTGGGCATATAAATGCATATTTAGGCTTTCTTAAGTTGTATGGCATATTTTCAACAAAATATCATTATAACGGCATATTTTGGTAATTTTCATTTTAATTTCGTATTATAAAAATCAGAATAAGCTCTAGAAATTATTTTTCAGGATAGACTGGAATATACTGCTGAAGAACTATTATAAAGTAGTGTATATGGAATGTTTCTAACAGGTAGGAGCTATTGTTTGCTAGCTGGGTCAATTCCTGGAAACCGGGCAATCGTTTACACGGAAGCAGAGGTAATTCTGCAGTTATTTGTCATTGTTCTTATTCCTCCCCTTCCCCTTCCCCTTCCCCTTCCCCTTCCCTCTTCCACCTTCAACACACTGAATGACCTTGGTCATTAGGGAGCTTCAGTTATTCATTTCCTTTCAATATGCCTAAAACGAAAGTCTCAATTTGTGGAAAGTTGCGAAGTTTTGTTCGCGAGTTCGGTGAAAACATATTCAGTACGGATGGAGTGATATTATTCTGTAAATTGTGTGAGGTAAAAGTGACTGCCGAAAAACGCTTCTCTGTGCAACAACACTGTAATACTGTAAAACATAAGAATTGTGTAACTAGATATTCTGCACTCGAAAATAGGCAACGTCTGCTATTCGAAACCCCGACATCAAGTTCTCAGAGTTCACAATTTTCACAAGATCTCTGCAAGATGATGGTTTCGTCTAATATCCCTTTAAAGAAACTTAACAGCCGAAGCTTCAGACAGTTTCTTGAAAAATATACAAAGCATCCTGTTCCCAACGAATCTACTCTCAGGAAGGACTATCTGACCCCTTGTTATGAAGAGATGTTGGATATAATAAGGCGTGGCGTGGGAGACAGTAAGATATGGGTTTCAATAGACGAGACCACAGATGTGGATGGAAGATATGTAGCAAATGTGATCGTTGGCACGCTGAAGGAAGACCGGCCTGGAGATACATTCCTCCTGACATGTGAAGTGCTAGAGAAGACAAACCATTCCACCATTGCAGTTCTCTTCGACAATTCGATGAATCTGTTGTGGCCAAACGGGGTAAAGAGAGAGCACATTTTTCCATTTGTAACTGACGCTGCTTCGTATATGGTGAAGACAGCCAAGGGACTTAAAATGCTATACCCGAAAGTGATACATGTGACATGTCTTGCACATGTCTTGCGTAGGGCAGCTGAAGAAGTTAGAAGTAGCTACCCTGAAGTTGATAAATTAATATCGAACTGTAAGAAAGTGTTTGTCAAAGCTCCGCTTCGCGTTCAGAAATTTCAAGAAGAAGCACCTTCACTACCCCTACCTCCCAAGTCAGTTATAACGCGATGGGGGACTTGGCTTGATGCCGCAGTGTACTATTGCAACAACTTAGATGTCATGGAGAAGATCGTGAAGTCTTTTGATCCTGCAGAATCGTCCTCCATAAAAACCACTCAAGATTTATTTTCAAGCACTACATTAAAAGCGGACCTGGCTTACATAAAGTCCAATTTTAATTCTTTATCTGGAGCAATCACGCAACTGGAAGTTTCAGGTGCAGAACTAAGCAATGCACTGAATGTTCTAAAGTGCATTGAACAGGAATTAAAGCATGCAAAAGGAACAATAGCATCTAGGGTGTGTAGAAAATTAGAAAACATACTGGAAAAAAATAGCGGACTTGTGTACCTGCGTGGAATAAGTGACATTCTTTGTGGAAACCCTTCATCTGCAGATTTCCAGGAATTTTCTCCAAATGATTTAACTCTATTCAAGTACGCTCCCGTTACATCATGTGATGTCGAAAGAAGTTTTTCTCGCTACAAGACGATACTCAGCGACAACAGGAGGGGATTCTCATTCAACAATCTTAAGATGCATATGGTCATAAATTGCAACAATTCTGATAATGGAGACTTGATCAGGTATGAATGTTTCATTCAAATAACATATGTTTTGTGTATAAATTAAAACTGATTGAATATTGAACAGTGAAATTAACTGTAGTGTTTATCTTCCACAGAGTCCGTCCTTGCCTAGGAGTATACAGTGTAACCTTAACGAGTTCATGAAATATTCATCATTTTAGTTGATTTTGGGTTAAAGATTTCGAAGAATTAAACATTTTTTAAACTCTAAATTAATTGCAGCCTGTAGCAATCGTAATAAAAGTGCTTCTATGTAACGTAGATGCTATTCATTAAGTCATATTTTGAATTTTATAGGTCATATTTTAATGTTTTTTAGGTCATAAGTGCATACATATTTCATACATTTTTAGGTCATAGAAATCCGCCCCCTAGTCATTACCATTGTCATTGTAATTGTTATTCTTGACAGTGTGGAACCAATTTTGAGTACAATTTATTATTAGTCATTACCATTGTCATTGTAATTGTTATTCTAGACAGTGTGGAACCAATTTTGAGTACAATTTATTATTAGACAATGTTGTAAAAATATTATTGTAATGTTTCTATATTGTATATCTTGCATTTAACTCTCTCTCTCTCTCAGCGCGCGCTCATGCGCGCACACGCGCGCACACGCGTGTGTGTCATTTGATCAGTTTTTTATAGAGTGTACTGTAATTGGAGTCTTTCTCTGCTGTAGACTACATTAATAAGTTACCGTAAAGTGGAGTAACTTCGGCCACTGACGAATAGCAACACTAATTTTCTCTTGCCTCCCTTACTGAAAAAGATGAACCACTTGCAACAACTAAAATGTACACACATGTACACAAAGAACATTGGCAGGCTCATTGTTGAGTCAATTGATTTCTTTTGCAGTCCTGACTATTGTCTGGTAATAGCAGAAAACAAACTGTTCCCTAGCCCCAGCATTCGATTCTCCATTCCAGTGGTTTATGGGGTCAAAATGCAAGTACGTCTAGTAACTGATCAACTCAATTTGATGCATTTTATTCAAATAGATTTTTAAGGGAATGGTTTTGTGATAAAAGTTGTCCTCTTCCGGGGTGACTTTGGCTATACCAAGAAAATACAGGAAAACATTACGTGGCTGAGGGTATTGTAATTACAATCCTGTTTACCTCAAGAACGCTTACCAACATGGCAGAACAAATATTATATTTTTCAGAAAATTATAAGGCATATTTCACGTTAACAATTTTTGAAATATACGAACAAGTGGCCGAAGTTACCCAATTTTACGGTACCGAGCTCGATAGCTGCAGTCGCTAAATGTATCGCCAAAATTTCATTTCGTTCTCTCCAGTAGTTTTGGCTCGGTGATGATGAATCGGTCAGTCATTCAGCCAGGACATGTTATTTTATATATATAGATAATTATTAGACTACATCTGTAATTTTATCACAGTTCATCTCAGCGACGCTGAAAAATATGGATCGACACTAATATTGGTCTTTTTCGAGAATCTAGAATCCTTGATTTAACGTTGCCATGGTTACGGCTGGTCGCTTCTTCAGCTGATTCCTAGAGCCGGGGTGATGAGGTGCCAATGTCTATAGAATACAAACATTCATTTTGATATATGAGTATTTACGTCGCACCGACACAGATAGGTCTTATGGCGACGATGGAACAGCAAAGGGCTAGGAGTGGGAAGGAAGCGACCTTGGCCTTAATTAAGGTACAGCCCCAGCAGTTGCCTGGTGTGAAAATGGGAAACCACGGAAAACCATGTTCAGGGTTGCCGACGGTGGGGTTCGAATCTAATAACTCTTCTTTGCGGGGTTGTGGTAAAGGACTTAACAGTGAGTTCGACGGAGGAGTCCTTCGGTATGGAGAACTCGATGGGATGTATGAAGAAGTATAGTCAGGCCAGATTTTCTGCTACGGTACCCTGGATGAACCGTCTGCCTGTAACCAGAAGAGGTGCAAACGAATCGAACTGGCAAATTCGAGTGCGCTCTGGGGAAGCTCATCTAACTGGTATTGTCTTTAATAGTGCAGCTAGCTTTTGTATCTTTACTACCCTCTAGCAGCAAGTCGTCGTAGATTCTATGCCACGGAATCGAGCTTCGGATGACAGGGACCGTATGATTATATATTGAAGTGTGCCAACAGTTCCGTGTTGACAGATCTCACACATAGGCGTCTTCCGACAGGTTGTATCAGCAAACCCTGGCGTATAGTTAAGTCCTACAGCAATCGTAGAGTTGCGTAGGATTTCATAGTCTGGGGCCTGTCTGTGACAAACTGATATGTGCCGTAGGTGCCGCATCTGTGATCGTCATTTTGCTCGAGGACAGGCTGTAGAACAATTCGTATTATGCACTTGTGACACACTAGTCGTATTCAATATCCCCTCTGCTCACTCTGAATGGGGAGGGGGCTAGAAAAGGTGCCGTAATTCAGGTCATTCCAATTCGGCCCTGTCTGTCCAGGGCTGACCTTCCACTACCTTGCTCTCTGTCTCTGCAGCTGTGGTAAGATAAGAACGCACGCGCTGGTTTGCTGATCTTGCCTTTTTAGCCGACATTACAAACCAGTATAGCAATGTAAATGTTTATTATTAAGGTACTATACGGGACAGTTCGTGTTTTTTAGATGCAACTTTCATTGTTCAAAAAACAATTACAGGAGAAATATTTTGAAGAATTCCCATCTTTAAAACCATCTAACTTACCCGTCTGTAACGCTGACTGCGAAACTCTTACAGTTCTACTTTGATTTAATCGAATGTCACCAAAATTTAACATTTTCACGACCCCCTTCTCTGTAATTGTTGTGCAGGCCCCAGTCAAACTTCGTAAAAAAAAACTGATTAGGCTTCGGTGTAACACAATTTTGAAAGATACAGTAGTTAATACAATATTCCAGGCGGCCTCCTTGCGTTTTGTAAGAACTTGAAACGAAAATAGTTTCCGCGAATCCACGCATTGGTATGCAAATTAGTTATTGTTTGTTGGCTCTACATAACTGTGCGAACATAGAATGTATTCTCAGTCGTGAACCTGAATAAAAAGAAAACTAGGCCATGTTTGTCCGATGTTGTGTTGGAAGTAGGGTTATGCATTCACTCTGATCAATTTGCCCCGATGGGGAGGAATTTTTATGCCTTTGCTGGCAAGATGTAGTGTTTACAGTTCACTATGTCTTCTGGTATGGGCTATATCAAATTTGTTACTTTCATTGACTTGTCTCAGTCTCATCCTTGGCTTTGACAATATGAAAGTGACTGAGGTATAAGTGATGTTAGTAATACCATTGCTTATGCAGCCATTCCCTGTTATGAATGGTGTGAAAATATCACTCATAGGGTCGGTTGGTGCATGCATTTCAGTGGGCTTGGCAGACTGATATGTAATAGCAACGGCTGGCTCGGTGAGGAAAGCAACGGGAAACTACCTCACTCCTCATTTCCCTAGTACGCCTCTTCAGTGACGCTTAAGCTATTTATGACAGCTGTTGGCGGAGCCGCAGAGGATCAACCAGCCTTCGGGCTGAATACCCAACATACATCACTAAGTTTGATGAAATCAGAGAAATGTCAAGTGGATTTTCTCTCTCTTTGCCGCATAAAATGTGTCATTCATACTCCTCACTCCACTCCCCTCAGTCCTGAGAGCCCGGAGCTGTGGGTGTTGTATGGGGGCCGCCCACTCCCACTGGGCAGCCGCATCCACAGGAAATAATGTGTGACCGAAACTCGGCACAAAAAGGAAAAAGTTAACTTGGACGGTGTTATTGTCCATGATGGCGTATGATATTTTGAAGAACATTGACGAAGGCACAGGTCCGATAGAAGATATCGTAGAAAAAAACGAGCAGATGCGCTGCCTCCCACTTGTCTCGCGACTGCCCCCACGGCACCGACCCCGCGTACTCTAAGGTCCCTTTCACCCGAGGCAGCTAGTGGCGGCGATCGGTGGCGGCAGCCGATCGCCTGTCCTTTCATACGAGGCAACTAGTGGCGGCGATCGGTGGCAGCAGCCGATCGCCTGTACGGAAAACAGGTCTACGCCCCATTTCTAAAATGGTATCCTTGAGTGAGAAACTGCTTCTGCTTGCTTTGCTAATCCAAAAGAAAAAGATAAATAAACGTGGGGCAAGAGCAATGAAGGTGCATCCTCCACCAGAGAGGTCGTACACAGGATTTAATGAGTCAATGCCCTTTGTATTTGTAGCTGTTGAGGGATTTGGTCTTTCCCGTCATATACTGCGACCATATGCGGGCACTTTTCTGAGTGTAAAGAAACGCTTCTTTTAATTACATATTTTCAACGGCACGCAGGTACATTGAATGTACCTTTTGAATACTTGCAAATAAATGGCGTATTTTCCATAGATAGTGAATGTTGACACCACACTAGCAGAGGACAGAGTGAAAGTGTGTTGTGTTTTGCATAATTTTGTACGAGAGAGGTATGGTGTTCAAATCGAAGATACTTTGACAGTAGATGGATTGTTTGAAATGGGCCCTGCTTCAGGACCTACATCAAGGCTTGTCAGAAATTTACGGGACAAGTTTGCCAACTACTTTATCAGTGAGTAAGGTGCCGTTTCATGGCAAATGGATCTTATTTCGAGACATAAGTATTGTGTCTAGAGTACTATACAGATCATAGATGGACACCAAAAATACAATTGTACTTTACATGCGTTTAGTCATTTCAAATTTGCCAACGGGCTCTTTTTAATAACATTAGTTCAGTAGTGATGATCGTTTATCTTTCATTCTATTGCTATCTTGCTTACCATGTAAATCTCCTACATGATTGGAACTTTTCACTACAGAAAAAATAATTGAAGCAAATAATGAACGAAATACTCTTTTTTGAATATACTCGGTAATTTACAGAATTGTCTTGCTAAATTGAGTTTTCTTGTAACAAATTAACAAAATGTGGTACGTAAAATATCAGGAAAACGCTTACTTATCTCGTTTCTCTCTGCTGGTGTTTTGTCATCAAACTCGGGAAGAACCTCAATATAATGCTGTGCCATGCGTTTCTTCGTTTACTTTTTCATACTCGTCGACTGAAGCGTTCCAAGTCGTGGGATATTTTTCAACTCCATACATCAGGTCTTCCGTTTCACTTGTTCAACTATTAATCTAATAAGGCTACTTCTTTCCACGTTTGCACTCATATCTGACAATGAACACAGTACGCTCGTTATTCAGGACTTCCTAAATTATACGAACTGGATCAAACTGGAGTGGACAGTGAGAAGTAGCGGCAACTAGTGGCACCGTGTGAAAGCTCTCATTTAAAAATTGCCTCGAGTGGCGGCGACTCCAAGTGGCGGCCGCTAGCTGCGCGAGTGAGCGACTGTAGGCGACTGTTTCCAGCTCCCGCAACTGCAGTCGCCACGTATGAAAGCTCTCATTTAAAATAATGCTCCGCTGTAAGTTGCTGCCACCGGTGGCCGCTACTAGTCGCCTCGTGTGAAAGGGCCCTAAGTGCGCTAACTACGCGGCTAACTATAAGGAATGTCCCAGCCGCAGGAAATTCGAAACCGCTTTTCAAGGCAAAGGGCCAAAGGGTGACAGCGTGGCTACCCTAAAGCCCAAACAGGCCCCTCAGGCAAGACGAATCAAGGCCCCTCAAGCAAAAAGGGCCAAAAACAAGGCCCTTCGGGCAAACAAGGCCTCTCAGGCGGAAGCAAATTCAAATTGCAATCCCGAAGGACGGAGGGTGAACACAACCCAGGGCCCTCAGCCCAACCACCCCCACCACCGTCCAAGGTAAGACCTGCAACAATAATGGAAATAAGGCCCTGCTCCCTACAACTAACAAAAGGCAGGTTAAGCCCACGCCAGCTGCCCCCGAACTGCTTCAGGGCCCACTCCAGGCCAGCTCCACCCTCCGCAGGGAACCTGCCGCTAGCAAACCGGCATCCGCGGCCTGCCCCCAACGCCCGCCTCCCACACCACACCTGACTCACCCACCTCACCACCTACACCTGAAACAGTAAAACAGGTACAGCAGCCAGAAGGGAACATGGCAGGAAGGGCGTTCAAGGAATGGATAGATGAAATTCTGAAAAAAAGTCTTCCCGAACTGGAACTTAACCGCAGTCATAAACACTGGAGTTATGATGGTTAATATGCTGACCGTGACCCTATCACTGCCATGGCTACGGGACTTGGTGAATGCGATGTCTAACCTCCTAATCCAAGATGGCTGAACAACCCAGCGAGGATAATAATAATAACAACAATAACAGAAAAGGGCTTCGCGTACTAATATGGAACTGCCAGGGCGTCAGGAAAAGAAAATACGGACTCGAAGCCTTCCTAGCCGCGAACACCATACATGTAGCACTCCTAACAGAAACTTTCCTCCCACCGGGGAAGAAGTTCACCATGAGAGACTACAAAATACACAGAAGCGACAAGGCTAACGGAGTTGGAGGGGTGGCAGTTCTGGTAAGAAAATACTTCAAACATATGGAGCTGGACTTGCCAGAGCTGATCGAACTGGAGGCATGCGGCATTGCTATGCCAGTGTGAGGAACACTCATTAATGTCATATCGGCATACGCCAGACCGAAAAGCCTAAACACGCAAGAGATACGGTAGAAGCAGTACTAAGGCTAAATCGAAACACGATACTAGGAGGAGACCTAAATTTGAAACACGCCAGCTGGGGCTGCCTGAGATCTAACTCAGCAGGCACAAGGTTGTACAACCACATACTATCCCAGGACTAAGTGGTAACAGCCCCCAGCGAGCCGACGTTCCTAGCACCAAACGGGCAGTTCTCAGACATATTAGACATAGCGCTACTGCGACATATTCCTCTATATATAAACTATAAAGCAGCCAAATGGGATAAATTCGAAAGAAAACTGGACTCACTTCTGCAGAGGACTGAGGACATACTAATAGAAAGCCCAGCCCAAATTGACGAAGCAGTCAAAACACTGGTAGACGTGATCCAGGCAGCCACGACAGCGAGTATCCCGGTACCCAAGCGTAAACATCACACCAACTTCGAGATACCGGCCCACATTAAAGACCTAATCCGCAAGCGCAACCATCACAGGCGCAACTGGGCCCATTATCACTGCGATGAAGACCGGGAATTAAAAACCACTGTAGAGTCGAAATCGAAACCCAACTAATGGGTCGCGGGTCTAGAACAACAAACTGAGTACGTTTGACACTAACACCAGACCGGATTGGAACTTAGAGAGATATTTCACGCGAGAATCACATGTGATCCCAACAATCGAGGGACCAAATGGACTAGTATACGAGAACCAAGATAAAGCTGAGGTGATAGCAGACTCACTGGAAGCGGCTTTTACATGCACGATAAACGGGAAAATATGCACTATCAAGATTCAGTTCCTTTTGAAACATTGTACAACTAATTTCTCCAAATTGTCTTGATTTAAGCTCATCTGTTTATCTGTCAGCACATTCTTAAGCACAGAAAATTATCTTTCTACGTCACAAGCAGTGACAGTTTCATACCTAAATGAAGAAATTTGGGACAAAGCGAGGTCAAATTGTACGTCTTTTGCATTTTATAAGCTTGTCGAATTCAAAATCAGGATTTGAACGGACCACTTTGTTCAACTTATATCTAGCTGTCGCAGCTATTTCTCTGTGCGATGATGGCGGAGACACATTTGAGTGTCTTCAATAACTGGTAATGATTGCCTGCAATAAAGATGTGACAAGTGAGAGTTCCGGGCAGGAAAATCCAGGATAACAGCGGAAGAGGGTTAAGTGTAAAACCAAGGTTTGTAAGCTGCTAGCTCAGTAACGCGGCGTCACAGAAGTACAATACAAGTTGTGTTTTGTTCGTCCATCATAGACGAAAAAATGAGCCGTCATTGAGTAATGCACAATTTATGGTTCGATTTATAACACTGTATAACTGGGACAAGTTATTCCCATGAATTACAGAGTTCCGGGCAGGAACATCCAGGATAACAGCGGAAGAGGGTTAACCCTCTACTGTATGAATTATTTTTCGTTTCCGTTTGGTGAAGAAACTTTATCTGTCAGCACATTTCAAGCTTTAATGTTCAACATACGCTCAGTGGTTTAGATATACCAGCAATTCTTAACTGGACCTAATAGCTTAACACTGGTATGTGATGTGGATTGCCATATTGGAATATATATACGATTTTCCACGATTTTACGCTAAGCTTTTAACATTCAAAGACCAAACATTACTGCCTACTGGCCATGGGTACGTATTGCAAGGCGCAAGTATACAAGCACGACCGTAGGTCGGTAATGTCTTTGAGGTTGAGCCAGAGGTACTCCTGAAGCCTGTGGTTATTTACAAACATGCATTTGCATGGAATTCCGGGCTTTGCTAATAACAGTATTGTTGGATTTACGTCTCACTAACTACTTTTTTACGGTTTGGGGGGACGCCGAGGTGCCGGAATTTTGTCCCGCAGGAGTATTCACTTACTGACTAACTGTTAGGAGGGGAAATACAGATTCTGTTAGGGAAAAAAAAATAATTGTGATGCATATATATTACCACGTAGATTCATATCTAATTTCTAGTGGTGGAAAAATCAATTTTGGCGCAAATGCGTGGGCCCCTTCTTATGAGACAGCTACGAGGTTGAAAGAATCTCATTCCAGCCCACAGACTAAAATCCTCAGGCGACCTGGGAGTTGAACCCGTGCCTCCGGAAAGAGGCAAACACATCACTGTCACACCTCGGAGCTGGCATCTGATATTGTCTGTAGATCTTAACTATATGCTTCTATCATCAAGGAATGTTCGTAGCTCATTAACAGCATGTGCTCATCCTTTCTCTCGTGCAGGCTCATCATCTGTCTAGTACAAGTTCACACTGCATTGTTCCTTCCAGTAAATACTTGCCGTCTTTAATATTATCCTTTATTTTAGTCATCACTAACTTGAATGTGATGAAGGTGAATGATGAGGCTGACTCCCTGGGGAACTCTCCTATCGAGCATGTTAAAGTGAGATGGATGTGTGGGGTCGTGACTTCACTGAGAGAGATGTAGTGTAGCCACTTGACTTCTGTCATTTGCCTGGCTCACATGATCTTATCTTTCGTTTTCTCTCGCTGCTCCATCTGTGCAGTGGAAGTACAACTCTCAAACAAAATTATCATTATGTTCTTTGATATGTAGCATATGTACGCATTTGTTTAGCATGGTTAAGTTTGGTTCACTAATTTGGAGAAAATGTCTTCTTTCTTCCCTTCGTCAAGTGACTGCTTCATCCGGGATCGAACCCATGAACTCGGAATCATAAGTCGCACACTCTACCACTGATCCATTGAGGGAGCTTATTGCTTACTGGTTGGTTCATTCAATATTTATCGCAATAAAACACGGTAGAAAGGTACCGCGATGTCCGACTCCTTGGCTGAATGGTCAGCGTTGAGGCCTTAGGTTCAGAGGATCCCGAGTTCGATTCTCGCCCGGGTCAGGGATTTTAATCGCGTCTGATTAATTCTTCTGGGTTTTTGTGTTTGTCTCAACACTTTCCTCTTCATATTCAGACAACCCACCACACCAGCAACCACCACAGAAACACGCAATAGCGATTACATCCCTCCATATAGGATTGGCGTCAGGAAGGGGCATCCGGCCGTAAAACAGGGCCAAATTAACATGTGCGACACAATTCGCACCCGCGACTCCACAGGTGTGGGAAAAGCGGTGGGAGAGAAAAGAAGAAAGGTAACACGATCTTGGAATAGGAAGACGGACACTTACTGACCCGAGTACTAGAGGTAGTAAGGTTAAAGGATTTAAAAGGCGACAGAGAGCAGGAATTTTGCTCTGAAAAGAGGTCCTTTATGTGATATGGACGTGTGGATGTATCACTTTTGCGTACTTCGTTTTATTCGTCCGGCTCCATGGCTAAATGGTTAGCGTACTGGCCTTTGGTTCAAGGGGTCCCGGGTTCGATTCCCGATAGTTCGGTGTGTGTGTGGGGGGGGGATGGCATTCTCACAGAATGGTGATCTCTAACAACAAATTGGGCACTAGAACGAAATGAGTAGGTCTACTGGGAAATTCCTGGGGTAAATGTGAATAAGACTGTATTACAGACTGTATTACACTTAAAGCTGCCGGACTTAGTGGTTCAGACGATTGGTATAAATTCATTTGTTTAATGCTGCCGGACTTAGTGATTCAGACGATTGGTATAAATTCATTTGATTTTATCCTGAAAAATTAACTTTCCTCTACCGAACGAAGAACTCTTCTGGCGCTATGCGACAAAGACTGAGAAGAAATTTCAGAATCACGTCGTGCGATGATTACATTTTGTGTGTTCAGCAGCTAGGTGGGGAATCAATTCCGACCTACCACCAAGGACAAAGTGGGAAGAAATTTGGACACCATGTAATCCACGAGACACGCATTTCGGAAACTCCAAGGTGTGGAAACTCATATCTAAATATTTAAGAAACGAAAATTGACTTCAATTTCATTACGTGGAATTGATTTAATCTAATGAAATGATTATTTATACCCCTTCTCCTGCAACGAAATCAATAATTTCTTTCTCAACATTACAAGTTAAATCAAAATACAAATTTGGTCTTAGCCTGTTACAAATTCGACTGCGGGATTATACCATTTGATTTATTTGTTTCAATCGATGTATCGTAATTGGTTTGTATTGCAGGCCTATACCTTGCTATAAAGCAGGGCTGGAATGTTATAACAAGGACTCGGAAGTTGAGGAAAGATCCTTTTTTTTTCTCGAGTGTCCGTAGACGAGGTCATACTTAATATATGTTCATTCTGGGTCATTGTAGACCAGAAAATGGTGGAATTTATTCTTTTTTTTTTGTTTTTGCCCTTTTCCGCGTTTTGTGGCTTATTCGTCCTTTTTAGTCCTTTTTAGGTCTTTACGGCATTTTTTTTTTTTTTTTTTGCAACTTCACCTTCTTTCGACTACATTTTTACTGCCAAGTCGAATAATCATTAGTTCATCCATCACTTATCTATTTATTAAACATATTTTCTCTACTAAATACAAAAGTAGGGGGAAAAGAAGAGAGCTGGCGCAGGGGCCAAATGCGCAAGATGGCGGCTATACATGGGCTCTTATGGAGAAAGCTGGCGTAGGGGAGGATAGGCGGTATACATAGGACTTAAGGAGACGGCCTAGGGACTAATGCGCAAGATGGTGGCCGTGTGCAACTTCCTAGTGCTAAGGCCCTCCGACTTACGTACGTGGGCAATGCTAACATCACGTACCCCGAAAGATTGCTGCTATACTCTTTTAGTTTAGATGTAACTAGAGGACTCCCTCAGGGGCTCACAACTTGTAACGTATGACCTATTAGTTTTATCAGCCCACCATTCGAGAACTGAGGCTAGAGCTACCATGCAAGATGGATGCTATACTCTATTCATATGAACCTAGCTATAAAGCTGCCTCAGGGGCTCACAACCTACGACCTATCAGTTTTATCAGCCCAACATTCGAGAACTGAGGCAAGGGCTACCATGCAAGATGGCTGCTATACTCTATTCGTATAGACCTTAACTAGAGGGCTACCTCAGGGGCTTACAACTTGTAACTTATGGCCCATTAGTTTTATCGCCTAACTTTTGGGGAACTGAGGCAGGGGCTACTAGGCAAGATAGCTGCTGTACATTGGTTATATTAGACTAACTTTAAGGAGCTGGGCTATCGCTCATCCTTCTAACCAGCTACCCTTCATAACTTTAGCACAGGAGCTAGTGGTGATACATGGGCTTTCATGTCACTAACTTGGGGAGAGCTGTGCTAGGGCTTTTCGCGTATTGGGCTAATGCGAGGGTTTCATTCTCCTAACCGGATGTCATTCGTAACATCAGTCTAGCGCAGGGGGCTTTTGCGTATACGTAGGCTCTGATTGGACCAACCCCGGGACAGCTGCACTAGGGCTCTCGATTAAAGATAGCCGCTCAAAGTTTGGAGGTATGTAGGTGTTACGGTTACAAGCCAACCGGGATGTTTGAAGGTAGAAACCGCCATTAACACATCAGCAGAGGTTGTAAGCCTGTCTTACAGAAGTGTAGCAAGTACTGTACTCCCTCTGCGAGGGCGCGACGGCATAAAGGACAAAAGAGCTAAATGGCGAAAGGGCCAAATGGCAAAAGGGCTTACTGTACTTTTTTTTTCGTATTTAGGGCGTCTCTCCTCTCTTTATCCTGGCTTGAAACTGGCTCTACAGCTAGAGCCGGAGTTAACACCCTAAAGAAGGGAGAATGTTGGAAAAGGGCCTGTACCAATATAGCTACTCGATCCACTGTATGCTACAGAAGGATGACTTAGGTGAGGGTGAGGGCTGGGAATGTAGGAAGGTGTTTAGGCTGCTATACTGTCGAGAGAGAGCTTACAGGTGAGGTTTTCACTTTGAAGAGCTATTTCTCAATAATGACTGCACGAAGTAATTCTTGCTCGATTTAAAAAATATCTGCTCTATGCTCTGTGTAACCAGCATCACGATCGGCTCTTGGCAGTTGCAAACGTTATATGAGTAGGTTGGGGTCTTTACAGTATCTTACGTCCACACAGGATAACAGAGGCTTGTTGTGAACTTTGAGCCTGCATGCAGACAGTTGATGTGTAGGGACTTGTTTTGATGTAATACGTGTTTCTGCAGTAGCGTTTCCAGGTACAAACTTAAACTTGTTTTGCTAGCAAAGAAGCGTTGAAATCTTCTACTTCATTTTGCATCTCTTCTTGAGATGTTTGCACGGTGACAGAACGTGTAGTAGGCTTAGAAAATGAAGTAAAATCATAAAGCTTTAATGGAAAAGAAACATTGAGATCTTTTTCTTCTTCTCCTTTTTCTTTATTATCACTGTTATCCTCCTCCTCATCATCATCATCATCATAATAATAATCCTGCTTCTCTTTATCTCGAAATGTGTGCTTAGTAACAGAGCTTGTTATACGCCTAGACAACAAGGGAGAATTAAAGATCTCTCTCAGAGGTGTACTTTTTAAAAAATAAATCAGCATTTGCTTGAATACGGTTGAGCTCTTTATATTTTCTTCTCGATGAAACTACATTACACGCGTCTTCGTGACGTTGAGCGTTGTAAGCGTTCTTGAACTCTCTTCTACAATGTTTGCTTTGAAAAATGGTCCTACAAGATATCTCGTGACGTCTCTTGTGATAGCATCGGGGAAATGTTTTTCCACACTCTTTGCAAATATAACTAGAGATGGGTTGTTCCATGACGGACTTTATCTTTTGCTAACAGATTATTCTTTAAAAGAAACAAATTTAAATCTACTGGACACTTGCTACTCTCTACTTATATAATGTAATACCATGCTGTGTAGATTAGAGAAGTAGCCTATAGCAGCTTTACGACGAGAGGGCTTACCGCGATGTGAACAGCTTGACGACTAACAGTAAACTAACACAAAAAGCGTATAACCTATATTATATACCTTTTACAGGGTAGGTGGGGAGATAAGAAGTGATAGTCAAGGAAGAGGGAAGGAAGCGGCTGAGGCTTGGTTCATATGGGCAATATGTTGATATATTTCTGATGAAATCGAGCCGCCTGCGTCGAGGTGATTGAATCACCATTGCTTGTATTTTATTGCTGTGCGTGGGAGGTGATGGAGTATTGCATGTTTTGGAGCAACGTTCGTAACTTCATCTGTTCTTGCATTGGTATATGTCAAAAAGTGTTAGAAACAACGTTTTGATTCGTCAAATTTGAGGGCTTATATGCCAAGGAGTCAAATATCTCGAAAACACGTCATCTGATCTCGCTATCTGGAACACTATGGCATAAGTTATAAAGTGATAGGTCCAACGGTTCGGTTGCTACTTAGGCCCTTTGACATTTTGTCTGCCACGAAAATTGCCCGTTTTGCCCTATTTATAACGATATCAGTCAAATCAAATGCACTACCCACTGCATTGAAAGGAATTAATGTGGATGGACTGACAGTTCATTAACTCCAAAAAATGTTACATTAGCAAACCTTGGGTGTGATTAGCTCCATGGCTTAGTTGCTGGCTTCCCACCCGGAAGGCTGAGATTTGAATTACAGTCGATTCTGGGTTGAGATGTTTATCTCAAAAATCATGAGATGTCCAAAATGAGCCTAGTTAGCTCCAGCTACCCCAGAAATCTATATATATAAAAGCAAGTCGGGCTGGAGCGATGTATATATAAATATTTAAAAATGAAAAAAGACGTGAATTAATGAGGCACTTCCAGAAATCTCAGAAATTTGAAACTTGGTACGGAGGAAACTGATGACCCCAGGATCCCTAGAAAAATCGGAAATTCTCAAAATTCCCTGAAGGGGGCACGCTGGGGGGGCTCAAATTTTGGGCTCAGCATAAGAACACAGTCGTATAGTGTATCCAAAACGATAACCTATAGGTTTCGTGGGCTTAAAAATTTTCGAGAATTTCCTCATTTTTATCCCCTATCCCCCCAAATCAAAATGGCGGCACAATCTGTCAGACGAAGTAGACAATTGAAATTTGGTGAAATTATAGCTTTTGGTCCCTAACCGACGGGAAAATTCCAAGATGTTCAAATTTTTCACTTTTTACCCCCCAAAGATATCGAAATATGGAGGCAATTTTAATGACTGTACAGACATTCCTTTTGAGCTATTTTTTGGCTAAACGGTAAGTCGTATCACAAAACGGATGGCACAATGTCCCTTCAATTCGGAGTGATCTACAACTTTGGTCCGGTGACATTTTGTCGTATCTCTCTCCCTTATACGTTAAATTTGGCCGTTTTCTGGATTGTTCATAAATTTGGTGATTTTTACAAGTATATTTCATTGTTTGACACGCTTATAAGAATGATAGGATCATCACGTTGTGTGCGCACATTGGCACGATTAAGGGACATGTGTGTACCAAATTTCATGATTCTAGCTTATACATAAGTAGGCAAAAAGTAATGTAAAATGTTAAAAATGCACCCAAATGTCACCCTATTCAAAATTTGATCTCAATTTACCCCCTTAATATGGGAGATACGAGGAAACGGTTTAGAAACAAACATATAGAGCGATACATGTGGCGTCTGATGGCGCAAACCGATTCTTAATTGCATAAACCGTTTAGGAGATATGAATCTCGAAGTGGAAGTCTGCACATTTCAACGTGGTCATGCTTATCCGTCATCTATATAAATAAAATCGTAACGACCGTGTGTCTGTACATTGATTATTTTGGCGAAATTTCCGTACAGTTATCCGTTTCACCTGTAATTATGACCATCTGCATCATTTTTAGCTTTGGTGTCCGTTTGTCTGTTTGTTTGTCTGTTTATCTGTTTGTCTGTCCTTCTATAACTTGAAAACTACTGGATATATTTCCACCAAACTTCATATTTAGAATCCACCTGTCCTTGGGTTGGTTTTAGCGCAAAAAATAAAAGCGTAACGACCGTGTGTCTGTACATTGATTTTGGCGAAATTTCCGTACAGTTATCCGTTTCAGGTGTAATAATGACCATCTGCATCATTTTTATCTTTGGTGTCTGTCTGTTTGTCTGTTTGTCTGTTTATTTGTCTGTTTGTCTGTCCTTCTATAACTTGAAAACTACTGGATATGTTTCCACCAAACTTCATATTTAGAATCCACCTGTCCTTGGGTAGGTTTTAGTGCAAAAAATAAAATCGTAACGACCGTGTGTCTGTACATTGATTATTTTGGCGAAATTTCCGTACAGTTATCCGTTTCAGGTGTAATTATGACCATCTGCATCATTTTTAGCTTTGGTGTCCGTTTGTCTGTTTGTTTGTCTGTTTGTCTGTTTGTCTGTCCTTCTATAACTTGAAAACTACTGGATATATTTCCACCAAACTTCATATTTAGAATCCACCTCTCCTTGGGTAGGTTTTAGCTCAAATATCGTTTCTAAATCCCTGAACTGAGTGGGGATTTTTACGAAACCGAAACCGTGATTTTGCACTCCCTCAAAGTATACACAACCGAATTTAATGGAAATCAACCTGCCTTAATGAAAATGAATTTCTAAACCTTTTTTTCTCATGTGCATCATTTCGATAACAGGATTTAGTAAGGGAGATATCATTAACGGACCGTTTTTCGGTACAAATCCCAGCGGGTGCGTGTAAAGCGTACTTCTTACAACTTGAAAACTAACAAGATATTTGAACAAAATTTTATATATAGCATCCATCTGTCCAGGGGTAGGTTTCCTTGGTGTCTGTTAGTTAGTTAGTTAGTTAGTTTGTTTGTTTGTTTCTTTGTTTGTTTGTTTGTTTGTTGGTCTGTTTGTCTTTCTCTAACTTGAAAACTACTGGATATATTTCCACCAAACTTCATATTTAGAATCCACCTGTCCTTTGGGGAGGTTTTAGGGCAAATATTTTTTCTAAATCCCTGAACTAATTGGGGTTTATACGAAACCGAAACCGTGATTTTGCACTCCCTCTAAATACACACAACCAAACTTTATGGAAATCTACCTGCCTTAATGGAAATTAATTTCTAAACCTTTTCTTCTCATGTGCATAATTTCAATCACTTACAGGAAAGATAGTATGATCAAACTCTACACGAACATTGGCCCACCCAGTACCCATATGTGAGCCAAATGCTATGTCACATAATTATCCGAAAAGTAATGGAAATGTAAAATATTCTTACACAAATTTCAACCTATTCAACGTTTTTGATTCAATCTGACCCATGAATAGGTTAGATGCGAGAAAATATCATAGGACCAGCCATTTAGATCGCTAAATACTGCGCCTTACGGTACAATCCTTTGTCGATATGACGTACCGTTTAGCAGCAGTTAATCTGTAAATGAAGGTCTGCAATATTGTAAACATTCATATACTTTCGTATGTCCATCTGTATATATATTCATTGATGTCGATTTGTAGAGATCGAGAAAGGATGTGTCTGCTATTGTAATCAGTACTCCCTACACCGACTTTGACTGCTGGCAGTAGGAATGGGGTCCTTCTCCAACTCCTGTGTAACTGGCATTAGTAAGGAGGGCCTACCATTTTAATGAATAATTCACTTTTCGATTTGTCTTGCAGAAGGCAAGGGATCATGCAGTTTTGTTCGAAAGTCCCCTACTCTATTGTGTTTGGCTCTAGGCCAGGGTGCCCGCCATTATAAACAAATGTTCCAATCTAAAATTTGACTAGCATTAGGCATAGTGGCCTGCTATTTTCATGGAAACTCACTAATTCTGTGTGACTGGCAGTAAGCTGGCTAGCAGCAGTAAAAAGGGACTGTCATTATAATGATAACTGCACAACTCAATTTTGACTGGTGGTAGGGAAGTTGCCTGGTATTATAATAAAAACTCCTCAACTGTAACCTGTCTGAAAGTAGGAAATGGGTCTGCCATTGTAACTAAAACTCCCCAAATCGATTGTGACCGCGCAGTAGGCATTGGGGCCTGCAATTATAATGTAAACTTGCCAACTCGATTGTGAATGGCAGTAGGCAAGTGAGCCTGGCGTTATCATCACAACTCCGCAACCCTCACTTTACATTGGAAACAACGTATGTGGACCTCCCCATGCTATATCTCGGATAAGGCTAAGAGACATGCAATTTTAAAACAATCTCATTTGCTGCACGCACAGTATTTACGTCGATATCCGTATACAATGTAGAATACCGTAGCGAAGCACGGGTACATTTGCTAGTAACTGGAATAAGCTGAAGACAGTTTATTAGGAAAACCTACACGAATGAAATCTGCTAGAAGCATTGAAGAAATGCCTAAACCAAGTATTCCCAGGTTCAGTATTGGTGATTCCTTCCAGGGTAAAATCGTTTCCAAAATAAGTTACTCAGATCTGGTAAGAATATATTTTTTAACATTTACAAAATAAATTTAATGCAGAAGGTATTACGAAACTACAGTATCCACTAGTATCTCCAAGTTAACAACCATCCATGTAATGACTTTCATGAAATAAATTTCATGAAATGAGTTGCAAAACCGTGTGTCGTCGTGTAAACTTTCCTTTACATTCTTTGAGTTTGGGCGTCAACACACTTTTCTTCGTCCAGCCATGCTATGAAGGGAAATATGGATTGAGAAACATTACAGGAGTGGGTTTAATGATAGGGATCGAGGGACTATTTCTCGATCCATTGTACTTTTTTGTAAGCAGTTCAATTTAATTTACCAGAATCGCCGATGGTAAAATTTTTGTATTCGACCAACGGGACTCGAACCGACTTGCCACGTTGTCAGATTATATATACTTGGCCCCTTAACGACTATGTCCACCAGGTGGGCTAATGCCCAGACAATGAATTGTGAATAATAATAATAATAATAATAATAATAATAATAATAATATTAACAGCAACAACAATTTCGTGTGGCTGTTGGTAGTCGGTGCAGCTCTTGTAATGCAGACCCTCCGGTGAGGTTGGTCGGCGTCTACCGTGTATCGGAAACTGCGTTTTAGTGTGGTGGAGAGTGGTAGTATCGTGCGTGTGGAGAGAGTTGCAGGGATGTTGGGAATTAAAATCCGTCGACCCGGCCCGGATTGAACCCGAGGACCAAAGGTTAAGACGTTGACCGCCCGACCATTGAACCGGACACTGGATCGTTGATATGAAGACCGTAGAAAATCTCAACACTACTGATTCTGCAAGTCTTTAGGTAAGAGAGGGATGGGGGCTTAATGATATAGGTGATTGGTGGTCGACTTCGCTGAGGGAAATGAGAGCCAAGCAAAGTGTGGTGAATTCGGTTTCTCTATTCCCAAATGATGAACTCCTGCTGAGTAATTGGTAGTCCATCTTCTGTTAACCCGAAGAGAAGATCCCATCCCGTCGCTTCGTATGACAGATGGATATTCCACCTAGGAATATTGTTTCCGGCCCAGAAGAATTTGAGGACAATATTTACTAATGGGAGGCTTTGTAGCCTGCTTGGATGCTGATAAAACATAGCAGACCCAACGTAGAATTGTAGCTGAGGGAGATAAGATTTGGATTTAATGAATATAGCTTGAGATTGACGTTTGGCAAAATAAATTACACGTTCGGATAGTTTAAAATATATTTTAATTCTTCAAATTATCACACGTTATAATGGTTGCATCACAGTGGCTATATTCACGTCCTTGATTTTTTTTAAATCTAGTTCTTCGCACAATGTTTTTCTGTTATTGTTTTAATGAATCTCATAAGGAAACAGCTTGGTGTCTGTCGGCAATTCACTGGTTGTACAGATATCAGCCAAGTAGTCTGCCTTACGCTTAAAGAACTCACCAGTCGGTGTTACAGAATTTGGTTTGAACCTACACCAGTTGAAGGATTCATGCTTTACTACACTCACTCTTGTCTGTGTCGTATAAGAAAGTGAGGAGAAAAGGAATCTATTGTCGCCACTGATAGTCACTACGTAGTGATGGACCGCTACCTCGTCTATCGCCACTTTTTGTGATTCACCCTTCTTAAATAATGGATTACCCCATTTTTACTGTATTAACCACATAAAATGATCATCCACATGCAACCATCAGAACAAACGAAGCAGATTTACCAACTGCCCCATTTTAAAACATCACAGAGGAAGCTACGGCACGAGATGAACGCCACTAGGCGACATATATTTAAAAAAAATGGAGTCCGTGACCTATCGCTCCGACACTACCATTTTTTGTGATTCACCCTCCTTTTTTACGCCATTTGGGGATTGATGTTTCCAAAATTGTTTCTTAACTCTTACTTCTAACATAAGAGGAACTTCTGTCCTAAATTTCGCTCTCATCTGTTTGGTGATTCCGGAGATACCCTGACTGAATGAGTGAATGGTTGTCATTCGCTTCGTGACGAGGCCACCGTAGCTCAAATCCTGCTCAATGCAGATGGGATTATGGACATGAAAAGTTACATCCCAGTGGTTCGGATTCCCCATAAAACTGTAACCCTCGTGCCTTTTGACTTAAGATTGATACATAAAACCCCTCAAAGCTTCTGTTTGTTCATTATTCCCGGGGTTGGTATGTTTTTAGAATTTTCAAATCAGACATTTAGAATTTTGAATTGTACATTGAGCACTTAGTAGCATTTAGACATTAGTAATTTAGCGTTTTAGAGCGTTTTGAATAAAAAAAGATCGAATTTCAGTTAATTATGATAAATAACATTAATGTGAAATTAAACTCGCATTCCCGTAGTGCTAATAACATAAAAATCGTAAAGTTGTACATTTATTTTAATAAATGTGTATGTCCAATCCTTGCACCGTTTCTCTACGAGGTCGGGTATGGAGTTAGATGAATCTTCGTAGCGAGTTTTCACGATTGAATGCCCTTCCTGACGTCAGCCAAATGAAAGGAATTAATGAGATGAAATGAATGACGTGATATATGATAGTAGGAAGGGAGTGTGTGATGAAATCCGGTGCCGGCATATTTCGTCCTGTCTAGTAGCACCAAGGGGTCTGCTTAAAGCTTAAATTCGCCATCCGACAGATGAATCACCATCAACAGCGTCATATGCCTTCACTCCAATATGAACACCGCGGAAAGGTTTGGAATTGAATCCAGGCTTTTGGCACGCAATTTCGTGATTATAAGTTATATACCATCACCTCTCCTACCCAGTCGGCCAACATGATGATGGTGAATATTTTTTTCGACCAACGAGACTCGAACCGGCTAACCACGATGTCAGAACATACAAACTTGACGCCTTGACGATCAGGACCACCGCAAATTTATATTGGTACAAAATCAGAATAATAACATTAACTTAAATCATGTTAATTAATCAGTTACACTGTTGAAGAAAATCACAGGACTTACCTGAATAGTTTGTTCTGTCATCCGTATTCTCATATCACTTACAAATAAATAGCATTTATTAAAATATCTCGTAGTATCTGTAATCTTAGTGGGACCCCAAATACACTGCAGAGCTGCTCAGGCAAACTCTGGGTAGTTGAGCTTTACAGCGAACAGCATTTGCAGGCAGGCCAAGTTTTCAGAAGAAGAATAAAGGACATACATAGTTTTATTTGAAGTAATCACCGGTTTTGCATTTATATCACATTTCACTATAAATGGTGCATTTTGAGAATATTTCGCATTTTATATCGTTTCTAGAACACACAAAAAAGTGGTTTAGCGGTTTAAAGGTCGTGAAGGATGAAAATACGAAAGTAGAAGCCTTTATAAGCATTTCGCATAATATCGCTATTGCGAAAAATCACCGCCTCTAATTATACCATACCCATGTTCACAAAGCATCAGACAGGCCTCTCGCTGGTTTTGCTTTCTTTCTTTCTTTCTTTCTTTCTTTCTTTCTAACAGTGTGCTGGATTTAAGAATGTTGTTTGTTCGTTCAGAATTATTTGCTGATTAGTTAGCCAGCCCATATCAAACCGGTTCGACTTGCAAGGCTGCCCAGTGGCCTGTTAGAGCGAAGCAGCACAGCCTCCAGGATTACATTTCTGCACCAAACTAGTCGTGCTCGATTTTGAAATGTAAGTTGGTAACTGATAGTCTGGTCCCTGTGTTGTAATGCTTCATTTAAATATTCAGTGTAATTGAATCCAATGATACTGAACATAAGTTCTTTAGTTTTTGTTTCGAGTTGTTTTTGTTGTGATACCACTTTTTTTACGTGCTGTCAGTGTTACCAATGAGCATTTCACACCATTTTGGTTGTAATGGTCGTTACGCTCATGAACCTGCCATTTGATGTGTGATACATTTTTATGAGGCTTTCAGTGATCCATGGTACCACAAAGTAGAAGGGTTCTACTGGGTGGACTATTTTGGACCAGTTCGTGCAAATCCAAGAATGATCATTTTTGACTTCTCAGCTGATCACTTTCTGTTTGGCGTTTTCACTAAAACGACTACCCCAAGAGAACTAGACCCTTTCACCTCGTGATTGTGAAATAGTTGTGTTTGCAGACTGCACTAGACGTAAACGAAAGCTTGCGATATTCGTCAGCCAGACAAGTTGCTCATGTGGTAGGTTCGACTCTGGTTCAGGCCGGTAGTTACTGAAGGTGCTGAAATACTCCACACTCTGTCGATAGATGTACTGACAAGTACAAGAACTCTTGCATGATGATATTTCCGGCACCTCAACTTCTCTGCAAACTGTAAAATTAGATAGGCTACTAGGACATATTTATGATTATCCTGGCTTCTACAGGCCGCAGTATCATTCTGTGACACGACTGCCGTCATAAAGTAAGTTTGCATAGTAGTTTTAAGTAGCTCTTCTTTTTTTTTAAATCCCATCTCACTGCATCTTCACACACATTACATAGATATGCGACAACCACTGAAGCCCAAACTGAATCAGACAAGCTTTCGTTGTGCTAGGCTTATTTCTTTCACTTTTCCCCTCCAACTTCCCTTCCGCAACTTCTGTTCTCTTCCAGCCCCATACGTCCTGGATGCATGGGACCTGATCTTTCATTTTCCCGTCTTACGCCTTGTTTAGTCGATAATATATTCATTTTTCGAGAGGTCCGACATTTTCACTTTTCCTTTGACACCTAAACGGGTTGATGTTGGTATTGCCTTAAGACACCAATCATCACTGCATCTCTCACAATCGTAGACGTAAGTATACCTCCTGACACAAGAACAGAGTGAGGAATACAAAATTTGATACTGTTTTTTCTATCCTTCTAATTCGATTTTCCTTTTTACTAGGAATCGTGATCTCATGACTTTTTCAAGTGTGAACTATGGTCCTCCATTCGAGCCGATCTTCTGCTAGTCTGATTGAGATTTGAAGAGGTTTTTCAGTGAAGTGTTTGATTTGGTCCAACTATCTCAACCATATCAGTTTTTCAAGGCTAGTATCATCACATCGTAGCACACGACCAAAGTAATGCAAGAGGCGACTCCGACATCGTCGAAATCCTGTCACAGATGCCAGGTTCATTTAAAATGGATAGGTTCGTTCTTCTTGCGGTCCACGTGATCCTGAGCAACCGCCGCTAGCACTACGTTTCAAAAGCGTCAATTCGTTTTACATCAGATGCCTTCGATACCCCCACCATTGTGCACCTTACAAAAATTTGGAGAACCCTTCAGTTGGAATTAGCCGCTTCCTTGTGTTGATTCTTGATTCTTCTATACACTTGCTCATATACTCCAGTCTCGTGCCGTAGATTTACCGGCACGTAAGAGAACTCTTACCTGATAAAATTGACATCCCGGCGTCTCTAAAAAGCGCGAAGAAGTAATTAGAGGGACAGCGCATCAAAGTGAATTCGCGGTGGTAGTTTTGGGTGATTCACCTGCTATAGGATAATCTTACAAATTGAAACGAATTCAAATTTATTAGGTCAAATAGGCTGGAGTGAAGATGTTCTGAAAGGAAAGAAATAATTGCGGATAAATGTATTATTGCAGTGTAGTAAATCACATTCGAAGGCCTTTGTCATAGTCTCAAGGTTTGCATTTTAGCGACTCACCCGGTTAGCTAGGGGTTGATCCTCAGCTCTGCGAATATTTCAGCCTCGTGAAGACAAATGAGAAGAAAAGTGGGTAAAAATCTTACCCAGGGCTACCCTGGAAGTGGGTTCCCACTTTAAACGTGGAAGCATACCTAGTGTATATAGGCGTCGGCTGTTCCCTTCCCAACCCTAACATCAGTGAAGTACAAATGAAGTACCGAATCTAGGCCACAAAGATTGGACATGTTTGAGACACGTTGAGTACACAAGGCTGTTTATTACAGTATCCCAGGCCTCTTGTTTGAAGCGAGTATAACTACTGCTAGTTTGATGACGTCGGAGGGTCCGCTCCCAAAAAAAATTCTGTTCCGCCCACATCCACGTTTCTCTTTTGTCTTGCCTTCTGTGATCAGTTGTATCAGGAAGTATTTATTATTTCGGAATATGTAACCGAAATAGGTTACTTGCCTGTATTTTGCGAAAGACAAGACTTCAGAAGACGTGTCTCTAACACTCTGCGATAAGTCTTCTTTTCAGAGGCCTGCAGTCGGTTCGTTGACGAAGCCTTCGGTGTCCACCCTTCAACACCGTAAAGCAGCACACATGACACAATACTTCACGACACGCCAATGTGTATCGAATCGGTCTCGGCGGCAGCACAAGAGATGTGGGTGGGGGCGGTAGAATAACGCCCACAGTATCCCATTCCTGTCGTAAGATGTGGCTACAAGGGGTCGCAGGGGCTCTTAACTTGGGAGCGTGGGTTGGCGACCATGGACCCCTTAGCTGAGTCCCGGCATTGCTTCCGCTTTCATCTATCCTATCTGACATCGCTTGGTCAACCAGTGTTCTTTTCCGACCCCGACGGTATTAGGTTCCCGAAGCCTAGGGAATCTTCATTTTCACGCTCTTCATGGTCCTTATGTTTCTTTGGCCGATACCTTCATTTTTCGAAGTGTCGGATCCCTTTAATTTTTCCGCCTGATTAATGTTAATAGAGGATATTTGCCCAGTTATACTTCCCTCTTAAAACCGTAATCACCACCACCACCACCACCACTACGAAATGTTTAATTTTAGCAACACACGTCTAAGAGTGTCGATTCTGATTTTGATTTCTAAATCACCGGGCGAGTTGGCCATGCGGTTAGGGGTGGGAAGCTTTGAGATTGTATCCGGAAGATAGTGGGTTAGAACCCCACTGTCGGCAGACTTGAAGATGGTTTTTTCGTGGTTTCCCATTTTCACACCTGGCAAATGCCGGGGCTGTACTTCAGTTAAGGCCACGGCCGCTTCCTTTCCACTCCTAGGCCTTTCCTATCCTTTCGTCGCCATAAGTCCTATCTGTACCCCCTGCGGTGGGGGACGCATATGTAGAATACACCCCCGGTAGCCCCTGCCTGTCGTAAGAGGCGACTAAAAGGGGCGACCTAGGCGCGGACATAGATAGCGGTTTGGTATTATGTGTTGGCACCCCTGTGGATTGGAGGGGCTGAATACATTCACAGTTAATCCCTGCCTGTCTTAGAAGGCGACTAAAAGGGTCATGTGGCCATCGCTCCCCTCTTTATTTTTATTTTTTGAGGGTTAGTTGTAGACCGATTCAAAATTCTTGCTGTACGTGTTGCTCGGAGATGGGCCTCTTACGTGTGCAATTACGCCCGAAAGCCCGGTCATGACCGCCCAGGAATCTTGCGGATGGGAGTGCCATGTACCCGTGCAGTAGTATCCGCCTGACAACACAGGTCCCCGCACAACCGAATGCCAGAAGAACATTTTATTTTTTTCTGTATATTTATTACTCTAGGCCTATACACGCTATGGGGTACATGCTATTGTGGGTAATTGGAGGAAGGGAGTCCTTGTGCTCATTGTCTCAATCATTCCGTATTAGGCATCGTCCAACATCGGACCCTGGCTGCTTGGTTTGGCTACAGAGGCCCCTGATCGGAGTGGGTGGCATTCGGGGAGGATGATTTCGGGCATGGCTTCGAATCGTCTTTAGTCTGCCCAAGGTGGTCCCCCACCGAAGTCTTTTAACTTTCGATTCCTTGAGGGATTCAACCTCCTGGGAACACGCCCAGCATGAAGAAATGGGATCCAGCTTCCCTAGGTTTCTGGTTGCTACCAGAACTGATGGGAGTGACTTCAAGCTGGTAAAGTCTATTTTGTTTAGTAGGCACATAGAAGGTGTCTACGGCGAACTGGAAGATCTGGAAAAAAAATGCGCAACGGTAGTTTGTTGTCAAAGACGCACTGCCATGCAAGCTGATTGGTTGCTCAAGTGCGACCACTTTGGCGATGTTCCCGTCAAACTGGAGGAGCACAAGACCTTGAAACTGGTTCGTGGAGTTATCTTCCACCGAGATCTCATCTTGAACACTGACAATTTGATGGAAGACATCAACCACCGTGGCGTGACACACGTCCGGCGCATTACGCGCAAAGTCAACGGCGAAGACGTTACCATGGCTGCGTTCATTGTCTCCTTCAGATTGTCAGTATTACCAGAAAAAGTCAAGGTAACAACCTATCGCTACGATATGAGGCCGTACATCTCGCCTCCCATGCGCTGCTATCAATGTCAGAGGTTCGAACATATAGTATCTCGTTGCTCGAATCCGTCTGTATGTGGTACATGTGGCAGAGGTGCTCACGACGCGAAATAGTGCACAACTCCTTACAGGCGGCATCGTCGACCAGGGTTGGGAAATCATCTCCCAGCCCGTCTAAACAAGAAAATAAGGCTGAAAAGAGGAGCGCCCTTACCAGGCGCTCTCGCACTTCTCCTGCGAAAGGGAAAACAATGCCCTCCATCTGGAGGGTATGAATCAGCGCCAGCAGGTACGCCTGCTTCAAAACCTGCGCGCCCCCAAAAGCGTCGAATTTCTGGGCGTCGGTCCCTTCGTCCGTCGACGACGGGATGGACGTCGAGCTTTCATCTACATCTACGGATGTAGATGTTGATGCTAGTGCTTAGGTTTTAAGTATAACCCAACACTCATACTTTCTTAGTCCACACTATGTCACTGTTACAGTGGAATTGTAACGGTTATGATAGGCATCTTGCTGAGCTGCGCCAGCTAATTAGTGAGTATTCGACAAGTATAGTCTGCATTAAGGAAACTAATCTCAGATCTGGTCATCATACGGACTTAAGAAATTTCGTACTATACTCGACAGGACGACATTATGCTAACCGGTCTTTCGGTGGCGTTGGCATTTTTGTCCGTTCTGGTACCTATAGGGAAGAGGTACCACTAAGAACCCCGCTGGAGGCTGTAGCAGTTCGCGTTCCGCTGCCTGTCATAGCAACAGTGTGTAATGTTTATTTTCCACCAGGTCAGCCTCTTATTATAAATGATGTAACTGATCTTATAGATCAGCTTCCATCTCCCTTCCTCCTATTGGGAGATTTTAACGTCCATCACCTGAAACGCCTTGCACCAGCGGAAGGGAGTTGGAAACGTTAGTAAAAGAGCGGGATTTGTGTATTTTGAATACGGGTGAACCAACCCATTGCAGTGTACGTTATGACACATACTCTCGCATAGATGTCAGTCTATGTAGCCGAACGCTGGTTCTCCTGTTTCGGTGGAATACACACGATGATCTCTGTGACAGTGACCATTTTCCCATTGTTCTTACTTTGTTGGTACAGAAATCCGTCGCGGCTCTCGATGGATTCTCTAACATTCTGATTAGCCAAAGTTCACATCACTAGCTGTCTTTAACGACGTGACCAGGCGAAGCGTAGACGGCGATATCACTTATATAACACAAATTACTCTTGCAGTTGCTGAGGAGTCCATTCCATCGTTTTCAAGGACTCCTCGCCGAAAACTTGTTCCGTGGTGGAACGAAGAAATTGCAGCAGCTATCAAAGAACGCCGTCGCGCTCATTAACGCTATCGTAGACAGCCTAGTGTGGCCAATTAGGTAACATTTAAGAAACTCCGTGCTAAGGCGCGAGTTCTTACTCGACAGAGTAAGAAAGCTTCGTGGGAAAGATACGCGTCTTCTATGACGTCACATACCCCGTCATCTCAAGTGCGGACTAAACTTCAACGTATTTCGGGTATCCAAGGATCATCTTTTGTACCGGGAATTTCCATTGCAGGCAGTATTGTCACTGAACCGCTCTCGATTGCTAACCATCTAGCCAGTCATTTTGCGGATGTGTCTGGCTCCGGGAATTATCATCGTGATTTCGTCGCTCTAAAGCGGGAGGCAGAACGTCACCTCCCTAGTTTTGCCACTCAACCTTCAGAGGACTATAACATGTCTTTTACGGAGCAGAGCTCTATGCTATCTGTGTAGCTCTGCGGTACGCACTGTCCAATGAGCGCCTACACTTTCTGCTGTGTACGACTCCTTGAGCTCGCTACAGTCTGTTGATACCTGTTTTCCTCGGCACCCTCTGGTGCAGCGGATCCAGGACCTTCCGGCCGTATGTTCGGATGCCGGCACCAGAATCACGTTTATGTGGCTCCCAAGCCACATGAGTGTAGACGGAAGCGAGTTAGGAGATAAGGCTGCCAAGAGGCAGTTACATTGCCCCCGTTGCCTTATAAGGTTCCAGCAAGTGATATTCGCTCCCAGCTGAGACATTTGGTTATGTCCCATTGGGAGATGGAATGGCAGGCCACTCCACTTCCATATAAGCTGACAGCGATAAAAGGTACAACGAAGGTATGGGGGATTTCCCTTGGGGCTCTCGGAGGGAAGCAGTGATATTTCCTGTATGTCGTCTTCGGATCGGCCACGGTATAGTAACGCACTCCTATTTACTGAAAGGAGAACCCCCTCCGCTGTGTACTTGCGGCGATCATATTACCGTGGTACACATCCTTACGGAGTGCGTGGACCTGGCCGTTCTGCGCCATAGTCTAAAACTTCCTAGTACCATCTCCCTCATCCTACGAGATGACGAGCAGTCAGCAGAGCTCATCAGTTTTATGAGGGATAGTGGTTTGTTTTATCGTATATATAGTGTTTCGTATTAGTCTTTGTATTATTGTTCACTACGATTAATTTGACTCTGTTTTAGTTTGTGTTTGTCTATTTTACTGTGTTTTTAAGTCATTTGCATGATGTATTATCGAATTTTAAGGCAATGTCTTATTCTACCATAACCTATCATCTTTCATTTGACCGAAAATAAGGCATTGCGAATTAGATCCACTGATTATTTTAATTTTACCATCATTATTCATCTTCATTTGTTTTCAGTTCTAGTCAGTGGATACATTTTAAACTTTTAATTATCATATCATGCCATCTATCTCGTACCATTAGGGGCCGATGACCTTAGATGTTTAAACAACGAGCATCATCATCATCATCATCATACCTATCTGTGTCGGTGCGACGTAAAGCCATTTGTAAAAAGAAAAGGAAAAAAATTTCTACATCTGGATTTCATTCTTGTGTTAGCCAAGTATCCTAGGTACTTGAAATTTGACACTATCTATTGTTTCCGTCCAGTGTAGTTTTCTACTTACTGATTAACATGCATTTTGTTTTCTGAGAGTTAATTTTAAGACCATAATTATCTCTTAATTCGTTAACACTTCCTTGCTCCATTAGCCCAAGAATCTCGTTTTTTTCTTTTTCTGAAGTTGAAGTGTCTTGAATTGCTTTTCTAAGTTCAGTCTATCTACTCGGAACTTCAGATCTGGTAACGAGATTTGCAGTTCCGCTGTTGAGAATGTTTGAGACTCTTTCGAACCTCCGGATCTTTCAGACACTCCGATTGTTTCAAACTAGATTTTCAGTCGCAATCGTATCTCGGCAACAATAACAGAATAACAAAATGTTCGGTTCATTGTACTGTCAAGTCGTTGAACTAACGAGTGTTAAATTAGCACGCACTGTAATAAAACGACGCTTTACTCTCCAGTCAGATGGTTTTTATCGATAAAATCGTCTCAGTCCTGTGGTCGATCTATCCGAAAAGGCGTTGTACTGAATGTCAAAATCAGACTCTTTCAAGACAAAACTAAACTTTTAATAAGCCTAAGTTCTATATCAAGGGCATTATTCAGCCCTATGAGGGGAAAGAAATCTTACATGTTTATACTACGACGCGACGAAAGTAAAGCGCTAAAGGTAAGCATTAGAAATGAACTAAAGTTCCGTGAGCCTACGCACGACGATATTGTCCATAACGAGGTAGAACACGGCTTGTTATGCAGGAACAATAGAACCTAGGCTAACTTTTCAGCGTCTCCGGAAACCGTAAAAGTATACGTAGATTGTGGAACGTAAAACAAATAGCATTGTTATTAACTTTCCAACGCTCAGTTGAACTTCGGCGAGGATAAATAGCTGGTAGATGTTACACTAATTGCATACTGACCCCGATACCTAACTGCTACGTGACTTAAGTGTATTGTCGTCTTGTGGAGTGCTGTTTATATTGTAACCCTTTCTCCATGAATCTTATGTTTAGTATTTGGGAAGATGAGAGAACCCAAGGCTCCGCCTAGGGGAAAAGGAAAGTAATGCAGTAGTTAGACATACAGAATGAAGCAGTCTTATTTGTACATGTGGTTATTTTACACTTTATAACACAATAACTCCTACTCATACATTTTTGAACCTTTTTGTCGTGTTCTAATTGTACAGGTATTTAAGGAGTAGGACAGCATAGGTAACAATGTCATTACACCTTTAATACACAAAACAATGCAGATAGAAACAAAAAACAACACTCTTATTTGTACACCAGTAATACAAACAACTAAACAAACATTATTCCTGTAATACAAGAAGAACCTAATATCTAAGTGGCATAACCTCTGGCATTTATTACGCCCTTACAACGTCTCGGCATAGAATTTACTAGCCTTTTACAAACAGTGGGGTCAATTTTTTCCCCATTCCTCTGCCACATTTCCTTTAATTGGCCTTTAGATTGTATGTGCCTAGAACGAATGCGTTTTTTTCAAGTGAATCCACAAATGTTCAATGGGGTTCAGATCTGGTGACTGGGCAGGTGTTTTGAGCTGATTAGGAACTCTCCGTATGAACCATTATTTACACACGCCAGCAGTATGTTTAGGATCATTGTCCTGCTGGAATATGTACGAGGGTAGAAGTCCCATCTTTTGAACGCTCTGTTTCACATTTTTCTACAATACTTCAAGATAGCCCCATTTGTCCATGATTCCATCGATAAAGTGGTGGTACCAACACCTACAGAGGACACCCCCGCACTAGAATGGAACCACCTCCATGTTTCACTGTAGGTGTGGTATTGTTGGGCTCATTCGCAGTATTTGCCTTCCTCCATACTCTGCTGTTCCCATCTGGTCCATGTTAATTTTGGTCTCATCAGACCAAATAATTTGGTCCCAGAACTCTCGGCTCCTATTTTCATGCGTCTTGGCAAACTTCATTCGAGCGATTCGATTTTTTTGACTTACAAACTGCGTGTCTTCCGTGATATCTATACTTCCAAAGTACCCTGCGAACAGTCTGGCTGGAAATGTTCTTTTTCAGCAGTGTTTCTGTTAACTGTCGGATTTCTGGAGCACTTATTTTCGGATGTTGCCTCACTTGTTTAACAATGAAACGCTCTTGTCTGTCATTTAGATTCTTCTTTTTAGTTCTCGGCAAATTCTTTGTTGTACCATTGTACCGAAATTTATTAAGCATATAATTCACTGTAGAGTGCGGTATGTTTACTTCTCGTCCAATTTGTCTTAGGAAATAGCCTTTAAACTTGTTTCAAATCAGTGCTTAACTCTTTGTCCTTACCCATCGTGTACGCAACTGACCAAGCAAGGACACTTAATATCTGTAGATGCCCCATAGGCCGCGCAGCTTGACGATATGCGCACAACGTTTATTTACGTTCGGAATTTCCTGGTCATTACCTCGCATGTACAAACAAGACTGTTGCAAGTAAATAGGCCACTACAAAACATATTGCCCTCCCATTCTTTTACAATTATATACCAAGGCTTTCGGGCGCTAACTTCCCATTCTTAACACCTTGTGCAATAACGTAATTCACGTCTCGTGCATTGATTATGTGCATATAGACATTATATAGGCATTGTAGATCTGCTACGTGGGGTGTACAAATATGAATGTTACGAATTGTCGGAACATGGGACGTGCGGCCTCTATATCGGCCAGAAGCATTATTAAGATACTTCTAGATCAGGTTGGAAACTGGAACTCCAAGAAATACGTTGGTCTGGAAGTGAAGTCTTAGAAAAACTACAGCTTCGGTAGAGAAACACATAAATTAGGTACAAGATTCGTTGTACATCGCCGGCTTAAACATCTGGTAGAGGTAATTTGATTCACATCTATAAGTCCAAGATTATCAGTACTCATAATCAGAATTTTAAAAAATAGCATAATTAAGCTCGTGTTCAAACAAAGGAATCAAAGATAGAAGAAAATATAACTATTCTATAAAGCTCTCAAAAAAATGTAATTGTCCTAGGCATGACATTAAAATAATAGAATAATAGCTGGTGATCTGAATGCTCAAATGGGACCGGAACAAATATTTCGAGCAATAATTCCACCTTACAGCAAACATCTCTTTAGTAATGATTTATCCTGTTAGCATCATCTCGAAACAGGTCGTGGGATCCACCTTATTCCCCCATAAAGAAATACGCAAAGGAACATGGAGATTGCCAGATGGCAACAATGTAAATAAAATTGTTCATGTACTGATAATGGCAGGCAGAAGTTGGACCTGTTCGATGTGGATGCCTCAGAGGTTCCCCCATATAGATTCAGACTATTACCTGGTATGGACTCGAGTCAGGGTAAGAATTTCCAGTGCCTCTAAAGGATCAGTAATTAGAGGTACACAGTACTAATACTGCTCTTGAATTACGGGAAGTATTGGGAGATATCACGAAAGGCTAACAGAGATCCTTGAAGAGGTTGATGGATGTAAGAACATTGAAACGTGGTATGTGATCAAAATGGCAGTTGAAACTGTGGTCGATGAAGTACTGGGAAAAGAAAACATAATAGAAATATCCCCACGGTTTAATGCCGATTGTGATTGTAAGAAAGCTACGGAAGAAAAGAGTGAGGCTTACAGAAGGACGTTACAGAGAAATTGTACAAGAAGTAAGACTATAAAGAAAATAGGAGATTGAGAAGAAGATTCATCGGTAGAAGAAAAGAAAGTAGATGAAAACAAATGTTGAACAAATGGACATATTAAGGAGTCAAAATGAAGGAAGGTTTTTTTTAAGAAAAGTAAATGAGACTCGATAACACTTCTGTCTTAAAAATAGCTTCAACAAGAAGAAAAGAAATTTCGGAGAAAATGAGACCATTCAAACAGCTTAGATATGTGTGATTGCTATATAGGCCTACACGTTCCGTGCTGCCGGGAGCTCCTTGCGAAGATTTAAAAAGATTCGAAAATTGATGATGGGGAAAGTGAATGCAGAGGGATACTAAAAATGTAATTTGTTTTAAAATAGTTTTTGATACAGTAGACCGTTTGTACTGAAAGTCCTGTTGATTTTATTTTACCAAACTAGAACATTGTTACTGAATAAAGAGGAAAGTGAGAATATTTGTGTTGAACATTCGTAAATATTCAGAAGGAAAATAATGTTGCATTCTGTCAACGTCTTCGTTAAAATGACCCTATTTGGTCGCTGTTGGCAACATTCCATGAATTGGTGCAGTTGAATGCGTGGGAAAGATCATGTGCTTCGGTCTATTATCTAGTGGAGCTGATGAAGGCAGGTAGCAGATTTCCTCTGTAAACTGATCGCTCTGGCCAGGTGGGTGGCCTCTTGTGTCTGCCGTAATCAACACCTTAGCCCTTCCTTCCTGTGGCCGTGAGCCCTCGACTGCCTTCTTTAAAGACAGCGTCAGTGATGGTCAGAATAAGTCAGAAAAGCATTCTTTTCGATTTTATAGTTAATTGTATTTTTTGACGAAATGAAATCTGTTATTATTATTATTATTATTATTATTATTATTATTATTATTATTATTATTATTATTATTATTATTATTAATATTATTACATATGCGAATAAGCCCATTAAGGCTACGCTAAGTACCGTACTTACAAGGCGTGCATTTGCCTTCCTCTTTGCTCATATTTCTTTCATTCTTGTACTGTGGGCTTCCTTGCTGTCTTCAGACCAGGTTGTTCTAGTCTTCTTCTTTGGTCTTTCCTCTTGGTCACCTTGCCATTTGTGAATTTTGGATCTGAAGATTACCCTGTTTTAGACATCTGCTGGTGTAATTCCTGCCTGCTTTAAAACGTTTTTAATTTCGCCAATCCATTTCATGGGTCTGTTTTAGCTTTACTCGTATTTTCATAGAATTCGACTATTTGTTTGGTAAGTCTGTCTGCATTTTTTTAATATGCGTTTTCTAATGCCACTGTGATTATTCTAGACTACCCTTATGATACGGGTTAATCATTCATCTGTATACAGCCACTCTTTCCAAGTGTCAGGGGCAAGGCCATTGAACACTTGAATACTCTCCCTCTCAGTATATGTAATAGCACTTTAATAGTTTCATTTAAACGGTTTTGTCGAGATTTCTTCTTAAATGCGTGGTCAGCTTGTATGAATGTTAGTGTGTATGGGTGCAAGTATGATTTAGAGCTAGGTGATGTAGATAGATAATATAAATAATTAAAAATAACAATTATAATAAGTTATAACATTACTCCATTAATGTAGGTAGTTTCTAGAGACGGTGAACAATGTTAATTTTCCAAATCATGTGACTATATACTATATATTGTGGTTAAGTGTAAGAAAGGGCCGTGAGCCCTAACTTCGCCACATACAAAGGCATACAATAAATAAATAAATAAATAAATAAATAAATTCCTTTTTCTCATTGTTTTCAGTGTCTGCTTTCTTGTTCAAAATTAGCGTCTCTGGTCCGTAAAGACATTCTGGTTTAATGACTGTATTCTAATGTCTCAGTTTTGTATGCTTCGATACACATTTTTGGTATAAATATTTTGGGCCAGTCGATGTGCAGTTTCCATTTTTTGGCATCTAATTTCATTAGCTTTTGTTTCGAGTCCATTTTCCTGAATTGTTTCACCAAGGTACTTCAATTGTGTTACTCGTTTAACTTTGCCATATTTTGTTTCCATGAATATTGGTGCATGTTTGTTGCATGTCATGTATTCTGTCTTTTCAAAAGATATCTGAAGGCCGACTTTATCTGCAATTTCTTTCAGTTCAATCTGATTTTGGGCTGTTGAAATTTCTCGGGTTAATATTGCTAGGTTGTCCGCAAATGCTAAGCAATCTATTGCTAGTTTTCCTCTGCCTAAAGTGATTGATTGGTGAATTTTGAGGACCAGTTTCTGTTTGTGCCATTCTTGTATCACTTTTTCAAGGACGCATTTGAAGAGTAAAGGTGAGAGTCTGTCTGCTTGTCTTACTCCCGTTTTGGTTTCAAAGGGATCTGAGGTACCGGACGAGTTGGCCGTGCGTTAGGGGCGCGCAGCTGTGAGCTTGCGTCGGAAAGATAATGGGTTCGAATCCCACTGTCGGCAGCCCTGAAGATGGTTTTCCGTGGTTTCCCAGGCAAATGCTGGAGCTGTACCTTAATTAAGTCCACGGCCGCTTCCTTCCCACTTCTCTGCCTTTCCTATCCCATCGTCGCCATTAAGACCTATCTGTCGGTGCGACGTAAAGCAAAATTGTAAATTGGATCTGAGGGTTCCCCCGTGAATTTAACCTTGGACATCGTGTCTGTCAGTATCCGTTTTATGATTGCAAGTGATTTCATGTCTAAAGCCTATGACATCAACTGAATCATAGGCACCGAGCTCGATAGCGGCAGCCGCTTAAGTGCGGCCCGTATCCAGTAATCGGGAGATAGTGGGTTCGAGCCCCACTGTCGGCAGCCCTGAAGATAGTTTTCCGTGGTTTCCCATTTTCACACCAGGCAAATGCCGGGGCTGTACCTTAATTAAGGCCACGGCCGCTTCCTTCCACTTGCTAGGCCTTTCCTATCCCATCGTCGCTATAAGACATATCTGTGTCGGTGCGACGTAAATCAAATAGAAAAAAAAATCATAGGCTTTTATGGAATCAACAAATGTGCAGACCAAATTTTTGCTACAAATTCTCCGATGTCATAGAATTAGCTTTAGGTTCAAAATTTGCTCTGTACACGATCGGCCTGGTCTGAATCCTGCCTGATATTCTCCGATTTGTGGTTCTGGTTGTTGTGCTCTATTAAAGAAGGGATTGGGATATGCTTTTGTATGCAACCTCTACTAGTGAGATTCCTCTGCAATTAACATCTGTTCTGTCTCCCTTCTTGTGTAGCGGGTGAAACAACAACAATAATAATAATAATAATAATAATAATAATAATAATAATAATAATAAATTTATACCGTCGGTTGTCGAAATACAAGTCTGAGGTGACTTGCAGGTCGATTCCGACCTTTCATTCTTGCTAAGAAGTTGCGCTATTTTAGGCCTACTTCAGTTTGCGCTGCTAATAGCAAGACTGGGAACGCCGAGAGAATTTAGCTGAATGAACGCGTTCAAAAACACACTAAACCACCTCAGGATTAGAAGACGAGACAGCTCTAATGGAAGCCGGAATGAATGGCTCGGACAGTAGAAGTCCGAGCTGGTGGGTTCGATCGCGACTCAATCCAGTGGTATTTGAAGGTGCTCAAATACGCCAGCCTCATGTCGGTAGATTTTCCGGCTCTTGAAAGCACTCGTGCGGGAAAAAATTCTGACACATCGACGTCTCCGGAAACCGTAAAAGTAATTACTGGAACACAATATAACAGTAGGCTTATTTCATTTTTTTTTCTTCTTATGGTGAAGGATAACGAGAGCTCAGTATATTTGATTGGCGGAGAAGAAAATTAACTGTACTGTAGTCTGTCACTGAATGAGGAATTTAATTTCGTCGGGTGGTACCTTGCTCGACGTGTCCTGTGGGTGGGAGCGGTAGAATAACGTCCACGGTGTACTCTGCCTGTCATAGGAGGCGATTAAAAGTGAGTCAAACGACTCGGAACTTCGGAGCGTGCGTTGGTGATTACGGTTCTGCTAGCCGAGTCTTGCATAGCTTCCACTTGTGTCGGGCTCCTCACTTAAATCTTTCCTATCAGACCTCCATTGGCCAACTCTTGTTCTTTTCAGGCCCCGCTGGTATTAGGTTTTCGATGCCAAGGATGTCTCTCATCTTCACTCTCTTTATGACCCTTATCTTTCATTTACAGTTACCTTAATTTTTTCGGCGCAAAAACGGAAACTGCCCAAACGGAAAATATCGCCCGAGTGTTCACAAGCAAAACGCCTGACAACACTACAACACGATGCTTTCTGAACTGAGCGTAGTCACGTTGGTACAAGGAGTCAGCTTTTTGTCTGCCTGTCATTCTGTTTGGATTGAATAAGCACGAAAACAGCTAATCTCGTTTTCATGAAACTTATCACTAGAACGTAGATGCAGCCAGAATTTCCCTGCGGTGAAAAATATTAAAATGCGAGTATATTGACGTGGTACGGTACCGGTAATGAATTCAAATTATTTTCTAGTTGTTGACAAAGAAGGGCGTTATGTATTGAATAAAGAAAGAGATATTTAGTTTAAAACAGGAAAAATAGGTACCAATTTTAATAATCGGCGGAAATAACATAATTGAATTTTTATAAGAATACCCATGTTATGAATGATCAGCTGATGTATTAGCCTCAACTTTCTAAGATTTCCTTGGTAAATGTATAATACGTAACTTTTATATTTTAGATCACCTTCTGAATGAGAACATGTAATTATATGATCAGAAATACCACACAGTGCTTTCATAACTCTCACGAAATGGATCTGTACGAATCAGGTGCTAAGAGCCAATTACAACCAGAAGTTGCTTTCGTGGGTCTTGCAATGATCTTCCTCGTTTCCCGATTTTGGATTTAGAAAGTTTAGGTCCAATGACTCTGAGTAGATGTTCGAATGCTGATCCGGGCAATCGGAAATGTTGTTTACATTCAGTTTCGTCGTAGTTGTTAACAACATAATCTACATAGCTAGTTGTCCTAAATGGTTTATTGTGCACCGGTGCGGAGCCGATGTAGGCCTATTGGTATTCATCATCAACGTAATCAGATTGTTCCTACGAGATAAAGAATAACGGATACTGTTTTAAGGCATAACTTGGTAAGGAAAGTAGTAACTACTCGTATAGCACGCTGCTATGAAGAAACTCACTTGGGAATTGGACATTAGATTCCTCGCAAATGAGGTTATGGGAAAACAAATAACCTTCCTTAATTAGCCATATTCTGTTACTCTGTATTCACTCCAAGCGTTCACAAAATAGCGTTATTCAGAGTTAACCTTACTAGTTACTCCGCGATACTCTACTCTACTCCAACTCTACTCGGAGTCGTATTTTGTGAACGCAGCCCTGATGGTCTAGTTCCTAAGTAGAGTGGTTGGTAGTGTTGTGCTTCGCTCCATCACGTCGTCTGCAAGTCATCTGCGAGAAATAAACGTAGGACAGTCATACCGCGCGTAGATACTGCCGATGCAAGCGGTAACCATGGTACTAATGTTGCGCGACATATTATTTCCAATATACCAAATGTTCTCCCTAAGACATTTTTAATATTCGCACCGCCCTGCCGTTTTTACAGACCGCCCGGCTAACATAAACCTATATATGTATTAGTCTTATTAGTCAAAGGGCATTCAAATTAAAATGTAAGTACTGCACAACTGTTTATTTAAATGATGAATCTTTCATTGTAAGCACAATTGCATCAGTTAGGCCTACATCCGAGTTGACTATCACGTAGTATCGTGCGCGAGCAGTGTCCGGATTAGCATGCGAGCACTAGAATACGCATGGGGCACTCTACAGCAACCGAGCGGTAAATCCGGGTGTTACATGATGAACGAGCAACAGACCACGAGAAGTTCAGAATACCGTATTCTTACGTCTCGTTCGTGATGACACTATAAAAGAGTTCAATTTTGCAATTAATGTTTACCTGTCTGATATTAATGCTAATGCTCTGAGGGGAATAAACTGAAATTTGATTATACTGATTTTTTCGTACCGGTAGTATTTCTCGCCCGGATGGCAAAAATTTCTGAGGAGAATACTGAATTACCTGTTATAGAAAGTAAGCAAACTAATGGATCCATGCTCACAGCTAAAAACGACGCTTGGCAGAAAATTTGTAGTGAATTAAATCTACACATTGACGTTAGTCAACGTATGACCAACTAAAACAACTGCATGAAAATCATCTCTTCTGTTTCTAACTGTTTCTGGAAAAAGCCTATCATATTCCAAATATTCAAGATACTGAAGTTCTGCATCTAATGCACCTGCCATATTTTGAGGTAACAGAGAATTTAACTGCTTGAACATGGGCAGTTAACTGAGAGTTTAACACATTAGTCTTAACCAGTGTTGATTAAATGCTAATTTGGTTAAGTTCACTGTTAAATTATTTTAACAGACAGTTAAATGTTAACTGAGGTTGAATAAACCGGACCTTGGTAGAAATGGGTTTCTAACTCCCAACATTCAACTGGACGGTTATTTGACTCACAGTAGCCCTTCGAGCGCCCAATATGGTTCTGCGGAGGCGACGTGATGTCAGTTTGTTAAACACCTGTCGTCTTCACGCCCGGCGGTTTACGCGGGTGAACATTCTCTCTGCGTTATTGAAGATCCACCGTCGTCACTGTAGACCTTGGAAACCCGAATTCGCGCGTTATCTCTGCAATGCTATAACCCATTCGCCGTGCGCCGATGATCATCCCACGTTCAAAGTCGGTTAACTCGCGACGTGTTGCCATGTTCACGACACTGGTGTCTGTGACATACTGCTCAGCTAGTCGCAACGCTCAGGGGTCATACACGGCACATTTTCTAATTGGACACCCCTTCTTGTGACTTTTGGCCATTCACAGTGTATATCGCTCGGAGGTATAAACGTGACAAAGTAGATTATGTTGAAGATAACATTTCAGTTCTATTACAACAGAACCAGTAGCTTCACCAGTTCTGGATGAGGTTCTTTCTTACCTCTCCAGTACTTCCAAAGACATTCCAACGATGCTTTTCAAATTAAATACAGGTATTCCTTCAAGTGCACCTCTAGGGCGTTTTTTCTATAAATGCAAACATTTACTTTCCCTTAAGACGTCGAGGATTAGTGATGTGAATTTTAAGAACCAATTAATTCATTTGCAAAGTAAATGGAACGTCATTTCAAACGCTAAAATTCATTAACCAAAATAAATTGACGGAAAAATGTAATTTCGAAAATTCCAAGATATCATGTTTAGTCTCACGTAGTGATGTAGCTACTTAATGTCTGAATGCTAAAAAAGAACACATACAAAATGGAGTAATATATTCCTTTCCCTTGCAAGCTTTTGTATTATTCCAGCCAAAAAAAAAGCAGCGGTTTCCTTAAGATTAATATTCTGTAATGTAATTTTGCTGATTGCTTGTTGAAAAAGTAATTTGTAATCGTAATTGAGTAAAATATGTCGAGTAACTGTAATCGAGCCCGATTACTTTTTTTTTCTTGTACTCTTCCCACCATCGATTATGATGCAGTATCGAGTTTCTATCAGTTCTGTAAATTGCCACAAAATGAACTTCCACGCTTGCGAAGCTGCGGGTAAAAGGTAAGTTCAGAATATGGCTCAGCATTAGGCCTACATAACACTCGCAAGTTCCTAATCTACAGTTGTTTTAATCGATCATCACTGATCTGTACATAGTGCTGTCGCCGAGGTGGCAAATTCCCTATCTATTGTTTATCTAGTGTGTTTTTAATGATTTCAGTGACGCTGGAAATGTAAATATCTCGTTTGGTGAATTATTCCATCCCTAATTCCTCTTCCTGTGAACGAATATTTGCCTTAGCCTTTCGGCTTGAATTCCAACGTTATCTTCATATTATGATGTTTTTAAGTACTCCATTCAAGCTTATTCGTCTACTAATATCATTCCACGCTATATCTCCGCTTACTCGAGCTACTCGTCTCCTCACTCCCAAGTCTTCCCAGCCGAAAGTTTGCAACATTTTAATACCACTATCTCTAACCATTATTTACAATCCCGTTTGTGTGGTTACCCCAATTAGTATATTTCCTTATATTAACACCTAGGTACTTAGTGATCCTCATGAGGTACTTTACCCCATCAATACTGTAATTAAAACAGAGCATTTTTCCTTCTTGGTGAAACTTCACAGCCTGACTTTTCATCCAGTTTATCATCATTGCTATTAATCTCGTAACAATGTCGGTCTTTTTACAGCGCCTACAAGCCTGCAACTTACTTATTACTCTGTACAGCATAACATAACCCTCGAAAAAGCCTTACGGGTATCTGTGATTCCATTTCTTTGCTTATATCATTTATATCTATAAGAAAATATGAAGTTTAGTTGAAGTAAGGAGAGCTATAAGAACTATCGTTTGTTGTTAAAAATTATCTCTGAAATGCATGTTTTAAGTCATTAAAAGAAGGCTTTCGGTCTGAGTCACGTAGCTGTGAGCTTACACTCTGGAGAGAGTGGGCTCCAACCCCACTGTTGGTAGCCCTGAAAATGGCTTCCCATTTTCACACTAGGCAAATGTTGGGGTTATACCACAATTAAGGCCACGATCGCTTTCTGTCCAATCGTAGCCCTGTCCTATCCCATTATCATCATAAGACCTGTCAGTGTCGGTGCGTCGTAAGACAAGTAGCAGTTCGCAGCATCTGTAAGTTCTTCTTGTAACAAACTGCCTCTTCGAAATGTCCTAGCAAGTAAACGTAGCGACAAACTAAAAATTCCCAATTCGGTGGTAGGTCACTATATTCACGGTGAACAAGTTCGCTTTCTCGGCTTCCAGATACTAAGATCGTTCGTTCAAATCCGACGAAGGTAATATGATTTTTGAAGGCCAGAAAGTCCGCTCGACACGCTATTTCGTACGATGTCGGCATATTAAAGACCACACATTGTGTGTTTACCAGATAACATTAATTAAACGTCAATAGTAGCTCGCCTAGTAAAATTCTGATTTCTCTACCATTTGGCTGACAGTGTGAATGACGTGAAATGAAATTAGCCTACCGATGATGATCATGATGATGATGATGATGATTATTATTATTATTATTATTATTATTATTATTATTTACAGTTATCAAAGATTCAGGGTTGCAGTATAGCATCATGTTGTGGCCGTTTGAAACTGCTGTAGTCTATCTTAAAATACAACCTATATTTATAGGCAAATAAAACTAAACTCCACGGTTCAACAACCCCGAAGGGCCTTGGCCTACAAAGTTACCGCTGCTCATCCCGAAGGTCTGCAGATTACGTGGTGTTGTGTGGTCAACACAACGAATCCTCTCGGCCGTTATTCTTGGCTTTCCAGACCAGGCCTGCTGTCTCACCGCCATATGGCTTCTCAAGTGCTCAATTGGACCTCGAATCAGCTCTCAGATCCAGGTGAAAATCCCTAAATTTTCCGGGAATCGAACCTGGGGCCTCTGGGTAAGAGCCAAGCGCGTTACTGCTACACGACGGAGCCGGCTTATTGGTACATATACTGACTAAAAGTTGTAGAAGGTTGCTCCCAGAAGCAGAAACCTTACAATCTTGGAAGCTGCTAAATAATTCTAGTATTTCTCACTTAACTGTCGTCGAGAATTATTCTCACGGGCTCTTTTGAGACAGATCGATTGAAATAGAAAAAAATATTGCAGCTAACAGATCTGACATAATGCTTGTGGGCAAACAATAAAAAGTAACATTTCTCATTAATAGCCTACTGCCGCTCGCACCATTCCCAACAGATGAGTGATGAGAAACACATATATCTGCCTCCGAGATGTAAAATCGATATCGTCACTATCTTATCATTAACGCTTCCGCGATTCGAATTCCGAACTCTGAATGAAAAGTTACGTTCCCGTTGTTCGTGCTCCACTTGAACCCGTTGACCGTCTGGTTTACGTCAACAACATTTAAGATCACTACAAGAGTCCCCCCCCCCCCCCCCCCACCGCAAAAAATTACCTATTCTCGACTGAAGAGAGATCCATCCAGACGGTGGTGGTGTGTAGAAGTGCTGATGGCAGCGTCGTTGCACGAGTGGATTTTTTACTTTATTCTGTACGAGAGCATCTAGCTCATGGCAAGCTCATCGGAGGAAAGTAATGAAATACCGGATGAAACAAAATATAATACACTAAGTGCTGGGGGATTACAGAAGAGATCAAAACAAATATGTTTATTAAATAACCATACCTCGGAAGTTGATAATTGAGGACCGAGCGAGTTGGCCTTGAGGGTAGGTTTCGCGCAGCTGTGAGGTTGCTTTCGGAAGATAGTGGGTTCGAATTCCACCGTCGGCAGACCTGAATATGGTTTTTCATGGTTTCCCATTTTTACACCAGGTAAGTGCTGGGGCTGTAAGGTCATGGGCGCTACCTTCCCAGTCCTAGCCCTTTCCCATCTTTCCGTCACCGTAAACCTTCGATGTGTTAGTGCGACATTAAACAAGTAAGAAGAAAATAATTGCGATACTTCATGTCGTAACTGAGAATTCATTCATTAAATTTAATTGCAATTCTTTACAAAAACTTTTCAAATTTGCAGTCTCGTGCTGTATGACCTTCTCGTTCTCCAGAGTTCATTTAACGCGCGCGCATGTGTTTTTTTAATTTCAATTGAATCGGAGGAAAAGTTCGTCGCACGGGTGCTTGTAGGTTCTTACTCTCTCTGCAGCACATGCTTGAGTCATTGGATGACAGTGGCACGCCGTTTCTTGTATTGCAGCAGAAGCCCGAATTGTTTAAATGTAGCATTACAGTTAAATAGAAGTATAATAGTGTCATTCTCAATCATGTCCAAAAAAAAAAAAAAAAACATCAGTCACCAATTTTTGACCTATGGTTAATTGAAAAAAGTATTTGTTTTTGGTCTCTTCTGGTGTCCCTCGAACTTTGAGTATTGGATTTTGTTACACCTGGTGTATAGGTTACAGAATCCTTCAGGAGATTGCTCGACGATGGTAATTCACTCCATTAAATTGTAGCGTGTACGACCATTGTTATATTTGTCAGTACCTAAAAGCGAAAGAATTGTGGTCCTATAACGAGACTGAGATATACATGCATTGTGGTCGACTACTGGTGTCATTGGTCCAATAGAACATGGTAAAATAGTGTGCGACCTCACAGTTTATTCCGTCGGTTAACCTCATAACCGCATGTTTCAAGTAAGTGCTGCTAACCACTGTGGCTGCTCAACGCAAGAGTTTCCTCAACTGTCTTCTAAGTTACCACTCGGTGCCCTCAGTGGGTGAAGGAAGCAGCAGGTTTGTGGTTCCCTTATTTACTCTGTAAATCATTATTTGTATATTTTGTTGTATAATGATTTCGTCTATTACTATTCTGGTGTTGACCCTCCGACAAAGGCTGACGGCGTCTGCCGCGTGTAGGAAACTGCGTATCGGTGTGGGCGCAATGTACTTGTGCCAGAATTGTTTACTCATGATCGGCTAACTGATAACGAAAATTATGTAAATAGTTTTGAACCACTTTTGTTTGACTTCTCGACTAGGTTTTTTTTTTTTTTAACGTAGACTTATGTTCCTCGACGAGTAAATGGAAAGAGAAAGTGTAAGACACTTTTAGTATTTGAGTAGAACGCGTATATCGCAGCGAGTATTTAACTTTCGATTATGTTTAATGTCTCAGTTGACAGATAAAAGAGGAAACTACTTGTTGCAAAAAATAAATAAATATATTAAATCTAAAACGTAGTTTTAATGAAATACCGCTCCAAAGTAAGGCAAAGTCTGTGCTAAATATGTGATGTCACATGCATACTCTGTTATAAGATGGCGCTGTCTTGACTCGCGCACTCAGTTGGAGTTTAACTGTCGTTGTGAATACACAGTGGTCACTTATATAGAATAACAAATTTAACAGTGAAAAAAAATGATTAGGATTCGGCAAAAAAAGTACAAAAGAAAAAGTTAAAACGAGAAAACTGAATGATGAATAAAAGAAATGAAACGAAAAGAGCGTAATAGGCGTTACTATGAGAAACTGAAACAGCGAAAACAATTTACAATAAGTAACTCGGAAGTAAATGAAGGTGCATCTACATCAAGTACGACTTTGTTAGAAGACAAGAAAAGTGAACCGGTGGATTCGTAAATTCTACTGTTGATGTGACTGAAGACTCTGCTCATGAACATCGTTTGGAATCGCATTGATGTATCTTGCAGCAGGTATTTCAAGCAGCATTTTCTGGGCAATGAATTTGGTTTTGCCTGTTATGTTTGCGACAGACTTTGGTTTATGAAATATGTGACATTGGCAATTAAGAGTGAAAACTTCGTTGGTCTTTTACGAGTAGCATATAGGTAAGTCTACGAAACTCTCATAACCCTGCGTCCGTTACAATAGTGACAGCCTGCCGTCAATTTTTGTTTTTTGCTGGGGAGAATGTGTAAGGTGTAGTGCCTATGATTAGTTTACGACTTACAGATGTAGGAAGATAGTCTTTTCTGGTGAGCCCTTGAGGTTAATCATTCTGTTGATTATATTTTAAATTTTTGTACGAAATTTTTCTCACAGCCTTTTTTTTTACTTTGCGTTGCCCATTCAGCGTTTATTATGTTCCAGTTCTGTTTTGGCTACCACCATTCCAAAAGTTGGATGGGCAATTTTTAACCGCAACAGTCCAGTATGACATGTACAGAGGCATCAAAACAATTTCATTTCAACTGTTACTGTTCCTTAATTGAATTAAACATGTTGTCAAACAGCCCATAGAATGGTTTGGTGCAGCTTTCCACGCTACTCTATCCTGTGCTAACCTTTTCATTTCTACGTGACTACTTCATCCTACGTCTGCTCTAATCTGCTTGTCATATTCATACTTCGGTTTACCTCTACCGTTCTTACCGCCTACACTTCCCTAAAAATCAACTGAACAAGTCCTGCATGTCTTAAGATTTGTTGTATCATTCTATCTCTTCTTCTGGTCAAATTTAGCCAAATCGATCTCATCTCACCAATTCGGTTATTCGATCTATCCGTCTCACTTTCAGTATTCTTCTGTAACACCGCATTTCAAAAGCTTCTATTCTCTTCCTTTCTGAGCTACTTGACATCCATGTTTCACTTCCATACAATGCCACGCTCCAGATGAAAGTCTTCAGAAACATCTTTCTAATTCCTATATCAATGTTCGAAGGGAGTAAATTTCTTTTCTTAAGAAAGGCCTTCCCTGCATGTGCTAGTCTGCATTTTATGTCCTTACTGCTGCCATCGTTAATTATTTTACTATCCAAGTAACAATATTCACGTCACCTTAATTTCCTAATCTAATATTTCCTGCATAACTTGACTTCGTTCGACTGCACTCCATTACTTTTGTTTTGAACTTAATTTTTTTTCATCTTCTACTCCTTCCCCAAGACTGTCCATGCCATTCAGCAATTTCTCCGGATCTCATGCAGTCTCAGTTAAAATAATATCATCAGCAGACCTCAGCGTAAAGCAAATGCGAACTCTGATTTATCTGTCCCCCTGTGGGTGGGGGCGGTACAATAACACCCACGGTATCCCCAGCAGCCTAGCTTAAGAGGCGACTAAAAGGGGCCCCAGGGGCTCTCAAATTGTGAGCGTGGGTTTGCGTAGGTTGTGTTTCTTTTCCTGTCTTTATTTAATGCTTTCAACTGAAGTGCACACGCTCCGTAGAAGATGCAAAAGAAATTAAAAATACCCTGCCAATACCATACAGAAGAATAAATGTAAAAATTAAGAGAAACTACCCAAGGACGAGAGAGACAAAGAAGTAGCAGGCATGATGAGCAGTACCGATTTTTTTTTTCAATTTGATTACGTCGCACCGACACAGATAGGTCTTACGGCGACGATGTTATTGGAAAGGGCGAGGAGTGGGAAGGAAGTGGCCGTGGCCTTAATTAAGGTACAGCCAGCGAGTTACCCATGCGATCAGGGGCGCGCGGCTTTGAGCTTGCATGCGGGAGATTGTGGGTTCGAATCCCACTGTCGGCAGCCCTGAAGGTGGTTTTCCGTGGTTTCCCATTTTTACACCAGGGAAATGCTGGGGATGTACCTTAATTAAGGCCATGGCCGCTTCCTTCCAACTCCTAGGCCTTTCTTATCCCAGCATCACATAAGACTTACGTGTGTCGGTGCGACGTAAAGCCACTAGAAAAAAAAGAAAGAGCATGAAGTCTTCCGCCCCTTCGCGGGTCAGGGTATCGAAGTAAGAAAGGGGTGACATATGAGAGTCGGTATGTGAAATATACTTTAGACCCATTAAACCTAATACCATCGGGGTTAGAGTAGAGGAAGTTGTCGGTCTGGAGAAATGACGAGAGGTTCCTAAGGCCAGAAACGATTGGGACTCATTGGTTGGCAAGTACTAGTGATGGGCAAACGATACCCGTGTTCGAGCGGGATCGAGCCGACCCGATAAGCGCCGAGGTTCGAGCCTGTTCCAAGCAAGCTCGAGCAGTCACGTGACCGAAAGCGAAGTCTGACTTGGGCTACAGGGCGAATGTGCAGATAAGCAAATAACTTATGAAGTAAAGCACCGTTCACGCAGGTGTATGTATGATATTGATAACGAAGGAGCATGCTGTCATATGTTACTACATTCAGTCATTGACGTATATCTTATGGGGAATAAAGATTGCCCACAAAATTAGAAGGCTTAGATTATGATAATATGCTATCAAAAGGACAAAGCATGTATCCGTAACATTCCCCGCGTACTACATACATACATACATGCATACATACATTATCATTATAGACTGTTATGCCTTTCAGCGTTCAGTCTGCAAGCCTCTGTGAATTTACTAAACGTCACCACAATCCTCGATTTGCAACTAGTGTTGTGGCCTCATTTAGTTCTATACATCTTATCTCTAAATCGTTAGAAACCGAGTCTAACCATCGTCGCCTTGGTCTACCTCTACTTCTCTTACCCTCCATAGCAGAGTCCATTATTCTCCTAGGTAATCTATCCTCCTCCATCCGCCTCACATGACCCCACCACCGAAGCCGGTTTATGCGTACAGCTTCATCCATTGAGTTCATTCCTAAATTAGCCTTTATCTCCTCATTCCGAGTACCCTCCTGCCATTGTTCCCACTTGTTTGTGCCAGCAATCATTCTTGCTACTTTCATGTCTGTTACTTCTAATTTATGAATAAGATATCCTGAGTCCACCCAGCTTTCGCTCCCGTAAAGCAAAGTTGGTCTGAAAACAGACCGATGTAAAGATAGTTTCGTCTGGGAGCTGACTTCCTTCTTACAGAATATTGTTGATCGCAACTGCGAGCTCATTGCATTAGCTTTACTGCACCTTGATTCAATCTCACTTACCATATTACCATCCTGGGAGAACACACAACCTAAATACTTGAAATTATCGACCTGTTCTAGCTTTGTATCACTAATCTGACATTCAATTCTGTTGAATTTCTTACCTACTGACATCAATTTAGTCTTCGAGAGGCTAATTTTCATACCATACTCATTGCACCTATTTTCAAGTTCCAAGATATTAGACTGCAGGCTTTCGGCACAATCTGCTATCAAGACCAAGTCGTCAGCATAGGCCAGACTGCTTACTACATTTCCACCTAACTGAATCCCTCCCTGCCATTTTATACCTTTCAGCAGATGATCCATGTAAACTACGAACAGCAAAGGTGAAAGATTACAGCCTTTTCTAACCCCTGTAAGTACCCTGAACCAAGAACTAATTCTACCATCGATTCTCACTGAAGCCCAATTGTTAACATAAATGCCTTTGATTGATTTTAGTAATCTACCTTTGGAAGTATTTCCTCCCAAGGCAGTACTTGTGTATCTTGTAACAACCGCACGATTGACGCAAAATTGTGGATCTATATATATAAAATAACTTGTCCTGACTGACTGATTCATCATCGCCGAGCCAAAACTACTGGACATAAAGAAATGAAATTTTGGGGATACATTCATATTAAGATGTAGGTGCTCCCTAAGAGAGGATTTTTGGATATTCCGTCGCTAAGGGGGTGAAAAGGGGGGTGAAATTTTGAAATGAGTGTATCTGTATCTCAAAACTTTAAAAGTTTACAGATGTAAAAATTGGTATTTAGAATCTTCTTTAAAAAGAAGGAAACACGTATTTTTTGTTTTCAGAAAATCCCAATAGGAGGGGTGAAATAGGGGTTGAATGCCTTTAACCAGGATACCGGTACTTATATCTCAGAAACTGAAGATATTACAGACCTGAAAATTGGTACTTTTGATCTCTTTTAAAAATAAAGAAACACGTATTTTTTGTTTTTGGAAAATCCAATTAATGGGAGAGGGAAAAGGGGGGTGAATTTTTAAAGTGAGTGTATCTATATCTCAAAACTTTGAAAGTTTACAGATGTAAAAATTAGTATTTAGAATCTTCATTAAAAATAAAGAAACACGTATTTTTTGTTTTCGGAAAATCCCAATAGGAGGGGTGAATAGGGGAGAAAAAGGGGTTGTTGCCTTTAATGAGGATACTTATATCTCAGAAACTGAAGATATTACAGACTTGAAAATGGTATTTGGAATCTCCTTTAAAAATAAAGAAACACGTATTCTTTTGTTTTTGGAAAATCGAATTAATGGGGGGTGAAAAGGGGGTGAATTTTTAAAATGAGGGTATCTATAAATGCCTTTGATTGGTTTTAATAATCTACCTTTGGAAGTATTTCCTCCCAAGACAGTACCTGTGTATCTTGTAACAACCGCACGTTTGACGTTTATAGATGTAAAAATTGGTATTTAGAATCTCCTTTAAAAATAAAGAAACACGTTTTTTTTTTTTTTTTTTTTTTTTTTTTTTTTGTTCTCGGAAAATCCCAATAGGAAGGATGGAAAAGGGTGAAAATGTGTTGAATGCCTTTAATGAGGCTACTTATATTTCAGAACCTGAAGATATTACAGACCTGAAAATTGGTATTTTGGATCTACTTTAAAAACAAAGAAACATGTATTTTTTTTGTTTTTTGGAAAATCCAAATAATGGGGGGTGAATTTTTAAAATGAGTGTATCTACATCTTAAAACTTTAAAAGTTTACAGATGTAAAAATTGGTATCTTGAATCTCCTTTAAAAATAAAGAAACATGTATTGTTTGTTTTCGGAAAATCCCAATAGGAGGGGTGAAAAAGGGGTTGAATGCCTTTAATGAGAATACTTAAATCTCAGAAACTGAAGATATTACAGACCTGAAAATTGGTATTTGGGGTCTCCTTTAAAATGAAGACTTGTTTGTTTGTTTTTTTTTTTGAAAAATCCAAATATTGGGGGGTGAAAAGGGGTGGATTTTTGCAATGAGAGTATCAATATCTCAAAACTTTAAAAGTTTGCACATGTAAAAATTGATATTTAGAATCTCTCTTTAAAATAAAGGAACAGGTATTTTTTTGTTTTCTATAAATCCCAATAGGAGAGGTGTAAAAGGGTGAATAATGGGTTGAATGCCTTTAATGAGGATACATATATCTCAGAAACTGAAGATATTACAGAACTGAAAATTTGTATATGGGATCTCCTTTAAAAATAAAGAAACACGTTTTTTTTGTTTTTGTTTTTGGAAAATCCAATTAATGGCGGTTAAACAGGAGTGACAATTTGGGATGCATTTTTTGAAAGACTATATCTACAGAATATCTGAGAAACGTAGAATATTACAGACGTAAAAAGTGGTATTTGGAAACTCCTGTAAATGTAAAGAAACATAGGTATTTGTTATTGGAAACTCCTCTTAAGGGGAACTAAAAAGGGGGTGAAATTTTAAAATGAGAATTTATACGGTATATCTCAAAAAACTTAACATGTTTCAGAAGTGAAAAATGCTATTTTTACCTCTCTTAATAAAGAAACGTGTATTTTTAGTTTCCGGAAATACCACTTGGGTGGAGGGGGGGATAAAAGTGACTGAAAATGGTGTTGAATTATTTTAATTAGGCTACTGTTATCACAAAAATGACGATATTACAGACGTGAAATTTGATATTTGGAATTTGCTTTAAAAGTAAAGAAACACGTATTCTCAGAAAATCCAATGAATGGGGGGGGGGGTGAAAGTATTGAAGAATTGACTTAATTGTATGAGAATACTTACATCTAATAAAAACTAAAGTTGTTAGGGCCTACAGACGTGAAAATTGGTATTTGGATCTCCTTTAAAAACAAAGAAAAACCCGTTTTGGCGAGGGGAATCATATTGGGGGGCGGGAGTGAAAAGGAGTTGAATTCCTTTCATGAGGACACATAAATCAAAAACTGAAGAAGTTAGAGTCGTGATATTTGGTATTTAGAAGATCCTTTACTATTAAAGAAGCAAGTATTTTTTTTGCCGGAAAATTCACTAGGAGGAGGAGTGTGAAAGTGAAAAAAAAGTGAATTATTTTTATCTCAAAACTGAACGTAATAGACGTGAACATTGGTGTTTGGAATCTCTTTTAAACATAAAGAAATACGCCTTCCTGTAGGTTTTTTGGTGGGGGGGGGGCGGTAAAAACTTAACGGCGGTGGGGTATAAAAGGTGGCGATACCAATTGATTTAACTGTTCATAATATATTTATAAGGAGCCTGCGTTGCTCAGGCGGCAGCGCGCCGGCCTCTCACAGCTGGGTTCTGTGGTTCAAATCCCGGCCTCCCGTGCTGGACCAAACAGAGGCGGGACAGGTTTTTCTCCGGATACTCCGGTTTTCCCTGTCATCATTCATTCCAGCAACACTGTCCAATATGATTTCATTTCATTTGTCATTCATTAATCATTGCCCCAGAGGAGTGCGACAGGTTTCGGCAGCCGGCACAATTCCTATTGTCGCCGCTAGATGGGGGATTTATTCATCCCATTCCTGACCCTGTCGAATGACTGGAAACAGGCTGTAAATTTTCGCTGTACTTATTCTGATCATAAACCGATCATTTTTAATCTTTCCTGGGTTCGTTTTCAAGAGCCATCTTTTCCTTCGGAGAACGTTCTTAGATTACAGTAGATTCTCCTGGAATATAAATAAAAATTTAAACACATTTGAAATAAACGATAGGAATGAGATTGACCGTACAATTGTTCACCTCTATAATAAGGTCAATAATGCACGGAAGTATGCCATTCGTATCGCCAGAAATCCCGCACACTTGCCTACGCGCGACAATGGTGCTGGTCACATTCTCAACAATTACAATGGCAGCAGATGTAATTTACCGCCAAGTAGCGGTCTTGCATCTTGCTGTGGGGTCCAGAACATCTATAATATTAATAATAATAATAATAATAATAATAATAATGTTCTGGACCGTCGTCAAATGTGCAGACCGCGCTAGAAACGGGTCCTGGACGGGTAATGACTAAGAATGCAGTCCGGCCGCGGGTTCAGTATCGCCAAGGCACCCAAGACGACACCACGCTGGATCTCCTGAAGGATTTGATCCATATTAAACTTGCTTATAGGAAAAGATGGCAAAGATTTAGGGACCCAACTGACAGGGTGAAATACCTGGACCTAGCCCGTGAAGTACGACATCGATTGCTGGAAAGAAAGATTGAAAAATGGGAGGAAACTTGCCGTAATCTATTAGAAAACGAGTCAGATCGCGAGTTTTGGCGGATTCTCTCAGAAAACGAGTCATATCGCGAATTTCGGCGTATTATATATAAAACAATAAGCATTCAATTCTAAATTTCTGTATAATACCGTAGCGAAGCACGGGTATCTTGCTAGTACGGTAATATTATTCTTACAATGTCATGCTTTGGGCGGCTAAGACAGCTGTGTAACGCGGCAGGCGAGGTTCTGCTTCTGTCCTCAATGTTGGGCGGGGGGGGGGGAGGGATTTGAATCCACTCCTTGGGAGAGAATGACCCTTTTTGCTCGTATAGAAGAATTTGATTAAGAAAATATTGACATCTCATCAATCGTGTACACAAAGAGATTTATTTATTATGGAGGAATGGTACTGTCCAATTGCGTGAAATATATATGAAAATCAAAAGCGACTCAAGAATTCAAGCTGTATCCTTTACCAAACTTCAGGTCAATCGGTCCAATAGTTTTCGATCCCATCCAGAACAAACAAAAGATACACCATCTCATGGTGTCAAAAATCCCGACCCTGCCGGGAATCGAACCGGGACCCCTGTGACGAAAGGCCAACAAGCTAACCATTTAGCCATCGAGCCGAGCGAGAAATGTCTCAACAGCTGAAGACAAAATATCGTACAATTTTAGTCTTATAACCATTCAAATATGTAACTATTTCGACACGTGTAATCGTTTCCTTTTTCTGCATTTATTATACGGCCCAGTCAACACATTTTAGTAGACAATCGGTTTATTCTGATGGAGGCATTTGTAACGAATCATCGCACAAACAAGTTTTGATTGTCTCCATTATACAGATATGGGTCGATCTTATATTATGTACAAAAGACACGGAAGTAACAGTAAACAGGGGACGAACCCGTACTGTCCAGCATAATACTCGTACACATCCTTCTCAAGTTTTCTGGGTGTTCGTAAGAGCAAGGCGCAGGTTGCGGCACGCACAAAAGCTCGAACTTGTTCGAACACTGACGTCATCTGTTCGAGCAGCTCGAGCCGGGCTCAAGCACATCACTACTAGTAGGAAGTACGTCTCACAAGATGATCAGACCCTCGTGGAGGCCGGTCGCAGTAGTGGCAACAGGATCAGAGAACAGCTGTTGACAAGAACAGAAGTTGGACAGATTTAATGAGGAGAGTCTGGCACGATACAGTGAAAACAGTTCGATACGCTGGTGATGGTCTCTGTCAACGGCCTACACCTTGTGAGGCTCTTTTGGGAGAGACTTTGTGTAGTAAGGCCGGGATAAATCGTCCGAGGGCACTGAAGATCAGATCAACCTCACTAATATTATGCTGCTAGCTGTTGGCAAGTGTCTTGTAAAACTAGCCATTCACTCTCGCTGTAAAACAACACCGCGATTGCGTGTGTGTGTAAGTTGAAAGGGATCCTACCAGGAGGGTATCCTGTGTCCGGACTGCCAGCGACGGTAATGCCTACTGACACGGCCTGTCGCGCCACATTACCCAACCATGTTCGTGCCCACGGCACTCCACTCAGTAGTCTTGCCAGATACTTTCGACCATAGGTGCCTACTGTTCGCATCAAATGAATCTGAAGTGCTGTCAATTTGAGTAATATATACGACTTATGAAGTTCTGTACCGCTTTGAGACACTAACATTACGTATCAAGAAATTCTGGTAGCTATGATAAGTAGCGTGGTGCATTTCTATGTAAGTTTGACTGTGAGGAAAGGTTAGGATCCTTTATGAGAAAGTTATATCATTCCAGTGTAGAGTGATGATGCTTATTTTTCCTGAATATTTACTTTTAAGAAATAAATTATTTTATCTATTATTGGGTTTAATCTTTGAATTTGACGCTGTCTGACATCTCGTTCTCGATGTTAAACATGCACCACTAGCTCACCTAGGGATATGAAAAATACTGTACGTTGAGAGAAATACGTTAGGCAAAGGCAGCTGTCTAGGTCGGCGGTTATTAAGCATTACTGTTTATTTTTATTTGAAACATTTTATTCTCAACTCTTGAAAATAGAACACGAACTTAACTCACAATGAAATTGATACGAATAACGTTGGCACCGATCAGTTCAAATTTCATAAACGGTCTTGTAACAGAAAGAAGACAAGTTTTGTTTAAGTAATAACGCGCGATCATTGGCACTTTTTCGGTGTTATGCCTTCTCATGTGATAGCCTTAAATAACTTATTAAAAATATGTTAGAAAACTGCATGAGCGTTAACGAGACGACTTGGAAGAATTTTTTAGTGATGAGGTTGTTCATTTTAAAGCAGATATTAAGAGCAACGAAATAAAACATTTATTATTATTATTATTATTATTATTATTATTATTATTATTCGGCGACGTACGGATGTTACTTCGTGGTACATTCACGTCGAAATAAGGGGAGGAAATAATTTTTCTCTGGAAGGGACGCCAAATAGCTTAATTCTTCACCCTAAGACTTGCCAGAGTCGGTGCAGCGTAAAACTAATGTCAAAAAGGATTTGATTTAGAAAAGTGTTGACAGTCTCCTTCATTGTTCCAGACATGTGATCCTGTCTGCCGGAGCTGTGCTCACCCCTCAGCAGTGGCAGGTAACATGTGTCGCCCTGCACCGCGCCTGCTCAGTGTCTCTGCACTGTCTGCAGCAACTGATGGTCGCCTTCAGACCCAGCTCGCACAGCTTCTACGGGGATGTAGGCCAGGTGAAGGTGGCGGCACGCCGAGACTGTACTGTTCGCGAGAGTGAACGGCTCAAGCAACTGGCCCAGCAAGTAAGTGAACGACTTTCAGCATTATTTCTGCGAATCTTTAGGAACGAAGTACGAACGCCCTTGATCCTCAATTCATACCGTGCACTGTAACTTTCGCGTTTACCCCTATTATTTCGAGATCGTTACACACTGACGTGAAGCATTGACTTAGTTGTCTCTATATAACTGATTCCACTAACTTACTCTGCTAATTTACCTATCCTCAAAAATTCGTATCTTACGGCCGCATCACCTGCCGCCGATTCATTCGCAAAGCGTCCGCCAAAGTTTTCTTAATTTGACGTTTTTTCTTTCTTACCACTCCCTCCCTTCCTTTTCATATCAAAAGTCATGTTCACTGATTTAATATCGGATACTTCCAGCTACTTTCATAAATTGTAATTCCTTATCCGAAGTTAAAAAGTATTTTAATTTAGGAACCAAACTCTCTTTTCTCTAACACAAGGAAATTTGAAGGTACACAGTCGAATCACATTGTTTTGACCACTTACTGTTATTAAGAGTAACCGCCCTTTGGAGCACGGTCAGCAGCTAGAGGTGCTGGCAGTAACTCAAGCAGGTGCTCATAGGTCTCCACGGGTATCTAGAGCCATGCTGTCTGCAGTGTGTCACACAGCTGTTGAGGGGTGCATGGTAGAGGAGACAGACGGCGAGCACGACGATCGAGGTGGTTCCACAGATGTTCAATGTGATTGAGATCGGGGTTGTTTGTGGGCCAGAGAAGAACTTCGAAGTCTTCGTCGTGCTCTTGCAGCCACAAACGGACACTTCTAGCTCTGTGGAAAGGAGCATTATCGTGCTGGAAGATCCTATCCTCCTGAGGAAAGATGAAATGAAATGGAAATGGCGTATGGCTTTTAGTGCCGGGAGTTTCCGAGGACAAGTTCGGCTCGCCAGATGCAGGCCTTTTGATTTGATACCCGTAGGCGACCTGCGCGTCGTGATGAGGATGAAATGATGATGAAGGCGACACATACACCCAGCCCCAGTGCCAGCAAAATTAACCAATTATTAAAATTCCAGACCCTGCCGGGAATCGAACCCGGGACCCTTTGACCAAAGACCAGCACGCTAACCGTTTAGCCATGGACTGAGGAAAGATAATCACCATGTACGGGTGGAAGTGATCGCCGAGGATGGATTCATAACCACGCCGATCAGGAGTGCCTTCCACACGGATGATGGACCCTAGAGAATACCACGAGAATATTCCCCAGACCATAACATTACCCCGACCACCTTGTGTTCGTCCAGCAATTGTTGCATGGAGTTGGTTCTCCGACGTTTCTCACCGGACATGCCAACTTCTATCCGTTCTGTAGAGCTGAAAATGTTACTTTTCGTAGAAGGCTACCCGTCGCCAATCAGCTGCGATCCAATCGTCATACTGTCTAGCGAATTCCAGTCGTTTTCGTCGATGTACGTTTGTTAGCCTGGGTGCAGCCGCACTCCGTCTGTTCGGGAACCTCATTCGCAGAACGGCTCGCTGAACTGTTGCGGTAGAAACGTGTCTGGATGCCCCCACGGTTCATTTGGACCAGGGCCTCTCAAACGACCAAAATATCACGCGTGTAAACTGAGGTGCAGAGTTCTTGTGCACTGTGCATCGGTCCCACTCGGCTCGGCTCGGACCAGCGCGTCGTCTCTGGGCTACTCGGCTCGGATTTGGAGCGCTACGGTGCAAGTGAGGAAGAGGGGGACAGGCGAAGCGAGCGAGACTGGCATGGGGAAAGAGAGAGACAGCGCTATTGCTCCAAATCGAGGAGTGGAGGTCTGCACTCTGGTCAACCAAGCGAAGTCGTCTTTTGCACCGTGCACAGTGCATGCACCCTGAGAGGTCCTGATTTGGATAGTGAATTGTTGCACTGTAGCCTGTCGGTTGCCTTTCACACACCGTCGTGGTTGAGGTTCATGTCGAGCATCAATGGCGATTTTCCACAACGGTTCTTCCCAGTGGTTTCTTTCGTCCACTCGCGATACGCCATTATTACTTAGACACGTGTACTGGTCACAGATATTGCTTTTTCCAAAATGCTGCTCCCCCGCCCCTCTGTTAAATCGCTTCTCTTACCCATGGCAGTAGAAAATGCAGTGTGTACAGTCAGCCTGTCGGTCGCATTATATACCCGCTTCACCAGCCCATGCCATGGGTTACGCGCTGCAGATGGCACTTCTAGCATGTTGTTATAATAATGTGATTCGACTGTGCATATCCTATAGACTGGCAGACGAGACGCGAAACACCGTACGTTGCCCAGTATTGTAACCATTAGGAACGTTAGTAATTCAATATCAGCAAGTTTTGTAATGGTTATAATTTGCGTCACTCATTAGACCCACTGATTCATGATAGGTCTTGCTATTTTTTGGAAAGGAAGTCAATGCAAATTGAACAAATTTTCTGCTTTCTTTCTTGTTGTTTTATCGTTTTATTAACTGCCTTTCCAAAGTGTGCGTTATGGATTCAGGTGTTCCTTCTGGAAGGCCAACGAGACTTGTCGGTTTCTCCGGCTCCTGCCACGACCGTCACGTCCGTGGGAGAAGGCATCCCGGGTGTAGACGGTGAGGAACGAAGCTACATATTCCTACTGTACCCTCCGGATGTCGGACACACACTGAACCCAGATCTCTACATTGTACGGGTTCCATTCCGTAATTTGGTGGTGGGCTTGCTGGCTCACCAGATGCTGCTGCAGACCGTGGGTAGCATACTGCTTCAAGGAACTACCCACGTGATTCCCAGGTAAGAACGTGTTGGAAACTGTGAGGTAAAAATAAATAAATGAATAATCTGTATGCACCACTTTAGCTGATATAGTAGTTGTATTACCCTGTGTGAATTACATTTTAAAAAAACGGTTTGCTCTAATGGTAACATATAGGCTACAACTGGCGATTTTTCCTCCTTAAAGAATATTGTGGTAATAATGGTGATGATTATTGTGTTTTAGGGAAAGTACACAGACTCAAACGAAAACTGAGCGGACACCAATACAAGTCAAGCTTTGTATACGTCTCGTGCTGCAGTATTCACTTAACCCTTTAATATATATGCATTTGTCGGATGTACTTTTTGTCAATAGGTTTGCGTGTTAAGAAATATACAAATAGTGTTTACGGCAGTTTTTAGCGAATGTAATCCTTTAAACTCGTTCTCAAAGTATAAAAGTCTCGCCGTCTTATTGTCAAAGTGTAGACAAACCTTCATGTATTAACTTGCCCAGAAATCACCACGACAATGTGGTCCTTCAGCTCGGTCGTGCTTCCACTCGGGATCTTAGAAAATTGCCAGTCACTTTTTCTTGCACGACATGGCATCCCCTCTTAACTTTAACCATAGAGGATAAGAAATGAGGTTCGACTCTTCGAAGAGGGGCACACAAGGAAAGAAATTCCAGACCTCGCTAACCTAGTACTGTTGGAGTCGGAAGAGAACAAGAGTTGACGACCAGAGAAGGTCGGGTAGGTAAGATGAAAGTGAGAAGCCTAGTAGAAACAGTGTGCCTCGGCTAAATCCCCATACTCCCAAATTTAATAATAATAATAATAATAATAATCATAATAATATTTTATTTTACGTTCCACTAACTACTTTTACGGTCTTCGGAGACGCCGAGGTGCCGGAATTTAGTCCCGCAGGAGTTCTTTTACGTGCCAGTAAATCTACCGACACGAGGCTGTCGTATTTGAGCACCTTCAAATACCACCGGACTGAACCAGGATCGAAACTGCCAAGTTGGAGTTAGAAGGCCAGCGCCTTAACCGTGTGAGCCACTCAGCCCGGCGCTCCCAAATTTAGAGACCTTAGGGGAAGAATGTCATTGAATTTATTTTTTCTTCATTTTATCTTCATTCCTCTACGAGTTTGCATATCGACAATAATAATAATAATAATAATAATAATAATAATAATAATAATAATAATAATAATAATAATAATAATAATAATAAAGAAAATTACTGAAACAACCTGGTCTGAAGACAGAAAGGAAGCCCACATTAAAAGGATGAGAAATATGGGCACGAAGGAAGGCAAATTCACGCCTCTAAGTACTTTGCATAGTCTTAATGGGCTTATTCGCATATATACAGCTGAGCCTGATGTTCAAGTACAGCAGCTTCGATTTACTGGCATGTGGAGGAACTCCTGCGAGACCAGTTTTTAGACAACTCAGCTATAAAATGAATAGTTAGTAGAACTTAAATCCAATAACATATACATGAGCTGGATATCGCTTTCACTCAATTTGTTGGTCTCCTATATTACATCTTTCCTTTCAACCTCCTCTGTTTAACTCTTGTTCTCTTACCATCACCGACGATACTGAGTTGGCGAAGACTAGGGAGTGGTGGTCCTTTAGCCGATATCCTCATTCTCCACGGGTTGGAACTCTATCCCTTGCGAGTAAGGTTATGTGAGGCTGGTAATGTAATAATAATAATAATAATAATAATAATAATAATATGAAAACCTATTTAATTAACCTGACTCCAACCAATAGCTCGATCAGGGGGTTATTTTGTAATTGACCGTGCGAATATGCTGTTCTGCTCAGAAGTTAAATTTCTACCCAGAAACTTCCAAATACACTTTTCTGTATTTAACAAGTGATTTTTTCGTGTTAATCACATTGTTACGAATCGAAAAGGACTAAAACTTATAGATTTACTGTGGTTTTCAGTTTAAAGTATCATTTGTCAAGATCCAACTGTAATTACAGTAGGTTCACACAGTATTGCAAAGCTTGAATTAAATTTTATCAGGCATTTTTACACACCCTACCAATTTACACAGACAGATGACCAAAGGTGCCCTCAGTCGTGTGGGTCAATATCATAACAATAACCCTCCACGTAAAGAGTTTATTTTAATGAATATTCATTTCCCCACAGTTTGGCCAATGTGCTGCTTCACAGTCCTGCTGTGACACCCATGGATGGCACAGCAAGGTTACCGCCTGGTTTTGAAGAACAGAAGCTTTCGGGCCTTATGAGCTACATGCAGCCCATGCACATCCAGACTTTACTTTCCTGTCTTGATGTGTCCTACGAGAATGCCATAGAGTTCGATTCGCGGCCGGGACTCAAGTTCTTGGTACAGAAGGTCGCTAACTTGGAACGAGCAGCCAACTTGTACCGCCAGGCCGGTGCGGCGTGGACATTAAAGGTGGTCACATTGTTCGATCTGTGCCTGCACGAGGTTGGCAAGTCAGGTGCTACTCTTGAGAAAGTTAAACTAATGTTAGAAGATGAAGTAGAGAATGCTATCAAAGACTCATCTGTTGGGATAATGGAAAAGCCTGGAAATCCAAACCCATCTTATGATTACGGAGATATGTCCGTATTTCTGAAACGATTGCGCCAGAGTTTCGACCAGCTTTGTGAGACATATGTAGACGTAGTACTAGATAAGGATGGACAACATTCTGCTGTCGATCAGATCTCCGATCAACCGATCTTCTTCCTCATTGCTCACCCTGATGATTTCCCTGAAATTAAACGAAAGGAATCTTTGCATCGACCATCTACAGCTACGTCAGAAGACAAAGATCCTAACGTTTCAGCACCAAATGTTCCTAAAGAATCTCCAAAAAGGACTTCAGATAAAACTAACGACGAAGATCTCGATAAGACTTCCAAATTACAAGACGAAGAAATTGGTAATCCTGACATTCCAGAAGACATCCCAGACGTAGCTGCTGGTAATGAATCGGAGATAGAATCTGGAGATGAAGATGTCTTTGATGAACCAGAGAAATCGAGGGAGCAAACAACAGTGAGACCCTTTGCTTTGTCGGACTTCGTCCGCTCTTACTCGACTTCTTCTAGTGACAGTGAACCGGAGATACAGCTCGATCAAAACACAGTGTGTGTAGAAGACCCGCAAACAGAAGATGCTGTGTACAATGTTGCTACAGAGAAAGACATCGAGGGTTTAATGGGAGAGTACAAGAGACGCAAGCAGGTTCGCTCCATGCCGCCTGCTCCTGGCCAGGCGGAGCGACGCCGCAATCCATTCGTGGCTCGCGGGTCAGTCTCTTACGAGACACCTCCACCGGCAGAACCCATCCCGTTGGAGATAGAGCAGCAGCGTCGTAGCAGCCTTTTCAGGGTAAGTACCACTGTCCTATTTTCTTATGAATTATATAATCCTGCGCGTATGAGATGTATCGTATTTCCCTGCTCATTTTCATTTAGAGACAAGCTGAGTTGTAGCTCCTCTTCCTGCTAATAGGTGGGCCTACACCCGCTCCACTTTCCTCATTTGAATTACATGAACCCCTATTTATAGGGAAAAAAACCCAGCAATGCTAATTGCTAGACTCCTTGGCTGAATGGTCAGCATAGTTACCTTCGGTTCATAGAGCCTTGGGTTCGATTCCCATCGCGGTTTGCGATTTAGCTGCATTTGGTAAATTCTCCTAGCTCGGGGGCTAGGTGTTCATGATCATCTTAAGACACATCTTCATTTACAAACAACACATCACCTTACCAACCACCACAGACACACGCAATCGTGAATACATCTCTCCACATTGGGTTGGCGTCAGGAAGAGCATCCGGCCGTAAAACCGGCCATAAACAACATTATTGCCGACACCGGATAATAGAGGGAAAAGGTCAGGAAACAAGTTGTTTCAGTTATATGTGTCATTGATTATTCTACCTCATTTTAAAAAATGACTGTGTTGTATTTCATAGTCAGTTGTGTTCCTTTGAACGTAATAGCTGAGTGGACTCGTTGCTGGTTCGATTCTGATTCCTGAGGATTGCAAACGAGATTTACGAAGTCACATCCCAGTATTACGGATTCGTCTTAAACACGTTCGTTCTGTGGCTCAAAGAATTATATCCCTGCTTCTTTTTCTCTCATATATATTGAGTTATCTCTTAATTTGTGGCATGATGAAATTGTAGCTCAGACTTGCAGATTACTCATTTTCAGACTAATTGTACTAGTCTGTAACATTATTTCCTTGTATCTTCAAAATAACTGCGGGGTGGGGTTCTGCCGTCTAGCTGAGACGGTAAAGGCATCGACAAATTTAGAAACGAGGCTTCCACTTCTGGAAACTCACATAGCCGTAAGGTTCACTCAGCCTGCACCAGAAATGAGTAGTTGTAGGCCTACTTATTTTCTGGGGAAAAGGGGGCGCTCGGGCATAGAGCTAACCATTGGTCGTATGGAAATTGCTTTGCTCAAAGTATCTGGATAGAGGAATGTACTGTATAGCTGGAAAAAAAAAAGGCCACACTTGAACAGTTCCACTACTTCGTATCCCGGTGGTGGTACACGAATTATGCGCTTGTAGATGCGCGATAGAAGCACCTTGAACTATGATGTTCAAGGAGTCATTCAATATCTGCTTCTCGTGGTACAGCGCTTAATGTTCGAGGGTTGCGAGTTCAAGCCTTGTTCAAATTATTATTTTTATTTTATTATCATTCTTTAACAATATAACTAATACAAATGTTAGTTTTGGAATAATACATGTGCATAATACTAGTGTTAGTTTTTCATCTAATATTATTACATTATACTTTCATGTAACAAAATGAAACGAGAAGAAGTGACGATGATTTGAACCTGAGATGTTGCCATCTAAATTCCAACGTTCTTTCGACTGAACTATACGGAATTTACGTCAGAGTGATGCAGTTCAACGCATTTGCAGAACCACTTCAACTTAACATTCATGTAGATTATATTCTGATTATTTAATAATGCTATATAAATAGATTTATTTTATAACAATATTATTTTGTAGTTGTAGTAGCAGCCGCAGTCGTATTTTTTAACTTATAAGCAAAACAAGGATTAAGGAATTATTTTGTGGATATAGTTAGTTTCAGTGCGGTCTTTAAAAAACAAATTATGGGTCTGAGGTTGAGATTATGAACTATATTTTCTTTTATACCTTTAGAATTTGTCTGCAAATAATATAGTAATTAATAAGACTCTGATGTATTTATATTATTAATGTTTAATACTAAAATTTATATCATTTTGAATAGTTTGAATAGTTATATCATTTTGAATAGATAACGAGATAACTAACGACGCCATTTCTGCCTGAGACTTTGCAGTTGATTGTTTGACTTGGCTCCACAAAGTGGAGAAGGAACGAAAGATAGTGTAATTCGGGCTATGATTGAACTTTGTTTTACGGAATCCGAAGGAGCTCGGGTTTTTCACGTATCAGAAAGGACAACTCGGATGGAGATGGGTGAAGAATTATCGACGTTCGGGTATTTTTGCCTGAAAAACTGGGAGTGATAAAATGAACAACACAAGAGGACGCCAAATTAGTGACAGAGGTTGAAAAGAATCCCTTTCATAACGCTGCTACTGTACTTGGAAGGCAGTTGTTAATTTTCCTGGCCACGACCAGCCCGTGAGATATCTTTTAAGGGCCGCCAATTGGAGATCTCGACGTGCTATTCGTAAGGAAGTTTGTATAAGGAGGATCACATAGAAGAGCGTTTAGTCTTTGCGGTGGGAAATTGTGATGGGGAGTGGGAAAGGGTAATCTTTTCTGATGAAGTTACCTTTTCTACTGCAAAGTAAGGACCCTCTTGGCTATATCGTCCTCCTGACACCCGACTCGACCTCGCCGCAGTTCGTGCCCGCAGTTGTCGAGTGTCTGTTGTGCTGGACAAAGCGGAGGCGGGACAGGTTTTCTCCGGGTACTCCGGTTTTCCCTATCATATTCATTCCAACAACACACTCCAATATCATTTCATTTAATCTGTCATTCATTAATCATTGCCCCAGAGGGGTGCCTCAGGCTTTGGATTCCGGCACAATTCCTATCCTCGCCGCTAGATGGGGCTTCATTCATTCATTCATTCATTCATTCATTCATTCATTCCATTCCTGACACGGTCGATTGACTGGAAACAAGCTGTGGATTTTCAGTTGTCGAGTGTCTGTGTCGTGTTGGGGTTAGATCTTTTTGTCGTGGAACGGGAACAGTCCATCGCATTCGTGGAAAATTGAACCAGCATAAATACGAACTGTTGCTGGAACACTATATGTTTCTTAGTACCTGGTGGTTGTATACTGGTGTAATTTTTCAATTTCTGCTGGATAATCATCCAGTCCACACCTCTCAATTGATTCCAGACTGGTTTGCGAGTAGACATGATATTGAATTGATAGAATGATCTTGCCGCTCTCCAGATTACACCCAATTGAGAATATGTGAGTACAAGTAAAGAAGCATATGTGGAAAAATTGGCACAATCCCTCTCCAAGACGTCCTGATGAAGCTCGTTCAGGATGCTTGGGATGGCGTGGCTGTAAACTGCAGGATGTGACAGAGTTGGAAGATGGACTAAATTTGGAATCGTGGCTCTGGTTCTTACTTTTAATTGTTTGAGTTTTCTACTTACGTTTATTAAATTTATGCCACAAAGTATACTTTTGTTGATCATTAAATATTTCATTCTTTCTATTCGAAGCCCAAATGTCATAATAAATAATGATAGTCATAGCATAATGAATTCATGAACCTGGGCGTGGGCCAACAACATATAACATTGCATGACTCCGATTATTAACGAAGGAACCCAAAGAGAACTAACGTTCAGGAGAGCGGCCGTTTTTTTTTGACAGCTGTACATCACCTCCCAGTCGGGCTCTGTGTGAATGAGTGCATCTGAGAATGAGCATATTTTCCTAAAAATTTAGAAGTGTATTTTCTAGTAATAGGTATGAAGTTTTATATTATGTTGTTGTTATTATTATTATTATTATTATTATTATTATTACTACTATCATCATCATCATCATCCAAGTACAAACCCTATTTTGCACATGGTATATTAGGGATATAGATAACAAGACTAGATTAATACATAAAATAACTAAAAATTAAAGCTGGGACGACGTGTAAATAAAATGGACAAATTTATCAAACGCATTATAACAGTAACTTTTTGGAAAGGTGCTTGATAATGTATAGCACACATACTGTATTTAAGTGCATTTATAATTCATATCTACTTCTTTCAAAAATGGGACAGTTTGTGGCATTTCACAGGTACAAGTATGGGGCTTCTGGATATTGATCCTAAACCTCTGAAAATATGATTCAAAATTTCTATGTCCTGACATAAACTGTGTTAAAATGTAGTCACGTGTTAGTTTACGTTTCAGTCTATCCTGAATCTTAGGAGCCGGGCTGAGTGGCTCAGATGGTTGAGGCGCTGGGCTTCTGACCCCAACTTAGCAGGTTTGATCTTGGCTCAGTGCGGTGGTATTTGAAGGTGCTTAAATACGTCAGCCTCGTGTCGGTAGATTTACTGGCACGTAAATGAACTACTGCGGGTCTGAATTCCGGCACCTCAGCGTCTCCGAAAACCGAAAAAGTAGTTAGTGGGACGTAAAAGCCAATAACATTATTCTTGAATCTTAGGAAAGAACAAGTTCCTTGTAAGCTGACCTCTTGAGCTAATTATCCATAGATTATTTCATATATTCTCCGTATATGTTTCCAATTCTCTCTTGAGACAAATCACATAGGGTATTGTCATATATTAACAGTGTGTCAGGGTTGCAGCTTCTTTGGCAAGCTCATCAGTTCTCTCGTTCCTTTCTGTGCCGTTATAACCTCGTACCCATTTCATGCAGATATGCTTCTTGTAGTCTAATACATGTGATCTTATATTAACAACAATCGGATGTAAATTATATTTGTCTTGAATTGAAATCAAAGCAGCCTGAGAATCGTCCAATATACGTGCATTACAGTTGTACCTCGTAATTCGTTTAACTGCCTGTTGTATAGCGCAGAGTTCTGCTTGAAATATTGAACATTCTGAAGACAATCTGAATTTTTCAACGTCAGTCTATCCTTTAAAACCACAAAAGCACACCCCACAAGCCATCCATTTTCCTTGCAAATCCGAGAGCCACCTGTGTAAATATCAAAAGGCCTATATTGCAATTAAGTTGTGAAACAGAATTGTGAAATGTACATGGATGGCCTGCTGTGAATGCACTTTCCTGTTATGTTGTACGTTCTACAATTATTCCTATTTTTACAATATCCATATTTGCTATTAATACTACTACGTTCTTTCCCCATGGTTTGTTGTAAGTTATTACTATTTTGTTATATAATTTTAATGTTGTGGTAAGCGTAAGAGGTGGCCTTGAGCTCTACCTTCGCCACGAATCAAGACGAATCAATTAATTACTAAAACAGTCGTAAAAGAGAGAGAGAAACATTTATATTTTGTCTTTCATAAAAAAAAATGAACAAGTATTAGGTTGTGTTCGAATGTACGGCCTCATGAATACACGTCCAACAGGTCACCACTGCGCCACAATAGTAGCATGCAGAACTGGTCCGTTGTAACTATACATATCTGGCCACGTCAAACCGTGGGCCAACAAGATATAATATTGCATGTCTGCAAATACTAGCAAAGGAACCCGAATGGACTTAAAGTTCAAGAGCGCGTTTTTTCTTCTTCTTCTTTTTTTTTTTTTTTTAAGAGCTGTACGTCATCTTCCAGTCGGACTCTGGACTCTGATTTTTCTCAGTTTCTTTTAACAAATCACCCAAGCTCATTTTGGCAAGAGGTTGAAGGTCGAGTACTCTGTCTGATGCTACGTGACATTTATGGCGAAACTCCAATTCGAAATCCACAGGAATTTGAACTTTGGCTGCTCCGGTGGAAAAAGGATCTTAAGCTTATCCTAACTTACCCTAACGGGCTGCCCTTCACGTTCCAGGATACTCTAAAATTCGAACCTCAATCGTTTGGGTGGAAAATCAAGAGTTGAGTTATTCCAAACATTACGCCCCGCCCCTCCTTACTCTTGTCTTACGCAGTGATATCTTGATGAAGGGTAACCTTATTTCCCAAGGAATTAATTATAGTAGAAAAGCGAATGAGTTGGCTACGCGATTGGGGTCACGTCACTGTCAGTTTGCATTCGGGAGATAGTGTGTTCGAACCCTATTGTCGACAGCCTTCCTTTCCAGTCCTATCCATTTTCTACCCCATCGTCGCCGTAATACCTGTCTGTATCGGGGCGAGTTACGACGTAAAACAAACAGCAAAAGAGAAAAATTATGGTAGAAAAATTATTAATGCAGTACTTCCTGATCTTATAAACCTAATTGGATCAGCATTAGAAAACATCAATTGTTTGCCACTAGAGAGATCAAACATGAAAGATGAAGGGGAATTAGGAAGTGAAAAGAATACACTTCCTAATTCCCGTTCGCATTTGAGTACACTTGGATAGGTAGGCCGAAGAAATTGAGAACATTCGTTATCGCAGGCTTTGCTGTCTCATTTCACGCCCCTTTGTCTATTAATGGACGGCTTATCATCACTACATTTTCAACTCAGACTCGTAGATTGCATATACACGGTGTTCGAAATGAACCCAATGAACGGAACACACAAGCAAGAGGTTTGTTTCTAGGCACACATTCTCACCCCTTTTTGAATTCGCAGTGTAATAGCGTTCAGGATATTGCCTGCATCAGTCTTGGTGGTAAAGAGCTCCTTCAGCATGTTGGCACTAATCACGTCTTCGGAGCATAGTTTTTACGACAATTTTAGTTTGATTGTATAATCGGAACATTTCCACTCAAAGTCCCTTAGTAGTTCGAGATTTGACTAGAATTTACTGTCGGATTCATAAGTAGGATACTCGATTTTAAAGGGCCATATAAGTGTGGTTACCCCAAATTATGGCTACATTCTTTATGCATGTAAAGGCAGTGGACAATATTGTTCCTTACATGTTCAGTGCTGTAGCTATTTTAATCGGACCGAAGATAAGAACCTGGCTTTCGGCCCTCTGCGGACAAACCTCCACTTTGAAACCCTGATCATAACAAACTCGTGTTTGTTCTTAAGGTGGGCTGAGCAGTTCGGGAGTTAGAGCACTGTCCTTCTGAGCCCAACTTGGCAGGTTCGATCCTGGCTCAGTCCGGTGGTATTTGAAGGTCCTCAAATAAGTCAACCTCGTGTCGGTAGATTTATCGGCACGTTAAAGACTTCCTGCGGGACAAAGTTCCGGCACCTCGGCGACTCCGAATGCCGTAAAAGTAGTTAGTGGGTCGTAAAACGAATAACATTATATTGTTTGTTCTTAACAAGTTTCAAATTTTCAGTCGTTTCTCATTATTGCTCTAAAGATCTTGCTGACCATTTTTCATTTGCCCTGATTGTTTTTAGAACTTAATGCTGTGGTGATGGTTGTGATGATAGTTTGTTTTAAGAGGAAAGACAACTAGATAACCATCCTCGATCATTTCAGGATAGTGAAGCTCATCGTAAGGTGTGGGCCGAGATGTTGGGTTCTGTGTTCGACTTGCTGGCTCAGTTGGATGATCTACACTTCCGCACCCTTCTACCGGTTCTCTTCCACGGCGTGCGCCGCCTCACAGCTCACGCCACAGACCCAGGGCTCAAGCAGGCTGTGGCAGAACTCTTTCATCGGGTTGCTATGCTGTATGGGTTTAGTCCTGAGTAATAGATAATATTATATTGTAAATGTGCAGTGGTACCGCACCAGCACTCAGAGTTAAGAATGTGCTGTTGCCGTTCCATGGCAATTATTGTGTGACTTGGTTGCTGCAGTTACAACATATCTCCCCCACACCAAGGACATCTCTATCTGACCCTCGATGCAGGTGATGTACGGTATATCCCAAGGAATACTGATACAATTTTCAGCAGAGAGCGGCAAAGTGCCTTAGTTCCTACCGATAATTGTCACTTGGAAGTCCTCGACACTTCGTTTAGAACGATAGATGCATTATCCCAAGGCTGCCTCACCTAGCATTCAGGGTCTTTCTTTTTTAAATCAGTTCAGGCATGGTCCGATGAAGCCCGAACTGAATATTTAGTTTTATGACCGCATTATACTTGAAGTCGATTTTCAGCTTGTTAAGTCATGTCGAGAACATATAGTAGCCTACATGCCGAAGAAATATTAACTACTAAAAAAATGAACTAATCGGATACCTTTGAGCTACGGTGGCTTAATCAGCTTTGACAATTACATTTTAGTGCGTGAAAGCTGAGCATACAATTTGAATTGGTCCACAGAGGGTGACTAGCGCGCACACTCAGTTGTGCTGGCTGTAGTGCCATGCCATAGGTCCCTGCCGACAGAACAAGAATTAGCAAGGACACCGAAGTTCAATCGAGAGATCATCTGACGCGGAATCGGAACGTGGATTCGATTCCCACTAGTGTCTGGTTAGCCATGTTTGTTCTGCACTTAACTGTATGTTGTCGACATGACCCAATAATCTGATCAAAAATTAGATGTTGGCTTTTCAGGCGTTTGCTCTATTAACCAGCTTTTCGTCTTAGGTCTGACACTAGACTCGTCAGAGTGGGATGTGTCAGACCCTACCCCTGACGCTGGGGTGTATGCAGGTGAACTTATCAGAAGCCTATTTATGAGGCACAGTCTGATAACTGCATACGGGAGATAAAACTCCACAATGGAATTAATGCCCGCCTAGCAATTCCAAATGGAAATTCTAAGTTCCCATGGAGGGAATTAGATATTTTTCCACCAATAGAGCATATCAAAAATCTGATCAAAAATTAGATGTTCCCTCCATGGAAACTTAGAATTTCCATTTGGAATTGCTAGGCGGGCATTAATTCCACTGTGGAGTTTTATCTCCCATATGCAGTTATCAGACTGAGCCTCATAAATAGGCTTCTGATAAGTTCACCTGCATACACCCCAGCTTCAGTGGGTAGGGTCTGACACATCCCACTCTGACGAGTCTAGTGTCAGACCTAAGACGAAACGCTGGTTAATAGAGCAAACGCCTGAAAAGCCAACATCTAATTTTTGATCAGATTTTTGATATGCTCTATTGGTGGAAAAATATCTAATTCCCTCCATGGGAACTTGGAATTTCCATGACCCAATAAGTTGAAAGTGTACTTCAAGAAGCTCAGCCTGCTTCATGTGTATTATTGCACTTACACTGTCTATGAGGATCGCATTGACCCTTTTTTGTATTGTCCATTAAATAGCTAGTTATTTTAGGAATATATCCAGGGACAAGTCGTAAAATTTACTTAGGAGTACTTAAATCATTATAAGAATATCAGTTTATATGAAATCGAATTCAAGTTGTGCATTGACATATATATTAGTGTAAATAGAAAAATATGTCATTGTAATACATACCTTTTATAGAGAAGGCACTGTAATTGGTACTTAAACTTACCATATGGTTAGCTGTAAGTAAAACTATGGTGGTGATATCGAAACTAGTTCAGTCTTCGACTTTGTCAGCCTACAGTGCTGATCAGTAGCCAACAAAGCCGGCTCTGCTTTCTTTTATTTATCTGGTGCTAAAGTAGGATGAATTAGTGCTGATTGCATGAAGTCACTCATTCAGTGAACAATTATGGTCAGGCTTATTTGCTGTCCCCCTTCTCTAGAACGTAGAGTTGATCAGAGATGTAACCGTAATTTACTAGTTTATGTACATGTCTAGAAAGTAAATGCATATCCACTTATTTGAAAAATGACAATTCTCCTACACAACCAATGATTTGGGAGAAGTAAATAATGTGATCATAGGAATTCGACATGAACTTACTTTTGAGACCTACCATTCTATTGATGAATAGCTGCTTTTCTATTTTATATCAATTAATAATACATATGTTTCGGTAACTTCACTCCCCAAAAATGTGACACATTTGCAGAGATGTTCTTCAGCTGTGTGGGCAAGATATTTTCCCTCTACTGTGTTTGTTTCAGCTAGCTGGAGGTTAGTTTATGGACACAGGGTGCTTACTGACAGTTTCCTTTTTCTGTGTTTTAGTGAATTATTGAAATGTTATGCTTGTTTTCATATATTATCAGCCCTCTTACATATAGTGAAATGATTACAGAGATGTTACAGAAATATGATATGTCTCTCTCTCTCTCTCTCTCTCTCTCTGTGTGTGTTCCCCCCCCCCCCACACCTATTTCCTATAATTATTTTCACAAGAATCTACTGTATTTTTCTCTCCCAACTGTCTGTATTCTTACAGTAATTTTGGAGAGCTTATTAGCATTGACGTCTCTGAGAAGTAAAAATGTGGAAATGAAGCTGAATGGTTGGTGGGATGCTGCAAGATGTTTGCTTCATTCATAACCGACAAAATCAGATGGATATTGTGAATCTCATAGAAGGAAATAATATGTAGTACAGTCATTAAATTTGTGGACTGGCCTCTTAGTGTCCCTGTGGTGCACTGCTGCAGATTGGTTGCATCACAGGATAGTGCTGTGACAGCTCTTCGCTAGTCCCAGCAGGAGGTAGTTGGGTACATACAGTGTAAGTGGAACTGTGGCCTCCCTTATGAAGAGTAGTTCAGTGTGATCGGCAGCACTTGACAATGTCCTAGTTTGAGCAGTGGGCAAATTTCAAGGTCTGCCAAAATTTAGGCAAATCCACTAGCAAAAATTTTGAGATGATGGTGAAACCGGTCATATCACGACGACGGGAAAGAGTCGCGAAATGTCATGTCAAACAACTTCAGTGTTGCTTGAATTGTAGGTGCCAGTCCACAAACTTATTGATTATAGTACTAATGTTATAATAATAATAATAATAATAATAATAATAATAATAATAATAATAATAATGAAAACGACCGGTAGGAAGACCTAGGAAGAGGTGGCTGGACCAAGTGAAAGAGGACATAGGAACAAGAGGAATCAGCTGGGATGTCGTCTTGAGAGAAGAGTGGTGCATGGACAGACAGAAGTGGAGAGTGCTTGTAAACCACACCCGGGCAACTGGAGTGGAAAACTGATGATGATGATGATGATGAATAATAATGAAAATATATTTTATTGATACTGCAATCCCGGCTGCTGAGAACATCCAAAGATTCACAAGTACCTGCCTCTAGCATTTAAAAAAATATATATTTACTGTAGAAAATATGATTATTGTAATACAGTATTATGACAAAATACTTGTTGACCTCTTGTCAACTTGCAGCCTCCTTCTTCTCATACTAGAGATGCCTATGCTTCTTAGCACTGATAATAAAATTGTTAAAAATCTGCAGTATCTAGTTCACTGAAGTGATTGCATAAATTAATAAATGCAGAAGTTAGAACAATTGCACCAAATTCATGTTAAAGATTTTGAGACCAAGCTTCGTACTTAACGGTAGTAATAGGTCTGACCTAGAGGTACAGTTGCAAAACCTCCAAGTTAGTCATAAAAGTGCTAGCGGAAGACTATGGTGCCTGAAATATATATAATTTTTGTATGATGTTTATGGAATCATTGCACCTCTCTTCCTCCTTTTAAAATAGTTTTATTGGTTCCATAAAACTCAGTTCACTGGTAGATGAAAATAGAGTGCATACTGTTTGAATTATAATTCTGTGGTTTAAAAATATATTACAGCAGTGTGGAAGTATAAAAGGGGCAGTACTAGCATGCATGCATACCGTACATGTTTAAATAAATTTTGTACTGATCAGGAAATATTAATAAGGCACGTGTTTTTTGTGCTGATCATTTTTAGTTACATTAATTTTTAAACTATGGAAAACAAATAAACTGTTAATGAAGTTATGGAATACTTGAATTTTAACTTGAAAAATGGTGGAGACTTGATTTGTTGGGATGGTTCATTTAAATTAGTGGTATAAATATTCATTGAAAATGTTTCTCATCTTGTTCATCATGCAGGTAGCCTAATTTTACATGAATATTTTGTTTTTGAAAATAAAATTCACTGTATACCTTCATTTTTAGACTATAATCACTTAATTGGCAGTTTCCTGAAATGATGAATTTACTTACGGAGCAATCTATTGCCGTCTTACCAGTTAGCTTATTTCTGTTTGTATTTATGCAGGTTCCAGAGTCATATCACTCGTCTCCCTCCTCTGTTGTAATAGCAGTTTTTGGTGCAGTCAGCCTGATATGTAGTAATACCCCTGTAAGATTATTGCAAATCATATATTTTTATGATCTGAATGTTTTATGTAATTTACAATTGTTGTAGTGTATATATACGGTTACCAGGAGTCTCTTTCAAACCAGTATATTGTATATTTCTTGTGATGATGATGATGATGATGATGATGATAATGAGTTTTGTGATTCTCTGGTGTGAAGTGCAAGTCTGAGAAAGTTAGAAATTATATTTAGTTTCTTCTTCCTCCTTTCTTAACACATTCCTTTCTTTTTTTTCTTTTTTTTATTAAGAAGAGGAGTTTAGGCAACACAGTTTTGTGAGTCTTTGCCTCCAACTAATTTAATGTTGAAAAAATGTCAGTATTTTCTTTCATTGGCATTCCCCTCCAGATAAGAAAAGAATTGGCAGGATGTTTTTATTTTTCGTATGAACTGCCAAATTTCTTTGCATTTTGTATTTGTGACCGTAAAGTCAACATTGCATTTAACCAATGTGGCATTCTTTTAAAATTACTAAAACTTATTAGATAAATTCACTGTAATTTTTGGACATTTTGCAGGAGACATTTTGGGATGAATGAGCAAAATAGATCCCCTTGCTAAAATATGAAGCAAGTTGAGGACACTGCAGATGCTAGTGTCTTTCAAATCCTTATTATTAATGTTAGTAATAAATATACCTCGGTGTTGTGCATTGAAATTTGTAAAATTTGAGAGTTCTAGATTGAGTGGTGGTGTTATTTTGTTATTTTCTTTCAACATTTAATAAAATATTATATAATATTCAATAAGTAATTTCTATAATGTTCTGTGCTAGGAGAATGCTAAAGTTACAGTACTTTACAAACATCCATTTTATGAATATCTCAGCAAGCTGCATTTTCCTTGTCAGGTCAGTTCCTCTTGCATTGAAGATGCCTGTTCTTGTCTTCTCCTACTAAATGAAGAACTTTGCTTATTGTATGTGTTTATGATATGAGAGTTCACAGCCATAGCAAGCAGTCATTAGTTCATTTGCTGCCCAAGTCCATTTCACAGTAATAGTATATTACATTAATTAAAATTATACAGCTAATAAAAATAACTAATGATTTCTAATCTTATACTGAATGATATTTTCCTCATTCATCATTTGAATCCTTCGAAGAATTTAACCATGGTAAGCAATATTATTTTAATTAATATAAAGAATAATTAATTTGGAATTATAAGACAGCAGTTAATAACATTTACTGTGTTCTGCCATAAATATACCACTTCAGTAGAATTAATGATTAAAATTTCTAGGCTCCATTTCTTGAAATATTCTCAGATGTACATGGTCCACTATTGTTCTGAGCCCTTCATATGAATTTTTATTTATGTCCTAGCAGACTTGATGTTTTTGGAATTTATACTATTTTTCTGATTTCTAAATCAGAAATCATTTGAATAACAGTATTAGGTATTACTTCTTTTGATTTACTATTTTGATCACATTATATATTCTTTAAAAGAAGAGACTAGCGCTTTCAATCTACTGTTTAATTCAGTTACTTGATAATGATTGGTAAAATTTGTTTGAATGTACTGTACAGGGCATTTTAACCCACATTTGATACTTAGCATTGAGAAATGTATTGGGTAATGGTTCCCTGCAGTTTTGTTTTGAGCGTCACTGTAAAAGAAAGCACACTGCATTTACATAATGTTTTGGTTCTTTGTGCCAGTTTGTATAGTGGAAAACTGAGAAAGTTTATATTGTTTTACAACTTAGGCTTTTACGACCAGCATCTCGAGGAATATAGAAGTTATTTGCGGGCTTGTTGGCGGTGGTTGAATGGCTTTGGTAGGCTGCAACAAGGTGGAAAGAAGTCTGTACACTGGGTGAATTGGCCGTGTGGTTAGGGCTGCGCAGCTGTGAGATTGTATCCGGGAGATAGTCGGTTCGAACCCGACTGTCCGCAGCCCTGAAGATGGTTTTCCATGGTTTCCCATTTTCTCACCAGGAAAATGCTGGGGCTGTACCTTATTTAAGACCAGGGCCGCTTCCTCCCCACTCCAAGGCCTTTCCTATACCATCATCGCCATACGACATATCTTGTGTCAGTGCGACGGTAAGTAAATTGAAAAAGAAAAGAGAAGTATGTAGAGTGGCTGTTGCTCTTCCGTATTTGAATTCATCTGAACTCTGCCATATTTTAAGAAACCAAAACAAGTGGGCATGGGGATGAAGCAAGTACACAGGCTGCAGGAATAAAGACTATTACACAGGTTTCTTAATAAGGAAAGCACTGAAGGTGCATATTTTTCTTTGTAACTGTTAGGGTTGATGGCGGCCAGGAGCTGTATATGGCATTTTCCATGGGTTTGCTTTCTCCAGCACTGCTACTGAAATGCTGGAAGTTACCAACCCAATTCGACCTTGACTGAAAGCCCAGAAAATATCTTATATATTTCTGCTTTTTACTGGAATTTGCTCCCATGAAAAATGTACCCCTTTTGAACCCCTCTTGTGAATTATCATAATGTATGTCCTTGCAGAGTTGATGTTTGTTGACTTTATCCTATTATTCTGATTTCTAATTCGGGAAATGTACTAAATAATGCAGCCTCCAAACAAGGTTGTTATGTGTGGGTGTCAATTTTTAGGTCTCTGCAAGGTAGAAGAATGTTTTTATACCAAGGCAAGTGCTCTATACATTTGTTTGAATTCTAGTAATTTTAAACTGTCTTTTGTTATAATGTGTGCAGTATGCTCATACAGGGCATTTTGTTTAGTAGTAGTTGTATCTCCTCATCCCAGCCTTATACGGCAGTCGGGTAGGATAACTGACAATATATCAGGTGGAACCTTGTCCTTTAAGATTCACACAGTAGTAAAGAGCATATGATCGGGTGTATTGTAGTTCCTTGTAATGGCTCTAATCATGGCACCTTCTTAGTTAGTACCACCTGAAACTCTCAAGACTGTCACCATAGCTTTTATTCTGATTTTTGTAATTGGAAAGAAATGAATAGTTTTTAATTTGTTTTTTGAAGAGAATATTTATATTGATGGTGTGAAACATTGCACAATGTTGAATGTTAAAAGGTTGCAAATATACATTTGATGTATCATTAAAGCTGGTGTTCTATTATTTCTCTCTCCCTTTAGGTGATCAGATCCTATACCTTGCCTTCTCGTATCAGCTGCAAATGACTGACGAGGAACATATTCCACTTTGATGTTGGGAATGCACAATAACTTTGGTGCCATAAAAGCACCCCAAATCGTCTTGTTCGCCCGCAAAGTGTTAGCTGCCAATTGAAAACCTTGGCCATTGGAAAATAAGGGTGATGCTAGAAGCATCTGAATCTGAATAGGAAGACGATCTAGAAGCCGATCATCGCCAGTTCACTTGTAGGTAGGCCTACCGTGAAATGTTTAGATATATTCGTTAGGGTACAAGGAAGGAGTAAAGGTGCGAAAACGCTGTGTTTTTATACATTACCTGACATATACAACATTGAACAGGACACTATATATGACTAGGAGAGCACATGGTGACCATGTTTACTTGGTGACGGGGGTGATAACGTCATTCTTGACGTCATAGGGTGTTAGAGAGAGAGAGAGAGAATGAATATCAAGGGATGATCAGGAAATTTCCTGATGGGACTACTTGTAATTAGTACCATCGCGCAGGGAACACCAAGGGTCGCTTTTACTTGCGCGTCGTACCACTATTATAAGTAAAAAGAGGTTTGTGATTAGCGACAGTGTGTGGCTCAGGATGCATTTTACATTACCTGTGATTCGTACCGCTATAGGAACAACACCATGGAATGAGCGACACCATGGTTCTGCCTTGCCTATGCTTAGTACCCACTATGTGAGGAATACCACGGGATAGTGCGGGTCTCTGTGGTTAGTCCACTTATGTGAAGAACACCATAGGATTGCGTTGCCTGTAAATAGCGCCGCAGTGTGCGAAACAACATAGGTCTATGTTACATGTGCGGATTACATTACCTGTGAGTAGTACCATAATGTATGGAATACCGCGAGTCTACGCTACTTCTGATTAGTACCGCAACATGACAAACAGCATGGATTTTCCTAGCGATAAGTACCCTTACGAGGGGCTGATGACCTGGATTTTGGAGCCGTTTCGACTACAAGCATCATCGATTCAGTATTGTGCTTTAGAAGCATTCCCTTGGTCAATAATATTATTTAACGCTAGTTCCTGGGAATGTGGGACATTACGGGTCGTATCCACTGATTGTTTTAACTTCACATCCATACATTCATTCTTCGTCCTCACGTTTTCGAATCTGGTCAGTGGAGGATTATGGATTTTTAAATTATCATAACACTTCGTACCATTAGGGGCCGATGTCCTAGATGTTAGGCCCCTTTAAACAACAAGCATCATCATCATCAGAAATGAAGCAAGAGGTAGGATCATCGCGTGTAGTGAAGCACAAAAGAGGAAGTGACCATAGGCAGTGCATTGTGAATGTGTTCAATAAACTAAGTGAACAGTATCCAGGTTTAGTCGTTTATTCAGAAGTTCAGATCTTCGCACTGTTCTCGTATGCGATGCGCAGTACTGTACGTCCAAACACGAGACGGTGACGGAGTGGAGGTCGGTACTACACGCTCAGCGAATCACAACTCTTTCTTTGGCGGAGGCATGGACATACCATGTTTACATCAGGATTAAACTCTCGTGAAAAGACATATAACATATAAACGTGCTCAAGAAAAATGCTCGTGACGTCACACTATCTCTTTTTCTTCTATAGACCACGTGTGGTACACCTGCTAGAATGTGGCGTAAACTAGGGCCGCCAACCCTTCCTCGCGGAAGGAAGGAGGCGTAACACCCCAGTCTTTATGACCTTGGGTTCATCTAAATATGCACATATTCGCGCCACGTAATGAATTATTAAAAAATTAAAATAATCAAGTTTTTAGGTTAAAATCTTCTGAAAAAATTATATCATCTATTTTCTACGTCGATGAACAGGTAAGTAGTGTTGTTAGGGGTTGAAAGGAGGGGATTTCTGAGTAGTACCCTCAATAAGGGGAGTAATCTGCTTATTATATTGAATGATTTTGTTGTATTCTGCGTCCAAGTTATTGAAACAGGCCACGTCACGTCCTCTAATCCCAAGCGGTAACCGGGGCTGTAGTCGAGGGTACACGCGGGTGTACGCCGAATGTACTCTGCTCAACTTCTGATTTCTTGCTTATACCTTCTAATTTAGTTTCTTTAGTTTCTTTTAGTTTCTTATTAATTTCGCCATTTTGTCAGTGTTAACTCTCCAGCTACGTTCGTAATCATGAACATCGAAGGTTCAGCTTGATGAATAACATTAATACAGGTAGCAATCACTTACTTACATTAAGGTCATCACTGTTCGTTGCTTACTACTGAGAAAACCCACAGCCTGTTTCCAGTCATTCAACCGGGTCAGGAATTGAATGGTTGAAGCCCCCATCTAGCGGCGAGGATAGGAATTGTGCCGGGTGCCGAAGCCTGTCGCACTCCTCTGGGGCAATGATTAATGAATGACAGATGAATTGAAATGATATTGGAATTGGAGAGTGTTGCTGGAATGAAATATGACAGGGAAACAGGAGTACCCGGAGAAAAACCTGTCCCGCCTCCGCTTTGTCCAACACAAACCTCACATGGAGTAACCGGTGTTTGAACCACGGAATCCAGCTGTGAGAGGCCGGTGCGCTGCCGCCTGAGCCACGAAGGCTCTTCGTTGCTTACTACTCCAGCCTTATATTCATACCTTCAGATGCCTCACCAGTTGCAGCCTGAGAAACATATGAAGACGTGGCTGCAAAACTACCGTACTGCAACATACATCAATTCAAGAGTTTGTTCCAGTGAAAAGTGTGATCGTAAATTAAATGAGCCACCGTAGATTGTTCTTTAATGAATAGCTGGAAGTCGGTGTAAGAAAATGAAGATTTTCAAACTTGTGCAATTAAAAGATTGATGTCTTCTTAGTATCATAAACAGCAGCAGCGGTTGGGAATTAGAAGTAAGTGTGTGTGGGTAGGAAATGGGGGGGGGGGGGCAAAATTATAAATATACAGATAAAAAGTACCCGGGTTTGTGGGTTATAGCGGGTCGGAGGGCGAATTTCGACACAGAGGTAAAGGTTGAGAGTTTACCATATTAAATGCGGTAATAATAACTGAGATTTTGATTCAGTATTATCCGATAAAACTTTCACCAAAAGAACAATATTACACATGTATTACAATTAAATAGAAGTACGGCGTGATTATACAATTAAAAACACACTAAGAAACTAATAAACACTAAAGAGACTGCCAGACTGACGAATACGCACGGCAAGTGGATGTCCATGACCTTGGCAAAAAAAAAAAAAAAATTATGTCCCTGCTACCCTTCCTGACAGCTCATGCAAAGTCTCCATTACTTCTGTGGCGCTATACAAATCGGTAGCCGTGACGAACGACATTCTTTGCACATTTCTTCTAATAATTTTGTTAATAATTAAATTAAATAAAGGAAATAATTAGCTGATAAGACAACAGGGCTTGTACAAATTGCTTTGTTTTTAAATAATTCCTTTAATTCCTAATATCATCCAACTAAATTGGAATAAAAATGTAATGTTTTCTCCTCAAAGCGGGGGAGTGGCAGGCCCCCTCATCGCCGCTACTGATCATAAACGTTCTTCTACATGCCTGATGCATGCCAAATAGAGAGAAGTTCCTTGTCTAGCTGTAACTGAGCTCCTGACTTAGAGTATATTCTTACCCTATGAGAATTTTGGGATTACGGCGCTGGCGGTAACCATTTTTAAGGTTGGTACTGCTGAATAAAATATTGAGTGCATGTGTAGGTCGAAGGAGGCATGGTAATCAGCTGCAGTTCGCCGTTATCACGTGCTCGTGATCACGGTACCTTTACTGTAAATTCAGGATCTGATATTTATTTATTTAATTAATGGCTCATGTATGCACATAGTGCGGTATTGCTTATTTAACTAATTAACGAATGGTTCGTATATATTCAGAGTGAATGTATGTTCATTGTTTTAATTGCGTAAGGCAGTGCGATGAAACTAACCTCGCGAGTGATTTGAAATTCAAATATGCTGGCTTTGTAGACGATTTCGACAGTACGTGCAGTGGATATCATAACTTTCTATAGTAATCTGCGAGTACTATTTTGAGCACACTACTTCCTACACTTGCTACTGTATGGACTTGCAATGTAATGACTCCGTTTTAATATTTTTGTGTAGGTAGCAGTGGCGTGCGGTGAACATATTCATTACCCCAGCTGCAAAGAGGTTTTTTAAATATAAACGATCGTAGCCCCACTACACTCTCTAAAGTCAACATTACCATTTCATAAGGCTACACTTTTCGTAGAAAGGTTAAGAATATTTTCAACCACACGCTCGCACATACTTCCAAATTGATATTTACGGCAGTGACGACACCATCGTAGCTTAATCTATAGCAGATTTTAAACAATGTACTTACAGTTTCATCCGGTGACGCTTCGTGATAGTAGTCATGGTTTACACAAAAATACACTGGGACTATTTGTTTTTTTACTTAGAAAGCCTAATCTAAACTAATCAGCAAAATTTAACTGGCATTTTACTGTCGTTGAGATTGTATAGTTTTACTCGAATACTGAGTGTACGTGCATCAACGACAAACGAAGGAAAATATTTGTCACGACGTATAACACACGTTATATTCATGAAGAATGCCACATAACCTTCACCTATAATCCAAGAGGAACACTACAGATATTCACTATATAACACCATCACAGACAACCATTCGTGCTTAACTCTGTGTTCATGCTGGGCAACCTAAATATTTTTCTGCGGCTATCGGAACACATACTCTACACGTGCCCTCAATTAATTGCTCAAAAACTGTATACATGCCGAAACCCAATACTAAAATATATTCTTCTGTATTACGATTGATTTCATATACTGGCTCTGTTTTTATTAGCAAGACAATGTGCAAGTGGCTTTACTGTTAAGATGTTGATATTTTTCTTGCAGTCTCTAGTGTGTGGCGCTGAAGATTTCGAGTTTCAAGTATTAAAACTAACACCCGTTACCTAAGCTAGCTAGCTAGCCTGTCGTCGTAAACTGCTGTCGGGGAAGGGGTCAACAGCTTCGCCTCGAGGAAGTTTCAAGAGGATGCGTCACCCAAGCGACCTTAAATTTCGCTGGGAGTAGCTCTCTATCGCGCCGGTAAGGAAACCCAGCTCGCTGGAGAAGCTGAACTGCGGTAGTGCGAAAGGATTGCCGAGGGAGCTGTACTTGGCTTGGTTTAGATGTTCGCAATTTTTTAGACATTATAAAAAGCGTTTTGAGGAATAATTAGAAAATGTTAACTCAAAGTTCTTTACCCCCAACAGCGCTGGGGTAGATGGGGTTCAGTGCACGCCACTGGTAAGTAGTAGCAATGGGCAACGCTCTCGCTCGAGACTCTCGACGTTGCCGATCTCGAGACTCTCGCGAGACCGATCCTCCTGCAGCGCAAGCTGTGCGACGTACCAGTAACTACGACTGTAAACTTGATAGTATATCATTGGCAGTTATTGCGTGAAATAACGTTCTCTTATGAAAACGTGTGAGCCAATACATTTTGTGAAAAGCCTGGAAAAGTACTGCATGTTCAACTATGAACCCCTTAATACCATTAACTGAAGTGGAAACAGAATGTCATTATCTTAAACTGTTCACGACTTATTTGCGGTGGACATCTTAGGCGAATAACAATGCATAATTCGTGAATAACTGTAGATAGGATGTACACCTACTTGGATACTAGAGGCGTGCATTATTCGAACCTGAGACGGGGAAGATGTGCTTTGCTACATACGCAACCCCCATTACACATGAGTGGAACGTGTAACAGGGGTGATGGGCAACGGTCTCGAGACCGATTCTCGTGTGCTGCGAGCTGTGCGACGTCCCAGTAACTACGAGTGTAAGCTTGATAGTTATCATCAGCAGTTCTCACATGGAAACGTGTGTGACGATAAATTTTGTGAAAATCGTATGAAAGCACTGCATGTTGAACTATGAGCTCCTTACCACTAACGAAAGTGAATACAGAATGCCAGTATCTTAAACTGTTCACGAGTTATGTCAGGTGGACTTTTTAACTGAAAAACCCGTATAATTTGTCAATAGTTGTCATTAGGATGTAATCCTACCTGGATGCCTCACAACCGTTGTCGGCAGGGTAGTTTCTTGTGATTCAGACCGGGCCGGAGGTGTTCTGTGACGATTCCTCTTCATTGATATTATGCGTTTGTAAGTGCCGGATCATCCCAGAAGTATTTCAGCTGATGTATTTTACTTCTTTTGAATAAGCAACACACGACTTCTAATTTTCCACGCTCCGATTCGCAGAATGTGGGTATCCGTCTTCGTGATGATTGCCCCCTGTTGTGTAGTCCCCACCGGAGATCCGAATGGTGGACTATTTTGCCTCCGGAATATTTTACCCGGGAGGATGCCACCATCAGTACAGCATTCATACAGAGAGAGTTGCATGTCCTCAGAAGTTCGTTAGGATGTAGTTTCCCGTTGCTTTTAGCCGTGTAGCACAATCAACATAGCTAAGCCATGTAAAGTATTATTACAAGACCATATCAATCATCTAGACCACCGCACATTGTGGGGACAACGCTCTCGAGATTTCTCGAAATTTCTCGCGAGAAATGTCTGCGCTAGTCTCGAGAAATCTCGAGACCTCATCTCAGACTGCCCATCACTAGTAAGTAGTAACACTTCTTGGGATGGGTCCCTGGCAAGCATACAGGAAGGATGGGAAAAGTTCATAAAGGGCAGCCATATTTTGAGTTGTCAAAACGAAGTGAGTTGGCACAACAACATATGATCAGATGTCAGGGAGATTGTGCGTGGCGTTTGAACATAGTAAGTTTTAAGAATTGGAAAGTTAGATTCTCGCCTTCAAGAATGTCAGCCGGATGTTCAGCGTGCAGCTGCACTAATAGGCGTAAAGTGTTGCATATGTGTGGTGATCGATAATGTTTCCTTTTTCCGACTTATGATAACTGATGATTTTTGGTACCTGTCTACAGTGAAATATTCGCCATAGTTAAGTATCCATATTCCTCTAGTAATAATGATATTTGTCAGTTTACCGCTAATTTTAATATTGATTTGCGTAAAAGCAATAATTTATCTCTATTTAGGACAAACATTACAATGAAATTTCATGGATACGATTCTTTCACATAACCGTACCTGTTTATCCTTTGCCTTTGTGAATTCATTTTTGTTGCCATCTGCTGTTGGAGTATGTTTCATTGAAGTTTGATTTTCAGGTTTTGTTCTTCATAGTGGTCCTGAAGGCTATGTGTCACTCCTTTTGCGCTTGGGCATTGGTTTGATGTAGGCCTATTTCAGTTAAATATACACATACACACCAGTATTTTACTGCTGTTGTGAAAATTATGAAGTGTTTATTCTAGGCGTCAGCCGCATTTATATTTAAATTTAGGCTACATTTCATAATGGGCAACTTTCATGGGTACCTTTCAGCTAGTAATTCTAGTACCATACGGTAATAGGAGAAAATGTCCCGTACATTGTAATAAAAATTAACATTAAACAAATATAGTGGTACTCATGGGATGCAATACGTTCAAAAATATGATCAGAATGAGGGTGTAACCTGTCGTAGGTCCCTCTGGTTTTTTAGGTTTCTGTTGTAATTTACGCTTAAGTAAACAGCCAAGCAAAGTAACGCTCTTGTTCCGATTTCATGACCTCTTCGTATGTCACTGTATGACGATTCTCCTTATATCCTTTTCGAACTACCCTACAGTCCGCTGATCGTCGCAACATGAATGAAGTGGCGCTATTCATACTCCATGATTATTAATACTCTAACGTTTCGGCTATGTTGTTGTTTGAGTCATCAGTCGATAGACTGGCCTGATACAGCTCTGCATGCTGCATAACTACTACATCCTATATCTGCTTGTCGTATTCGTACGTTGGTCTACCCCTACCGTTACCACCTACACTTCACTCAAAAACCAACTGTACAAGACCTGGGTGTCTTAAGATGTGCCCTATCATTCTATCTCTTCTTCTGGTCAAATTTAGCCAAATCGATCTCCTCTGATCAATTCGATTCAGTATGTCTTCATTCGTGATTCTATCTACCCATCTCACCTTCAGCATTCTTCTGTAACTCCACATTTCAGAAGCTTCTATTTTCTTTCTCTCTGAGTTAGTTGTCGTCCATGTTTCACTTCTATACAATGCCACGCTCCAGATGAAAGTCTTAAAAAATACTTTTCTAATTCCTATACCAATGTTTGAAGTGAGCAAATTCATTTCCTTTAAGAAAGGTCTTCCTTGCTTGTGCTAGTCTGCATTTTATGTTCTCCTTACTTCTGCCATTATTAGTTATTTTGCTACCCAAGTAACAATAGTCATCTACTTACTTTAAGACTTCATTTCCTAATCTAATATTTCCTGCATCACTTGACTTTGTTCGACCGCACTCCATTACTTTTGTTATGGACTTATTTATTTTCATCTTGTATTCCTTCCCCAAGACTGTGTCCATACCATTCAGCAAATTCTCCAGATCTTTTGCAGAGTCAGATTAAATAACATCATCGGCAAATCTCAGGGTTTTTATTTCCTCTTTGATTTTCTTTATTGCCTGTTCACCGGGCGAGTTAGCCGTGCGGTTAGGGGCGCGCAGCTGTGAGCTTGCATCCGGGAGATAGTGGGTTCGGATTCCACTGTAGGCAGCCCTGAAGATGGTTTTCCGTGGTTTCCCATTTTCATACCAGGCAAATGCCGGGGCTGTACCTTAATTAAGGCCACGGCCGTATCCTTCCAGCTCCTAGTCCCTTCCTATCCCATCGTCGCCATAAGACCTATCTGTGTCGGTGCGACGTAAAGCCACTAGGAAAAAAAATATTGCCTGTTCTGTGTAAACATGGAAAATGAGAGGGAAAAACTGCAGACTTGCCTCACTCCTTTCTGGATTGCTGCCTCTTGTGCAAAGCCCTCGATTCTTATCACTGCAGACTGAATTTTGTACAAATTGTAGACAATTATCCTGTCTCGGTATATGCTCCCGATTACCTTCAGAATCTCAAAATAGCTTGGTACAATCAACATTATTGAATGCCTTTTCTAGATTTACGAACGCCATGAACGTGGGCTTGTCTTTCTTAATTCGGTCCTCTAAGACAAGACGTAAAGTCAGGATTGCTTCACGTGTTCCCACATTTCTTCTGAAGCTAAATGATCTTCTCCCAACTCAGTTTCAACTTGTCTTTCCATTCTTCTGTAAATGTGTTAAAATTTTGCAGGCGTGAGATACTAAACTAATGTTGCGGTAGTTTTCACACTTGTCAGCACCGGCTTTCTTGGGAATAGGTATAACAACATTCTGCCAAATCAGATGGTATTTCTCCTGTATCATACATCTTACGCACTAAACTGAACAGCCTCTCAATGCTGGTTTCTCCTAAGGCAGTCAGTAATTCTGAGGGTATCTCATCAATTCCCGGTGCCTTGTTCCTACTTAGGTCTCTCAAATCTCTGTCGAATTCTGACCTCATAATTGGGTCTCCTATGTTATCAGCATCAACAGCCTCTTCTTGTTCCAGAACACTATCGTCTACTTCTTTACCTTGATATAACTGTTGGATATGTTCCTGCCATCTGTATGACTTGTCTTCTTTCCCTAGAAGTGGTTTTCCATTTGAGCTTTTAATATTCATTTACCTAGTTTTCCTTTCTCCAAATATTTCCTTCATTTTTCTGTATGCAGCATCTACCTTTCCTAGGGCCATACAACCTTCAACATCCTTGCACTTCTTTCAGCCATTCTTCCTTAGCTGTCCTGCATTTTCTATCTACTTCATTCCTTATTTGCCTATTCTTTTCTGCCTTCCTCAATTTTTGCATTGTTGTATTTTCGTCGTTCGTCAATCAGGTCTAGTATGTCTTGAGTTATCCATTGTTTCTTAGGTGATTTTTCCTTTCTTTCTAATCTTTCTTCACCAGTCTTACTGATCTCATTCTTCATGACTGTCCATTCTTCCTCTACTGTGTTTCCTTCAGCCTTTTCATTTAGTCCCTGTGTTACATGTTCCTTGAAACAATCCCTCACACTATTTTCATTCAAACTGTCTAGATCCCATCTCTTTGCATTCCTTCCCTTCTTCAATTTCTTCACGTTCAGGTGGCATTTCATGGCCGACAGGTTGTGGTCAGAGTCCACGTCTGCTCCTGGGAAAGTCTTGCAAACCAACACCTGGTTTCTGAATTTCTGCCTAATCATAATGAAGTCTAATTGATACCTTCCAGTGTTTCCAGGTCTCGTCCATGTATACAGCCGTCGTGTGTGGTGTTTGAACCAAGTGTTAGTGTGATCGGTGCAGAATTCAACCAGCCGCTTCCTCTTTCATTCTTTTTTTCCCAATCCGAATTCTCTTACTGTATTGCCTTCTCTTCCTTGGCCTACTCTGCATTCCAGTCTCCCGTCAAAATTAGATTCTCATCATCTTTTACATGTGTTGTTTTTTGAGTCATCAGTCCATAGACTAGTTTGATGCTGTTATATTTTGTTCCTCGCGAGTAACGACCGTTTACAAGTTATAAACAAATCCCTTTTTTATTGTTAGTAAGTACAAACTCTCTGGTTTTACAGATAGACAACTCCCTGATAGTCTCTGTCATAGAATGATACACCGATAGAGGACACAGAGGGCGTCTCAATCCCTGACATCCTCCCCACCCTGGTCTATCTCCAGGGGGATAACCAGCTGCACTGGACGAGTTATCACAGTCCCCTTTGAATCCTTAAGAATCACAGTTCTGATCACTCCGTCTCTTCCAGCTCGGATTTCCACTATGCGGGCCTTCTTCCACATGTGCCGTGGTTGGTTGTCTTCTTGAAGGAGTGCTACGTCTCCAACTCTCAGATGTGGTCTGTTACCTCGAGGACGTCGAACTTCGTGAAAGCTCCTCAGCTCCATGAGGTATTCCTTAGTCCAGCGCTTCCAGAAGTCTTCTGAGATCTTTTGTCGTACTGCTAACTCCTTTGTCAGGTTCGTCCTTAATGTTGGTTCTGGTCCAGTTGGTATGGCCGTTAATCTTTGTCCGGTCAGGAAATGGGTGGGAGTCAGAGCTTCTGTTTCATCTTCATTCTGAGAGATGGGTCGTGAGTTGATGGCGGCTTCAATATTTACTAGAATGTTGTTAAGCCTTTCCTCAGTTATCAGTGCCTTGCCTAACACCTTCCTCAGGCATCGTTTTGTAGTGCCAACCATCCTCTCCCACCATCCTCCCCACCAAGCCGCCCGTGGAGGAATGAACCTCCATTTGATAGAATGATGTGCTAGGTACTGGTGGACGGAAGATGCGGTGAGGTATTGCCAGAGTGAAGACAATTCTGTGTTTTTAGCGTGGAAAGTCTTAGCGTTGTCCGTGTAGATTACATGCGGCAACCCTCGTCTTCCTGCAAATCTTTGTAATGCGAGGATGAATGTTTCAGTGGTCATGTCTGAACATAATTCTAGGTGTAAGGCCCTCGTTGATGCACACGTGAAGAGAGCAATATAACATTTCTTCGACTCATTCCCCACCTTGATATACAAGGGGCCTGCAAAGTCAATGCCAGTCACTTCGAATGGTCGTAAGTGCTTTACACGGTCAGGTAGCAAGTGTGCTTCAATAGCTTCACCAAATTTGTTGTGCGCCATTTTACAGGGCAGACAAGTGCGCAGAACTTTCTTTATGGCTTGCCTGGCGTGAAGAATCCAATATTCTGATATTCCAATATTCGTAGCTCTGACAGCACTATCCGTACACCTAAGTGATGAAGCCTGATGTGTGTCTGCCTTATGAGAAGTCTGGTGAAAGTGTGGGATCCATCCAAAAGGATTGGATGCCTTTCTGTAGGTATCAGGTCTGCGTATTGAAGTCGTCCACCAAGTCGAATGATGTCGTCTTGGATGTATGGATTGAATCTTGCAATCTTTGACTTATTTGGAAGTGGAATGTTTCGTCTCAAGGCGGTGGGTTCCATACCGAAACATTCTTCTTGATTCTGACGTATCCAGTAAAGTCGAGCATTATTTATATCTATTTCTGTGAGATACTCGGGGTATCGTACTCTTTCCTTCATCACTCTGATAAAACATAGAACTCAACAAGTAACATGTATCAGTTTCCAGTACGAACTGAATTGTGATGTGTCTAGCAGTGATTCATGCGAAGTGATTAGTAGAATTTGCTTAGTTGGTTTCTTCGCATCTGGTAGAGATGTTATGTCTGACGGGTTTTCCAATGGCCTTGATGTGTGTTCACTAATGAGCCAAGAAGGACCATGCCACCAAGTATCATTTGAGCGTAAGTCATTTGTCGAGAGTCCCCGCGAGAGGTAGTGTTTAAGATCGCTGGGCTATCCGAAGTGGCGGGTTCTAAATTTTCTAAGAAATCTAAGTGGCTTTGTATGATTCGGTCCGTGTCGCCGTATCTTGAATGAAGAATCCGCTTCGTTCGGTCGTAGTTATCTCCCGTGACCGCTATTCCGTCAACCAGAAGTTTAGGTTCACCCTCTAGGTAACCTCGGAGAAACACGTGTTTATTTACGGTTGAAAGACCTGCGTTGTTGTCTACAGAAGACTGGAATTGTTCCCAGAACCTGGGCCATGTCTCGATATCGCCTGTGAAAGGTTCAAGTCTGATAGTAGGTAGTTTAACGTCTTAAGTGATTAGAGGTTGTGTAATTAAATCAACGGTGGCTTGAGTGGTGTCCTTCTCCTTAATGAGAATAGTGGCCTTCCGTATTGCACGCTTGGAGCGGTCAATATATTGTTCGCAATCCTGTGCGTCCGTCTCGTACTCATCATCATTCAACAAATCGTGTACTTGTTCGTCCAGGATTAATAGTTTTTGTAGGGTATCTTGTAAGCGGTCAAGAGCGTGAGCTATTTCATCCTGTTCCGTCGAGTCGTTAACTTCATTCAGGTACGTGGAGAAACGTGTAACATTCGACCGGTGGGTCTTTCGTGTCCTTTTAAGTTTTTTAAGAAGCTGTTCATTTTCCATTATCGTGAAACTCAAGGGAAAGTTGATCTGAAGTGGGCTAGTATGGCTGTGATAGAAGTTTGTGAGTGTGCGCTGATAGATGTTTATGAATATTATGTAATTGTATTGCTTTCCGACAGATGGCAGCACCTGTACCTTACTGATTCGTGGATGACCTTCGTATACCAGCCGATTACGTATGTATTAATATTCAAGATGGCTGCTCTCGGCTTCTAAGATATCATGCACTTATAACCTTCTATTGCGATGTAAGCTTGACCATTTCTCAATAGGCATGCTTCCCTTTACTACAACCCTTTTCGTTCAACATTATTTCTTTTACAACAACTTTCCTAATTAACTATTACAGAATAAATAGAATGCGATCTACTCATCTGTCGTCTGCCGTGATGTTAATTTTCTTGTGATATTAATACTCGCCGCGTGAAGGAAAGGAAAACCTCTTGCAGATATCCGTTCAGTGTAGTCTTTAATGTTGGTGTTGATGGTTCTTCGTTTCCAGAGTTTTCGGCACCAGTGTTATATTTTGTTCCTCGCGAGTAACAAATCCCTTTTTTTATTGTTAGCAAGTACAAACTCTCTGGTTTTACAGATAGACAACTCCCTGATAGTCTCTGTCATAGAATGATACACCGATAGAGGACACAGAGGGCGTCTCATTCCCTGACAGATGCAGCTCTCCATGCCACCCTATCCTGTGCTAACCTTTTCATTTCTACGTAACTACTGCATCCTACATCTGCTCCAATCTGCTTGTCATATTCATTCCTTGGTCTACCCCTACCGTTCTTACCACCTACACTTCCTTCAAAAACCAACTGAACAAGTCCTGTGTGTCTTAAGATGTGTCCTATCATTCTATCTCTTCTCGTCAAATTTAGCCAAATCGATCTCCTCTCGCCAATTCGATTCAGTATCTCTTCATTTGTGATTCGATCTGTCCATCTCACCTTCAGTATTCTTCTGTAACACCACATTTCAAGAGCTTCTATTCTCTTTCTTTCTGAGCTAGTTATCGTCCATGTTTCACTTCCATACAATGCCACGCTCCACACGAAAGTCTTCAAAAACATATTTCTAATTCCTATATCAATGTTTGAAGTGAGCAAATTTCTTTTCTTAAGAAAGCTCTTCCTTGCTTGTGCTAATCTGCATTTTATGTCCTTACTTCTGCCATCGTTAGTTATTTTACTACCCAAGTAACAATATTCATCTACTTCCTTTAAGACTTCATTTCCTAATTTAATATTTCCTGCATCACCTGCCTTAGTTCGGCTGCACTCCATTACTTTTGTTTTGGACTTATTTATTTTCATCTTGTAGTCCTTACCCAAGACTTCGTCCATACCATTCAGCAGCTTCTCGAGATCTTCTGCAGTCTCCGATAAAATAACAATATCATCAGCAAATCTCAAGGTTTTGATTTCCTCTCCTCGGATTGTGATTCCCTTTCCAAATTCCTCGTTGATTTCCTTTACTGCCTGTTCTATATAAACATTGAAAAGGAGGGAGGACAAACTGCAGCCTGTCCTCAGTCCTTTCTGGATTGCTGCTTCTTTTTCAAAGCCCTCGATTCTTATCACTGCAGACTGATTTTTATACATATTGTAGATAATTCTTCGTTCTCGGTATCTGATCCCAATCACCTTCAGAATATTAAATAGCTTGGTCCACTCAACATTATCAAATGCCTTTTCTAGATCTACGAATGCCATGTACGTGGGCTTGTCCTTCTTGATTCGGTCCTCTAAGATCAGACGTAAATCAATATTGCTTCACGTGTTCCTACGTTTCTTCTGAAGCCAAATTGGTCTTCTCCCAACTCAGCTTCAATTTGTTTTTCCATTCTTCTGTAAATAATACGTGTTAAAAGTTTGCAGGCATGAGATACTAAACTAATGGTGCGATAGTTTTCACACCTGTCAGCACCGGCTTTCTTGGGAATAGGTATAACAACATTCTGCCGAAAATCGGACGGGACTTCTCCTGTCTCATACATCTTACACACTGAATGGAATAACCTTGCCATGTTGGTTTCTCCTAAGGCAGTCAGTAATTCAGAGGGAATGCCATCAATTCCAGGTGTCTTGTTCCTATTTAGGTCGTTCACAGCTCTGTCACACTCTGACCTCAAAATTGGGTCTCCCATTTCATCAGCATCAACTACCTCTTCTTGTTCCAGAACCAAATTATCTACATCTTTACCTTGATACAACTGTTGGATATGTTCCTGTCATCTTCCTGCTTTGTCTTCTTTCCCTAGAAGTGACTTTCTATCTGAGATTTTACTATTCTTACACCTAGATTTCCTTTCTACAAAGGTTTCCTTGATTTTTCTGTATGCAGCATCTACCTTTCCTAGGACCATACAACCTTCGACATCCTTGCACTTCTCCTTAAGCCAGTCTTCCTTAACTACCTTGCACTTTCTATCCACTTCATTCTTTGATCGCCTGTATTCTTTTCTGCCCTCTTCATTTCTAGCATTCTTGTATTTTCGTCGTTCATCAACCAGGTCTAGTATCTCCTGAGTTATCCACTAATTCTTAGTTGATCTTTTCTTCCTTCTTAACATTTCTTCAGCAGCCCTGCTGACTTCATTTTTCATGACTATTCACTCTTCCTCTATTGTGTTTCCTTCAGCCTTTTCATTTAGTCCTTGTGCAGCATGTCCCTTGAAACAATCCCTCACACTCTTTTCTTTCAACTTGTCTAGATCCCATCTTTTTGCATTCATTCCTTTCTTCAATTTCTTCAGCTTCAGATGGCATTTCATGATGAACAAGTTGTGGTCAGAGTCCATGTCTGCTCCTGGGAAAGTTTTGCAATCCAACACCTGGTTTCTGAATCTCTGCCTAATCATAATGAAGTCTATTTGATATCTTCCAGTGTTCCCAGGTATCGTCCACGTATAAAGCCGTCGTTTGTGGTGTTTGAACCAAGTATTGGCAAGGACTAAATTATGATCAGTGCAGAATTCAACCAGGCGACTTCCTCTTTCGTTCCTTTGTCCCAGTCCGAATTCTCCTACTGTATTACCTTCTCTTCCTTGGCCTACCACTGCATTCCAGTTTCCCATCACAATTAGATTCTCGTCACCTTTTTACTTCATATGTTCTTTCGATTTCCTCATCATCCGCTGAGCTAGTAGGCATATAAACCTGCACTATTGTGGTGAGCATTGGTTTGGTGTCTATTTTGACGACAATAATTCTTTCACTATGCTGATCATAGTAGATTCGCCGCTGCCTATATTTTCTTATTCATTATTAAACCAACTCCTGCGTTTCCTCTGTTTGATTTTGTGTAGATAATTCGGTAGTCTCCTGACCAGAAATCCTGTTCTTTCCTGACAACGTACTTCACTTATACCAACTACATCTAACTTGAGTCTATCTATCTCCTTTTTCTACCACAGCGACTCAAACTTCTAACTTTCCACGCTCCGACTCGCAGAATGTCAGTATCCATCTTCCTGATGATCGCCCCATCTCGTGTAGTCCCCACCCGGAGATCCGAATGGGGGACTAGTTTACCTCCGGAATATTTTACCCGGGAGGAAGCCATCGTCAGTACATCATTCATACAGAGAGAGCTGCATGTCCTCGGGAGTTGGTTACGGCTGTAGTTTCCCGTTTCAGTCGTGTTGCAGTACCAACACAGCTAAGCCATGTTGAATATTATTACAAGCCCATATCAGTCAATCATCCAGGCTGCCGCCCTTGCATCTTCCGAAAGGTTGCTACCTCCCTTTCGATGAACCATTCCTTAGTCTGGACTCTCAATAAATACCCATCCGATATGGTTGCACCTGCGGCTCGGCTACCTGCTTCATTGGGACACGCAAGCCTCCCCACCGCGGCAAGGTCACATGGTTCACAGGGGAGGACCTTTTACATACTGTATTACATCTTCTCTCTCTTCATATATTCTTTCGATTTCTTCATCATCCGCCGAACTAGTGGGCATATAGATCTACGCTATTGTGGTGGCCATTGGCTTGGTGTCTATCTTGACCACAATAATCCTTTCACCATGTTGGTCATAGTAGCTTACCCGCTGTCCTATTTCCTGATTCATTATTAAACCTAATCCTGCATTTCCCCTGTTTGATTTTATGTTGATAATTCTGTAGTCGCCTGACCAGAAGTCCTGCTCTTCCTACCAACGTATTTCACTTATACCAACTACATGTAAATTTAGTCTGTCCATCTCCCTTTTCAGATTCTCTAACCTACCACAGCAATTCAAACTTCTAATTTTCCACGCTCCGATTCGCAGAATGTCGGTATCCGTCTTCGTGATGATTGCCCCCTGTCGTGTAGTCCTCACCGGAGATCCGAATGGTGGACTATTTTGCCTCCGGAATATTTTACCCGGGAGGAAGCCACCATCAGTACATCATTCATACAGAGAGAGTTGCATGTCCTCAGAAGTTCGTTAGGATGTAGTTTCCCGTTGCTTTCAGCCGTGTAGCACTATCTACACAGCTAAGCCATGTAAAGTATTATTACAAGACCATATCAGTCAATCATCTAGACCACCACCCTTGCACCTTCCGAAAGGCTGTTGCCCCCTTTCGATGAACCATTCGTTAGTCTGGTCTCTCGACAGATACCCATCCGATATGGATCCACCGCTCCAAGGTCACAGGTTCACAGGGGTTTCGGCTAACGGTCTTTAATTATGCACTAGTGATTCTATAATGCGTATTTTCAATATTTTTCGTCATTCGAAAACCACGCCTCCTTGCGTATGTGACCACTGAAAACTTGACGGACGGTCGTTCAATCAGCTTCAGCCAGGCAGTGCTCCCGTCTTTCCATGTATTCTAGCTCGTTGATGCGTAGCCATCGCAGTGTTTTGAAATATGGTGTAGCATGAACGTCATGTCACGGTTGGAAAGCGTATCGTATGCCAGTTTTGTGTTCGTTGAAGTCGCGCAGCTCATTCGGCGTTTAGATTGACTAGTACTTACAAGAACTTACAAGAAGAGTCAGATTTCAAAGACCCCCGCGGAGTTAGGGCAAGATCTACTTGCGCGAGTATGGTAGCGGCGGTTGTTCAGACTACCATGTGTTTGTGAGCGACTGTACCGGAAGATGAAACGCATGGGTGGTTGCCGCGTCGAGCCGTTCTTGTGAGTGGACGCAGAATCACCGCAACCAGAGTTGCCAATTGTGTTTGGCACAGTCCCACTTGATGGCTATTAAAAACCCGCAAATTTTCTCCAAATCCCGCTAGATTATCAAACTACTACTGTATATTTATTGCCAACGGCCGTAGCCGTGTTGAAACACCGGATCCCATGAGATCTCCGAAGTTAAGCAACATTGGGCGTGGTCAGGAGTTGGATGGGTTGCCACGCGCTGTTGGTGGGGAGTAAGGGAATGGAGGAGCGGAAAGGAACTGGCCACCCTACCGTACGTAAACTCCGGCTCAGGAACACCTCTGCGGAGGTTCGGACCTGCCTTCGGGCAGAATAACCCTTACCTTACCTTACCTTACAGTATATTTATTGGAAATGGTGCGTGTTTGAATATAATCCGAACGTATTGAATGAGATGTACTTATGTATCACAGGTGATATTCATTTCTAAATTATACAACAAAAAGGGAGAAAAATTATAGGCATATGAATTATATAAATCATGAAGTGTATTTTGGGCTTATGCCGTGCAATTAATTATAAATACACTCTACGCGTTTCAGAAGGAACCTTGCCTTTCTTCATAAAGAGACAACAGAGAAATGGAACGACGCATTAAAGGTTGCTAGGCGAAAGCAACAAGGAACTTACAATGGTGCCCTAAGTTGTAAAAGGGACGCCATTTTAGCCCCATGCTAGAGACAAGGAATGGCAACAGAAAAGCATCAGTCTCTAATGGTTCTGATAACAGGTAGCACATACATACATACATACGTATAATGTAGTTCTCAATCTGAAGGCTGGTTAAATCCCCAACACCTACATCATCAGCCGTCATAGATAGCCTTGGTGCTGTAGGGACATTTCGTACCACCTAAGTCGTTATCACCTGCCAACGGTTTTCCCGTAATTCCCAAATATTTATGTCAGGACAATCCGCACCAGTTAATGTCAGATTGGAATTCCATTTCCACGCCAGCGGGCGTAATCAGCCTCACAGGCACACTTTAGAAATCAGAAACAAAAATAATTTACCGCATTTGCTGAAAAAAATTCTATATCACTTTAATAATTCCCCTTTAAACTATACTTATGATAATATTTACATAGACATAAGTGATTAGAAAATCGATTTTTTGAAGTATAAATCCTAAAAATACGAATACCATAGAAATATGCACCGTGTTCGGGCGTAATGTGCCTGACGAGCATTAAGTGTGGGTAATATTACTATTATTGTAAATATTTATAAACTAAAATACTGCATTATTTCAGTATCAAGTAAGTAAAAATATTCTGATGAACTGGCTGATATGACCTTGAAGATCACTCAGAAACAGGAAATTATTGAAAGGTTACAGACAGCTCACCGCGAATGACAAAAACGAGATAAGAATTAGCATGTACTGTATGCCAATCAGATCAATTGCGCCCGACGGAAGGTAGTGGTCACACCGTGCGGAGTTTTCTGTGCTAGTCCAGTAGTGGACAATGGATATACAAATGAATACAATCATTAGGATATCGTTTTTACTTCGCAATACTTCCCGCTCTTCCTAATCGTACGGAATGCCGTCTCCTAAATATTTTAAAGTCATTAGCTGACATTTCGCAGGTAATCAAACGGTCGAGTAGTACGAAATGTCCTAGAACCGGTGAAAAAACATGCAAAATCGGGAATCATTCTAGACGGCACTACCTTGAGAGTTAGGTTCGGCCGGTGGCATACCATAGGGCATAGACTAAGTACTGTACGCTGACAAAAGGCAGTGCTGTCATCACCTGACAACATGTCACTGAGTTTAAAGTATAGCCGCAAGGAGCCAGACAGACGATTATACCGGAAAGACTCCAATTTCCTATTTTCAGCTAAATGAGAAGTAAAGCTATGATGCATCATTATGCAGGCTTCTTTTTATACTAGCATTAAAATACAAAATCTCTCTTACTAAAATATATTTGCCGGGATGAGTGGCTCAGACGGTTAAGGCGCTGGCCTTCTAACCCCAACTTGGCAGGTTCGATCCTGGCTCAGTCCGGTGGTATCTGAAGGTGCTCAAATACGACAGCCCCGTGTCGGTAGATTTACTGGCACGTAAAAGAACTCCTGCGGGACGAAATTCCGGCACCTCGGCGTCTCCGAAGACCTTAAAAAGTAGTTAGTGGGACGTAAAGCAAATAGCATTATTATTACAAAAATATATTTAGGGTTGTTAGTACTATACTGATAAATAAAATCGTATTTAATAGCAATGGTATTTCCGGTTAGATTCTAGCTATTCATAGGTTACAACCCGCCAGAAAATCCGCTAGCCGCTGTCGATTTTCACCCGTTAACTTGTAACTGTTCCCTCTCGTCAAAACTCTTGGGGAGATGAAAGTTATTATCTTGGGACACATGAATATTAAATAAACTATTTGTGGCTTGCCCGCAAATTGCCACGCAAATAGAAACAATTAACATTCCATGGTTCCCCATTTCTCTATGTATTGTTTGGGCGCCATGGTTACAGTTTTAAATAAAACTGTAAACCAAAATTTATAGTTACTAGCATAGAGACTTACACTTAAATCACAGGGGTAGGATTTTAAATAATTAACCATTAAGTATCGCTTAAGAAAGAAAATTAACGCAATATAAAATACAAATGAATTCATTAAACCAAAAAATGAGATGAATCGGAAAAGTTTCCTTAAAGCGTGGAGGAATTTATAATTTACTGAATTTACTATTGCTTGCTTTATCTAATTGAAGCTCACCAATTGCAGCTTCCGTTGAAGTCATCTGGTTTCCGTGGTTACTCGTTCTCTTCTTCTCGATGTAGACTTTGCTCCATGGACATCCTTCCTTCCTTCTCTGATATGGTACGGGCTATCTGGACTAGCACTCCCTGCTTGCCTAGTCTTTAAAATAGACATTGGCCCTATACTTGTAAAAACTGATCAGCGTTGATCGTAAGAGGAGAAAATTCAGAGATATGAATTTTTCCATATTATTAGAAATCTCAATCCTACTGAGCTATACTATTTATACGGTACAGACTTGTACCAAAATTCCGTAGACTTGAACTAAACATAGTTCTTCGTCCATAATATTTACTGAAAATAACACAAGCCGTAAGCTTGTTTCGTTTCACGAAGATCCGATAACATTACCGCAACTAAGTACTGTATCGAAGCGATAACACATTGTACAAAAATAACTATGTCGCAGAGCGACCACACACTGTTTGAAAAGTCAAATAACGTCGTTCAAAGTAGATGTTCACAGTAGAAGTACTAGTGATGGAGTTCACGTAGTTAGGTTGTAAGGTTGTAAGTTTGTACGGTCGTAAGGTCGCGTTCTCGTGTTGAGAATCAGTATATATCCGGGCTCACCCCCACTCTTGGTAACAGTTCAATCTCAAAACTCATATACAACGAAGTATCTGATTCGATAGATCGAAGCATCAACTTCCCTTCTCTTCTTCCTGGACAAGTCCAGAAGGCGTGGTGATGATATAGCTGACCAGCTTGCAAGCCTCGCGCACGGGTCGCTGTTTACTAGCCTTGGTCATAAAATAAACCCATGACTCACGCAAAATCCCAAGCTTCAAGAATAACCCTCCGTATACACAAACATGAGATGAAATGAAAACAACTATGTCTCAACATATTGACCGTATTTACAACATAATGAATTCTTATCCTACATAATATAATAATTTAAATAATAAAACGATGTTACCATATATACAATATGATTCCAAAAAGCCTTGATTACAAATTATTGACGTTGAATAAATGTTATTACAAATAATTGCCGATGGCGGATAAACTTGATATCAAATGATATCGCGTAAAATGATATTATTAAATTAGTAGGGCTGGAGAAGCCTGGACGGTTACAAACTTAATATTAAAAACCTCCCAGATCTAGCGGGGGAAACGGTTGAATTGGCAACACTGTTCAAAAGATGCCCAATCTTCAGCCCTTTGCCCCCCATCCAATTGTAGGTAGAGACCCGTCCGCTTGGTAGCGCTACTCGCTTCACTAGGTACCAACTGTATTTATGCTTACCGGTATACCTCTGTCTTCTATAATTTCTTGTGAGCTATTCATTCACACTGGCACCCAGTAATAGTTAATCTAGTAATCTATTTTTCCCCTTAATACAAAGCAGTATATCTAGAGTTTGGAAGATATTTCATTTTTAACTTAAATTATGTGAGATTGGCTTTTGTCACCGAGCAAGTTGACTGCACGTTTCGTGTCATGCAGCTCATCGTCGCCATAAGGTCTAAAACTGTGTCGGTGTGACGTAAAGCAATATTGTAAAAAAAAAAAAAAAGAATTGGGAGAGATTGGAGACTTTGCCATTGACAAAATCGTTGTTCAGTCATATATCAAATCTTAACCCCTGCGTTGTTTCACTGGCAGCTAAAGGCTGCCATACCTAGGTTTAAATAGTGTAATAGTATGAAAATGCATTGCAGGGTAAGCTGCTCAGTGGATTTTTGTTTGTGGTGCTACATTTTAATTGCATAACCTCTGCATACTGTATTCCTAAAAGATGTTCCTTATTATTGTGCTGTGCATTGTGAATATGATCATTTCTGAAAATCTCGTAAATAAAGCTTACATAATTCGAGGGACGGAAATAAACGTGAGGGGGCATTGCGTAAATTAGCACATGAAAAACGAGAACTATGAAGATTTGATGGACGAGTTTGCTAAGTACGTCAGAGTGAGACGAACAACTCTGTGGTTACCGTAGTTGAGTTTATTTTCATCTTTAAAAGTTATCAAACCGGGCGAGTTGGCCGTGCGGTTAGGGGCGCGCAGCTGTGAGCTTACATCCGGGAGATAGTAGGTTCGAATCCCACTGTCGGCAGCCCTGAATATGGTTTTCCGTGGTTTCCCATTTTCACTCCAGGGCCACGGCCGCTTCCTTCCCGCTCCTAGCTCTTTCCTATCCCATCGTCGCCATAATGCCTCTCTGTGTCAGTGCGACGTAAAGCAAAATCAAAAAATTAAAAAATATCAAGTTCCGGATACTCTGGTTTTATGCAATTTTGAATATTACTTGTACGGTGCAACATATTTTTTGAGTGTAGTTATATCTAGTACTTAACTATCCTCTATTTTGGAGGGCGCATGCTATAATAACGCCACGAACCTACTACGCTGGCGTAGCAGGAGGAGAGGTGATACTCCCACGTGGCGCGTCCCAGGTGGCGGATAGTGGGGTGTCCTAACCGGCTTGCCGGCGGACTTGAGGGAAATAAAATACCTCTCGCGGACCAAACATACAACCCCCTGTGAGTGGGGGACGCAGACGAAGAATACACCCACAGTATCCCCTGCTTGTCGTAAGAGGCGACTAAAAGGGGCGACCAAGGGATGATTGTATTAGAACCATGAAACTACTTGTGATTAGTGCCACCACGCGGGGAACACCGTGGGTCGCTTTTACTTGCGCGTAGTACCACTATGTTAGGTACAAAATAGGTTTGTGATTAGCAGCAACAGAGTGCGTTGTCGGCTTATACAGTACCTGTGATTAGCACCACCATGGTTCTGGCTTGCCTATGATTAGTACCCACTATATGAGAAACACCACGGGATAATGCGAGTCCCTGTGGTTAGTACACGTATGTGATGAACACCATAGGTTTGCGTTGCCTGTAAATGGCGCCGCAATGTGCGAAACGCCATAGGTCTGTATTACATGTGCGAACCTCATTGCCTGTGAGTAATATCATAATGTGTGGAATACAGCGAGTCTACGCTACTTTTGATTAGTACCGTAACATGACAAATACCATCGTTCTACTTTCATTATGAGGGGCCGATGAGTTGGATTTTGGACTCCTTTATACTATAAGCATCATCGATTCAGTATTATGCTATAGAAGCAGTCCCTTTGTCAGTTATACTATTGTTTTACGTCAGTTTCTGTGACTGTGAGGCATTGCGGGGCGGATCCACTGATTGCTTTAAATTCATATCCATCCATTCATTCTTCGTCCTCACGTTTTGAATTCTGGTCAGTGGAGGATTTTGGACTTAATTCGTCATTGCATTTCGTCTCATTTCTTACCATTAGGGGCCGATGATCTACATGTTCGGCCCCTTTAAATAACAAGCATCACCATCATCATCATCATTATCTATAATAGCGCCTAGGAGAGCAGAAACGTAAGTCCGCCACTGGTTACGCCTGTCTCATCGGCACAGATTTGCTTAAGGATGTAGCACGCTACTTCTTGGGTGTTACATCAGGAAGTTCGTGGCGCGATAAGATTGAGTGGTCAGCAAGCTAGTAATCAGAAGCACATCGTTTCCTGTTTACTTGCGAATTACTTTACGAGGACACGGCGATATGGATCTTCAGAATGTGGATGCAAGGCAGTAAAGGATGCTGCGTGTGTGTTTGTACCATCCAGTGTGGATTATTGTCTGACTAATATCTGCATTTTTTTCCTGTTGAGACAAAATTAGACTTCATCAGATACATTGATATCATTTGATACACAGTCCGGATTTTTATCGCAGAGATCAATCACAATCTCTCAGAACTTTAACATTCTAACAAAATCACACTCCATCAACTCTTGCAACGGAACTTTATAAGAATGTTTAAATTGATGCAATATACTCTAGGCGGTTGCTTTCGAGATATTAAATGCAGCTTTTAATCCTTTGCGAGAACAGTGTAGTTTCTCTCGAACTGTTCGTTAAAATCAAATGGGATTGTTCGAAAAGAAAAAAAAATTGGTGATAGGCTGTCACTATTGTAACGGCCGCAGGGTTTTGAGGGTTTCTCTTTTAGCTACCGTAGTTTCGTAGGCTTATTAAATTGTTTTTTTCTGTTTCAGTTTCTCATAGTAACGCCTATTAATTACCCTCTTTTCGTTCCATTTCTTTTATTCCTTCATCATTAACTCTTCTTGTTTCAACTCTTACTTTTGCATGTTTTTACGGAATCCTAATCAAACCTTTCTTTTCCATTATTAAATTTGTTCTATACAATCGACCACGATGTATTCACAACGACAGCTAACCTCCAACTGAATGAGCGAGCCATCACAGCGCCATCTTATAAGAGAGTATGCGTGTGACGTCATATGAATGAAAATCCACAGCCTGTTTCCAGTCATTCGACCGGGTCAGGAATGGAATGAATGAATGAAGCCCCATCTTGCGGCGAGGATAGGAATTGTGCCGGCTGCCGAAGCCTGTCGCACTCCTCTGAGGCAATGATTAATGAATGATAGATGAAATGAAATGATATTGGAGAGTGTTGTTGGAATGAAATATGACGGGGAAAACCGGACTACCCGGAGAAAAACCTGTCCCGTCTCCGCTTTGTCCAGCACAAATCTCACATGGAGTGACTGGGATTTGAACCACGGAACCCAGTGGTGAGAGGCCGGTGAACTACCGCCTGAGCTACGGAGGCTCTGTTGTGACGTCACATATTTAGCGCTATTTCATGAAAACTACGTTTTAGGTTACCTTTTTTTTGCAGGTAGTCTCTTCTTTTATCTGCCAATTGAGACAGTGAACTTATCGTAAGTTAAATACTTTCGGCGATATGCACTAAAAGTGTCTTAAAAATTTTTCTTTCCATGTACGCTTTGGCGAGGAACGTAAATCTATGTTAAAATTCGCGTAAAACCACAACTCCGAACTTTGAAGCATTGATCTTCAAGGATTTACCGTAATCAATTCTACAGGGCGTTTCCAGTTGCTTCGCCATCGTAAAAGCCACTTTTTTTTTACGATATGCTTTACGTCGCACCGACACAGATAGGTCTTATTGCGACGATTGAATAGGAAACCGCTAGGAGTGAGAAGAAAGCGGTCGTGGCCTTAATTAAGATACAGTTCCAGCATTTGTCAGGTGTGAAATGGGAAACCACGGTAAACCATCTTCAGGGCTGCTGACAGCGGGGTTCGAAACCACTATCTCCCTAATGCAAGCTCACAGCTGCGCGACCCTAACAGCACGGCCAACTCGCTCGGTATGGCGACTTTCTCTTAGACAGCACTTTCAGGGTGATTGCTTCACAAAATACTGAAGGTGACTGAAACTCACAGCAAAACAGTAATATAGTAGGATAGTAGTTGCGCAGTAAAAACTACTCTCAACAGAAGTGGGAAAGGGGAGTTTTGACTACACCAATGGAATATCGGCATTGACAAACAATTCTTCTGAGTTTTTCTCAAAGAGGAATATTATTTAGTTTCAAACTATTTTCAGGTTCAACACGTCCATTTTCCTTCTACAAGTTAACAAAGTAGAACTCTTAAAACAAATGTTTTTCATCAGGAGGATTGGTTCGACACAATAAAAATCGTTAAAACGATTCATTTCAATTGCAACTGAAAATAATTTCAAAATGTTTTCGAGTATTTCAGAAGAATTGTGTTAGAATCTAAAAGAACGTTAATCGTTTTGTCAATGAAGTCCTCTTAAATTTAAAAATAACACTCATCTTAGATTTAAAATGAAGAGTGAGTTTAATGCAGAAATAATATGTACATAATAACTAATAATTATCCTAAATTTGATTCGTATGATGACTTAATGAAACAACTTGGCTATAAGTCCTTAGCAAAAAGACGAGTAATTGCAGTTCTTCTATTTGTCTACAAATTATTTAACAATCTTGTTGGTAGCTCTAACTTGCTCTCTCTGTTCAACTTGTCTGTCCCTAATCCATCTACACGCCCAAAATATGTTACTTTCTACTGCTCTAGATCAAGAACCCAACAACATAGTAATTCACCAGTGTTAAACTCAATGAAAATATTTAATAAATATAGCAATGAGTATAGAATAGATATATTTGCAACTACATACACATCCATAGTAAAACAATGTAAACAAATAGCTTAATTGTTTTCTGTTCTAAGTTAAAATCCCACTTTGCTGATTCCTATTGTTAACCTCATAACTTTAGTTAATGTTCTAGTTTCTAATTATACCATCTAGCTCATCATCATTATTATCTTCGATAACTTCACTACCATCATGTATAATTACAGTACTAATGCAGCTTTAAAGCAGTTCGTAAATCATTTTTTTTGTAATATTTTAAATACCTTGTTATAATATGTGCATATGTAACTGAATATTTGTAATACTATGTTACTGAAGAAAAGTGTATTTTTTATTTCATTTATGGCTTTATTTTACAAGGACTTTCATAAGAGGTATTATAATTTTAATTTAATATTTGTTTTTATCTAATGTAATATTATATGTATATGTGTTTCACATCATTAGGTTTGTACCTGTCTGAAGCACAATAAATAAATAAATAAATAAATAAATAAATAAATAAATAAATAAATAAATAAATAAATAAATAAATAATATCAGTCCAGATAAACCAAATTAGTGTGATACGAAAAACGGGGCTCTTTTGTACCTTCCTATTTGTTTTGCATTTATCGTGAAGGTACGTTTAGTCTATTTTAAATTACCGGCTTGGGTTTACAAACCTCGCCTTTTGCGATTTCGCTTCAATTCTGTCACTGGATTTCTTTCTATCCATTGTAACTTTGTTTACTTTATATAATTTGAATTATTTATAAAGTAATTGAAAATTGAATATTTATAACTTGGATTAGCATTCTGTTTAAATATTTTATGCATGTCTAACCCTTGCCTGGTTTATCTACGGGGTTGGGTATGAAAAGAGATGAATCTTCGTAGCGAGTTGTTACGACAGGATGACCTTCCTCACGTCATCTTCATCAGAGGAGTGAATGAGATGAAATGAATGACGTGGTTTATGTTAGGGAGCGAGATGATGAAATCCAGTTTCGGTACTTAGCCAACTCCTGTCGAGTAGGACCGTAGGGTCTGTTCAAGGCTAAACGTCCCCATTCGACGGACGAATCACCACCAAAAGTGTAATCTATATATATAAAATAACTTGTCCTGACTGACTGACTGACTGACTGACTGACTGACTGACTGACTGACTGACTGATTCATCATCGCCGAGCCAGAACTACTCTACATATAGAAATCAAATTTTGGAGATACATTCACATTAACATGTAGGTGCTCGCTAAGAGGATTTTTGGATATTCCGTCGCTAAGGGGGTGAAAAGGGGAGTGAATTTTTAAAATGATTATATCTATATCTCAAAAACTTAAAAGTTTACAGATGTAAACATTGGTATTTGGTATCTCCTTTAAAAATAAAGAAACACCTATTTTTTTGTTTTCGGAAAATCCCATTAAGGGGGATGCAAAAGGGGGGAAAAGGGGTTGAACACCTTTTATGAGGAGACTTATATCTCAAAAAGTGAAGGTGTTACAGACATGAAAATTGAAATTTGGAATCTCCTTTGAAAATAAAGAAACACGTATATTTGTGGCTTTTGGATAATCCGATGAATAGGGGGTGAACAGGAGTGACAAACGGGGTGAATTTTTAAAATGTCTCTCTCTCTCTCTCTTTCCTAGTGTTTATCCCAAAGTATGGGGTCCGCTGCTTTGCTACATCTCCTCCATTTCGTCCTATTACTGACATCTTCAGGTTTTAAACCAACGTCGTACATGACGGCTGTGATATTGTCAGTCCACCGCTTTGAAGGCCTTCCGCGTGGTCGTGTTCGTCCCGGATAAACTTCGAGAGCTGTTTTATCAACTGAGCCATCCTGCCTTCTCAGACACGTAGCCTAACATATTACAGATCTGAAAACTGGTATGTATTTGGAATTTCCTGTAAAAGTAAAGAAACATAAATATTTCATTTCGGAAAATCCACTTAAGGAGAACTGAAAAAGGGGGTGAATTTTTAAAATTAGTGTGTCTACAGTATATCTAAAAAACTTGACATGTTGCAGACGTGGAAACTGGTATTTGGAATCTCCTTTAAAAATAAGGAAACGCGCATTCTTTGGTTTTCGGGAAAGCCCCTAACGGAGTGGAGGAGTGAAAGAATTGAAAAATTAGTTTAATTATTTGTATGAGAATGTATGTATGTATGTTCAGTCCGTCAGCGATTCCGCTGGTGGGATCCTGAACAGCTCTGCCATCAGCTGTCATAGATGGCCTAGGCATCACTGAAGAGGCGTACTAGGGAAATGAGGAGTGAGGTAGTTTCCCGTTGCTTTCCTCACCGAGCCAGAGTTGCTATTACATATCAGTCTGCCAAGCCCACTGAAATGCATACACCAACCGACCCTATGAGCAACATTTTCACACCATTCATAGCAGGGACTGGCCACATAAGGATTGGCATTACTAGCATCGCTCATACCTCAGTCACTTTCATATTGTCAAAGCCAAGGGTAAGACAGAGACAGATTTATGAAAGTAACAAAATTGCTCTAGCATATACCAGAAGACATAGTGCACTGTAAACACTAGGTCCTGCCAGCAAAGGCATATATATACCAAAAAATCTAAAGATGTTACACACGTGAAAACTGGTTTTTGGAATCTCCTTTAAAAATAATGAAACACGCATTTGGTGGGGGAATCAACTTGGTAGGGGGGGGGGAGGATGAAAAAGGAGATGAATTCCTTTTACGAGGATACATATATCTCAAAAAGTGAAGATGTTACAATCGTGATAATTGGTATTTAGAAGCTCTTTTAAAGAAACGGGTACTGTTTATTTTTGGAAAATTCACTTGAGTGGGGAGTGGGAAAGGAAGTAAAAAAATTGAATTCTTTTTCTGGAGAAACTTATACCTCAAAACTGAAGGTTACAGACGTGGAAATTGATATTTGGAATCTCCTTTAAATATAAAGGAAGTCGTATTTTTTGGGTGTGGGGTAACCAACTTAACGGGCGGGGGTGGAGTGAAAAAAGAGTTGATTTTTTCATAAGGATACTTATATCTCAAAAACTGAAGATGTTACAGACATGAAAATTTGTATCTGGAATTTTCTTTCAAAGTAAATAAACACGTATTCTTTTGTCTTTGGAAAATTCACTTAAGGGGGGTGAATTAATTGAAAAAATAGTTGAATACTTTGTGTAAGGATACTTATATCTTGAAAACTAAAGATGTCAAAGACGTGAAAAATTGGTATTTGAAATCTCCTTTAAAAATAAGGAAACACGCACTTTTGGGGAGGGAGAGTCAGCTTAACGGGTAGGAAGGGGGGGGGGTGAAAATGGAGTTGAATTACTTTTATGAGTATACTTATATCTCAAAAAATGAAGTTACAGACGTGAAAATTAGTATTTTAAATCTACTTTAAAAATGAAGAAACATGCATTTGTTTTTTTATCGGAAAATCGACGTAAGGGGTGTGGGGTTGAAAATAAGTAAATAAGGAGTTGAAATATGTTTATGAGGATACTTTATCTTAAAAAATGAAGCTGTTACAGACGTGAAAGTTGGTATTTTGAATTTCCTTTCAAAATAAAGAAACATGTATTTTTTGTTTTCGGAAAGTCCACTTAAGGCGGGAGAGGGGTGGAAAGAGGTGAAGAAGAAGTTCAATTATTCTTATGAAACTGAAGGTGTTACAGACGTACGGGTATGGAAACTGGTATTTGGAATCTCCTTTAAAAATAATGGAAAGCGTATTTTTTTCGAAAAATCCAGTTATGGGGCTGAAAATAATTTGAAAAGCGGGTGAATTTTTAAAACGAGTACCGGTATATCTACATTACATGACAAAAACATAACATGTTAGAGGCAAGAAACTTGGTATTTGTAAAGTCCTTTAAAAGTACAGGAACCTGTACAAGTTTGTTTTTGGAGAAGGCACTTAATACGGGGTGAAAAGAAGTGAAAAATAGTTGAATTACTTTTATGAGGATACTTATATCTAAAAAACTGAAGATGTTATAGACTTGATAATTGGTATTTGGAATCTCTTTTAAAAATAAAGAAACATGTATTTTTGTTTTCGGAAAATATACTTAGATGGGGATGAGGGTGGGGGAAGGACTGATCAAGGGGTTGAATTCTTTTAATGGGGATGGTATGTCAAAAACTGAAGATGTTACAGATGTGGGAATAGGTATTTGGAATCTCCTTTAAAAATAAAGAAACATGTATTTATTTTTTCGACTTGAGAGAAGACTGTTTCTCACATGTACAGTTCTATGTCGCATGGTCGTCTTAGCCCCAAAAGGTAATACCACAAACGTGGTTTACAAAGAATTTCTAGGGTAAATGGAACTCAATTTTTGGGTGAGTTTTTATACTTTAGGAATTTTCAGGTAATGTCCTAGTACAATGCCGAGGAACGATTACTTTGATCAAATTACGAAATCCACGCGAGCGAAGCTGCGGGTAATTGCTAGTAATTATTATATGAACATCGCGGAGAGATTTGGAATTGAATTCAGCCTTTTGGCATGCAATCTATTGATTATAAATTGTATACCACCACCTGCCCTATCCTTTCCTATCCTATCCTGTCGGTCAACATTCAGATGGTGACTTTTTTCCGACCAACGCGATTTGAACAGGCTAATCATGGTGTCACGCCATTTAGATTTGACGCCTTAACGATTATGGCCACCAGGCAGGATTCTGTTTAAATATTGTATTAATTATTTTGTGTGTAAGATCGTTCTGCAAGATCTTACGTCATCTATACACTGATTATATATTCACCGTGAACTGTAATCTACGTCACTCCAGCCAACGACTCTGCCTCACTGTTTGTCATCTTTCGTCAGGCGTTGGAGCCGAATTTCTCAACCCAGCAACGTGTGATAGGAGAAAGAAGGAACTTGCAAAGTGCTTATTTAGCCCTGTTTGTGGGAGCTTTACCAATCGTCTTCTGAGAAGACTTTCGTTTTTAACTTCGACGGAATCCTAATCAAAATTAACTATGGTACCAGAGATCAAATTGCTAATATTCGCTGGATTATGGAGAAAGGAAGAGAATTCCAGAAAGACCTATACTTATGCTTTATTGACTATGCTCAAGCCTTTGACTGTGTTGGCCACAATAAACTGTGGCAATTAGTCAAGACTATGGGAGTACCAGATCATCTTATTTGCCTTATGAGAAATCTCTACTCTGATCAGGAAGCTACGGTGAGAACCCTATATGGAACAACTGAATGGGTCAAGATTGAGAAAGGTGTACGTCAAGGCTGCATATTGTCACCTTATTTATTCAACTTATATGCAGAGTATGTGATGAGGAATGGCAAATTAGATGAAACAGAAACTGGAGCTAAAATTAGTGGGAGGCATATAAATAACCTTAGATACGCTGATGACACCATCCTGTCGGCAGAAAGTGAAGAACAACTTAAGTATCTACTAATGAAGGTGAAAGAAGAAAGTGCAAAAGCTGGACTTGGGTTGAATGTCAAGAAAACAAAGATCATAGCAACTAAACCTATCACCTCCTGGCATATAAATGGTGAAACAATGGAGGTTGCTCCTTGGGAGGAAGGCAATGGCCAACCTTGATAACATTTTCAAGAGTAGAGACGTAACTTTAAGAATGAAGATTCATATAGTGAAGGCTATGGTCTTCCCAGTAGCAATGTACGGAAGCGAGACCTGGACAGTAAGAAAGGCTGAGCGTCGAAGAATAGACGCATTTGAACTATGGTGTTGGAGAAAACAGAGTTCCGTGGACTGCGAAATCTAATAAGTCCATATTACAGGAAATCAACCCAGGCAGTTCGCTGGAAGGTCAAGTACTCAGACAAAAATTAAAGTACTTCGGTCATATTATGAGAAAATATGATTCAATGGAAAAGACCTTAATGCTGGGGAAGACTGATGGTAACAGGAGAAGAGGGCGACAACGGATGAGGTGGATTGATGGCATCAAGGAAGCCACGGTTCTCAATTTAGAAAGACTTCGGAAAATAGTATACGACAGGAAGAAATGGCGCACTTTCGTCTATGGGGTCACGGAGAGTCGAAAGCGACTAAACGACTAACAACAACGACAACAACCACCACCACCGCCGCCGCCACCACCACCACCTCCTTCCAAAATCAGCGATTTTTTTCTAATATCTCTTTTTGGTCAGAATACAATATCACTACAGTGATTTTGAGCATATTCTGCGACGTGGTGCTCCTTCAATCTTAATAGAGTCTTTACTTGGGGTAATTTCGGTTGGTAAATCCTCAATGAACCGGATTTTCAAGTTAATTGCTCTACTTCATTCCTCATTATTATTATTATTATTATTATTATTATTATTATTATTATTATTATTATTGTTGTTGTTGTTACGGAGCTTTCCGTGGTAGGTAGAGGTGAAAGAAGGTGCGGGTGTGAACGGGTCTCAAGCTACGAAAGTAAAATTAATTTAAAATTTAACAAGGTTATATTTTCTTTTCAAAATAAGGAAATAACAAGCATGGCAGGTACAAAGTAGCAAGTCAAAAGGGTAGTTACAATATTTACAGAATTTGGGCTTCGCGCCCTGACTTCACAATGCTTGGGCAATCAGCTCAGTTTTACCCCAAACACAAGTTTCAACAGAGGGGCAGAAAACCCCATTCATGCCTAGGAGCCCTTGCTCCAAATTACAGTGAAAAGCCTCCACGAGGCGTACAACACTCAATTTTCAAAAAGAGCCACTCGCTCTCAACTTTAAGCCTCTCAAAGGCCACACCAAACTCCACCTTCGAGTTGTCCTCACTGGACATAGACACAGGGGTAAAATACCCAACCTACTGAGGTCTATTAAATGAAAAGAAGGTTGATTACATGACCTCCAAAATAACAATTTGAGAGGAGGCGATCGGCACTCCTAATACACTTTGTTTTTAAAACCTAATTTGGCTCTTAGGCCACTGATGCAAGGGCTAATCCCATACTACGGAGGTGACTTTAGAAAAGAAACAAATTTACATAATGTTAAGGAAGAATAGGTTGAGAAAAAAGTTCACCTCAAAACAATATGAGTGGGAGATCGAGAGGGTTAAGCACTCTCTATCCCAATACGTAGTTTAAAAGGTAAAATAGATACCAGATTCTTTACATTTTTAAGGAAGGTTACATAACGGAAAAACTTCGGACCCGCCCCGAGAGTTAAACTGCTGAGCTAGCAAAGAAAGAAGTTATTAATTGGCCATTACCTTGTTGTTGACCGCTGCCGAAGAAAGAGGCGCTTCCCGCCCCCTGCTATGTACTTTACCCACTGAAAGATGGAACAGAAGTGGAGCAGAGACCCTAAAATCAGCAGTTTATATACTCTCGCGGAAGGTTCTAGGCGTTAGGGGAATGAGAACACCCGCCCACAATCACTTTATTGGAGAATAAAGAGAAACCCCTACACAAGATGAAAAAGAAACACATTATTGGTGGAAAATTAAGTTAAGAAATTCGAGATTGGTTGAATACAAAACAAGGAGAAAGAGAGGGGTATACAGCCAACTTAAACCATAACAGAAGGAAATTTAACAAGAAACAAACTTTTGAAATAAAAATTTCTCCAAAGAACAGTTCTTTTTCTTCGCACTAGGGTGCACTATTGTAGTTCTTCAGTAGTGTCCTCTAGAAGAGAAAGTTCACACTTCTTACTTCAAGCAAAACAAAAACACATCAAAAATGACACAGTTCTAAAACTCCGAAATTTACAGGTAGTGAAATCTTCTGAGAAAGTAGAAAATTAATACCGTCAATAAAGTTCAGGTTTCCTCCAGCAGAGGAGTTTCAACTGGCGCACCTTTTGAATTAGCGGCGTGGAGGTGTACCGCCCGGTACAGACCTCCCCCCCCCCCCAAATGTTCCTCCTGGGGTGACACATGAAATTTGTTTGAAAACTAGGTCCAAGTTTTGATGTAGATGTGGAGATTAATTGCCGAAAAATTTATAAGATTTTCTTAATGTGGTTTGATTCAGTTTCAAAATTTTTGTTGTAACTGGAGAAGTAAAGTTTTTATGTTTGTAGAAGTTGAATTGAGAAGGAAAACTTTAGTTTTAAAATCGAGGAAAAATTTTTCTAAGTCCACCAGATTTTGTTGTTGAATTCCCAAGTGTAGTCATCTCTTATAGTAACTGTCCATGTAGTTGATGTTGATTAAGTTGGATGGCCAGACCGGCCGTTGCAGCTTGCGTCCAGAGGAGGCCGCTCGGACCCCTCAAGTACCCTGAGATACCGCTCGCCCGCACTATGAGGGGAGCAGTGGTGTTGAAACACGCCGCGCCCGCGGTGAACATATACAGGTTTCGGGCAAGTAGCAGGTCGTGCGCCGCACATCAGCCTTGGCCGGGAGGAGAGCTCCGGCTCGCCGTGCACATGTCGTCCTCGCTGGGGTCGAGGGGGCCCTTCCTCAAGCCCAGTCGCGGCACAGCGCCGCGCGGCTGCGGGGGCACTGAAACATTAAAGCTAGGCGGCAGAATATTGTTGGACCATCATCATTTTTTGAGGGCACAGGCTTGGTGGAGAGGTTGAGGGGCCAGCGGCGTGCAGATATCCATGGCATTTAATATAATCAAGCCACAGTGTGTATAGCAGGAGACGGGAGCGTGGTAATGGCCGTGGTAAGGACAGAATGGCAGTTTAACGGTGCGGGGAGGGTTTACAAAAATACTTACATATGAAACTAAATTTTATAGAAGGGGCAGAAAGCCTTAAAGGTGAAACTCAAAAAAAAAATATAACCTTCATATTCCTTTCACGATTATATGAAGCAAGTTGACACAAAATTTACACTGGTTTCACCTGTGACAGGTGAACCCTAAATACCCTCTCGGTGGCTGGATTACTTAATAACAACGTAACCGGCGTAAGAAAATCGAGAATGACACATGGCCCATGAAATCTGGGGGCAAGCTTGCCCGCGGGAACAAAATTCTTGACCATAACTTGGTCACCTACTTTCAAAGGGGTGGGTCTCCGTCCACGATCATACCTTTCCCTAACCTTTTCATGAGAGACTTTAAGATTGGCTTTAGCCTTCTTCCAAAGATCTTTAATGATGTCCGGATCTATTGTCTCGGGTAGAATGTCACTCAGAGACCAGAGGTTAGAGAGCGGCGTGTTGGGAACAAACTTGAACATCAAGGAGGCTGGAGTAAATTTATGTGATTCATGAACCGCCGAATTCAAAGCAAAAGCTAACCAATGCAGGGACGTATCCCACCTGGAATGATCTTCATGATGATAGGCAATAAGCGCGGACCTGAGATTACGGTTAACCCGTTCAGCCAGAGATGGTTGAGGGTAATAAGCAGAAGTAGTTACATGAGAGATGGACAAGTCGAAACAGAATTTACGAAAAAGATTAGATGTGAACGCCTTAGCATTATCAGACACAATATATTGGCACGGACCAAAAGAGGCAAAAATAGAATTTAAGCAAGTAATGGTAGACTGGGCGGTAGCCAGCTTAGTCGGAAATAACCAGGAAAATCTAGTAAAGCCGTCTACGCATACCAAGATAAACTTATTAGCATTTCCCTTAGACTGGGGGAAGGGTCCTACATAATCAATATACAGGCGTTCCATGGGGCGCGACGCTTGATGAGAAGACAAAAGGCCTACCTTAGTGGACATGACTGGTTTACTGAGCAAACAGGGTTTGCGAGCCTTCACTAGTTCACGGATTTCACCGTCCATACCTTTCCAGATGAACATTTCACGAATCTTCTCACGAGTTTTAAAGATTCCAAGATGCCCTCCTAATGGGGTCTCATGATAATACTTGAAGATCATAGGTACAAGAACAGCTGGAACGACAACTTTCATCATCTTATCATGCCTCGAGGGGCAACATAGAACACCATTCCTCAGAACATAAGGGACGACATGTTCCCCAGAAGAAAGGGTTTCCATTATCGGAGCCAGCGTCGGATCTTCACGTTGGTATTTCTCGATATCCCTAAAGAGCATGGGAACATCTGTTAAGATGGCATTAACATCAGATAGTATGGACTCGGAAGGTGATGAACTATCGACCGGTTCATGGGTCTCGACGTCGTTGGAAAACATACGGCTGAGTCCATCAGCAACAATATTTTCGGTACCTCTGATATGCCTGACATCGAATTGGAAGGCAGAAATACGGGTGGCCCAACGGGCTATACGACCAGTACGACGCGGCCTACCTAAGACCCAGCTTAAGGCTTGATTATCTGTCTCCAGGTCAAATTTGACGTGTTCCAGATAGAGACGGAACTTCTCTAAGGCGAATAAGACTGCCAAACCTTCGAGCTCATAGATGGAATACTTGACTTCTTGAGCCGATAGAGTCCTAGATGCATAGGCGATGGGTCGCCTCCCTAGTTCAGTCTCTTGAAGAAGGACTGCAGCTACTGCTGACGACGACGCGTCGGTTTGGACGATGAATTTCTTCGAGAAATCAGGCATAGCAAGTACAGGGGCATTACAGAGAGCTAATTTAAGATCTTCAAAAGCGGCTTGTTGAGAAGGTCCCCACTCGAATTTGATGCCTTTCCTACGAAGAAGGTTTAAGGGCGCCGCTCTATTAGCGAAGTTAGGAATAAACTTCCTGAAGAAATTCACCATACCAATGAACCTGGCGATACCTTTAATGTCCTTGGGAGGTTTAAAATCACGGATGGCCTGTGTTCTAGAATGATCGACTGCTACACCATCAGGTGATACAATATGCCCTAGGAATGACATAGAGGGCTTAGCAAAGGCAACCTTGGACAACTTAACAGTTAACCCAGCCTTACGAAGGCGATTGAGAACTTCTCGCAGATGATCTAGATGTTCTTCAAAAGTCTCTGAAAATACGACGACATCATCCAAGTAGTGATATAAGTACTCAAATTTGATGTCGGAGAAGACCCTATCTAGTAGCCTAGTGAGTACAGCTGCTCCCGTGGGGAGCCCGAAAGGCACGCGGTTGTATTCGTATAAGTTCCAGTCCGTGGCAAACGCTGTGAGGTGTTTAGACTCTTCGGCAAGGGGAATTTGATTATAGGCCTGATTCAGGTCCAAGATAGTAAAGAACTTGGCCTTACGGAACCATGAAAAACAAGAATGAAGGTCGGGAAGGGGCACAGATTGTAACACCACCTTCCGATTGAGAGCCCTATAATCAATGACAGGCCTGAAGCCTCCTTGGGGTTTCGGGACTAGAAAAATAGGCGAAGAATACGCCGACTTAGAGGGCCTAATAATACCATCCTTCAACATTTGATCGATGATTTCTTTCAATGCCTTCATTTTAGGTGGAGATAGCCTATATGGTGGAAAACGGACAGGAATCGAATCCGTGACCTCAATTTTGTATTCAATAAGGTCAGTAACACCAAGAGTATCAGAGAACACCTCTGGAAATGACTGACATAATTTACGAATACTATCAGCCTGCTCCTCAGGTAGATGTCTAAGGTCTAACAACATCTCATCCTGGGTAGGCGAAATAGATGAACATGACACAGAATTACACTTTAACAAGGGAATTTTACATTTGGACGCAAATTTGAATGTGCACGACTTACTCTGAAGATCGAGCACAAGACCAGTGTGAGAAATGAAGTCCGCTCCCAGTATGATGGGGCAAGACAAGTGCTTAGCCACAAACAGTTTGGTTTTCCATGTAAATTTAAAAATACGAATTTTGACCAGTAAGGAACCTAGAATTTCTAATGGGGATGAATTAGCCGAAACATATAGAACAGGAGAGGAGACATAGTCAGGTAGTTTACAAACAGACTTAAATTTTGAATACCATTGGTCCGAAATAATTGAACAAACACTACCTGAATCTAATAGAGCGGTTATAGGCTCGTTATTTAACTCAATCTTAAGAAAAGGAATAGGTGCGGGGGTATCCGCCGCAAGCTAAGACATTCTTTAGGGCATTCAAAAGATGAATTTGAAGACTGCTCGTTCCCTGAATTTACAACCTGTTTACCAGGGGCTGAGTCCCGGGAAGATGGATTAGTCGACTCAGCCGAAGCCACTAGTCACTTTTTATTATTGGCATAGGTGGAATTTGCACCAGAAGTTGAGCAGGAGGGGGTGCTATTTGAGTTTGGGCAATTCTTGGCGATATGTGAGAAAACCCCACATTTAAAACAGCCTTGTGATGAACCAGCCCCATTCCTTGTCCCACTCGACTTGATCAGTGGACACTTATTGCGCAGGTGGTCAGGCGACCCACAAGCATAACATTTACGAGGGGTGACTGATCGGCGAGGTGGAGGCCGAGTATTACTAAAGGAAGGCGGGGGTTCTTTCGCTACACGCAAAGAATCGGCGTATCTAACTCCTTCTGCTGAAACGGCCAATGCTTCAAGTTCAGAGAAAGTTTGCGGGCACGCCGCGAAACACAAATATGACCTATAGGGAGGTGAAATTCCCTCTACAATAGCCTGTACAATCTGATCCTCCGGAAAGTGAAGAGCAAACACCCTAGTATAGAATTTAATATCTTGGATGAATTCAGCCAGGTTTTCATCCAAACGCTGTACACGATAATATTACTTCTGAATCAGAGATGACCTCGCGCGGGCGGGAATAAAATTTGCAAGCAGATGTGCATGAAAATCTTCAATAGATGACTGTTCGGCTATGGCTCTTACTATTTTGTCAGAGAGAATACCAATTGCATAAGGATAGATAATTTGCAAAATTTGACATGGAGAAAGAGAAAACACAAGGGCATGATCCTGAAATTCAACTAGAAATCTTAAAAATGAAATTACTTCACTGGTGGTATTAACGGAAAACTTAGAGATACCTCTGAGCAACATTGCCAGTGGATGAGGCAAGCTGCTAAACCCGGGTGACATAGTCGGTAAAGGTTTAAGTGGCAAAGAAGTTAATTCAGAACGTACATTAGTCAATGAGTTACGACGTTCAGACTCGTTGTCTAATGGGGCAGAGATAGTTTGAGCAGCAACGGTTATCCTTTTGACTTCTCCCTTAGGGGGCTCTTCCTCGCTCCCAGCATTCATCGTGGCGGGTTGATCAGTTTTGGGAGGAACTTCCCCAGTTAACAATTGAGTGACCTTGCTAGATAATTCAGACATATTTTCAAGCAGCGTACTAGCTTCCTTCTTCTGAACGTCATTCAACTTTAGAGACAACAGATCGTTAACTCTGTTTGAAAAATGAAACAGCCTAGCTTGCACACGCTTAATTTGATTAGGAGAAGGATCATTTTCATCAAAAAAACTAACTACAGAAGCTAGCCCAGTAATATTCTCCGTGATCGTGGAAAGAGAGTCGTCAATTTCTTTCTCTCCCAAATTGGGGATGGAAATGGGCAAATCTAGGGACTCTCTAAGCTTGTTTGTGTCTACTGCAACCGTGCCTCCAGATTGTACATTTCTGATAGTTAACTCATAGATCAAATCCTCCTTGCGCAAATAGTTAAGATGGAGAACATCGCGAGGGCCGGGCATGGTGACAGATCAATTTTGAAAATCTCAAAAAATTCCAGCAACTGAGAAAATGGTTAGAGTTCGGAACAGAACAATATTTAGCCGTCAAAAGGGGCTAAAATGAGACCCATTCAACCACGCTCTGCTACCACTTGTTACGGAGCTTTCCGTGGTAGGTAGAGGTGAAAGAAGGTGCGGGTGTGAACGGGTCTCAAGCTACGAAAGTAAAATTAATTTAAAATTTAACAAGGTTATATTTTCTTTTCAAAATAAGGAAATAACAAGCATGGCAGGTACAAAGTAGCAAGTCAAAAGGGTAGTTACAATATTTACAGAATTTGGGCTTCGCGCCCTGACTTCACAATGCTTGGGCAATCAGCTCAGTTTTACCCCAAACACAAGTTTCAACAGAGGGGCAGAAAACCCCATTCATGCCTAGGAGCCCTTGCTCCAAATTACAGTGAAAAGCCTCCACGAGGCATACAACACTCAATTTTCAAAAAGAGCCACTCGCTCTCAACTTTAAGCCTCTCAAAGGCCACACCAAACTCCACCTTCGAGTTGTCCTCACTGGACATAGACACAGGGGTAAAATACCCAACCTACTGAGGTCTATTAAATGAAAAGAAGGTTGATTACATGACCTCCAAAATAACAATTTGAGAGGAGGCGATCGGCACTCCTAATACACTTTGTTTTTAAAACCTAATTTGGCTCTTAGGCCACTGATGCAAGGGCTAATCCCATACTACGGAGGTGACTTTAGAAAAGAAACAAATTTACATAATGTTAAGGAAGAATAGGTTGAGAAAAAAGTTCACCTCAAAACAATATGAGTGGGAGATCGAGAGGGTTAAGCACTCTCTATCCCAATACGTAGTTTAAAAGGTAAAATAGATACCAGATTCTTTACATTTTTAAGGAAGGTTACATAACGGAAAAACTTCGGACCCGCCCCGAGAGTTAAACTGCTGAGCTAGCAAAGAAAGAAGTTATTAATTGGCCATTACTTTGTTGTTGACCGCTGCCGAAGAAAGAGGCGCTTCCCGCCCCCTGCTATGTACTTTACCCACTGAAAGATGGAACAGAAGTGGCGCAGAGACCCTAAAATCAGCAGTTTATATACTTTCGCGGAAGGTTCTAGGCGTTAGGGGAATGAGAACACCCGCCCACAATCACTTTATTGGAGAATAAAGAGAAACCCCTACACAAGATGAAAAAGAAACACATTATTGGTGGAAAATTAAGTTAAGAAATTCGAGATTGGTTGAATACAAAACAAGGAGAAAGAGAGGGGTATACAGCCAACTTAAACCATAACAGAAGGAAATTTAACAAGAAACAAACTTTTGAAATAAAAATTTCTCCAAAGAACAGTTCTTTTTCTTCGCACTAGGGTGCACTATTGTAGTTCTTCAGTAGTGTCCTCTAGAAGAGAAAGTTCACACTTCTTACTTCAAGCAAAACAAAAACACATCAAAAATGACACAGTTCTAAAACTCCGAAATTTACAGGTAGTGACATCTTCTGAGAAAGTAGAAAATTAATACCGTCAATAAAGTTCAGGTTTCCTCCAGCAGAGGAGTTTCAACTGGCGCACCTTTTGAATTAGCGGCGTGGAGGTGTACCGCCCGGTACAATTATTATTATTATTATTATTATTATTAACTTAACTCAGTGCAGTCTTTTTATCATTTATTGTTCATAATAATAATAATAATAATAATAAAAATAAACAGATGCTACAATATTATTTTTTGCATTTTACGCATATCACAGGTTGCGGTTATTATTATTACTATTATTATTATTATTATTATTATTAAAATACAGCATAAGTAGAGAAAATGCTTAAATATTGTACATAAAACACAAGCTTTTGTTTTTTATCTCGTTGAATAAAACAATGCTGTCAAATTTCCCTTTGGGAAATCAAATCACCATAAATATGTCTTTGAATAAATGAAACTCTCATTGATAATGGTTAATTTATTTTGTATCTAACAAATCGTTTTCGAGAGCTCTATGGAATTTGGAGTCGGAAAGTACAGGATTCAGTGCATCAAAAGGGGGAAACTAATTCAGGGTCTATGAAACTGCCACGAATGAAATAATCGGTTCTTTAGAATATGACGAGATGAGGTCACATTATAAAAAAGCGTTCTATATGTCTGTCAGCCATGGCCATCCATCGGTACATCACATCACACCCTGCATGATTGCTAGGTAACATCGCATCACATTTTGTATCGCTAATTTTGTGACGTAAATTTTCAGACATATTTATGTCAAAAGGGAGTGAAGCTTCACATTCGGATATAGCCATGTGGTCAGCCTGCTATGCTGTGTCTGTACTCACTCCCTATGGGTGGGGGCGGTAGAAAAACACCCACGGTATCCCCTGCCTGTCGTATGAGGCGACTAAAAGGGGCTCAACTTGCGATCGTGGCTCGGCGACCACGGGGCCCTTAAGTAAGTCATGGCATTGCTTCCACTTGTGCAAGGCTCCTCACTTTCATCTCTACTATCCGACGTTCCTTGGTCAACTATTGTTCTTTGCTGACCCAGAGAGTATTAGGTTCCGAGGGCTAGAGAGTCTTTCGTTTTCACGACCTTCGTGGCCTTGCCTATCTTTGGCCGATACCTTCATTTTTCGAAGTGTCGGATCCCTTCTTTTTTTTTTTTCCCCCTCACTGGTTAGTGTTATTTAGAGAATGGTTGCCGAGTTGTACTTCCTATTACAACAAGAATCACCACCACCACCTGTGTCTCTCTGCTCGTTGAACCGGCTGGTGTTGCGTCTTGTACTCGATGTTGGCTCGCTCAGCGATCTGGGGAACTTCTCTCCACGCTTCGTGCAATTTTCATGCGAATGTTAGTGCGCTCCTGTTCTGAAACATGGCGGTAGTGGCTTGTTTAAAGAATGGCAGTATATTGCGCGGGAGAATATTTTACATCTCGAAATACTAGCAGTGGAAGCAAAGGACAGCTGTGCACTCCTACAGCGGAAAGGCACTTCTTAGTGCGTTTGGCATCAAAAGCCAAGGCCTCTTTAAACAACAAACGCAAGGAAACACTGCCAGTTTTCTCTCTTAGACAAACACACAAAAAATAATTGTTGGAGTGCCGTCATTTTCCTTACAATTCTGTAACATACCAGACTGGTTACATTTAGACACTCTTAAATGCCCTGACCTAGGAACATATTGAACTGCAATTTTGCAGACACAAAGCCAGCGACTAAACAACTGCGCCACCTAAATAGGCTTTAATTCAGAATTAATGGTTCAGGAGATACTTCTATTTAATGACCTTAACAATAGTACCGGGTATCCATAAAATAACTCCGGGGTTTTGAAGTTAAATGTTTTGAAACTCCACAGAATAATTAAAAGACGAATAACGTGTTGTACATGGTTTCAAAGGTAATATTTTCAAATTTCTTTTACATTTGACTTCAGTTTAATATGTGCCCCATTTGTGCCATGGTATACATGCAAATGGTAATCAACCTCTTGCCACGTCCTGGTCAGCATGTTAGTGGTGATGGTTACCACAGAAGGGATGATCATAATGATCAAGCAGCATTAGTTAACTCAGATGAGATAATAACAATTAACAATCATAACAATTAAATTCGTATATCGAAAGGTTTTTATGCACGACGTGAGCGCTGCGGAGCGTTGACCTTGAAGAGACCAAACACTGGTCTGACCCTCTGTGTGCAGGGTAATGGCGACGACAGAACAGAAGGCCCAGTGTGTTATATGACTCATAGAAACTGGACAGTTGTTGCTGTACAGCTGTACTTTCGACACAAGTTTGGTGGTGATGCGCCTGCGGACAAAACCATTCGTCAATGGCTTCGTGCTTATAACAAAAATGGAATTGTATTGAAACAAAAGTCGCCAGGTAGGATGGATGGATGGATGGATGGATGCCGTGCTGGGAATGGGGCACATATTGAACTGCACTAAATTGTAGAAAAAATATAAAGAAAATAAAAAGCTCGACAGTATCTTTCAAACCATGTAAAACACATTATCCTTAATTTTTGACTCCATTAAAACACGTGGACACGTGCTGCTCCGCCGAATTCCTTATAAATAGGTCAGAAAACTCGTCTTGATATACCTGTCGCAGTTATATTGTTTTGCCTGTCCTTCCCAATAGTTTTATGAACATTTAATACCGTTATATAATAACAGATTAATTCGTAATGTAGTTTATAACACTTCTTTCCATACAATATTATCTGTGCTTCGACCATTCGGCCGTATCTGAATCTGAATATTTTCAAACGGTCCTGCCCGGGATAGTGCAACATACAATTGGCACTGGCTGAATACTGGTTCGGGTTAGGTAGACTACTAACTTTTTCAAGCGCTTGTCCCTGCGCTTTATTATAGGTCATATAGAAGGCTAGTCGACTTGATACCTTCCCGTCTGTACGTACAGACGTGCACATTAATGGTGTCCCGACATAAACAATCAACACTGCCCCACTCCAGTACTGAAAAGGAGGGGAGAGAGTAAAGGGTTAGTGTTGAAGGCCAATCCAGTACAAAACATGGGGGAAGGGAGTGAAGGGGTAGTGTCGAAGGCACAATGACTCACCTTCTCACTTAACGCATTGCTGCATGGACTGCATGCAGGCAGCCCGCTACAAGATTTCGTTGTGATCGAAATGGGCACAGTGGCGGATGTATTGAAGTACAGCATTAGGTTACCTACTCGTCCGACCCCGCGGTATACGGGGCAACGCGTTCGGCCGCTCCGGGTTCGATTCCCGGCCGGGTCAGGGGGTTTTAATTGTAAATGATTATATCCCTGGCCTGGGGACTGCGTGTTTGTGTCGTCCTTAACGTTTTTCACATTCATCACTAAACACTTCCGCAGTTCCAATTGCATGCAGGTTCATATATTGTGCAAGTAGAGGCAAAAGAACTCTATAGGTCGACGCCCCGAACAAATAGCATTTTAACATTTAAAAAAATTAAAAAGTAATCTACTCTGATAATTACAGTATTAAGAGGTAAAGGAGGTTTTTAACCGAAAAGTATTATCCGCACACTTTATCTTGGTGCATTTGTGTACGGGGGTGAGGAGTAAGGAGGGAGCTGTCCCGGTATCGATAGTGCTGCCTGGTGCTGCCAACTGAATGAAAATGAAATCTGAATTGAATCGAGAATATGATCGATCAATATGAAATTTCTAAACCGTTATCATCTTAAGCCAACAACTATGTCACATACACATTATATAACATTATAAAACATTTCTCGATGCGAATCTTGTTCCTAGCATGAATTCTATATTTTGGCTTTGTTGTGTAAACAACAACAGTACTAGTACGTAAGTGTACGCCAGATGTCGCACAACGATGCTTAAGTGATTCATAGTTTGTGTTTCAAAGGTTGCCAGTACGAATCTCGAAGATCGCCGAGGTCGACCGATTCAGCACTAGGGTGTAAATGCACCAAGATAAAGTGTGCGGATAATATTTTATACTAGTTAGGAATATTTTGTAGCTGCGTTATATCGGGTCTACCAATCCTTCTTCACCTCGTTCTTGCCATTTTTCTATCCATCTCCAAACTGTCCTAAGACTGCATGGTATTGCTTGTGCTATTGCTTGGGGGACCATGTGAGCCTCTCACATGCCAATAATACGTCCTCGATTCACCTGTGATAGGATAGGAGCCATCTTATTACAATGTTACAGTATAACGCTGGAATGCACACACTGTGTATTCAGCACCGCTGTTCACTCCCTTCCCCTCCTTTTCAGTACTGGAGTGGCCTTGAACACTATCCCTTTACTCTCTCCCCTCCTTTTCAGTACTGGAGTGGGGCAGTGCTGATTGTTTATGTCGGGACACCATTAATGTGCGTGCGTGTATGTAGATTTTTTTCTTTTAGCAGTATGTAAGCTATTAGGAACGTTCTGCTATCTGTTGAGTATATTTAGAAGCTGGAGAAGGTCAGAGAATCAACGCGTATCTAACAGAGAATAGCATTCTTCCATCATCAGAAGAAGTGTAAGTGCGGGTTAGGGTAAGCCTTCGCCTGCAATTATTGCAGTGATCATTTAATGATTTTATCTTGAAAATAAATATATTTCCGTTGACTTTGCAAGAAATGCAAGATTTTTCCAGTACTATTTAAGGGATTTTGGTACAAACCGCACCTTTTTAACTCTCTCTAGTTTAAGAGCTTGATTTTTGTGAAACATACACACGTTGCGTTTTATATATAGAGATATTTAACTTCAAAACCCAGGAGTTCTTTTATGGATACCCTGTAAAATACAAATTTTCTATTTCATCATTCGAATGTATGAATATGTCCAGTACTTTTTTTTATCTGGCGGTACACAACGGTACGGAGTACCGGCACCATTTTTCCCGAAGTTAAGAAAAAGAATTGTGATTTACTGACAGAGAAAGTTATTATAAATATTGCAGCAGATGATGCTATGTTGAGGAAGTGCATTTTCAATTTTGATTCTCGCAAATTGGTACCGTGCCCTCATGTTTCATAGGTTTCATACGTTGGTAATTCAACCGGAAACAGGAAGTTGTGTTCATTTCCGATTGTTTCCGATGTAAGATAATCAGTTCTATATCCGCTCTGCAAAATGCAGGTGTTCACGTGTGTTTTGATTAATCTACTGCAAGTTTAATCACTGCATTCACTATTCAAAATGAGTAAAATAAATAGTTACTTTACGTCATTGAGTGAAATAAGGGAGGCTGAAGAAGTAGAAAAGAAATTGTCAAATACACTTATGATCTTGTAAAACACAAAACATGCACCGAAAATACAGGTGGCGAAGAGAATCATGAAGACCGAAGATCCGCGGGGTCAAAAGGAAGCTGATTCTGATAATAACTGGCCACAACGTTGAACAGTTTCGCAAAAATATCTACTGCGAGAGAAAGGAGTGGATGGTGATGATGAGGGTATATCAAAGTGTATGGTAGAAGTGTGGAACCGAGGAGTTGGCCGTGTGGTTAGGGTAGCGCAGCTGTGAGCTTGCATTCCGAAGAAAGGTGAAGGTAGCGGTGAAGATGATTTTCCGTGGTTTCGCATTTTCACACGAAGCAAATGCTAGGTCTGTACATTATGTAAGGATATGGCGCTCCCTTCCCTTTCTAACCCGTCGTCGCTATAAGATCTATCTGCACTGGTGCGACGTAAAGCAAATTGTAAAAATAATAAGTGTGGAAGGTGCTCTAATAGCAGCTATATGGTGAGTACCGACACGTTTTCTCCCAGAAAAAGAGCGCTGGATATATCACAAAAATCCCTATTTCTAGTATCTACTTCTGGAAAATCTGGTATCCTCAGTATATAATGAAAAATTGATTATCACTGATACCATCCTATGGCATGTTGAATGCTGCTTGACATTTTAGGAAACTGCTAAGTCTAATTTACTTGGACTGATGACTCAAGAACAACAGTAACTTCTGGCTGGGCGGTAGCGCTCTCCAATAAAGATGCACAAAGTTGGAGCAATTTCCCCAAGCTTGGAGCTGACTGGCAGAAGTTTATAACTACCTCATTAGCCAGCCGTGTGAGCGAACAAGCATTTTTATGATGTGTATTTTACATGTTGCGGGGTCGAGAAATTAATTAACAGCCAATCGCTCTCACCGGCCACATCAGACAAGAAGAGAACAACCACCTTTGTGTGCCAAGCCCAGGTGTGTTGTGGTTCGATACTGCCACCACTCCACTTGATAAAACCTGCCGCAATAAATGAGTCCCGTTCTGCACTGCAATGGTCTTCAAACGAATATAAGACAATTTTCCTCGTTTAACTTGTATTATAGGAATAAATCTGATACCTGCTGGTGCCGAAACATTGTATGCGTGCTTCATTAACACTATAGTGGTCGGGTGAACGATCGGGCTGGGTCTCATAAACTCAATATAAAAACAATTATCTAAACACTTTTAGCGATTAATCTTCACTAAACGAATATTTTACAATAAAATAGCATAATATCAATAACCTGAAAACATTTTTTAGATTTCTCAGACTCCATAACAAATTCAAAAATGTCAACTGAAAATTTGCATAAAATTTAGTTTTCAAAACACACACTGATAAGTTATGAAAATTTGTGGCAAACAGTATGCACTTAATATATCTGCTTACCACAATTTTCCAAAAATGAACACAATGATAAATACCAATATGCCGAGCAAAATGTAAGATCCTCTATGGTGTAGCGGTTAGTGAGATTAGCTGCCACCCCTGGAGGCCCGGGTTTGATTCCCGGCTTTGCCACGACATTTGAAAAGTGGTACGAGGGCTGGAATGGGGTTCTCTCAGTCTCGGAAGGTCAACTGAGTAGAAGGGGTTCAATTCCGACCTCAGCCATACTTGAAGTTGTTTTCTGTGGTTTCCCACTTCTCCAGAGAAATGCAGGGAAGGTACCTAACTTAAGGTCACGGCCGCTTCTTTCCCTCTTCCTTTTCTACCCATTCTGATCTTTCCATTCCCCCACAAGGCCCCTGTTCAGCATAGCAGGTGAGGCCGCCTGGGCGAGGTACTGATTCCTCGCCCTAGTTGTTTCCCCCCGACCCGAATATTACGCTCCGAGACATTGCCCTTGAGGGGGATCCCTGAGTCCCAGCGAAAAAACAACCCTAGAGGGATTAAGAAAGAAACAAAGAAAAGAAAATGTAACATGTAAATAACACTTAGAGAATTTCCAGTCGGGTGAGATTCCTTACTTTTTCCTGTCTTTATCAACAAATTAACGAGGAGAACTACCTGCATTTGAATCCTTTCTAATCACCGTAACGCTGGAACTGGCTATAGTAGCATCTCTGACTTCTTCTTCTTATATTATTCTCCTTCACTAAGTTAACTGTTGGATTCATGATCACCGGTTATCACATGATCTTGGTCAGCGTCGGAATCGTCAACTTCATCATCGTACTGTATAACATTTCCTCAATTTCACATCTTGAAATCCTTCCACTTGATGCTGTTATGTTCAACATTTCATGAAAACGTAATGCTATTTCTTCCGGGTATTCTATGGTACGCAGAGGTGGGTTTTTTTTTTTTTTTTTGCTATTTGCTTTACGTCGCACCGACACAGATAGGTCTTATGGCGACGATGGGACAGGAAAGGCCTAGGAATGGGAAAGAAGCGACCGTGGCGTTAATTAAGGAACAGCCCCAGCATTTGCCTGGTGTGAACATGGGAAACACGGAAAACCATCTTCAGGGCTGCCGACAGTGAGTTCGAACCCACTATCTCCCTGATGCGAGCTCACGGCCAACTTACTCGGAACGCAGAGGTGTAAGAAGGTGCTGGCATGAGTGGGTGGACAGTGAAGAAAAAACCAAAGTATAATTTTAAAATACTCAAAAAATTCGATTTTTTAAATTTCCTTCCTTGTATTTTTTCAGATCTTAAATTGTGTTAAACAATAACAATTAGAGAGATAAGGTTAGCTATTGAGCTCGAGTAACAATTTTAGATAAAAGCCTAGAACCATTAGACAACAACGATTTAACAAAATGAGCTTGAAGCTCCCAAGTTACCAATTTTTACACGAGCACCAGTGCTCCATTAAATTAATCCACTAGGAGACTGAGTTCCAAAATTTACTACATACAAAAAGAGCGTCTTTGCTCCACACAGTTACTCTCTAGGAAACTACTCTCGAAACTTATTACAATCAAGCCTGTCCAAGGCACAATCTACATTGTAACACTAGATTAATACAAACAGTTTCCACTCTCTAACCCACTCGACAGTCTAAGTTACATTTAAATGGAAGTTAAACTTTAACACGGGCAACAAATGCCCTTTCTACCTGGCCTTAATGGAAAAGGAAAAGATGAAATTTATTGGCCAAAAATCAAAATGTTAGGAGCCGACCACTTGCGCTTCTTTGAAACTGGAAAAAACTTAAAACCCTATGTGGGCTTATGGACCAAAGTTACAGAGGCTAAGCCTATACTATGGAGGTGACTAGATGAGAGAAACTTTCAACTTACAAAAGGAAAATTTTAAAGTTTACGAAATCATAGTCACCTCATTACCAAGTTGAAAGTAAATGCAAGAGGGTTCACACTCTTTATTGGATGAATTTGACGAAGATATTATACATGATTAAAAATTTACATTGAAAGATCACATTAAGAAAGGATTTTGAAACTTTCCCCTCGAGTTAGCTTTCTGAGACTATTACATGATTAAAAGATGTCTGCCATTACCTTGAGCTGGTGGACCTTCAGAAGATGGACTAGGAAATCCCCCTGCCTCCTCTATGAACACACTCTAAACTCTTGACTCGAACGATCGAAAGATATGGCCCAAAAGGTCCCAGCTTTTATAGCTCTGGGCCAAAGCCCTGCACACACACGCAATTTTGATTGGTTGATAAAATAAATATCAAGCATTCTTGATTGGCAAACATTTTAAGCAGGCGGGAAGAGATAGAAGTGCTAGCAACTTTAAAACACCAAAAACAATCTACAAATAGTTCAGTTTAGGAAATCAATGAATATAACAATTCTCTTGAAAATTAATTGTCCATCTTCCCACCAGAGGGAGCACTTAAATTGACAGTAGAGTCATCTGGAGGTAAAGCTCGGAACTTTTTGGAAACTGGTTTAAAGTTGGTTTCTACTAGAGATAAAGGCACCAGTTTAGTTGAAACTTCACAGGAAAAACCGTTCTTAAATTCAGTGGAGCTCATGCAATCGACCAATTTTCCCGGACGTCCATACACAATCCGTAAACGATTACAAGAAGCAGAAAACCTGCCGCCAAAAATTTTCTCTCCGATGAACATATGGTCGATCGGTGCACCTTTGCCGAGATGGAGTTAAGTTGTAATTTGGATCGTGTTGACTTCTCTGACGAAATTTCTTTCAGTTCGTTCGAGGTCGGGCTGAGCAGACCCCGTTGAAGCCCTCGTACCACTTTCCAAATTTCGTGGCAGAACCAGGAATCGAACTCGGGCCTCCGGGAGTGGCAGCTAATAACAATAACCACTACACCACAGAGGCGGACGTAAATGATTTTTAACTTTATGACGCTGTACTTCTATTTCATTGTAATACATGTGTAATTATTGTTCTTTGGTGAAAGTTTTGTTGTATAGTACCTGAATTAAAACCTCAAAAACTGTTATTACCGCACTTATGTTGGTAAACTGTGAACCTTTACCTTTACCTTTCTGTCAAAATTCGCTCGAACCATTTTGTATCATTTTTTTTCAATTTTGATGTAACCCCACCCTCCCTTTCCGCTACTTCCCTCAAACCCATGAACTTTAAATTGTATGTACATTTTTATATTTTTGTACATTTTATAAAATATTGTTTCATTACACTGTAATATATTTCGTATGAGATATTTGACAGAATACCTTTGACAAATTTCTTTGAAAGTGTGTCTCCAGCCTAAGATAAGGTCTCTTCCTTGCCTTTGACTACAGACTGCTGGATGTCATTTGATGACAGCAGGTAATAAATGAACCGCAACAGACGAGGATCATAAACGGAACCATTATTCAGAAATCACTGACGCCATACTGTCCAGTCGATAATGACTGCATTTATGTCACATCTCGATATAACACTAATAGATGCAGCCGCAGCATTCTTCTGCCTGTCGAGGTTTTGATACGCTTTCGTACAACTGGTCATTCCTCTTATCTCCAGCCAGAAGAGGTTAGGGAGACGTTCCACCCTTCGAAGAGTAAGGTATGTAAAAGAAATGGAAGAACCTCTAAGGCGAGAAAATGAAAGAATCCTAGGCCTCGCAAATCCAATACAGGGCGGCGTAGTCGTCATCCATAGGTTGAAATACTCATAGCTAGACGGCGGATCAATAGGTACTAAAATGAATGGAAAATAGGTAGGCAAAAATGTACTTAGAAACTTGAAGAATAAGCTCTTATATAGGCATTCAAACTGAAGAAGGCACTTGTAAAGACAGTGGAAATGCCCTTAATAGACACGTTCATAATAATAATAATAATAATAATAATAATAATAATAATAATAATAATAATAATAATAATAATAATAATAATAATTGTACCGGGAGGTACACCTCAACCCCGCACATTTAAAAGAACTGCCTTAAGGAACGCTATATATAGAACAAATAGTGAAACAGCTAGTGCATGAAGTTGAGACATTGATCAGAAGATATCACTTCTAAATGACAGAGTAATATGTTATTTTAAAGTTTCCTAAACTGACTGGATTTCTTTGTTTTATTTTGATGTACATCAAGAAGTTCTCACTTTTCTCCATAGATGTCTCTACTAAAAAACTGCGGTCATGCACTCTGGTGCAAAATGGATTAATTAGTGGTAGGAAGAAGTTTTGTGTTTATAGGTTTTCTCAACAGGATTGACTTTCATTTAGTTTGATACTTCAAGGTTTGCAACATTTCTTTTTCATCAGGCCAGCGTTGGTCTTTGACCAATCAGTAATTTTCTGTATTTATTTTTCAGCCAATCAAACGTTTCTTGTACCTATTTTATCTGCCATTAAAAATGAGAGGGTGTGTCCGGATTTAGTTCAGAGCCTTCTCGAACCCTCCCCTCGGGTATGAAAGCTGCGGCTTTTGCAAGTTACCATGTCTTATAGATCGTCGAATTACTGAGTGTGTGTGTGTGTGTTAAGAGAGGAGGCGGGGTTCCTCATTCTTCGGCAGGCAGTACATCAGCCCAGGTAATGGCCACCAGTTTTCTATCCCTGTAACTATCTCCGAAAAGTGACCTGAGGGGAAGTTTCTAATCTTTAACTATGTAACCGTCTGTTTTCTAAAATGTAAACTTTCTTCTTTCTCATGTAAAATTTCATAATGACTTACACTATAGCTCGGGAATAGAGAGTGCGTTACCCTCTTGAATTCCCCTTCAATTTATCTTGAGGTGACTATGATATTGTAACTGTTTTTCTACCTGTAAAGCATTAATTAAATTTTCCTTTTAGTCACCTCAGTAGTGTGGGATTAGCCTCTGCATCATCGGTCCACAAGTCCAAGTAAGGTTTTAAAACTTGGTTTTCAAGGAGCGCAAGTGTACGCCTCCACACATTTTTGAGTTTGGGCCAGTATTTAACCTGTTCTTCCTGTCACGAAGGTCCAGCAGTATGGGTACTAGATACCCCTGTGTTAACTAAATTGTAAATTGTAGGTTGTGGCTAAAGAGGCCAGAGATTGTAGGTGTGGTGTAATGTTGCCTTGAGTAGGATGTAAGCAATTGGGAGCTCAGTCTCCTTGGTGAAATTTGGAGAGCATGTAAGCTCTTTTCTGAGATTTGTGTAATAATGAGTGGTGCCTTTGAAAGACCGTAAATTGTAACGGTTGGAGCAAAGTGCTCTGGAAAATTGTGTCTTAGGAGGTTTCTCTCCTTGTCTATCTAAACACTATATTAGCGACGTTTGCAAACTTGTAAATTTGGAGCTCGAAGCTCAAATCTTGTAAATTACCTATCCTTGGGTGTTTAGTCTTGTATCAAAATTATTTTTGTACCTGATATCTTGTTCTTTTACTAAGTGAAGAAATTTGTTTGTTAACATTTGATTTTCTGAAAAGAAATATAATCTTTATTTTAAAATTTTAAACTAATCTTTGATATCGTAGATAGATGCCTTTGCTGGCAGGATCTAGTCTTTAGAGTGCACTATGTCTGCTGGTAGGCTAGAGCAACTGTGTTACTGTCTGTTTCTTATCCTTGGCTTTGACAATATGAAAGTGAGTGAGGTATGAGCGATGCTAGTAATGCCATTCCTTCTGTAGCCAGTCCCTGCTATGAATAATATGAAAATGTTGCTCATAGGGTCGGTTGGTGGATGCATTTCAGTGGGCTTGGCATACTGATATGTAATAGCAACTTGTGGTTTGGTGAGGAAAGCAACGGGAAACTACCTCGCTCCTCATTTCCCTAGTACGCCTTTTCAGTGATGCCTAGGCCATCTATGACAGCTGATAGCGGAGCTGTGGAGGATCCAACCAGCCTTAGGGCTGAAGACTGAACATACATCGTAGATAGACCTATTCCCACCAGCACCTTCTTTCACCTCTCTCTCTTCCACGGAAACTCCGTAATAATAATAATAATAATAATAATAATAATAATAATAATAATAATAATAATAATAATAATAATAATAATAATAATAATAATAATTGTACCGGGCGGTACACCTCCGCGCCGCTAATTCAAACATTGCGCCAGTTGAAACTCCTCTACTGGAGGAAGCCTGAACTTTAACAACCATGTTAATTCTAAAGTTTCTCAGAAGATATCTCTACTGTAAATTTTGAAGTGTTCTGAACTATGTCAATTTCGATTCGTGTTTGTCTGCTCCATAGCAAGAACTTTGAACATTCTCTAACAGGTGTCTCTACCAAAACTGATAACGCTCTCTGGTGTAAAGGAATGAACTGTCCGGAAGAAATTTAACATTCATAAGTTTTGTTTTTGCTATATTTTGTTCTGTGGTTTGAGAGTTGGCAATATAATCCTTTCTTTCCGCCTGTTTTGAATGTAGCCAATCAGGAATTTCTGTAATTAATTTTCCACCAATAAGGTGTTTCTTCTTCGTCTGGTGTATTAGTTTTTGCTGTTATCCAATAAAATTTTGTGGGCGGGTTTTAATCATTCATGAAACGTCTCGAATTTTCCGCGAGGGTATATAAACTGCTGATTTTCTGGTCTCCTGGCCACTTCAGTAACATCTTTCCTAGTGTGATTATATAGCAGGGGGCGGGAAGCGCCCCTTTCTTCAGGCGGCAGTTCATCCATCAAGTAATGGCCTTTTAATAACTTCTTTGTTTGCTAGCTCAGCAGTTTAACCGTTGGGGCAGGTTCGAAACTTTTATCATGTAACCTTCCTCTAAAATGTAAAAAGACACTTGGTATAAAGTTCTATCTCTTTAACTACAAATCGGGATAGAGAGTGCCTAACCCTCTCGAGCTCCCTCTCGTATTATTTTTGAGGTGACTACGTTTTCATAACTGTTTTTCTTCGCTTCATTATGCAATTAGTTTTCCTATCGTGTCACCTCCGTAGTATGGGATTAGTCCTTGCATAAGCGGCCTAGTGCCATATAGGTTTTAAAAAGGTGTAGTAGGAGTGCAAGTTACGCCTCCATTAAACTCAGAATTTTGGGCCATGTAATTGACCTGTTTCTTTACTTAATAGGCCTCAGTAGATTGGGTATTATTACCCCTGTTCTTGCGTGCCTGGAGGGCAGCTTGAAGGTGGAGTTTGGTGTGGCCTTTGATGGGCTTGAACTTTGAGAGCGGTTTTGCTCTTTCTTAAAAGTAGAATTTCTGTGTGCCTCGGGGAGGCTTTACTGGGTAATTGGGAGGTAGTGCTCCTTGGTATGATTGGGGTTTTCTGCCCCTTTGTTGAACCTTATACATAAGTAAAGTGGGGCTCATTGCTCAATGATTGTGTGTCTGGGGGCTCGAAGCCCAAAACCATTAACAAATTGTAATTGTACATTCTTAATTTGTTGATATACAACTGAGTTCCTGTTATTCTTGTTATTTCTTGATCTCGAAAAGAAAATATAACCTTTGTTAAATTTTAAATTAACTTTAATTTCGTAAGTTGAGACCTTTTCATCCCAGCACCTCCTTTCACCTCTAACTACCACGGATAACTCCGTAACAATAATAATAATAATAATAATAATAATAATAATAATAATAATAATAATAATAATAATAAAGGCGCATATTTCCGAAAAGACAGTTGCATAGATTCAAAATCATAAATCAATCCCCACTCGCCATTGAATTCTGAGGTTACATTCACCAACCTGAATTGCGCTGCAATATTTTCTGAAATATTTTCTGAAATATTGCTGCTACTTCTGTACCTGGGGTGTAATAAGCAACCCATTGTTCTACAGCCATGATGGCCCTTGGACTGCCAAGCGACCGCTGCTCAGCAGGAAGATCTGCTGCAGATTACGTGGTGAAGCATGTTCAGTGTGACGAATCCTCTCGGGCGTTGTTCCTGGCTTTCTAGACCGAGGGCGCCATCTTACAGTCAGATAGCTCCTCAATTGTAATCACATAGGCTGAGTGGAACTCGAGCATGCCCCAGATCCAGGTAAAAATCCCTGACCTGGCCGGGGTCGAAGCCGGAACCTCCGGATGTGAAGTATGCACGCCACTCCTAGACCGTGGATTTGGTTCTGGTCTATAAAAAACAGTAACCTCTCTACAGTCCATGAAGGCCCTTGGAGGGGTGGAAGGTAAACTATCCATAACGTTGGCACTTGGTGGGGTAGAGTGGTCAGCTCTACTCCCGGATACCTCTGACCCCATGAATGAATCTGGTAATCATTTTTGGTGTAGGCTGGGTAAGCCTCAGGGCCATGTGTAGCTCCAGAAGTGGAAATATCGTTTCTTAAATGTTTTGGCTTTCAGACAGAGAATCGAACCCATGTCCTTTCGGGTGAACCGAGCACGCCTTTTCCACCTAGGCCAGCAAAAGAGAGACTAAATAAATTTCAAAATGAAATGCCGTAATAAGCACGCATTTCAGAAACAGGCACTCGTAATCGAAAACGAGAGATTTATAGGCACTTTGAAAGTTAAATAAATTGTATTCTCTAGTTCTGAAACGATCGGGCAAGTTGGTCGTGTGGTTAGGGGACGCGCAACTGTAGATTGCATCCGGGAGATAATGGGTTCGAACTCCATTGTCGGCAGCCCTGAAGATGGTTTTCCGTGTTTTCCCATTCTCACACCAGGCAAATGCTGGGGCTGTACCTTAATTAAGGCCACGGCCGCTTCCTTCCCAGTCCTAGCCATTTCTTATCCTATCGTCGCCATAAGAGCTATCTGTGTCGGTGCGACGTAAAGTCAATAGTTAACAGAAACAAACTAGTTTTGAAACGAATGTAGGCCTATATCATTAGAAAAACCTACGGATTCGAGCAACGGAATACAGAAGGAAAAATGGGCAAAATAAGTTTTGTCTCTAGTGTGATATTTTCTTTTGTGTTTTTGAAAATGACATTCGGGAAAGCAACAAGGAAGAAGGTGAACACCAAACGGTGGATAGGATTAAATGACCGTTTCCTTTGCAAATTATCTGTCTATTGTTCTAACAGATACAGAAACACCAGAGAGAATAATGTTTCAGTCATTTCCTAAAATGCAGTTCTTACATGCAAACTAACTAAGCTCTACATGTTATCATTACTAGGATATTATTATGCAATCCGTGACATTCTGGATATCACATATTCGCCGCGACTAACGTAGTGCTGCCCCCTTTCGCTTCGCATATTTCTCGTAAAGGTATCTCACCATCTGTAGGAAAAGAAAATATCCTCTCCGAATCGGGAAATAATTTTCCTTCAATGAACATCTTTATGTGGCTGTATCACTGGCATTCTGACATTTGAAGTTAATAAATAAAACTCGCACAGTGTAAAACGAAACTAAGAAGCACGTATATGCATGTTAGTGAATGTGAATTTGTACCTACCACAATGATAATAACTCCCCCTCTCATCGCAAGCCCGACTTTATTAGAACCAATGTCTGGTTGCTCTTTAGGGATGTGTATTTGCAAAGTGTTCGGATAAGGGTTGTAGAAGGCTATTTTATTTCACAGTTTTCTAACTTGAGCATTGGTAATGAGTACACTCCAGTCCCCTAGTTCCGCATCACCTGGAACCGAGGAGAGAGTAATCTTTATTGCAATTCATATTATTCTGATACATGAATGCTTTTATTACTGCATTTAAATGTATCTACTACTACCTTAAAAATTACACTTACACCTAATCTCTAAATATATTGTAGTTTTTTAATATTTATTTTTGTCCTGGACCTTAACATTGTTTTATTGTCTAGGACCATATTAATATTAATATAAATTGCTGCGAGTATTTGTTTTGTTACGAGTACGAACAGATTTCTCTTTAGCTTACTATAGACATTGTGAATTAACTGAATAATGGATGGATGACAGCATTGAATGAATGGGTGAATCAATGGATGCTCTTGACACACAGCTACGGAATTCCAGCAGCTGAGCAAGAAACATTTCATGTATTGCAAGCTAAGCATATTCACATGCAATTTAACACATTAACAGTGACAGCAACAATACAACCATGTTTCTAAATGCTGATTTTGTTATTGGTTTCTTTTCATACTTTTTCATTCTTTTTGCCACATACTTCTTTAAAATGCAAAAAAAAAAAAAAAAAAAAAACCTTTGCTATTCGTCCTGGTGTGACCCATTCTTTGTTTAACAATTTAACAATTGTATAGAATGCTTTCTTTCTATTTTTGATTTATATTCACCACCCAAATATTTAATTCTAAGTGCATCAGTTCCTCTATATACTCTCAGTAGATGAACCTCTTCCATTATTTATCCACAGAATAAACAATTATTTCCATGACGTGTCTCACTCAGACCCTTATTTTTATATATAGCCCCATTAGCCACCACACCACACCTGTCAGTTCTCTATTTGGGAGCTTTTCTTTCCTTGTTGACATATTTTGGATAATTTCACAAAATTCTGATAATGTTCTTTTAGTCTCACATTCTGTCATAATCATCTGCTTCTCAATATCCTTCATTCTGATCGTTACTTTCTTGAAGTTCTCTAACTTAGTACTGAACGATTTAATGCTTGAGTATTCTCATTGATGGAAAGCTCCGACGATATTCAATGACTTAAAAACAGAAGCTAAAGAAGTAGGATAAAAGATAAATTACAAAAAGACTAAGGAAATGCGCATAAACCGTCGTAACAATTCTAGCTTGATTCAAGATGGAGTGGATGTAGAAAGAGCAGAGCAATTTGGCTACTTAGGACGCATGGTCAGCCAGGATGGAGGTGCTTTTAGGGATGTGGTGAGTCATATAAATAAAACCAAAGGAGCCTTTGCACAGTTACCACCAATATAGAGATCCCCTCACATTCACATGAAAACGAAGCTAAGAATATTCAACTCAAATCTGTCTTACTGTATGGAAGTGAAACCTGGAAATCGTTGCTTGAGGTAGGGCTACATTATGAGAATACGGTGGCCGAAGACCATCTCAAACAAAGACCTTCGGGAAGCCCCAAGTCAAAGTCCCATACAGCAACAGATAATGAGAAGAAAATTGAGATAGATTGAGCACACCATGAGAAGACCACAAAAAAGTATCACAAGGCAGGCATTGAGCTGGAATCCGCAAGGTAGTCGCAGGCAAGGCAGACCGAGGATTTCCTGGAAGAGAACCGCAGACAGGGAGATCGCTGGAATCAAAAGACGTGGTGAGTGGTGAAAGCATTGGCGGCAGATAGAACAAGCTGGAGATACTTTGTCGAAGCCCTATGTTCCACCTGGAATTAAAGGAAATAAGTCAAGTAAGTCGACGATATTCAGATATGTTGGATCACCTAATCTAAATGCATGAAAATGACAAAATAAGAATTTATAACAAAGAAAAATGACTTTAGAAACAAGAATTGCTGACACATGACAAAATAATGAAGAAACATTGAAAAATACCGTAAAAGTAAAAGAAAAGGCAAAACATGGCTTAATAAATACGCATTTCTGTAATCAGGGGGCCATGATAAGGATTTGTATAAGTTAGCTATGTGTATGGTGGTGCACCAGTTATAAGATTCGGGCCCAGCATATACCATAATTCTTCATTTTTATACTTACCCTTAAATACACTTGCGGAACGTTCTAATAGTGTAAACCCTGTCCTCAGTGGAAACCCAAGGGAGCGAGAATCTTTTCCGCTGTATGCAGGATTCTGATCGATAAAGGTGATTAAAAATAAAATAAAATCAAAAATCATAAGTGCGTTAGATAATCCAGCAATAGATTTATATGATTTTTTACGGTAGTAGATGCAATAATGACACTAATCGCATACTTATATACACTGGTTCATCAGCACTAACACAAATCTGTTCTCGCTTAGAATGTCCTCACGCATGTTTTATAGAAATAACGCCAATAGTACAGTACTGCCATTTAGTTCTTCCAGTAATCCAGAATTGTTCGCTGGACACAACTAACCCTGGTAGCACGGTTCTCAATTAGAATGCGGGCACGGTAAGTAATGTCGAACACTTTCGCGTCATTTTTCGCTGATAGGGCATGTCGGTAGGATTTCATATTACATGAACCATCTTCTTCATCGCCTTCGTTCTCGTCATCAACGCCATAAAGTTCTGTCTTCTTTTCTTGGAGGTGATGAGTGACGAATTCTTCGATGTTTTCTAACGCCGCCTCTGTCTCAGCTTCTAGATCAATGGCCATGTCATCTTCTGCACTGACATTGTTATAATTAAATTGTTCGAGAGTTTGTTGTAGCGCATCAGTATTTTTGTTTATAATGGTTTCTTCGTCAGGATGTGAGACAAACTTGGCTTTGTGATAACACTGACGTACCGTATTTGGCGACACTTCTTTCACTGCTTTGCGATCCAAATTACAGCATCGAGCACAGAGACAGACTTACGTTGGTCAGTTCGGTGACAGAGGTCGCTGATTCTATGTTTGCGAGCAATGATGCCATTATCAGTTTTCTGTAATTAATCTTAAAACAAACTAGACGCATTCGGAGGGAACCATGCGAACTTAACGTTAGAAAGCTATATTGTTAGATGGCATGTAGCATTGTCGAGAAATAGGCAGTAAAGAATGTCCGAATCACACGGGATATCCCCATCATGGTCTACAGATGAAGTTGCAGCCTTACAACCAGACGGTCAGAGTTCATTTCCTGGCCAAATGATATCTTGGGCATCATAGATCCTTTCGGAATATACATATTTAGTAAGCAAACTTAAAACATTTTTCCGTTATAGTAGCAAAATTGCTTTCCGTTTCCGTGTTAAACAGGTTCCGCTAAATACCGGAAATCTTACATGAATATTAAACCTTAATTCGTGGGACAGGGATTTTTTTCCGATATAGACAGTTTTCCTGTTTATAAAGGTTCTCCTAAAGACAGGTTTTATTGTACATGTATTTCAGTCAACTGTGGGAGTTTTATCAAAATCCTAAGCGGAAACTTCATGGACTATTTTTGTAAGAAAGTGTTCAAAGTTTGTAGATCTCAGACATATGTGGATAAAAGGTAATGTGACATTTAGCTTCCTCTACATTGACCTAAATCATATTTCATTGTATGTGTAAAATGGTGGCTGCTAATTCATCCCTTTGTCATTGTCTTGTAGATGTCTCTCAAGTAAAAGGTCACATGGTCATAACTCCGTCGTCTCGGCCCACTTTACGATCACCTATACGTCTACCCCGCACTTTCCCTTCCCCCTCAAAGAGCTCAAAACGTTTAAAATATTTCCTCATATTCTTTTGTTTTTAACGTGTTATAGCATGGAGTATGTACGTTACTTTATGGAAGTCGTAAAGTCTGCAACACAACCATAAAGTTGCGGAGGGCTTGCGAAGCTAGTTAAGTCTCCCCGTTATCGTATCTTATACAACACTCATTTTCAGCAATAATTTACTTTTCCTTGCGATAATCAGCTGAAATTTCACGCACAAACACCTCCAAGTTGAATATAATAAATAGATAGATAGATAATTATCCTGGCAAAGTTCCTCTCATACACTTCACTTCACTGTAATTAGATTGGTAAATAACTACAATACTTGCATATCATTAAAAAGTATTGTTATTTAATTATTTAATCCGTTTACGCTCTTTACCCTCCAGGGTTGGTTTCTCCCCTGGACTCAGCGAGGGATCCCACCTCTACCGCCTCAAGGGCAGTGTCTTGGAGCGTGAGAGATTTAGTCGGGGATGAAACTGGGGAGAAGAACCTTTACCTCGCGTAGGTGGCCTAATCTGCTGTGTTCAACAGGGGCCTTGTAGTAGATGGGAAGGAAGGAAGAGGCAAGGATGCGGCCGTGGCTTTAAGTTAGGTACCATCCCGGCATTTGTCTGGAGAAGAAGTGAGAAACCACGGAAAGCCACCTGGCGGATGGCTGGGGTGGGAATCAAACCCCTCTCCACTCAGTTGACCTCCCGATGCTGAGTTGACCCCGTTCCAGTCCTCGTACCACTTTGCAAATTTCGTGTCACAGCCGGAAATGGAACCCAGGCCTCCGAGGATGGCATCTAATCACACTGACCACTACACCACAGAGCGGACATCACTAAAAAGTAACCTAACCTAAACTTAAGCTATTATATGTAGAACTCCTGAACTATAGCTAACAGTAACGGCTTTTACATTAAAAGTTATAAAAGTCAAGGGAAAATATCACAATATTACAGAAAGGAAGTATACAGTTTTGAACATATACATAAACACAAGATTTGTAAAAATAACAAGAGAATTACGAAACAAAGGTAGAATTAGCTGTGAAATAAAAGTTACTCTTGTACTGTGAGTGGAGGAAGGTATAGGGAAAGGATAAAGTGTTTTTTTTTTAATTTTAGAATTGGCTTTACGTCGCACCGCGTCGGCCTCTCACCGCTGGGTTCCGTGGTTCAAATCCCGGTCACTCCATGTGAGATTTGTGCTGGACAAAACAGAGGTGGGACAGGTTCATCTCCGGGTTCTTCGGTTTTCCCTGTCATATTTCATTCAAGCAGCACTCTTCATTTAATCTGTCAGTCATTAATCATTGCCTCAGAGGAGTGCGATAGGCCTCGGCAGCCGGCACAAATCCTATTCTCGCCGCTAGATGGGGCTTCATTCATTCCATTGCTGACCCAGTCCAATGACTGGAAACATGATGTGGATTTTTTTTACGTCGCACCGACATAGATATGTCTTATGCCGACGATGGGGTAGGGCTGGGAAAGAAGCGGCCGTGGCCTTAATTAAGGTACCGACCCAACATTTGCCTAATGTGAAAATGGGAAACGACGGAAACCATCTTCAGGGCTGCCGACAGTGGGTTCGAACCCACTATCTCCCGAATGAAAGCTCACAGCTGCGCCTCCCTAATCGCACAGGCAAGGATAAAGTAGATGGGGGGAAGAGGATTTGAAAGAAAAGAAGACGACGAAGTAGGAAAGTGATTATCTCTTGCTGCCTTGCTATTTGTGTTTTTCCATCAGACATTTTGTGCATGCGCGTTTAAATTTCTTGGGCACGGATATCCCTCTGACGTCTTATCGCAAATCGTTCCATTCACGAATTGCAGTAACTGTGGAAGAATTGCCAGATGCTCAGGACTAGTGATTGGGTATGGTAAGAATATGCATGTTCTGTGCCATTGTGTGTTTTTTCATGGTGTAAAGAGAGATTGTAGAAACTGTTTTTAAGATAACGAGGAGAATTGAGATTTAAAGTTCGTTGCAGTAAGGCTAGACAATGAAGATTACGTCTGTCTTGTAAACTGAGCCAGCCGAGTTTGGTGTCTGTGTAGTTTTAGTTTGCAGATGAACCTCACACATGCATTTTGCGAGCGCTGTAACTTCTATAGTGATTCATCAGTGAAGCCGATGTAAACTATATCACAGTTAATCACGAATTAGCATAAATAGCGTTACAATTAAAATCTTCTTGAGTTTGAAGGGAAATATAAATTTGAACTTACTGAGGGATTGCAGTGACGTAAATACTCACCTGTAAATTGATACCGTATGTGCGGACCAGGATATTTGTTCATCTAGAGTGAATGAAATGAAATATTGTACATTAAAGGAATCGAACGAGTTAGCTGCGCGGTTAATGTCTTGGAACTGTGAGTTTGTAATCGGAAGATAGTGGGTTCGAGCCCTGCCCGCTGGTAGCCCTGAAGATGGTTTTCTGTAGTTTCCCATTTTCACTTCAAGAAAATGCTGGGGCTGTATCTATCTTTCCTTCTTTCTTTCCTTCTTTCTTTGTTTCTTTCTTTCTTCCTTCCTTCCTTTCCACTACTAGTCAAAGAAAGCCTTCTATTACACCTACTGTTTCTCTTAGTGTGGCGTTAAGGCCAGTAGAAAAATAGCATGTTGAGTATTCCTTCTACTTCACACCGTTTTTTATTTCAGGTTTTACACAGTTTCCTATTTGTAGAGACATACTTCTTCTTTTCCTACCGCTTTTCCCACACCTGTGAGGTCGCGGGTGTGAACTGTGTAGCACATGTGGATTTGGCCTGGTTTTACGCCCGGATGCCCTTCCTGACGCCAGCCCTATATGGAGGGATGTAATTACTATTGCGTGTTTCTGTGGAGGTTGGTAGTGTGGTGTGCTGTGTGAATATGAAGAGGAGAGTGTTGGGACGGACACAAACACCCAGTCCCCGAGCCAGAAGAATTAATCAGAAGCCATTAAAATCCCCGACCCGGCCGCGAATCGAACCCGGGACCCTCTGAACCGAAGGCCAGTACGCTGACCATTCAGGCAACGAGTCGGACTATTTGTAGATATAGTAACATAGTCATATTCAGTTCATTTCTTAATGCATTATATTCATTAGTGAATACGTTTTAGGTAAGTTCTTTAGGTACAGTAGAAGCCCGACGTAACGTGGTTGTTGGGCGACAGGCTTTACCCCGCGTTCTACCGGGTGGGAAAAATAAAACTTGCCCGGGAAATATTTACAATAAAACTGATGTGGGATTGGGCCTTGTTAATTAACATCACACAATATTCTGGAAATGACCTCGTCTGAAGAAATGAAAAACTGAGAATCCAAAAGTCCTGACTCCACTTCGCTCAGAAACCAGTGGTAGAACTTCACACGCGAAGGTTCCTCCGGAAGCTTTAACGTATGCACAACAGTAAATGTATAAGGATACAGATGCAGGGCAGGTCCTTTCTGATCATGTTTCGACACGAGGTTCTCTTAATTCCTACTTGCACAGATAAACAGCGTTGAGATTTCGTCGGCCTTCGTTCCAGGCTTTCCTTCACTCGAGCAATGCTTTCTGGTGTCCGAACTCTTTTCGAATAGTTACGGTTTTTATTCATTACAGAACCCGTTTCACTCCACTTTGCCTCTAAGTTTTGTTTGCATTGCACACTTCTGGAGGTTTTGTCAAAACACTTCCAGTCTTAAGACTGTTGCGCAAACAGTTTTGCACAGGTTTTCCACGAATCGTGCTTCGCATAACACTCGACAATGAACACGCGCTTTCTTTATCGTGAGGACCATTTTGTGTTGCATTCAACTGGTCACTAAACACGTCTGCTTCTCTCACTCACTCAGTCGCACGCAATGACACAGTTTTCCAGCATTTTCTGTGATGGGAAGTTCTCTTGTTCATTAGTAAGGATCAGTTCCGCGTCAGTCTCATAAATATTTTGGGACAGTTTTATTTTTCTCACCCGGTATCTTAACTGCAGTAAATGAACAAAAAATGAACTATAGGACTACAAAGGATTGGCAAAAAATAGTAGGTTAAAAGTGAACTCAATCTTATGAAAGACACTGTGCCCAAAATATACACATTCGATATTCCATTCTTCACATGGTCGGTTTTGTTCAATTTATCGTTCATAGAGTAAGTACGCTTTTCTTTCTTGGGACATCACAGCGCACCTAACTCACGACTTAACTAGGAGATTGTCTGATAAAAGCTAAAAACCAACACGGTCACTTGTTTTTGCATGCGCGGGTGCAGGGTAACAAGTTTGGGTTGTTGAGGGAACTGGAGGAAGATCATCTTAAAATCCTCCTGTGTACACAAAAGCTAGACAAGTTGTTTACGTCCCGTTATTTCTGTGAATAGACAGTCATGAATTTCTAAAACCCCATCCAGTCATCCCTTGATGTTCTGTTTAGCGCGGAGTCGGTAACAGTTATATATTGTAATGCAGAATCGCTTTATGCAGTTCGTTACTACATTTAGAAAACAAGAAAGTTATTCATCCAATTTGGTCTATGTTGCACCGATACGGATAGGTCTTATGGTGACGATGTGATAGGAAAGGGCTAGGAAGAATTTTGTTGATGATTTTTTCCTGAGACATTTTTGTACCGCGTTCAATCCGAATCCGCGGTGAATCGGACTGCTCTAATCCGGGTTTCCACTGTAATAATTCAGATATTATTTTATCATTGTTTTACTCCTTGCACTTTACTCCTTTCCTGATTTGTATCGACTGCTATGACATCTAAATTTTTATCTTAATTAATTACATCCCAATTTATAGGCGAGAAGACCCAGATGGATTTCGGCGTTGGGTAAGCATAAGGGATACCCTAGTTTTACTGAGAGTTTCTGTAGAAAGCTACATAGAGAAGTATATGTAGTCTTTATAGACGTAGAGAAGGCGTTTGACAGAGGTGGTGGTGATTATTGTTTTAAAAGATAGTATTTCTTTATTCGTGTCAGAAGTACCAACTTTACATACAGATATTTAAAAAACATGATATCTACATTCGTACTATACAAATATACTGGTCTGTTATACAAACAATCACAGATAAAGCAACAATTCGAGAGCTAGGCGACGTCAATAGCGTTGGAGAAGGCTGCAATCAAGTCTTTCATAGTGCACATTGAAGGGCATAATATACTCTGACATAGATGTTGGATCGTCTGCTGCTCTCCACAATCACAAAGTGATGAATCGCTTGAGAAACCCCACTTCCGCAAATTTACTTTTGTTCTGCCGACTTCTGTACGGAGTCTGATAAGCGCTTTCCAGATTGTCCACTTCTCCTGGTGTCCACATGGAAGACTTTACTTCGGCTCTATCCAGTTGGGAAGGTGGTTGATTCTTTCTCTCCACATTGTTACCCTAGCATTCTCTGTTTTCCCCTCAAGCCTAACTGATGTGCGGAGAGAACGTTTTCTAGATTTTAGCCTCTGTGAGGCTGGGTGGTATCCATAGAGAGGATGTGCTTCTGAAGCAGATGATTGGAACCTTTCTTTGTTAGCTGCTACCTCCCTACGAATCTCACCGGGAGCAATACCAGCTAAAAGCTGGATCTTCTCAATGGGTGTAGGTTTCAAGCATCCAGTAATGATCCTGCAACTTTCGTTGAGAGCGGTGCCGACCTTCTTCGTATGGGCTGACCTGTACCAACCCGGGGAGACATATTCTCCTGCAGAGTAGCATAGAACTAAATCTGATGTTCTAATTGTGTGTGGCTGTGTTCCCCAACTTATTCCTGACAATTTGCGTAGAATGTTGTTTCTGGCAGCTATATTTTGTTTTAAGTTTTGACAATGTTTTTATATGTTAATGTGTGATTCAGCATAACTCCCTGGTACTTTGGTGTAAAGCAGTGTTGCAGTAAGCTCCCTTTCCATAGTACTTTGAGTTTCTGAGAGGCCTGGGCATGCCGCAGATGGAACGCACAAATATAAATCTTAGCTGGATTTGGCTTCAGTTGGTTATTCTGATAATAGGTACCTAGATTTTCTAATGCAGCCGTTAAGGAGATCTGTGCTTCATCGAAGGTATCCATTTGATTAGTAAGTAAAAGGTCATCGGCATAGATAAAGCTTTTAGTATTCTCTGGTAATGGCTGGTCATTAGTGTATATGTTGAAAAGAATAGGAGCCAGTACACTGCTTTGAGGTAGTCCATTCCTTTTATTTCTCCATCTGTTTCGACGTCCTTGCAATTCAACTAAAAAGAGACGATTTTCCAGGAGAGTAGCTATCATCTTCGTAACCTTGATGTCTGTAATCATTCTATAAAGCTTGTGTAATAATATTCTGTGATTTACGGTATCGTAGGCAGTTGAGAGATTCACAAAAGCCGCCCCAGTGATCTCCTTAATTTCAAACCCGTCCTCAATGTGCTGGGTTAGATGTAAAATCTGTGCTATGCAATTTTTCCTGGGCGGAAGCCACATTGCTGATGGATTAGGACTTGGTCTACTACTCCCATTAAGGGACTGAGCAACATTCTTTCCTTTATTTAGTATAGGTGGCAGAGTAAAGAGACTGGTTTGAAATTTTTTGGGCCGAAGATTCCTTGCCAGGTTTCAGAAATGTGATCACCCTGGATTTTCTCCAAATTTTTGGAATTTTCATCGAAGTAAAACATTTGTTGAAGAAGTTCAAAAGCCATGCCTGTGTGGTTGAACTGAAGTGTTTTATTTGCTCTATTGTGATATCATCTAATCCTGCCGCTTTTCCATTTTTGCTACATTGAATTGCTTTCTGTAATTCCATTATTTCAAATGACCTGGATAGGTTACTGGACTTAATTACCTCGTTTTTCAGGATATTATGTCCTGTTTTCCTTATTGGGATATTTGTTTTCCCATTGATGACAAGTTGATTTGCGATTTGGTTTTCCGTAACATTTCTATTGACTGGTCCTTTGGTTGGATCGTTTCAAAGTCGTTTGAGAAGCTTTCGAACCTTTCAGCTATCCCTTGACATGTCTGTTGCCTCCATAAGTTTGATCCAAACATCTTTATTTGCCTCTGAAATTGAGGAAAGCAGTTCCTTCCAGCTGAGATAGTGTCTTCACTTAGTGGATCTTCCTGAAACAGTGAAATGTATGTGTTCATTTGAGTAGCTGTGTCTGAAGTTTGACCTTATATTTAGTTAACTCTGTATTGTCGTGGTATGGAAACCCGGCAAACATCCTTCACAGATTCAACAAGCTTATCATAAAATTATGGTGTTGGATTGATACCTGATATTACTTTATCAAGAGTTGAGCTGAACTTCTGACAGTCAGCTTTTTTGAAATTATACCTCCTTCGAAATGGAAACTTTACTCGTTGAATTTCTGAGAAAAGTTGACACATTATCGGCCGATGCTGGGAATTTGGGATGGGATTGCACATTGATTTCACATATTGCAGTGCCACGTGTTCACTCACAAATATCAGGTCTGGGTTGAAGCCTCGTCGCCATCTACTGGCGTTAAAGGATGGAGGTAGTTTTGGGTCATGAATAAGTTGTAATTGGAATTCATCAGCCCATTCTAACGCAGCCTCTCCGTTATTATTGTAATCTGTATATCCCCATGCACTGTTATGGCTGTTGAAGTCTCCAACCACAAAGTCTGTCTTTTTCTTGTAGTAGTTATCTGGAGTTTGGAAGGAGAAATCTACATTTGGTGGTTTGTAGACACCCGAAACGGTGCAGTTACTGAGTTCCACTGTTGTTATCTCGATTTGTTTTTCGGTGGTGGCTGCAATAGACAAAATTTGTAAATATGGTTTGGCAAAAACATCGCTGCCGTACTGTCTGTGGGGAATCTCGGCCACGACTCTCATTCCTGCTATTTTTGGTCGCCGTAGTTGCTCATCCCTGTGAGCTTTCTGAAGGCAAAATATATCACATTCGTACGTTTGACAAAGCTGATATAACATTCCTTCTTTAATGGAGATAAGCTTTCAATATTTATAGATATAATGGTTGGTGCTGGTCTTGATAAAGACCGTTCCGAATCTAGCGATTGGATCATGTTGACTGGTAGATACTTCTGGAATACTGACGTTTAATTAGTACCGGAGTTTTAATCCAGGTACCTATGTGGGGGCACCACGGGCAGGAATCAGCTTCACCCTCTAAGAGGAAGTACAAATAAACAACTATCCTCTATTAACACTAATCAGAGGGAAAAAAGAAAGGGGTCCAGCACTTCGAAAAATGAAGGTATCGGCCAATGAAAGACAAGAGCCATCAAGGGTGTGAAATGAAAGACTCCCTAGGCCTCGGTACTTAATAGCGTCCGGGTCGGAAAAGAACTACCGTAGGTTGGATAGGATAGATGAAAATGAGGATCCTGGTATAACTAAGTGGAAGTAATTTCAGGACTCATCTTTTGCTAGTTGCTTTACGTCGCACCGACACAGATAGGTCTTATGGCGACGATGGGACAGGAAATGGCTAGGGGTGGGAAGGAAGCGGCCGTGGCCTTAATTAAGGTACAGCCCCAGCATTTTCCTGGTGTGAAAATGGGAAACCACGGAAAACCATTTTCAGGGCTGCCGATAGTGGGGTTCGAACCTACTATCTCCCGAATACTGGATACTGGCCGCAATTAAGCGACTGCAGCTATCGAGCTCGGTAGGACTCATCTAAGGGCCCCATGGTCGCTAACCCACTCTCCCAAGTTGAAAGCCACTGTGGCCTCTTTTTGTCGGCTCTTATGAAGGGGATGGTATACCGCGGGTGTTATTCTAACGCCCCCACCCGCAGGGGTGTGTTTGACAGAGTGAAGTGGGATATGCTCAGGAAAATAGTTAGAAAGCACGGAATTGAATGGATAGATAGAGAAAAGACTGATCAAGAAATGGTATTGCAAACAAAGAGAAAGATTGTGAATAGTAGAATTAACAAAAGAAATCGGTTTAGGGAAAGGAGTTAGACAGGGCTGCTGCTTATCACCAACTCTGTTTAACCTTTACTTGGAGGAAATTGTTCGCGAAAGTTTGAATGGAAAGAGAGGAGTCACCATTGGAGACTAGAGAATTGAATGCATTCGGTTCGAAATGATACGGTAGTAATAGTTGAGAACATAAGGCCCTCCTCAAAACGGCTGGAAAACTGAACAAATGCGAAGAGTATGGAATGATCATAAACAAAAGGAAAGCAACATTCATGATTCTTGGAGGCGAAGGCTTTAAAGCTACAATCAAGATAGAAAGAGAAACTATTGAGCAGGTGAATATGTTTATTTTGGAAATATTATAACCGAAGACTTGCACTCTGTAACAGATATAAAAGCTCGAACTGTCATAGCCAAGAATAGCTCCAACAAGAAGAGGAACCTGTGTTGTGGCATGCTAGAGAACACTCTGAGGAAGAAAGTAGTACGGCATTATACGTAGTACAGTAATTAAATCTGTGGACTGTCCACCTAATATCTCTGTGTGCACTACGGTGGATTGGTTGCACCACAGGACAGTATCGTGACAGCTCTTTGCTAGTCCTAGCAGAAGGTAGTTGGCTACATACAGTGTAAGCGGAACTGTGGTCTCCCTTATGAAGGGTACTTCAGTGTGAGCGGCGAAAATTGATAAGGTGCTAGTTTGAGCCATGGCCACATTTCAAGTTCTGTTAAAAATTGGACAAATTCGCTAGCGAAACGTTTGGGATGATGAAAGCGAAATCGGCCGTATCACCACGACGGGAAAGGGTCACGAAAAGTCACGTCAAAAGACTAGGTGGTGCTTGAATAGGCCTATATTATTCCTTGAGAAGCCTACGATCTCGATGTCAAGCACCTGGTGACAAAAGTGATCTTACCATGAGGTCTTGATGGATTGTCTGCTGAGATCACATATTTTTAAAATATAATTTGTGTTATGTAAAATTAAAACAGCATCTTCTTATTAGAATACAAGGCGAGCAGAAAATAGATTCACACGTCCTCGGGACGTATTATAATATAAAGTCTCTGTACGAATCTTCTTAACTCACCAAACAAGTGGCCGTGCGGCATATGTCACGCAGCTTGTACTTCGGAGATAGTGGGTGGGAACCCCACTGTCGGACGCCCTGAAGATTTTGTTCCGTGGTTTCCCTCTTTCACACCAAGTTGTACTTTAATTATGGCCACGGTTGCTTCCTTCCCACTCCTAGCTCTTCCCTATTCCATCGTTGCCATAAGACCTATGTGTGTCACTGCGACGTAAAGCAAAATGTATATCCAACCCTTGCTCAGTTTTTCTACGGTGTTGGATTTTAAGTAGGATGAATTTTCGTAGCTAGTTTTTACGACTGGATGTCCTTCCCGACGTCAGCCTCATCAGAGGGGTTAATGAGATGAAATGAATCATGTGATAGATGATAGTAGGAGGAGAGAGGGTGAAACCCAGTGCCGGCACATAACTTCCTCCTCTCGAATAGCACCAAAGAATCTGCTCAGGCTTTACGTTTCAATTCGACAGACGAATCACCATCAACAGCATCATATTCCCTCTCTTCCTATGAACACTGTGAAGAGGTCTGGAAATGAATCCAGGCTTTTGGCACGCAAACTAGTGATTCGAAATTGTGTACCACCACCTCTCTACCCTGCCGGACGTGAAAACGTTTTCGATCAATGGGATTCGAACCGGCTAACGACGGTGTCAGGCCATACAGACTACACACCTTAACGATCATGACCTCCAGGCGGGATGACATAAAAAAGAAATATTTCTTAACTTCCCTTAAAACAATAATAATGATAACCACCACTAAACGATCACTGTTTCGTCGTCTTAATTAATACAGATCTCCGAAGTTAAACAACATTGGGCGTGGGCAAGATGTGGATGGGTTGCCACGCGCTGTTGGTGGGGTAAGGGAATGGAGGAGCGGAAAGGAACTGGCCACCCTACCGTACGTAAACTCCGGCTCAGGCACACCTCTGCGGAGGTTGGGATGTGCCTCGGGGCAGAATACACCCTTACCTTACCTTACCTTACCTTACCTTACCTTACTTTGTTCCTCTTAAATATGACAAGAATTTAATAAAATTACTATCGACAAAACTAAACTACTAGATGGAACGTTAATAACAGATGCAGCACCCTACATGGTAAAGGCTGCAAATTCGTTACAAGCGCTCTTCTCGAAAATGGTGCATGTCACATGGCTAGCCCATGTGTTACATCGGACCGCGAAAGAGGTACGACATAATTTTCCTGAAGTTGACAAGTTAATTGGGTGCATAAAGAAAGTGTTTTCAAAAGCCCCATCTAGAGTTCTAGCATTCAAAACAGAAGCTCTTGAAATTCCCTTGCCCTTTTCACCTGTTTTGACTAGATGGGGAACGTGGATTGAGGCTTGTTGCTATTACTGCGAGAACTTTGAAGTTGTAAAGAAAGTGGTCGATTCCTTCGACAAAACTGAGGCTGGATCAATAAAAACAGCCCAGGAACTCTTGGCTGACAAAGAAATTGCAGGTAAACTTTCCTACATAAAAACAAATTTCGGATCCCTTCCTAATGCAATAAGTGCTCTAGAAAAATCCCAAGTGCCACTAGTGGAGCAGCTGCAAATTGTGTATAAAGTTATGAATGATCTGAATCGTGTGTGTGGTAAAGTGGGTGAAGTTGTGCCCAAGAAATTGAATAAGGCGTTGCAAAAGAACAGTGAGTATAAAACTTTGTGTTCTATTGGCAAAGCATTGTCGGGTGAAAATTTTTCTCTTACCGACTGTTAATTGAATCCGAGAGATATTGCTTGTTTTCAGTATGCACCAATTGTTTCAGTTGAGGTAGAGAGAAGCTTTTCCATGTACAAATCGTTACTTGCAGACAATAGGCAATCGTTTTCATTTGAGAACCTACGCAAAGTTTTTATTGTGCATTTCAATTCGAATTTATTGTAAACAGCCACTGAAGTTTGTTTTCTTAAATATTCTTTGTTAATTAAATGACACCTATTTGCTAGGAGAGTATTTGAAGAATATGCCAGTTCTAAAATATTTCGGTTTTTTTCACCAGGGGTGCAAAGTGGTATTTACTTTGTTAGTAACAAAACTAATTTAAACTTAATGCATTGCCATCCATTAAAATTCTCTCTCAAATCAGCTAATTGTTTCTTAAAGGATTAATAAATAAGTAACTTACGATTAATTTATTGGTCATTTTTTTTCAAATTTTGTGTCATTTTTGAACCATTTTTAGGTCATAAATGCATTTTTTTATTTTGGATTTTCTTGCTATTTTTTGGACATTAAATGCCTTGCCCTAGTCATTAATAACAAAATCACATGAACATTTTTTAAAGAATATCTGACGCGATTTAATAAATAAATCTGTACATTTTACTTCAAACTTTTTAAATAATATATCTATTACCATTCACTTGTTTTCTCATATTTAGGGAATTTTAATAATGAAAGTTTGTAACTCAATTATTTAGTTTAATAACAGAAGCAAGTTATATGAACAGTTTTAAAGAATACCTGACTTACGCTTTTTTATAAATAAACCTGTAAGTTTAACATCATTGGAGTCCACACTGCTACGCAGTCAGTTAACTTACCAGTGTTTCCCTACACATTACATCACATTTAGCAGTACATCCAACTGGAAACAGGAAAAACTACTAAAGAGCACAGAAGTAAGGTTTTCAACAGTTAGCACACTAATGTGATTATTTATGGAAGGCTGTAAGTGTACTGACTTAAGGTGTCTCATAAATAAACGGCAAAAAGTCGGGAATAATTTCATATACTTGTAAGTAGAGCCGGATTTTTTGGTACTGATACGCTAGAATGCAAACTTGCTGCAGCAGGCAACAAGTATATGCTACCCTGCACAACGGTTGTCCTATGAGATTTGCATGGACATTAGGGGTACGGCCTATAAAACTCCTAGAATTTATGTTACCCTTGCTACATTATGGACGCACGGGTTGCACGACATTTCATACAGACCAAATTAGTTTGCATTCTAACCTATTAAGCCAACGGCCGTAGCCGTGTTGAAACACCGGATCCCGTGAGATCTCCGAAGTTAAGCAACATTGGGCGTGGTCAGGAGTTGGATAGGTTGCCACGTGCTGTTGGTGGGGGGTAAGGGAATGTTGGAGCGGAAAGGAACTGGCCACCCTACCGCACGTAAACTCCGGCTCAGGAACACCTCTGCGGAGGTTCGGACCTGCCTTCGGGCAGAATAACCCTTACCTTACCTAACCTATTAACGATTAAAAATCCGGTGTCTATTCATAAGCGTCAGACTTGCTCCCTTCCACGATTACAAGATGCATCTACACCGAAAGAATCGTTTACCATGATAAACACATTTAAACCAGAAACTGACCATAACTAAGCAATTCATATGTAGTAGGGACATGTGTCCGGGAACGTTTTATTTCCACGCTAGGATTAATTTTCTACGATTCTACATAGTGCATCAATCATGGGCAATACAAAGGAACAGAACCCTCCGTTTGTGTTGATGTGTTTATCAACCCGCCATCGCGTTGAATTAGCACATCCAGATATCCCGGAACGTTCTGCTCCTGACTATATCCCATGATTAATGTATTATATTGTACCATTCTGTTTAATCGCGAGAATGGATATTTAACGCAGTAAAAATATTGCGCAGTAGGACGCCGCTTGTGAGGGCGTGATGCTATATAGAGCGCGGGAATCGAGAAGGTAATTCCCGAGGCAGGGTGCGGCTGTGTACAAGTGAGAAAGAGTATATGTGGAAGAGAGAAAGAGAGATAAGATTTTGTTATGGGAAGTCCCAGCGCCAACCTAACAGAATTTTAAGCGAGAGCAGACAGGGTCACCACACTACGGGAATCGAGCCCTAATTTGTATAATTGAAGGTTTCTCAGGAAAATAAAAAGATGGAAATGAATGCCAGAATTTTACGAAGCCATAGATACCTCAAGGTTTATTAATATATAATTAGATCAATAAACACGCAGCAAGCAGAACTACCGTGGGAAGATCTGTAGTGGCCGCATTCCAGACTCAAGATGTTTCTCGGTGGATTCCCGGGCGTCCCTTGGTATGTTGCCTCCTATAAGAGCTGAGAGTTATGGAAAGGGGCATCCAGTCGACGATCATATTGCTGCCAGTACGCGTCGCGCGTCTGCCTAGATTGCGCCAGAAACCCTTTTGTTCAGAACAAAGACAGTGAGTAATTATTGCAGTGCGGTAACGTTGATCCAGTGGATCGGTTATCTACAGAGTTACAGGTGGTAGATTCATAGATGTGACAATGTTCAGATACCTATCAGTGAGGTCGCATGTGGCTAATTGTATCGGCAACAAAGGAACGCCGTACTTATAGACTCCGATAAATAGCGGTAGGGGCGAAGCTCCCGAGGTGCCGAGGAAGTGTGGACAATAGGCTAAGGAGGTCTATATCCATCCTCTGACGGACTTGTGAATCCGAATTAAGCAGGCATGAAAACACAATAACTGAGTAGATAGTTTTCTAGGGCCGAAAATAGTTTATGGCATAGTGCACAAGTTAGTGAGTATTCGGTTATACGAGAATTGAGGACAAAGAGTTGTAATATTGCAAAGTGTTAGAGCTGTATGCTAGCTCAACCTAAATGAAAGTCCAGAATGATGTGTTGTGTTTAAAGTGAACATTTCATTGTAGTAAGAGGTCGAGACGTATTCCGAGGGAAGTGAGGTGCAAGAACTTCAGAACGTGGCTTCGAAGACGCTACCTTGAACGAGGCATCCCTCAAGAAGAAGACAGCACCATGGACCAGCGGGACGGGGAGACCGGACTCCAAGAATCGACCCTGGACGAGACCTCCACCATGATGGGCTAAATCACTATAACCTACCCGGAGGGGGAGAAGAGGAGGTCATCATAACGAGATAAGTGGACCATGATTTCCTAGACATGTAATAGAGTTAGGGAGTCACGCAGAGATAGTAGAATTAAGCTTGTAAATATTAATATAGGATTTGATTGTGGCCCATCAGGCTGCATATTAAGATAGTTTTGATATATCTAAAGGGTAAGGGTAGATAGATTTTTTTAATGTAAAGCAGACAATGATGTAATTTTGTTAACGCGGCAAGAGGTAGTGTGCCTAGTTGAGACGTATTGTTTGAGTACGATAGACCGGATATTTTTCCTTTGGGTCGGTCGTTGAATACGTTTCCTTGTAGGATCAGGATTACTATGCGTAATTACCATTATATTCCAGGGGGAAGGGCAGACATATCTGCATGATGTTAGGTGTGCATGCTGATTGTATCTCGATCATATGCATGGCTCTATTTATGCAACTTTGATGAACGTAATTGTAAAATAGGTGGAGACATAAATGTTATTTTGACTCTGTGAGACTCTGCCAAACAGGGCCTGAACCGCAGACCTAAAGTTACTGTGAACCCGTCGTATAAATCGACGATATTGATTTTATCGGGGTGTAGTGTGGTAGAATACTTTATATGATATAAATGGGGCCCGTGATGGTTTGTTAGTGAAATCGGATACATAGAGTGAGATGTATTTTCCTCACTTATTTATGTGGCCATTGCTGTGTCAAGTGTAGATAAATAAAAGCCCCCTTTGTGAAATTAGCTCTGGGTGCACAAGAACCAGGATACTGGGTCACAGGCTGTCGGTGTGTTTACGAATTTTTTTTGGCGAGGGCGAGCCTCTCATGGCTAGACGAAACAGGTCAATGCACGGCCCGCACCTTGGGGTTGGCGCGGCCATCTTTGTATAGCCCGGGGGAAGGTCGTCTTTCTTCTGGCAGAGAAGCTTTTTGGAGACACTGTTCCTTCATTCATTTGAACGTTTACCTCCTTTCCTTTCTTTTTTTGTTGTTTCTGCTTTCTTATGGTTGCGTATTACTCTTAAGGTATCCTGCACGATGTAATTGTTACGAGAGCTCATCTCTTCACACAAAGTTCTGCTTGGTGGACGTGGGTTCACGTCCATGTAAATATGTAATATAGGGCGGTAGAGTAGGTTATCTGAGATTACTTTTATACTTATTGTGCTGCTATTTTTGTGTATATAAATATCCCGATATGGGAGGAAACTTTCATAATAGCGCTAATTCTGCGGATATCCCTAATTCTACCATCATGTCATTTTATGCAGTAGGCATAGTGATGCTGTTTCCATGTGGGGGGCACATCCGTTCTCTCCTGGTTCACAGATCGACAAACTTCAGCATAACATCATCATCCTGATTGTATTTTCTTTGTTTTCTTTTAAACTGTAAATGTGAGCCTTTGGGGCATTTATTTAGGCACTACATGTGCAATTGTTGTAAATATGTGATTTATGAATACAACTTATACTCACAAAGTCTGATCGTAGCGAAAATGTTCCTCATTTTGTAGTTTACTGTAATTGTATGAGTTCCCCATGATCCTCTCGTCATAAGAACCCAGTTGTCGACCATTTCTGCCGACTGCAGCTGAGCTGGTGCCCGTATGTAAGAACAGGTGAGCAGGTAAGTATGATCCTGCAGTGTTGATGTGCCCTGTAGGGTACATAAGATCTGCTGTAGTAAGGGAGAATCCGACATGCAAAGAACTTGAGTTTTCAGGAGGCGCTTTTAAAAGTTGGTGACCTGGCTGAAGTTCTTGTATTTTCCATGATTAAGATATTGTATCTATTATAGTAAGGGAGAACCCGATATGCTGAAATTTTCATTTTTGAGGAGGCGCTTTTAAAAGTTGGTGACCTGGCTGAAATTCTTATTGTATTTCCCATGATTAATGTGTTATATCTGCGGTACTAAGGGAGAACCCGATATGTAAATATTTTCATTTTTAGGAGGCGCTTTTAAACGTTGTCGAGTTCGCTGAAATTGATATTGTAATTCAAGGACCTCTAAATTGAATCGGCATACATTTGTGAATAGTAAAAAGAAGGATCAAGTTTATTCCTGATTTATTCAGTAAGTTAATGGAACGTCCGCCTTTGTGGTGTAGTGGTTAGTGTGATTAACTGCCACCCCTGGAAGCCCGGGTTCGATTTCCGGATCTGTCACGGAATTTGAAAAGTGGTACGAGGGCTGAAACGGGATCCACTCTGCCTCGGGGGTCAACTGAGTAGAGGTGGGTTCGATTACCGCCTCAGCCATCCTGGAAATGGTTTTCCGTGGTTTTACCCCTTCTCCTCCAGGCAAATACCGGGATGGTACCTAACTTAAGGCCACGGGCGCTTCCTTCCCTCTTCCTTGTCTCTCCCTTCCAATCTTCCCATCCCCCGCAAGGCGACTGTTCAGCATAGCAGGTGAGGCCGCCTGGGTGAGGTACTGGTCATCTTCCCCAGTTGTATCCCCCTACCCAGTGTCTGAAGCTCCAGGACACTGCCTTGAGGCGTTAGAGGTGGGATCCCTCTCTGAGTCCGAGGGAAAAACCGAACCTGGAGGGTAAACAGATAAAGAAGGAGAAGTTAATCACTTGGTTGCCTCAAGGCCTATGTACTGAACATATCGGAATTTTTATTTTGGGAACAGCGTAATACTCTTCTTTGAAAAATCTACAACATTGGCACTAAAACTGAAAATCCGATAATTTCGACATATCGGGTTAGCACCACAGATATAAAGTTGTAGAGAATGAGTTCTAACATGGAAAAAAAGCGTCTCCGGGCTATGTTCATATAACATATTTTCTTCTTCTACGTGCAAGGAATGTGTCCTGAAACTTTGGCCTAATTTATTATTACACTCTGTATATCCCGTCCCGAAGGCTATTAATAACAGATCGTGGCGAGGAGTAGGGAAATAAAACACAACATTACACATTTGGAATTTATTTTATTGTTTAAAAATAATCTAGGAAACAATAGAATTCGATTAGGAATGTCATGACTTTGATGCAGAATAGTTGTGGCCACAGTCCCACTTCACACTCCCTCAACCAGTGTCAGCTGAATGTCGTCATTACGGCAGTTACAAAACTTAATTGTATCCTTAATATTCTACAAGTTACAAATAAAACCACAGGATCGGTTCATCACTGTCGAAATTTGATATGATATTCAGCTTTCACTAAGTTAGGTCTTATTGGAAATAGAATGTTAGGAAAAGCAGACTAAATTTAGTGAAGTACAGATATGTATTTCAGGCGAATGACCGCAAGGTTACGTTGCGCTGTACGAATGGATGGTTCAATATAATTAAGATATAGAGCTCCTGAAATATAATAATAATAATAATAATAATAATAATAATAATAATAATAATAATAATAATAATAATGTCGGCTCCATAGATAAATGGTTACCTTGCTGGCCGTTGGTCCAGAGGGTCCCGGGTTTGATTCCCAGCGGCCAGGTCGGAGATTTTAACCTGCAAATCACACACCACATAATACTATCCTCCACCACAACAACCCGCAGTTAGCTACATATGGCAGAAGCCACCCACACTCGTCGGAATGTCTGCCTTACAAGCGCTGCACCCGTCTTGAAATAGCCACACTAAATAATAAAAATAATAATAATAATAGCAACAACTTCGCTAGAGATGGAAAACGGCACTATTGCACAAGTGTCCTCCTTCAAATACCATAAAGAAATCGTACTACCTTCGGGATTATTACCAGATATTGTAATAGGAGTTTAATCATGGCTGAGAAATGATATAATGGATGCAGAAATTTTCTCACGGAACTGGAGAGTGTATCGTAGAGATAGGGTAGGAATAGTTGGAGGGCGAGTATTCATTCTGGTGAAAGAAGAATTTGTAATCTACGAAGATGTTACAGATGACAAACATGAAATTCTATGTGTAAGGCTTATTTCTAAAGATAATAGGCAACATGATGTCTTTGAAGTGTACATACCGGGAAAGGGTAGCGCTGACGCTGATTCAGAATTATTTGATAAGCTAATCAGGTATGTGGGAAACGACATGGAAAGGAATGTGATTGCAGTAGGAGATCTGAATTCACCAAATGTTAATTGGGAAGGTAATGCGAACGACAGGATGCATGACAAACAAATGACAAATAAGCTAATATGGGAAGGACAGCTGATTCAGAAAGTGATGGAACCAACTAGAGGGAAAAATATTCTGAACGTGGTGCTGATAAAACCAGATGAGCTCTATAGAGAAACCGAAGTAATGCAGTAGATAGTATTAGTGATCATGAAGCTGTTTTTGTCGTAGTTAAAAATAAATGATAGAAAGGAAGGCCGTAAAAGTAGAAATATTAGGTAGTACCATGTGTCTGATAAAGCAGGCATGAGGGAGTTTATAAAAAGTAACTATGATAGGTGGAAAACGCTAAATAAAAATGTAAACAGACTCTGGGATGGGTTTAAAGCAATTGTTGAGGAATGTGAAAATAGGACTGTGCCTTTAAAGGTGGTAAGGAATTTTAAAGACCCACCTCATTATAATAGAGAAATAAAGAGACTAAGAAGGAGGTCCAGATTGGAAAGAAATAGAGTTAGAAATAACTGTGGAAGTGAGGAGAAAAGGAAGGAACTTACTAGGAAATTGAATCTAGCAAAGAAGTCAGCTAAGGATAACATGATGGCAAGCATAAATGGTAATCATAGTATAGGTACGTTAAGGCAGAAACAGGTTCCAAGAAGGTCATTCCAGGAATCATTAGTGAAGAAAGGGAGTGTGTATGTGAAGATCTTCAAAAGGCAGAAGTATTCCGTCAGCAGTATGTAAAGATTGTTGGTTACAAGGATAATGTCCAGATAGAGGAGGTGACTAATGCTAAAGAAGTATTAAAATTTACATATGATAAAAATGATATTTACAATAAGATACAAAAGTTGAAAACTAGGAAATCGGCTGGAATTGATAACATTTCTCGCGATATACTAAAGACAATGGGTTGGGATATAGTACCATATCTGAAGTACTTATTTGATTATTTTTTGCATGAAGGAGCTATACCAGATGAATGGAGAGTTGCTATAGTAGCCCCTGTGTATAAAGGAAAGGGTGATAGATATAAATCTGTAAATTACAGGCCAGTAAGTTTGACATGCTTTGGAAAGGCATTCTTTCACATTATATTAGACATGTTTACGAAATTAATAACTTGTTTGATAGAAGGCAGTTCGGTTTTTGGAAAGGTTATTTCACTGAAGCTCAACTTGTAGGATTCTAGCAAGATATAGCAGATATCTTGGATTCAGGAGGTCAACTGGGCAGTATCGCTATTCAATTGTCTAAAATATTTGATAGACTGGATCATTAGAGACTACTGGCAAAAATGAGTGCAACTGGACTAGACAGAAGAGTGACTGAATGGGTTGCTATAATTCTAGAAAATAGATCTCAGAGAATTAGAGTTGGCGAGGCTTTATCTGACCCTGTAATAATTAAGAGGGGAATTCCTCAAGGCAGTATTATTGGACCTTTATGTTTTCTTATATATATACGTATAAATGATATGAGTAAACAAGTGGAATCAGAGAAGGCTTTTTGCGGGTGATGTTATTCTGTATCGAGTAATAAATAAGTTAAAAGATTGTGAGCAACTGCAAAATGATATCAATAATGTTGTGAGATGTACAGCGGGCAATGGTATAATGATAAACGGGCTTAAATATCGGGTTGTGAGTTTCACAAGTAGGAAAAATCCTCTCTGTTTTAGTTACTGCGTTGATGGGGTGAAAGTTCCTCTTGGGGATCATTGTAAGTATCTAGGTTTTAATATAAGTAAAGATCTTCATTGTGATAATCATATAAATGGGGTTGTAAGTATGAGGGTGTTTAGGGGTTGTAGTAAGTATGTAAAGGAGAGGGCACATAAGTCCCTGGTAAAACCCAAAATAGAATATGGTTCCAGTGTATGGGACCCTCACCAGGATTACTTGATTCAAGAACTGGAAAAATCCAAATAAAAACACCTCGATTTACTGTGGGTGACTTCCGACAAAAGAGTAGCGTTACGAAAATGTTGTGAAGTTTGGGCTGGGAAGACTTGGGAGAATGAAGACGAGCTGCTCGACTAAGTGGTATGTTCCGAACTGTCAGCGGAGAGATGGCGTGGAATGACATTAGTAGACGAATAAATTTGAGTGGTGTCTTTAAAAGTAGGAAAGAACACAATATGAAGATAAAGTTGGAATCAAAGAGGAAAAATTTGGGGCAAGTATTCGTTTAAGGGAAGGGGAGTTAGTGTTTGGAATCACTTACCAAGGGAGGTATTCAAGAAATTTACAATTTCTTTGAAATCATTTAAGAAAAGGCTAAGAAACACCAAATAGGGAATCTGCCACCTGGGAGACTGCACTAAATGCAGATCAGTATTGATTGATTGTCGGGCAACGTAGAAAGAGCCACCAAACTCCATAAGGCGTACAGACTAACGTGGAATCACTACAACAAATGAGTCATATCGCGTAATGCAAAATTACGACACTACAAGTTAGTGTTCCGCCGGAAGCTTTACAGACCTCAGAAACCACATCTCTTGGGATCTAAAATTACGGAAATTGAAAAGCAAGAAAAGAAAATTCTCTCGAAAATGTATGATCCCACGAGAGGAAATGGAATGTGGATTAGGAGAACAGCGAACCTCTGTTCACTGATGCCGTACGCAAGAGACGCCTGTAATTCTATGGCCATATCTATACAGTGACAGACACACCAAAAGATTACATTTAAAGTAATCAACTCAAATAAGGTCAAAATAAATTGGCTAGAAGGAAATAACGCGGACCTTCAAGATATGAATATCACGGACGACGTCATACAAGATCATGGAGCATTTAGTACAATAGTAGCTAGGCACAAATTCGTGGAGAAAACTGATAGGAAGTGGTCAACAGAAAACAAGATGCAACACAATGCATTCATGAAGAGATTTTTGGAGGATAAGGAGGGGAAAACCATCAGGCCAACGAGCAAGTTCAAACGCGCTCATTGAATGGGAATAACGAAATGTAGGGAATGTAGATCGAGAATGACTGAAAATAAAACTCATAATGGGGTAGAGATAAATTGTGGGAAGAATGCCTTCATGTTGAACTGTCTAGCCTTTGCAGATGACGTCCTTGTGGTAACAAATAACCCCTCACACAGCTATGTATCAAGTGTAGGAACTACAAATACAAACTGTTGCGGCCAAAACATGATTAATAATTTACTTTGAAAAACATCATTTATAGTTCCAGAAAAAGCGGATGACATGGACAGGATTGTAACTGTGTTTTGGGGACATCCATCGCCGTTAAATCCCTGGGTGAATTCTCACTCTCGATGGAAATATAAAGGAGGCATTGAAAGAGAGGGTGAGGAGGATGGAGATGCCCTTCAGACTATGCCCTGACACAATTTCTATTCAGGCCAAATTAAAACATCACTGCACAGAGGTCAGAACGGAGTGCCTTTATGGAGCAGAAATACTGACAAGGGTAGCAGATTCAGACCTTGAAAAAAAGAGAATTCTTGGCTCTACAGTAAAGAAGTTGCAAAATGACCAACATACTTCACGGTTGAGATGAAAACAGGAACTCTCTAAAACCATCCAAAATGTAACGACGACGACGACGACGACGAGGAAAAGAAGAATGACCTTTTACGGAAACATTAGATGTCAGAATCAAGAGAGTTTGGCCAACATAATATTCCTTCTACAAGAAAAGTTGGGAACACTGTCTGGGTGGTTTACACAGGCGCACAAAGACCTAGCAGAAGTAGGTGTCAAGGAGAAAGAGATACAGGACAGAATAACATTTAAAAAAGAGTTTCACGGAGTGAAGGATACACCCGAAAAGCCACTGGCCAAGTCACGGAACATCTCGGCGGAAGAAAGAGAAAGGAGAAGCCAAAGATTTCAGGATTGTTGGCGAGAGTGCAAAGAAAAGGGCATTAGTCTGCGTGAGAGAAAGGTAGATTGTGTGAACGTGGCCCACAGATGGCCGTATCGATGAATGAATGAATGAATAATAATAATAATAATAATAATAATAATAATAATAATAATAATAATAATAATAATAATAATAATAATAATAATATATCGTGGTCATGAAAGGGATATGTACAATTTCCGTCTACTTGCCGCATTGATAATAAATAAAAAGTAAGTTTAATGAGACCAATCAGAGATGGCGTGTGTATTTACGTACAGTATTTAGCCTCCGTTTGTCTGTCATACTATTTTTTAACTATTTGTGTTAGGCTGCACTGACTCAGACAGGTCGTATGGCAATGATGGGAAAAGGAAAGGGCTAGGACTGGGATGTAAGTGATCGTGGGCTTAATTAGGATAGAGCCCTGGCATTTGACTGGGATAAAAATGGGAAACTACGGAGAGCCATTTTTAGGGCTACTGACAGTTAGGTTCTAATCTACTATCTCCCAAAATAAAGCTCACAGCCACGCGACACTAACCGCACGGACATCTCTCTCAGTGTCGATAATTTACTGGCACGTTAAAGAACTACTGAGGAACAAAGTTCCGGCACCATGATGGCGGTTCTCCAACAGGAAGATGCAGGGGCTGTACCTTAATTAAGGCCATGGTCGCTACCTTTCGAATTCTAGACCTTCAGTGCGACGTTAAACCACTTGTAAAAATTATTATTATTATTATTATTATTATTATTATTATTATTATTATTATTATTATTATTATTATTATTATTATTATTATTATTATCATCAGCATATTAAAAAAGAGTTCATGCTTTTAGCTACAATACTTCAGAAGATATTAATTGTTGACTGTTGGTATTAAAAAACCTGTATATCAAAAAACGCAATTACAGCTGTCACTAATTTTCTTACCAATTGTACAAAGTATTCATAACATCGAGTGGCGAAGACTCGAACTGCTGCGTAACTTAGTTTTTTAAGAACACCCACATGGAGCGCAACAAGTTATAACATAGAAATACAATTTTTACATCCCAGACACTTTTGTAAAATTTCCATTGCTGAGTTTGAGTCACTTTCCGCGCAACGGGTCAAATATTAAAAAACACACTTCAAAATATCGCCAATTTTGGGATAATGTGTTTTATACTGTCAAATGCCCGCTATCTACGGAGAACAGAAGTTCAGAGACAGGCAGAATATGGAAAGGCCTAGCGGTCGGCGGATTCAGAGTGGGTCTCGGCTCACAAGTGGCCACGGCTGGTCCGGGGTCCGACAGCTCTGCACTCCGACCGGGCAACCGAGCAGAAGAGGTGGGTGGCCACGGCTGGTCCGGGGTCCGACAGGTCTGCACTCCGACCGGCCAACCGAGCAGAAGAGGTGGGTGGCCACGGCTGGTCCGTGACCCGACAGCTTTGCACTCCGACCGGGCAACCGAGCAGAGGAGAGAGGTGGCCACGGCTGGTCCGGGGACCGCCAGTTCTGCACTCCGACCGGTCAACCGAGCAGAGGATAGGGGTGGCCACGGCTGGTCCGGGGTCCGACAGCTCTGCACTCCGACCGGGCAACCGAGCAGAGGAGAGGGGTGGCCACGGCTGGTCCGGGGACCGCCAGTTCTGCACTCCGACCGGTCAACCGAGCAGAGGAGAGGGGTGGCCACGGCTGGTCCGGGGACCGCCAGTTCTGCACTCCGACCGGTCAACCGAGCAGAGGATAGGGGTGGCCACGGCTGGTCCGGGGTCCGACAGCTCTGCACTCCGACCGGGCAACCGAGCAGAGGAGAGGGGTAGCCACGGCTGGTCCGGGGTCCGACAGCTCTGCACTCCGACCGGTCAACCGAGCAGAGGATAGGGGTGGCCACGGCTGGTCCGGGGTCCGACAGCTCTGCACTCCGACCGGGCAACCGAGCAGAGGAGAGGGGTAGCCACGACTGGTCCGGGGTCCGACAGCTCTGCACTCCGACCGGCCAACCGAGCAGAGGACAGGGGTGGCCACGTCTCTACCGTGGCTCTACGCTTCTCTATTCGGAAGACGGAGAGGGGCTGGTCTCCACCGTTGGCTGTCGTGAAAATAGTTTTCCATGGTTTTTCCATTCTCCTGCACTAAGATGAATGCCGGGGCAGCCTGAGAGACGGCGTCATATTTAGAAGTAGTATTAATAGAAGGGCCTAGAAATGGATAGATTCAGATTTCAGGGGAAGTTACAGTATTTGAGTAGATTTTGAGTCTTTGTGTGATGATGATGATGATGATGATGATGATGATGATGTAGAAATAAATGTACACAAGTGAGGCTGTGGCCTTAGTAGAGCAAACACAAATACATATATAAAATTCAATTCGTTACTCTGGGGCAACGTTGCACAACCCTGGTGAATCCAGCAATGTCCAGCCGCGGAGCAAGAAGCCAACACACAATACAATGATAGGGAGATCCAGCCTCGGCAGCTTTCATAACACCATTATGTGAGGCTTCGTGCACAGTATTTAGAGTGCAAAAGAACACAGATATAGGATAATAAAATTATTTAGTTTTGTGACACTGCTGAGGCAAAGTAAATGTTAGGTTCTTCTTGCTATTCGGCAAGCTTAGGACATTTACATGGACTTGAAACAAATCGACTTCAATATTCAGTCAAAAGAACACGTTCTTCATTTGGTATACTCATTATTTCATGTTTTTCTTTAGTGACCATTCAGTTCGGACGAAACGGACTGCACTTTGGTCAAAGGTACGTTCAGAAAGTCTTGTTAGACCTCTCATATATTAATATTGGCACACAAAGAAAGTTCTTTGTCCCGTATATAATATAACAACAATAATAATTAAGATAATATGTGAAGAGATCCAGGAAGTTAGTACGGCCTCCAGACAGACGGGTCGGCTTGTTGCCGACTATCCTGGTACCTCACATCACTGGCTGAGGGCTGGTGCTCGTCCTGGGGCGGCACTTCCTCTTGCGGGGCCTGGGGTGCCTGGTAGTGCAGGGGCTCTGACTTTGGGACGGAGTGCTCAGCCTCCCCGTGCAAGTGTAAGTGCAACTGATTTTGGTTGACACTAGAATGCAGATGAGGATACAACATAGTGTTCAAGTACGTCCCTGCCTGAGGCGCCGCACTCACAGGGTTCGTATTCCCGCTATAATAGTTGGGATAGTGCTGTTGGCCGTGATGGTGAATGTGGAAGTTGCTCACAGATGGCGCTGGCTGCGCTGGCCATGTGGCGCCGTGATGGTACGTGGTTCCGCCGCAGTTCAGGCCCGGCGCTGAAACACAATAAGAAATGGTGTTAGAACTAAATATACTGTAGTTCGTTGTTAGTAATCAAGTAGGCTGTTCTACTAGGGTTGCCAATTTTTTATTTTCAAAATAAGGGGGACTTACGTGAAATAATAATAATAATAATAATAATAATAATAATAATAATAATAATAATAATAATAATAATAATAATAATAATACATTCTTAAAACGGGTTGCATCAAACAAACAATGACTATATCACAGTTACGAACTACAAAAATCTTGCTAAGAATTATATTTGTTTAAATTTTTGGTAGCAGCTGGAAGTTAATGATTAGTCTCTACATATTCTACAACTTCTTGGCATGTGTCATCATCATCATCATCATCATCATCATCATCATCTGTTTACCCTCCAGGTTCGGCTTTTCCCTCGGACTCAGCGAGGGATCCCACCTCTACAGCCTCAAGGGCAGTGTCCTGGAGCTTCAGACTCTTGGTCGGGGGATACAACTGGGGAGAATGACCAGTACCTCGCACAGGCGGCCTCACCTGCTATGCTGAACAGGGGCCTTGTGGAGGGATGGGAAGATTGGAAGGGATAGACAAGGAAGAGGCAAGGAAGCGGCCGTGACCTTAAGTTAGGTACCATCCCGGCATTCGCCTGGAGGGGAAGTGGGAAACCACGGAAAACCACTTCGAGGATGGCTGAGGTGGGAATCGAACCCACCTCTACTCAGTTGACCTCCCGAGGCTGAGTGGACCCCGTTCCAGCCCTCGTACCACTTTTCAAATTTTCGTGGCAGAGCCGGGAATCGAACCCGGACCTCGGGGGGTGGCATCTAATCACGCTAACCACTACACCACAGAGGCGGGCTGGCATGTGTCAATGTAGTTAAAATTAACTCTTACCAATTACTGAGCTTCCGTCATATATATACAGTACCTAAACCATAGTCCGTCTCTGAGGTGTAGTGGTTACTGTGATAAGCCGCCACCCCCGGAGGCCCGGGTTCGATTCTCTGCAAGTGTTCATCTGCGTAGAGGGGATTCGATCTGCACCTCAGCCATCCTCGAAGTGGTTTTCCGTGGTTTCCCCACTTCTTTTCCAGGAAAATGCCGGGATGGTACCTAACTTAAGGCCACTGATGCTTCCTTCCCTCTTCCTTGCCTATCCCTTCCAATCTTGCCATTCCCAGGTGAGGCCTCCCTTGGCAAGATACTGGTCCTCCGCCCTAATTGTATCCCCGACCAAATGTCTTATACTCTAGGACACTGCCCATGAGGTAGTAGAGGTGGGACCCCTCACTAATTCCGGGCGAAAAAATAACCCTGGTGGGGGTCAACGGATTAAATTAATAAATAAGTGAATGTTATAACATTGAAATAACTTCTAGAAATCACGTGTTCTAACATTATAAATAGTAAGGACCTGTGTACCCAACAACAGGACGTCTTGGGGTGATGTAAGAGCGCCGCAATCTTGAGATACTAAAATTACCGTGCCGAATGGCTAACAGTGAAGCTCTGGACTCGGGTGTGGTAGCACGTCGTATGATGTGTCGTTTGATTCTCCTTGGTGAGTTCTACAAATATTCGGTTTAAAAAAAAGTCAAATTTGAAAATGTGGTGCTAAGAATTGCGATAATTTTCTTTCTTTTGCGAAATGTCGCGATTTATGGACAAGGAATGGCTTCACAATTATATTCGAGAGGATATAGCGGCTTGATAGAATGGCAAAAAATTCCAAAATTATCATTGTCGAGCGTCATAAGGCTTATTGGGAGCGTCTTAATCTTCAAGCGGCCGAGTGTCGTGAGGTGAGTTCCGGGCTACCAACCACATTTACTGGCCCAGTGGTGGAAAGTGATTTGGACTTTATGGATGTGAATTCTGATCATCCTAATTATAATGAAGTGGTTACACTGCGCTCTTCGAAGCTCTCGCCTAGGCTCTAGGAAATAGATTTAACTCTGGCCCGTAATTAGAACCGGAATGCATAGGCAGTAACATTTTAATGCAAACTAATTTGGCTAGAAAGAAGTGGAGTGTCCTCTAGCCTGCTCTTCCATAACGTAGCGAGAGTAACATAACTTGCAGGGTTTATAATAGCCCTAGCCCCTTATATTTATGCAAGCATCATTGCAGAGCTGTTGTCCGGGCTACTTGTTAGTCTCTTCTGTAAGTCCGAGCTCTACCCATATTATTGACGTCGTTCCCTTATCATATACAGGCTGGTCGGAAACAACGTGTAATCTATATGAGCATTAAAGGGTTGGACATACTGATACATAATTGGAAAAAAAGACTTCACTATCTCTTGCTGTTGTGATTTTATCAGCTGCTGAAATCAGATCGCTTCGCGGGCGAATTCAGATAGGTTTTGCGAGTCGGTGTTGCTAAATCTGCACGTGACTTAAGACTGGCTAGAAATAACCAATCACAGGATTGCGCCATGGCAAGCACGCTACGGTGACACCGGCTGAAACGTACGGTGTGTTCGTGTTTGATGCTGATTTCTCGGCATGGCCCGGTCCTAGGGCACGTACAGGTTTCGCAACATCGTCTCGCATAGTTGATTTGAATTCGCCCGCGAAGCGCTAACTGGTTAAATTCAGCCGCTGATAAAATGGCAAAGGTACCAGATATCGAATTATATTAACGTAGACTTACGTTCCTTGACAACAGGTACACGGAAAGAAAATTTTTAAGACACTTTTAGTGTTTGGATAGGACACGTATATCGCCGAAAGTATTTCACTTACGGTTATGTTTAGTGTCTCAGGAGTCTCCGTGCCTCAGGCAGCAGCGCGCCGGCCTCTCGCCGCTGGGTCCCGTGGTTCATATCCCGGTCACTCCATGTGAGATTTGTCCTGGACAAAGCGGAGGCGGGACAAGTATTTCTCCGGGTAAGTTACTCCGGTTTACCCTGTCATCGTTCATTCAGCAACACTCTCCAATATCTTTCTTTCATAATCCGTTTACCCTCCAGGGTTGGTTTTTCCCTTGGACACAGCGAGGGATCCCACTTCTACCACTTCAAGGGCAGTGTCCTTGAGGGTGAGACATTGGGTCTGGAGATACAACTGGGAAGGAGGGCCAGTACATCTCCCAGGCGGCCTCACCTGCTATGCTGAACAGGGGTGGGAAGATTGGAAGGGATAGACAAGGAAGAGGAAATGAAGCGGCCTTGACCTTAAGTTAGGTACCATCACGGCATTTGCCCGAAGGAGAAGTGGGAAAACATGGAAAACCACTTCCAGGATGGTGAGGTGGAAATCGACCCCACCTCTATTCATTTGACCTTCCGAGGCTGAGTGGACCCCGTTCCAGCCCTCGTACCACTTTTCAAATTTCGTGGCTGAGCCGGGAATCGAACCCGGGCCTCCGGGGGTGGTAGCTAATCACAGTAACCACTGCACCACACAGGCAGACTCAAAATTAATACGTATATATTATGTAATAATATTACAAAACAGACTAAAGCTGAAAGATCTACATCCTAAGTCTAAAATTAGCGTAATTAATCCAATATTAACTATTCTACGTGAAATTCATATAACATAACAGTAATTTATGAAAACATTTAGGAATAATTTTCTCAAGACATTCGCACAGAACTATATAATATAGCCTACGTATTCAAGAGGATATCTTTAGATTGTCTTTTGAAAGTAATTAATGAGTAACAATTTCTAATTTCAGGGAGTAAAGCATTCCATATTCAACCCCCCCCCGACACAAGGAAAGAATCACTGAAGGCAGATGTACGATGTGGATGTATTGTAATTCTTGAACTAGATTGTGTGTCACAGTCATGAAAGGAAGATAGAAAACGGAAATTAATGGAGAGATGTTCAGATATATTTTCAGTCAAGAGTCAATAGATCAGGGTTGATACATGATGATTTCTATGCGTAGGACTATCGCATGAAATCCATTTGCTTCTACAAATGGTTTTGTTCAATTTAGTATTTTCGTATTTAAGAACATTGAGGTATTCTTAAAAAATCTTTCGAGGATATTCTCCAATCCTCCAGGTCTGGAGTTCCTGAAAGACTGGCGAGAATGTGAAGTTACGCTACATAATATTTACTGAAGCCTTATGACGCCTTTGTTCCCATTTCCTCACTGGAAACTGCAAAATTGTGTGGAATAAACTGAGGGACACCGGAGACTGCGTAAACCGCACTGACTTCCCGAGATAAGAGTGTGGCTTCTCTGTGATATTCTGAAAGATAAGAGGCGTGCAAGCTACATAGCTTACAAGTGTCTTGTAACTCAAGAGGTAGGCTATGCTAATTTCCTTTCTGTTGGAGATAACTTCAGTTACAAGCAAAATATATTACTTATTCCTTATCTAATTTTTAAAAATCTCTTCCTTGCTGACATTACGTTAGATTTTCAAAATAAGATTTTTATCACTCGCTGGTTATCTGTTCAAATCTCACTATGAATGATCAGAAGACCGAACTCATTCTGGCATTACAATCTAACAAACCTATCATAACTTGGTGTAACAAAACCTAACCTAACCTAACCTAACCTAACCTAAGTACCATGACAGTAATAATAATTCAATTAATTCATTTAATTGGATAACATTGGGAAGACATCCTAAACGGAACAAAATGTAGATCAGTGATCGACAGCCTAAGAGGCTTCGATGTCGAACAGAAAATGAAAGATTTTCGGCTGCAAAGAAGGCTTCCAGTAATGTGTGCCTGTTGCTTGACGTGGTCTCAAATGGCCGTAAACGATAATAATAATAATAATAATAATAATAATAATAATAATAATAATAATAATAATAATAATAATAATAATAATAATATATTTACAAGATCTATCCTATTCTTTTGTGGAGACACTCATTTTCCTTTCGATTGATCGGACTTCTTTATCTCCCGTGTGGGTGGAGTCAAAAGGTATGTGTACCGTCTGCATGTCGTAAGAAGCTACTAAGAGAGAAACAATCAAAGAATCTGTACTCGTTCTCTCGTCTCCTGTACCCCAGAACATACAAACGATTCTATGCTATTCTTAATAGCGGAAAAAATGCACGAGTGGGAAGAATATTTCCGTGTTATCCAGGCTTTCTTCCTATAGGTACTACACGTCTCATATCGAGGTGGCCTCTCAACGAGTGTCGATGCTCAGGCTCCTGATGAAACCGGGAAGCAGAAAACGACCTCGCCGAGGCTGAGCGGTAATGTCCCCCTGTGGGTGGGGACGGTAGAATAACACCCGTGGTACCCCCTACCTGTCGTAAGAAGCGAGTACAAGGGGTCCCAGGGGCTCTCAAACTGGGAGCGTGGGGTGGCGACCACGGGGCCCTTAGCTGAGTCCTGGCATTGCTTCCAATTACTTGTGCCAGGCTCATCACTTTTTTCTGTCCTATCCGACCTTCCTTGGTCAACTCTTGTTCTTTACTGAACAAGTATTAGAGTACTCGAGGCCTAGGGAGTCTTTCATTTTCACGTCCTTCGTGGCCCTTGTCTTCCTTTGGCCGATACGTTCATTTTCGAAGTGTCGGATCCCCTTTATTTTTTCTCTCTGATTAGTGTTATACAAAGAGGATGGTTGCCCAGTTGTACTTCCTCTTAAAACAGTAATATCCACCACCACCACTTGAGAAGTAACGTAAGTAGAAGAACTGAGATCGATAACGAACCCCTGTGGAGGGGAACGCAGAGGAAGAATACACACACCGCATCCCCTGCCTGTCGTAAGAGGCGATGATGACATTAGAACCGTGAGACTACTTGTGAGTTGTACCATTACTTGCGGAACACCATGGGTCTACGTTACATAAGAGCAGTACCATTATGCGAGGTACACTACGGGTCTGTCTTCGTGTGCATTCCACCGGTCGGTTCCACTGTGTTCAGAATGGGTCTGCGTTACCTATGAGTAGTACCACTTTATGGGAAACACTATGAGTCTACGTTGCCTGTGATTAGTAACACTAAGTGAGAAACACCACGGGTTTGCCTGTCGCCCATGATTTGTACCACTATATGAGTAAAACCATGGGTCTGCGTTGCCTGAATGAAGTAGTACCATTATGTGAGGAACACCATGAGTTTGTGTTGCCTGTGGGCGTTGCCGTAATGTGTGATACACCCTGGGTCTACATTTCCTGTGATTAGTACCACTAAGTGAGCAACACCATGAGTATACGTGGGCTGTGATTAGTTCCACTGTGTGAGGAACTCCACGGGAATTCGTACCTCTATGTAAGGAGCACTACGCGTCTGCGTTGCTTGTGAGTAGTACCCTAATGTGCGGAACACCATGGGTTTGTATTGTCTGTGAATGTTGCCATTCATTGTGTGTGACATACCATGGGTCTACATTACCTGTGAATACCATGCGGGGAACACCATGATTATACGTCACCTGTGATTAGTACCACTATAGGAAGAACACCATGGTTCTGCTTTTCCAGTGATTAGTACCATTATGAGAGAACCGTGACTTGGCTTTGGACCCCTGTAGATAATGAGTATCATCCCAGTAATTAAGGCATTGTGAATTGGATACACTGATTATTTTGTTCCACGATCACTTTTTTCCAACATAATTCGTTTTAGATTCTAGTCAGTGGATCGATATATTTTGAAGTTAGGCAAATTTAAATAACAAAAATCATCATCATCATCATCATCATCATCATCATCATCATGGAGATTCACAACGAAATAACCCATCTCATGCAGACGGCAGTGTATGTAGACGTGGATATGATGCTAGTACTTTTGTATTTTCATGATTGCTCTTATCCCTTCTTGTTGTTCCATCTTCTATTCCACCAACGGGACTTGAACCGGCTAATTACTGTGTCAGACCGTAATTACTTGACGCTTTAACGAGCATGACCACCAGGCGGGCAAAATCAGAAAGCTTCAGGCACAGAATTTGTCTCGAGATCTGATCCTCTAAATATACTCATATCTTGTCATAGCTATACGAACTGCAATTCTCTCCTCATATACATTGTATTCACGGATATCTGAATGCATAATTAAACAGTATTACGTAGAAATTAAATGAGTAGACTACAAGGACCGACTGGTTAACCACCGTGATATGAGGTTCACAGAAAACAGCAAGTCAGTTGTTCGAGCTATAGATATATTATAACGGTCTCCACGCTCCACGTGGTGTCGTTTCTTGGGAACTCAACGACTCATGCAAATTTCCTGCCTTCCTTAATACTCATTTTAGAGGTAAGATGGAAATAATCAATGTTCAGTATACTTTTAATGATGTCAGACAAGATGTACTGTATCTTTCTTCTTCTTCTTCTTCTTCTTCTTCGAATGCCGTCTCCCTACGAAGGTTGGAAATCCAATTAACATTAAACATTTCTTTATTGCCCACCCTAGTATACACCTTCGGTTTACAGGCAATAAAGACAACAAAGGCACAAACATATAATATCTATTATAACTCTCCTAAAACTACCTAACTACCTCATTAAATCTACTACGATGCTCTTAACAAGGGCGGATGACCTGTCCAAATGTTAGGGCACCCACTAGGCTACATACACAAACAAAATCTATTCTATTTTTCAACAAAACAAAGCAAAAAAAGAAAAGAAAAAACACAAAAACACACTTACTAAATCTACTACGATGCTCCTAACAAGGGCGGAAGACCTGTCCACATGTTAGGGCACCCACTAGGCTACATAAACCAACAAAATCTATTCTGTCTTTTGACAAAATAAAGCAGAGAGAAAAAAGACAAAAACTAAAAAATAAAAAAAACACTAAAGCACACTTAAACTAATTTGAAGATGCTGCTGAGGCGGATCTCCAGACCATCAACTGCACCTCGCTTCACTGGAAATCCAATTGATTATGATAACTCGCAAAACAGCGGCTCGGAAGATTCCAGTAGAAGTTTGTCTATACCAGCGGCACGAGTCTGAAAGTCAGGAAGAATCTCCATCTCCCCACAGATGGTTGTCCTTCGGTTTTCCCCTCCATGATGAGTTATAAAAGTTCATATCGTTCATCTCTCATGATGTGCCCGATGTACCTGAGGTTTTGCTCCTTCATGGTTGTTAGAAGCTCTTTTTTTTCTTGTTTAACAAGTTTAGGACTTCCTCATTGGTCTTTCTTTCCATCCAGAATATTCTAAGCATTCTTATGTACACAAGAACCTCGCTTATCTGAATTAAGTGGGACCGGAACTTAATAATCCGGAAAAGCTAAAAAACAAATACAGTACACGTTATATAATATATTACCATAAGTTGTACCTTTCTTCAATTATACAATAAATATAAGAAATATACATTTACGACTCTGTTTTATGCACTAAAATAATGTCTGAGCCTTTTCTGTTTTACATTTGTATAGCGTTTGTGTGCAGAACGTTCACGAAGACGTTTTACTAAAATGAGTTCTGCCGGCGTGGTTTCATTCTGGGATTCTTAAATAGGCCATCAGTTTGTCCAGCTGCATTTTTGCATCTCCATGGGTCATTGTTTCTTCTGATAGAGTGCCGCTTTCATCTTCCAATTCACCATTTATTCATCTGTCATTATGCTGTGGCCTGAATCACAGTCGTTTTTCAACCAGTCATTTACGTCGTTCACATCTACTTCGAGGTATCCGAGAATGCGTGCAAATGTGTCAAGGAGCTCAGAAGAGTCCACGTTTTCCCATTCTCTCTTCCAGGCGAACGTCAGGACGGTACCTTTGAAAGACCGCAGCCGACTTGCTTCCAATTCCTGTCCTTAACTATCCTTGGCGGAAGGACATTCAAGAAGAATCGACCCCGTAAAAGAAATACTGTAGAAGTGAAAATATATTTCTATTATTTTCGATCCGGATAAACCGGAGTTCCGGATTAATGAAGGCCGGATAAACGAGGTTCTTCTGTGCAAGTACATTTCGAAAGCTTAAATCCGCCTCTCCAGCAAAAGGCTGAGCATTGAGCCTTCAACATCATACAGGACAGGGAAAACATAGTATTACAACATCCGAACTCGGAGCTGAAGGTTGAGATCTCTACTGGTGAATAGGGCCCTCATGCTGTTAAACAAATTTTTGGCTTGCCCGATCCTGGATTTCATTCTTGGGATCGCAATGCTCAGTCACTGTAGTCCGAAGATATTTGAGAGATGACACTTACTGAACAATTGCGTTGTGGATGTGCAGGGAGGCCTGATTAGTTGTTTTTGAAGATACAATCGACTTCATCGACTTCATGAACAGACCAAACGCTGTACTGATGCATACAATGTTATTAATATTTGAAGATCAGCAAGATTACTGGCTTACACAACTGCATCATCAGCAAAGAGTACCGTTACGAAAATGCTGCAAAGTTTGGAGTGGGAGGACTTGGGAGAAAGAAGACGAGCTGCTCGACTAACTGAGCTGTCGGTGGAGAGATGGCGTGAAATGACATTAGTAGACGAATAAGTATGGGTGGTGTTTTTTTTAGAAAAGATCACTATATCAAGATAAAGTTGGATTTCAAGAGTGCAAACTGAGGCAAATATTCGTTTATAGGAAGAGAGGTTAGGGATTGGAAAAATTGACCAAGGCAGATGTTCAATAAATGTCCAAATTCTTTGCAATTATTTAAGAAAAGACGATGCAAAAAACTGAGCGACTGACCTAAATGCATATCAGTTCTGATCGATCGATCGATCGATTGATTGATTGATTGATTGATTGATTGATTGATTGATTGATTGATTGATTGATTGATTGACTGATCGATTGAAGCGAATGTTATTAATGGCATTGTCATTTATGCTGATCCCTAGGTTAACATTCTCGACAGGTTTTCTGAACACAGCCTCAGAGTAGATATTATAAAGGAGAAGGGACAGGATACAACCCTGTCGCGCACATCTACGTATAACTATGTTCTGAGTAGTGTTTCCCTCTATTTTGACCCCTGCTGTTTGGTTCCAGTAGAGCTGAGTGATGATACGTAGAACACTAGCACCTACACCAGTAGTTTTTGAAGCCTCGGCCAGTTCTGCATGAGGTACGCAATGGAAAGCTTTTCGGTAGTCGATGAAGTATTCGTACATATCGACATTTATATTCAGGCATCTCTTGAGACAAAACATTCAGAGAAAAAGGAGCCTCGCGAGTTCCCAGTCCGTTTCTAAACCCATACTGTGTACGACCAATTTGGCGTTCGTATTTCGCATAGATAGCGAAGTGTGCATGGCAGTTAACCAACATGTCGGCGCGCTAGGCTAACAATAATAATAATAATAATAATAATAATAATAATAATAATAATAATAATAATAATAAGAGACAACTCAAATCCACTTCGCGTCTGACTTGCAGCAAGCGGCAAAGTGGTGATCGTCTGATCACCAGAGGTGCGGCTGGAAATTCATGTTCTGGAACTCACCACTCCAATCATAAGAACTGAACCTAGGTCCAAACTTGTGATAGTGAAGTACCACGAGATGTGTCAGAATGCGCCTCAACCGTCTGAGCCACTCAGCCCAGCAGGCAGAAAAGAAGCTCACACACAAAAGAATGACAGAAATATGGGCGCAGAGGAAGGCAAATGCACGCCTCTAAGGTACTTTGCATAGTCTTAATGGGCTTATTTGTATATAATAATAATAATAATAATAATAATAATAATAATAATAATAATAATAATAATAATAATACTCTAACAAAATTGTTCAAGCTAACGAATGTCGAATTGTGTTCCAGAGTAGTTCTTTAACGTGCCCTTAGCCAACGACAGAGCTTTTGCAAACAAAGAACATCAATTGGTATCAACCTCTTATCTTGAGAACAGAAGGCCGCTGGCAAAATGACTGCGCCTCAAAGGTCGTGGTAGATACTTCACCTAGGAGGATAAGAGAGGCTGATGACTCGATATTTAATGAATTAATGGTAAGAGGTTAAAAGGCAGAGGAAGCTAGTACTAACAGGAAAGAGGCAGGTTACAAGTCATTTTCTTTGTTGACGCATCAAAGCCTTCGACGGACTCGCTTTTTAACTTCATGGAGGGGCGCAAAACTTACTCAGCCCTTTGCCTGTAATCCTTCATTAATGACCTCGGCGTCCGGCGCAAGTTTCACGGCAAAAACTTTACTCGCCAAGGGAGAGAAATGTCGCGATCGATGAGCAGACGTACTGTCTTCAGATTCGTGACAGTCCTGACTTCCGTGATATTAGCATCACTTGTTTCAGAATAAGTTCTTCACAGAAATGCTGGGAAGAGTCTCCACTACCTTTGAAGCTTACATCTGAGATAGTAGGAGTGTACTTTTCTTTATTGCATTTCCCTCCAAACAAGGGCAGGTTCCTCACCATGGTATATCCTTTCTATCCGAATAGGTGACTAAAGGGGGTGAACCGCTCGAGTCTCAAATTAGGAGGGTGTGTTGGCGACCACGAGTCCCTCAGCTGAGTTTGGAATTGCTTCCACTTTGTTTTTGCTAGGCTTCTCGCTTTTATCTTTCCTGTCCAACCTCCTTTGGTGAACTCTTGTTCCTTTTTGGACTATTGCAGGAGGTTTGGTTACGTCTCAAAACTCACGGGCCAAAATTAGTATAAAATAGTATACTTAGGGAAAAAACATGACGAACTCGCCTCACACCACTACTCTCCAGCGGCAGTCCGGTGTCTATTAGCGGCTTATAGGATTTACGTCTACTGTAGCTGGAGTTGCCAAATCATCTATTGCACTCGACACGAAGAAAGGGTAAAGACTGAATGCAGTGTGAAAGAAAGTGGTTTGGCAACCCCTCCAGACCAAATCCATGGTTGAATGGTTAGCTTGATGGCCTTTGGTCACAAGGTTCCCGGGTACGATTCCTGGCAGGGTCGGGAATTTCATTCATAATTGGTTAATTTCGCTGGCACGGGAGCTGGGTGTATGAGTCGTCTTCATCATCATTTCATCCTCATCACGACGCGCAGGTCGTCTACGGGAGTCAAATCAGAAGACCTGCATCTGGCGAACGAACGTGTCCTCGGACACTCCCGGCACTAAAAGCCATATGCCATTTCCAGACTAAACAAGGATCACTTAGAACTCATGAACTCAGCAGGGTGTGATTGACTGCTGGCTTCCAACACGCTTCCAGTAACTGAGGCCGTCATGCTTTGTCCCTCACGACTACAAACTACAAATTAGTAGCTAAATCAACATTCTAATGAGTCACAACATTCACGAATCCGGACAGCAGATGATCGCAGGAGGGATGAGGTGCGTGGTGACTTACGCTGCCCTCAAACCATGTTTTTCCACCCACGTTTACAGCAGGATATTCCATGTATTGTTAACAGGAATTATCACCCTACAACAGACCAAGTTCTCCAAGTATAGCACTGATCTTTACTCAGTTGTTCTGCTTGGTGTCATCGAGCAGTGCACAACATGGAATTCTTTACTTCGCAAAAGGGTAAACTAAATTTAATTGAAATTGCGTATAGCTTTTAGTGCCGGGAGTGTCCGAGACCTGCCAGATGCAGGTCTTTTGATTTACACCCATAGGCGACCTGCGCGTCGTGGTGAGGATGAAATTATGATGATGGCACATACACCCAGCCCCGTGTCAGCGAAATTAACCAATTATGATTAAAATTCCCGACCCTGCCTGGAATCAAACCCGGGACCCCTGTGAGCAAAGGCCAGCGCGTTAACAATTTAGCCACGGAGCCGGACACTAAATTTAATGGACAACGGTTGTAGGTTTTATAAGCAGAGAAAAAACAAGTCGGGCGAAACAGAAGGGTCTTCACATAAAAGACTGTCGTCCGCGTGTGCCGGTGAAGTTATAATTGCAAGTGATACTGGCGTTTTAAGTGAAACAGCTTACCAGTATACCTGGTGACCATGGTTTTCTCAACCTCCCGTCGCGTACGCCTTGTGCGACGCTACACGACAGGTCCACCTCTTGATGAGAGAGGTGCCAATTACAGGAGACCACGCAATTCGGCTGACGCTAGCAATTGATCTTTTCGCACAAATTCGCGCCATATTCTCAAATTACATTTCTCCGATTACATTTTCAAATATCTGCATTCTTTATGTGGAACTATTCAAAGAACTGGCCCGGCTCGTGAATTTTGAGACTGGTCAAGGTAAATCAACCTACTCTTACTAATCCTCAGCTTGGAATTCGTGAATTGATACTCGTTTTGAGACTCGGGAGTTCTGAGACGACACGTGAGGTTTAAGGCAGCATGCCTTTCGTGAAACAACATGATTTTTCAGGTAGAAATTCCAAAGAGTGGTTGACTGGGAATCGAACCTCAGCCCATTCAGGTGTCAATCTGGCGAAAATGTCACTATGCTAATCACGTCACCAGTAACATAATAATAATAATAATAATAATAATAATAATAATAATAATAATAATAATAATACGTAGAATTTACAGTAAAAGAGTATCATAATGAGTCATTTCAAGACGTTCCGAAATCTCCTGTTTCATTCATCAAAGGGTAAAAACTGTACAAACATAGCCCTTTAGTGACGTGTATAATGGGAACCAAGTGGCTCACCTGCGGTAGTCGAGTAGGTGGGTACAGGCTCGGGCGGGTAGCGGTGATGCGAGTGGGGATGGGTCGGAGCCATGGACTGTGCCCCACCCGACAGCAGTCCCTCCAACTCGTGCGGCGGAGATCCCTTGATGAACATCCCACTGTAGTCGCTGCTCTGCGCCGTGTTGGAGTTGTTCGAGTGTTCGGTCAACACTGAAATGAAACAGTAATACCTGTTACTCAACAATCAAACAAAAAGACAACCAAAAACCTACACTGCCTGACAAGAAAAAAGCATAATACTTGGATTTTTTCAAATATTACAAATTTAATGAACCTGCTTTTTATAAAAATAAAATACATTTCATTCTACGAATTTTCCCACAGCTTGAAAGGTCTACGTGTGTAAACTGTGCCTTGGCGTGGCTTTGCTGCTGGATGTCCTTGACACCAAGTTTATGTATAAAATGAAATGAAATGGCGTATGGCTTTTAGTGCCGGGAGTGTCCGAGGACAAGTTCGGCTCGCCAGATGCAGGTCTTTTGATTTGACACCTGTAGGCGACCTGTGCGTCGTAATGAGAATGAAATGATGATGAATACGACACTTACACTCAGCCCCAGTGAAGTTAACCAATTAAGGTTAAAATTCCCGACCCTGCCGGGAATCGAACCCGGGACCCCTGTGACCAAGGGCCAGCACGTTAACCATTTAGCCATGGAGCCGGACACCAATTATATGTAGAAGGTTGTATTCGGCATTGCTTGTTTCTGTGGTGTTTTATGTATATACTAAGAGGTATTTATAGGGTCGAACATAAACATCGAGTCCCCAAGTTGGAGGAGTTAGCCACGAGTGGTTAATATACCCTACCCATTCGGGACACGAAACCACGACCCTCTGAACCGAAGGCAACAATACTGACTGATCATTTCAGCCAAAGAGCCGGACATAAATTATAATCAATACAAACATTAATAAAAAGTCAATTATAATTAATGTAATTGCAAAATAAACTTCGGAAACTTAATTTGCCTAAGAGTTACTCTCCTTTTTGGCCGGCAGTGTACTTTGTAAGGAACCTGAAATATCATATATCTTCTTCTTCTTCTTCTTTATCTGTTTACCCTCCAGGGTCAGTTTTTCCCTCGGACTCAAGGGCAGTGTCCTGGAGCTTCAGTCTCTGGGTCTGGGATACAACTGGGGAGGATGGCCAGTACCTCGCTCAGACAGCCTCACCTGCTATGCTGAACAGGGGCCTTGCATGGGGATGGGAAGATTGGAAGGAATAGATAAGGAAGAGGGAAGAAAGCGGCCGTGGCTTTAAGTTACTGTAGGTACCATACCGGCGTTTGCCTGGAGGAGAAGTGGGAAACAACGGAAAACCACTTCCAGGATGGCTGAGGTGGGAATCGAACCCACCTCTACTCAGTTGACCTCACGAGGCCGAGTGTACCCCGTTCCAGCCCTCGTGCCACTTTTCAAATTTCGTGGCAGAGCCGGGAATCGTATCCGGGCCTCCGGGGGTGGCAGCTAATCATACTAACCTCTACACCACAGAGGTGGACAAATATCGTATATCATTAATCTAAATACAGAAACGATTGAAGCATGCATTTCCAAAACTAACCTTGCCTACATGTTTTAATGGTTGAGTTAGAGGTTTCTCCGCTTAAATACACATCTTTTCGTGCACAGTTTATTTACCAAACCTCGTCTTCTCCTGTAAAAATATTCGTTTAAAGAGACTAGTTTTTCCAAAACAAGCCTTATCCGGTCCTGTAGATCTTCCAAATAGCTTCTTATCTGACTACATTCTTATTATTATTATTTTGTTTTTTGCAATTTGCTTTCCGTCACACTGACACAGGCAGGTCTTATGGCGATGATGGGATAGGAATGGGATATGAGTGGGAAGGGAGCACAGAAAACCACCTTCAGGGCTGCCAACACCGAGTTCGCACCCTCTATTTTTATTTTTTGTAACTTTGACATATCTTACGAATAATTGCTTCAACCGCAATAATGATTATATTTAAGTGGTGGGCCTTTCTAAGCAGGGATATTTGTTATTTTACTGCGTTGGACAAAGTTAAAAGGAGCACTATGGTAGCCGTATTAGTTTATTTGTTCAGTAAATATACATCCAGTCATATAAGGCAAACACATTGAATCCTCCGTTTGATATTCTTCATACTCTGCCGGCCTCAATGGCTCAGACGGTAGAGGCTCTTGTCTTCTGGCCCCAACTTCGCAGGTTCGTTCCTGGCTCAGTCTTGTGGTATTTGAAGGTGCTCAATTACCTCAGCCTCGTGTCGGTAGATTTACTGGTATCTTAAAAGAACTGCTGCGGAATTAAATTCCCGCACCTCGGCGTCTCCAAAAACCGTAAAATCATTTAGTGGAAGGCGAATCGAATAACATTATTATTATACTTTTTACAGCCGGTCAGGCAGAGGAATAGAAAACGTCATAAAGAGGAAGGACACCATCATCGACCCTGCAGAAATACATATCATGGTACATTAGGCATGTAAAAAAAAAACAGAAAAAAACATTTTGAGTTTCTCTACTTGCAAAACCACATCAAGAACAAAAGAACAGGCCATGAAGGCTCCTGAAAGGGTGGAAGGTAAAGGCTTCCACCATCCGTAACCTCGGCACTTGGTGGGGTTGAGTGATTAGGTCTACTTCCGGCCACCTTCGCCCCCAGAAATTAACCTGGTACTCAGTTTTGGTGTAGGCTGAGTGAACCTCAGGCCCATGTGCACCGCCGGAAGTGGAAATCTCGTTTCTTAAATTATACGACTTCCTGACAGGGAATCGAACCCACATCGTTCCGGGTGATGCAGAACCAAACCACCAATAATTATCTCTATTCCTTCTCAATATATTCATTTTTATTTTATTATACTCTAAATGTACGTCGGACAAAAATCTGTCGATTTGGTATTGTTCATCAATCGGATAAAGAAAGAATTCATGTTTTATTTGCTATTTTTTTTAACGTTTTTTAAACTCATGGAAGGTTCTCGGCGACACAGTGATGTGAGAGGACTTGGGTTGGAAAGGTAGCGGCCGTGGCCTTAATTAAGCTACAGCCCCGGCATTTGTCTGGTGTGAAAATGGGAAACCACGGAAAACCATTTTCAGGGCTACCGACGGTGGGATTCGAATTGAAGGTTACAGCCACGGGGCTAAATTGCTCGGTGAGCACAGGTTTATAACTAGAAATAGGCTTCTGACACTGACAGTATCAGTTTCCTGAGGTGGTGGTGATTAGTGGTGGTGATTATTGTTTTAAGAGGAAGTACAACTAGTTTCCTGAGGCCCAGGAAGTCCTTCATTTTCACGGCTTTCGTGGTCATTCCTTTTATTTTGCCGATAATTCCGTTCTTCGAAGTGAAGGACCTCTTCTACTTTTTCCTCTGATTAGTAGTAAGGAAGGACGGTTGCATAGTCGTACTTCCTGTTAAAACAGTAATCACCACCACGGTCTCTCTTGTTAGTATGGAATTTCTTCCCAATTGGCTTTCTTTCTTTCTGTCTTTCTTTCTTAATCTGTTTACCTTCGCGGTTGGTTTTTCCCTCGGACTCAGCGAAGGATCCCACCTCTACCGCCCCAAAGGCAGTGTCCTGAAGCGTGAGACTTTGGGTCGGGAGGATACAACTGCGAAGGATGATCAGTACTTCGCCCAGGCGGGCTCATCTGCTATGCAGAACAGGGGCCTTGTGAGGCGGATGGGAAGATTGGAAGGGATAGACAAGGAAGAGGGAAGGAAGCGGCCGTGGCCTTTAGTTAGGTACCATCCCGGCATTTTCCTGGAGAAGTGAGAAACCACGGAAAACGACTTCCAGGATGGCTAAGGTGGGAATCGAACTCCCCTCCACTACTCAGTTGACCCCCGAGGCTGAGTGGACCCCATTACAGCCCTCGTGCAACTTTTCAAATTTCGTGGCAGAGCCGGGAATCAAACCTGGGCCTCCGGGGTGGCAGCTAATCACACTTACCTCTACACCACAGAGGTTCCTCAATTGACACAGTTTATTTTTTTGCCTCAACAAAGGAAGACTTGGCTAAATACACAACATTAAGGCAATGCTGAAATGTTGAGTCCGGCACGGCTAAATGGCTACCGTGCTGGCCTTTGGTCCATAGGGTTCCGGGTTTAGTTCCCGACTAGGTCGGGGATTTTATCCTTCAGGCCTTTCGGAGACCTCACGACGTTATCATACTACTACTACTACTACTACTACTGCTACTACTACTACCGGGCGAGTTGGCCGTGCGGTTAAGGTCGCGCAGATGCGTGCTTACATTCGGGAGATAGTGGGTTCGAACCCCACTATCGGCAGCCCTGAAAGTGGTTTTCCGTGGTTTCACACCAGGCAAATGCTGGGGCTGTACCTTAATTAAGGCCACGGCCGCTTTCTTCCTGTTTCTAGGCCTTTCCTATCCCATCGTCGCCATAAGACCTAGGCTATCTGTGTCGGTGGGACGTAAAACAAATATTAAAGAAACTACTACTACAATAATAGCGCCTCCATGGCTCAGGCGGCAGCTCCCGCCTCTCACCGCTGGGTTCCGTGGTTCAAATCCTGGTCACTCCATGCGAGATGTGTGCTGGACAAAGCGGAGGCGGAACAGGTTTTTCTCCGGGTTCTCCGGTTTTCCCCGTCACTTTTCATTCCAGCAACACTCTTCACTATCATTTCATCTGTCAGTCATTAGTCATTGCCCCAGAAGAGTGAGACAGGCTTCGGCAGCCGGCACAGTTCCTATCATCGCCGCTAGATGGGGGTTTCATTCATTCCATTCCTGACCGGTCAAATGACTGGAAACAGGCTGTGGATGTTCATTCACACAGCAATAATAAATTGTTGTTATAATGCCACGATCGCTTCCTTCCCACTCCTAGACTTTTCCTATCCCATCCTCTCCATAAGACGTATCGTGTGTCGGTGCGACGTAAAACAGATTGTTAAAAAAAACTACTACTGTGCAAGAACTCGGCTTAAAGCGGCACGCCTTCCAAACACATTAAATTGGATAAGTACTGAAATTTCCTGATGCTAGTCCGCCTGTAGTCTTGGGCGTTAAGACGTCAAATCTATATGTCTGACACCATGGTTATCAGGTTCGAGTCCCGCTGCGTAGAAGAGTCGGTGTCATGCAATTTATAATCACTAGGTTGCGTGCCAAAAGCCTAGATTCAATTCAATTCGGAACCTCTCCTGAGTGTTCTTCTGGAGTTAGGGCATATGACGCTGTTGATAGTGACTCGGTCCGTCGCATGGAGACGTTAAGCCTTGAGCAGACTCCCTGGTTCTTTCGACAGGAGAACACAATGTGACGGCACCAGATTTCACCCTCTGCCTTTTGTTGTAAACAAGGTTGGGTTTACAAAAAACACAACTTCTTTATTTGCTTCACATGTAAAATTACAATATTTACACTAACAAAACTGAAAGTTATCTCGAAGCAAATTGAACTATGAATTTGGAAAAAGAGTCTGTCTTTGTACACTATATACACGTTGGAGTATTCACGTTCACTACTATTTCGGAAATATAGTCCTTGTGACATGAAAAGTTCTTGATAGTCGAAAACTATCAGAAGCACTGACGTAAATATCTCAGAGAGTCCTTCCTTGTTGAAGTGTCTGAGTTCATTAACGTAAGTTCAATGACTGAAGAGTTCCTACTTAGCAAAACTAAGTTGATAATGGGAGCTCGCATTAGCTAGGGAATGATAGTGGCATATAATGGTAAGACTGGGCATGGACAGCGGAATAGACAAGAGGAGCGGTACCCGAGGTGAGACCTCTTACTGCCAGAAATTCAGTCCACCTGGCCGAAGCACATTTTCAAGAGGAGTAGCCTCCGTGCTCGACGTAGGGTGTATTCTGGAGCTGGACACCGGGGTCAGTGGGCGTCTGGACAGACTAGGAGCTCCTTTTTATAGCACACACGACGTTCCAGGCACGCGCACTGAGAGCTGCGCGTCGAGGCTCGAAGAATAACACACTGGCACGCGTGTAGCTGGCTGGCGGATCGAGAAGGGAGCGACGGACATACAACACCTTTCTTTTGACATATGTCACATCATTCATTTCATCTCATTGATTCGTCTGGTGAGTTTGAAGTCAAGAAGGGCATCCAATCGTAAAAACTCGCTATGAAGATTCATCTCACTTCATACCTGACCCCGTAAAGAAACGGGTCAAGGGTTGGACTGAAATTTCCTGATGCTGCCGCCAAACAGTATTACAACCTCTACCACCAGAGTGAAATATGGTTAGAGGATATACAGTATTAAGCTGATCGACCTTCTCACACGTAAAGAAGCTGTAAAGTTATACAGTAGGCCCTATTTCAGTTACTTCGGATTAAGCCGTCCTTTATAGAATTTTTGCCGGACTGAGTCGTTCAGACGGTAGAATGTTGGCATTCTGACCCCAACTTGGAAGGTTTGATCCTGGCTCAGTCCGGTGGTATTGGAAGGTGCTCAGATATGTGAGCCTTGTTTCGGTAAATTTACTAACATGTAAAAAAGAACTGCTGCGGGAAATATTCCGTTCACTGTGGCATCTCCGAAACCCGTCCAAAGTAGTTAGTGGGACGTAAAACCAATACGATTATTATTATTATTATTATTATTATTATTATTATTATTATTATTATTATTATTATTATTAAAATAAACAGAAATTGCGTATGGCTTTTAGTGCCGTGAGTGACCGACGGCATATTCGGCTCGTCAGGTGCAGGTCTTTTGGTTTGACCGTGGTGAGGATGAAATGATGATGAAGAATGATGAAGATGACACATCCAACACCCGTGCCAGCGAAATTAACTAAATGGTTAAAATTCCCGACCCTGCCTGGAATGGAACCCGGGTCTCCTGTGACCGAAGTCCAGCACGATTACCATTTAGCCATGGAGCTGGATTATTATTATTATTATTATTATTATTATTATTATTAATCTAATTAATCGAGCGTAGCTTGGGTGTATTGTACAGGAACAGTTGTTAAAGTGCACAAATTAACGTGAATGATTTGTTAGCTATTATAATATTCGTCTGTGAGTTTGTATTAGTGCTACTCTATCACTTTAAAAACATAATGGAGTTTCTTATAGCAGTCTTGAAACAAGCTGGCCTAATCAAATTGTAATACCTGAAAAGTAAAGTTGTTCCATTACAGGTAAAATTTCGAGTCCTGAAGAATTCGAAAATAGACCATAACAACAAGTGTAATAGATGTATAAATAACCGAACAAGAAATGAGACAATAACGTGAGTTGGCTGAACAATTTACATTGCCTTCCAGCGGGCTAATGGCTGCACAGTAGCTTTCTCTTATCGTCTCCAAAGCGAATAAAGAAACCTTAATGGCGGGTTGCAGACTAGAGCTATCACTTGCTACAGGCTGGAAAAGAGATGACTCCAGGCTATTTTGACTTCATCGGAGCGCAGCTGACAGTTGTCGTTTGCAAGAAAGGTACAGGAGCGCAAAATAGCAATCATTATTATTCTAATTCTTTTGTGATAAGTGGGAATTAGTACGTAGGATTTGTAGGATCATATTACTGACTTCTGTCAGGCTCCTCACTGCAAACTGTCGAACTACTGTGGTCAGCTTTTGTTCTCCTTTGACCTTGGCAGATTTAGCTCTGCAAGGCCTAGAAAGTCGTTCGTTTGTTTATTATTGCAAACTGCCCACCAATCATAAGAAAGCCGGGCTGTGTGGCTCAGACGGTTGAGGCGCTGGCCTTCTGACCCCAACTTGGCAGGTTCGATCCTGGCTCAGTCCGGTAGTATTTGAAGGTGCTCAAATACGTCAACCTCGTGTCGGTAGATTTACTGGCACGTAAGAGAACTCCTGCGGGATAAAATTCCGGCACCTCGGCGTCTCCAAAAACCGTAAAAGAGTAGTTAGTGGGACGTAAAACAAATACCATTATTATTAATCATAAGAAAACTGAAGATCTGAGGTATTTGATGAAGTAAATTCCAACAGAAAAATGATGTTCAAAATAGCGATGTTTGGTTTAGGCTTTGCCCGTGATTGTAAATTCATTCTTTATAAATAATTAAATCCGTTAGCAGTCACAATTTGTATTGTATCTTCTTCATAAGGAGTTTCAGACTCTAGGATCCATCGTCACGTCGCAAAAATGATGATATTCACTTGTTGCTCTAACCAATACACAACTGTTTCTAAAGAGTATTATCCTATTTCATTTAAGACTAAGGGCTACGTGCGTTATGAATTCATGACATCTATGTTCGGTCAGTTATACGTCCGTATGTATGTGTGTGTCGTCTATAAAATATACTACCCGCCCCCTGAAGGGCCTTGGCCTACCAAGCGACCGCTGCTCAGCTCGAAGGCCTGCAGATTACGAAGTGTCGTATGGTCAGTATGACGAATCCTCTCGGCCGTCATTCTTGGCTTTCTAGACCGCTATGAAATATACAGTATCTGATAAATTTAATGAATGAAATGAAAATCCACAGCCTGTTTCCAGTCATTTGACCTGGTCAGGAATGGAATGAATGAAGCTCCCATCTAGCGGCGAGGATGGGAATTGTGCCGGCTGCCGAATCCTGTCGCACACCTCTTGGGCAATGATTAATGAATGATTAATGAAATGATATTGGAAAGTATTACTTGAATGAAAGATGACAGGGAAAACCGGAGTACCCGGAGAAAATCCTGTCTCACCTCCACTTTGTCCAGCACAAATATCACATGGAGTGACCGGGATTTGAAGCACGGAACCCAGCGGTGAGAGGTCGGTGCGCTGCTGCCTGAGCCACTGAGGCTCTATTGATAAATTTAATATTTTTTTAAATATTAACTTTCAATTTTATCATTGAGCATGTGTTGTGGATCTATTAATTGATGTCCATAAATTTCTAGAGTTTCTAAAATCCTTTCGGATGTGTGTGAAAAATGGTGAGAAAATTTGGAATATTTGATACTTCGTTTCCTGTGTCATGCAGATGTGTAGTAACTCCTGATTTTTTCACGCTTATGTAAAATTTAACATCAGATTTCAAGGATTTGGAAATTTATCGAACGTTTCCCTTGATAACGTATTCCAATCCGTTACTTCTCGCCCCAATTTGTCCTCTTGAATTCCAACTTTACCTTCATTCATTACTACTTTTTTTAAAAGCTCCACTTATGCTTGTTAAGAAAGGTAAGGATGTAAAACAGAGGGCATATAAGTCTCTGGTAAGAACCCAACTGGACTGTGGTTCCAATGTTCCACGCCAACTGTCCGCTGACAGCTCGAAACATACTACATAGTTGAGCATCTCCTCACCTCAGTCCCAAGTCTTCCCAGCCTAAAGTTTGCAATATTTTCGTAACACTGCCCTTTTGTCGGAAATCACCCAGAACAAATCGTGTTGCTTTCCTTTTGATCTTTTCTAGTTCTCGTGTCTGGTAGTCCTAGTTGTGGGTCCTGTACATTGGAACCACAGTCCAGTTGGGTTCTTACCAGAGACTTAGATGCCCTCTGTTTTACATCCTTACCTTTCTTAACAACCGTATTAATATAACTACCCCGATTAAAATCATTCCTTATGTTAACACCTAGGTACTAACAGTGATCCCCATGAGGAACCATCACCCCATCAACACCGTAATTAAAATTCAGACGACTTTCCCCTTTGGTGAAACTTGCAACCTAACTCTTCATCTTGTTTGTCGTCATGATCACGGTAGACGTGACCCACCCTCGTCGGAGGGTGTACTTTACAAGGGCTGCATTAGCTATCATTTACCACACGATATTATCAGTGACAATATGGACATAATACACTGTTTCTCTACCTCGCACCGAACCAGACATGTCTTATGACGGCGATGGGATAGGAAAGGGCTAGGGGTGAGAAAGAAGCGGCCGTGGCCTTAATTAAGGTACAGCCCCGGCATTTGCCTGGTGTGAAAATGGGAAACCACGGATACCATCTTCAGGGATGCCGACAGTGGGGTTCGAACTCACTATCTCCCGGATGCAAGCTCACAGCTGCGCGCCCCTAACTGCGCGGCCAACTCACCCGCAAATATGGACATAAGAAATTAGTCTATGCCTTTTTCAAACGCAAAACGACAGGCCTAAATCGCATATAAAGACACGGTGGATTTTTAGAACAGATGGATATTATAGTCCCTAGCATTATTTCAGAACATATTGTCTATAATAACGCTGTCAGTAAGCGGCTTTTGTCCTAAAACTTCCTCAGAAAGGAAACGTAGTCTCAGTTAACATTGCACTACATATTATAGGCTATTAAATTATATACCGGGCGAGGTATTTGTTGATATAACGTCAGTGAATCCTCTGAGTCATATGTTCTGATGCTATCCCGTCCGTCATTCTCAAGAAATGTCGGGCTAGTTACTGTTGTGTGGGGTGGCAGCACAAAGCGCAGATCACACTAATGAATTGGGAATGCTAGTTACGCATCACAAGGAGGGCAATCAATTAGTCGAGTCAGCTAATCAACCCCCACAAGCCATGCTCGGTGCGTCGGGTCGTCTCCTCAGACCGGGGATGTGGTATGTAAGCTACTTCATATTCCAAGTGCTCTCTATGCACAAAATTAAGATTGCAATTTATCGTGATGTCACAACCAGTGCTCTCCTGGCAATTGTTTTCCCCTTTTCTTACCCCTATTCTGGATTCGTATTGACGTTCGTACTATGCGTGGATTATTAACTAGTAGTCCAACTCGTTGGCTGAATGGTCAGCGTACTGGCCTTCGGTTCAGAGGGTCCAGGGTTCGATCCCCGGTCGGGTCAGGGATTTTAACCTTCATTGGTTAATTCCAATGGCCCGGGGCTGGGTGTTTGTGCTGTCCCCAACATCCCTGCAACTCACACACCACACATAACACTATCCTCCACCACAATAACAAGCAGTTACCTACACGTGGCAGATGCCGCCCACCCTCATCGGAGGGTCTGCCTTACAAGGGCTGCACTCGGCTAGAAATAGCCACACGAAATTAAAAAAAAAATTAACTAGTAAGTAAGTAAGTAAGTAAGTAAGTAAGTAAGTGATTAAGTCAAAGCAAAAGTCATCTCTAAGTGTCCCGAAGTTTAGGCAATAATAGGTTAGTTTGTTTGCTTGTTGTTTAAAGGGGCCTAACATCTAGGTCATCGGCCAGCAATAAGTTAGAATGCAAACCAACTTACCTGGTAAGAACTATCATCTTCCCGCTCTTCCGTGGTGTAGCGGGAGTAACCTATATTTTAGGGGCTCTAATAGGCCGGGAACGTATTGTTTACGCAAATCTCACAGCAAAACTATTGTTCGGGTAGAGTGTACTTGTTATTTGCTTCAGTATATTTGCAGCTTAAAGACTTCCACAGTCCACAACCTCGGGTCTTGGTGCGGTAGAATGGTTAGCTCTACGCCCGACCGCCTTTGTCCCCAGAGATTAACCTGGTATTCAATTTTAGTGTAGGCTGAGTGAATCTCAGGCCCATGTGCACTTACTACGGAAGTGGAAATTACGTTTCTTAAATTTTCCCACTTCCTGGCGTAGAATTAAGTGACTCACTTTTCTTTTTTTGCAGCGAAATTAGGACAGGCCCTCTCTACAATTAACCACAACATTAAAGTTATACAATTATGTAATGGAAATAGCAACAAAAAACATATAAAATTAAATATGGAGATCAACCAATCAATCAATGATATGCATTTGGGGCTTTAGCCCATTCCCCCCTGCGGGTTGAGACGGCAGAACAACACCCACGATATCTCCTGACTGTCGTAAGAGGTGACTGAGAGGGGCCCCACGGGCTTTGAACTTGGGAGCGTGGTTTCGCAACCACGAGGCCCCTTAGCTCAGTCCTGGCATTGCTTCCACTTACTTGTGCCAGGCTCCTCACTTTCATCTATCTTCTCCGACCTCCCTTGGTCAACTCTTGTTCTTTTTCGACCCCGACGATATTACGTATCGAGACCTAGGAGGTCTTTCATTTTAACGACCTTCGTGACACTTGTCTTTCTTTGCTCGATACCTTCATTTTTCGAAGTGTCGGATCCCTTCCATTTTTTCTTTCTGGTTAATGTTATATATAGGATGGTTGCCTGGTTATATTTCCTCATAATACAATAACCACCACCACCACCACCACCACCACGACCTTTAGCCCGTGTGGCAGATTCCCTATCAGTTGCTCACCTAGCCTTTCCTTAAATGTTTTCAAAGAACTTGGAGATTTATCGAACATTTTCCTTGATAAAATTATTCCGTTCCGTAATTCCTCTTCCCATGAATATTCATCCCAATTTATTGTCTTGAATCCCATTTTTATCTTCATATTGTGATATTTCCCACCTTTAAGAGCTTTTCCAGGCAAATGTCTGGGATATGCCTTAATTAAGTCCACGATCGCTTCCTTCCCACTCCTAGTCTTTTCCTATCGCATCGTCGCCATAAGACCTTTGAAAAATGAAAATGAACTGGCGTTAAGTTATGCTTTTTAGTGCCGGGAGTGTCCAAGGACATGCTTGGCTCGCCAGGTGCAGGTCTTTCTATTTGACTCCCGTAGGCGACCTGCGCGTCGTGATGATGATGATGATGATGATGAAGACAACACATACACCCAGCCCCCGTGCCAGAGAAATTAACTAATGATGGTTAAAATTCCCGACCCTACCTGGAATCGAACCCCGGACCCCTGTTACCACAGGCCAGCACGCTAACCATTTAGCCATGGAACCGGGCGTAATACCTATGTGTTGGTGTGACGTTAAGCAGATTGTAAAAAATCAAGCTTATTCGCCTACTAATGCATTCCAACGCCACCTCTTCACGGACAGTCGGAACATCCCGCTTAGTCTTCCCAGTCCAAAGTTTGCAACATGAGAATAGCACTCATGGATCATTCAACCGTCAACGAACTGGAGTCGGTAGGTCTGAGTCGTCACTTATGGTCTTAGCCAATGGAGTTTCCCTCAGGATAGCAGATGTCACTGTGGTGTCACTGTGCCCGTACTCGTGTTTCGAGCTGGATTTGATACTTGCCAGTAACAACACTATAACAATGGCTCGCTTTCGGACGAAAAATATCTGATTGCCAATTTAGTTGAAAGGCTATTTGCTTGCTATTTTTGAAGATATTTACAGAGTTAAGGTACGATAAAGCTTTCAGGACGCATTTCTCACAAGTTGAAGAAGAAACGCTTTCCCGTCCTCTAAGCTCTCCGAACCTCAACCAACTAGACTTTTATTTGTGGGGGCATTTCAAGGCTTTTTTGTATCGAACTCTGGTACAAGATGCAGAGAATCTTCGTTCCGGTATTGTGGAAGGCTGCGAAACGATACGCAATACTCCAGAAATCAATCAATCAATCAATCAATCAATCAATCAATCAATCAATCAATCAATCAATCAATCAATCAATCAATCAATCAATCAATCAATCAATCAATCAATCAATCAATCAATCAATCAATCAATCAATCAATCAATCAATCAATCAATCACCACTGATATGCATTTAGTTCAGTCACCTAAGTGGCAGATTCCCTATTGGTTGTTTACCTAGTATTTTCTTAAATAATTGCAAATCATTTAGAAAATTATTGAATGTTCCCTTGGTAAATTATTCCAATCGCTAACTCCTCTTCCTTTAAACGAACATTTACCCCAATCAGTCCTCTTGAATTCCAACTTTATCTTCATATAATGATCTTTCCTACTTTTAAAACACCACTTAAACTTATTTGCCTACTAATGTCATTCCACGCTATCTCTCACTGACTGTTCAGAACATAACTTAGTTGAGCAGATTATCTCCTTTCTCCCATGTCTTCCCAGCCTAATCTTTGCAACATTTTCGTAACGCTACTCTTTTGTCGGAAATCTCCCAGAACAAATCAAGCTGTTTTTCTTCGGTTTCTTCCAGTTCTCGAATCAAGAAATCCTGTTGAGGAACCCTACACTGAAACAATACTCTAGTTGGGGTCTTACCACAGACTTATATGCCCTCTCCTTTACTTCCATACAATAGCTCCTAAATACCCTCATAACCATCCGGGATGCAATACGACGGTGGATTGATTGATATATCTCAATGCTAATGTAGGGCATATTTTATGTTGGTAGTTTAATGTTGCTTTAATAGATCGAAGGTGTTTGGCGACGTAACAATGGGAAAGGTGTAGGATTGGAAAGATAGTGGCCATGGTCTTAATTAATTTACATCCCCAGCATTTTCCTGGTGTGAAAATAGGAAATCCTCAGAAAACCATCTTCAAGTCTGCTGACATGAGGTTCTAACCCATCGTCTCCCGAATACAAGCACAAACTTACGCGACCTTATCCGAACGGCCAATTCGCTCAGTAGGAGGTAATTTTTAACATTTCATGTAAAGTTTTCATGGTACTTTCTGTTCCTGTGTGTTTCCCATAATAATTATAATTTCGTGTGGCTATTTCTAGCCGGGTGCACCCTTGTAAGACAGACCCTCCAATGAGGGTGGGCTGCATCTGCCATTATGTAGGTAACTGCGTGTTATCGTGGTGGAGGATAGTGCTATGTGTGGTGTGTGTGTTGCAGCCCCCGGGTCAATGGAATTAACCAATGAAAGTTAAAATCCCCGACTCGGCCAGTAATCGAACCCGGTACCCTATGAACCGAAGGCCAATACGCAGACCATTCATCCAACGAGTCGGATTGTGTTTCCCACGATTAATGCACTATGTAGAGTTGTAGAAAATGAGTTCTACAATGAAATAAAGTGTTTCCGGCCCCAGGTCATACGTAGTAGAGTCATTAAGTTCTTGGACTGGCCGTCTAGTGTCGCTTTAGTGCACTGTAGCGGAGAGTTTGCACCACATGATGATGCTGTGACAGTTCTTCGCTAGTCCATGCAAGAGGAAGTTGCGTGCTTGCAGTGTAAGCAGGACCATTGTCTCTGGTGTGAAGGGTAGATGAATGTGAGCGGCAGAACTTGAGAATGTCGTAGTTTGAGAAAAATATGTTTCAAGTTCTTCCCAAAATTACGCAAATCCGCCAGCGAAACGTTTGAGATTATGAAGCCGAAATCGACCGTATCACCACAACGGGAAAAAAGCCGCGATAAAATGTCGTATGGCTTTTGGTGCCGCGATATCCCAGGATCGGCTCGCCATATGCAGGTCTTTCTATTTGACTCCCGTAGGCGACCTGCGCGTCGTGATGAGGATGAAATGATGATGAAGACAACACATACACCCAGCCCCCGTGCCATTGGAATTAACCAATTAAGATTAAAATCCCCGACCCGGCCGGGAATCGAACCCGGGACCGTCTGAACCAAAGGCCAGTACGCTGACCGTTCAGCCAACGAGTCGGACAAAAGCCGCGATAAGGCAGGTCAATAGACTACATGATCCTTGAACTGTTATCGCCAGTCCACGAACATATTGACTGTAGTGCATAAGTGTACACCGTGTTGCCTACACTGAAGGCACCAGTCCATGAAGTTATTGACTGTAGTACATGAGTGTATGCCGTGTTGCCTGCATTGTAGGTGCCAGTCCACAAAGATATTGATTGTAGTGCATAGGTGTACACTGTGTTGCCGGCACTGTAGGCACTAGCCCACGAAGTTATTGACTGTAGTACATCAGTGTACGCCGTGTTGACTACACTGTAGGAGCCAGTCCACGAACTTATTGACTGTAGTAGTATGAATATGAATGAAAACCTACAACTTGTTTTCCAGTCAGTGACCGGGCCAGGGATGGAATTAATGAAGCCCCCATCTTGCGGCGAGGATAGGAATTGTGCCGGCTGCCGAAGCCTGTCGCACTCCTCTGGGGTAATGATTAATGACTGACAGATGAAATGGAATGGTAGTGGAAAGTGTTGCTGGAATGAAAGGTGAAAGGGAAAACTGGAGTACCCGGAGTAAATTCTGTCCCATCTCCACTTTGTCAAGCACAAATCTCACATGGCGTGACCGGGATTTGAACCACGGAACCTACCGGTGAGAGGCCTACGCGCTGCCGCCTGAGCCACGGAGGCTAGTAGTATGAATATCTATGTTATTATTATTTCGCTTTATTAAATAGCAGGGCTCCGGTAAACATTAGAAGTTAAATTACTCGAGTAAATAAAAAAAGGTTCTAGAGAAACTTTTGTTTATGTGACAATCAGGTTTATCTGAGGAAAATTACGCTCACATGTTAATAGTGTTTATTAACTGCAGTAGCACAACAGATGTTTTATTCTTTGCCAGGAATTCTCAAAAACCTGTAGCAATCTGTCGTTCTGGAAATGTTACCCTCTTGCGCAAACTCTCCACTTCAGACCCATCGAAAGTAACATTCTTTCGTTATCGTCTGATCAGCGTTCTGTGTAGGACACTTTTATCCATTCTGGAATTTGCATCTCTTCTGTTTCAATCGGTCGTAAAATGAAAGTCCTAAAAGTTTACTGGAAATTTCTCTGGATCGTTCCGGCTGAAAGAAAGCTCTGGACTTATCTCAAATAAATTATTTGCTAGAGCACTTCACAAACAGCACAACTTCGACATTCTGTTGCATGGCCATGTTAACAAATAACTTCAAAATGAATAATGCATCCATATTGTACATCTACATGTTTGCTGACTTCATTTCAGATGTGTCTTCAATATATATATATATATATTCCTATTTGACTCTCAGTTGCATTAGCCCTCATTTTGTTTGACAATAAAAATATAGTTCGTAGTCGTTAGTATCAGTGGTTCTCAAACTGTGGTACGCGTACCCCTAGGGGTACGCCTGAGAGTTTTAGTGGGGTGCGTGAGCAGCCTTCAAGGAAAAAAATGATGAGAAATTGAAATATGGAAGTAAATACGAAGAAAGTTAAATATGGAGCCATGCTTCTCTATAAAGTTTCACCTGGACTACGACACATCAGAAAACTGTGTCGCCCAATGCAGGCACACACATCCCATTGAAATGTTGCTGATTCGCAATGTCTGAATTACAGAATTGAGATAAACGATTTTTCATCATTTTTGAGGCTAAATTACAGTGTTTTGTGAAACTTTCATACAAATAGGGTATCCTGTATTGCTTTGTTATCACTGTATTAAAAGTCTTACATTTCTTGTTATGTGCTACAAAAATGCATTTAATTTCAGAATCTCGTACGTGTGTTTAAAAGAATGGTTTACATTTTAAAATGCCAGGTAATTATGCTTTTAAACCTATCATTTAGGGATTTGTTTCGTGGTGGTACAATGAACTTTTAGCCATGACTGAGGGTACAATATCATGATAGTTTGAGAACCTCTGGTTTGACTGAATATCCCACAAATAAATCTTTCACCAGGTACCTGTGGGCAGATGGCTCATCGAAGGCGGCTCCAGAGGGGTGACAGGCATTGCGGCCGGTCCAGCCAGCTCTCCAGGGTAGCTGAAGCCCGTCGGCTGGAGCGGGGAATACGACGGGTACGAGGTGGAATTGTAGGAACTCCAGGGAGGATCAGCGCATCCGACACTCAGAGACGCGGTCGAGTCTGGAACAGACAACAAGGGTAGGCGAATGTTAGGTACTGAGGAGAGCAAAGATTAGTAACAGATGTTAGCGCTAAACTCCTGTTAGGATACACGAAAAAATATGAGATTAGTAACAAATTATTTTACTAACCTCGAATTAGGGTACACAAGAAATATGAGAATAGTATCAGATTTTACTACTAACCTTGAGCTAGGATACACAATAAAATACCAAAATAGTAACAGATTTTATTACTAACTTCCAGTTAGGATACACAAAAAATACGAGAATAGTCACAGATTTTAGTACTAACCTCCAGTAAGGGTGCTAATCTCCAGTTAGGATATACAAGAAAATACGGGATTACGAACACATTTTATACTAACCTGCAGTTAGGATATACAGGAAAGTATGAGATTAGCAACAAATTTTAGTGTTGAATTTGAGTTAGAATACACAAGAAAATACAAGATATATAATAGGCTACATGTTTCCGTTATTCGACTTAGCGCATTTTAAAGGTAATTTCGAGTTATGACCTACAAGAAAATACAACATTAGTGACAGATTTTTCGTGAGAAATTCGAAATAGGACACTTAAGAAGACACAAGGTCAGTAACAAAGTTTAGTAATAAATTCTATTTAGGCTACATAAGAAAACGCAAGATTATTAACAAATTTTATAATTAAACTCGAGTTAGGGTACAGAGGATTAATAACACGTTTTAGTGTTAAATTCGAGTTAAGACACACAAGTAAATACAACCAACACAATCAGTTAAACTAGACAGCTAGTGGAAAGGTTGATGGAGATTGTAACTGACGTGAAATTAGCGAGAAATTTCGTCGATACGTACAGGTACACAATAGCACGAAGATGTTGAACATATATAATTGGGAATGAACACGTGGGATTATTAATAATAATAATAATAATAATAATAATAATAATAATAATAATAATAATAATAATATCTCTACTGCCGTGTGCAGACATTTTTATTGTAACGTCATTTAGGCCAGAAAAAACGGATGTATTCCTGAATTTTTCAGTTATTTTGTTGGGTATATACCAATTGTTTTACGAGAGCTTTATAATATATGCCGACATCGTACGGCAAGGAGTGCTGAAGGGACTTCTGTCAACCCTTGAAATATCCGAGTACCTCAGTGGAGATTCATGCTCTGACCGGACGGAGTGGCTCGGATGGGATGCGCTGGTTTTCTGAGCCTATATTCGATCCCGGCTCTGTTCTTGGTATTTGAGTGTGTTAAAATACGGTAGCGTCTTGTCGGTAGACTTACCGGCACGTCAGGAATGATGCTAGTTTTTAGACCAATTCATTACATGTTACAATTTTAAATATCGTGTGACATGCGACCGAAATCATATTCATGTGTCAACTAGTGGCACGCGTGTCATGGGTTCCTCATTCCTGGTCTAGTAATGCCTTTGACGCAATTAACTCTAAAAGCATATACAGTATTCTAAACTATAGATAGGAGCAGCCTAGCTGAGGTGGCAAAGGCATACTTGATTCCTATAGAAGGACGTGGATTAGATTCCCACCAAGAAGTCCAAAAATTTGGAAAACGAGATCGTCCCTCCTGGACCCGCACATGGCCCTGAGGTTCACTCATCCTAGACCAGAAATGAGTTCCAAGTCAAGTCCTGGAGGGAAAGGTGATCGGGCCCAAATAACCTCTGATGAGGTTACGAAAAATGGAATTCCGTCTTTCCAGTAACCGCCTCTTCATATTAATTCAACATTTAGAGTAGAGTATTTGAAACGTCATGTCTTTTGTTATCTATGCTGCAGTTCCTCGAAGCTTAATGAATTAGAGCTTACTCAAGCGAGAGGTTGTGTGTATGCTATAATTCTCAGACGTTAAGTGGAATACTCCAGACCTTGAGTTCGTTCCGTCCTTCTTAGAACTAATTTTCTTCTTTTACGTAAACCTAAAGCTCAGATCCATCTCAGCTGGGATGCAGTGCACTATGTCTTCTCGTGTGAGTTAAAAGCAAGTTTGTTACTTTCATCAATCTCTTTTTACTCCTTGGCTTTAACCTTTTCACTCCCAAGTTGTTTTCAGCCTTATGTATGCCCCATACTAAATTTTCTGGATATTCCGACAATGGTTGAAACAGGCTAAAAATACCTTCTGTTTACACAGATACCAAACGGTCGTGGAACGTTGTCATTAGCAATAGTTTTCTCTTCGCTCTTTTACCACAACCTGATAATGGCGTGATAACTGTCCACAGCTTGTTTCACTGCAACTCAGTATTAGGGAGATAGTAGGTTCGAACCCCACTGTCGGCAGGCCTGAAAATGGTTTTCCGTGGTTTCCCATTTTCACACCAGGCAAATGCTGAGGCTGTACCTTAATTAAGGCCACGGCCGCTTTCATCCCACTCCTAGCCCTTTCCTATCCCATCGTCGCCATAAGACCTATCTGTGTCGGTGCGACGTAAAAGCAACTAGCAAAATAATAATAATAATAATAATAATAATAATAATAATAATAATAATAATAATAATAATAATAATAATAATAATAATAATAATAATAATGTTCCACTGCAACTTATCTTCACAATACTCCTAAAAGTCAGGATCATCATTATTCCCTGTTGTTATCTGAGTCATCAGTCCATAGACTGGTTTGATACAGCACTCCATTCCACCCAATCCTGTGCTAACCTTTTCACTTCTACGTAACTGCTGCATCCTACATCTGCTCTAATATGCTGTCATATCCATACCTCAGTCTACCCCTACCATTCTTAACCCATACACTTCCCTAAAACAACTCAACAAGTCCTGGGTGTCTTAAGATATGCCCTATCATTCTATCTCTTCTTCTCGTCAAAATTGGCCAAATCGATCTCTTCTCACCAATTACATTCAGTATCTCTTCATTCGTGATTCGATCTACCCATATCACCTTCAGCATTCTTCTGTAACACCACACTTCAAAGGATTATATTATTTGTTTCCTGAACTAGTTATCGTCCATGTTTCACTTCCATAAAATAAAACACTCCAAAACATCTTTTCTTAAGAATACGGCTTGTGCTAGTCTGCATTTTATATCCTTACTTCTGCCATCGTACGTTATTTTACTACCCAAAGTAACAATATCCATCTACTTCCTTTAAGTCTTCATTTCCTATTCTGACTTCATTCGACTGCACTCCAATTTTGTTTTCTTTTGGACGGATTTATTTTCATCTTGTACTCATTACCCAAGACTCCACCCATACCATTCAGCAATTTCTCCAGATCTTCTGCTATCTCAGATAAAATAACATCATCCGCAAATCTCAGGATTTTGATCTCCTCTCTTTGGATTTTGATTCTCTTTCGAAAATCCTCTGTGATTTCCTTTACTGTCTGTTCTATATAAACATTGAAAAGAAGGGGGGACACACTGCAGCCTTGTCTCACTCATTTCTATATTGCTGCTTATTTTTTAGAAACTGATTTTTATACAGATTATAGATAATTCTTCGTTCTCAGTATCTGATACCGATTACTTCCAGAATCTCAAATACCTTGGTCGAATCAGCGTCATCGAAAGCATTTTCTAGATCTAAGAACGCCACGTACGTGGACTTGTCCTTAATTCGATCCTCTAAGGTCCGATGTAGAGTCAAAATTGCTTCACGTGTTCCTACATTTCTTCTGAAGCCAAGTTGATTTTCTCCCAAACAACATTCCTAAAATATAATCTTCCGTCATGCTACCTTTACACTTCTCCACACCCATCTCAGAAGACAGCTGTGAAAGAAAAACGCAAGGCACATAATTATCGTCAAAATAAGGCAAGGCGATTTATGAACCATTCATCATCTGAACAGAGCATGTGGTGAACAAGAAAACTACAGCGTCAGACTGAACTCGGAAGTGGAGAAGAGCGCACTGCTTGAAATCCGAGTTGGTTCGACCCCACTATCGGCAGCTCTGAAGATGGATGGTTTTCCGTTGTTTCCCATTTTCACACCAGGATGGGGCTGTACCTTAATTAACACCACGGTCACTTCTCTCCCACCCCTTTTCCTATCCCATCGTCTCCATAAAACCTATCTGTATCGGTGTGACGTAAAGCAGATTATACAGTGTGATTCAGCAGCCTCTTGCAATATCGCTTACTGCAGCCCAACTAACTTGCACATGGTTATAGGAATGCTATTCCCCTGCAGGCGTACTGTATGGTACTAATGTTCAGTGAGCACATGTTGCACACCATTCTGAACCCTAGCAAAATGTTATATCAACCGTTCGCAAAACATGATGCCTTCAAATCATGAAGCTACGTCCTTTTACCGTGTAACTATTTTAATCTGTCGTGCCTCGTGACCGCGTGTAAGGAAGATGGGTATCAAAGCATAAAACAGTGCAGTAGTCCGCCTCTGTGGTATGGTGGTAAGTGTGATTAGCTGCCACCCCGGGAGGCCTGGGTTCGATTCCCGGCTCTGCCACGAAATTTGAAAAGTGGCACGAGGGCTGGAACGGGGTCCACTCAACCTTGGGAGGTCAACTGAGTAGAGGTTGGTTTGATTCCCACCTCAATCATCCTGGAAGTGGTTTTCTGTGGTTTCCCACTTCTCTTCCAGGCAAATGCCGGGATGGTACCTAACTTAAGGTCACGGCCGCTTCCTTCCCTCTTCCTTGTCTATCCCTTCCAATATTCCCTTCCCCCCCGCAAGGCCCCTGTTCAGCATAGCAGGTGAGGCCACCTGGACCATGTACTGGTCATCCTCCCCAGTTGTATCCCAGACGCAGAGTCTGAAGCTCTAGGACACTGCCCCTGAGGCGGTAGAGGTAGTATCCGCCGCTGGGTCCGAGGGAATAACCGACCCTGAAGGGTAAACAGATAAAGAAGAAGAAGAAGAAGAAAAAGAAGAATGCAGCAATTAGTGTCTTAAACACCGAACCGGATGGCGTATATACTCTGTTCTCATCGTACTACCAGCGTGTTTCCAGCAGTGTAGGGTAGCGGATGTTGTTAGGCGTTCGACGGAATGCGCCAGCGTCGGTTCGAATCCTGCGTCGTTCAAATAGTTTTGCATCGGTATGATGTTTGAATATGTAAACACAGGCCCACGTTTGCCTCATTCAAACAGTAGAATGACGCTGTTATTCTTCTTGTGCCCTGCGCATATTCCGCTGATCAGGACCTGAATGTACTGTAATCTCTGCTGCCATTCGGCATGTTTTCCACAGTGGAATACTTTGACATTCTCCTCATTTATGGGGAAGCAAGAAAAAACGCGTGCGAGGCACTACGTCTGTACCAGGAACGGTATCCCGACAGCCAACACCCGGTTGCTACGACATTCCACCGTGTTGAAAGACACCTAAGAACAAGGGGCGTGATTTCCAACCAGCCACCAGTCCGCGATAGGCCTGTTACATCGGGTGAAACAGAAGAGGCCGTTCTGGAGGCAGCTCGTAATAATCCACACATCAGTACAAGGGCGATTGCACGATAGGTGAACACCACCAGCAGCGAATACTGCATGAACATAAATTTCACTCATACCATCTTGAGCTACACCAAGAGAACCATGGGCGGGATTTCGAAGCTCGAATGGAGTTCGGTCGGTGTCTATTAGGCGGGCTGGACAATGATGCAGCATTCGTATCGCATATCTTGTTCTCGGACGAATCGCGCTTCCACAATAATGGGAACGTCAATCGCCACAGCAAACACTATTTGAGTCCGGACAATCCTCACTGGGTGTAACAGGCGGCCCATCAAGTACGATGGGGAGTGAATGTTTGGTGTGAAATCTTGGGGGATCGCCTGATTGGACCTTATTTCTTTGAGGGCCATTGGACGGGCCCACGCTGCCTGCACTTTCTGCGTCAGGAACTCCCACTGCTGCTGGAGGATGTACTCTTGGACGATCGTGTGACGATGTGGTTGCAACAGGATGGAGCTCCACCACATTCGACTGTGCCCGTTCGTAAACATCTGAACGAGGAACTACCAGGGAAATGGGTAGGACGAGGAGGCCCTCTTTCTTGTCCCGACAGATCACCGTATTTAACGCTGTTAGACTTCTTATTTTGGGGACATTTGAAGAACGTCGTTTACACTCAAGCGCTGGGAGACCTCGACCAGCTCCGGCAACTCATCACGGACGTCTACCGAGCAATTACGCCTGGAATGCTTCAGCGCGGAAGACGATCTATTGGACACCGAACTCGAATGTGCATAAACCAAAACGGTCATCACATCGAGCATTTGCTGCGATAAAACATTGTCAGGACAGTTGTGTTCCTATTATTTCCGGTCTGTATGTGTCCGGCCTGCTAACTAATCGGTCCTTCTTAGGGCCACAAACACATTCATTTACACACAACTTGCATGAAGGCGAGTGTTGAACTTACATTGCGTGCGGTACGTATTAAACAAATATTTCAAAAACTTGTACTCTTCGCCCCGGACTCGGACCTCCCACCTGGCATGCAAGCCTGCTCCACCAAGTACACTACTGTTCCGTACGGCACACTGGGCAGCTTATAGCAAGTATTAGGTTTACTGCGGTCACAATATCAATTTAGTGTTTCGCCGGCGTATCAGATTCATATGATCTAGAAGGCACACGCATGTCTTCCAGTGTTTAATACGAGTATAACATTACGGCGTTTTATCACTGTGAGGCGCTAGATACCAAGATATCCGGTTGTGTTGTCTGGCGAATACCGGCAGGGCAGATGTTTTCAGGACGGAATGGATATTGTGGGTTGCATAAAACTACATTGGAAAGGGCGGCTGAATCACGTTGTATATATAATATAGAAAAAGAAAAAAATAAATCCGAGTTAAATCGTGTTTGGGACATAGTTATAATAATGTCTTGCTTTACGTCTCACTAACTACTTTTACGGTTTTCGGAGACCCTGAGATGCCGGAATTTTGTCCCTCAGAAGTTCTTTTATGTGCCAGTAAATATACCGACACGAGGCTGACGTATTTGAGCACCTTCGAATAGCACCGGACTGAGCCAGGATCGAACCTGCCAAGTTAGGGGCCAGTGAGCCAGCGCCTCAACCGTATGAGCCACTCAGCCCGGTTGGGACATAGGGAGATACATGTTGGCATACGAGTTAACTCGGATATGGGATGGGAAACGTTAAGAAAATGAAAGTAGCAGGGGTATGCGCGATGCTAGTAATAACATCCCACTTGCTCGCAGTCCCTGTGATGAATGATCTGAAAGGTATATTCGTGTGTACATTTCCGTAGGCTTGGTAGACTGATATGTAATAGCACCTTCTGGCTTGTTAAGAAGGAAATCAGCAGGAAACTACCTCACTCCTCGTGTCCTATTCAGTGACGCCTAGGCTATGTATGACAGCTGACGGTGGAGCAACACCGAAAAAGTAAAGTATTATTAGGCCTATCTCTTTATTTATTTATTTCTTTCTATTTATTTTTTTAGTTATTGATTTCTATTCGGCCAACTATGGATCACGGCGTTTCAATTATTTTTAACCTTTGTCCAGTATTCCTACGTTCGTTTCGGTGAGTATCCTTTTCTTTTTTGCGAGTGGCTTTATGTCGCACCGATACAGATAGGTCTTATGCCAACGATGGGATAAGAAAGGCCTAGGAGTTGGAAGGAAGCGACCGTGGCCTTAATTAAAGTACAGGCCCAGCATTTGCCTGTTGTGAAAATGGGAAACCATGTAAAACCATCTTTAGGGCTGCTGACAGTGGAATTCGAACCCACTATCTGCCGGATGCAAGCTCACAGCCGCGCGCCCCTAAAAGTATGGCCAACTCGTCCGGTGTGCTTTTCCTATCTTCAGCCCATTCCTTGCCTCTTTTGAGTTTGGGCTTACCGAGCTTGATAGCTGCAGTCGCTGAAGTGCGGCCGGTACCCAGTATTCGGGAGATAGCGGGTTTGAACCCCACTGTCGGCAGCCCTGAAGATCGTTTTCCGTGGTTTGTCATTTTGACACATGGCAAATGCTGGGACTGTACCTTAATTAAGGCCACGGTCGCTTCGTTCCCACTCTTAGGCATTTCCTATCTCATCGTCGCCGTAAGACTTATCCGTGTCGGTGCGACGTAAAGCAGCTTGTAAAAAAAAGAGCTTTATCTGGAAACCACGGTGTTCACCAGTTTCCTTCGAGAAAGTGAAAGAATCTATTTTTGAAAATAAATATGTTACATCAATTAATATAGATTTTGAATTTTATGATAGGACATAATAAATGATGAGGTTTAATGTATTAACTTATATTGCGAATTAAGCTGTAACTCCGACTCGTTGACAGAATGGTCAGCGTTGAGGCCTTCGGTTCAGAGGATCCCGGGTTCGATTCCCGGCCGGGTCGGGGATTTTAATCGCCTCTGACTAATTCTTCTGGCCCGGGGACTGGGTGTCTGTGTTTGTCCGAGAACTTTCCTCTTCATATTGACACAACACACCACATTACCAACCACCACAGAAACACGCAATAGTAATCACATCCCTCCATATAGGGTTGGCGTCAGGAAGAGCATAGGCCGTAAAACAGGGCCAAATCCACATGTGCGTCACAGTTCGCACCAGCAACCCTACAGATGTAGGAAAAGAGGTGGAAGAAGAAGAAGAAAAATAATATTGTGAATTAAGCTGTAAGCATATTGTCATATTGTTAACTAACTGTTAATGTTTTTCACTCGTCTTATATTTATTTAATGTTTATATGAATTTGTAATAGTGATTTTATTAGTTCACCAGCTCCGTTCTTCTTACGAATTTATGAGCAAGGATTAAAGTGGTTAAATTACTTGACCCGCAAGTATGTGTGTGTCTTACAGAGCGCTCTTGTAGACAATGTTTACTATCTTCTCATCGGGGACATAAATATATATAAATTTAAATATGGACACTCGCGAGCACACAAGGTATAGCTGGTCTTGACTGAAGTACTGGTTCTCTAGATTCTTACCCAAATTTAAATGTGAATTAGAAACGCACTAAATATGAACCCTATGCCTACGCAGTATTAAAAAGGTAGAACCACGGAATATACATATAATACGATAAAGATGATAATGAAAAAAAATGGCGTATGGCTCTTAGTGCCGGGAGTGTCCGAGGACACGTTCGGCTCACCAGTTGCAGGTCATTTGATTTGACGCCCGTAAGCCACCTGCGCGTCGTGATGAGAATGAAATGATGATGAAGACGACACATACTCCCAGCCCCCGTGCCAGCGAAATTCACCAATGATGGTTAAAATTCCCGACCCTGCCGAGAATCGAACCCGAGACCCCTGTGACTAAAGGCGAGCACGCTAACCATTTAGCAATGGACCCGGACGCGATTATAATGAAAATGGCTGAATAAATAAACTGAAACGCACGGCAGTTCTCAAATATTGATAAGCATTCTTACCACTCTCAACAATACATCCGCAGTCTCCAAACGCTTTCCGTAGAATGGCACGCTCATTCTTCAGCTGTCCTGTAAACAAATGAATAGTGACTTGCGCGCGAAACTGATTAGTGAAGGCAACCATACCAAAAAATAAGAGATGGATATTTTCGAAAACCGTTATAAATTTACGAAGAAAAAGCATATGACGTTTCTTTTTGTTTAAAGGTAAATTTCTTTTTCGATAAGGCCAACCGTTTATCCGTTATTTTAGCTGATGTAGGGCAAAAATTGTCCAAATTTGGGACATACTCGTGTAAAATTCCCCCACTGGTTCTAAACGGTGGGATATATTAAAATCAAATGTATCCTTTGAATGACTTGGGATTTCAAGCTATATCCTTTCCAAATTACAGCTCAATTGGTCCGGTAGTTTTTGCAAACAAACAAACAAACAAACAAACAAACCTCATTTTCATTAGTAGGCCTATAGACTATCTGTTGAACCAATCGCTGACATGTTACTTTTTGTTGTATATTTTTTTTTCAATTTGCTTTTCATCGCACCGTTACAGATAGGTCTTATGTCGACGATGGGATAGGAAAAGGCTAGGAGCGGGAAGGTAGCGGCCGTTGTCGTAATTAACGTACAGCCCCAGAATTTGGTTGGTGTGAAAACTGAAAGCTATCTTCAGGGCTGTCGGCAGTGGAATTCGAACCCACTATTTCCCGCATGCAAGTTCACAGCTGCACGACCCTAACCGCACGGCTGCTGAATATCTGCTGACTGGTCTATCATATATAATTTTTCTCATGAGCCATCCAACAACCCAGTCTGGGCTCCTCAATCAACCACTCTACGGTAGCCGATCATTGTTAGCTGTGTGCAGCGCGCTCCCAAGTTTGGCCTCATACTTCAGTCCAGACGGGAGTTGTGTTGCAATATTCGCTTACTGTGAATCAATCTTATGACAGAGCGGGGAATTTCCTTAATTCTCTTCTACCTTGCTTCTTTCGCAAGCAATCGAGAACTGTAAAATATGATCTATTTAATTATAAAGAATTCACTTGTTAGAGTTCGTGGTTTACAGCATTTATGAAAAATCTAAAATTTTGCTCAAAACACTTTCATTAATGTACTTTCCAGTTTTATGACTCATAACTGTCGTGATCAGTTGATCTGAATTCGTGATAAATTGTGAAATTATTGTTGTGTGACATTCATTTTCAATCGCATTTTTCTGAAGAAGTGTGAGAAATTATTATTCTTGTTATTATTATTATTATTATTATTATTATTATTATTATTATTATTATTATTATTATTATTATTATTATTTGCTGATGATATTTCCATACTAACAAAAAATTGCAAAAGTGTGCAGAGAATGATCAACATATTAGCGGAAACGTTTGGCAAATGGAACCTTAAAATTAACGCAAGGAAAACAAAAACCATGATACTTTTTAAATCCCAGCTAACACACATCAAAATTATACCTGACAAAACTGAAAAAGTGAAACAGTTTTTTGCTACCTAGGAACCCTGATTACGAGTGATAATCGGAGCATATCAGAAGCCATGGAAAGGATAGCAATGACAAAGAGAGCCTTCGAAAATGAAAAGCATCTACTGGCCAACAAACATATATATATTGAAACTCGGAAGACTTTTGCAAAAACCTTTGTATGGAGTGTGCTGCTGTACGGTTGGGAAATCAGGGCATTAGGGGAGCAGGAAAAGACTAGAGGCAATTGAAATTTGAATCTGGAGGAGAATGCAGAGGGTAGATTGGACTGAAATGAAGAAACAATACCGAAGTCCTTAGAGGGAGAGAGGAGGAAAACGGAGTCTGGTAACTGAAATTGAAAAACGGAAAATCAAATTTATTGGTTACATTCTGCTGCATGAGGGGTTCCTTTGTATCATCATTGAGGAAGAATTGCCCGGAAAATAGGAGAAGGACGATCCAGAGTGTCTTGTTTCAAGAACCTGCTTCTGAGAATTAACTGTAAGACCTACGCCGAGCTGAAAAGTCTGGTTCAAGATAGACATCGATCGCTGCGGCGACAAGGCTTAGTCTTTTATTATTATTATTATTATTATTATTATTATTATTATTATTATTATTATTATTATTATTATTATACCCGCAAGTGAAGTCATAACTGACCCCCTTCCAGCCCGAATGAACTAATCAGACACTATTCGTCATCTGGCCCTCGGGTGAGGACCTCCGCTTGCTCTCCAATCTACTTCCTACTTATTTCCTTGTTTGAGGTGATCCGCGCAAGAATGTATCGTACATGCACAGTGCAGTCATTATCCTCCCAGACCACGACATCTGCGGTATTGCGATGTTCCGCTCTATTACCTCAACATGAATACCGGTCTTCTTGACGTGAACTAAACCATTTTGTCCCTTCCTGTCCGTAGTAAAGTCCTTATTACACCTGCTATTCGTACTGCTGCTACTAGTTTTACCGATTCGGAACATCCTGTACTTCAGTTTCCAGCTTCTGAATGGTCTTGGTGATTCGCTGGACATTATGGAGAACGAGGAACGTGAACTAGAAGGAAACCTCGGACTTATATTTAAGTATGTTTCTTCACATTTGTGTTATTTTTGCACTGTTTTTTACAATCTTACTAAATGATTAACTATATGTATTAATTAGCACACACTATCTTATCTTAATAGTGAACTCTGATGGACTGATACTTCTCACTAACAATGGCGGCGATAGGAACCCCGCAGACTCTGCGGGGTGGGGGACTTAAGGCTCGTGAGGGGCCCATGACTGTTTCTTAGTTCAGTAGCTGAAGAGTGATTTTACATATTGGACAAGGTACAGCATACAACACGTTATCATTTGTATTACAGAGGGTTATTCTAAAATTGGGCAGTCGTAGTGCAGAGCTTCTTCCGTCAATAGGAGTTCGGCAGTTATTTCTGAAAGAATGTGGGTTTCCTAACCTGTTCCAATAATGACCATCCCTTGGTGCCACTCAAAAAAAAAAAAAAAAAAAAAAAAAAAACAATCAATAAGGCTTTTGAAGTAATTAGCCAGTCGTCAGCGAAGATGCGGTAAAAAAGATATCCTCCTTATCTAAACTCTAAATACTGAAGGTTCTAATCTGTTTATAACACACGGCAGTCAGTGTAGCTAAGTAGACCTACGATGGATGGTTGAGCTGTAAATAGTAGTAAATTATTTGGTCCTCGGAACGAGATTCTTTCTTATATATTGTGATGGTCAGCGTATTTTGGTTACTATAATTGGAATATGCATTTCATATGTGTGTGTGTTCGTACCACATAAGTGTATTACTTTAATTCCTTCGAATTTGAAAACTAAATTGTATTATTATTATTATTATTATTATTATTATTATTATTATTATTATTATTATTATTATTATTATTATTACCGTACTTGCTGTTCATTGTAATAATATACGACCTTTTACTACGAAATAAACGTGTAACTTTCCTTATCAGGAAACGAGGGCCCCATTTTCAACTAATGCGGGTGGGGTGGGAGCTTCTTTGTGCCGCTACTGTACGGACTGTTTGTACTAGTGGAACAGCCGCAGCTGTAACTAGTGTGATTATTCGTTTTTCTTTCAGTTGTTTATGATTTTACGTATTGGTGTGGGTGAATCACGTGAGTGTTGTAAAGGAATGTCACGTTTGCATATCATATCATTTATTAGCATAAGTGCATTCTTAGTTGCACATTTCACCAGTCATTCCAGCATAGTTGCATACTTATATTGGTGATTTACCTATCTTTCTTCTTCTTTCTTAATTCGTTTACCCTCCAGGGTTGCCTTTTTCCTCGGACTCAGCGAGGGATCTCATCTCTACCGGCTCAAGGGCAGTGTCCTGGAGAGTGAGACATTGGGTCGGGGGATACCACTCGGGAGGATGACCAGTGCTTGAACAGGGGCCTTATGGGGGATGGGAAGACTGCAAAGGATAGAAAAGAAAGAGGGAAGGAAGCGGCCGTGGCATTTGCCTGGAGAAGAAGTGGGAAACCACGTAAAACCACTTCCAGGATGGATGAGGTGGGAATCGAACCCACCTCTACTCAGTTGACCTTCTGAGTGGATCCCATTCCAGCCCTCATACCACTTTTCAAATTTCGTGGCAGAGCCGGGAATCGAAACCGGACCTCCGGGGGTGGTAGCTAATCACACTAACCGCTTCACCACAGAGGTGGACTTGGTGATTTATACGGCATATAAATACGATGTATAGTTACCACAGTACGGTAAGGTTTCATTTTCCCTACTCGTTTGTGTATGGAAAGAAGGTAATTACGTCATAATTTGAAATAAATAATTTCCCGCTGAAAAGGTTTCCTTCCAATATGAAGTTGTTGTGAAGTACTGTACATACCTCTATAATCGTGATACATTCTCCTTGCCTCTTCTTTTATTATGTCGAGTAACGTGCAACTTACCGCTCGAGGATCGTATCGCCCCAGCTGATATTGACCGACAGGTGCGCGGGACCACAAGATCTTGTTATCAGGTTGTCATCCCGTCACGACAGGTAATTAGCCAGCTGGGTCGCTCTACAGTATCAACTTCTTCGGAAGAATGGCCTCCATCGGGACGGATTTGAATCAAATACCGGAAGGGACTGGTCCATGTAACACGCGGTCGGGTTCTTCTTTTCCGTGATGTTATTGTGTTCAAGGCTACTTGCTGCTTATGTGTTCGTAGTCCTCTTTTTACTATTTATTTTACGTCTCAACGACACAGGCAGATTTTATAGCGACGATGGGCCAGCATTTAATTGGTATGACAATGGGAAACCATAGAAGTAAATCTTCACGACTGCCAACAGCAGGGTTTGAACCCATTATCTCCCAAATGTAAATAGCCAGGTACTTGACGGAAACCGTATAGTCACACGCTCGTTTCCATGGTTGAGAGGTCATCGTTTTCGCCTTCAGTCCTTGATTAGCCGGGCTGAGTGGCTCAGATTGAGGCACGCTGGCCTTCTGACCCCAACTTGGCAGGTTCGATCCTGTCTCAGTCCGGTGGTATTTGAAGGTGCTCAAATACGTCAGCCCTGTGTCGGTAGATTTACTGCCACGTAAAAGAACTCCTGCGGGACTAAATTCCGGGACCTCGGCCTCTCCGAAAACCCTAGAAAGTAGTGAGTGGGGCGTGAAGACAATAACATTATTATCATTATCAGTCCTTGAGGACCCCGGCCGGGTCGAGGGATTTTTAATCTTAAACGATTAATGCTCTCGGCTCGAGGACTGCACCCAGCATTACTGCAACTCACACACGCCAACCCCCTGCTGGTCATTGCGGTGGAATAACACCCACAGTATCCAATGCTTGTCGTGAGTGGCAACTAGGAATTATCCCAGGGGCTGCGAACTGGAGAGCGTGACTCAGCAGTCACGGGGCCCTTAGCAGAGTCCTGGCATTGCTTCCACTTTTGCCAGGCTCCTCACTTTCATCTATCCTATCCGACTTCTCTTGGTGGACTCTTGTTCTTTTCGGACCCCAACGGTTTTAGACTATTCGAAGCCTAAGGAGTTTTTCACTTTCACACCCTTCATGTCCCTTGTCTTTCTTTGACCGATACCTTCATTTTTCTCTCTGATTAGTGTTATAAATAGGCTCCGTGCGCTGATGGGAGAAATGCACCGCTGCGGTGCGGGTGGCGAACATTGTAAGTTAATACGATCACCGCGCACATACCTCCTGTCGCCTCACCGCGTGCTGCCATGGCCGACTAAATAATAACAGTGGGATTTCAGTGTGTTCTTTGCAATAACAATCGGCTAAATAAATCCAAACTTTCAGAAAGTGGTCGTGTATTAAATTTACAAGAATAAAAGTTCGCAGGAAATAGCAACAGAGCGAATAACTGCAAATGTGGTAAGAGAGAAACGTTGGTTCACTAGATACAGTACCATTTCACGATAGAGGCAACGTAGTAAATTATGTATTATTTTTGGTGATAACGAGATTAATGTTCATGTACACATTCAACAAAGCTGTCTTCAGGAAAATATCTTTGGCCTATTTCTAATCATTTTAGAGTAGGTTAATGTTGCTAGGGAGGCCCTGGTTAAAAAACAATTGTTTCCGTGAAATGTAAGCATATTTCTGCTGTTATTTATTTATACATTTTACTCAGAACATGTCACCTCGTATACTGATAAACCCTGTGAATGGTTTCTACCTCGAATCTCAAAAGCGGGTAAAGAGAAATACAACAAGGAGAAGAGCTTAGGGGAACTTTTTCTGATAAAAACGCACAGGCTTGATGTTTTACCAATTGAAATTCCAGATCTTGAAAACGCATGTACACTATTAAAAATTTTGCACGAAGATGAAAATCAGAATATCTTAAAGTTGCCAATAAATGATTATGTCTCTGCATTTATAGTATGATCAAGTCCACCTCTGTAACATAACTAATTGCCTTCGTCAGGGGCCCGGGCTTCATTCCCGATACTGACAGAAATTTAAGATTGATATGAGGGCTGTTATATCTTTAAAATGGTACATGCAACACATTTCCATTAGTGTGCTTGAAAGGAGTAAGAGTAATTAATTCTGGCTGACAATAATTTAAAGTAGCACAGAGTTATTATTGACTTTGTAAGTACTTGCTTGTTGTTTGTGTCGAACATTAGATTCAAGGGCAGGATAGGATAGAGCAGGCTTGAAACACGTCACGGAGATGCGTCATAGAGTCCCACGCCTTTTCCCGCAGGTGATACAAAAGCAATACAAACATGCTTCTACTTCTAGATGGAAATTATACTTTACTGCTCTCAGTCTCAACTGAAGCAATGCGAGCAGCGATTGGACTACATGACAGTGATAAATAAACTGACTTTCTAGATTAATGATAATGTGCCGTCCGCAGTAGACCAGTCGTTTTTCTTGAATATCTCCTGGATACATTTCTAAGTAATGCCATTCCTTATGCAGCCAGTCCCTGCTATGAATGGTGTGAAAATGTCGCTCATAGGGTCGGTTGGTGCAGGCATTTCAGTGGGCTTGGCAGACTGATACGCAATAGCAACTTCTGGCTCGCTGAGGAAAGCAACGGGAAACTACCTCACTCCTCGTTTCCCTAGTACGTCTCTTCAGTGACACCTAGGCCATCTATGACAGCTAATGGTGAACCTGTTCAGGATCCAACCAGCCTTCGGGCTGAATACCCAACATACATACACATTTCTAAGCCTGTGTATTGATACAGGCTTTCAGTGCAGCTAGGTGTAATGCTTAGAGCAAACTTTCAGATTGTCAGGCAGTTCCGAATTTGTAATATTCACTGTAGTTTCCTCAGCCAAAACGGTTAATATCTTCGGAGAAATAATTGATCCAGGTATTTTAAATGAATTAAAATGTTCATCTCACCTTGAATTTTCCTTCGAAGTATATACATTCACTGCTGCTCCCACTCACAACCATTCATTACGAGGAATTGTCCGGCTCCTTAGCTGAATGCTCAGCACCGGGCGAGTTGGTCGTGCGGTTAGAGGCGCGCAGCTGTGAGCTTGCATCCGGGAGATAGTGGGTTCGAACAACACTGTTGGCAGCCCTGAAGATGGTTTTTCGTCGTTTCCTATTTTTACACCAGGAAAATGCTGGGGCTGTACCTTAATTAAGGCTACGGTTGCTTCCTTCCTACTTTTGTGCCTTTCCTATCCCATCGTCGCCATAAGACCTAGGGTCTAACTGTGTCGGCGCGACATAAAACAAATTGTGAAAAAAAATTAGCGTAGTCCCCTTCGGTTCAGAGGACCCCGAGTCGGAGATTTTAACCTTAAATGGTTCATTTACTTGACTCAGGGACTGGGTGAGTACTGTCTCCAACATCCCTACAACTCACATCCCCCATCTAACACTACTGTCCACTACAGTAACACTCAGCATTCCATACACGGCAGATGTCGCCCACCCTTGTCGGAGGATCTGCCTTACAAGGGCTGCACCAGGCTAGCAATAGCCACACTTTCTTCTTCTTCTTCTTCTTCTTCTTCTTCTTCTTCTTCAAGTGCCATATCGGGTGCCCCAGACGATGGCGCTCACCCCGAAGAAAACATTTCTTTCTTTAGCTAACTTCTATGTTGTTCAGTGTTGTTGATGCAAGTCCAGTCTTTGACGTTTTGGATCCATGATATCGGTGGTCTACGAGCTCCTCGCTTGCCTTCTATCTTTCCCTGTAATATGTTCTGTAGAAGCCCGTACTCTCCACCTCGTAGAACATGGCCTAAATAAGCTGTTTTCCTGGTTCTGGTGATGTTTTCCAGCTCAAACTCAGCTCAAGCTCAGCTCTAGCTCTCCTTAACACTTTATTGAAAATGAAAACCTACAACCTCTTTTCCAGTCATTGACCGGGTCAGGGATGTGATGAATGAAACATATATAGGCTGTTATTACAATGGGGTCGCCACTCCCAAGTTGATTTATTAATGAGTGATAAATGCTATGAAATGATAATGGAGAGTGTTGCTGGAATGAAAGATGACAGGGAAAACCGGAGTACCCGGAGAAAAACCTGTCCCGCCCCCGTTTTATCCAGCACAAATCTCACATGGAGTGACCTAACACTTTATTAATGGTTACAAAATCTATCCAGGCTATTCTGACCATTCTCCTATGTAACTACATTTCAAAGGCGTCTAATCCGTCGATGGAGAAAGCTATGACAGTCCAGGTCTCTTCTCCATAAAGCAGTGTTTACCAGACGTAACATCTCAACAGCTTTTGCATGAGTTTGAACCCCATCTTTTGAAAAGATGATTTGGAATAATCAATATGGCGTCTGATATTATTTTTACGACAATTCACAAAATTCGGTCTCTCTCCAAAATGTTCGTACAAAAAAAGCCAGCAGACAACAGAGTCTTCCTTGTGAGTGTCTAAATCTTCTAACTGATAATAATAATTAGGGACCGGATGTTGATGAGATGTCATAATTTATTTCTTGATATTATTTACATGGAAAATACAAGTTAAGCATGAATTTATCTACGGTGACTAAAATTGTGCAATTTTCACAAGTCATATAAAGTCATATTTTGGCTCTTTAGCCGTTTTTTGTCGTTTTCCGGTCATATAATGGTCATATTTCCCTGTGAATTTTCGTGTTTTTGTCATATTTAATCTTTTTATTTCGTTTTCGCATAGCTGCTTTCAGTCGTGTTAAAGACGGATTTTTCACATCTCCTAATTGTTGTCTGTATTTTCTTCCAATTATCTTCCTTAGAAATATATATGTATGTGAATTAGAAAGATAAGCTCTATAGAAAGAGACAGATGCGTATGAAGCGACAGAACAGTGAGTCCCAATTGAACTCTAATGACTCGACGTATTTCGAGTATGGCCAATAACATCCTGCGATGTTGAAGGGTCTTTTTCTTGAAAACAGAAGGTCTTTCCTGTTTGAAAACTTTCAAATACATGTAATTTGCTATTGTAATTCTTTCTGATCAGTACTGTCGGCAGCCCTGAAGATGGTTTTCCGTCGTTTCCCCATTTTCACACCAGACAAATGCGGGGCTGTACCTTTATTAAGGCCACGGCCGCTTCCTTTCCACTCCTAGCCCTTCCCTGTCCCATCGTCGCCATCAGACCTATGTGTGTCGGTGCGACGTAATGACTCTAGCAAAAAAAAAAAATTCTTTCTGATCGCCAATCAAGATGTGACGTTTATTTCATTCTGTCCAGAGCCTAGAGTTACCTCTGGAATGAGTAAATAAATAAATAAATTCTAAATATACTAAAAAACTAATAGTATTATTTATTATTATATTTTCTAGATTTTAAAAGTATATTTTCAATATAATGCTCATTTAAACAACGGCATGATTTTGAAGATTTCGAAAAAGTGATCCAAGAATTTTGTCATATTTATTATCATATTTTAATACATTTTAGGTCATAAATGTTGGCATATCTAACATGTTTAGGTCATGAACATCCGGGCCTTAATAATAATTTTTCGTATTTTCGAAGAAGAGGAAAGCTGTTCACTCGAGGATGTATATTATTACAGTACACGTTATTATAGTGAAAAAAGTAGGCCATGAAAAAAATAGTAATAAAGATTAGGTTGCACTGCAATGTTCCAGACGGCCTTGCTAATTATATTATGAATAGAACTCGTATTGTTGCATTTCTTATCGGGTGAAAGGTGATTGTGAAGCTTGTGAATGGCCCGTTAGAGCTGACGCACACAATCTCTCTAATGAGCAGACCTTCTAGGAAAAAAATTGCCCTATACATACATCCCAATTACGTTCATTTCCGGATATTCCACAATGCTGCCACATCTCACACACGTCTTCTCTCAATGGGCCCTTGCCCTCAAGCGATGCTGGTCTGTCTGTCCTCCGTAATTTTCAGCTCTCGTAAGCGAGGCGGTGCGTCCAAACAACCTGCTTGTTAAATAAAATTCTTGACTTCCCATTTCCTGAAGAAAGAGCGGAGAGGCGGAGAAGGTCGGCTCCAGTAAACGAGCTACGTCGGTGAGGGTTTTATATTCTATTTGAGATGAATACAAAGCCGCGCTCTCGCACGTGAATGCCAAAGTGATTTACTCTTGTTATTGCTTTTTTATGCCTTTGCTGGCGAGATGTAGTGTTTACAGTGCACTATGTCTTCTGGTATGGGCTAGAATAAATTTATTACTTTCATTGATCTGTGTCAGTCTTATCCTTGGCTTTGACAATATGAAAGTGACTGAGGTATGAGCGATGTTATTAATACCATTCCTTATGCAGCCAGTCCCTGTTATCAATGGTGTGAAAATGTCGCTCATGGGGTCGGTTGGTGCATGCATTTCAGTGGGCTTAGCAGAATGATATTTGTAATAACAACAACTTGTGGCCCGGCGAGGAAAGCAACGGGAAACTACTTCATTTCCCTAGCATGCCTCTTCAGTGACACCTAGGCTATCTATGGCAGCTATCGGAGGAGCTGTGGAGGATCAAAACATTGCTTTGTTCTTGGGGCGTGATAGGCGAGTGGCATTGTCACTGACTACGCACCATGACGGCCGTTGTTTGAATTCCGGCCAATGCATGCCTCTGTTAGCAGTTCAGCTCGGAGGATGGTTGAATCCACAAATAGCATCACGACATATTACACAGTTATGCGAAAACTTACGGCAGTAACTTGTATGTATGCATGTTCAGTCCGTCAGCGATGCCGCTGGTGGGATCCTCAACAGCTCTGCCATCAGCTGTCATAGATGGCCTAGGCATCACTGAAGAGGCGTACTAGGGAAATGATGAGTGATGTAGTTTCCCGTTGCTTTCCTCACCGAGCCAGAGTTGCTATTACACATCAGTCTGCCAAGCCCATTGAAATGCATACGCCAACAGACCCTATGAGCAACATTTTCACACCATTCATAGCAGGGACTGGCTGCATAAGGATTGGCATTCCGAGCACCGCTCATTCCTCAGTCACTTTCATATTGTCAAAGTAACAAAATTGCTCTAGCCTATATCAGAAGACATAGTGCACTGTAAACACTAGGTCCTGCCAGCAGAGGCATGGCAGTAACTTACTACAGTAAAATAAAAGCAAAGCAAAGTAAAGTCATCTCCGTACAGGCCATGAAGGCCCCTGGAGGGGTGGAAGGTAAAGGCTTCCACCATCCGTAACCTGGTGGGGTAGAGTGGTTAGCTCTACGCCCGGCCGCCTTTGCCACCAGGAATTAACCTGGTACTCATTTTTGGTGTAGGCTGAGTGAACCTCAGGGCCATGAGCACCTCCGGAAGTGGAAATCTCGTTTCTTAAATCGTACGACTTCCTGACGCGGAATCGAACCCACGTCCTTCTGGGTAAACCGAGCACGCCTTTACCGCCTTGGCCAGGCAGCCCCTAACTTACTACAGTAGCGCTCATAAGACTTTTGACATAATGCGTTCGACCTCTAAACGATGGTAGCACAAATACAGACGATCCAACTATAATTTGTCAGTGTGAAGAGGAACTGCATTTACTACAACACAGCAGATACAATAATAATAATAATAATAATAATAATAATAATAATAATAATAATAATAATAATAATAATAATAATAATAATAATAATAATAAACGCCAAATACCGACATCGTACGACATGGAGTGTCAAATGGATGTTTTTCCTACTTCTGCCGGATTTGAACCCGCTATTTTCCATCCGAAGGCCGACACTCTACCACTGGTCTACAGAGGCAGCTTATGTACAGTAAATGTTTTCTAATGGGCATTAACACAACAGTGAATGTTCACAATTATTTTGACAAGAACTGTTTAGATATTTCATTCTCAGTTATGAATGTCTGACTGTTGCAGGGTAATTGACATTACGTGGTCCAGTGCCACCTTCTAAGCGTAAATAGTATTCCACAGAGATGTTTTCCAAAATCCTTGTAGGTAACTTTGAGATTTTCAACAGAAGTATGAATGTTATTTTTGTAAATGCAAGAAGATCTGAAGCAAATACGACAGATATTGGACAAAATGATGTTGACCAAACATGTAGGAAGGTAATAGTGAGGGTTAAGGAACGTCTTTGTCAGCCAGAGACTTCTGCTCTGGTAGAGCATGCCTTACACAAATATTATCAACACATTTCTGATACAACATATGCCACTTGTAAGAAGAAACGTTTTCTCTGCAAGTTCCTTCGTCTCTGCACACAGGACCACGTCACCAGTGAACAGCATGGGCCATGGGGCTTCCTTCCTGACTATTTTGGGTGCCATGTCGGTGAGATTTAATTCATTTTCTTGAGTAAACCATAATATTTCACGAACAATATTTTACACGTCAACACCGTACGACATAGAGTTCCCACTGTATTGACAGTATCCAGCATTCGGGAGATAGTAGGTTCGAACCCCACTATCGGCAGCCCTGAAGATGGTTTTCCGTGGTTTCCCCATTTTCACACCAGGCAAATGCTGGGGCTGTACCTTAATTAAGTCCACGGCCACTTCCTCCCCACTCCTAGCCCTTTCCTGTCCTATCGTCGCCATAAGACCTATCTGTGTCGGTGCGACGTAAAGCAGCTACCCACTGTATTGACGTGATTTCAAATCCACCACAATATTCATTGAGATTTTAAATTCATTAGAACATTTGTCCTAACATTAAAAAATCAAAGAAATCTAAGATTTCAATTCCATAACAACTTTTTTCTGGGAAGCAAGCATGGGAAACGCACAATTACGGTTATCGCAAAGTTAATTTAACTCGTATTTGAACTTCTTATTCTTCAGTTTCTTGGTCTTATCCCACTGCTCCAGGGGCTCTTAACTTGGAAGCGTCGGTTGGCGACCACGGGCCCCCTAGCTGAGTCATGCCATTGCTTTCACTTACATGTACAAGGGTCCTTACTTCCACATATCCTATCCAACCTTCCTTGACCAAATCTTGTTCTTTTTCGACCCCGGCGGTGTTACGTGTAGAGGCCTAGGGAGTCTTTCATTCTCACGCCCTTCGTGGCCCTTGTCTTTCTTTGGCCGATACTTTCATTTTTCGAAGTGTCGAACCCCTTCCATATTTTCCCTGTGATTAGTGTTAATAGAGGATGGTTGGTCAGTTTTACTTCCTCTTAAAACAGTTATCACCACCACCACCACCACCACCACCACCACCACCACCACCACCACCACCACCACCACCACCACCACCTAATCCCACTTACTTGGGATCGTCCCTATGTGTGGATTAAGTAGTTTGTTATTCCTGACGTCAACCCTATGTGGAGGGATGTATTTGTAAATTTGCTGTTCCGTTGTGGTTGGTAGTGTAGTTTTTTAACGTATAGTTGGAGATGTATATTAAGACGAAGAATTAATCAGACGTTGTAAAAATCCCCAGCTCGGCTGGGAATCGAATCTGGGGCCCTCTCAACCGGCGGCCACTATTTTTACCATTCAACCAAGCAGCCAGACTGGGTTCAAGTCCAGTGTCAATATTATTTATTTATTAATTTAGATTAACAGGGAAAGGTGTATAGTTCTGTGTAAAAATGTAATACCGATACCTTAGATCTTAAGACTAGTGAAGAGAATATTATGTGGTTTGATGTGGATTATCTCTTCCGGTTAACAGTATGGATTTTCGGCTGTACTAATGAGGGCACAAAGAGAATCACGGCGGGCGGTCCGTCTGTTCCCGGAAGATAGGCGCCACGCGGTCAAATTACAGGCCGGAATCCTCCCAGCAATTAGCAAGCCAGCCATTCTTATAGACAGCGTTGCCACAAACCGACCACCGTGACAACAAACCATATTTAAATATACCATCTCTTTCCGAGTACTTGTGGTTGCCGTTATCGTGGGAGGACGTGGGCGTGTTTTCGCGACACCTCGGCGCTGGAAGAGGAGACATTCTGACTCTCGTAGAACAATCATTTCAGACCAGTTCACAAGATGTCAACTGCGTCATCACATTTGTTGAGTCGTCCAAAATATCCTTCTAGGTCAGGTAACTACTGTATGTGCCCATTTATAAACGCGTACTTTCACGGCCGCTCTACGAACTGTTATAATATGTATTTATTCTACCAGGTACTCCAGATGCTTCCTTATTTGAACCCAAACTTTAGGATACTACTCGTACTTCAATTACTCCTAAATGTCACGGTGTGTCAAGTAACTAAAAAATGCTACGAAAGGCTATTTTTTTTGCTAGTTGTTTTACGTCGCACCGACACAGATAGGTCTTATGGCGACGATGGGACAGGAAAGGGCTAGGAGTGGGAAGGAAGCGGCCGTGGCCTTAATTAAGGTACAGCCCCAGCATTTTCCTGGTGTGAAAATGGGAAACCACGGAAAACCATTTTCAGGGCTGCGGACAGTGGGGTTCGAACCTACTATCTCCCGAATACTGGATACTGGCCGCACTTAAGCGACTGCTGCTATCGAGCTCGGTACAACGAAAGGAATAGGCAGTTATCATTGCTTCGTAGATCCAGGGAAGACATACAATGGAATACCAAGGGGAAAGATGTAGGCCATACTGAGGGAATATTTGAAATCCTGAAGGTGATCAGTATCAGATACCGAGAAAGAAGAATGATCTAGAAGCTGTACAAAAATCAGTCTGTAGTGATAACAATCGAGGACTATGGAAACTAAGAATCAATCCAGAAAGGGGTGAGGCAAGGCTGCAATTTGTTCCCTCTCCCTTACAATGTTTATATAGAACAGACGGTAAAGAAAATCAAAGACGAATTTGGAAGGGGAATCACAGTCCAAGGAGGGAAAATCAAACCTATGAGATTTGCCGATGCTATTGTTATTTTATGTGAGTCTGCAGAAGATCTGGATAAATTGTTGAATGGTACGGACACTGTTTTGGGGTACAAGATGAACATAAATAAATACAAAACTAAAGTAATGGAGTGCACTCAAATGAAGTCTGATGATGCAGGAAATATTAGATTAGGAAATGGAATCTTAAGTGCCTTTTTTTTGCTAGTGGCTTTACGTCGCACCGACACAGATAGGTCTTATGGCGGCAATGGGACAGGGAAGGGCTAGGAGTGGAAAGGAAGCGGCCGTGGCCTTAATAAAGATACAGCACCATTTTTTCCTGGTGTAAAAATGGGATAACACGGAAAACCATCTTCAGGGCTGCCGACAGTTGGATTCGAACCCACTATCTCCCCTAACCGTATGGCTAACTCACCCGGTGAATCTTAAATGAAACAGATGAATATCGTTACTTGGGGAATAGCATAATTAATGATGACAGAATGCAGACTAGCATAAGCTAGGAAAATTAATTTGCTCTCTTCGAACATTGTTATAGGAATTAGAAAGAATTTTTGAAGACCTTCTTGTGGAGCGTGGCATTGTATGGAAGTAAAACAAAAACGACAACTAGCTCAGAAAGAAAGAGAATAGAAGCTTTTGAGATGAGGTGTTACAAAAGAATGCTGAAGGTGAGAAGGGTAGATCACGAATGATGAGATCCTGAATCGGATTTGTGACAGGAGATCGATTTGGCTAAATTTGTTAAGGAGAAGAGATAGAAATATAGGATTTAAGTTAGTGTGTAAGGGAACTGAAGGCGGTAAGAACGGTAGGGGTAGACCAAGGTATGAATATGACAAACAGATTAGGAGATGTAGGATGTAGTGGTTTCGTAGTAATGAAAAGGTTAGCGTAGGATAGGGTGGCGTGAAAGCTGCATCAAACCAGTCTATGGATTGATGTCCCAAACAACAGCATGGGATCCGAGTTATATTGTTAAACCTTGCTACCCCAGCACCACTGTGCTGATCCTACTGTGTCACATAGCACAGTTAATTAGAATTTTGCAAAATCGATGCTCAGTAGGCCCTACACTATAACATAGATGGCACCGTTGGTCCAGTGTTTCGTCTCCGAAAACCGTAACAGTAGTTAGTGGGACGTAAAGTCAATAACATTATTATTATTATTATTATTATTATTATTATTATTATTTTCTTTCTTTCTTTCTTACTTTCTTACTTACTTTCTTTCTTTCTTTCTTTCTTTCTTTCTTAATCTGCTTAACCTTCAGGGTTGGCTTTTCCCTCGGACTCAGCGAGGGATCCCACCTCTACCGCCTCAAGGGCAGTGTCCTGGGGTGTGAGGCATAGGGTCGGGGGATACAACTGGGGCGGATGACCAGTACCTCGCCCAGGCGGCCTCACCAGCTATTATGAAGAGGGGCCTTGCGGAGGGATGGGAAGATTGGAAGGGATAGACAAGGAAGAGGGAAGGAAGCGGCCGTGGCCTTAAGTTAGGTAGCATCCCAGCATTTGCCTGGAGGAGAAGTGGGAAACCACAGAAAACCACTTCCAGGATGGCTGAGGTGGGAATCTACCCCACCTCTACTCAGTTGACCTCCCGAGGCTGAGTGGACCCCATTCCAGCCCTCATACCACTTTTCAAATTTCGTGGCAGAGCCGGGAATCGAACCCGGGCCTCCGGGGGTGGCAGCGAATCACACTAACCACTACACCACAGAGGCGGACATGGTTATTATTATACGATTCATAATTACTTGACTTACTTTGAGATAGGATACTACGCGGTGCAAAGTTTGGAACGCTGCACTTTGAATGAAAGTGAAGCAATTAAGTTTGCATAAATCGGACGATAACAGCATTACACTAGACTGAACTGCTAAGACGAAGTTTATTCTGACTACGCGAAGTGAGAGCAGATGCACGACATAAGGAATGAGAGTGTATGGTGCATGAGACCAAGTAATGGAGGATAAGACCTGTCAAAGTACATGCCCTCTTTCTCATGAACTAATCATCCCACTAACCGGAGATTTATGCTAAATGAATCTTTGAACTATCGTTTCCAGTACTTCCACTCAAAGTTTCCAGTGCAGCCAACCATGCAAATACAAGAAAGTCATTATCATTCTGTCCCTCTACTCCATTAGTATAAGGGAAAAAAATGAAATCAATGAATATAGACTATATTTTTGTGCAAAAGATGACATCCGACCATTTTCCAGGAACTCCAGACCAACTCCAGGTGATCGGCACGGATCACAGATGTACGTGCCAGGAGCGAATTAGAGTTCGCTAACTAGCCGGCACTTCCTCCCATTCATCTAATTAGGATCATCATTCTCTCTTCACTGGAAAAGCGTAGCAAAAAGAACTCTAAAGTGTCTTTAAAACGTTCGTAGGAAGTGCACACTGAACTGCAAGAAGCCTTCATACAGCGTAACTTATTATTATTTTACAGGTTGCTTTTATCGCGCCGACAGTGATAGGTCTTATGGCGACGATGGGGCAGGGAATGGCTAGGAGTGGGAAGGAAGCGGCTGTGGCGTTGTTTAAGGTACACCCCCAGTATTTGCCTGGTCTGAAAGTGGCAAAAAACACGGAAAACCATCTTCAGTACTGCCGACAGTGGGGGTCGAACCCACTATCTCTCGAATGCAAGCCCACAGCTGCACGCCCCTAACCGCACGGCCTACTCGCTCGGTACAGCGTAACTACATGCACCATTCACAACTAGCATATCCGCGTTACTAGTCACAAACTTCATTGCAGTCTAGTCCATAATTCACAAATTTACGAAGTAAATTAAGTCCGCCTCTGTGGTGTAGTGGTTAGTGTGATTAGCTGCCACCCCCGGAGGCCCGGGTTCTATTCCCGGCTCTGCCACGAAATTTGAAAAGTGGTACGAGGGCTGGAACGGGGTCCACTCAGCCTCGGGAGGTCAACTGAGTAGAGGTGGGTTCGATTCCCACCTCAGCCATCCTGGAAGTGGTTTTCCGTGGTTTCCCACTTCTCCTTCAGGCAAATGCCGGGATGGTACCTAACTTAAGGCCACGGCCGCTTCCTTCCCTCTTCCTTTTCTATCCCTTCCAATGTTCCCATCCCCCACCAAGGCCCCTGTTCAGCATAGCAGGTAATGCCACCTCCCCAGTTAAATCCCCCGACCCAATGCCTCACGCTCCAGTACACTGCCCTTGAGGCGGTAGAGGTGGGATCCCTCGCTGAGTCCGAGAGAAAGACTGACCCTGGAGGGTAAGCAGATTAAGAAAGGAAGAAAGAAACTGGACCTCCAATTATAAAAATCAAACGTACTGTACATTCTTACCAGCTACTTCTTAATTTCATTATCGAGAGAGGACAATTATTTTACGTAATTTACGGTAGTGTTAAGCGTTATTTATCCTATATGTAATTTTTTCAGATCCTGTACAGTACTGCTGATGTTTGCTTAGTTCGGGTTTTATTTGAAGGTGTTTAAATACGTCAGCCTCGTGTCTGTAGATTTACCGACTCGTAAGAGAACTCGTTCGGGACGAAATTCCGGCTCCTCGGCGTCTCCGAAAACCGTAAAAGTAGTTTAGGGGATGTAAAATCAATAACGTTATTTAATCTAAATCGACTTTCAAATTTTTAGGTCGTGCTACGTACATTTCGTACGTGTTGAAGAGATGTTAAGTACAGAGCAAAAATGGCCAACCGGAGACGAGTGGGATCCGAACCCAAAATGCGGTTGTGAAAAGTCAAAAATAATTAACATTATTTTGTCCGGCTCCATGGCTAAATGGTTAGCGTGCTGGCCTTTGGACACAGGGGTCCCGGGTTCGATTCCCGGCAGGGTGGGGAATTTTAACCACGTTGGTTATTTTTACTGAAACGGGGGATAGGTGTGTGTGTTGTATTCATCTTCATTTCATCCTCATCACGACGCCCATGTCACCTACGGGAGTCAAATCAAACGACCTGCACCTGGCGAGCCAAACATATCCTCGGACACTCTCGGCACTAAAAGACATACGCCATTTCGACGTTATTTAGGTCGTAACTTAAGTCAAAGGCAGGAAATTTCCATCAAATCTTCCCAAACGAAAAATTCTGCCTGATTCGGAAAGGAAATAGAATATAATTGGCAAATAAAGGGAAAAAGTTGTCATAGGAGGTTGTCCTGGATGTGGAACATCTTACAGTGGCTCGTCTTCTACGATACAACTCTAATATGGGAAGCGCAAAATATAGGAATAACTTTTACATGACGGTCACTAGCTTTCTGTGAGGAGGAGGCAGCATAATAATAAGAAGAAGAGGAAGACGAGAAAGAAGAAGACGGGACGTCGTTTTCCATTTAAAATCTCCGCTTACATCTATTATAGTTTGAGCTGTACTGGGTCTATCCTATATAAATATCCACTACCAGAAGTGTGTCTCAGTTATAGTCTAATTACAGTTCCACTCGGATGTCCGGATAGTATTGATGAGTTGGTGTAATAAGCAGTTAAAAATGGCGGTATAAATAATCTCCTGATTTTAAATTATTGTCTTAATGTGTTCAGGCCATGTTTATATCCTTACCTGCGTGTTTTTTTTTATAGAATACGAATAAAATATAAAAAGAAGTCAAATGATGGTTTAATCTACAGGGAAATGTCACATTTACGTCAAATTTTTCTTTCATTACATCACATTTATTCTTAATGCAAGTATAGTTTGTTAAGAAAATTGTGAGACGTTCGGCTATTTCCTGTTGAGGAATCTTTAGTAAAGGTTACAGCCATATGTACTATAAATTCTTTCGGACGATAACTTCACAAGTTGTCCGATTCCTTGGCTGAATGGTCAGCGTTGAGGTCTTCGATTCAGATGGTCCCGGATTCGATTCCCGGCCGGATCGGTAATTTTAATCGCATCTGATGAATTTTTCTGGCTAAAAGCTAGGTGTGCGGGTTTGTCCCAACACTCTCTTCTTCAAATGCGGACAACACACCACACTTCCAACCACCACAGAAATACGCAATATTAATTGCATCCCTCCACATAGGGTTGGCGTCAAGAAGGGCATCCGGCCGTAAAACAGGGAAAAATCCACAACTGCGACACAGTTCGCATACGCGACCCCACAGGTGTGGGAAAAGCGGTAGAAGAAGAATAAGAAGAAGATAAGACGAGAACTTTACAAATGATACATATTCATCTCGTTGCCTCACTTCTAAGGATCGTGATCCCCGCGGAGGCTCCATCTCTTGCGCTCCTCGGCCCGACGTGCTACACCAAAGATGCTCAACAAAGTTATACCCTTGATAATGTTCGACAATCGGGTGGGAACTCGTCTACGATCTCTCTTGCCGAGAGTATTTCCAAGAATGGTCAGTTTTTCTATGCTGTCATTCCCACGTCCGCTAGTGTGTCCAAAGAATTCTAGAACTCTTTGTTTACATAATACATATTCATACAGGTCATATGTTTTGAACCGATCCCGCGGTGTAGGGGTAGAGATGTTGCTTCTTATCCGGAGACCCCGATTCGATTCCCGGCCAGAGGAACTTTTACCAGGATCTGAGGGCTGCTTCGAGGACCACTCAGCCTAGGTACGTTATTATAATTGAGAAGCTATCCGACGGTGAGATAGCGGCTCGATCTAGAAAACCAAGAATAACGGCCGAGAGGATTCGTCGTGTCTATAACATGACACTTCGTAATCTGCAGACCTTCGGGCTGAGCAGCGGTTGCTTAGTAGGCCATGACTCTTCAGAGTTGTGCCATGGGGTTAAAAAAATATAATTTGCACTCGTAATATATTGAGGACAGTTAGTACACGTGTAAATTCTTGACAAACAGTTAGGGTTATGAAGAAAACGCATAGGAACTTTTTGTCTGTCTGTTAGGCTATCAGTTCAGAAGCTTGTTGAATCCTCAAATAACACCACCAAAGATTATGCGGTTGCGGGGAAACAGAAACAATCGATGGAGGCGCCAAAATGAAGCGTTCTGGCAGCTAGCGCAGGGAGAGTCCCCTTACTGCCTGCCTCGCTGGACGGAAGGAAGAGTAGGGGTATGGTTGCCATGGAAACGTGGGCGGGCCCACTGCGGTCTGCATGGAGACAAACCTGCTGTCCATTTGGAGTTGCCACACCTTTCAATTCACATCAACGGCGCTACAATAGTCCCTCCTTCCGCGCTAGCTGTCAAAGCGCTTCTTTTAATATTACAACTATGGGAAACATGAGCAGTGAGGCAGTTTGCCGTTGGTTTCCTCACATTAGAACTTTTATAGGAAATGTAATTCTATATTCTGTGCGTATGATCAGTGCGGCTCTTTGACGTAATAGTCAGCGTTCAGAGCATCCTAGCTTCGATTTCCGATCTTGGCCGGACCGTTTAACTGTACATAGTTAATTCCTCTGGCTCGGGGATTGGGTATTTGTGTGCGTCATAATACGCTTATCTTTACCTACATGCAACACTCCACATTACCAACAATCGCAGTAACACACGATAGTCAACGTAGGTTCGGTGAAAGCAAGGGCATCTGGCCGTAAAAATGATCCAAATTCTCATCACCTTCAGATCCCAATAAAAAAGAGAAAATGCCAGGATAATAATAATAATAATAATAATGATAATAATAATAATAATAATAATAATAATAATAATAATAATAATAATAATAATAATAATAATAATAATATCCAGCCGAAACCTGTCAAAACATGACGGTCATTGGGGTTAATATTTGGTGAAGGATTGCGTATGTACCTTCTTTAATAAGACTAGCGTTTCCTATTATTTTCGTTTATATCGGAACGTGAACTAAAACACACACTTTACCTTCGATATCTTTTCTTCCACCCTTCCAGGATCCTTCATGGCTTACAAGAAGATACCTTGTCTTAGTTGATGTGATATTCATTTTGTAAGAATAACAGATATTCTCAATCCCATTTCCTAATTCTAAACGGCTTTTAGGAGAAAACTTCAAAACACTTTGCTGACTGGTATAATCAGATGTCTACAGTGAGCGAAGCGCGCAGTACTGGTCGTCAATAATGCCGCTACTTACGAATCACAACAAGAGCGCTGTTCATACCGCTGTCAGTGATGCAGCCCTCTGGAGAATTGCGGCAGACAAGTCTCGGGCATCGATTCTCGGCTTACTAACTTACGAGCGCACTGTCATTCTATTTTGGTGCAGGTCTCTAGGGATGGAGATCTTTATGTGAGCCATGTCAGTCTAAAGAACGCGCTGTCAGGCGGTGAAGAGGAAGCATTCCTCTACTGCATTACGATATTTATTCATTCATTCATTCATTCATTCATTCATTCATTCATTCATTCATTCATTCATTCGTTCATTCATTCATAATCCGTTTACTACCCCCCCCCCCCCACCAGGGTCGGTTATTTTCCTCGGACTCAGCGAGGGATTCCACATCTACCGCCTCAAGGGCAGTGTCCTGGAGCGTGAGACTTTGGGTCGAGGAATACAACTGAGAAAGAGCACCAGTATTTCCCCCAGGTGGCCTCACCTGCTATGCTGGGCAGGGGTCTTGTGAGGGATAGAAAGATTGGAAGGGATAGACAAAGAAGAGGGAAGGAAGCGGCCGTGACCTTAAGTTACATACCATCCTGACATTTGCCGGAAGGAGAAGTGAGAAACCATTTTCGAGTGGTCGTTCCTTCATTTGCTTCACATTTTCAGAGTTATCATTAGATTATTATTATTATTATTATTATTATTATTATTATTATTATTATTATTATTATATTAACTAAAAACATGTGAAACTATGGATCATAGAAAATAACATCATTTCGAAGGAATTTTTAAATACCTCAAATGGCCATTTTTAGAATGCCCGTACACGAAAATATTATATCACCATATTTCCCAAAAAATGAGGTAACTTTTATGGCGAATGCCTCAAATTCGGTTTTTGGATCATTTTGGCTTAAAAACTTAACAGCGTCTCACCTGAAACGCAAATAAATTAAACGTTACCAATTTGAATCTCATGTCCTGAAAGACGTGTTTGTGTTCGTTTGGTTTTTCCAATGTGACTTTTGACACCATTATTATTGTGTAAATAGGATTTAGCCCGCCTCTGTGGTCTAGTGGTTAGTGTGATTAGCTGCCACCCCCGGAGGCCCGGGGTCCACTCAGCCTCGGGAGGTCAACTGAGTAGAGGTGCGTTCGATTCCCACTTCAGCCATCCTCGAAGTGGTTTTCCGTGGTTTACCATTTCTCCTCCAGGCAAATGCCGGGATGGTACCTAACTTATGGCCATGGTCACTTCCTTCCCTCTTCCTTGCCAGTTCTTTACAATCTTCCCATCCCGCCACAAGGCCCCTGTTCAGCATAGCAGGTGAGGCCGCCTGGGCGAGGTACTAGTCATCCTCTCTAGTTGTATCGCCCGACACAGTGTCTGGCGCTCCTGGACACTGCCCTTGAGGCGGTAGAGGTGGGGATCCCTCTCTGAGTCCGAGGGAAAAACCGACCCTAGAGGGTAAACAGATTAAGAAGAATAATAATAAATATGATTTATTTTCTACCCTCTAAGTTTTTGAAAAGTTTTATTCCGCGGCTCATTCCCCTGTCTCGGAGGTAGCCCCGATAATATAGGCTGCCAAAGAAATGATACGTAGCTTTAGATTCAAAATACGGATAATCTCGTCAGTTTGCCTTACAGAACCGCAACTGCGGGGATTGAAAGCCAGCTATTTACCAACACACCCAACGTGACTTATAGTGTCACTAGAGCTGAGAGGCACATTCATCATGAGTCCAGGTTTACAATCCTGGTTTCTTTAGTTGAATCGAAACTAATTACATCGCCATGCATTGTTGATCACTGTCTTCTTCCGTCCGTTTGTGGTGAATACTCATTATATTGAGGGTAATTAGAGTACGGCTCACTCTGGCGGTTTAGTCGCCTTAAACGTTGCTTTCACTGTAGATCGAGGAACAAAAATCTCGCTGACAGGTGTGTGATGAAGATGCAGAGCCCTGTCAGCCGCACGCCGTTTAATCTGAGCTTAGCTGCTGCCTCATTCGCAACGTTACGCATGGGATATTCCACGTAATGTCGGACAAAAAATTGCAAAATATGAATTTTTTAAATGTCGAAAATTTAAAATAGCTATTTAAAAGCGTCTAAATCAAGAATAGCCTGTATACACAAAAAACTGAAGAGGGGCAGCCGGCTACGCGGCTCGAGTTGCTTAGCTGTTAGCTTGCATTCGGTAGATAGTGGGTTCTAATCCCACTGTAGGTGACCCAGAAGATAGTTTTGGATGGTTTCGTATTGTCAGGCAAATGCTGGGGCTGTACCTTAATTAAGGCCAAGGTCGCTTCCTTCCCACTCGTAGCTCTGTCGCCATACGCCCTATCTCTTTCAGTGAGACGTAATAAATAAATAAATAAATAAATAAATAAATAAATAAATAAATAAATAAATAAATAAATAAATAAATAAATAAATAAATAAATAAATAAATAAATAAATAATCCAGTGACCGTTCCTTTATTTGCTTCTTCACATTTTCAGAGATATCATATTATTATTATTATTATTATTATTATTATTATTATTATTATTATTATTATTATTATTATTATTATTATTATTATTATTATTATTATTATTATTATTGTAACAATTAAAGGACGTGTGAAACTATGGATCATAGAAAATAAAATTATAATTTAAATATTTATCTATGAATGGAAAATTTATCATAATTTTATCTGTTGAGAGTGATACATTTCAGGGATCCATTTGGATCAATGATAAAAACGCACAACACAGGACGACATGGCCATCTGTAAAATATTATATGCTCCACCTCTGTGGTGTAGTGACGAGTGTAATTATCTGCCACGAAATTTGAGAAGTGGAGTGAGGACTAGAACGAGGACCACTCAGCCTCGGTCATCCTCAAAGCGACTTTCCGTGGTTTCTCACTTCTTCTCCATGCACATGCCGGGATGAGATCAATGTAAATAAAATAGAATATAATTCCAATGTATTGTGCTAATATTAAAGAGAACAACTTCATTTTAATCCTCCTGAGGCCTGATGTCCTTTTAAAAGGGCACTGTTTAAAAATGGAATATCCCGCATAAAATTAAAAATAAAAATAAATAAAAATTGAGCATAAATTTGTTTTCCAATTTTTTGGAAATTCATTTACCTTGGTGTGATACGCTTCTCACTTCACTGTCTCCCACCAAGACACTGTTAGAGAAGTACATACTTTCACGAGATTTTATAAAGGGAGAACCGAGCTCGATAGCTGCACTCGCTTAAGTGCGGCGAGTATCCAGTATTCGGGAGATAGTAGGTTCGAATCCCACTGTCGGCAGCCCTGAAAATGGTTTTCCGTGGTTTTCCATTTTCACACCAGGCAAATGCGGGGCTGTACCTTAATTAAGGCCACGGCCGCTTCCTTCCCACTCCTATCCCTTTCCTGTTGCATCGTCTCCATAAGACCTATCTGTGTCGGTGCGACGTAAAGCAACTAGCAATAATAATAATAATAATAATAATAATAATAATAAAGGGATAAATGTTCTGGGCCTCAGGAGGACAGATTAAAAGTAAAATTAGCACAAACAATATTTTCTTATTACACACATCTCTACCGAAAATCTCACTCTACAAGCCGATTGGTCGAGAGGCTTGGAGGGTCTTGCACCTGCTGTGTAGGATTAAGTACTAAAATATGATGCAGGTCTGTATTAAGTAGCTTACATTAAACGATTTTTTTATTATTTTAGTGCCGAATTTGAAAATTCTCTTATTTCCTGAATTTTCAATGCTTATTTGCCTACCTATTTTTAACCAAAACGTAGGTGTTAGCTTGGATTCGGGAGATAGTGAGGTTGAACCCTACTATCGGCAGTTCTGAAGATAGTTTACTGTGGTTTCCCATTTTTACATAAGGCAAATGCTGGGGATGTACCTTAATCAAGGGCGCGGCCGTTTCCTTCGCTCTCCAAGCCCTTTCCTATCCCATTATCGCCATAAAAGCTACCAGTGTCCGTGCGACGTAAAATATAGCATGTTTCGCTTGTTGCCATTTCTTGAAGGATGCAGTACTTCTTCATCTATTTATTTATTTATTTATTTATTTATTAATGTCTTTCTGTACATGGCGGGGCTCAGGCTATGAAGCCTGCTATTATGCCAAACCATATAATTATGCACCTGCACAAACATAATACACTGAACATTATAACTACTTAAAAAATAAGTTAATTATAATTTAAAGTTAATGTGAAATGTAATTTGTATGAAATGTAAAGCATCATAAAAATCATTTTAACATTTTAAAATTAATTTATAATATTTACTATTATTAAAGCTATATCTCGAAAAATATAAACTATAATGTTTCTAACCTTACATTGACATTTTATTCATTTAACTTAATAATCTTCCAGCACATTCTTCTGAATTGCTTTAGGTTGCTTATGTCTCTAATTTCAGCCGGGAGAGAATTGCAGGAACGTATGGTCCCCGGTACAAATGACTTGTTATACGTACTACTGTGATGAGTGGGGATGGACAGCAGGGTTTGTACTGATGACCTTGAGGGTGTTCTGCCTGAGGGAGAGAGGTAGTTGAAATCTATTCTCAGATAATGTGGTTTACCTGTTCGCAGTATTTTGTGAAGAAGAGAAACAGCATGGTACTTACGTCTACCACATAATCTTAACCAGGACAGCTGATGGAGGAATGGGCTGATGTGGGAATGGAGCGGAACATTTAGAATGAATCGAATGCAGGCATTATGCGCCCGTTGAAGTTTAGAACCAAGTGAACAACTTATGTTATTATAGACTACATCACCACAATCAAATATTGGTAGTATTAGTCCTTGAATGAGCAGTTTCCTGGTTTTGACAGGTAGAAAATCTCTCAGTTTGTATAGTGAGTGTAATGAACCGAATACACGTTGACAAATTTTTGTTACGTGCTCTGACCAACTTAAATACTTATTAAAAATTATTCCAAGGTTCTTAACGGAGTCTTTCAGTGCTATAGGTGTTTCATTGATCTTGACAACCGGTATGTTGATGCTTTCTAACTTGGCATGCGCTTTTCTTTTTTTTTTGCTAGGGGCTTTACGTCGCACCGACACAGATAGGTCTTATGGCGACGATGGGATAGGAAAGGCCTAGGAGTTAGAAGGAAGCGGCCGTGGCCTTAATTAAGGTACAGCCCCAGCATTTGCCTGGTGTGAAAATGGGAAACCACGGAAAACCATTTTCAGGGCTGCCGATAGTGGGATTCGAACCTACTATCTCCCGGATGCAAGCTCACAGCCGCGCGCCTCTACGCGCACGGCCAACGCGCCCGGTATGCGCTTTTCTAGACCCTATTATGATGGCTTGCGATTTTAATGGGTTTACTTTCAGGCAGTGGCATCTCTCTCTTGGTACAAGCCAGAACAAACTGCAGCTTCTACCGAAGTCTCAGTCTCATTCATGTCTGTGTTAATATGGAAGCTGCTGGGGTGTAGGTAGTGCTGAGGAAAGTCATGGCAAACTACCACACTTGCTTAGTACGTCTCACTTTGGTGCTGGCATTCATTTTTGCGATTTCCCTTAACCGCATAACCTTTGGTGGTGCTGTTTGAGGATCCAACCAGCCTCCGGGCTAATGACTTGACGGACAGAAAAGGATTCGAGATATCGAGATCATATTGGTTGCTGTGTATTATTTTTTTACAAGTTGCTATATGTCGTACCGACACAGATAGGTCATTAATTAGAGGGGAGAAGCATGGTTTGGATTAGCCCCCAATTTTTTTGAGGGTCCGGGGTAATTACTGATAACCCACAATCAAAGGTTGGCACGTTTGTACATAAATGCATTAAATCTATTTTGTCCGAAAATGGACTTGTGTGGTTTCTCAAATAATCGATTCAATTGTAATGTAGTGTATTGGTAACTTCTGTATGTTTATCAACGTTCACCAGAAGCGGTCTTAAGACACTGCTTTCGTGAGCAAAAAAATCAATTAACCGTAGTTCGTCTTGTGCTGGTAATTCTCATGTCACCGAGCAGGGGGAGCGGCCGGTGTTACTGACAGCCGAGAGGGTAATTATCGGCTCCGTCAGGGGGTACAACACAGCCTGGTCCTTAGTATAAGCAAGCGCATGTGAGATGAACAGTAACACCTCAACTTCTATCTATCCGGTAAGTGAGGACCTTACGTCTTGTGGCTTTCAATGCTGGAGGTTGTGAATTCAATCCCAAAAACGAAATCGTATTTCCTTTTATAGACGAAAACGAAAGAACAGAGACTCGCCACAGTAACTCGTATTGACTCGCATACATGTCAGATTCAATGCTGAGTTTTATAATAATGATGCTGGTTTTACATCCCTCTGTCTACTTTTATGATTTTCAGATACGCCGAGATGCCGGAATTTCGTTCAGAAGAAGTTATTCGACGTATTACCGGACCTTAAAATTCCACTGCTCTTGTTTAGCTGCATGTGAGATGAGTTGCAGTATTACCATGGTGAGAACTAGGCATACACTATAGCAATGGATTAACATTCATGACGGGTTAAAATGACGGCGTCCCATCCAAGGACATTTTCGGTTAATCCACAAGGACTTGGGTTCGATTGCCGCCAGGAAGTTGAAGTACTAGAAACGAAATATCCTTGTCTGCCGATCCATATGGCCCTAGGGCTCTGAGTTGGGATCGAACTGAAAAATTTGTTTACGGACAGCCAGTGTTCTATCGTCTGAGCCGTTCAGCCCTGTCAGAAGTTTGTCTACTGCGTGTGTCACCGGCAGATGGTAAGAATGGTAATGATTGTTGTTTTACGGAAAGCCTGGTCGTCTTGTAAAATGACCTCGAAGTTTACTATCTGCGTATAGGAATGGAAGGTTCAGCACTTAGAGGATGGGTGCCGAGTTGTACTTCCTCTTAAGACGACACTCCGGAGATCAAAAGATATTTTTGCCTAATGCACGGATTTTCACGAAACTTTGTAGGAATGTCACTTTCATAAAATTAGAGATATTGCGAATATTTCTTTCATAATATTGTATATTATACAATTTATTATACAATTATACAATTTATAGTTTTTCGAAAACTTTTTTGAAATGTTTAATTCCATTTTTTCACGAAAATTTAATTAACATGTTAATGTAATTAGGTAGATGATACTTCTTTTAAAAGCACTACGCATCGATTTTTCTGTACATAATTTATATAAGGATATATATCGTACTAAAATTTGTTACGTTCTAAAATTTTGGACTTAAAAATCCCTACTACTTGAAACAATTCTGCAATCAAAAATTCCATATCGATGGCCTAGAATGAAAATCTCGTATCTCATAAAGTTCTTCCTATCCATTACTTCCCTTAAGACTGGTTACGCCTCCCAGCCACACATGAATACGCAGTCCATCAGAACAATGTTCGTTGTGTTCTTTATTCCTATGCCGACGTGTGAAGGAAAATGAACCTTATCGTACCGTACTATAGGAAAGTATGTCTGCGTGACGTATTTAATGACTCCTACAGTGTAATTTTATAAGGTTCATTTTCCTTTACGTATCAGCATAGGAAAATAAACCCAATGAACATTGTTCTGATGGACTGCATATTCATGTGTGGCTGGGAGGCGTGACCAGTCTTAAGGGAAATAATGGCTAGGAAGAACTTGTTGAGATACGAGGTATTCAATCTAGGCCATCGATACGCAGGTTTCTTAATATAGCTGTGATACATGTGCCATACAAATTTTGTTACATTGAGCAGAATATTATTGAAGAAAAATGGGATTTAAATGTAAAAAGCAAAGAAAAGAGAAACAATCCTTTCAATTTCAGTCATAAAAAGAATTCACCAAAATGACTGAAATATCGATTTTTTTTCTCTGGAGTGTCGCCTTAAAGCAATAATATCTCTACAACATATTTCTAGGAAATTGTACTACCAGTCTCATTAAGTTTCGGCTCTGGTTTTCAATAGTTAACATTAAAATACAATTATGTACATCTTACAGGATGAAAGCAGGTACATCGCCATGCCCATTAGTATGGTGCGTCAGCCGGTTATTAGCGGGGTAATTAGTGCTCTCATGACATGGGGAGTAAGAGAGGGAATTATTGACAGGTATTACAGTGCCTCAATGCTTTCTCATTATCATCACATTTGGAAATATTATTTGATTAAATACTTTCTTAAACGAATGGTGGTGTCTATATCAATGAAGCCGGGCTGAGTGGCTCAGTCGGTTAAGTCGCTGGTTTTCCGACATCAAGTTGGAAGGTTTGATCCTGGCTCAGTCAGGTAGTATTTGAAGTTGCGCAGATAAGTTAGCCCCGTGTCGGTAGATTATCGGCACGTAAAAGAACTCCTGCGGGACAAAATTCCAGCAACTCGGCGTCTCCGAAAACCGTAAAAGCAGTCGGTGGGACGTAAAATTATTATTACCTGCATAATGCAAGCTCAGTAACCACTGCCTGTAATAGCTCATTTATTGCGACGGGAACCAATTTCGAATAACATTCGTAACATGAATTCATACAGAAGGTGCCTCTTATATATGTGCAAATAGTGAAGAACGAATGTTAGTTTGTGTGCGTGTGGATTAGAAAATAAACTTCCATAAAAATTGGTAGGGCCTATGTTATTAATATAGTATATCCTCAGTTTGATTAATGGTATCTAGATGAGAGTTTTAAACAGTTCTGATGTATGTGGCAGCGATACTAGTGAAATAATTTTTGTTCTCAATACGTTTCAAGTTTCTATTTTCTTCACTGTAATGCGCTTAAGTGTAAAACTGGACGATGTGTTTTATTTGAACACTACTTACGATCAGAAAATGTTTTAAAAAATAAGTTAATGATAATAATCTTTAAGGTTGCGGCAATATTGAGTGTGGTTTCTTTCTGACGATGCCTTGAAGGAAGACGTTTCAGCCGTCACGTCACATATCAAAACGGAAGATCTGGAAGGCCAGGGGAAATGGCAGAGCTAATAATATTATGGTTTTCGCAAGGTCTTCCGTATAATATCCTTTAGCAAACACCAACAAATGTTTCAAAAGTTTGTCATGCTTGTAAATAACGTCTGCCACAAATAGTGAATTATGAGTTATATGCGATGCTCCATCATGCCCCTGCCTTCCATGGAAACTAGAATTATCGGAGAGAATGGTGGTATCATATGAATTTTTGGTAAATGTATTCCGTTCTGCTGTCCTAACACCCGCCTGAATAATATGTACCCAACAGTGCTGCTTATAAGAATTATTTAGGGGACTAGAGCTCGCCAATTTTAACCTTCCTAATATACGCCCCACTTCATAGGCTCTAGAAATTGTAAAAACATTTCGTCGGTTATAAATCCCGAACGATAGACTGTAAACAACTGTAAAAATACACTCTAAAATAGAATAACGGAGAATGTCTTTAATACTGTATGAACGTGTATCTTTAACGTTGTGTTACTAAGTCCATCACTGCCTTTGAAAGTGAAGTAATGTATTATTATGTTACACATATATCGAACTATATTACAACTTGTTTTTTGTGGGGCGTGGTAGCCAAGAGTTTTCGTTGCTGGCTTCTCATCAAGGTGGCCACAGTTCGAATACCGGCCAATGCATGTGGTATTTTTGAAAGAAACAATATCGCGCCATACCATCTCAGGTTGGTTTGTGTGACGATGGGTTAGGAAAGGGTCAATATTGGGAAGGAAGCCGCTTGACGTTAATTAAGGAATATAGGAATTCTATACAAATATTGTTGGGCAACTTGAAGTCTCTTGATATGAATCATACTTCTTTACAAATCTTCGCTTCTTACCTCACTAACAGCATACAACGAGTGGTTATAAATAATAAGACTTATGAATGACTAATGAAACAAACAGTTGTACTACAAGGCTCTCTACTTGGACCATTGCTGTTTATTTTATACACGATCGTCGTCTGCTTCTCTTACCTTCCATGAATGAGTCCATTATTCTCATAGGTAACATATCCTCATCCATTCGCCTCACACGACCCCACCATCGAATCAGTTTTATGTGTACATTTTCATCAGTCGAGTTGACTCGTAACTTAGCCGTTATCTCCACATTCCGAGTACCCTTCTGTCTTTGTTCCCACCTGTTTGTGTCAGCAATCATTTCGCCAGCCATCATTTCGCTACTTCCATGTCCTGAGTCCACCCGGATTTCACTCCTGTAAGCAAAGTTGGTCTGAAAACAGATCGGTGTAAGGATAGTTTCGTCCGGGAGCTGTCTTCCTTCTTACAAAATACTGTTCGTAATTGCGAGCTCGCCGCATTAGCTTTGCTGCTGCACACTGATTGAAACTCACTTACCATACTACCATCAGGTCTGTCTATTCCAGTTTTGTATCCACAACCAGACAATATTCACTCTCTTAGGTTTCTTCTCTACTAACACTACTTCAGACTTGGAAAGGCACATTTTCATTTCATACTTCATTGCGCCTATTTTCAAGTTCCAGGATACAAGCATTAAAACAAGTCAGTGTTTTATAAATAAATAAATAAATAAATAAATAAATAAATAAATAAATAAATAAATAAATAAATAAATAAATAAATAAATAAATAAATAAATAAATAAATAAATAAATAAATAAATAAATAAATAAAAGTAAAAACAACAGCAGGAAGTAAACATATTATAAAATATTAAATTTATTTTAAAAGACTTGCTGAAGAATAGAACTTATGGATCTTTTATCTCGAAGCCAGCGCCTTGACCACTATGGTTCAAGGACGCTCGTCTGAATGCAGTCTAATACGACGTCTTATAAATGGTGTTTGAAAATTGAAACGCTTAAGTCTAAAATTAAAGCCCATTCGAGTTGACTTCCGAATAGATATTACTGTGTACACTTGTACAGTAAATTCACCTCGTGAAGGTAGACAAAATCGGTTTACTCCCCTTGCGAGTCTTGTTTCAATACACGATGTGCACTACATTTCTGTTGCAACCAGAACTCTCAGTGCCTTAACTTGCTTAGAGAACTCTTACAATAATTGACACGCACGTTCTCCAGACCACAAGTTTCCATATTAATAGTACATTAAAAGGTTTCACGGGATGTGGGTCGCCTCAAGCGGAACTAGCGTTTATGTGTCCATCTCGCTAGCGACACAACCATCCTGTCCAAGGTGTGGATAACGAGTTCCACCGGATGAGACACACATCCTCACACTTGGACACAATTATTTGTTGCACTCTGGGGTAACCGTGGACAAAACGTCGATGTTTTTCTGCTAAATGGACTGGTGAAAATATTTGCATCTGAATGGGGACCCGAACGAGAAGAAATGACCGTATCTTGTTTGTTTATAATCACGTCTTTTCGGCCAGGCGATGAGCGTCTATTAGCGCTGAATACAAAACGTGGCACTATTTTGCAACGCGGATATATATCCGCATCTAATAATGATATCGCCATTTAATTATATCATTACACAGAAGAACTCTTAAACTAAAATTTGACCCGAAAATTATGTGACGTCACCCGTCAAAAGAAGATGGCCGCCAAATAAGCACCCATTTTGCTGGTAATGCGCTCGAGGACAATCGCTATAACTTCGGAAACGTAGGCTCAATTTCAAAGCCCAAGATGTTATCTGGAAGCCTATAGAATACTCTACAAAACGACTTAAAATAATGTCAGTTGGTGAATTTGTGAAATTTTCGACAAATTTTTATAATGTCCAGTGTTCGTCCTTTAATAGCCAGCGGCATGCGTGGTGACCATGCCGTATACCACCAAGGCCTAATCTGCATTTTTGATCTTGCGATAAATTATACGCAATAACTTACTGTATATATATTATTTACTAAAACTGGATGGTTTTGTTTTGAGGGTAATGTTTGGGGTATTTTCTTAATATACATAAATGTACCTTGTTTTATAAATTGTGTTTTAAGTAATGGAGGTCGACGTTGGCAAGACACGGGTCATCATCTTGGACCGGGCAAACAACAACTTGCCACACCTGAGACAAACAGGAGGTTTCGAGGTGGTGAGCAGATTTGTTTATCTCATTGCCCTAATAACGAACAATGGGAGCTGCTGGGATGAGATCAGCAGACGCCTTGTAATGGCACGCAATGTGGCGGCGAAGATGACGAAGATCTGGAAAGACAGAGCCAACACAAGCAACACAAAACTCAGGCTGGTAAATGCTGAGGTTTTCTCCATCGCCACATATGCAGCTAAAACCTGTACAATTCATAAAGCTGGAAGATTGAAGCGATGGAAATGTGGGTGTACGGAGAGTATCTTGGTCCAAGAGCTCAAGATCAAGGACAGACTCATGAAGAAGATTAGCCAGGCCTATTTGAGATACGTTGGCTACATATCACGGGGACTAGAGCTATGGAAAAGCTGACTGTAGAGGGCAAAGTGCAAGGAAGAAGGTCCAACAAAGAGCTCTAGCAAGGTGGATAGATCGGATGGAGTTGTTTGGGAGATCTCTACATCAAGCGACACATCTAGTGCAGGATACAAGAGCATGGCAAAAAATCTGCAACCACACCTGATATGCCACCGCACCCTGTAAAGGTTACATGGACAGGAGAACTAGAGAGAATTTTTAAATAAGGTGATGATTAAAATGTTTACTTTCAAAAATCATGATAAGCAAACGTCAAGGAAAATCTTTTAAGTATATAAAACTACATTATTTTATAGAGGTGATGTTTCCAACAGCACGTATTAAAAATACAGCTTCCCATACAAAAACCAAGTATTTGTATTACTACATTAACGTGAAAATTTGCTAATCGTCACATCATAATTATGAAAATAGCCGCGGATCGGAATATTTTTCACTAAGAATAATTAATAATGTCTATTTCACTACTTCTCTGGGACTGAAAGCATCAAAATTCGGTTTTTTCTCCGCATGAAATACTACTCGTATTTACTAATATTTGCATGCATTTAGGTTGACCCCAGGCATCAGATGCTCCAAGGTCATCAGTGTTCCCAACGTCAAACGTTCTTCTATTTCTGATGTCCCTTTTTCGGCGGTAACGCACATGAGGACAATAGTCGTAACTCAAAATACAAAACACAGGGCGAGTACCGCAAGGGTTGACTTCCTTACTGTCGGTAAACGAGAATGCGGTTACCATCACACTGCCCTGTACAGCTGTAGAAAACCCACCGACTTCGATGAATGAATAATCATATTGAAGAACAGATAGAAAAACAATGGAACTTACCGCCAACGAGTGTTGAAAATGGTCTCTCTCAATCTGAAGGAAAGCGCTGTAGCGCGTGATGATATTCCGTCTCAGTCTCCACACTCCATCCTCGTGAATCTTCAAAATTTAGGTGCGAACTGAATTTAAAATCTAAAGTATACGAAAATATGTTGTTCAACACTTAACTCAACCGAGCAATTAATGCTGATATTGGGCCGATGCCCTAGCTGTTAGGCCCGTTTAAACAACAAAAAAACAACAAACACCAAACAAATTGCTGACATTATACCAGTGGCGGCGCGCGGATAAAACGTCTGGGGCTTCAGTACTGTGGAAAATAACGTGTTTCAGATGTATTGTTACTTTATATTTACGTAGCTGTAAAATAGTGACATTGCTTGATTAGCAACGTAACTTTCCTTTTAAGGCAACGGATACAGCTCGAAGAAATTACCAAAATAATGAAGAATGAAAGACAGAGAATAAGAGGTTCAATTACTTAAAGCTGATCTGATTTGCTCTGATTTTGAAGACGTTGCATGAGTTCGTATAACTGCTTCAAGAAAATGTTAGGTGGACTACTGTTATTTTTATGTCTTGACGTAATTTGCTGTTTACTTTTCATAAAACACGTATTACTGATTAAAAGTTTCATTCACAAAAAACTTAGGCTACGTACGCCTATTGATGCTATACAAATCGTAGTTACCAAAATATTCTGGTTAATTGCAGTTATTTACACGAGAATCGCAAAACAATTAAAATCCCTTCAAAATCTACCACATCTAGCAAATTTTAACCGTGCGCTCTGACAGTGCTTCGGCTATTTTCGAGACTACTCGATGTAACTTGTGTCGATCGCTGGTCCAGTTGCCAGCGATTCCTGGGCTATGCTTTCCCTGTTCCTCCCACCGCCCCGCGCCCAGAGTCCTGAAAATGAACCTCTTCGCTGGTTGGCGAGCGATAGGGTCTTGATGTCAAAATTATCGCTACGTGCGGGAATATACAGAGCTATAAACCATTTTACATCTATGTCTAAGGGGTTCACCGAACCACTGAACGTATAGAACGCGCAGCCACTGAATCACACGGAGTGGAATGTTGAAAGGACCTTTTTCCATCCTTAAAAAATCAAATTAAAGTACCTCTGATCAGACTAAATCCTCGATCTTGGCATGCGAAGATAAAGGGACTTAAAATGTATTGCCCTTCAGGCAAGCAACTCAATGTTGAAAGCATCGTAGGAATATGAGCTACGAATCTTAGTTAAATAAATTTAATAAAGTATGAGAATATATTCTTTACTTATTTCTAAAAAAGACTATCGTTATCCGATCGATTAGATTAGCAGTTTGCCTTTTCCTACTGCTACGAGCGCCAATGTGAGTCAGTGCATTGTTTCACTTAAGCACCACTACGAGCGCTAATGCGAGTCAATGCAGAGTTTCACTTAAGCCATTATAACTACATTCGATGTGGATATTTTTCAAAAAAACTAAAATCACTTGAGGTTATTGAACAAAGAAACGCACTACAGAAAGAATTATGTAACTAAGTTAATTTGGCTAGGATTTGAATAAAAAAGAAAACGAATAAAGAAACAAGCAATTTTAGGCAGTTTTCCGGTACTGCATTTGGGCCGTAAGTGATTTTCAATTTTTTTTTAGTTTGATAGAGCTGTCCAAGACTCAGAATTTTAAACCTATCCGTGCCCTTTGGCCCTTCAGGAAATTGATTAATTACGTTTTTCGTAGTATGGGGTACCCCTACTTTCTCTTCTAAAAATGCTTTCAGCACATTAAAATCTTTAAGCTGGACACACATTGCAAGTTGTATTTCGATGAGACAGTCTATGACTCTAGAATAAGAGTATGCAGAACTTATGGCACTGTTGGTACTGCTACCAGGCTGTCACGTCCCATGGTGCTCCCTATACTTAGCCCTGGCTGGCCACTCAAGGCCGGTATATCACCCGCTCCCAAATTATAGGCTGCACATCGATGAGAACCAATCGCAAGCTCTCCGGGAATGTAGCACGTGATAAAACAACACGGATTAGTTTTCTAATACAGCAGCAGAACAAAAACATCGCGGCGCATTAAGAAGATTACTTGCTACCAGTCTGCTTCTTGTCCGATCGGGCAGCCAGGGGCGTGAGCAAACTGACAACTCCTGACCATGAGGTGTGGCCGGTATATCTTCCACACTATCCAAATTGGATGGGAAAAACATGTTAATTAAAATACCACGGACGGATAACCAGGTTTATACCTAGCTCAAGCGGAATATATTCAAGTACGGTACACACAACGCAGAATTGTGCACAAATATATTTTTCCGCAATTTTCAAAAAAATAGTAGAGTTTGAAATGCAGCCACCAGGTTAACCAGAATTTCGAAAGTTTTAGTAATATATCAGAATAATTAGGGCCCATATTTTAGGCAGTAACAGGTTAGAATGCAGCCTTACTCAAGTGAGTAATAAGTATGGTCTAGCCTGCGCAACGGTTATGCTACGAGATTTGCATAAACATTAGGGGTAAGGCTCATCAAGCCCATCATAACCCCTAGAATGTATGTTACCGTACTCTCACAACATATTGGGGGTTCCGGATGACACTCCCTACTTATCAAATTAGTTTGCATTCTAACCTAGTTTTTCATCTAGTTTTGTTATCTATAGCCCTGATATGCCATGTGTAAAATACGGTTTGTAATTGGATAATTAATAATAATCATAATAATATCCACTTCTGTGGTGGTGTGGTTAGTGTGATTAGCAGTCACTCCCGGAGGCCCGGGTTCAATTCGCGGCTCTGTCACGAAATTTGAAAAGTGACACAAGGACTCGAACGGGGGTCCACTCAGCCTCGATAGGTCAGCTGAGTAGAGGGTGGGGTCTTCCTTCCCTCTTCATTGTTTATCCCTTCCGATCTTCCCATTCTCCACAAGGCCCCTTTTCAGAATAGCAGGTGAGACCACCTGGGTGAAGTATTTTTCCTCCATTCCAGTGTACCCGCACCCCAATCCAAAGTCTCACACTTCAGGACACCGCCCTAGTTCGAGGGTAAAATGAATCCTGGACGGTAAGCGGATTAAGAAAGAAGAACATTTATATTCAGAGATATAATGCATAATTTTTAAAACTGAAATTCTTTTTACCAACATTGATAATGTAACAATCCGTACAACCTGAAGTAATCCTGCGATAAAAATTCCATAAACAGATTTTCTAATGTAACTATGACATAGGCCTATATGCCATAGACATTTTGTAAAGTCTAACGGAACATTTTTATTGAAAAATGGAAATCTAAATGTCAAGTTGAAAATTTGAGAAAAAGTAAAACAACGTTAGAGGATTTTTTTTCTGCCAAATCGTTTACCTAAAATTCTATAAAAATATTTTTCACCAAAATTCTCAATATATCCTACCTGCAGATTATCCCCTTAAATGGCTCATTCGAGGGGACTTATAAATATTCATGAACAAATCAAACTTACGCACAGTTAGGTAAAATAGCTCGTATCCGCGTCCTGAGGTGATGTATCATTTTTCACACACACCCCCAGATGGAATTAAGTTTTATGTGGCATTTTAACTACATGCCAGCCCTCCTGATAATCCTACATTTCTGGCAGTACCTGGAAACGAACCCGTGCCCTCGAGAACGGCAACTAATAACGGTGACCTTTACACTGCAGAGGTGGACTGCGGCTAGGTTATATATGAACCGCTTGATGTCGAAAGGGGACTTCCGCAGGTTTTACGAAAAGTTCCGTTTTGATGCGATACTACTGATGATATCAGACCTAATGCGGCTAAAACTGAAGTGTCTTGTTTTCATATTAATAATAGAGAATCCAATAGAACACTGAAAGTGTATCTGGATGGCACACGTCTTACCCACAGTAAAGATCCGCCCTTTTGGTGTCACCGGAAATAGAACTCTATCTTATAAATCGCACCTCTGAAAAACTGCCACTAAACTGAGAACAAAAAATAATATCATTCAAAAACTTTGTGGAGCCACGCGGCGGTCATCTACGTCAATTCTGCGGACTTCTGAATTGAGCCTGGTATACTCTGCGACGAAATATTGTGCACCAGTATGGTTGAACAGTGCCAATGTAAACAAAATTGACGCCCACCTTAATAATACTATGCATATTATTTCAGGAACAATCAGGTGTACACTCACCATCTGGCTGCCTATCCTAAGTTACATACCACTCCCAAATCTTCAAAGAAAGGTAAGCATTTATTAGGGAATACAATAAGATCTTAGCAAACGCTGGACTATCACTGCATTCTGACATTCTGACCTCAGAATCAACAGACTTCGTTCAAAATAGCATCCTCTCACACTTGGAAATAATCCCACTAGATGTAACATTATTGATTCCTGGAGAAAATAGTCCAAAATACTCCAGAACTATGTCAGCTTGTACCTTGCATCTGTGGGACGACCCCTTGGTTTGATCTACCTTGCAAGGTATGGACAACACTCAATAGGTTGAGAACAGGGCATGGAAGTTGTGGAGACTCACTGTTCAAGTGGGGAGTACATTTCTCATCCACATGTGTCTGCGGCGCACCACGGCAGACCAACATATTAGGGAAGACTGCAGAAATGAAGCCTATGGAGGAGAATATGAGAAATTCCTAATGGAAACCCCGAATTCCATCAGATACATCCAAGAACTAGAAGTTTGTTTATAATATAGTAATGAATGTAATTATGTTCCTCAGAATGTATCCAAAAAGCCGTACGCTAAATAAAAACTACAGATGATAGGTAGGCCCACGGTTTGGTGTTAAAATGAGACTTATAGAGTCCACACCAAGGCTTGTAAAACCTCGGTGTGATATTAAATGTTGACACCTGCTGTATATGTGCGTAATATCAACATTGTTTTGGCATTATTTCATTACGTTGAATTCCTGTGATAGGAATTACTTTCAATGATTCTTGCATGGATATTGTACTTCAGTTTTATATTACTATTAAGTTTGGCGTTATTGATTCAGTGTTCATACTGAAAAATGGATTTACGCCTTTTAAAGGCATTAACAGTACATTTTGTAATTCTTTGTAGGTTTCATGTGTAGTTGTCATTCAAATTTCCAAAGTTGACTCCATTTGATGTATCAAGGGGACTTCTGCAATAATAACAACAACATATTTTGTCTTAATCTACGAAATGCATTTTGTATTTTCGTGCACTGAAGTGTGCAATAATACAGGCATTGTGCACGTGCAGAAGCGTAAAACATAGATCGATATTTTCCATCACCTAGACAGTTTTTATTTCCGCTTTTAACATCAAGCGATTGATATGTACAAAGTATTTTCTACTGTAATATGTCAAATGATGTAAGATCGCGTAATCTGGCGGGCCAGGGAACGTTTCTTCCTTCCTATACATTTAATAACAATAATTTTATCGTTTTACGTCCCACTAACTACTTTTGACGATTTTCGGAGACGTCGAGGTGCCGGAATTTTCTCCCGCAGGACTTCTTTTACGTGGCTGTAAAACTACTGACACGAGGCTGACGTATTTTAGCACTTTCAAATACCACCGGACTGAGCCAGGATCGAACCTTCCAAGCCTTATACATTTCTTAGGATTTGAAGCATGAAGGTGGTTCCAGACGACTACTGATCCGTGATCTGGGGCCCCGTCATGTTGAATCCACCTTCGTAATCGCTCGAGCAATTACAGTTCCTCGAGGAACTGTGGGAGTTCATTTTGAAGGAAATGAAGATAGCGTAGTCCCATGAGATGGCCGTCGAAGAAGTACGGTAAGATTAGGCAGTCGCCCAAATTCCCACACGAGATATTTACACTCCACTGCACTTAAAATACCTCCTGTTTTAGCCAATGGGAATTCACCGCGTTCCAATAGTGCATATTGTGCCATTGTTATTAAATCGTGATTGATTTTAAAGAGGATGCTTGACCGAAAGGCTGCATCATTGGTCACACTGCGTAATGCCCATTGACAAAATGTTACTCGAGCATCGAAATCACGTCCGTGGAGCTGCTGGTGTCACTAGGCATGATACTTGTGAAATATACCGATGTGCGATATTTCCGTAACAGACGACCGGCTGATGTTGGTCTGTCGTGCAAGTGCCCGTGTACTAACATGAGGATTATTCCGAATAGCATCCAAAACAGCCTGTTCATTTGGACCACGCGTTGTAGAAGCATCTCTAACAGGAGGTACCACCGAGCGAGTTGGCCGTGCGGTCAGGAGCGCACAGCTCACTGCTGCATTTGGCAGCCCTGAAGATGGTTTTAGTTAAGACCACGGCCGCTTCCTTCCCCCTCCCAGCTCTTTCCTATACCATCGTCGGCGTAAGACGCATCTGTGTCAGTGCGACGTAAAGTAACTTGTAAGAAGGAAAAAAAAAATACCCGGAGGTACCCTTCCAAGTGAAAACTTAACCGCAATCATCGTTCAAGGTTTCGAAACGCATTGGTTCGAATACGATCATTGATTCGGAAATTTTAACAGAAAAACAAACATCGTAAACACTGATAAAACAGAACTCAAAATCACAAGGAAAATTCTGGGCTCAAAACTCGCAGGTGAACAGTACAGATTCAGAAATAAATAAGAAATAAATCAGTACAAAGATATTTTCAATGACATTAGAAAAGGTAGATTAAAATTTTACGGATACATCAAATGAATGAACCCTTACCGAAACTTCAAAACAAATATTCGAATTCTATGAAGAGGAATGAAGCAAAAACAGGCGCATTGAAATGGATGCTGTGAAATAAAAAAATACCAACCTTATGATAGCAGGAATTATACGAGAAGATATATAGGTACAAAAGTTACAAATGGCAAGTTCAACAAGAGAATAAACAGAGAAAATGACCGGAAAAACTTAAGCCAAAGGGAGGAGAGAATCTCACGGCAAAATGATGAAGGAAATATGGGTACTATGGAGAGCAGACAAATGCCTCAAAGTGTTCTGTGTCATCCTAAAAGAGATTATTCGCAAACAATATATGAAATGGTACCTTAGGAGCTAATAGAACGGCCCAAACTGTTCTACTATGATCTGAAGAGTCAGATACAGACAGCTGCTGGATTATCGAGTGATCTGCCTGGTTCTGTAGGGGGTACCTCAGGGCTCTGCTCTCTAACCTCTTCTCTTCATCACAGTCACGGACATCGTCCTAAGAGATCTGCAGGTGACTGCACCTATACTGGCGATGTATCGTTGGCCACTGACGATAAAACTGACCTTCAGTATCAAGTCCAGGCGTGGAATATGCATTTATGTGTAGATGATATGGTTATATAGAGCAATATCAAGAGCTCTTTACAAGAAGTGCTTAATAGACTACTAGTAGTGCTGAATGCTGGCCGCCTTCAAAAGAAGTGAAACAACGACTTGCTGCCATGGAAACGAATACGCTTAGGGGGACATCTGGCCTGATACTGCAAGACCATGCCACAAAATATATATATGAAGTTCGCAGGCGATACCGAGTGGCACCAATCGTCGATAAGATGAGAAAAAGCCGTCTACACTAGTACAGGCATGTACTGTTACCAGTGGTAAAGACCAGTTTTACTTTAAAAGTAGAGGAGAAACGGCCAGTAGGAAGAGACAAGCCGCGTTGGCTTTGACACCCTGCACAAAGATCTGTATCGTTATCAGGCGCACGATCGTGTTAAGTGGCGACAGAGAGCCAAAATAGCACTAATCTCAAATGGAGTAACCGGGATTTGAACCACGGTATCCAGTGGTGAGAGGCCGACGCGCTGCAGCCTGAGCCACGGAGCCCTCAATAATAATAATAATAATAATAATAATAATAATAATAATAATAATAATAATAATAATGCCTCTGCGGTTCAGTGGTGGGGTGTCATTTTCCGGATCCCAAGAGAGCGGGTTCAAGCCCGGCAGAGGTATTCGAATTTTTGAAGGGCGGAAGAAAGTTCATTCGACATTCCAAGCTGTACGATGTCGGCATGTAAAATATCTCTGGTGACACATTTGGTGTTCACCCGACAAAATCCAATAAAACTGAGCCATAAAAGTCCAAGAGAGATTCGGTTTGCTCTGGTATCTAGTAGGCCTAGAATAAAACGGAACGTCGAAATTGAAGAGCAGGTAGCTGGATGGCGTCAAATTAAAATGTCAGCACACGGTAGCGAAGGACATGCGATGATAATAATAATAATAATAATAATAATAATAATAATAATAATAATAATAATAATAATAATAATAAAATACGGGGCGAGTTGGCCGTGCGGTTAGGGGCCCGCGGCTGTTAGCTTGCCTCCGGGAGATAGTGGGTTCGAACCCCACAGTCGGCAGCCCTGAAAATGGTTTTACGTGGTTTTCCATTTTCACACCAGGCAAATGCTTAATTAAGGCCACGGTCGCTTCCTTCCCAGTCTTAGGCCTTTTCTATCCCACCGTCGCCATAAGACCTGTCTGTGTCGGTGTGACGTAACGCCACTAGCATAATAATAATAATAATAATAATAATAATAATAATAATAATAATAATAATAATAATAATAATAATAAGATACACATTTATTTTATGTGCTGTGGACGCCCGCGAGTGTGACCTTTGACTGAAGGTGTCAGTGTCCGATGAGACAGGTGCTGAACCTCCACACCTGGTTGAGCGGGTGGAGCAGATCCCTTGTTGCCTCGCATCTCCAAATTACCGGTTGCGAGTCTTCATTGCAGCTTCTGAATTGGAAGAGGCGGAGCTGGTACAGGGCGATACGCCAGTACCGCTATCAAACATGTAATTACCTAATGACCAGAACCTTATGAGCTGCTCTGCTTGCGCGCCACAAAGTAATGGTGGATATTATTTAATGTTAATTACCTACGTTCAAACATGACCTTGAGCCGATCCTAATTCGATAATCTTGTAATCTTCAGTTCATTTCAGTAAGGGCACTCTATTTAAATACTCGTTTTATTAGACATTATTTGGGGAAAACCATCTGATTCCTGGCGTACTGGGTTTTGGTTCAGAGGGACCCGGGTTCGATTCCCGGCCAGGCGGAGGATTTTAAACACATATGGTCAATTCTTCTGGATCTTAAACGTTAAAATAGCTTTCCAGTACCGAATGAAATATTAAAATCGAGGGCAGTGGGTGGATGAGATACGGAACATTCTGGAAACTGTAGGAATGGGGTACTACTATGAAAGAGATCGCTTAGAAAATCAAATAATATGCAAAAACAGTAGTTCTGAGAGTGAAGGATATTGACAAGCAACAAAATGCTTCACAACAAAAATAAGGGGAGAGTGGGACAATTTTGCAATGCCATTTGAAGAATGAGGACAAGAGTAGATAATAAGGCAAAGATCCACAATTCTAGCCCTTCAGGAAAGCAATGCAATGTTGAAAACATCCTAGAGATAGCAGCTATACATTTTAGGTAAATCAAATATAATTGAGAATATAATATTTATTTATTCCTAAAAATTACAATCGACTGCAAGCGATTTTAGGCTTTTTTCGGAACTGGATTTACGCCGTAAAGGATTTTCGAAATTTAATTTTTTAGTTTGATATACCTATCTAAAACTTAGAATTTGAAAACATTCTGGGCCCTTTTGCCCTTCAACGTTCGGCACAAATTGAGGAAATTGGTTAATTTTATGTTTTCATAGTATGGGTGATGATGATGATGATGACGACGATGATGATGATGATGATGATGATGATGATGATGATTGTTGTTTAAAGCGGCCTAACATCTACGGCCATCGGCCCCGTTTGAAGTATGGAGACCCTTACTTTGTCTGCTAAGAAATGTTTTCAAGATTAAAAGGGAATTGAGGGGTCTAATATGGTGGCTAATGGGGGTACACAAAAATAAAACCTAGACAAAATAGAGGTGAATATAAATGTTTACTTTCTAAAGAAGTAGGGTTGGCACGTCTTTTAAAAGATGGTTTAGGGACAAGCTAAGTAAGAGGAGACTCTTTGGATGAGGATGGTATGTAGAAAGTTGAAAATGAAACTCAGCTGTATACGATTGTAAAGACTGGGCGAGTCGTCCGTGCGGTTAGGGATGCGCAGCTGTGAGCTTGCAACCGGGAGATAGTGGGTTCGAACCCCAATGTCGGCAGCCCTGAAAATGGTTTTCCATGGTTTTTCATTTTTATAAGAGGCAAATCCTGAGGATGTACCTTAATTAAGGCCACTGCCACTTCCTTCCCATTCCTAATTCAAATCGTCGCCATAAGACCTATCTGTGCCGGTGCGGCGTAAAATACATTGTTAAATAGAAGTAAAATGTAAAGAAGAACATACACCCATTCGCTTAGCCAGAGGATCTTTTCAGTATAAGATAGGACAAGATACGATAATACCCATCTCTCATAATCTCGTAAAACACAGATAATTGAGAGGTTATTGTTATTTGTGATATTTTATTATTCTTTCGCTTCAACCTCTTTGGTGTAGATTGAATCAATCATTTCTCTGTGTGTTGTTCTTTCCTTAGTGCCCAGTATTTCTTCATTCTTTCTCATCTTCGTTTCCTCTCATCTTCCGAAATAATAGGTTTGGTTTTTAATGTAGATTTGTCTTGGAACTTTAACTGTTCGATCGAATAGTGAATTTTCTGCAATTATTAATTCTACTAGGTCTTTTTCAGTTTCTCTAAACCAGTTGGGTTTTGTTTCGCGGTTACGGAAGAAATCAAATATTTGTTTGCTTAATCTATTAGAGTTCATTATTTTGATACATGCAGTTTTAACAATAATTTTTTTTATCGTATAACACAGTTGAAAAACATGCAGTAGAGAGACAAATAAAAAATTAAATGTAAGGAAAACAGGGTTGATAACAACCAAAATTTTAAACTTGAAATTGATTCAAAATTGAGTAGAGAAGGAATAGCCTGAAAGAAGTATTAAAGGCATTATTGTAAAGAAATCAAACTTTTCGGACATGCTATAGATGTCCATCGGATTTTTTGCTAGCTGCTTTACGTCGCACCGACACAGATAGGTCTTATGGCGACGATGGGACAGGAAAGGGCTAGGAGTGGGAAGGAAGCGGCCGTGGCCTTAATTAAGGTACAACCCCAGCATTTGCCTGGTGTGAAAATGGGAAACCACGGAAAACCATTTTCAGGGCTGCCGACAGTGGGGTTCGAACCTACTATCTCCCGAATACTGGATACTGGCTGCTCTTAAGCGACTGCAGCTATCGAGTTCGGTTATCCCCAAAGTGAAATCGCCACAGTGGTCATCCTCAGTCCCTCCATACCACGTCCAACACCTCAAGTGAATATTAGTATTAAGTTGTCAAGAAACGTGCAAACTAATTAGAATACGAAGGTGATTTAATTATATGCCATAGCTATATACTATGTACCTAATACTTTTAGACTTCAGGAAAGTTGCCTTTAGGCACATTTCTGTTTCTAACTAGCATGTATCAATTCTTTTTTTTTTTTTTTTTTCCAACACTGTACTCCATGTTGATGTCGAAGTTCTACCCTCCTGAGGACGACCGAAGCAGCGTTGGCAAGACACAATGAATAAAAGCAAAGCAAAGTCATCTCCGTACAGGCCATGAAGGCCCTTGGAAGAGTGGAAGATAAAAGGCTTCCACTATCCGTAACCTTGGCACTTGATGGGGTAGAGTGGTTAGCTCTACACCTGGACGCCTTTGCCCCCAGGAATTAACCTGGCACTCATTTTGGTGTAGGCTGAGTGAACCTAAGGGCCATGTGCACCTCCGAAAAGTGGAAATCTCGTTTCTCTAATTTTTCGACTTCCTGACGGCGAATCGAACCCACATCCTTGAGGGTGAACCGAGCACGCCGCTACCACCTCGGCCAGGCAGCCCCTAAGACACAGTAAACGGTGACTTAAAAATCGTTGGCCCACAAACTGCCGACGCACGAGACTGGACACATTGGCGTTCAATAATCAAGAAAACGGACCCTGCATCAGCGGGACAACACTAGGAAGAAGACGAAGAAGACGAATTTATTCTGCCATATTCTCTCTTAATAATGTTGAATAATTTTTAAATTCTTCCCGGGTTCATCCACTCCCTGTTCAATAACTTTACAACTTTTTCTTAACAAGTTGCTTTACGTCGCACCGACGCAGATAGGTCTGATGGTAACGATGGGATAGGAGAGGGCTACGAGTTGGAAAGAAGCGGCTGTGACATTTAAAGTGCAGCTCCAGCATTTACTTGGTATGAAAATGGGTAACCACTGAAAAACATCCTCAGGACTGTTGGCAGTATGGTTCGAACCCATTATCTCCCGAATGCAAGCTCACAGCTGCGCATAAAATATAATACACCAATGTCCTGTTTCCGGTTTTGATTCGTATATATTTATCAAAATTGATTTTGTAACGAAATCCTGTTATAAGATGATACACAGTGATCCACGTAAAACGAATGTTTTACAAATAGTAACATATCTTTGTTCACTGTTATTATTTAATCCATTTACCCTCCAGGGTTTGTTTTTTTCCCAGACTCAGCGAGGGATCCCACCTCTACCGTCTCAAGGGCAGTGCACTGTATTGTGAGACATTTGGTCGTCGATAAGAGTGGGAAGGAGGACCAGTACCTCCCCCAGGCGGCCTCACCTGCTGTGCTGAACAGGGGCCTTGTGGGGAATGGAAATAAGAATGAAGGAAACGGTCATGGCCTAAAGTTAGTTATACCATTCCAGAATTTTCCTGGAGTATAAATGGGAAACCATGGAAAAGCACTTCGAGGATGGCTGAGGTGGGAATCGAACACCCTCTACTCAGTTAACCTCCCGAGACTAAGTGGACCCCGTTCCAGTCAACGTACCACTTTTCAAAATTTCGTGGCAGAGCAGGGAATCGACTCCGGTCCTCTGGCGGTTTCAGCTAATCACACTAACCACTACACCACAGTGGCGACATCTGTGTTCATACTGCATGGATTCCTGCGATTTTTGTTCTAAAGGACATAGGAACTACAGGAGTTCAGTTCTATGAAATATCCAAGTCGCCACTGTCGATAGATGCATTTCATAGATATTATGGCCTCCCAGATCACCAGACGTCGCACCACCAGATATTTTCTTGTGTGTTAACTTAAGGATCGAGTTTCCAAGAATAACTGAAGATATTGTCAACAAATTCAAGAATATTGACCCAGAAGTACTGCATGTGGGCACGGCTGATCTGTGGTCCGACAACTGTGCACTCCCACTGGCCAACCGAGCAGATGAGGGGTGGCCACGGCTCTAGCGTGGCTCTACGCCTCTGTATTCGGGAGATGGCGTGGGGCTGGTCCGCACCGTCGGCTGTCCTGGGAATGGTTTTCCGTGGTTCCATTCTCCTACACTAAGGCGAATGGCCACGGTCGTCAACTCCCTCACCATCTCAGCACATCTCCTTCTCCGATATAAATGTCGTGACCTGAGAGACGGCGTCACTGTCTAGGAGGCCCGCCTTCCACTTCAGGGAAGGAATGAAAACATTTTGGTAGTAGTCTCGAGAAGTACTTGTTGGATTTATACAGGTGAATTTCAAATGTGCGCAACTCTATTACTAGGTGCACGCAACAGTGTTCTGTTTAAAAATACAAAGTTAGTACAAAGTTATCTCGGATATTGACACTTGGTAAAACTGCAGTGTCGAATATGAGACCCTTGGTAATAAAACAGATTTTTGATATTTCCAGCGGCTTAACAGATATTAATTTGAGGTGGACATTTTAGTAAACAGCATCAACATACCCCGCTAAAAGAACAGAATGGACCTTAAAAACGCCTCTTAATGGACTGGTGGAATCGATTTTAGGACCTTGCAGGTGATAGTACTGTTCCTAACGGAGGCTGGTTTCCACCTTGATGACACTAAGTTCGTAGTGCTGAATATTGTTTCTTTAATTGAAATCATTTAACCGCTAGCTTTAGCCTGCAGGCGGACAACATTCCGGAAGGTTCTCTGTGATCTGCTTTCTGTTGTTTACTGCCGGTCAATGGCCCACTTCACCCAAACACTTGTTTGCTCTACTATTTTTTGCGATTTCTCTCGCATATCTATGTCCAGCTAGCAAGTACAAGTTAGTGACCCACGCAAAACTTCAGTGTACGGCTGATGTCACACACTTTAGAGCAAGGCCTCGCTCTGTGACTGGTGCTCCAACCTCGGATTCAGCCAGTGGACTAATCCCGTCGGACAGTAATAATAATAATAATAATAATAATAATAATAATAATAATAATAATAATAATAATAATAATAATAATAATAATAATAATTGTACCGGGCGGTACACCTCCACGCCGCTAGTTCAAATATTGCGCCAATTGAAACTCCTCTACAGGAGAAAGCCTGAACTTTAAAAAACTGTATTAACTCAACAGTTTCTCAGAAGATGGCTCTGTGTGAATTTTGAAGTGTTTTTGTTTGTCATTGATCAAGAAGTGTGGACGTTCTCTACCAGATGTCTCTACATAAAAACTACGATTATGCACTCTGGTGCGAAGGAATGAACTTTCCTGGAGAAATGTTTTATTCATAAGTTTTGTCTTTACTATATTTTGTTCTGTTATCTTTGGGTTGGCAATATTAATCCTTTCTATCCGCCTGTTTTGAATTTAGCCAATCCCGAATTTCTTTAATTAATTCTCAGCCAATCATGTATGTCTTATTCGATATGGATACGTAGCTCTAAGCTATCCAATAAAGTTGAGGAGGTGTGTCTACTCATTCTTGAAAGGTCACGAATTTTCCACGAGGGTATAAAAACTGCTGATTTTCTTGTCCCGGGGCCACTAGTATAACATCTAACTCAGTGTGTGAATATGTATCAGGGGGCGGGAAGCGCCTCGTTCTTCAGTCAGCAGATCTTCAACAAGGTAATGGCCTTTTAACATTTTTATTTCTTGCTAGCTCAGCAGTTTAACTCTCGTGGAAGGTTCGAAACCTTTAATATGTAACCTACCACTTTTAAAATGTAAATTCCTCTTCTGTCTATGTAAAAACTACAAATCTCTTTAACTGTAAAGCGGGGATAGAGAGTGCTTTTCCCTCTCGAGCTCCCCTTCATTTTGAAATTGAGGTGACTACGTTTTCATAACCGTGTCTACGCTTCCTTAATGTATTAAAGTTTTCTCATACGGGTCACCTCCCTAGCTTGGGATTAGCCCCTGTGTATCGGCCTAGAGCCATTTAGGTTTTAAAAAGTGTATTTGGAGTGCAAGTTCACGCCTCCAGTCCTCTCTGTACTTTGGGCCAGTAACTTAACCTGATGTTTTATTTTCATTGCGAAGGACCTGTAGGTTGGGTATTAAATACCCCTGTTTCTTTGTGTGCCTTGAGGGCAGATAGAAGTGAAATTCGTTGTGGCCTTTGATAGGCTTGAACTTTGAAAGCGGGTCTGCTCTTTCCTAAATTTGATTTCTGTGTGCCTCTAGGAGGCTTAACATTGTAATATGGAGCAAGTGCTCCTTGGCATGATGGGGTTTTCTGCCCCTTTGTTCGATTTTGTACCTTGGTAAAGTTGGGCTAATAGCTCAAGGATTGTGATTGTGGGGCTCGAAGCCCAAATCTTGTAACGAACTTTAATTTGTAATTTCTTAATTTGTTGATCTGCTACTTGGTACCTGTTATACTTTGTTATTGATTGATTTTGAAAAGAAAATATAACCTTTGTTAAAGTTTTAAATTAACTTTAATTTTGTAGTTGAGACCTATTCCAGCCCGCACCTTCTTTCACCTCCGCCTACCACGGATAACTCCGTAATAATAATAATAATAATAATAATAATAATAATAATAATAATAATAATAATAATAATAATAATAAACAGCGTTTATCTAAAAACCTCGAAGTAAATACTACAACGCAGCAGTCAAACCGCAATGTCTATATGCGAATGAATGTCTAGTACTGAAAACAAGCTGAATCAATTTGAAGTACTGGAATGAAGAATTATACGGAAAATACTCGGTCCGCTAAGAACTACTGAACTCTGAAAATCGAGAAGTAATTATGATATATATCGGACCATAGAAAACATAACGGAAACAATACGAAAGAGACGGATGATATTTTTTTGTACATTTATACAGAATGAATGACAACAGGTTAACCAAACAGATCCATAATATCTCTGAAACAAGAAGTCAACAACAACCTGGGTTCATGAAGTCAAGAAATATTGGAAAGAAACTGTATAGGAGAAGAAGTAGGAGAACCAAGAAAGAGAAGAGAGAGATTTTTAGAAAGAAAGTGTTAAAAAGAAGGATTCCAAGGTCGGAACGGAAAGAAAATAGCATCAAAATGTCAAAATGATTTGAGGAAAGAAAAAGGAGACATTGTGAAGGAGTATTGGAGGAAGAAGGAGGAACAACAAAGGATGAAGCATTGACATTGGCACGTGGTCCCTAGAAGACGCTAACGTAGAAAGAAAGAAAAAAAAAGAAAGACAGCCAGAAATAAAATAATAATAATAATAATAATAATAATAATAATAATAATAATAATAATAATAATAATAATAATAATAATAATAATAATAATAATAATAATAATTGGAGCTTTTAGAACAAAAGTAGCCAATCATAAATTTAGGGAGAAACCAAAAAAAGACAACGGGTAGGAAGTGGTCGCCAGAACGCAAGATGCAACACAGTGCATTCATGAAGAGATTTTGGGAGGATAAGAAGGCACAAACCATCAAACCAACTAACAAGTTCAAACGCGCTCTATGAATGGGCATAACGAAGAAAGAATAATAATAATAATACTAATAATAATAATAATAATAATAATAATTTAAGCAAAATTAAAACACTATAACACGGTAATTAAGCCCGAAGCATTCTACGCATTAGAAACCTTGATCGTTGGATGCAGATCACTAACTAAAGCTTCAGGAAAACAAGAAAGAAAAATCTTCAGGAAAATCTTTGGCACAATATGCATAGAAAGATTGCGGATAAAAAGGTGTCCCGAATTTTATCAGCAATTTGAGAAAATATCAGACACTATTAGAAAAAAGACGGTTGAAATGTTATGGCCATATTCAATAAATGGGCAGCCGAGCGAGTTGGCCATGCTGTTAGGGGCGCGCAGCTGTGAGCTTGCATTCGGGATATAGTGGGTGCGAACCCCACTGTCGGCAACCCTGAAAATGGTTTTCCGTGGTTCTCCATTATCACACCTGGCCAGATCTTAATTAAGGCGACGATCGCTTTCTTCCCACTCCTAACACTTCCCTATCCCATCGTCGCCTTGATACCTATCTCACCGAGCTCGATAGCTGCAGTCGCTTAAGTGCGGCCAGTATCCAGTATTCGGGAGATAGTAGGTTCGAACCCCACTGTCGGCAGCCCTGAAAATGGTTTTCCGTGGTTTCCCATTTTCACACCAGGCAAATGCTGGGGCTGTACATTAATTAAGGCCACGGCCGCTTCCTTCCCACTCCTAGCCCTTTCCTGTCCCATCGTCGCCGTAATACCTATCTGTGTCGGTGCGACGTAAAACAACTAGCAAAAAAAAAGATACCTATCTGTATCGGTGCGACGTAAAGCAACATGTAAAAAAAAATGGACAATGAAAGACTTACCAAAAGGGTATTTGATTATTCCTGTTCGCTGAAAATCAATAATAATTTGATAATTGAAAATGAAAAAAATACCTTCAAGAACTCAGCATAACAGGTGAAATTGTATGGGACAGGTCTAGCTTTAGAACGTTGGTGAACCAACATCATTTTGGTGAAAAACCCAAGATGAGAACCACCACTGTATGGTCAGAAGAAAGAAACAGGATGAAGAGATTCTGAGAAGAGAAGAAAGCAACTTCATCTATTAAATAACTTCAATCGCGCTCCTTAGTTGGGCACAACGTTATGAAAACAATAATCTGTATACACTGTATATAAAATATGAGTTTTATCTGTAGATTGCTCAGAATTTAAAAAGAATGGTATTTCTGTATTGGCAATGTCCACAGCAACAAGGAAATGCGCTTTTTAATTTTCCGTAATTTCTGTCTATCTGTCTGCCTGTATGTGTGTACGTGCATCACGAGAAAACGGCTGAAGAGATTTTAATGAAAATCAGTATATAAAGTCGGGGAATAAGTTGCTACAATCTAGGATATAAATAATTATATTCACGCTGAGTGAAATGGTAGTTTAGTGGAAGGCCTTAAATTCAATTCTCTAATATTTATGTTATTAGTAGTCCTTTCAATAAATGCTACCTAACTAAAGTTACATAGTATTAAGTTTCCAATCATTTATGTCTTGTACATTTTTAACGTACCGGCTATGATAACAGAGATATTCGTGAATGTGGATTTTTGTTGCTAAGTCCGCCGGCCCCGTGGTGTAGGTGTAGCGTGCCTGCCTCTTACCCGGAGGTTCCGGGTTCGATTCCCGGCCAGGACAGGGATTTTTCCTGGACCTGAGGGCTAGTTCGAGGTCAACTCAGCCTACGTGAATAGAATTGAGGAGCTATCTGACGGTGAGATGGCGGCCCCGCTCTAGAAAGCCAAGAATAACGACCGAGAGGATTCGTCGTGTTGACTACACGACACTTCGTAATCTACAGGCCTTCGGGCTGAGCAGCGGTCGCTTGGTAGGCCAAGGCCCTTCAAAGGCTGTAGTGCCATGGGGAGGGGGGGGGGCGGGGAGATTTGCTAAGTCCAAATCAGCGCCGCGTCACGTGAAAATGGGTAAACAAAATTTAATGAAATTCGGTATCTTAAGTCGGGGAATAAGGAATTACAGTCTACGGTATAAATAATTTTATTCACCGTAGAAGAAATGGTAGTTTAGGGGAAGGTGCCTAAAATGTAATTTTTAATTACCTACGTTATTGGTCCTATCAAAAGGTACTACATAACAAAAGTTACAGAGAATACGATTTCCGATCATTTATGTCTTATTTAGTTTTACCGTACCGACTATGATAATTTTGGTGGTAGTGGTGATTATTGTTTTAAGAGGAAGTACAACTAGGCAACCATCCTCTATACAACACTAATCAGAGAAAATGTGTAAGGGGTCCGACACTTCGAAGAACGAAGATATCGGCCTAAGAAAGGCAAGGGCCACGAAGGGTGTGAAAATGGAAGACTCCATAGGCCTCCATACGTAATACACAAGGGGACGACTATAATAAGATAATTCATTTAGATGAATTTAGACTTCTGATGTTTAGTCCATATCAACGCCGAGCATTGGTAATATGGAAATATTGTTCAGTTGTCTTAACTGGCGATGGATTTTGTCATGGTCTTCGGTCCATATCGACAAGAGAAATTATGAAGATGATGATAAAAATGAGAAAAAAATATGAAGGAGGGATCGCTGAATAATAACGAGAGGGAATCATGGAAGAAAGGAGAACTCTCTTTACACAAGATGCCCTAATATCATAGAGTTGGAAGTAAACTAAATGTGAAGGCCTACAATATAGAAAGCTCATATAATTGATCAACAATAACATTACATTGACCATTGTTTGTTGTGATGTGCTTTGTGTCTTCTGCTGCCACACATCTCCGATAGTTGGGATTACTGCTGTGTCCCGACTAAAACAGCATGCCTGAATATTGGCCGGAAGTAACTGGGGAGTTAGATCTCTCTCTTCTTTAGCATGCCATTCCTCCGGTTCATAAATTTTCTGATACTACTGGTACGTAACCCACTGGTTCATCATAGTATTCCTACTATTCAGTTCTTACTCTTGGGCACTGATTGGAATGAGCAGTGTGCACATTTAACGGAATAATGACATAGCAGTGTTTGCGGCTGTCTGCGGCCTGGATATTCCAGCTCTGGAACTTTGGCCTGTTAAATTGACAGCGTAGTACTATTCGTTAAAAGTGAGATAATTGTGCGATTTTTCATTTGATCAAGTGTTGTATATGATAACATTGCTTTTAATCGCGACATTCCTACTGACGTCATTGTAATGAACTATGTTGACTTCAGTTGGTAAACCCACAAAGATAGTCTTTCTGAGAATTCCGTAGTGAAGCACGGGTACATCAGCTAATAATAATAATAATAATAATAATAATAATAATAATAATAATAATAATAATAATAATAATAATAATAATAATAATAATAATAATAATAATAATCGGGTGTGTAGCTGCGGCGGTGACTTACCGTGGTACACATCCTTACGAAGTATGAAATTCCCAAGTACCATCTCCCTCATCCTATAAGATGACGAGCTGTCAGCAAACCTTTTTTTTTTTGTCGGGTATAATAGTTTTCTATTTGTTTTGTATTTTTTTTATTCTTACCATTGATGCTTTCACAACCCGTAATTGTAGACATGATAGAGGCTTTTTGTGCTTATGCCGCGTCAAGAAAATAAGATGAAATTCTTCACGTTTCGCAGAGAACTTTACTCCGTGTCCTTAGAAGAAAATTCTTCTACAATAATGGAGGTTTTATTGGATTTACGTCCCACTAACTACTTTTACGGTTTTTGGAAACACCGTAGTGCCGGAATGTTGTCCCGCGGGAGTAATCATATTAATCATAACCATGGAGCCACCACTTTTACACAGAATCCGTCCAGGGTTTGAGCCGATCAAGTCTCGAATTCAAGCCTTCAGACCCACAATCGATATAGCTTTATCAACTTGCTCCGTGGGAAAAATGTATTATTATTATTATTATTATTATTATTATTATTATTATTATTATTATTATTATTATTATGCCTACTTTCTCCATCCTGACAGGATCACAGGTGTACATTTCTTGCACATGTTAGTTTGGGACCTAGTTTTACGGCCGCTGTCCTTCGCAAAACTAACGGTATGTCAAGGAATATGGTCATATGGTCTGGTGTGAAAATGGGAAACCACGACAAATCATCTTCAGGGCTGCCGACTGTGGGGTTCGAACCCAGTATCTCCCAAATGCAAGCTGAGGCATGTATTCTACTGATATGTGTTTCTGTGGTGATTGGTAGTGTTGGGTGGAAATGAAGATGTGTGTGTTAAGAAGAACAAGAACGCCCAGTCGGGCTGGGTAGGCCAGACGGTTAAGGCGCTGGCCTTCTGACCCCAACTTGGCAGGTTCGATCCTGGCTCAAATATGTCAGTCCCGTGTCTGTAGATTTACCGGCACGTAAAAGAACTCCCGCGGGACAACGTTCCGGCACTACGATGTCTCCGAAAACCGTAAAAGTATTTAGTGGGACGTAAAGCCAATAAAATCTTCATCACAAATGCCCGGTTACCGAATCAATCGATTTTTTGTACAAGCAATTATTCTCGCTATTGTAATCACTTTAACTGCAAAACACATTTATGAAAGCGAGAGAAGCAGATCTTTATCTTGAAAGTGATATTTTTATATACCAATAAATCGAATAACACGCCTCTCGGGCATACAAGCATTCTTGATTAGCAAATAACTGTGACGGGATTCGATTCCGCAATCCTGAGCACAATAGTTCTGCCACACAGACATCTAAAATAGTCTGCTGCTACTTGTTGATGGAGATACGTAATTAATTTCCCACGAAATTGCACGAAGTGAACTAGAAGGAACTTCTAACTGTTCTCTGTCATGCTTATGCGTGAGAATCTTGGCCACGTACCGAAGATTTTCGGCTCACTGATCTCATGATGTCAGGAAATGCTTCCTACTTCCTCGCGACCAAATTTATGGGTTGGCTGCTACCAATCCTGCGGTACATTGAGCACTCCTTGCAACGCACTACTTGTTGAGTGACTCCGTGCGATGTTCCGCGTATCCGGCGTCGCAAACAGTTCGTGACCTCCAACACTAAGTAAATACTACCCCCGAGTAGTTTTTGTCGCCTCTCTACTGGGGCTAACCACGGAAAGCACATTATAAGATTAAAACTATCACACGCATTGTCTCCAGCCTCCTTTCAGGATGCCCTTGCCGTAGATTTCGTTTGAATAATAATAATAATAATAATAATAATAATAATAATAATAATAATAATAATAATAATGCAATTTGCTTTACGTCGCACAGATAGGTCTTATGGCGACGATGGGATAGGAAAGTGCTAGGACTGGGAAGGAAACGGTTGTGGCATTTGTTCAGGTACAGCCCCCAGCATTTGCTTGGTGTGAAAATGAGAAACCACGGGAAACCTAGTTCAGGACTGATGACAGTGGGGTTTGAGCCGACTATCTCCCGAATACAAACTCACAGCTGCGCGACCCTATCCTCACGGCCAACTCACTGGGTATAATAATAATAATAATAATAATAATAATAATAATAATAATAATAATAATAATAATAATAATAAAAAAAAATTTCCGCCTCTGTGGTGAAGTGGTTAGTGTGATTAGCTTACATCCCGGAGGCCCAGGTTCGATTCCCGGTTCTGCCACGAAATTTGAAAAGTGGCACGAAGGTTGCAACGGGGTCCACTCAGTCTCGGGATGTCAACTGAGTAGAGGTGGGTTCGATTTCCATCTCAGCCATCTTCAAAGTGGTTTTCCGGGTTTGCTACTTCTCCTCCAAGAAAATGCCGGGATGGTACCTAACTGTAGGCCACGGCCGCTTCCTTCCATCCTCCTTGTCTATCCCTTGCAATCCTAACATCCCCCACAGCATAGCAGGTTAGGCTACTTGGGCGAGGTACTGGTCCCCCTCACCAGTTGTATCTCCCGACCCAAAGTCTCACGCTTCACTGCCCTTGAGGCGGTAAAGGTGGGATCCCTCGCTGAGTCCGAGGGAAAAGCCAACCCTGGAGGGTAAACGGATTAAGAAAGAAAGAGAGAAAGAAAGAAAGAAAGAAAGAATAATATCAGTGACCGGTATCGAGCGAGTGGCTCCTATTTTCAGTCAATTTAAGACATATGCCAGTGATGCCTTGTTTTTTTTTTTTTTTACATATCAGAAGGCAAAATAGCCCTATATCGAAAGGTACTCACTCTTTCCACAGCGTCAACATCCACGCGTACTAACTACCCTTTATTTTCCCTGGGCCCTACCTATTCAGCTTCAGCACTACCTCTGGCGTCAACCGCAAAGAAATTACAGACGGTCCTGCAAGTACATATGTCCAGTAGGCAGTAATGATCTATCTTTGAAGTTAAATGTTTATATTTACTAAAACTCGTTTATATATTCCATATCAGCCAATCAGTCACCACTGATATGCATTTAGGGCAGTCGCCCTTGTGGCAGATTCCCTACCTGTTGTTTACCTAGTCTTTACTTATCTAATTGCAAAGGATTTGGACATTAATTGAACATCTCTCTTGGTAAATTATTCCAATCCCTAACTCCCCTTCCTATAAATGAATATTTGCCCCCAATTTTTCCTCTTGAATTCCAACCTTAAATACAAATTGCGGTGGTTTGTACTTATACAAACACCACTCAAACGTATTCGTGTACTAATGTCATTCTACGCCATCTCTCCACAGAGAGATCGGAACATTCCACTTAGTCGAGTGGCTCGTCTCCTTTCTCCCAAGTCTTCCCAGCTGAAAGTCTGCAGCATTTTCCTAACGCTACTCTTTCTTTTTTCGGAAATCACCCAGAAAAAATCGAGCTGCTGTTCTTTAGATATTATTATAAAGTTTTCATTCACCACCCTGATGGGTTTGGGCGGGCCACCTAAAGGGCAACATCATCTCTCTGACCAAGAGATGTGATGGAGGTGGGAGGTGGGAAGAAAGATGTGAAAAATGAAGGGGATGGAGGAAGGATTGGTCATCTTAGCTACTTTTTATTTATTTATTTATTTATTTATTTATTTATTTATTTATTTATTTATTTATTTATTTATTTATTTATTTATTTATTTATTTATTTATTTATTTATTTATTTATTTATTTATTTATTTATTTATTTATTTATCTTCAGTAGACATAGTACAAGATTTGCATTAAGATTTTGAGTACACTAGAAACACAGAACTGAACAGAAATATGACAAATACAACAAAACTGTTGAGCTGAACTTAACATATACGTAGATGTGCAAAACTGTGGCCTACTAACTTCTGTTGAGAAATTGAAAGTACATATACATGCAATGATAGATGGTGAAGTATGATTTACTTAAGATATTGAATACTTGAGAAGAGCATTACGTAGCAAATATGCGCAGCTAATGGTCAGGTTGTAACGTTCCAGACGTTACAGTGTAATTATGTTAATTTTATTATGTGTAATTAATTCAGGAATTTAACGTCATGATATTTATTTTGGTATGTAATTGTATTATAATTCATGTTTAATCATTTGCTCACTATCATTTCATTACTTTGTAACTACGACTTGTAAACGAGGGCTGAATATCCTAATATTCACTTAGATTTTTGCGACAGTCGGTTAAAATTAACTTGCAGTAGATTTCCTCTATCTTGCCACATCACCGAGGAAGAAGGAAGGACAAATTTAGACACCAAGTTCTGGGAAAAGCGAGCACGTGTTCACGCGTCCTAACGTAAGCTACCGTATTTCGACCAGAATTATTCAAACAGATCACCGCCTATATTTTCAAAGGAGCGTCATGTTGCCATGGATACTGAGTGAAAGGACTAATAGAAGAACAGTTAATATCATGGTTAAGACCCGTCAACTCTAATATCTGGAGTGGGGAGAGACGTGTCATCTGATTGGACCACGTGTAGCGACCTGTAATTAGAGCCAGAGAAGGTTATAAAAGGGCGTGTTGGAGCTCTTGGCTTCATCTTCTACGGATCTTCTACGAGACTTCTACGTGATTCTGATCGATATTATTCTACATTATTCTACTTGATCCTCTACTCGATTCTTCGTCTCGATACTTAGAAATTCTGAATGAGGGGTGTATAGTCACTCTCATCAGGAAGTACGTACAGCTCGGCTACAAGACCGGTTTGAACCAGTCTAAGTCAATAGGTAGTATTAATCTAGATAGAAATGAAACTTCAGAGAACATTTTCAGTAAAGTTGGAAGGATTCTTAATTGAGTATCCTCTCCATATAACCCAAGGTGGTTCTTCTAACTATGACTTAGGGCTTATCTCCAATATATGGGATAAAGCATAATAGGGAGTGTTAGTTTTGAAGTCATCTTCCAATTAGTGGTGGGTGCAATTTGCAAGGCAGGAATGGTACTTAGCTGGAGATGAAGAGATCTCAAAGACGACCGGTGATGTTCCAGCTACAAGGATGGAAGCTTTCCAAGGACCAGCAGAACAAGACTACATGGTGAGCAAGCGAGTTAAAGATATTGCAAGTTTTCGCGAAGTAGAGTCATTCAATTTTTTATTAAATTCATTTTCTATGTTAAATTCAGTTCTCGTTAAACCGTCGTCATTTATATTAAATATAATAAATAGTATTTTTCTAGTTCACTTTAATCAATCTGCCTTAATTAGCCTTTTGATTTCTAATTCTCCTGCTTAATGATTAGTGTACTATCACCCCACCCCTGTGATAAGAGTCCGTCCAAGCTTGATTATAAATTTTTATCTTTAAGTCCTCAACTTAAAGATTGGCGCCCTTAGCTTGAATGGTTGCATTTCTCGTTCGATGATTGTTCTCCGAGAGGGGAAGTCACAAAAATGCCGCTCCAACGTGTGGCGAGAAAATCATTAAGTACGGAGCAGTTAATGACAGTAACGATATCAGAATTCGTATTATGGGCAAAATTTGGATATCCACGTTGCATTAGGAGTGTTTGATTGTGGGAAGGGTCATGGCTGATCAAACGAAAGAGGAGAGGATGTTGCGCAGTGGACGGGCGATAAAAGGCAATAACGTATTGAGTTCAGAGGAAGAGTTGTGTAGTCTAGTAGAGGAAATTGAAGATAGAAGTGTAAGTAGTATGGAGAGTGAAGGCAAGCAGAAAGAAGTCAGTATGGAGTCAGATGATAGTAGGATGGGGGCGAAGCGGAAGTAAACACTAACAATGAAAGTAATAATAATGATCAGTTAATGGGAATGATGCAGTTAATGTTAAGTAAGATAGAGGACAGTAAAACTGAAATAAAAAATGAATTGGAACAAACTAAATCTGAGCTTAAAAATGAATTGGAACAAACTAAATCTGAGCTTAAAAGTGAATTAGAACAAACTAACACTAAAATTGAGAATATTAAATATGAACTTAAAGAACAGTTAGAGCAAACTAAAGCTGAATTAAGCAGGGAGATGAGGGAAAATAAGGAGGAAGCGAATCGGAGAATGGACGAACACAGTAGGCAGTTACGCGATCTGGTGGTAAAAAATGAACATTTTAATAAGCGATTAGAGGACCAGGAAAGGGAATATGTACGGCAAGGGAAAGAGGTAGAAGAAAAGTTTGCGGAGCAGAGAAGTGAATTCCTGGAATTAATGGGGAAGGAAAACAACTCTACTAGGGAGGAAGTAATGAGGCAGGTCACTAGTATTGATAAGAGAGTTGAGACTCAAAGAGGGGAAATACGGATATTCAAAGACCACGTCCAACAAGAGATTGACACAGTAAAGCTTAGAATAGAAGATGAGACCCGGGCAAGTGAAGGAAGGTTTGCGATAGCTGAAGAGAATAAGATTGAAATTAGGACATTGAAAGAGAAGCAGGTTAATTTGGAGAGAGAAATTGATAGGAGAGACAGAGATGTAGAATGCCGGATGGAGAAAGCAGAAAATAAGTTAAAACAGGTGGCAAAGGATAAACAGGTTTTCACGGGAAGGCAATGTCTAGGAAATAGCTACATTAGGGAAATTGAACTACCTAAATTTAATGGGAAACAAACGAACCCGCTAGATTTCCTTAAGATGATAGAAAAACGATTTGAAAAGCGTCTAGAGGAAGGGTCTATGGACTGGGAAGACGTTATGGAAAATATTGACCATGCTTTTGTAGGAGAAACTCGGTCTTGGTTCATGGTATATAGGCAGACGATGATGAACCTGAAAGAATTCAGAAATAAGTTTAGAGAGAAATTCTGGAATGAAGCGACACAAGCTCGGGAGAGAGAAAGGGTGGTATTTGGGAGGTACAAACAGCATGAAGGAGTTACTATGACCGAGTACTTCCTGGCACATGTCATGATTTGTCAGAACTTAGATGGTATAACCGAGGGGTCTGATGTAGTAAGACTACTTTTGAGACATTTTCCGGACAGGGTGAGAGAAGCGGCCTGCATGCAAAAAGTTGGAACTATTCAGGAGATGGAGAACCTACTAGGCAGTTTTGATGCTTTAGGTAACCTTAGGAGTAGAACGGAGAATATTCAGAATTTTAGTCATCACAACGGAATGAGACATAACGGTAGAACACAGAATCACGAAGCTCGCAATCAGTTCAGACCTCAGCAGAACAGCAGGAGCGGAGCACCTGAATATAGGACAGGAAATTTCCAACGGAGGCCAGAGCAATGTACTAATGAGTCCAACGTCAATACACAAAGGGAACCTTTAAACTAACTAGAGGCTGTAATGTTAGGTCAGAATTCCAGCCTAGTACGAAGGTAGCGAAGTGTCTTGCCATGAAAGTGTTACCATATGACCTAGATGTTAGAGACGATTTGTTGTATGAACCCGAGCAGAATAATGGAGATTCAAGTAATAAAGTAGTCAATCCCGTTGTTAAATTGAAAGTCTGGGGGGCGTGGGTTAAAGTTTTGATTGATTCTGGTAGCCAAATATCATGTATTAGTTCTCAGTGGTATGAGTCATTAGTGAAACAGGGTATTCAGTTGGAGGAAATGCCTGTTAAGTCTACTTTCATCATTACGGCTGTTGGAAAGAAGTCTAAGCAAATTTGTAAACAAGTAGCTGTCCCGATCTGCATTAATAATTCTATTAGCGTTCAGATATGTTTGGTAATTCCGCATTTGATATTTGATCTTATCTTGGGATCTGACTGGTTAACGTTAAAATTGGCTCAGTTAAATTACAATGATCTAGTGCTAAATTTGAGGTGGAATAATGAGGATATCAAGGTCAAGTTTGAGGAGGAAATTCAGAGGAAAACGGAAGTTAGTACAGTGTGGAGAATGAGAGAGGTTTCTAAAGTTAATGAAGAGGCTAGTGAGGGCCTGAAGTTGTGCCAGTTGTGGATTAATGAGGATAAAATATGTGGCTTGAAAGAAGCCGTAAGTAGAAATGAGTTAAATGAAATCCAGAAGGACAAGTTATTTGAAGTGTTATGTGAACACGTGGAGATTTTCTCCGAGAAACCTGGTGTTACCCATCTGTATGAACATTCTTTTTCTGTGCTGGATAAGACTCCATTCAGCGGACCGCGGTATCCGATACCACACAAATATGCCAAAGCCGTAGAGGATCAAATTCAAGCTATGTTAGCAGACGATGTGATTGAATTATCAAACAGTCAATATGTTAATCCCTTAATTGTCGTGCCTAAGTCTGATGGATCAATACGTTTGTGTATTGATGGCAGGGAGATGAACAGACGTATTGGTGCTGATCAGTTGAGATCACAAACCATTGAAGAGTTGATACAGAATTTTCAGGGTAAGAGTTGGTTTTCTACGTTAGATCTTAGGAGTAGTTTTTGGCAGATACCTTTAAGATCAGAAGACAGGCCTCTTACTGCTTTCAGCTATAAGCATAGTTTGTACCAATTTAGGCGTGTTCCTTTTGGGACCCGTACGAGTTCGGCAGCTCTTATTCGCGCACTAAGTATTGCCTTGGGAGATGTTACTGGAGATTATGCTACTATTTATATCGATGATTTGGTTATAGGATCTAGTACCTTTGAAGAGCACTTGGACCACTTGGAGAGGGTTTTTTCTAAATTAGAGTATGCTGGTTTTACTCTGAAACTTGACAAATGTGTTTTCAGTAGACGAGAGGTGACTTTTTTGGGGCACCGTGTATCGGCAATGGGAGTGACGCCTGAGAGCACAAGAATTGAAAAAATATTGAATACTACGACACCTAGAAATATTAAGGAGCTCAGATCGTATATTGGTGTATGTAATTTTTTCAGACGATTTGTAGTGAGATTTGGTAACTTACTAGAGCCATTTAGAGAACTATTGAAAGCTGGCAGTAAGTGGGAATGGACACAAGATCATGATAGAGCTTTCCTAAAATTAAAAGAAGGATTCAGGCAGGCGGTTGTTTTGAGATACCCCATGCCCGAGAGGAAGTATGTGTTACTGACGGACGCATCTCACTGTGGTATCGCTGGTGCACTATGTCAAGTAGATGAGGATGGTAATTTAGGGATTGTGTCTTTGGCTTCCAGAGGTTTAAGTGCTGCTGAAAAGCGTTATACTATAACGGAACTTGAATTCCTAGCTATCGTATACTCCCTCAGTAAATTTAGGATGTATGTTTTAGGTACCGAATTTGAAATTAGGACGGATCATCATGCTCTTTCTTTTGTATCCAAGTGTAAATTATCATCTAACAGAGTTAGTAGATGGATACTCGCCCTACAAGAGTATGATTTTAAGGTAACTCACATTAAGGGAAAGAATAATGTCCTTGCTGATTTATTGTCACGTGATCCGAAGTTGTGCGAAGAAGGTAGCCTTCTAGAGCCACGTGAGGGCATTATTATATGTACATGTCTGTCTAAGGAAAATGAAACTGCTCTAAATAGACTACGTAACCTATTGGTTGAACAGTCGGTAGACGAAGAATGTCGGGAACCTTTGTCTGTACTTCAGGGAGGAGAGCAGCTCACTGTGTCGCATGGTAGGCACACGTACAAACTGGTTAACGGGTTTCTAGCCAGGAAATGTGGCGAGGATCTCTGGGGGATTTGTGTACCCAAAGCGCTACGTGTGGAATTGATTTGGTTTATCCACAAGGAATTAGGACATTTTGGAGCTAATAAAGTTCTGTATGAGATCCGACAGAATTTTATATGGGACAAGATGGGAAGAGATATAAGAAAAATTCTTTCCACTTGCGATCTGTGTCAGCGTAGCAAAGTTCCTAACCGCTATTTAGAAGGACCTCGTCAGGCAGTAATCTCAGAAAGACCTGGTGACTTGGTGTGTACTGATTTATTGGGACCTGTGGTAAAGGGACAGTTCGGCTTCCAATATATTTTAGTCATTATTGATGCCTTCTCGAAATTGGTCAGATTATACGGTATGAGAAAAGCCACTGGAAAATCTTGTAGTCGTATAATCAAAGAGAAGTATATCCCTGAATTAGGTACTCCTCTTAGAATATTATCAGACAGTGGACCGCAATTTATTTCGAGAAAATGGAAGTCCATAATTAGAGAGCTAGGTATTACACAGGTTCATTCATCCATTAGATACCCTCAGGGCAATATGTGTGAGCGCGTTATGAAAGAGTTATCTCGCATGTTTAGATGCTTAGTGTTCGATAAGCATACAGCCTGGGTGGCTCATTTATCCCGCATAGAGACATGGATCAATGCAGTTCAACATGAAAGCACTAGATTGACGCCGTCACAAGTTCATTTTGGTTGTAAGCCTCAGAATGAACTAGTGAGAGTGTGAGGTTTGCCTGAGGAACCACCTCGTAATGCTGAATTTTACGTCCGACTGGCACGGGAGAACCTGATTAAATCTGGAGATAAACGTAAAAGGCAGCAGAAACGTAAGGTACTGGATAACTTTGAGGTAGGTGATATGGTTTTGGTGAGAGTTCCAATGTTGTCAAATAGTGAGGATAAGGTAACAAAGAAATTTTTTCTTTTATATCAAGGCCCTTATAAAGTACATAGAAAACTAGGACCCTGTGCTTACAAGTTAGCGGATGGCGAGAGCGTAATGAATGGTTCATATAACATTAGTAGTTTACGGAGATACCTGTCGTGTGAGGTGGCTGAACCGGATTGTGAGATATAGGTCAGTAACTCGGGGAAGTGCAGTCTAGCTTAAGCCAGTGAGGAGGACGGACGTGTCGTGTGGCGTGCGCCTGCTGAGTGGAGTGGATTAAGAGTGAGGAAGCGGTAAGGTCAAGCGGTCGGCAAGGAGATAGATACGATGAATTGGGTAGACGTAGAGGTTATGAGGAAAGTAGTAAGAGAAGTAATACAGGAGGTATGTCCGTTTGAACAATTAAAGAAAATGCTTCAAGAACAAGGCCAGGAGCAAGAAAAAACGAGACAGTGGATCCAGGATTATATGAAGAATACGAAGGCGATGATAGAAGGCAGCGAGAAAGAACTGGTGTCACTAAGAGAGAAAATAAAAAATATGGATGAAGAGATGGTAAACCTGAAGAAAGAAATCGAATTCTGCAGACAGGAGCGCAAGAAGAAATCCATATTTATTTATGGGGTGGAGGAAGACAAGGCAGAATCTAAAGTGGACATTATTTACAAAGTGGTAGATGTTATACAAAAAAAATGAAAATAAATTTCAGTGAGGTAGATATAGACAATGTGGAGAGAGTTGGCAAGGTGGGAGGGCACAGGCCCATAAAAGTGTCGCTGCTATCTTCATTGATGGCAGACATAGTGATAAGGAACGCTGGTAATCTACAGTGTGAGAACATTAGAATTAAGAGAGATTTCGGAAGAGAAGAGAGTAGAAATTTTAAAATTCTTAAGAAACATCTTGTGAAAGCAAAAATTCAGGGATTGAAAGCGTATATTAGTGGTCAGATACTCGTGGTGAGCGACAGGAATTGGACCCGAAAGTGGACAATATCGAAACTGAAATTAATGGATGAGAGTTTGAGGCAAGAAGAAACTAGCAGGGCTGACAGTTCGAGGCAAGAAGAAACTACCAGGGCTGATGTACATACTGTAAATGAAGGAACACTGAGTAGATGGGGTTCCTGGGAAGAGATCATGAAAAGAGCTGAAGAAAAAGTAAATGCAAGAAGGATGGAAGTAGTCAGGAATTTAATGGACGAATTAGTGTCGGAAGTCTGCGCGAGGGAAGAAAAAGAACCACAGGGGAAGACAAGCGGACAGAATCGGAGCGAGAATAATGGTTTGAGGGAGGAAGCAGAAGTAAGAAGTGCCGTGATCAAAGGGAGAAGCTTGAGTTTGAAGGACTTATGGGACAAAAAAGGAAAAATGGAAGGAATAATTACGAGAAGTAAAAAGTCAAGTAACAGTAGTAAGTAACATAGTTTGCCTATGATGGAGGACAGAAGCGTAGTTATGGTGGTGTTTGTATGTGTGTATTTACTCAAGTAATGGTGCCTGTATGTGTAGTATAATTGTAATTGAAGTGATGGTGTCTTTAGGTAGAAGATGGATAGACCAAGTGTATGGTATTTATTCAAGTGATGGCATGACGGAGATCGTATTGGTGAGTGATTTATTAGTTAATGATAAGAGGTATATATGTAAGGATATGTGGTATGGAATTGAAGAGAATGATTGTGGAGTGCGATGGATGGATGATAAGAGAGGTAGTGAAGCTTAGAGGGTATTTATTCAAGTGAAGAATGATAAGAGGTAGATATGTATTGATGTTTAGAAGTTGTATCAGAGTTTAGATGGATGGATGATAAGAGAGGTAGCGAAGTTTAGATGGTACTTACTCAAGTAATGATGTCTATATGTGTAGTGTAATTGTTACGAGTTTGGAGATATAAAGGAGGTTGGATGGTATCTACTGGAATTGAAGTGTTAAATATGAAAGGTGATGATAATAGATATATGATGGATGAATGATAAGAGAGGTAGCGAGGTGACAAGGTGTTTTTAAGTGTACTGTAATTGTATGGCACTTATTCATATAATGGTGTCTTGAGATATAAGATGGATGGATTGTTGAGTTCGAAGGGCATTGTAATGGTTAAAGTAAAGAAGTGATGGTATCTGCATGTGTATGGTATGATGGATGAATGATAAGAGAGGTAGCGAGGTGATAAGGTGTTTTTAAGTGTACTGTAATTGTATGGTACTTATTCAAGTAATGAGACTTGAGATATAAGATGGATAGATTGTTGAATTCGATGGATGGATGAGAAGAGGGGTAGCGAAGTCTAGATGGTATTTATTCAAGTAAAGATGTCTTAATGTGTATTATAACTGTAAAGTGAATGAGGACTGGAATTGAAGTGTTAAGTATGACGATGATGGATGAATGTTAAGAGAGGTAGCGAAGTTTAAATGGTATTGGTAAGTGATTTATTAGTTAATGGTAAATCGGCAAGCAAAGTTGGTTTTAGATGATTATTTAATTAGATTAAGCATGGTTGAATAAGATGAGCAGGAATAGATAGGTAGTGCAGTGATAAAGTTGCAACATGAGTAGAATACGTATTAGCAGAATGTGAGTGTAACGGAAGTATGGAATCAGCAACCACGAGGGAGTCAAGTAGAGGAAATGTAGTAGGAATGGAATGTGCTAAGGTTAGCGTGTATGGGGTCTGTGACATTCATAATACCGCTGAAGCATGGAATCAGCAACCCTGAGAGAGACAAGTAGAGGAAATGTAGGAGGAATGGAATGTGCAAAGGTTTGTGTGTATGTTCAGCAGGGGCATGGTGGCAAATGGATGATAAGAAAGATAGCGAAGTTTAGTGGGTATTTATTCTAGTAAAGGTGTCTTTATGATAAGAGGTAGATATGTAATGATATGTGGCATGGAAATGAAGTGAATGAGTGTTGAGTTCGATGGATGGATATTAAAAGAGATAGCGAAGTTTAGAGGGTATTTTTTCAAGTGAAGGTGTATTTATGGATATTAGGAAAGATAGCGAAGTTTAGAGGGTATTTATTCAAGTGAAGGTGTATTTATGTGTATTGAGACAGTATTGGTTTTGATTTATTAGTTAATGATAAGAGGTACTAGGATAGAATTAGTATAGATTTAATGTTGTAATTAGTTATAGGCTTAATTCAGATGTAGGGGGTGCCCTAGCATGTGAGCTGGTCATCCGTCCATGTTAGAGGCAGCTTAGGATAGATTAGTATAGATTTAGAACTAGTATAGATTTAATGTTGTAATTAGTTATAGGCTTAATTTAGACGTAGGGGGTGCCCTAGCATGTGAGCTGGTCATCCGTCCATGTTAGAGGCAGCTTAAGATAGATTAGTATAGATTTAATGTTGTAATTAGTTATAGGCTTAATTTAGAGATAGGGGGTGCCCTAGCATGTGAGCCGGTCATCCGTCCATGTTAGAGGCAGCTTAACAAATTTAGCTAGGGGTGGAACCTTGCATGGTTGTCCGGTATTCCGCCTGTGTAGAGTCCACCAAGTTAGTAGTATGTAATTTGGCTTAGGCTGGACATTGTTATTTTTCTTTATAACGGATCAAATGGGTATTATTACTGTAGATCTAAAGAAAAATAATAAATCTAAATCTAAAACTCGGGGAAGTTGCTACTTGTTATGTCAGACTACGAGCGGAATGAGTTTACGTCTCAATTGTGGTGGTATTTCCTAGTTGTGTTTGTAAACAAGGGAGGTGTTTGTGTGTAGCGGTAGATTTACGCTCGTTCATTGACGATAGATCATCTGTTTTCCGTATGTGAGGCCATGAAATTTTATATATTTGTTTTCTGAGATGTTACAGAAGGCTAATTAAAGCTGACGACGGCAAATAATTAATTTTCCCGTATGTGCATTTCTAACTTGCAATAATTTTACCGTGAGCTTAAATCACGTGGGTATTCGTGTGAAGTGTATTGCATCCTGCTTCAAGATAAGGTTGAAACATTCGAAAGAGTGATAAAAGTGTAAATTGTTTGTATCATTAGTTTTCCATGGTTTTAATGTAAAAGATTGGAAGAGAACGTGTTACTGCTATCTAGCAAAGAATGTCGGAGAGATGGGGAGTAAAAGGACAAAAAGACACTCAGCAGAGTTTGTAATCTGAATTGTATATATATTATGTTATATTCTCTAGGATAATCTTGTTTTTTTACAAAAATGGAAAGTTGCTTGTGTTGGGCATAATTTAGCATCTAAACCTCAAGATGAACTGAAATAACAGACATTCGCAATGGTAAGCAGCCTAAGAGAGATATGGAAACAGTGAGAAATAATTAATGGTATGAAAATAATGTCGCTCGTAATGGGCAGGTAATAGAGGTATTTCAAGTCAATGTGGGAGTAAGTGTGTGAGTTCTCAACTCATGTGATATTTGTTAAGAACTCATGGGGGCGTATGTAACGTTCCAGACGTTACAGTGTAATTATGTTAATTTTATTATGTGTAATTAATTCAGGATTTTAACGTCATGATATTTATTTTGGTATGTAATTGTATTATAATTCATGTTTAATCATTTGCTCACTATCATTTCATTACTTTGTAACTACGACTTGTAAACGAGGGCTGAATATCCTAATATTCACTTAGATTCTTGCGACAGTCGGTTAAAATTAACTTGCAGTAGATTTCCTCTATCTTGCCACATCACCGAGGAAGAAGGAAGGACAAATTTAGACACCAAGTTCTGGGAAAAGCGAGCACGTGTTCACGCGTCCTAACGTAAGCTACCGTATTTCGACCAGAATTATTCAAACAGATCACCGCCTATATTTTCAAAGGAGCGTCATGTTGCCATGGATACTGAGTGAAAGGACTAATAGAAGAACAGTTAATATCATGGTTAAGACCCGTCAACTCTAATATCTGGAGTGGGGAGAGACGTGTCATCTGATTGGACCACGTGTAGCGACCTGTAATTAGAGCCAGAGAAGGTTATAAAAGGGCGTGTTGGAGCTCTTGGCTTCATCTTCTACGGATCTTCTACGAGACTTCTACGTGATTCTGATCGATATTATTCTACATTATTCTACTTGATCCTCTACTCGATTCTTCGTCTCGATACTTAGAAATTCTGAATGAGGGGTGTATAGTCACTCTCATCAGGAAGTACGTACAGCTCGGCTACAAGACCGGTTTGAACCAGTCTAAGTCAATAGGTAGTATTAATCTAGATAGAAATGAAACTTCAGAGAACATTTTCAGTAAAGTTGGAAGGATTCTTAATTGAGTATCCTCTCCATATAACCCAAGGTGGTTCTTCTAACTATGACTTAGGGCTTATCTCCAATATATGGGATAAAGCATAATAGGGAGTGTTAGTTTTGAAGTCATCTTCCAATTAGTGGTGGGTGCAATTTGCAAGGCAGGAATGGTACTTAGCTGCAGATGAAGAGATCTCAAAGACGACCGGTGATGTTCCAGCTACAAGGATGGAAGCTTTCCAAGGACCAGCAGAACAAGACTACATGGTGAGCAAGCGAGTTAAAGATATTGCAAGTTTTCGCGGAGTAGAGTCATTCAATTTTTTATTAAATTCATTTTCTATGTTAAATTCAGTTCTCGTTAAACCGTCGTCATTTATATTAAATATAATAAATAGTATTTTTCTAGTTCACTTTAATCAATCTGCCTTAATTAGCCTTTTGATTTCTAATTCTCCTGCTTAATGATTAGTGTACTATCACCCCACCCCTGTGATAAGAGTCCGTCCAAGCTTGATTATAAATTTTTATCTTTAAGTCCTCAACTTAAAGATTGGCGCCCTTAGCTTGAATGGTTGCATTTCTCGTTCGATGATTGTTCTCCGAGAGGGGAAGTCACAAGGTGGGCCAGCAGGTTGTTTAGGCACATAACTAATTCCACGGAATGCAAGGAATATTAATCGACGATAATAAAATAGTGTTACGAGGGTTATAATCACCATAATGATTACGATAAATTGATAATTTAAGTCAGTTAAGGTTTGAATAATCAATCATTTAGGTAAGAACCCTAGAAAGGGCGGCTAAATGGTTAGCGTGCTGGCCTTTGTTCACAGGAGTCCGGTGTTCGATTCCCGACAGGGTCGGGAATTTTAACCAGCATTGGTTAATTTCACTGGCACGGGGCTTGGTATGTGTGTCGTCTTCATCATCATCATCATTTCATCCTGATCACGACACGCAGGTCGCCTACGGGTGTCAAATCAAAAGACCTGCATCTGGCGAGCCGAACATAATATCCTCGGACACTCCCGGCACTAAAAGCCATACGCCATTTCATTTCATTTCATTTCATTTCACTGATTCCAAGGACGATTACCATAGTGGAGGGGGTGGGGAGGGGAGGTGTACTTGGTATGGTAGGATTAAGGACAGTCTGTTCATATGAAGGCGGCCGGTCTGTGGTTTGGGTGAGAATATGGTTGTAGTGAAATGGCGATAGGGTATATAGAGGGGATCTCAGGATGGTCTGTAGGAATTGGGATGTGACAGGGTTGTTGGGATCGAGGACCTTGTCTAGGAATCTCTGGAAGAGAAGGGAGACGTGGGTGTCAAGCTTGGGGAAAGGAAAGATGCCATACAGGTGTTTGGTATGAAAACGGGGAGGGAGTCGTAGGGCAATTCGGACTATTTGGCGTCCCATATACAGCAGAGAACGGTACAGGTTTTGGATTCTCTTCCAGTTCTCGGACCAAGTGATATGCTAAACCATATCACATATGAGTGTTAAGGTACTAGCTCCAGTTAAGAATTATTGATAATTCTAAGAAGCTGAACGCAAGTGAACTTTCAAGTTTGAAATATTCGCCATCAAACGCAAACGAAAAATAATTCATGCATGAGAGGGTTGAAAGACTATAACATTTTCTAGGAAGAGCAACCATCATTGTAGAAACGCCTAGTTTCCGCCTAAAAAATACTCATGTCTCAATGTTAATTTACACCTAATAATATAAGGAGAGTGTCGCATATGTTCGAATTCATAGCCTGTCCTTGAACTTTCTTGCAAAACTGTTCATGGTTTCGTTACTCTAACATTCGAATTTACCAGACTACAAAATACTGTATGTCCGGCAGGAGGCCCTGCTATATCATTGATCAAGATGTAGGTAGTAGGAGGCCATTCAAGACGACACAGCGTGCTACTCCGACCTGAGGATTTCAACAGATTCTCAGATGTGTATTTTCCATTCGACATTCCATTGTCAGCGATTCGCAACGGTACAGTGGCCGAAAGCTGCCAGGTAGCTCAGCCATTGATCGTGTAACACACATTCTTTATTCTCTTTTTTCTCTTTGGCCACTTATTTTTCGTCATTATTACAACTCATTTTTCTGTTCAGTCTTTCTTCTGCAGAGCTGTGGAACTCGTTTTGTTTCACTTTTTATTGATTCTGTTAAAAAGTTTTCATGTTCTCCTGTAATGGCAGTAAAAGAGACTAAGAGAGAGAGAGAGAGAGGTGAAGGCACGTACGGTTGAAGGGAGTGAGAGAAGATATGGCAGCGAGAAATAGAGAGAGATGAACACAAGAAATGATCAGGTGCGATTGCAGCTAAATGGAAAAATGATCATCTGTTTGAAGTACCATGAAGAGACCGAGGGATCCTGACGGGCACACTCAAATTTAGTCACGTCCACAAGTCTGGCTGGCAGGGCGATTTAGTGTAGTGATTCTAGAGACAGCTAATCACCATCAAATGGTGGGCTGTAATTGTCTCATGTGACGGTTGTCTTACGGTAATCTGTTGGTGCACCTAACCAGACAGGGCTCGATTCGGGTTCTAATCTTGGCGACGATCACACTTTCAACTATGACGGAAAGCCAGAGACAATCTTATTGTACAACGTAATTAATGCTAGTGGGACGTTTATACGATTTTTGGAACCCCTGTTGGTGGGGGGACGCAGACGAAGAATACACCCACGGTATCTCCTGTATGTCGTAAGAGACGACCAAACGGGGCGACCATCACACGAGGAAGGTGTTCGGACAAACACAAATACCCGGTCTCCGAGCCAGAAGAATTAATCACACGCGATTAAAATCCCAGGCCCGGTCGGGAATCGAACCCAGGTCCCTCTGAACCGAAGGCCTCAATGATAACCATTCAGCCAATGATTCGGATGTTATTAGTAATATTACTACTAACTGAAGAAAAGTACATACACAGAAAATTAGAAGATGTTTCCTATTTCGTATATTTGCCTGCTGTAAGACTTAATTTTGTGTAAAATAAGAACTTTTTATGTTATGTGCACAGTGAATATAAATGAGGATTTTTTCTTAAGGTATTCGGATTCTAAAAAGTTTTCTTTTTAAATTTATGATTTGCTTTACGTTGCACCGACACCGATGGGTCTTATGGCGCCGATGGTATAGGAAAGGCGGTATTGGAAAAGCGATCGTTGCTTTAATTAAGGTACAGCCCCAGCATTTGACTCGTATGAAAATGGGAAGCACAGAAAACCATCGTCAGGACTGCCGACAGTGGGGTTCGAACCCATTTTTTCCCGAATGCAAGCTGATAGCTATGTGACTCAAACCGCGCAGGCACCTCCTTGGTATGTTCAAAAATGTTTTTGAGAAGTAACATACTATTTCCGTGACTACTCGCAAGAATGTAGCCGAACTTAGATTCCTATATAACACTGTTAAAGGTTTATTTCATTCTCCTGAATCTGTATTCTTCTTTTCTCTACATGTCCCCAACTTGCAAAACTTTAAAAAATCCACGCCTTCATATTCCGTATTCCCCACGTCTCTCTTGTTCAAAGAACTTTATTTATCTGCATTCCAACCCTCCTTCTTTATCTTCTGACAGGAACTTAGATGTTTTTTCTTCGTATTCCTCCTTTAATCAAATCTTCCATAACTTAACCTAGCTCCATTCTTCAAATTCCTTTTCTCTCTTCTCACTGCAGTCCCCTCAATTGTACATACTGTAATATTTTTTTTTTTAAATGTGCTATATCGTTATTTATCTGTCCTATTTGTATTTATCTTACTGTACCTAGCTATAAGTTCTTCTCTTCCTTTTGCTTTCAATCTTTAATTTTCTTCGCTCTTGTCATTTGCCATTATTTTTATTGTGAATTGTTGTTTCCCTACAGTTATCATGTTAGTTTTTTTATTTTATTCCGCTACTTTTGTCATTAGTTGATGTCTCTTCGTTGCCCTTTTTTTAAGTTTGCATTGTGCTATTCCATTGTAAATATGTTTCTCGCTGGGAACTCTGAAACTGGCATGTCGCTGTTCTGCTTTACTAAATAAATTAATAAAATAAATAAATGAATAAAGAGCAACATATACCTGTGAATGTTTAAAACCGTACTCGATACACTCTGTGGAGTTCTAAAGGGACTGTTAGAAAGATACCGGTAGCTGTTTATAGCGAGCTATCTGACAGAAAAAGATAGCCTGAGGATAGCTACAAAAACCGCGAATTAGTTGAAATGTCATGTAAGGGCCTGCCACAAAACAAGCCGGCTGGCTAGCTGCGCATCTGGCCGAGGGAGAGAGAGAGAGATGATCCGTGACGTGATGGTAGCTGGAGCACGGTTTACGTCACGCCTAGTTCATAACCGAACCGTACCTCTCCACTCGACCTTCAAATTGATCATCGTGTCATAGTCGTTGTGGGGCTGACTGAAGAAAGGAGTATACCCAGGAAAAACACAGGAAATAAAAGCTATTTTACTGAGCTCGACAGCTGCAGTCGCCGAAGTGCGGTCAGTATTCGGGAGATAATGGGTTCGAACCCCACTATCGTCAACTCTGAAGATGGTTTTCTGTGGCTTCCCATTTCCACACCAAGTAAATGCTGTGGTTGTACATTAATTAAGGCCACGGCCACTTCCTTTCCACTCCTAATTAAGGTAGAGCTCCAGGATTTTCCTGGTATGAAAATGGGAAACCACGCGAAATCATGTTGAGGGCTGCTAACAATGGGGTTCGCACCCACTATCTCCCAAATGCAAGCTGAAAGTTACGTGACTCAAGCCACGCAGTCACTTGCTCGGTATACTGTATAAAGCATAACAAAGCATGTATATTACTTTTAATTGAAAAAAAGGGGCATGGAAATAAGGTCGAATGCGTATCCAGCCTTCTTTCTGTCGTAGGAAAACCTTCACCCACTTGCGCACTTTTGGTTTTCAGTTAAAGAAATTCTCAAGAACATTTTTACCTACAGCTTGTTGTATTTTCCCATGCAACAGGTTTTATTGATTGTTACGAAGCAAGATCAAAGCCGAGTTGGATAGAGAGCTTTTCGTGGTGTTTGCGAGTAGTAGGGCGACGACTTGTGCTGGAAGGAATACTGGGTAATGTGTGTGTCACGTCATGCCAGCGCTGAGTGGTACACTTTCGCGGAAAGGCGACGTGATCTAATAGGCTACGCTGTAAGAATGATGATGCTGTCTCTGATAAGACACTTCTGTCTGTCTGTCTGTCTGTCTGTCTGCAAAGCTGTGCTTGGTACCCAGTCTCCAGACCTGTTCACGACCTCTCACAACGTACGAACTATAACTTCGTAAGTGAATTAGATACTGTAGTATCACCAGGTCAACTCCAAGAGGTCCCTTCACCGTCTGAATCCTTGCCTGAAAAGCTAGCATAGGGGGATTTCAATTTAGAGGTCCTGGGTTCGATTTTCAAACAGGTTGAGCATCTTATCCATCTCTGTCTCGTTAATTGGGTGTTTGGATTTGTTCCAACACACACTTGACACAGAACACTACAAACCACCACAGGAATACGCAATAGTGAATGCATATCTCTATATGAGGGTGGCGTTGGGAAGGGCATGCGGTCGTAAAACTGGGCCGTCGAATCCCACCCTCTACAACGCTAAGGTGGCTTACCGTGGTTTCCCATTTTTACATCAGGCAAATGCTGATGATGTACTGCACCCATCGGATGAGTCTCTGCAAGGGTGCAGTACCTTAATTAAGGTCAAGACCGAAACCTTCGATGAGTTAGTGCGGCGTTAAACAATTAGCAAAAAGAAACTAGAAACAAAAGTGGGACAGGTCCACATACACCCGCGGCCCTGTCAGGTGTAGGAAAAGCGACAGAGAAAAAAAGAAAGAACGGAATTTTTTTCAATTTGCTTTACATCGCACTGACACAAATAGGTCTAATGGCGACGATGGGACAGGAAGGGGCTAGGAGTGGGAAGGAAACGAGCGTGGCCTTAATTTAAGGTACAGCCCTAGCATTTTCGGGCTGTTAAAATGGGAAACCACGGAAAACAATCTTAAGGCATGCCGTCAGAGGGATTCGAACCCACTATCTCGCTAATGCAAGCTCACAGCTGCGCGACCCTAATCCGCACGGCCAACTCGCTCGATGTTTTCCATTTTAACACCAGGCAAACGCTGGGTCTGTACCTTAATTAAGGCCCAGTCGCTTTCTTCCCATTCCTAGCCCTTTTCTTCGCATCTTAGCCATAAGATATTGTAAACAGAAAGAGTAATGCCAATTCTCCAAACTGTATAAAACCATCGTGTAACTTAAAAGTAATTGCCTTTGAAATAAATTGAACCCATCCGGGAGTATGTACACGAAAATAATTAATATTGCTATTAAAGCAAACCAAACCCATGGCGCAACAGCTACCAAGCAACCGATGCTCATCCCGAAGGCCTGCAGATTACGAGGTGTCGTGTGGTCAGCACCTCGAACTAGCCCTCAGATTCAGGTAAAAATACCTGACCTAGCGGGCCCCCGGGTAAGAGGCAGGTACGCTACCCCTACACTGGGGGACCGGTAATATTGCGATTAACTTCATTTGAATGCCAATGAAAATTAATAAATAATGAAATGTCGTATGGCTTTAAGTGCCGGGATATCCCAGGACGGGTTCGGCTCGTCAGGTGCAGGTCTTTCTATTTGACTCCCGTAGGCGACCTGCGCTTTGTGATGAGGATGAAATGATAATGAAGACAACACATACACCCAGCCCCCGTGCCATTGGAAATGAACCAATTAAGGTTAAAATCCCCGACCCGGCCGGGAATCGAACCCGGAACCCTCTGAACCGAAGGCCAGTACGCTGACCGTTCAGCCAACGAGTCGGACTAATTAATAAATGAATAATGTTGTATCCTCATTCCGAGGTGGCGCAGCGCTTTACAGGCACATTCCCAACGGAGGTGAACTTCAAGTACCATTTTAACCACATGCCAGCACTCCTGTCATTCTTAAATCATTGCCAGTATCGGGAATCGAAGCAGGAATCCGAGGATGGAAGCGAACAATGAAAATTAATAAAATGTACTTTAATTCCTATTATCTTCTTAGATTCATCCTAAGGTTGAACATTTGTGTTTTCCCTAGTACAGTATAAGGACACCTATCCACAGTGGCATTTCACCCCGCTTCTCAACAGGGTTGCCTAGTTGTACTTCCTCTTAAAACAATAATCACCACCACCACTTTCAAAAGAGGTAGCCCATACATCATAGGAAGGCAATGAGAGAGCGCCGCTCCTTGAGCTAACGGCACGAGCGCGGGAAGAGCCGAGAGCAGCTCACTTCTTGATAGTTAGTGTTGTGAACACTAGATGGCGATATGCGCAGTTAAGGCTCAAGCACAGCCACAGCAAGGTACCTGGCTGAGTATATTATGTTTACGCAATTAAATAAATGACATTTAAACACCTACAAGCTGAAGCACTGGTATTCGGAGACGAGGCGGTGCAACACTAAATGCTGCCCACATACGATGCTATTTCCAAATTTACTAACATCCGCAGATACTTATAATTGTTTTTTAATAATAATAATTTGCGACAACAAATACGATGTAGCGTTGCAATTTTCAGAACGCAACATTACGCAAGGTAAGCCCTGCATGACAGAACACATCGTATACAGTGCTAGTCATTTTCACTGAATGAAGCTACAGTAGTTTCCCCGGATACTCACACACTAAATTACAGTAACACACAAACTCTTAAAACAAACATACAGCTAAAACACAATCAAATGACAGAAACGCAAAGGCGCAGTTAAGCAACAACGGGAGTGGTCACTCACTGGGGATGGGTGGCCAAATACCCGCACATTTACTGTCTACTAATAAAATGATTTACTACCCAAACTGGTCAATAATTACACATAGCATATCACACCTAACACGATAAAATACACAACTGACTTACACTAACTACAGAGCGACAGAGGTGCTCCGATGAGAGCACCGGTACCGGTACTACAAAAACCACCTATCTCTTCGGAGATGTTGGTTTTCCGAAGGATGTTATGAATCTCGTAGATCGACTACGTCTCCAATGCTGCCGTACTCAGGCGCACGAAAAGAGAACGAATGTTGATGTGTACAATCAAGAAAAGAAAATCAGCCTGCCTTGGGCATATTACGAGGAATGAAAAGTACAACCTACTTAAATTGATAGAGGTCGCAGTTGAAGGAAACACTCTTGGCTGAGGAACGTACGGGATTGGGCAGGACTAGGTTCTAGTAGACTGATGAAGACAGCCAAACATCGAACAGACTTCCCTGTGATTGTGGCCAATAGAGAAGGCACTACATGAAGAAGAAGAAGAAGAAGAAGAAGAAGAAGAAGAAGGAGAAGCAAATGAAATGCATATAATTAAACGTATTTACCTAGCACAAGGCGTGTGTGTACAACATCACTTATTTTGTTTCCTCGCCATAATCTAACAGAACGAGATATTAGGCAGAATAAAACTGTTAAACGTTTAAATCTGTTTAGATAGCCTACGCGCCCCTTCACAAGTCGTAACTGACAGCCATGCAAGCAGCGGCTACGCTGTACCTTCCGTCAGAGCGTATACACTGCTCCTTTACCTGCGTGTGTTGGAGCGCTGCTCATTGTGCCGAACTGTACCCGCCTTCGCTATAAACAGAATAACATTCAGTTCATAATACAGGGTATACCCGTGATCATGCTGCAAACTTTCAGAGATAATGGGAGACGGCAAAGGGTTCAATTTGAAACAAGGAACCGTAGTCCGGAAACGTTCGAGTCAAAAGTTATTAATAAAATTAATCGTTTCGATAATTTCTCCTTCCTCCCCGCCTATATACAGAAGTGTACACAGAGGAGCTCAGAGATGTACTACCCACGTTCCTGGAACACATCTCACTTGCCCTTCGTCGACGGATGTGGTTCCAGTATGATTGAGCCCCACCTCACTTAGGACTGAGGATTCGTGAACACTTAGATCAGACATTCCCTGCAAAGTGGATAGGAAGATGAGGTCCTGTTTCGTGGCCCACTCGTTCACCTGATCTCACCCCACATGATATCTTCTTGTGGGGACATGTGAAAAGCCTTGTCTATGAGACACCTGTCGAGACTGAAGAGGATCTCATTGGCAAGAATTCTCGCTCCCTGCGACGTTGTTCAAACGACATCGGGGGTGCCATGCCTGCATTGCTTCAAGGGGACGTAATTTCGAACATTTGTTGTAAATGGAGCAGCTTGTGAAACTAGTGCAGGTAAACGGATTGGAATGAGTAGAATTTTGCTTAACTTTTGACTCGATCGTTTCCGGAATATGGTTCCATTTGCCGTCCTCCATTATCTCTGAAATTTTGTACTATCATCACGGGTACACCTTGTAGAGTGTAAGTTTGTGAGACTCATGCGGTCCCCAACTGAATGAATATTGTTGGAATTTCATCTCAGTATATGTTTATGTGACGCTCATCAAATTTCAGACTGCTCACTCAAATAACATTGAATAACATTGCATTCTTCTATTTCTACAAATACTGAATTTCGGGTGGAAATATGATACGGTCGGACGTACAAAGAGGATATACGTCATGTTGTCTTCGGTTGTCAAATCCTGCTGTATAGCCTGCGGGGGGGACGGTAACGTTAACGTTCATTAATGGTAGTGACATGAAGATGACACAATCTGCTACTCTATCGGTGTTTTGTTTTCATATCTGTCAGAAAAACTGCATGGCTTGATCCAATACATCATCAGCGTGCAAAGCAATTCCATGGCCCATTTGATACGCGCAGTTGGGGGTACTTTGATGTGCGGCATGCGATGCGCCCTGCTCTAGCGCTAATTTGCCGGCAGAATACTATTTTACGAGTTCAGTTCCTGATGACAGGTTATGTTGCTATCGTTTTTATAGCTTTCTCAGGGAGAGGTGACTGTCAAGTCTAAACACACATATATTTGATAATGGTCCGCCTCTGTGGTGTAGTTGTTAGTGTGATTAGTTGCCACCCCCTTTCCTCCCACCCGGAGGCCCAGGTTCGATTCATGGCTCTGTCATTAAATTTTCTTTCTTTACAATTTGCTTTACGTCGCACCGACACAGGTAGGTCTTATGGCGACGATGGGATAGGAAAGGCCTAGGAGTGGAAAGGAAGCGGCCGTGGCCGTAATTAAAGTACAGCCCCAGCATTTGCCTGGTGTGAAAATGGGAAACTACGGAAAACCATCTTTAGGGCTCCCGACAGTGGGATTCGAACCCACTATCTCCCGGATGCAAGCTCACAGCTGCGCGCCCCTAACCACATGGCCAACTCGCCCAGTACCATTAAATTTGAAATAAGTACGAGGACTGGAACGCACTCAGCCTCGCTAGGTCATCTGAGTAGAGGGGGTTCTATTTCCACCTCAGCCATGGTTCTCCGTGGTTTCCCCATTTCTTCTCCAAGGAAATGCCGGGATAGTACCTAACTTACGGCCACATATGCTTCCTTCCCTCTTCATTGCCTATCCCTTCCAACACTCCCATCCTCACAGAAGGCTCCTGTTCAGCATAGGCTAACAGGTGAGGCCACCTGGGCGAGGTAAATGAAATGTCGTATGGCTTTTAGTGCCGGGATATCCCAGTATGGGTTCGGCTCGCCAGGTGCAGGTCTTTCTATTTGACTCCCGTAGGCGACCTGCGCGTCGTGATGAGGATGAAATGATGATGAAGACAGCACATACACCCAGCCCCCGTGCCATTGGAATTAACCAATTAAGGTAAAATACCCGACCCGGCCGGGAATCGAAACCGGGACCCTCTGAACTGAAGGCCAGTGTGCTAACCGTTCAGCCAACGAGTCGGACACCTGGGCGAGGTACGGATCCTCCTTCTGAGTTTCATTAGCGATCAAATGTCTTACGCTCCAGGACACTGACCTCGAGGCGGTAGATGTGGGATCCCCAACTGAGTCCGGGGAAGAAACCAACCAACTCTGGAGGTATGTATGTTCAGTCTTCAGCCCTAAGGCTGGTTGAATCCTCAACAGCTCCGCCATCGGCATCACTGAAGAGGCGCACTAGGGAAATGAGGAGTGAGGTAGTTTCCCGTTGCTTTCCTCATCTGGAAATTGACTAAATAAAAACGACCGAGCGAGTGACTGCGCGATTTCGATCACGTAGCGTTCGAATCCCGCTGACGGCAGCCCTTAATGATAGTTTTCCGTGGATTTCCATATTCACACCATGCAAATTAAGGTCACGGACGATTCCTTCACACTCCTAGTCATTTCCTATCCATAGTCGCCATAAGACCTATCTATGTCGGTACGACGTAAAGCAAATTGTAAAAACAATATACCTTTGACAGCTACTGTTGGACTCGGCAGTTCCAGTGACGAAGCTCTAAGAATGACTTCTCTTACGTACTAGCCACCACTCGATGAACAGTCAGAAAGATGTGTTTCTTGTATCCTGGAGCAGGTAAAACTCACCTCAGTCACCGCCGTGGAACTCTAAACCGATCGTTACTGCTGCTTCCTTGACCTAATAAGACTTCATTGAGGTAACTTGAACATCCAGCCACGTAAACCGGTATATCTTCCTCCCTCGAACCTCAAGCAGTGTATACGAGATTGATTTACGTAATCTGCCTGATTATTATCCTGAGTACAGGCAGGAATTCCGATCTTAACGAGTGATTCCGAGCCAAGAATATGCTTATGCTGATAGTTTATAAGATATAGAATATATCTATACCAACGTATATATACAACTTGGATATCCCAGGCAAGGGCATGATGACGAATTTTGGTTACGGTGAGCGATTGAAAACAAACTTTCAACGTATTAGATCGTATTCTGTATCCGTAGCACATATCAAAGTTAAAATGGCCAAGCGGACACGAGTTGGATACAAACCCACAACCTTTCGATTTCGCTAGAAACTTTTCAACAGAGCAAATATACCGGGCGAGTTGGCCGTGCGGTTAGGGGCGCGCAGCTGTGAGCTTTCATCCGAGAGATTGTGGGTTCGAGCTCCACTATCGACAGCTCTGAAGATGGTTTTCCGTGGTTTCCCGTCTTCACACCAGGCAAATGCTGGGGATGTAGCTTAATAGAGGCCACGGCCGCTTCCTTCCCACTCCTAAGCCTTTCCTAGCCCATCGTCGCCATAAGACCTATCTGTGTCGGTGCGAAGTAAAGTCAAATTATAAAAACTAGCAGAAGTACCCGTTCTTCGTACGGATTATCAGAAAATGATTTTAGTTACTCATACTATCGGTGTGATTGACTTCATTAGATATTTATATCACTGGTGTATTTACTTAAGTACGTAGAAATTATTTGTCATGTTTGGAATTATAGTGTTTCTTCTTCTTTACTTCATGGGGCCTCTAAATATTAGTTCCTAATTAGCGTCGAGCTCTAAGATCTTTTGCTACCATGTTTTTCCTGCATTCCCACCTAAATATTCCTGCTCCCTTCACAAAGCTGCAGGTTCAGTGTAAGTATACTTCCGCTAGATAGTACCACAAATATAAATATTATTGAATGTTTTTGTTTGATCCAACATTTCATAACTATTACAAATGATCAAGGATAAAAGAAACTGATATAATTATCGAGAATTATGATTCTCAGGGCTTGTCACTCATGTCGCACATCATAATATAATTAATCTGAGTATAAATGTTGAGAAATTGTGTAGAGTATATGGGCTGTTTTCATGGTTACAATGATCGTAAAAGTGGACCAAAATATCGGCACTTATAACATCAGTGATCCCACTACTCCATGATTTGATAGAAAATAATTTAAACTATAGGTAACAGACTCCGCAAAATGCTGAAACCTCTAGCCAGTACGTAAAAAGGGAGGCCCGTCCGCAACCACTGGTCGCTGTACTAAGGAGATCTCCGGGGCTATTATTTTTATATTTCACTCCTTTCCATCCCCGCCCAAAGGAGTGCTATGAGCGTCTTACACAGCAGTTTATTTTTTCCAGATAGTAAGTCATATGTGTATTAATTTTGGTTTGCAGCTATGCCCAAACGTAGATGCATAATCTAGCTGCTGTAGAATCCTGGACCTGACGTTGCCATGGTTACGGCCGTTCGTTTCTTTATCCGATTCCTAGAGCAGGGGTAGTGTGGTTCTAATATCTCCATAACGTTTGGTTTTAGGGCCTTAAAACATGGTTTTCTGGCCCGTAGGGTTTACCGAGTTTTGTTCTTTGCATCAAGAGGATTAAATTGAGCTTTGTCTCGTCCTTATACGACAAATTCGATATTTTGCCTATATTAGTCTATTATTTTTATCCCTCCCACCCCCGTGCCCCCCACCTCGAATTATTTTGAAAATGAAATACAGCCTATGCTACTCACTGGCAATCTAGCTTTCTATAGGTGAATAAATTTTTAAAATCGGTTCAGTAGTTTTTGAGTCTATCCGTTACAAACAAATATACAAATTTTTCCTCTTTATAATATTAGTATAGAAGTATAAATTACATCCCTACACATACGGTTGCCGTCAGGAAGGGCATCCAGCCGTAAAACAGGGTCAAATCCCCATGTGCTGCACAGTTCGCACCCGTAACCCCACAGGTGTGGGTAAAGCGATAGAAGAAGATACTCATTTTAAAAATTCACTCGCTGTTTTATTCTTTTCACCCACTTAAGTTGGTTTTCCAAAACGAGTGTGTTCATTTTAAAGGAGATTCCAAGTACCAATTTTTAAGGCTGTAAATCATTTTTTGAGATATATGTATCCTCATATAAACAATTCAACTCCTTCCTCACTTCTTTCAACCCCCCCCCCCCTAAGTGTATTTTCTGAAAACGAATATTTGTGTTCTTTTATTTTTAAAGGGGATCCCAAATATCAATTTTCATGTCTGTAACATGTTAGGTTTTTGTGATTTATTGTAGATAATTTCGCTGCTGTAGAACCCTGGAGCTGACGCTGCCATGGTTACGGCAGTTCATTACTTTATCCGATTCCTAGAGCAGGGGTAGTGTGGTGCCAATATCTCCGTAACGGTTAGTTTTAGGGCCTTGAAACATGGTTTTCGGGCCCGTAGGATTTACCGAGTTTTGTTCTTTGCATCAAGAGGATTAAATTGAGCTTTGTCTCGTCCTTATACGACAAATTCGATATTTTGCCTATATTAGCCTATTATTTTTATATCAAACCCCCGTGCCCCCCACCTCGAATTGTTTTGAAAATGAAATACAGCCCATGTTACTCACTGGCAATCTAGCTTTCTATAGGTGAAATAATTTTTAAAATCGGTTCAGTAGTTTTTGAGTCTATTCGTTACAAACAAACATACAAATTTTTCCTCTTTATAATATTAGTATAGGCAAAAAAAGAAAAAAGAGCAAATATGACGTAGGCCACGTTAGCTCAATGGGAATGAGCATCCGAAATCTATTTCGAATACAAGACGGTCGTAATAATTAAACTTATACATTCGAGTACTCACATACTATAAGCACATGAAACTATGTCGAATAAACTATTATGACTACTACAGAAATTCGCCGAAATATTCTCTTAAAAATAATTAACTATGACCGAAAAATGAAAAATATGGCCGAACATGTATTTCTAACGAATGATTTTTGGCATTAGTTCTTTTATATTAAAGGTGCAATTCATAATACAGTCTTACTGCACTAATCAAATTGACTTTGTTACTAGTTCTTTTACATTAATTTTACTATACTCCGGGCCACCTTCTGACCAGAGTAAAGAGGAAGAGAAGGTATTGGTAGGGAAAGATGCAGATGAGAGTGGCTGTGACTACGACGTTGTCACATTGTAATAGAGGGACAAGAGGGCGCGCGTTTCATGCATACCGTTAACACGAGTTATGGTAATGGTGTAGCCAGTGCGGAGCTGCCATACGTACTCAGTAGATGTCTTCACCACGCGGGTGCAGATACTATCATAGTCCATTAATTCTTCGAGTCTCTTTTACGTTTGTTGGATTATTCTTATTTCTCGTCAATGAATATTATTGTGTGTACATAGACCTCCCTACAATGGATTCGAACAAAAACTCATCGAACTGTTATCAGTTGAAAAATACACTAAAGGCAAAATGTCTACGTCCTGCGAAAGAGAAAGGATTCTGTCTGTTCATAAGCATTTCCGGCGGATTACTACAGACACTTCTCCAGCCTGCGCAATTTAAATAGTTGAAGTAAAGTGGTTCATCATTCGACTATTCCATTCCTGGTGCAGTCTTCGATTCGAATCAAGCCATATATTTAGATAATATTCATCTCTATACAGGTCATGAAGGCCCTTGAAGGGATGGAAGTTAAAGGCTTCCACTATACGTAACCTCGGCACTTGATGGGGAAGAGTGGCTTTACGCTCGGCCGCCTTTGTCCCCAGAAATTAACCTACTACTCATTTCTGGTGTAGGCTGAGTGAACCTCAGGGCAATGTGCACCTCCGGAAGTGGAAACCTCGTTTCTTAAATTGTTTGACTTCCTGGTGGGGAATCGAACCTACGTCCTTCCGGGTGAACCGACCAGGCAGCCCCTTTGGATAATGTCATCGATTGATAAATAATATGGGCCTAAGACATTACGATATTAATAGACTAATTGAATTGATGTCATGTTTATTGTGCATGACAAAAGATTTCGTTCGCAATGCTTTAAGCACGAAATTTAGTGAATCAGTTATTTTAAGCAGTAGCCAGTAAGTGGCGGTATGGGACTCCTCTAACAGGAATACATTAATGCATTAATGTGTTCAAGTTACCTTCGGCGAGCTGTGCTGTGTTGTAATGCTGTAAAACGTTTTTTAATTGCGCGCCGGTTAATTTGGCAACCAAGGTGAGTATGACGAGAAGATGTCGTTACCTCCGCTTTAGTCTGTTCAAAAGGTAGTCCGGAGGACAGTCTCTCAAAAATTCATCATCAAACATTAAACTGTGGTCAGTACCGAAGATACTGCAGTCTTACACTATGGTGGCAGAGACCACATTGCTGCTCCTGCAAACCAATGAAAATTGAAAAACGAAATTTTTGAGAAAGCTGAGGGGAGAAAGATAATTTAGGCGCTACCAAAAGAGGTCACGAACGAACCAAATAAGAAGGTGAGCCCTTGGGGTGTTTTCCCTTCTCTTAACAAGGATGACATTCCAGTGGGCATTTACTCTAAAGAAATTCGAAAACGAGTGATGTAAACTCGGACGAGATACAATAAGCGTCAACTATTCATGTTTGAGACCCTAGCTTCAAGTTTCACCACGGTCCCTCGAGTACATTTACACAACAAACATAGGTCGTCACATTCAAGGTACAGTATATTTTTCCGTGCGAAATATAACCAAATATTACTTTAAACAATTGTAATGGCCGAAATATAACCCAAGCAGTATTAAGTGGTAAAACGTCCAATCCATAATCCTGAACATCCAAAGTGTAATTATGTCAATCCCTGTACATAGCCTAATTACAATGGAACATCGATCTCTCGAATCACCTCGGGAGATACGTTTTATTTCAAGTTATAGAAATTTCGAGATACCGAGAAAACCGTTTTTGAGCATGTATAAAGCACATAATTGAATCATATGTATCTGCGGGCTTATACTGAATACATTATCTTTAACAGTACTTAAAAATATACAAACAAACTCTACTTTACGACATCACTTTAATTGTACCACTTATTATAGTAACGTTTTAGAAGATAGGATACAGTGCATACAGCAGTGAAACAAGAAACATACCTCCGTCAACACCTTTGGGCCCCAGGGGCTCTGAACTTTGGAGCGTGGGTTGGCGACCACGGGGCCCTTAGCTGAGTCCTGACATTGCTTCCACTTACTTGTGCCAGGCTCCTCACTTTCATCTATCCTATCCGACCTCTCTTGATCAACTCTTGTTCTTTTCCGACCCCGACGCTATTAGGTTTGCGAGGGCTAGGGTGTCTTTCATTTTCACGCCCTTCGTGGCCCTTGTCTTCCTTTGGCCGATATCTTCATTTTTCGAAGCGTCGGACCCCTTCCATATTTTTCCTCTGATTAGTGTTATATAGAGGATGGTTGCCTAGTTGTACTTCCTCTTAAAACAATAATCACCACCACCACCACCACCACAACACCTTTGGAAAAAAATCCGTTAGTCTCTTCTGTTTGTTACGGTTAACCTTTCCTTCCTTCACGTTGAAACTTCTCGTCAATACCACGTAAATGGAGCTTGCCAGCCGCAACTTCGGGGACTGCTTTCGTACGTGAGTGGTAATTAATTCACACCCGTGAAAGAGCGAGGCTTCGCCGATTTTCCTATCACTAGAAGTTTTAATTTTTCGGTTCCCGTCATATTAGGTCCCAGATTCACTGTTATCTTTTCTTTACTTGTTAACTGTTCCTCACAAACCTCAAATGCTGTATTACACAGTTAATGTTGCACAAAATTCGATTTATAGAGTATTTTTTGCTGCAAAAGAGGAAATGTTTGCTTCGAGAAATCGAGACATTCGTGTAAGCGAATTTCGAGTAATAGAGAAGTAAATACACGTGAATAATAAGACAAACGGCCGGGAAATTTGAGTTACTTCGAGTAATGGAGGTTCGCTAGTTGCTTTACGTCGCACTGACACACATAGGTCTTAAGGCGACGATGGGACAGGAAAGGGCTAGGAGTGGGAAGGAAGCGGCCGTGGCCTTAATTAAGGTACAGCCCCAGTATTTGCCTGGTGTGAAAATGGGAAACCACGGAAAACCATCTTCAGGGCTGCCGATAGTGGGGTTCGAACCTACTATCTCCCGAATACTGGATACTGGCCGCCCTTAAGCGACTGCAGCTATCGAGCTCGGTAATGGAGGTTCGAGATATCGAGGTTCGACTGTATATGCAATAAAGTATATTATGAATAACATTCTGTGTTTCGACAGAAAAACTTAAGAAGTCGAAAAAAGGAAAACGCTAAATAAAAGCAATATTCGCAATTATTTGCTCTAAACACCTTTTGTCACCTCACCAATCACCATTGCTTTGCATTTAGGGCTTTCAGTTCTTTGCCTAGTCTGTTCTTAAGTAAAAAAAAAAAGAAAAAGAAAAAAGGAAATGGTGTATGGCTAGTGTGTCCGGGGACAAGTTCGGCTCGCCTGATGCAGGTCTTTTGATTTGACTCCCGTAGGTGACCTGCGTGTCGTGATGAAGACGTCACATACACCAAGGCTCAGTGCCAGCTAAATTAACCATTTATTGTTAAAATTCCTGACCCTGCCAGGAATCGAACCCGGGAACTCTGTGACCAAAGGCCAGCACGCTAACCATTTAGCCATGAAGCGGGACTTCTTAAGTGATTTCAAAGAATTTCAATATTTATCGAACACCTCCCTTGATAAAATATTGCAATCCTATCTCCTCTTCCTGTACACGAATGTTAACCCCGATTTATCCTCTTGAACTGAATTACAAATTTATCTTCATTTTGTGATATTTCCTACTTTTAAAAACTGCATTCAAGGTTATTCGTCTACTAATGTCCTTCCAAGCTATCTATCCACTGACAGCTCGAAACACCCCACTTAGTCGAGCAACTCATCTCCTTACTTCCAAGTCTTCCCAGTCCAAAGTTTCCAACATTTTCTTAACATTACTCTTTTGTCGGAAATCACTCATAACAATTTGTGCTTCTTTCCTTTGAATCTATTCCACTTCTCCTATCTCTTTCTTACCGGGCGAGTTGGCCGTGGGGTTAGGGGCGCGAATCCCACCTGTCTGTGTCAGTGCGACGTAAAGCCACTAGCAAAAAATATCTCTTTCTTTTTTTAACTGGTTGCTTTACGTGGCACCGACACAGATAGGTATTATAGCGACGATGGGATAGGACAGGTTTAGGAGTGGTAAGGAAGCGGCCGTGCTCTTAATCAAGGTACAGCCCCAGCATTCACCTGATGTGACAATGGGAAACCACAGAACACCATCTTCAGGGCTGCCGAAAGTGGGGTTCGAACCCACCATCTCCCGAATGCAAGCTCACAGCTGCGCGCCCCTAACCGCTCGGCCGACTTGCTCGGTCAGTTCTCGTATCAGAAGTATCCCGGTGAGGGTCCCATATATTTCAACCGTACTCTATTTTAGGTCGTACGACTTTCCTAAAATAATCGAACTACAGCTGGTTCACTGGCAAACTGTATATTGGACAAATGTTTAATATTAAAGAGTAACACAAGAAATACCAGAAGGACGTGGGTTCGATTCCCCTTTAGGAACTCGAAAAATTTAAGAAGTGAGATTTTCACTTCCGGAGGAACACATGGGTCTTAGATTCACTCAGCCTACACTAGAAAAGCCTACCAGGTTGGTTCCTCGGGGAGTAAAGGTGGTCAGGCGTAGAACTAACCACTCTGCCACATCAAGTGCCGAGGGTACGGGTAGTGGAAGCCTTTACCTTCCAGCCATCCAAAGGCCTTCATGGCCTGTACGGGGATGACTGAAGAAAAGAACTTTATCACATAATATAGAGATTACTCGTATTTTAATGTCACATTTCTTGTTGAATTCTGTATCGATTTAACTTATCATTCCTTTACAAAACAATTACTGTCTCCCGTGCGAAAGTGTGATCGCCGTGAAACTTTGGCAGTACTTTTTTAATTATATATTAAAACGAACTCTCGAATAGTGCTGCGTTTTCGTTTCGAAATGTTTCGGGACACGAATTGCGGGGCTTCAAATTTTACAAAATGTTCTTCGGCACGCCTCGCGCACAGGAAACTTTCCGGCCGTGTCTAATTCGTCTACCGAGGAATTCTCGTTTAATTATATAGTGTAGAATAGCGTCCGTTGATGAAAATCTGATGTGTAATGAGGAGCAAATTAAGTAGACGTAACAAGAACAATTAAAAAGTAACACGATTGATTGTGCTGCTAATCAGAGCAATCGGAGGTATGGACGCTATTTGTGAAGGAGAACCAGACAATTTAATACACTAATATACCTGACATATATTTTTTGCCTACCCATGATTGCAGGGTCGATTCCTTCCCATAATAATACCATGAAAGAACAGAATTGGCAAAGGAGAAATTAAGTGCACACCATGAAAGCATTTTCTCTTTGTTCGAACATTCCCATTTCATCCTGAAAACCTACTCTGGGTCCATAACTACAAAGCGTTCATTAAAGAAATCATGCGCCAGCGCTTTTCCAGATGTTTGTTCCTGTTGTTTAGCTTTTCGTCTCATCCACCTTCTTGTTTCTACTTCACGTAAATTAATATAACCTTGTCTCCATTGGCCGGAAAATAAAGGCTACCAAACTTCTCTATAAGTCTACTAACTATTTAATGTTTTCATCTTCCTGCTGTAAATATTTTCATATTTTCTCTACCTTTGTAAACAAAATACTAACAACAGACTAGCGGTATCAGAAGGTATCGTCTACTGCTCTAAAGTGTGCAATTGACACACAGAACTCCCTCTTGAGGCGCGTTTTGTTAATGCTCGAAATGCTTGCCAACACTCAGCGATGTTATGATTACTGTGTCCAGAGTAACCCCTGTTCTAATATTGCAGGTCTAAAATAATACTTACCGAGCTCGATAGCTGCAGTCGCTTAATTGCGGCCAGTATCCAGTATTCGGGAGATCGTAGGTTCGAACCCCACTGTCGGCAGCCCTGAAGATGGTTTTCCGTGGTTTCCCATTTTCACACCAGGCAAATGCTGGGGCTGTACCTTAATTAAGGCCACGGCCGCTTCCTTCCCACTCCTAGCCCTTCCCTGTCCCATCATCGCCACAAGACCTATCTGTGTCGGTGCGACGTAAAGCAAAAAAAAAAAAAAATAATAATACTTCGTGAATAAATATCTAATAACTTATGAATCATAAGTAGAGTCCGGATTTTGAGATACAGATAGGCTAGGATGCAAACTTGCTGCAGCGGGTAACAAGTATATGCTAACTTGTACAACGGTTATGCTGAGATTTGCATAGACATTAGGGGTACGGCCTAGAGAACTCCTAGAATATATGTTACTCTTGCTACGTTTTGAACGAACGGGTTGCATGACACTTCATACTAACCAGATTAGTTTGCATTCTAACCTATTACTTCTTAAAAATCCAATGTCTAGTCATAAGGTTAATTTATCGTCTTGGTTCCTGTAACGGCCGTTTCAATGAATCGAGATGATTATACCAATCCTTTTAGAAGTTCCTGTCATTATCGCATAGGAAATAGATCTTTCTCTATCACAGGATGTTAGCGGCAAATATGAACAACATGACTCATTGTCTGTCACTGTTATCTCAGCCCGATTTGTACGTCACACTTCACTAAAAACCCATGATTTCTATGTAGATCGCTATACGGTTTCTGTTCCATTTTTTTAAACAGTCGAATACTAATTTTAGTTTACAAATGATCTGCTTTTATGCAGTCTTGTTTACAATTGGAAATATTAAAAATAAATGCTTTTACTTTTACTCTCTTCATTTATTATTAATATTCACAACACAAATATTCAAGTTACAAAGTTCATTAATTGTAGATGTGACGCATACAAATTTTCTTATTCTACGCCCATTTTTCAAGAGAATCTCGATAAAATTTTTCTTGTTACAAGCTGAAGTTTGAATAACGTGTTTAAATAGTTATGGCATCGAACAACAACAATCTGCTTGAAACAAGTCCATAGCATTGTCCTGTAGGTTGGGGAGGTAGAATACTCTAGGACTACATCCACGGTATTCCCTGGCTGTCAAAAAAGGGGACTGAAAGTGAAGCATGGAGTGGTGACAATAGGCCCCCAGCTGAGTCTGGCATTGTTTCCACTTACTTGCGTCAGGCTCTCTGCTTTCACCTTTCCTGTCTGACCCAGCTTGATCAAATCTTGTTCTTTTCCGACCCGACGATATTAGGTTTTCGAGGCCTAGGGAGTGTTTCATTTTCACGCCCATCGTGTCCCTTTTGCCTTTGCCGACAGCTTCATTCTCCGAAGTGTCGGGCATCTTCCATTTTCCTTTTGATTAGTAAAGTAAACTCACGTCCTCACCCCGAGATGGTGCAGCTCTTTTCAGGCACACCATCAATGGAGGCGAACCACATGTACCATTTTATCCGCATACAAGCCCTCCTGCCATTTTTAAATCTCTAGGAGTACCGGGAATCGAACGCGGGCCACCAAGGTCGTCAGCTAATGGTGTTAACCACGAAGCAACGGAGAAGGATAGCACTTCCTCTTAAAACAATATTCAACTCCACCACAAGTCAATAGCAACCAATTTTCATCAGGAACATGCCGTTGTAATAATGTGAGAGCAAAACGTGGGAGGCCTATTATTTTTTCTTTGCTTAAATGACTATTATAATGCGGTTATTTAAATAAGCGCCGGCCCTGTGGTTTAGGGGTTGCGTGCCTGCCTCTTACTCGGAGGCCCCGGGTTCGGTTCCGGGCTAAGTTATGGATTTTTACCTGGATCTGAGGGCTGGTTCGAAGTCCATAAGCCTATGTGATTACAATCGAGGAGTATCTATTCAAAAGGCTCTAGTAAAGTTTTGGAAAACGCAAGAAAACGTAAAATAGAAGGCACATGGGTACCATGATCGGGTACGGTACTACTTTTAAGGAATTACATCTTCTGGTCCGGATTGCTCATGACATTCGATAGTATTCAGCTACTGCAATGCATATGGACGAAATACTAAAAAAAATTGAACTGGAAAGAGCACATTTTGAACAGACACTCATCAACTGATGAGCTATCTGATGGCGAGATAGTGGCCCTGGTCTAGAAAACCAAGAATAACGGCCGAGAGGGTTCGTCGTGCCGACCACACGACACCTCGCTCTTAATCTGCATGCCTTCGGGCTGAACAGCGGTGGCTTGGTAGGCAAATGACTCTCGGGGCTGTTGCGCATGGGGTTTGGTTTAGTTTGTCTAAAAAAAACTTGTTTGGTACGCGTCCGAAAAGACCTCATTACGTACTCACATTTCGGCACTTGTTGCGATATTTTTCTGAACTAAAATATGTCAGGTGATTATGCCTACTCAAAGCCCAAAACTGTTCTTAGTTATCCCGACAAAGACCAAATTAGTGCTTTCTCCCTTAGTTATTTCGTGTTGAAGAAAGCGAGAAAAGACATATATAGCAATTTAAGGTATGCTATATATTTCCTCTAGCCGAGCGAGTTGGCCGTATGGTTAAGGTCGCGTAGCTGTAAGCTATCATTTGGGAGATGGTGGGTTCGAACCCCACCGTCGGCATACATCCCTTCACATAGGATTGTCGTCCGAAAGGGCATCCGTTCGTAAAATTGGGCTGATTCCATTTCAAGTGCTGATCCCAACAAATTGGAAATAAGTCTAGGAAGATGATAATACTAATAATATTAATAATTTATGTCATAATAACTACTTTTTATGGTTTTCGGTGTCGCCAAGGTGCCGCATTATTTTTATCCTTCAGGATTTGTTTCACGTGGCAGTAAATCTACCGAGGTTGACATATCTGAGCACCTTCATATACCACTGGGCTGAGCCAGAATCGAACTCGCCACCTCGACTTCAGAAGGCCAGGATCCCTCGAAAAATTAAGGTACCCGGTAAAGAGAGGGAAGTACCGTCAATGACAGGGACATGAAAGGCTCGTTAGGCTTCACAAGGGTTATACCATAGGGGACAGGTAAGATCAGTAATTTTGAGATTAGAGAGCAAATAATGAATGTGTGCAGTCTTGGACAAGAAGCTGGAAGCATCCCCACTCTCAGCGAATGTGTCGTAATTACTCAAGTTATCAGAGGAATGTGTACCGCTTTCATAAAAGATATGCAAAGTGTGATGACTCCGCTCTCCCAACATTGTCGTTGGTGGCCCCGCCGGAGTGTCGCACTGCAGTCGCAACGCACCACTGCAACAACAAGTGCACCTAATTGTTGACGAAGGTAATAGCGTGCGTACGTCAAGTCATGGTGATAATTTTAAGGCTTGTCGAGGGAATTTGCTTGATTTAATATTTTCCGAAATTTTGTGTTAGTATCTGTGCATTGCTTTGTGTGTGTAATCAACTAGTTTCGTATTATTACCAGAAAATGACGTACTATTTCGTTCCTAGTAGTAAATCGGCTGACGGAAGGAAGCTTGATTGTAGACGATTTTTTACACCACCTAAAGAAAATAAAGTTTGTAAAGTGAGCGAGATTTATTCCGCGGAAAGATAAACTATTGTCGGCCCAAAGCAGAATATGTGACCTGCATTTTTCCGCAAATATAATGATAAAAATTTCGTATCCGGCTGTGGAGCGAGTTTTCTAACACGTCCATCTATAAGTGTGTGTGGCATTGTTTCCCAGACTGAAAGGAAAATTCACGATAAACTCAGCTCGTTTAGGTCGATGTGGAGCGATATTTTTTTACAAGTGTCTTGACTTGATTGAGGCGATTTCAATTGTGCCAATCGGAGCTGGCTGTTGTATTGAACACATTTTGTACATTATTCCTAAACTGGTCTACCACTATTTAAAGTGCCGATTGTTCTTCAGAGCGAGAGAAACCCGCAGAGATCTTCAAGCTCGACAATCTGCTAAGTCTAGTCGTAAACTATCAAAAGTGGCCGCAGACTAGTTTGGATGTGTAATTTAAGTCATGTACTTCATTTGAGGAAGATGTCAGTATAATTTTCAATCTGGTGTATGTTTAATGTTTTATGTGCTCTGTTTAAAAAAAGTCTTTTAAGTATGTAAAGCACAATATTTATTTCGCTCTTCGTAATGTTCCATTTTATCTCGTGTGTTCTCTTATAAAAATCCGAAGATATTACTTCGTGGTGAATGAGAATAGTATTTACAACTCTTAGACAGTATTATTCATAAGTCTTAGGAATTGAGTGTTGTATTTGGTTATTTGCGTATCAGTGTAAAACAGCTGACCGCGTGGCGTTGGTGTTAGGCTCCATTAGCGCCGCTCTGCGGGAGCGCGCTTGAACTCAGTGAGTGATCTTACTAGGTATTCTATTATTCATGATAAGCAGTAAATGCTTAAGTTACTTCACTGTTGAAATATCCAGCTCCATGGCTAAATGGGTATCACAGATCCAAGGGGTTCAGGGTTTGTTTCTCAGCTGGGTCAGCGATTTAATTCCGGTGGCTCGGTGACTGGGTGTTTGTGCTGTCTTCAGCAGTAGAAATAATCTGAGATAGGGCTCCATTTTCACAAACGCCCAGGTCACCCACACGGAGTCAACTCGAAAATCCTGCAGCAGGCCTCTCCGAAGGTCATATGCCATTAACCCTACTAGTGTCAATATTCAGAAGAAGTAGCTTAATTTGGACCGACGCTCAGATAACTGACAAACAGGACGGTTACGCTAGCTACAGATAATAGGAATATAATGCACGATTTTGTCAATTACAGCCATCTGACATCAACAGAGTGTGTGTAAAGAAAAAGAGAATATGGAAAAATAAATAAAGTACAAGCATGCCTCAGTTAGAGTCCATTACTGGAGAAACCACTTTTATCACCAGCTACCGCAACGCTTCTCACGTGAGGAGATGTTCGAGAATTCCATCATGCACGTATCCATCCGCAGCCGGGCTTCTCAATGGCTCAGGTTTCCTGGTGAAGGTATAAATTACGACCCTCTACAACCTGACCTCTTGGTTAGGTCGAGATGTCTCCCCCCAGCTCGTTTACAAACTAGGTCTCCTGGTTCCTCAAGTTCTAAAAGGTACAGCAGTTTCAAAATACGGATACAAACCGATAAATCTAGATCCACATGTACAACACAGTTCGATTGGTTTGAGGAAGTGTCCCTGACATTCTGGCAGCAACCGTGACTACTGAGTGCAGTAGTCGCTAGTCTCTCACCAAGGCGACTGTGTTTCACATTCCCCGCAAAGCACAGAATGAACTGTTTCAAACACTAAATAAGTAGTTAGGCCCCTATATGTGGCTTAATTTCCCTGCATACGATAGTGTTCCCAGGGACAAGGTTCGGGAAACCGTAGTCAAAAACTACGCGGGATATAGAATTATTTATTTCAAATTATTGATCAGTATGACCAACCCTCTAAAACTCATACACCCGTTTCACGTTGTTTCTGACCACCCTGCATATGTATGTTGATATTAGGGTTTACTGGAGTATTTGATGAATTTAACATTTTGTATCTATAGCAATCGATGGAAGGTTAAACAAATTACATTATTATTATTATTATTATTATTATTATTATTATTATTATTATTATTATTATTATTATTATTATTATTATTATTATTATTATTATTATTATTATAGTTCTTCCATGACTCAGACGGTTCGACGTTGTTTCGAGTTTAAATGTCAGTAACACTCTGTGAAGTTTGGGCTGGGAAGACTTGGTAGAAAGGAGACGAGCTGCTCGACTAAGTGGTATGTTCCGAGCTGTCAGTGGAGAGATGGCGTGGGAGGACATCAGTAGACGAATAAGTTTGGATGGTGTCTTTAAAAGTAGGAAAGATCACAATATGAAGATAAAGTTGGAATTCAAAAGGACAAATTGGGGCAAATATTCGTTTATAGGAAGGCGAGTTAGGGATTGGAATAACTTATCAAGGGAGATGTTCAATAAATTTCCAATTTCTTTGCAATCATTTAAGAAAAGGCTAGGAAAACAACAGATAGGGAATCTGCCATCTGGGCGACTGCCCTAATTGCAGATCAGTAGTGATTGATTGTGAAATATCTGACACACAAATTTTCTCTGGGATCTTTACTTTCCCTTGTGAATTACCTTTCAGTAACACTCCATAGTAATTCTTCAGCCGTCTCACTTTATATTTTGATATAAAGTTTAAAAAGGCAGCAGCCATTCAACATATTCGAGAATATTGCTGGACTGGAATGTTGAATGGTACTTGAAGGTGAGAATGTCACAGGTATCCGCTACGTAACGAGGTAACAACTCTCCTTTGAATGAATGAATACCGTAAAGGCAATGTTTTTAATTGATTACACACGTTTCTGGGAAGGCCCGAGTAAGGGAAGGTCATCTTCAACCCACAGCATATTTCGTAACCGTCGCGGTGGCTGCAAGACATCGTCGCTTTTGCCGGCCACAGTCCTGTTTTTATTTATTTATTTATTTATTTATTTATTTATTTATTTATTTATTTATTTATTTATTAGTAGAAACGTGACAATATGCACTTTCAGTCGCTGCGGTATTGTCAAAATAATCCTTCAAGGCACTATTCAAGGATGACGTAATAGACTGGGGAATTGTTGGTCAAGCAAGAAGATATGACGCAGCAGAAATTGCATTCAGAAGCTGTCAGAATTAGCAACACAGGGATGATCTGGAATCGTTATTATTAATCACAATGGTTTATAAAATGATCAGTATACTATTTCCAAAAAAAATGTATTCTCTGACAATTTGTAAAGATAAAATTATAACACATACGTCGGGTTAGTTGTACAAAAGACGAAGGCAGGTTCAGTGCAATTTTTTCTGTCTGTCTGTTTATTTGTTTGCTTGTTTGACTATGTGTCTGTGTTTGTGGTTGTCTGTTTGCCTTTCTGTTTGTTTTGTCTGTTTATTTTTTGTTTATTTCTTGGTTGTGTGTGTGTTTTTGTGTTTGATTGCTTTTCTCCCTGTCTGTTATGTCTGTTCGTTTTGTTTGCCTGTTTGATTTTGGCTGTTTGTTACGATATCGCGGAAAAGTGGCTGAACAGAATTTCTTAAAACTCAGTATTAAAGGTGAGGGATAGCAGGGTTGCGTACCAGACTAGTAACACACAGTGGCGTAGCAATATTAAAGGGGAAAAGCAAGAAATGAAATATTTCCCTGTTATTATTTGCTGTGGTTGTGCAAAATATGCATAACCTTATTTATAGACTGTTATGCCTTTCTGCGTTCAGTCTGCAAGCTTCTGCGAATTTAACAACCGCCGTCACAATCCTCTATTTTTAACTGGTTCTGTGGCTTCGTTTAGTTCTATACCTCTCATATTTAAATCGTTACAAACTGAGTCTAACCATCGTCGTCTTTGTCTCCATCTACTTCTCTTACCCTCCATAACAGTGTCCATTATCCTCCCAGGCAACTTATCCTTGTCATTCGCCTCACATGACCCCACCACCGAAACTTGTTTACGCGTACAGCTTCGTCCATCGCCTTCATTCTTAACATATCCTTTATCTCCTCAATCCGAATACCCTTCTGCCATTGTTCCCACCTGTTTGTACCAACAATCATTCTCGCTGCTGTCATGTCTGTTACTTCAAAATTATGAATAAGATATTCTGAGTCCACCCAGCTTTCACTCCCATAAAGCAAATTTGGTCTGAAAACAGACGAATGTAAAGATAGTTTCGTCCGGGAGCTGACTTCCTTCTTTCGGAAAACTCTTGATCGGAAATGCGAGCTCACTGCATTAGCTTTGCTGCATCTTGTTCTTACTTACTATACTAACATCCTGGGAGAACACACATCCTAAATGCTTGAAATTTTCTACCAGCTTTGTATCCCCAATCTGACATTCAGTTCACTTGGATTTCTAACCTAAAAAAGCAAAAACAAAAGGCAGATCAGCCTCTAAGGGCCATGGCCTACCAAGCGATCGCTTTTTAGCCTGAAGGCCTGCAGATAATTAGGTGTCGTGTGTCAGCATGACGAATACTCTCGGCCGTTATTCTTGGCTTCCTAATCCGGAGCTGCCATCTCACCGTCAGATAGCTCCTCAATAGTAATCACGTAGGCTGACCGGACCTCGAACCAGGCCTCCGTTACAGGTAAAAAACCCTGACCTGACCGGGAATCGAACCCGGGATCTCCGGGTGAGAAGCAGGCATGCTACCTTTACTCCGCGGGGCCGGCGGATTTCTTACCTACTGACATCAATTTAGTCTCGGAAAGGTTCATTTTCATACCGTAATCATTGACCTATTTTCAAGTACAATCTCTATTACGTAACTAATTACTAGTTTGGTATTGCTTTTTTTCCTGCTATTTGCTTTACGTCGTACCGACACAGACAGGTCTTATGGCGACAATGGGATAGGAAAGGCCTAGGAGTGGGAAGAAAGTGTCCACGACCTTAATTAAGGTACAGCCCCAGCATTTGCATGGTGTGAAAACGGGAAACCACGGAAAACCATCTTCAGGGCTGCCAACAGTGGGATTCGAATCCACTATCACCAGGATGAGCTTACAGCTGCGCGACTCCAACCGCACGGCGAACTCGCCCAATAGTTTGGTATTCGATGAAGTCTGGATTTCTAGCCGCTTTCTATGAATGTTTTATTGTTCGTGCCATTGACAGATACGTCTTTCTACCCTCATACGGAGTTCAATAGAAGGCTTAGATGTCGCGATAAGGGTCATGGCCTGCCCGATTCAGGGCGCTAACTAATGTAAATAGTCTCTGGTGAAGAGTGAATTGCACTCGTTCTCGGCCACGGAACTCTACCTCTTGGGTCACGTGGTTCAGCCGATGACGACACCTTGAACTCGCCAGCTATGAATGAAAGTTCTTCAGCGCTGAATTCCCAACATAACGGTGATCTGTGTGCTACATCACAGGTGTTAGTCAACGTTGAAGGATAGGTACAGTTCATATTATTCATCTGAAAACATTGATTGTTTTTCTGCAGTCGTTCCTATAGAGTAAGTACCTCACACTTTCGAGGAAGTTCATAAACTAATCATTATTATTTCCCAGACAACGGTAGAACCCTAGCTTTGTCTGTGACACCAAAATTCCCCGCTGAAAATGACTTGTGCATTCCGCGAACCTTTCAATTCTAATGTTACGATGGAAAAGACCTTATTACGAGGAACTTCTTGTGAAATGCGGACCCTCCCACTAGGACGTTGCCAAATCTTTGTACTTTCGGCTGCGTAAGGTCAATTACTGTACCTCAAAGGAGGACCCAGTAATCCAATGTGGAACCATTTCCACAACAAACAAAGTAATTATTATTATTATTATTATTATTATTATTATTATTATTATTATTATTATTATTATTATTATTATTATTCTTTCTTGCAAAGCGGCCAAACTTAGGACCACGCCAGTACCACTTCACTACCTTCTTATCATCCCTTCTTCCTTCATCTTTCTCCACAGAGCCTTCATTCTTTCAGAATGTTGCGCTCTTCTCTCTTCAGTCCATCTTTCCCCTCCGCGCTCTTTCTTTTCTTCAACAAGAACTTTTATGTTGGAAAGTCTTTTCCTGAATTGGTCTCTATCACGACATTCTTCATCTGCAATTCCTAACCTCTTGAGTTCTTCCTTCATCTGCTTGGCATATCCACCCTGGCTCTTCAAGTAGTATATTTGATTAAAAATGTGTTTATTTAACCTTGCTGGATCCATTCTGACCATGTGCCCATAGAATTGCAGCCGTCTTTTCCTTATTGTTGTTTCCATGTCCTCTGTTCTTTTGTATATCTCCTTATTTGATCGTAATCTCTAGTTTCCCTCTACCACCCTTGGGCCGTAAATCCTCCTTAATATTCTCCTCTCTATCTTTAGTAGTTTTTCCAGGTTAATTAGTGTTGCTGTTTCTACCCCATACAGAATCACTGGTTTTACCACAGCGTCATAATGTCTTAGTTTGGCATTAATGGAAAGAATCTTTTTGTTGTACATGGCTTTGGTGGCAGTGTTTAGCCTTTCCAACTTAAGTCTCCTATTTTCCATGGCCTCTTTATCCATCCCGTTGCTGCTGATAATCTCTCCCAGGTATTTAAACTGCTTGTGACCTTCAGTTCGCCATATTTTGCTATTTGCTTTACGTCGCACCGATACAGATATCTCTTATGGCGACGATGGGATAGGAAAGGGCTAGGACTGGGAAGGAAGCGGCCGTGGCCTTAATTTAAGTACAGCCCCAGCATTTGCCTCGTGTGAAAATGGGAAACTACCGAAAGCCATCTTCAGGGCTGCCGACGGTGGGGCTCGAACCCACTATCTCCCGGATGCAAGTTCACAACTGCGCGCTTCTAACCGCACGGCCAACTCGTCCGGTATTATTATTATTATTATTATTATTATTATTATTATTATTATTATTTGCTGGCGAGATTTAGTGTTTACAGTTCACTATGTCTTCTGGTATGGGCTATATCAAATTTGTTACTTTCATTGACTTGTCTCAGTCTCATCCTTGGCTTTGACAATATGAAAGTGACTGAGGTATGAATGATGCTAGTAATACCATTGCTTATGCAGCCAGTCCCTGTTATGAATGGTGTGAAAATATCACTCATAGGGTCCGTTGGTGCATGCATTTCAGTGGGCTTGGCAGACGGATATGTAAGAGTAACTTCTGGCTCAGTGAGGAAAGCAACGGGAAACTACCTCACTCCCCATTTCCCTAGTTTGCCTCTTCAGTGACACCTAGGCTATCTATGACAGCTGTTGGTGGAGCTGTGGAGGATCAAACCAGCCTTCGGACTGAATACCCACATACATTATTATTATTATTATTATTATTATTATTATTATTATTATTATTATTATTATTATTATTATTATTTATCCAACCCTTGTACCGTTTCCCTACCGAGTCGGGTATGAAGTGAGATGAATCTACGTAGCGAGTGTTTACGACAGGATGCCCTTCCTGACATCAAATTCCTCAGAATAGTTACTGAGATGAAATGTATGCCGTGATATATGATAGTAGCAAGGGAGAGGGTGAAACCCGGTGCCAGCACATAGCCTACTCCTGTATAATAGCACCAAGGGGTCTCCTCATGCCTTAACGTCTCCATCCGACGGACGAATCACCATCAACCGCGTCATACGCCCTCACTCCTGGTGAACATTGCGAAGAGGTTTGTTAATGAATCCAGGATTTCGGCATGCTATCTAGCGATTATAAATAATTGTATACCATTACCTCTCTTACCCTGCCGGCCAACATTCTAAGGGTGAATATTTTTCCGACCGACGGGACTCGAACCGGCAAACCACTTTGTCAGACTTGACACCTTAATAATCATGGCCACCAGATGGGCTGCTTCTTCTTCTCCTTCTTCTTCTTCTTATTTCAAAAGTAATACGAACCAAGACCTCAGCGACTCCCATTTGATAAAGTATGATTGCAAAACCTTACGTTAATTTCCCCCAGCTGGTTAGAGGGTAGGCTGCTATTCTTATTTGAACTGTCTTCATCATTTTTATTATGACACGTGCTTATTGGATGGCGTTTATCGTAGACCCTGTTTGCTTAAAGAACGCCATAATAATTTCAGGTATCGGATATCAGCGACACGGAAACGTTGAATTTAAATGTCCTCTAGTACAGCCGACCTCACCCGGAACCCAATGAAATCGTCAGTTGTACGTGGAATCAAAATCACCGTGACGCGGCTGTTCATTTCGGAAAACTCACTTGCCCTGGCCGGGTTTGGAACTAAGGACTCATGGAATGAAAGGGCGATACCCGCACATGGTAGTGTGATGAGAGCTGGTGAGAGATATCTTGCGGTAACTAAACAACAGAGCAGAAGAACTATCACAACTCAGCGACATTACACTTTAAATTACTCGTTTTGCAGCTAGAAATTCCCAACTAGTGTTCCACGAACCTGTGTCACTAACTTGTCAGATGCTGCGAGATCAGCTTTCTCCAGTGTGACGTCACTATTCGAAGAAGCGGGTGTGTTTCAGCGGCCTTGTGAAGGCAGCGCCACCAGCGGGGCTTCCGGAGTGGCGCATAACTGAACTCCCACCTGTCAGCGTTATGCTTTCACTTTCTCACAGCTTGGATTTTACGTACAACTGTAGGTATAGTCACTTTCTCACAGCTTGGATTTTACGTACATCTGTAGGTAATAATGAAATGGCGTATGGCTTTTAGTGCCGGGAGTGTCCGAGGACAAGTTCGGCTCGCCAGCTGCAGGTCTTTTGATTTGACTCCCGTAGGCGACCTGCGCGTCGTGGTGGTAGTGGTGATGATGATGAAATGATGATGAAGGCGCCGTGCCAGCGAAATTAACGAATGATAGTTAAAATTCCCGACCCTGCCGGGAATCGAACCCGGGACCCCTGTGACCAAAGACCAGCACTCTAACCATTTAGCTATGGAGCCGGACATCTGTAGGTATAGTCACTGTTATGATGTGCAAGAACGGTGGTTTGAAACTGTGCCAAGTTCAGTCACCGGTAACTTGTGAGTAATTAAAGTCCTTGCGTGGCGAGGTAAGGTGACTCGGTAAAACAGAAACGGGGATTTGTGCCCTGTGTTTCCTTACCAACTAACGGAAAATACCGAGGTAATGCTTTATTCAGAACTCTGTAATATACTTAATGGCTTCGAAATTTCCTCCAATTAAGTACAGATATACACATAGGTATAGTCACGGCAAAATCACAGGATATCAGACACCGTATTAGGCTTTAACGTACAGGTATGCTGCTGAAACACGGCTTCTGTCAAGATCTGATGAAATACAGAAGAATTTTGAAGTGCATTTTTGAGACAGTAAAGGAAATGTTGAAGATATTTTACTGTAGGTAAGGGCGGTAGAATAACATCCACGGTATCCCCTCCATATCGTAAGAGGCGATCAAAAGGGGCCATATAGGCTCTTAAATTGAGAGCGTGGGTTGGCGACCACGGGGCCTTTAGCTGAGTCCTGACATTGCTTCCACTTACTTGTGCCAGGCTCCTCAATTTCATCTATCCCATCCGACCTCTTCTCTCAACTCTTGTCCTTTTTCCGACTCTGACTGTGTTAGGTTTGAGAATCCTAGGGAGTCTTTCATTTTCACGCCCTTCATGGCCCTTCTCCTTCTTTCTTCACTTTTTCAAAGTGTAGAATCCCTTCCATTTTCCCCCTCTGATTAGTGTAAATAGAGGATTGTTGCTCCGTTGTACTTCCTCTTAAAGGAGTAATCAGCGGGCGAGTTGGCCGTGCGATTAAGGGCGCGCAGCTGTGAGCTTGCATCCGGCAGATAGTAGGTTCGAACCCCACTAATAGCAGCCCTGAAGATGGTTTTCCGTGGTTTCCCATTTTCACACCAGGCAAATGTTGGGGCTGTACCTTAACCCGCGGTTACTCGCATGGTGAGCGCGGCGCTCACCTTCGTACTATATTGCTTCTTGTTGGAATGTTACAAGACCTTCAACTTTGAAACTCCCTGTACCTTTCTAACAGAATGTTATGAAGGGGATGTGCCAGTCACTTTCATTATCTTTGAAAACAAACACCCGCAATTCATTATTAGGCACAGTAGTGTATGTTTGGTGAGCGGTGCGCTCAGTAGCGAGTAACTGTGCTACTTACATTTCGCGCTTCGTAATAATTCAGGGTTTGTTTCATGCTTGTGTTTAAGTGAAATCTTTATACTGTGACTGTTGTTAGACAATATATACAAGTTACAATGCCATCCACTAATCAGATACTTTCGTGGTTGGCTGAAACGGAGGAAAAAGTGCTCTTGAACAACGAAACTGAAAGTAATGAAACAGATGAGGTTTACGAAAATGATCTTAACTGTGTTTCAGAGTGTCTGCAAGTTTTGTGAACGAGAGGAAATTTCGTTTATTGAATTCTGTGAGATCAGTTTAAATGGCTTGTTTTACAGCTAGATGCCCTTCCCGAAGCCAACCTTAGTTGAGGAGCTAATAAAGATGAAATAAATTATGGTGAATGAAGTTGGCTAAATAGGTGAAAGGAATCGGCTGTAGTTTATGAATAGAATCTGCCCCGGCATTTGCCTGGACGCGTTAACAGAAAACTATTCTCAGGACAGCTAACGGTGGGGATCGAACTCGCGCGTCTCCCAAATGTAGAGCTTGCCTCCGTAGCCATTCCACTCGGCCGTGTTCCTAAATAAATAACTATCTCAAATTGACATATTAAAAATACCTCCAACTTTATATGGGCATATTATAGCCTTTAAACGTAAAGGTGAGCCCTCCGCTCACTAGCGAGTAACGACGCACGTAAAGACCTAGCGAGTAGTGCCGGGTTAATTAACGCCATGACCGCTTCCTTGCCACTCCTAGCCCTTTCCTATCCCATCGTCGCCATAAGACCTATCTGTGTCGGTGCGACGTAAAGCAACTAGAAAAAAAAGTAATCACCAACACTTCCACGGAGAAGAAACTACAACTATGAGCGTAAAGGACTATTTAATTTAATTTAATTTAATCATTAAAATGGTACTTTTTTACAACACTTTTGCTGCAGGAATAGATTTAATTTCATAATCACACACTGTCATTAACAAACACTTAAAGGCCTGTGTTTCTAATTTATAAATTCAGACCTTATACTCTTAAAAAAAAAAGATAATCGGTGATCCTTAAAGAATTTATTATTGTAGACACTCATTACTTTAGTTATATCTTTATTTAATTCCTGTATTTCCATTCCCCCCCTCCCCATGGTACTACAGCCTTTGAAGGGCCCATGGCCTACTAAGCGACCGCTGCTCAGCCCGAAGGCATGCAGATTACGAGGTGTTGTGTGGTCAGCACGACGAATCCTCTCGGTCGTTATTCTTGGTTTCTAGACCGGGGCCGCTATCTCACCATCAGATAGCTCCTTAATTCTAATCACGTAGGCTGAGTGGACCTCGAACCAGCCCTCAGGTCCAGGTACAAATCCCTGACATGGCCGGGAATCGAACCCGGAGCCTCCGGGTAAGGGGGCAGGCACGCTGCCCCTACACCATGGGGCCGGCTCCCTGTATTTTCATAGTATGGAAATATCCTTGATGTACTTCAGATAGTCATTTTCTATATTTCCTTCTTTATTCTTAATCCTTGTCTGATGAAATACAGAAGAATTTTGAGGCGCATAAATAAATTAAGTCCGCCTCTGTGGTGTAGTGGTTAGCGTGATTAGCTGCCACCGCCGGAGGCCCGGGTTCGATTCCCGGCTCTGCCACGAAATTTGAAAAGTGGTACGAGGGCTGGAACGGGGTCCACTCAGCCTCGGTAGGTCAACTGAGTAGAGGTGGGTTCGATTCCCACCTCAGTCATCCTGGAAGTGGTTTTCCGTGGTTTCCCACTTCTCCTCCAGGCGAATGCCGGGATGGTACCTAACTTAAGGCCACGACCGCTTCCTTCCCTCTTCCTGGCCTATTCCTTCCAATCTTCCCATCCCTCCACAAGGCCCCTGTTCAGCATAGCAGGTGAGGCCGCCTGGGCGAGGTACATGTCGTACTCCCCAGTTGTATCCCCCGACCAAGTGTCTGAAGCTCCAGGACACTGCTCTTGAGGCGGTAGAGGTGGGATCCCGCGCTAAGTCCGAGGGAAAAACCGAAGCTGGAGGGTAAACAGATGATGATGATGATGATGATGATGATGATAAATAAAATAAATAAATAAATAAACACAAATCAATCTCTTGGAGGAAATAGCCAACACGACAAGTTTGAGAATCCCTGTAGAAAGAACCAAATTTATTAAACTAACGCTCCAAAATATTTGAGAACACACATTGGTCTAGTAGAGAATAAATACATTCAAATACCAGGGAGAAATAATTCAAGAAAATTATTTAGAAAAATCTGCTGAAGAAGAAAGCTTACACAAGATGGAAAGAGCGTATGGCGTCACTAAGAATTTTTACAACAAGAAATGCTATCTAGAGCCTCCGTGGCTCAGACTGCAGCGCGCCGGCCTCTCACTGCTGGATATCGTGGTTCAAATCCCAGTCACTCCATGTGAGATTTGTGCTGGATAAAGCGGAGGCGGAACAGGTTTTCTCCGGGTACTCCGGTTTTCCCTGTCATCATTCATTCCAGCAACACTCTCCATTAACATTTCATTTCATTTGTCATTCATTAATTATCACCCCAGAGGAGTGCGACAGACTTCGGCAGCCGGTCCTATCCTCGCCGCTAGATGGGGGCTTCATTCATTCCATTCCTGACCCGGTCCAGTGACTGGAAACAGGCTGTGGATTTTCATTTTCAAATACTTATCTAAAAGTCCAGGCACTACAGTACAATGGTGAAACCAGAATGTCGTTACGCAAGTGAATGTCTAGTTTTGAACTATGGTTTCGATAAACTTGGAGCACTAGAGAGAAGAATCATGAGAAAAATTATAGCACCAATGAAAAAATCAGAACAATGAAAAAGAAGTTGGAATAAGCAATATACAAGAACATAGAAAATATAACAGAAACAATGCTAAAAACGAGATTGCTGTTTTTTTGGAAATATCTATAGAATGGATGATAATAGATTGACAAAACATATTCAGGCACCCTTGGGATAAAAAATCTACAAGTAGATGGATACAAGAAGTCAAGAAAGATTTAGAAAGAAATACAATGAGAGAAGAGAGAACTACAGAAAGAGAGTTTTAGGAATGGAAGAATTCCAAGGAAGAACGGACAGGAAACCCGGTCCAAAGTCGTCTGAGGAGAGAAGAATAAGGCATAGTGCAATGAAAACTGGAAAAAAATGAAGGAGGAAACAACAATCAAGAATGGATTGAAATTGATGCGTGGTTGCTAGCAACTCTCATCGTAAAGAAGAATAAATAAATAAATAAATAAATAAATAAATAAATAAATAAATAAATAAATAAATAAATAAATAACAAACAGGTGTGGAAACGAGATCGTCATCAACAAACTTGGTTAGAAAGACGCCAGAATTCAAGTTCTAAAGCATACTTCTCGATTGGAATGATAATATTCATTGTCAGTTTATTGTCGTAGTCGGGAGATGACCAAACGTACCACTGTATCAACATTCCAGTGTAATAGGGCCATTGAACATTCCTAAGCGGTTACGCACGCTGTACTGTAAAAGGTTTTCAAGTTTCCTGAACGCACGATCAGTCATGGGGAAAAAACACACACTAAAAGAATAAAACGTGTTGTTTCCTAAGCAGTACCAGCCAATTGTGCTTTCAGATCAACTCGGATGTCTGATTCTAGGCATATACACCGATAGTAGGCTACCGAGAGGATTACCGTACGTCCTCTTTATCCAGAGATGTCCTATTTTAATATCATTAGGCATATGTTTAGTGGCTGGGATCTATCTGGAATTACCTCTGTGGGTGGGAGTTGTAGAATTAGCACCCTCGCTAAGCCTTGGCTGTCATAAGACGACTAAAAGGGACGCAGAGACTATTAACTTCGAAGCGTGGGTGGCGACCCCGGGGCCCTTAGCTGAGCCCTGGCATTGCTTCAATTTACTTATGCCAGGCTCCTCACTTTCATCTATCCAATCCGACCTCCCTGCCAACTCTTGTCCTTTTCCAACACCGACTGAATTAGTTTCGCGAATCCTAGGGAGTCTTTCATTTTCACGCCCTTCATGGCTCTTGTATATTTTTGACCGATACCTTCATTTTTCGAACTCCATTTTTCGAAGTGCTGGGTTACTTTCAATTTTTCTCTCTGGTTAGTGTTAATAGAGGATGGCTTTCCAGTTGCATTTCCTCCAAAAACAATAATAACTACCACTGGATTAACGTCATCAATTTCCCGAGACCGTTATAACCATAGCAACGAGTGGTCGTCTATGTATACTAGGTCAGTAGCGTCATCTTCTCACTGTGCGCTTTCTTCTTGTAACTAAGAACTTGGCAAAAGTTCTTATAAAGTGAACTCCGTTCTTCTCCTCAGTCCAGAATTAAAATCCTTGAACTGTCCCTAAAATGAACCCAAGGCCTTGGAATAAGAGACAGGAACGCTACATCTACACCACAAAGATCGTTATTATTATCATTATTATTATTATTATTATTATTATTTTGCTAGGGGCTTTACGTCGCACCGACACAGATAGGTCTTATGGCGACGATGGGATAGGAAAGGCCTAGGAGTTGGAAGGAAGCGGCCGTGGCCTTAATTAAGGTATAGCCCCAGCATTTGCCTGGTGTGAAAATGGGAAACCACGGAAAACCATCTTCAGGCCTGCCGATAGTGGGATTCGAACCTACTATCTCCCGGATGCAAGCTTACAGCCGCGCGCCTCTACGCGCACGGCCAACTCGCCCGGTATATTATTATTATTAGGAGGTCTAGAATGTCTTTCAATTTCTCACTGTTCACGAGCCTTACCATTCCTTTGTGAATACACTAGTTTTTCTGTCGATTTATCGGAACTATTTATCTCCTCTCTGTGTGGAGTCATGGGATGTATTATCTTTTTTTACAATGGGCTTTACGTCGCACCGACATAGATAGGTCTTATGGGGACAATGGGACAGGAAAGACCTAGGAGTGGGAAGGAAGCAATCGTGGCCTTAATTAAGGTACAGCTCCAGCATTTGCCTGGTGTGAGAATGGGAAACCATGGAAAAACCCCTTCAGGGCTGCCGGCAGTGGTTAGTGTGATTAGCTGCCACCCCCGGAGGCCCCGGTTCAATTCCCGGCTCCGCCACGAAATTTGAAAAGTGGTACGAGGGCTGGAACGGGGTCCACAGCTTCGGGGGTGAACTGAGTAGAGGTGGGTCCGATTCCCACCTCAGCCATCCTGGAAGCTTTTTACCGTGGTTTCCCACTTCTCCTCCAGGCAAATGCCGAGATGGTACCTATTTTATGGCCATGGCCACTTCATTCCCTCTTCCTTGTCTATCCCTTCCAATTTTTCCATCCTCCCGCAAGGCCCCTGTTCATCATAGCAGGTGAGGCCGCCTGGGCGAGGTACTGGTCATCCTCCCCAGTTGTCACCCCCGACCCAGAGTCTGCAGCAACAGGACACTGCCCTTGAGGCGGTAGAGGTAGGATCCTCGCTGAGTCCGAGGGAAAAACCATCTGGAAGTTAAGCAGATAAAGAAGAAGTATGTACTGTAACTTAGGCATAATTTAAATTAGTTGTATTCAAACTTCTTGGTTGGTGTACCCCAAAAATCTAATTTCTTTAACTTTTACGAGTATATTGCGATTATACCAGAAATAACAAATGATTGTTGCGGGATGCCAAAAATAAGTATAATAATAATCATCCGCAGCTTATCTCGCTTGATCAGGGTCTCTGCACGCACTGAGGCATGAAGGAGTTGTGAGTGGTGGTGATTATTGTTTTAAGAGGAAGTACAACTAGGCAACCATCCTCTATATAATGCTAATCAGAGATAAAAAATGGAAGGGATCCTACACTTCGAAAAATGAAGGTATCGGCCAAAGGAAGACAAGGGCCACGAAGGGCGTAAAAATGAAAGACTTCCTAGGCCTTGAGCGCTCTAATACCGTCGAGGTCGGAAAAGAACAAGAGTTGACCATGGGAGGTCCAATAGGACAGATGAAAGTGAGGAGCATGGCACAAGTAAGTGGAAGCAATGTCAGGACTCAGCTGAGAGCCCCGTGGTCGCCAATCCACGCTCAAAAGTTCAGAGATCCTGGCATCCCTATTAGGGGCCTCTTACGACAGGCAGGGATACCGTTGGTGTTATTCTACCGCCCCCACCCACAGCGGGAGAGCAAAGGATCCTTCGGAGTAAAGTTTAGGGAAGAAGCGCAAAACAGTGGTGAGCAATCTCCCTATCATTTTCAGTCTTTCATGGTAGTTCAATGTTATTTGACCGTTGTAGTGTCAGGCAATGCGGCAAGCCTTCCCAAACAGGGAGAGTAACGTGGTTTTCTCGTGATGGAATTACGGTATGTTATTGCTTGTATGTTCAGTCCGTCAGCGATGCCGCTGGTGGGATGCTCAACAGCTCTGCCATCAGCTGTCATAGATGGCCCAGGCATCACTGAAGAGGCGTACTAGGGAAATGAGGAGTGAGGTAGTTCCCCGTTTCGTTCCTCACCGAGCCAGAGTTGCTGTTACATATCAGTCTGCTAAGCCCACTGAAATGCATACACTAACCGTCCCTATGAGCAACATTTTCACACCATTCATAGCAGGGACTGGCTGTATAAGGATTGGCATTACTAGCATCGCTCATACCTCAGTCATTTTCATATTGTCAAAGCCAAGGATAAGACAGATACAGATCAATGAAAGTAACAAAATTGCTCTAGCCCATACCAGAAGACTTTGAGCACTGTAAACACCAGGTCCTGCCAGCAAAGGCATATGGTATTGCTTAGAGGATGGTTGCCCAGTTGTACTTCAAAACAATAATCACCACCACCACCTGGTATTGCTTAGCAACGATATATACGCGAGTACAATTCTGTGGCTTGGTTCTAAAAGGACCAATGTCAAAAAACCTGTTTTTGAGCTATGGGCATTTGAAGTATTGCTTATAGTTTTCCAATTGTTTTTCTCAACAACAAACTTTAAATAACTTTATACTTTCTTTGTGGAATTCACCTTATTAAACGCTAATGTTTTCTATCGTATTCTTTAAAAATGGCCAGGTCTCTAGTCTTTACTGGAATTCTAACATTATTGGCAAGGGCTTATTTAATTAAACGTTAACTGTTCGTTTAGTACTTAACAGAGACATTGGCCCTTTTAACATGTTACAAGCCAGGATAAAACGCGTTTGTATCAGTTAATATCTCAATTTCGATAAAAAATGACATTGGCCCTTTTAGAATCAAGCCTCAGAATTATTGATGCAACAATTACTATTGCAGTATATAGCCAAAACTGTTACTGAAGAAGACTTGAAGTTATTGTCTGGCTCCATGGCTAAGCGGTTAGCGTGCTGGCCTTTGGTCACAGGGACCTGGGGTTTGATTCCCGACAGGGTCGGGAATGTTAAACATCACTGGTTAATTCCCCTGGCACGGGGGCTGGGTGTATGTGTCGTCTCCATCATCATTTCATCCTCATCAGGACGCGCAGGTCGTCTACGGGCGTTAAATCAAAAGACTTGCACCTGCCGAGCCGAACATGTCCTTGGACACTCCCGGCACTGAAAGCCATGCGCTATTTTATTTCACTTGAAGTAAGTGAGTGGATTTCGAAACAAAGAAAAAGAGCAATGCGGCATAAGTAAGCATGTTTACATGCCAAGTCAATGGGAGGTACAAACTGGCACATATTTTACAATGTATAGTTCGGGAAGGGGACTCTTTTTAGTGGTAGACAAAACTACTAAATCAAAACAAGATTTTGTTGAATATGAGCTGACTCAACTCTTTTCAGAACTAACAAACAAATGTCGTAGTGCCGGGATATCCCAGGACGGGTTCGGCTCGCCAAGGTGCAGGTCTTTCTATTTGACTCCGTAGACGACCTGCGCGTCGTGATGAGGATGAAATGATGATGAAGACAACACATACACCCAGCCCCCGAGCCGTAGGAATTAACTAATTAAGGTTAAAATCCCCGACCCGGCCGGGAATCGAACCCGGGACCCTGTGAACCGAAGGCCAGTACGCTGACCGTTCAGCCAACGAGTCGGTCTTTTCTGAACTACTCACGAGAAACGGTTAGAAGCTACGATACATTTGCGCACCCCGTTAAGACGATCCTGCGTGCCCCTAGTGGTACGCGTACCATACTTTGAATACCATTGATTTACTTTACTGGCCATGAAGAATATTTAACCATATGTAAGAAAAAAATTGTAATTTTATATTTTGTTATATTATCATTTGTGGTTTGTCCGGCTTCATGGAGAAATGGTTAGTGTGTTGGCCTTTTGTCCAAAGGGCTCTGGGTTCGATTACCCGCTGAGTCGGGGATTTTAACATTCGTTGGTTAATTCCAATGACTCACGGGCTGGGTGTGTGTGCCGTCTTCAGCATTAGAATTCATCACAGGTAGGGCCCCGTTCTCCTAGACGCGCAGGTCGCCTATAGGATGTCAACTCGAAAGGCCTGCACCCGGGCTCTTATAATTACTATTATTTGTGGATGTTTATGTGTGGCAATAAAGAATACATACATACATTAAAATGAGAAAGGGGCTGCCTGTCCGAGGCGGTAAAGGCGTGTTCGGTTCGCCCGGAAGGACGTGGATTCGAATCCCCGTCAGGAAGTTGTAAAATATAAGAAACGAGATTTCCACTTCCGGAGGTGCATATGGCCCTGAGGTTCACTCAGCCTACACCAAAAATGAGTACCAGGTTAATTCCTGGGGGCAAATGCGGCCGGGCGTAGTGCTAACCACTCTACCCCATCACGTGCCGAGGTTAACAATGGTGGAAGCCTTTAACTTCCACTCCTCCAGGGGCCTTCATGGCCTGTACGGAGGTGACTTCTTCAAAATGCTATATATTGACCTAAAACTCTTTTAAAAGGTAAAATAATGACTAATCAGCCAAAATCGGCAAAAATTGCAAAATAAAAATGCGTCATTATATCGCAGATTTACTTTATATACTACTGAGCAACGTACTAATTCAAAGGGAAAAATATGGCATTTCAAAAGTATCCGCACTCTATTCATAAACAATATGTGAATCAGTATGGATTACAAAGCCGGTCTGGTTACCAGACTGCATACGTGCGAAGTATAATACAAGAATCTATTAACTACGATGTTCTACCCTGTCCCCCTCTCCTTGCCGCCGAGAAGTAATAATAACAGTTCCTCACAAGACTTCCAACGAACGGTCTCATTTCGAACGGGTGATGTGCGTCAGATGTGGCACAAGTCTGGCGGAAACTTGCCTGGCTGCAAGGAACATGAATCACGGCCCTATACACTCTGTAGCAATAACATCAGCTGTATTTATAAACAGCTTTACGTCAAACGTTCACATCTGATAACTTGTTACTAGTAATAAACTCCGAGTCATATCATTATATTAACAGACTTCCACTATTAGTTCTTAGGAAATTATTCTACATTCGGTCTTCAAAATTTTTTTCTTTATTTATTTTCTAATCCGTTCCGTCCAGGGTTGGTTTTTCCCTCGGACTCAGCGAGGGATCCCACCTCTACCGCCTGAAGGGCATTGTCCTGGAGCGTGAGGCTTGGGGGAGGGGGATACAACTTGGGAGGAGGACTAGTGCCTCGCCCAGGTGGCCTCACCTGTTAAGCTGAGCAGAGGCCTTGTGGGGGTGGATGGACAGATCGGAAAGGATAGACAAGGAAGTGGCCGTAGCCTTAGTTAAGGTACAGCCCCAGCATTTGCGTGGTGTGAAAATGGAAAACCGCGGAAAATAATCTTCATGTCTGCCGACAGTGGCGTTTGAACCCACTATCTCCCGAATGCAAGCTCACAGCTGCACGTCCCTAACTGCACGGCCAACTCGCACGGTATTATTATTATTATTATTATTATTATTATTATTATTATTATTATTATTATTATTATTATTATTATTATTGCAGGAGGAGTGCTAAGAAGGCGAGAGGTCGGTTGTTGCTCTTCTTTGATTGGTCCCTGACGGTTGAACCAATCACCAAGGCAGACAGTTTGGTGTCAACTGGGTGGCTAATGGTGGGAGGGACGCACGCGCCTCTATACGACGTCTTGTGGTTAGCCGCAGGACGTCTTGAGGCGTCCCAGTGCGCAGGCGGCGGTCACAGCCAACCGCAAGTGCCTCTTCAATGACCCCAACCACTCGTTAGTACACATGGACGTCCACAGATGGCTCTGCTGTCTCTACTCAGTTATCCAATTTTTCTCCCATTTGCAAATTATAAACGTCATGGAGTCTCACTCCTGGTCTGACGGTCTCGTTACAAACGCATGTGAGTAGGAGCTGATGAACGATCGTCTCTGTTATGGATGGAAATCGTGGAGTTACAACGAAGAGAGAAATAATAATAATAATAATAATAATAATAATAATAATAATAATCATAATAACATAGCAGGTATTGAAAAATAAGAACGTAAGCATTCTTAGGAAAATTATCGGCCCCATACAAGAAAATGGAATTTGGATCAAAAGGCGAACTCCAGACCTCCGTAGTCCGGCAGATAGTTTCATCAATACTGTCCTGAGAAGAAGTTCGAACATTTTTGGACACATTTTTAGGATTGATAATAATAGACTCACAAGAAGATTATTCAATGTAAGGGAAATTGTCGAAATAGGAGAATAAATTGGATAGAGGAGACAAGAGGGGGGCATGCATGAATTGAACGCTGGGTAAGACATGATGAGAAATCGTGAAGTCTTCAGGACCTCAGGAAATGAACACACATTTATGGTGAAAACTAGCAGCAGGGCTGATACAAAGTGGTCAGAAGAACGAAAGAGACAACACGGTGTGCCCATGAAGAGATTTTGGAAGGATAGGACAGCGAAAGTCATCAAGGCAATGAACAAGTTCCAACGCCCACTATGAATGGGCATAACGATGTAATAATAATAGTGATGATGACCTAGCAGAAGTGGGTGTCAAGGAAACAGAGACAGAGGACAGAACAGCATTTAGGGAAAAGTTTGCGGGAGTGGGATATGGACCCGAAAAGCCACAGGCCAAGTCACAGAGCATCTCGGCGGAAGAAAGAGATAGGAGAAGCCAAAGACTTCAGACAGGTAGATTGAGTAAACGTGGCCCAGCGACGGTCTATCGATGAATAATAATAATAATAATAATAATAATAATAATAATAATAATAATAATAATAATAATAATAATAATAATAATAACCCCCATGACCTACAGCCCTGAGGGACCTTGGCCTACCAGGCGACTGCTGCTCAGCCCGAAGTCCTGCAGATTACAAGGTATCGTGTGGTCTGCACTACAAATCCTCTCGGCCGTTATTCCTGGCTTTCTAGACCGGGGCCGCTATCTCACCGTCAGAGAGCTCCTCAATTCTAATCACGTAGGCTGAGTGGACCTCGAACCAGCCCTCAGATCCAGGTAAAAATTCCTGACCTGGCCGGGAATAAAACCCGGGGCCTCCAGGTAAGAGGCAGAGACTCTACACCTACACCACGCGGCCGGCAATAATAATAATAATAATAATAATAATAATAATAATAATAATAATAATAATAATAATAATAATAATAATAATAATAATATCCGCCTCTGTGGTGTAGTGGTTGGTGTGATTAGCTGTCACCCCCGTAGGGACGGGTTCGATTCCCAGCCCTGCCACGAAATTAGAAAAGTGGTACGAGGGCTGGAACGGGGTCCACTCTGCCTCTGGAGGTCAACTGAATAGAGGTGAGTTCAGTTCCCACTTCAGCCATCCTCAAAGTGGTTTTCCGGTGACTTCCTACCTCTCCTCCCGGCAAATGCCGGTTTGGTACCTAACTTGATACCACGGCCGCTTCTTTCCCTCTTCCTTGTCTATCCCTTCCGATCTTCCCATCCCCCAACAAGCTCCTTTTCAGTATAGCAGGTGAGGCCGCCTGGGCGTGGTACTGGTCCTCTTCCTCCCCAGTTGTATCCCCCGACCCAATGTCTCACGCTCCAGGACACTGTCCTTGAGGCGGATCCCTAGCTGAGTCTGAGGGTAAAACCAATCTTGGGAGATAAATAAATAAATAAATAAATAAATAAATAAATAAATAAATAAATAAATAAATAAATAAATAAATAAATAAATAAATAAATAATTTAACGCAGCAAAGAGGTGAGTAAAAATTTGTTTTTATATTTCCCCCTAACGAGTTATTATCAATTTAACAATATAAACATGGTATTTTTATTTATGCCTATTAAAATACATAAAAATGAAGTTGCCTAAAATAGGATTTTTATCACCCAGAAATCTGAGGTCCACTAATGAGTTCATACAAGACCACCTTGAATAGCATCCTTGATCCGCAGGAAGAGCGTTGGAATTCTTTAAAGCGATGTTAATTATTGAAATGAATCGTTGGAACCTTGTTTAGAAATGTACGAAAAGGCAAAGTTCTTGTGAATAAGTGATCGTCGTCACAGAAGTACGGCTGGTACATATCGTCGGCGCCTTTGACGGTCTCATTAGCAAACATTGAACAAAATGATCCAGGGACGGTGAAAAACCCTCAATGAATTATTTTATATTATTAATAATATTCATTTTCGCTTCTGTAGTGGTTAGCGTGATTCACTGCCATCCCTGGACGCCCGGGTTCGATTCGCGGCTCTACCACGAAGTATAAAAAGTGGTACGAGGGACTGGAACGGGGTTCACTCAGCCTCGGGAGGTCAACTGAGTAGAGGGGGTTCGATTCCCACTTCAGATATTCTCGAAGTGGTTTGCCACTTCTTCTCCAGGCAAATGCTGAAATGGTACCTACTGTACCTTACGGCCACGGCCGCTTCCTTGCCTATCCCTTCCAATCTTCCCATCCCTCGCAAGGTTCCTGTTCAGCATTGTAGGTGAAGCCTCCTACCCAGTTGTATCCCCGACCAAATGTCTCACGCTCGAGGCGGTGCAGGTTATCCCTCGCTGAGTCTCGGGGAGAAGTCAATCATGGATGTTAAACGTATGATGAAATAAAATTTAAAAAAATGAATATTACTCAACCCTACTATCTATAATAAGTTTTTAGTCATTAATATTTAGAAATAAGAGCCTCTGTGGCTCAGGGGGCAGCACACAGGCCTCTCACGACTGAGTTCTGTGGTTCAAATCCCGGTCACTCCATGTGAGATTTGTGTAGGACAAAGCGGAGGCGGGACAGGTTTTCCTCCGGGTACTCCGGCTTTTCCTGTCATCATTCATTCCAGCAACACTCTCCAATATCATTTAATTCCATCTGTCAGTCATTAATGATTGCCCCAGAGGAATGCCACAGGCTTCGGCAGCCGGTACAATTCCTATCCTCGCTGCTGGTTGGGGGCTTCATTAATTCCATCGAATGTCTGGAAACAGGCTGTGGGTTTTCTTTTTTAATATTTAGAAATAATTAGATAAGAAATCAAGGTCAGGCGTGCTTTATATCAATCCGTACCTGTACTGTAACACAACAGCTAAGAGGAAGAAGTAGGCATGGTTGTGGTGTTGTCGACTGTCCAATATGAATTATCTACCTGCCCCGAATTCGAGCTCAGGAAATATGGTATCCGTACTTTGCGGGCACGCACGAACAGTAACGCACAGTGTCTCACTTTCGCTACTCACACTCTAGCTTGTCTCCTTGGAGAAAGTGGTCTGGCATTATAAGTTTCCCAATATTTTACGCTCCACGATCCAGCATCTCGTCTCCTTAACCGCAGTGGTTCACAGGCGACCAAGCGCTCACAATCGATTATCGTGCTTTAACGTGATGACAAGACCTTGCAGAGGAACGGCTGAGTCACCTCAGAGAAGTAAACAAGTGCTGCCCTCCTGTCATTGCTATTAAATGGGTCACCAGACTAAATGTAGAAAATTAGGACACAGGAAACAGTGAGGAATTCTGAAATTTAAAAAGAAATCATATGATTTGAACCTTTTTTTCCTTTCGTTTCGGCCGTCTATGGACCAAGTTTCACAATCTTTGTAACATTTTTAGGCTTCCCTGCCTTCAGTGTTTGCCAGTATCTTTTCATCCTTTCCCGCACTTCCTTGTTCTCTTCGGTATCGGATATCCCTAGTGCTTCCCCCATCTACTGAAAACCGCGGAACATTTTGACGAGTGGTCTAAATCGATTTCTGTCTCTGATATAATTTTCCTGAACCCCCATCTTCGTCAAGTCCAACCTCACTTCTCGAAACTGTTTCAGTTCTCTTCCACTTCCTGAAGAATTCAAAGATTCTCTTCGTTAGTCTGTTACTGTCCATCCTCAACAAGTGTCCATAGAACCATAGCGTATAGAAGGAATGGAACTGTAACCTTCTCTGCCCCATCAGTACAACCACTCCTTCTGTTCTTTGATACAATTCTTTGTTAGAGTTAAGTCTCCTCTCCCCAGATTCTTTTTTTTTTTTTTACATTTGGACCCAGATTTTTTCTTAGCATTCTTCTTCCTCTCTTCCGGACATCTTCAAGTCCACCTTTTCAATCAAGTCCACTGTTTCCCTGCATGCAGGCACTCAGGTTTAACAACGGTGTCTAGATGCCTCATATTATCCTCAACATTTTTGATGTAGGAATTCCTTGTCAGTTGAAATGCAATTTCAATTTTTCTCACCCGCTCCATAATGACATTTTTTCCCGATCCATTCTCTTGTAATACTTCTCCCAAATACTTAAAGATTTTAACTCTCCTTATTTTTTCGTCTCCTAACTTCTACAACTGAGGAGCCTCTTTAATGTTGGCCATGAGCGCTGTCTTCCCAAAATAAATTTGAAGCCCATTCTTATTTGCTATCATCTGGAGTTCTTCAGTCCTTTCATTAGCTGTTGCTATATCGTTGGTGAGTATCATTACATTATTATTATTATTATTATTATTATTATTATTATTATTATTATTATTATTATTATTATTATTATTATTCAATAATAAGAGCCTCCGTGGCTCAGGCGGCAGCGCGCCGGCCTCTCACCGCTGAGCTCCGTGGTTCAAATCCCGGTCAATCCATGTAAGATTTGTGCTGGACAAAGCGGAGGCAGGACAGGTTTTTCTCCGGGTACTCCGGTTTTCCCTATCATATTTCATTCCAGCAACACTCTCCAATATCATTTCATTTCATTTGTCATTAATTAATCATTGCCCCAGAGGAGTGCGGCAGGCTTCGGCAGCCGGCACAATTCCCATCCTCGCCGCTAGATGGGGGCTTCATTCATTCCATTCCTGACCCGGTCGAATGACAAGAAACAGGCTGTGGATTTTCATTATTCAATAATAGGTAGGAATGCAAACTTACTAAAGAGTGTAACTAGTATAGGCTACTCTAGCCTGTCTTACGGTTATGTTCTGAGGTTTGCATAAACAGATTTACATGTGGTGCGGACTCCAATCCATTAGGAAAAACCAGAGAGAAGAAAAACAAAACGAATTGAATTTCTCAGATCTTGAAACGATTTGCTGCAAGTGAAAATCCGCAGCCTGTTTCCAGTCATTTGACCGGGTCAGGAATGTAATGATAATGAATGAAGCCCCTATGTGGCGGCAAGGATAGGAATTGTACCGGCTGGCGAAGCCTGTCGCACTCGTCTGGCGCAATGATTAATGACTGACAGATGAAATAACATGAGATTGGAGAGTGCTGCTGGAACGAAAAATGACAGGGAAAAACCGGTCCCGCCTCCGCTTTGTCCAGCACAAATCTCACATTGAGTGACCGGGATTTAAACCATGGTACCCAACGGTGAGAGGCTGGCGCGCTGCCACCTGTGCCACCTGTGCCACGGAGGCTTTAATTGCAGCAAGTATGATTAGAAAATTAGCATTTCCAACACTAATGTGATATCGTTTGGGAAGAAATCTTAGGACGTCTGGATTTCAGGTAGGGAATGCAAATCTGGAACAGGCGGATCATTTAACTACTAAGGTTATATTCCGTAAGAGAGAAGTGACCTCTCGGACGAAATTATAGTTACAAAGTTCTGTTTTCAGGCAACATTACTGTACGGGAATGAACGCTCGGAAAAAAAAAAGAAAAAAATCACAAACCTTCATTTCCATCATTAGTTAGAAAGGCAGAACAGTTGATTGTTGACCGTGCGAGTTGACTACACAGTACTAGTTGTAAGCTTTCATTTTTAAGGTTGTGGATTTGAACTCCATCGTCGGTAGCCTCGAGGATGATTTACCTCACTTCCAATTTCCACATCATGAAAACGTCGGGATTATTCATTAATTAATGCAACGATTGCGGCCTTCCTACTATTTTCTCTTTTCTATGCCAACAGAGTCGAAAACATGCGTTAGAATGACGTCAAATAGTTGGGAAAAAGAAAAATATTTTCTTCTGAGGGGAAGCATAGAGGCGATAATAGTAAGTATTGCCAATATTGAATTTTTATCAGCCTCGCACTCCTACAGCTTTACTAAAGGGTTGATTCACCTTGTGAAGAGAAGCCAAAAAGGGATAGCTGTACGTAACCAAGGGTTACCGCAAAGGTGCAGCCTACCAGTCAATTCCTAGCCAACATATAACGATATGAATAACGAGTGTGATAAAAAACATACACATTTTTAAACGGATTGGGTGAGGACTATCCATTTGGAATTTTGTTTAGAAACAAAATACAGAGTATTACGTACAATGGATTGTATATAATATTCATTCAGAGCATATAACTACAATTCTGAACTGTTGACAGCAGAACTTAGCTGCAAATTTTGGAATTACTCTTCTTGATCCAAAAAGTAGTTCATTGGCACTCCCAGTTCTATATTCCATATTTCCTTTTAAATGTATCATATGCGAGGCTTGTTATGCGACTTCTTTTCTAAATTATGTTCCTTGGCATGGTCTACAGTTACCTCAGATTTAATCGTTGGGCCAAGTTTACTTCCCCTGTTTTCTATATGGCTAATAATTACGGTGTGAGCTCTTCTCTGTGATCCAGTGTCCGATCAATAAATCTGAAAACTGAAAAGAACATAGATACCTACATACTGTTATGCCTTTCAGCTTTCATTCTGCAAGCCTATGTGAATTTACTAAGCGCCGCCATAATCCTTTGTTTGTAACTAGTTCTGTGACCTCGTTTAGTTCTACACATTTTAGAAACTGAGTCTGACCATCGCCGCCGTAGTCTCCCTTTACTTCTCTTACCATCCCTGGCAGAGTTCATTATTCTCCTAGGTAACATACCATCCTCCATTCACCACACATGACTCCACCACCAAAGCCGGTAAATGCGTACAACTTCGTCAATCAAGTTCATTCATAACCTAGCTTTATCCTCTTCTCATTCCGAGTATCTTCTTGCTGTTGTTCCCATTTATTTGTGCCAGCGATCATTGTCGCTACGTTCATGTCTGTTACTTATGAAGCAAAGTTGGTCTGTAAACAGACCGGTGTAAATATAGGTACTGTAGTTTCGTCCGGCAGCTGACTTCTTTTTTACAGAATACTGTTGACCGCAACTGAGAGTTCACTGCATTAGCTTTGCTACACCTTCATTCAATCTCACATACTATACTACCATCTTGGGAGAACACACATCCTAAATACTTGAAATTCCACGAACCTACTACGCTGGCGGTAGCAGGGGAAGATGTGATACTCCCACGTGGCGCGTCCCAGCTGGCGGATACGGAAAACCTAACCGGCTTGCTGGCGGACTTGAGCGAAATAAAATAGCTCTCGCGGACCAAACACACATCCCCCTGTGAGTGGGGGACGCAAACGGAATATACCCACGGTATCCCCTGCCTGTCGTAAGAGGCGACTAAAAGGGGCCATCAAAGGATGATCGAACTAAAACCATGAGACTACTTGTAAATAGTACCATCACCCGCGGAACACCGTGGGTCGCCTTTACTTGCGAGTAGTACCACTATGTTAGGTACACAATAGGTTTGTGATTAGTAGCAACAGAGTGTGAATCAGGATGGGGTTTACAGTACCCGCGATTAGTACCACTACATGCGGAACACCACGGGTTTATGTTGCCTGTAATTATTACCGTACCATTATGTGGAAAGAACTACGGGTCTAGGCATTGCCTGTGAATAGTACCACTATATGAGCGACACCGTGGGTTTGTATTGCCTGTGATTAGTACCAACTATGTGAGGAACATCACAGGATAGTACAAGTCCCTGCGATTAGTACACCTATGTGAGGAACACCATAGGTTTGCGTTGCCTGTAAATGGCGCCGCAATGTGAGAAACACCATACGTCTGCGTTACATGTGAGTATTACATTACCTGTGAGTAGTACCATAATGTGTGGAATACCACGAGTCTACACTACTTTTGATTAGTACCGCAACATGACACATACCATGGTTCTACTTTACTAGCGATAAGTACGATTAAGAGCGGCCGACGACCTGGATATTGGACCCCTTTAGACAGCAAGCATCATCGATTCAGGATTGTGCTTTGAAACAGTCCCTTGGTCAGTAATACTATTGTTTTACGATAGTTTCTGGAAAGGTGGGCTATTGCGGACCGGATCCACTGATTGTTTTAAATTCATATTCATCCATTCATTCTTCGTCATCACGTTTTGAATTCTGGTCAGTGAATGATTTTGGACTTTCAAATTGTCATTATATTTACTCTCATTTCTGACCATTAGGGGCTGATGACTTAGATGTTAGGCTCCTTTAAACAACAAGCATTATCATCATCATCATCAAATGCTTGAAATTATAGCCTACGTGTTCCAATTTTGTATTTCCAACCTGACATTCCATTCTCTTAGGTTGCTTACCTACTAGCACCATTTTAGTATTGGAGAAGCTAATTTCATTTCTTACCCATTGTACCTGTTTTCACTTCCCAAGATATTAGATTGCAAGCTTGCAGCACAATCTGCCATTAAGACCAAGTCGTTAGCAAAGGCCAAACTGCTGTCCTCCAGAAAATGAACGGATTTACTTTTAGGCACCAAGGGAACTCATATATTCATAATATAATAGGTTAATTTAAAACTTGGAATACCATCTGTAGTAGAAATTTCTCCTACTCATGTACCGTCAGTTTTTATTGCCCGTGGTCCATTGCTGCCGATGTTGACTTATGTGCCCGCAAGCAGAAGAGAAATCATCTCGCCCCAATGGGCTGCACCTAACCAGAACATAGGAATACGTGTGCTAAAACAATTTATGTAATTTTCCAGGCGAATCTTTATGCACCATTTGTTGAGTGATATTTCCGGTTCCTCCAGAAGTAAAAGCGTGCGTTATGTCACCATGCACGACGGCTTCTAACTCTCGATGGTAGCTTTCCAAAATATATCACCAGCCAATAGATCGTGAGTGAGGCAAGGGGGATGGAACGTTTTTGACATCTCTTGACACACCCTGTGGACGGGAGATGCAGACGAAGAATGCACTCACGCTATTCCCTGCCTGTCGTAAGAGGCGACTAAAAGGGGCGACTAAGGGATTATGAAATTTGAACCATGAGGCTACTTGTGATTTGTACAATTACGTGCGGACCTTCGTGGGTCGTCATTACTTGAGACTAGTGCCACCTTGCGTAGAAAACCTGGAAAACTTTCTACGTTCCATAGGTACAGTAGCATTATGCGAGGAATACTACGGGTCTGTACGTTACTTGTAATAAGTGTCATCGTGTGCATTCCACTGTGTTCAGTATGGGCCTGCGTTACCTATGAGTAGTACCACTTTATGAGAAACACTATAGGTCTATGATGCCTGTGGTTAGTACCACTATGTGAGCGACACCATGAGTATACGTAGCCTGTGATCAGTTTCACTAAGTGAGGAACACCACGGGAATCCCGGCGCCCATGATTAGTCCCACTATGTGAGGAGCACCATGGGTCTGCGTTGTATGTGAGTGGTGCCCTTCTGTGCGAAACACCATGCGTTTGTGTTACCTGTGAGTGTGCCATTGTGTGGTGACATATCATGGGTCTACATTACCTGTGATTAGTACCACCATAAGAGGAACACCATGGTTCCGCTTTAACAGGGATTAGTACCGTTATGAGTACCGTGACCTGGCTTTCGACCCCTTTAGATAATAAGTATCACTCCAGTAATTAAGGCATTGTGAAATGAATTCACTGATTGTTTTGGTTTCACGATAATTTTTTTCACCACCATTGGTTTTAGATTCTAGTCAATGGATACATTTTTGAAGTTTTAATTATCATTTCGTTCATCTTGTACCATTAGGGGCCGATGACTTAGCTGTTAGGCGTCTGTAAACAACGATCATCAACATCATCATCATCATCATCATCATCATCATCATCATCATATCTCTTGACCGATTCTGTAAGCTACATATTAGAGATACAGTACTGAAATGACCTCCATATTGCGAACAGTCTGACAAAAAATAGGAAGAAGAGGCTTTAATTTCTTCCTCTTCTTCTTCTTCTTCTTCTTCTGCCACTTTCCCAGCTCCTATGGGGTCGCGCGAGAGAAATGTGTCACATGTGGATCCGGCTTTGTTTTATGGCTGGATGCCCTTCCTGACGCCAACCCTATATGGAAGGTTATAATCACTATTGCGTGTTACTGTGCTCGTTGGGAAGTGCGGTGTATTGTCTGAATATGAAGAGGAAAGTGTTAGAACAAATACAAAAACCAAGTCCCCGAGCCAGAAGAATTTATCTCACACCATTAAAATCCATAACCCGGCCGGGAATCGAGTATTGGACCCTCTGAACCGAGGGACTCAACGCTGACTAGTCAGCCAAGGAGAAGTTACTTTTTTTACAATTGGGTTTATATCACACCAACGCAGATAGATCTTATGGCGACAAAGCTATAGGAAAGTGCCAGAAGTGCCAGGTGTGAAAACGGGAAAGGCGCGACTAGTGGCTCAGATGGTTGAGTCGCTAACCTTCTGATTCCAACTTGGCAGGTTCGACCTTGGCTCAGTTCTGTTGTATTTGAAGGTGCTCAAATACGTCAGCCTCGTGTGGGTAGATTTACTGGCACGTAAAAGAACTCCTTCGGGACTAAATTTCGGCACCTCGGCGTCTCATAAAACCGTAAGAGTAGTTCGTGGGATGTAAAGCCAATAACATTTTTATTAGAAAATGGGCAACCATGGAAAACCATCTTCACGTCTGCCAACAGTGGAGTTTCAACCCACTATTTCCCGAATGCATAAACTGATAGCTACGTGGCCCAAACCACACATTAACTTTCTAGATTATTTATTATTATTATTATTATTATTATTATTATTATTATTATTATTATTATTATTATTATTATTATTATTATTATTGAAATCCCTCCTTTATGGCATCGCTTCTTCTTCTTCTTCAGTATTTAAAGGCTGTTAATATTTCTTTACGCATACTGCACGAAGTATTTCAAGGAAGCTTCTAGAAAGCACCTTAAATTGCCTATAAATAAAGTTCTGTGTCCAGGTAAAAAAAAAAAAACACGGAAGAAAACATAAGGAACAGCTATCAAATTGGTCATTGGACCAGTTCAAATGACATGCTTCAGAGGGCCTTGGAAATGTCCGTAAAAGTGAAACAATCGTTGGGTACGTGAACGAATCTTATCCATGAAATTTCATTTTTTTGTCCTAAATGGAAAATAATAGTTGCTTTTACTCACATCAAGTGTAAAATTAGCGGAACATTAATAAATACAATTATTACTAGAGAAATATATACATACATACTTTACTACATTACGGCTATGAATTCTACTACTTCACAGCGCTTCTGTATGTCTTTAGTTCATGCAACACTTTTGTGTGTGAAGTCTTTGCTCACTTAACTTCTTTAAACACTTTGCTTTGCTTTGCTTGATGTTACTTGGTGGGGCGAGTTGTTGACTTGTGTCCACAACTAATCAATCAATATACTGTAATTATTGGTCCAGGGATCATGCTATTTTTCTTTCAACAAAAATCATTTTTGTGTTACGATGTACTTTTCATCTCCATTTTCCCGTTCGAATAGCCCGCGCTAGTCATGATGGACAAAGATATTGAGAATTCACAGACATAGCACTTCCACTCGTCGGCTAGCTCTTTGGTGCTAGCCCTGGACCTCAGGAAGAATCAAAAGACGGCAGGATGAAGCGGAATGCCACAGAAGAGAGTCCTGTCTACAGCGAAATAGTCATTGTAGTTACGTGTCTATATTTCTCTAGTAATAATTATATTTATTAATTAACCGCTAATTTTAACTGTTAATTTGCGTGAAAGCAATTATTATCCTCCAATTAGGATAAAAATTCCAATGACATTTCATGGATACGATTCATTCACGTAACCACAATCGTTAACTACTGTTTCTATTGCGTATTTCTTTTTCGTAGATCGTGGATAAATGTAGACTCACGCCATTCCTTTTCTAGAAACATGAAAAGATAGGAAACGGACGGTATTATGGTGGAATTATTCATCAATACATTCCATGCGGTTAATATGGCCTGCACAAAGCTCGCCCATGTTTTAACAAGTACAACGTAGCTGTAATAATTCGTTACATGTCAGTAAGTCTCCGTTCGTGACAAGAAAGAAATCACATCTGAAAATGACGGGAATACGGAAGTAGACGTCGTGGCACGGGACGCGTTTTATTAAGTATTATCCAAATTATTTAATAATCGCAGAACAAACCGGATGAAGATTTCCTTATTTTATTCTGTTTAAAGCTCTTTTAGTCGTACGATTGATGGATAATTAGAGAATTATGGAGTGCCCTGGCTGAGAAAGTTTCGAAAACATTGAAAACAGTTCTCGTAGCTGTTGTTAAATTTTATGTACACGCACTCTCTAAATTAGCTTCGAAATGTAAACAACGTACAAAAACATAATTTAAATAATATAAATGTCAAAGTATTTGGCACCGAGTGAGTTGGCATCATGGTATGGGTCTAATGTTAACATTCGGGAATTCGTGGGTTCGACCTCGTCTGTTGAGGATCGTGGAGACATTTTAAACATGGATATGGAGGTCTATTTGGAATTGAGCTCATTCATTTCCCGACACTGCCGTAACCATGGCAACCAGTGAACGTCTATGTATACTAGGCCAGGAGCGTCATCTTCTCACTGTACGCTCTCTTCCTGTAGCTAAGAGCTTGAGAAAATCTCGTATCAAGTGAACCCTGTTCTACTCCTCAGTCCAGAATTAAAATCTAAAGTGGCCGGTAAACGAACCAGGGCCTTAGAATGAGACAAGCGCGATTCCTGTACACCACATGGCTGAATAATAATAATAATAATAATAATAATAATAATAATAATAATAATAATAATAATAATAATAATAATAATAATAATAATAATAATAATAATAATAATAATAATAATAATAATAATAATAATAATAATAATAATCCTGCGATATGGTCATGAGGTTAGGGGCGCGCAGCTGTTAACTTGCATTCGGGAGATGGTGGGTTCGATTCCCACCATCGGCAGCCCTGTAAATGGTTTTCCGTGGTTTCCCATTTTCACACCAGGCAAATACTGAGGCTGTACTCTAATCAAGACCACGGCCACTTCCTTCCCACTCCTAGCCCCTTCCAATGCCATCGTTGCCATAATACCTATTTGTGTCGGTGCGATGTAAAGCAACCTGTTAAAAAAAAAAAAAAAATCTTCTAATACTTTTGTGATCACAAAATTTTAAGCTGGTGCTGAACATTCAATTTTTACGACCAACAAAATGAAGCTGCTATCTTGCTTTTTATCAAACACTAGTCTGTATATTGTTTCATACTATGACGTAATTGCCTCAAATACGAAAAATGTCATTTTACCGTACTGTAATTACTTTCCGTCCAGTTTTATTACAGATCGTCTCTGATTGGTTGAACAGTAATGTAAACACAGTCAGAGAGATCTTGAATCAAGGAACACGAATCTTAACCATGTTGAATTGTTTCTTCATCTGACTGCAGCACCGTCGTTCCGCACTCATCTACACAAAAATATTTAGTCTCTGCATTCCCTGCTCAAGTTATCTGCCGCCATCACAACGCTGACTAATGTAAGACAGAAAATTATCACAGTATATCATAAAGTTCCTATTAACTTCATTAATCCACGACCAGAGGACCACATTTAAGAGTATGATAGTTTAGTGGACTGTTCGCTGTTTTAAATAACATTAATTTTTAAGTTTTATTATGACATAACCCAATGTACACACATCTTATATTATTCATAGCACGACACAAATAACAAAATAAGACAGCGTCAATGTATGGATCAAACACGGACGATTTGCGTCGCGGTAACTCAAAATTAGTTACAATTAATTCTTTCTTTCTTAATCTGTTTAACTTCCAGGGTTGGTTTTTACCTCGGACTCAGCGAGGGACCCCACCTCTACCGCCTCAAGGGCAGTGTCCTGGAGCGTGAGACTTTTTGTCGGGGGATACTACTGGGGAGGATGACCAGTACCTCGCCCAGGCGACCTCACCTGTTATGCTGAACAGGGACATTGGTGGGGGAGGGGGAGATTGGAAGGGATAGACAAGGAAGAGGGAAGGAAGCGGCCGTGGCCTTAAGATAGGTACCATCCTGGCATTTGTCTGGAGGAGAACTGGGAAACCACAGAAAAACCACTTCCAGGATGGCTGAGGTGGGAATCGAACTCACCTCTACTCAGTTGACCTCCCGAGGCTGAGTGGACCCCGTTCCAGCCCTCGTACCACTTTTCAAATTTCGTGGCAGAGCCGGGAATCGAACCCGAGCCACCAAGGGGTGGCAGCTAATCACACTAACCACTACACCACAGAGCGGACATCGAATTATTTAAGCTGAATACATTTCTTAGCAGATAAAGTAGGGGTCGCCAAACTACGAAAAACGTAAAATTAAGCAATTTCGTCAACCGTGCCGAAAGTTCAAGGACCAAAGGGCCCGGAAACATTTCAAATTGTGAGTCTTGAATGGCCCTATCTAGCTAAAAAGAAACAAATTTCGAAAGTCACTTCCGGCCTAAATGCAGTTGCGGAAAAACAACCCAAATTCGCATGTTTCTTTACTCGTTTGTTATTCAAATCCTAGCCAAATTAACTTATTTACATAATCATTTCTGTAATGATTCAATACCCTCAGGCGTTTTTTCATTTTATTGTAAAACGTCCGCACCGAATATAGTTATAAGGGCCTAAGTGAAACTCTGCATTGACTCACATTAGCGCTCGTAGTGGCATTTAAGAGAATCAATGCATTGACTCACATTAGCGCTCGTAGTGGCATTTAAGAGAATCAATGCATTGACTCACATTAGCGCTCGTAGTGGCATTTAAGAGAAACAATGCATTGACTCACATTAGCGCTCGTAGTGGTAGAAAAAAGCAAACTGCTAATATAATCGACCGGATAACGATGATTAAGAACAGGATTGCATTTTTTAGGAATAAATAAGGAATATATTGTCACACTTTATTATATATTATTTACCTCAAATTCCTAGCTCATATCCTTAGGATTTTTCAAAACTGAGTTATTTACCTGAAGTTTTCGTATCAGAATTAAGATTTTCAATATTTAAGAAAGTACTTTATAGCTAGTCACATGAGGAGATATTAATGGATGTTATATTTTTTAATATTTTCAATGGTATATTCTGGGGACCTGACAAGTAATTGGGCTGGGACCTTTGATGTGATCCGTTACAGGATGGTGTATTATGTCGGTGCATGAACCAAGCCCGTAATCAATAAAGTAGCAGACAATTTAACAGTTTCTAAAGCACGAAGGGTTTCGTATTACAATAAAAACGATCAACATAGTGGAAGGAGAATGAGGCTCGCGTGTTTTGGTACCAACATTGTCAGCTGCATATACACGCGGGCAGATGTTCAAAGAAAGAGCACGAAAATATATAACACACACAGAAATTGTGTAGCCTTCAAATTGAAAGAAAAATCGTTCCTTAAAATTGGAGACACACACATAGAAAGGAGAATATTAAACAGGCGTTTAAAATGAAGAGAAGATTGCGTGTGTCTGTCCAACAATGAAGGCCTTGCTGCGCTCTTCATTTGTCCAGGTCGTGTGCCACCGGGGGCAGCACCTGTCTCCCGCGCGCTCCCCACATGGCGGGCTCAGACTTCAGGACAATGACGGTTCTAAAACAGCGATTGTTTTCACACACAATGAATACAAGAGGCAAGACGTCAATCAAAACTAGTCTTAAGTAACTGCGCTTCTACCAGTAACACAGGCAACTGTTTCACGTTATTTATACTAATTAACAGTTGAGCGTCATAACAAGTTTCTAAAGGCAAAGGATAAACCTAACAGAGGTGTGTAATACATGGAAACTGCATGCAAAGCACTTCAGTTCCTTTGGGGAGACTTCAGTATTACAAATTCTGTCCGGATCTATGGTTAAATGGTTACTGTATTGGCCTTTGGTCACACTTGCCCGGTGTGAAAATGGGAAACCACGAAAAACATCTTCAAGGCTGCGAATCCACTATCTCCCGAATGCAAGCTGACAGGTGCAGCCACTTGCTTCGTGTTCCACTCTTAGTGGACTCTTTGGACAAAACGTTAGTACACACAATGCATCCTTTAACTACGCCCACGGGTGAGACAGAGTTCCAATAAATCGAAAGAAAAATGAGTGTCTAGAAAAAAGAAAATGAAAGCAATTCTATACCTTCTAAATGTAATACCAACCCATGGCTAAATGGTTGGCGTGCTGGCCTTTGGTCACAGGGGTCCCGGCTTCGATTCCCGGCAGGGTCGGGAATTTTAACCATAATTGGTTCATTTTGCTGGCACGGGGGATGGGTGTATGTGTCGTCTTCATATCATTTCATCCTCATCACAATGCGCAGGTCGCCTACGGGAGTCAAATCAAAAGACTTGCATCTCGCGAGCCCAACCTGCCCTCGGACACTCCCGGCACTAAAAGCCATACGCCACTTTTAATTACAAAATTTAAAACAAGACATTCTACCGTGCTTGTCTCTCATCCGGAGGCCTCAGGTTCGATTGCCGGCCAGGTCAGGGATTTTTACCTGGATCTGTGGGCTGGTACGAGGTCCACTCTGCTTACGTGATTACAATTGAGAAGCTATCTGACGGTGACATAACGGCCGCGGTCTACAAAGCCAAGAAGAACGGCCGAGAGGAGTCGTCGAGCCTGACCACACGTCACCTCATAATCTTCAGGGTTTAAGGCTGAGCAGCGGTCGCTTAGTGGGCCATGGCCTTTCGGATCTCTTGCGCCATGGGATTTGGTTTTTAAAACAAGATATCCGCATAAGTACTTATGGTACGTACGTGGTTCAAAACGTAAGGAAAATAAGGATACTCACGTGTGAATTTCTCACAGTATCATTTCACTTTCCATGGCTAAATGGTTAGAGTGCTGGCCTTTGGTCACAGGGGTCCCGGGTTCGATTCTCGGCAGGGTCTGGAATGTCAACCACCATAGGTTAATTTCGCTGGCCGGGGGCTAGGTGTGTGTGTCGTGTTCATCGTCATTTTATCCTCATCACGACGCACAGGTCGCCTACGCGCGTCAAATCAAAAGACCTGCACTTGGCGAGCCGAACATGTCCTCGGACACTCCTCGCACTAAAAGCCATACACCATTTTAAATAGAGCGAGTATATAATCGCTTCGATTCATGAACATAATACCACACGTAACGCTAGTTATACCACCCTAACATCAGTTGATAGATAGTGGTCTACAAAATAGAGAGCGCAGAGAATAATGCGAAGGGGTGCGGGTATAACCTGATTCTTGTTTCACACTTAAATGTTAAATCAATCAATAAATCAATCAATCAATCAATCAATCAATCAATCAATCAATCAATCAATCAATCAATCAATCAATCAATCAATCAATCAATCAATAAATCAATCAATCAATCAATCAATCAATCAATCAATCAATCAATCAGCATTTAGGGCTTTCGCCCAAGTTGGAGATTAGCTAAAAGTTGAATTATTTCAAGGAAATTTTGAGTTTAGATGAACACATTTTCTGTTTAAAGTAGCTGTCAACTAGAAATAACTTTGTTTTAAGATCCTATTAATACTTCCCCAAGTCTGACTACAGTTATTCAAAAGAATTGCCCAGAGGAACTTTTCACAGAACAATTTCCTGTCTGTCCGCTACTTCCGGCCAAGTTTTAAGGTCCGGGGAGAATCAAATGATTTGAAAATATATTTTCCCGCTATTTAGGTCGAAGTTCTTATTTTCAGTATGGTTCTAAATCGGTTTACAGAGTGTCGGATATATATTATTAATTTAATATATTCTTAATCCATGTACCCTCCAGGGTACGGTTTTCCCTCGGACTCAGCGAGGGATTCAACCTCTACCACTTCAAGGACAGTGTACTGGAGGGTGAGACATTCTGTCGGGGGATACAACTGGGGAGGAGGTAGCCTCACCTGCTATGCTGAACAGGGGACTTGTGGGGCATGGGAAGAATGAAAGAGATAGACAAGGAAGAGGGAAGGAAGCGACCGTGGCCTTAAGTTAGGTACCATCCCGGTCTTTTCCTGGAGAAGTGGGGAAACACGGAAAACCACTTCGAGGATGACTGAGGTGGGAATCGAACCCCCTCTACTCACTTGACCTTCCGAGGCTGAGTGGACCCCGTTCCAGCCTTCGTTCCATTTTTCAACTTTCGTGGCAGAGCCGCGAATCGAATCCTGGCCTTCCAGGGTGGCACCTAATGACACTGACCACTACACCACAGAGGTGGTCAATTTAATGTACCTATTACCAAATAAAAACGCTATAGGCCAGAAACCGCAAATGTCCGGAGCTATCGGTCTCTTCCCTATCTTTCACTTACATCCTGTATTTAGGCTACCGTGCTATGCATGCTAGAAGAGTAACGAACCTACCTTGCGGAGGGGCAGAGGAGTCTGGAACCTTGAACCCCGAGGAACATTCGTTCTTGCGTCGATGGTGATAGGACTCCAGCTCCCGGAGGTGGTTGGTGAAGGGTGAGTCGAGGAAGGGCCTCTGACCCAGTGCGATGGCCCGGAACTGTTGCTGTTGGCCTGCTTTAAAAACACAAACAAAACGAGACACCAAGTCAGTAATGAACGACTTAGTTCTTGTGTCTATCACATGCAAGTGTTTAAGTTTATGTATCTTCCTTTTTTAACATGGATATGTTTTAGGTTTGGGAGTCCACCAGGAATTAGCGCCATCAATTTCTGGTCACCTTTATCGTCTATGTACCGGGTTTCCCATATAAACCCAGACCGAACGCACGGTGTTTGTACTATGCGCTACGGCAGCTGCAGTATGGGAGGCGTGCGCATAGTTCTTGACCTTGCAAGCAGCCTGCACGTGTTCGACCTGGCAAGCATGAGTCACCCGTCTGAATCTCAGCTGGTTAACATGGTGAGGCAGTAATCATTGCAATGTCGCATTTTCGTATGTGAAAGTTCTGATATCATCTTACTAGTTGTGTGAACAGTCATAACTCTCGCTATTGGTGTGCTGAAAATCTTAATGGTATTTATGAAGTCCCTCGTTATGATAGGAAGATAGGTGTTTGGTGTGCTGTTAGTGCAGGGCGAATAATTGGGCCTGTTTACTTCGAGACGACAATAAAATGCAGAGAGGTAGCAAGATGACATTTTGACGCCGTTCTGCCATCATTTAACGGAAGAAGAAAAAATCGCCTGGGTGGTTTAGATTGAACAAGATTCAGCCCCTGTTCATACAGCAAAAGATTCCCTTCTTGCAATCTCGGAAGTGTTTGCAGACAGAGTGATCAGTGCTGGTCTATTTCTCCCTCGTTCTCCAGATCTAGCAGTGTGTGATTTTTACTTGTGGGGTAAACTGAAAAGAAAAAAAAAATCGGACAAATCCTCACACATTGGAGGAACTGAAGGAGAACATTACGAATGAAATCAGAAACGTTACAATGGCAGAACTCACTCGTGTCATTACCGAGCTCGATAGCTGCAGTCGCTTAAGTGCGGCCAGTATCCAGTATTCGGGAGATAGTAGGTTCGAACCCCACTGTCGGTAGCCCTGAAAATAGTTTTCCGTGATTTCCCAATTTCACACCAGGCAAATAATGGGGCTGTACCTTAATTAAGGCCACGGGCGCTTCCTTCCCACTCCTATAGCCCTTCCCTGTCCCCGTCGTCGCCATAAGACCTATCTGTGTAAAGCAACTAGCAAAACAAACAAACAAACAAATAAATAAATAAATAAATAAATAAATAAATAAATAAATAAATAAATAAATAAATAAATAAATAAATAAATCACTCGCGTCAGCCAGAATGTGGCTACCAGATAAAATGGCTGTGTAACCCAGGAATAACGACACTTCCAGCATCTTTTATAAGGTAAGATTTCATACAAGATTGTATACACGCTTGAAGCAGGGCGGCAGCGCGCGGCATGAGTTCGGCTGAATCAGCTGCCGTAGTGCAAAGTACAAACACCTTGCGTTCGGTCTGAGTTTATATGGGATACCCGGTACACTAGGTCAGTAGCGTGATCTTCACACTGTGCGCTTTCTTCTTGTAACTAAGTGCTTGAGAAAATCTCGTATCAAGTGAACCCTGTTCTACTCCTCAGTCCAGAATTAAAAGCCTTGAACTGGTCAGAAAACGAATCCAGGGTGTTGGAAAATAGGAACAGGCTGGCTACCTCCACACCACAAGGCTGACTAAATAATAATAATAATAATAATAATAATAATAATAATAATAATAATAATAATAATAATAATAATAATAATAGATAGGTCTTCTGGCGACGGAGGAATAGGGAAGGACTAGGAGTGAGAAGGAAGTGGCTGTGGCCTTAGTTAAGGTACAGACCCAGCATTTTCCTGGTGTGAAAATGGGAAACCAGGGAATACCATCTTCAGGACTGCCGACAGTTGGGTTCGAACACACTTTCTCCCGATTGTAAGCTGATAGCTACGTGACACAAACGGCAGGGTCACTTGCTCGTTGATATTATTATTATTATTATTATTATTATTATTGTTGTTGTTGTTGTTGGTATTACATTTACAAGGTATATAATGGCTTTCATTTAATTTTTTTAGACACTCATTTTTCTTTCGATTTATTGGAACTCTTTATTTCCCCTGTGGGTGGAGTTAAAGGATGCAAAGAGGCTGCTAAGAGAGGAACACGAAGCACGTGGCTGCACCTGTCAGCTTGCATTCGGGAGATAGTGGATTCGGCAGCCCTGAAGATGTTTTTCCGTGGTTTCCCATTTTCACAACAGGCAAGTGCTGGGGCTGTACCTTAATTAAAGCCACGGTCGCTTCCTCCCCATTCCTTGCCCTTTGTTACCCCATCGTCGCCATAAAACCTGTCTGTGTCGGTGCGACGTAAAGAAAACAGATAAAAGGAAAAAAGAGGAGAACGGTTAAAGAATCTACTCGATCTCTCGTCTACTAAGCCCAAAACCTTATTCATTATTGTATGTTTTTCTGTGGGGCGGAGAAAATGTAGTTAGGTGATTGTTGACAAATATAACTTATGGCTGCGGGCCATCCGAAAATGAAGTTAGGTGATTGTTGACAAATATATCTTATGGCTGCAGGTCATCCGAAAATGAAGTTAGGTGATTGTTGACAAATATATCTTATGGCTGCGGGTCATCCGAAAATGTAGTTAGGTGATTGCTGACAAATATATCTTATGGCTGCGGGTCATCCGAAAATGTAGTTAGGTGATTGTTGACAAATATATCTTATGGCTGCGGGTCATCCGAAAATGAAGTTAGGTGATTGTTGACAAATATATCTTATGGCTGCGGGTGATCCGAAAATGTAGTTAGGTGATTGTTTACAAATATACCTTTGGCTGCGGGTCATCCGAAAATGTAGTTAGGTGATTGTTTACAAATATACCTTTGGCTGCGGGCCATCCGAAAATGTAGTTAGGTGATTGCTGACAAATATATCTTATGGCTGCAGGTCATCCGAAAATGAAGTTAGGTGATTGTTGACAAATATATCTTATGGCTGCGGGTCATCCGAAAATGTAGTTAGGTGATTTTTGACAAATATATCTTATGGCTGCGGGCCATCCGAAAATTTGTATGACTTGGTGTGACAGAATGTGTGACGGAAGTGTAATCGTAGCAAACGTGCAGCAGTGATGTAAGGTATGGATGGACTGTCACACAGTGTTACCTAGCAACCGTGCAGGCTATGTTATCTGGAATTAGCAGCCATTGATGGATGGACATGAGCGGGAGACATTTATGATTATTTGATTTACACAAAGGCAAAATTGGTTCCTTTTTATTTCTCAAGTGTAGGGTGAGATACAAGGTTTTAATGTTGAAAACATGTCTTGGCAGACAAAGTAGCGATCCCCATACTATGAACAACGTAAAATTAAGCAATTTACTCAATTGTGCCGAAAGTTAACGGACGAAATGGCCCGGAAAGGTTTCAAATTGTGAGTTTTGGATAGTTCTAACAAACTATAACAAAACACATATTTCTGAAATCACTTCAGGCCTAAATGCAGTTCCGGAAAAGCAGATAAAAAAAGCTTGTTCCTTTACTCATTTTCTTTTTGATTCAAATCCTAGCCAAATTAAATTATTTCATAATTCTTTCTGTAGTTTGTTCCTTGCTCCAATGCCCTCATATGTTTCTTGACCTTTTGAAAAATGTCCTCACCGAATGTAGTTATAAGGACTTAAGTGAAACAATTCATTGATTCACATTAGCGCTCGTAGGGGTAGAAAAAAGGCAAACTTCTAAGCTAATCGATCGGACAACGATTATTAAGAAATTTTTTAGGAATAAACATATTTTCATTTCTTCGTTCTTTCTTTCTTAATCCGTTTACCCTCCAGGGTTGGTTTTTCCCACGGACTCAGCGAAGGATCCCACCTCTACCGCCTCAAAGGCAGTATCATGGTGTGTGAGACTTTGGGTCGGCGGATACAACTGGAGAGGGGGAAGAGTACCTCGCCCAGGCGGCCTCACCTGCTATGCTGAAGAGAGGCCTTGTGGGGGGATGGGAAGATTGGAGGGATAGATAAGGAAGAGGGAAGTAAGTGGCCTTTGCCGTAAGTTAGGTACCATCCCGGCATTTTGCTGGGGGAGAAGTGGGAAACCACGGAAAGCCACTTCGAGGATGGCTGAGGCGGGAATCGAATCCCCCTCTACTCAGTTGACCTCTCTAGTCTGGGCGAATAAGTTCCAGCCCTCGTACCACTTTTCAAATTACGTGGTAGAGGCAGGAATCGAACCCGGGCCTCCGGGGCTGGCACCTAATCACGGCTAACCAGTACACCACAGAGGTGGACATAATGATTCTCATACTTCATTATATTTTATTTACCTAACGTTCGTAGATCATATTCCTAGGAGGTTTTCAACACTGAGTTGCTTCTCTGAAGGGCTGGAAATGTGTAGGGTGAGACACGATCTGTTTTATTTTACTTTCTTCTAGATGCAATGCGTCGGCAGGATGATTCAACTATCAAAGCTAACGGGGGGCATTTTGAACATTTCATGGGGTACATTCTGTTCCTGTGTTTCCCACTATTAATGTACTGTGTAGAGTTGTAAAAAAATGAGTTCTTCTTCCTTTTCTTCTTCTTCTTCTTTATCTGTTTATCCTCCAGGGTCGGTTTTTCCCTCAGACTCAGCGAGAGATCCCACCTCTACCGCTTCAAGGAAAGTCTGGGTCGGGGATACAACTGGGGAGAATGACAAGTACTTCACCCAGGCGGCCTCACCTGCTATGCTGAACAGGGCCTTGCGGGGGGATGGGAAAATTGGAAGTAATAGACAAGGAAGAGGGGAAGGAAGCGGCTGTGGCATTGAGTTAGGGACCATCCCGGCATTTGCCTGGAGGAGAAGTGGGAGACCACGGAAAACCACTTCCAGGATGACTGAGGTGGGAATCGAACCCACCTCTACTCAGTTGACTTCCAGAGGCTGAGTGGACCCCGTTCCAGCCCTCGTACCACTTTTCAAATTTCGTGGCAGAGCCGAGAATCGAACCCGGGCCTCTGGGGATGGCAGCTAATCACACTAACCACCACACCACAGAGGCGGACAAAAATGAGTTCTAACATGGAAATAAAGCGTCTTCGGACCCATATCCATATAACATACTTTCTTCTTCCACGTGTGAGGAATGTGTCCTGAAACTTTGACCATACCTCACTGTTAAACCCTGTATGTGCGTTTAGGCGATTGGGCATGGAATCAAACGCCGCACGTAATCCTGCTCAAAATTTCTGCGAATTATGATCCAAGTCACGAATGTTTCGACATGGAGTTCAATGTCAGGTGACCAGGAAGACAATGGAAGTATTGAAATGTGACGCAAATACTCCTGGGAAACCCTAAGCTCTGTGAAATAAACTTTCATATTTCCTGGGCATTCAATTAGGAAAAGTAATATCTAGACCTGCAGAATTCTTAAAGGTATCGCTGCTTGAACAAATACACTCGTATCACTTACCGCTCCCTACCGGGCGATTTGGCCGGGCAGTTAGGGGCGCGCAGCTGTGAGTTTGCATCCGGGAGATAATGGGTTCGAATCCCACTGTCAGCAGATCTGAATATTGTTTTCCATTTTTATACAGGCAAATGCTGTGGCTTTCTACTGCGGAGTGTATATGTAAAGCAAACTGGCACGCAAATAATTTATTTCCTATAGATATTTTTTAACATTCGCATTATATTAAGTATAGCTTCCGTGGCTCAGGGGGCAGCGCGTCAGCCTCTCACCGCTGGGTTGCGTAGTTCAAATCCCGGTCACTCCATGTGAGATTTGTGCTGGACAAAGCGGAAGTGGTTCAGGTTTTTCTCCGGGTACTCCGGTTTGCTCTGTCATCTTTCATTCCAGCAACACTCTCCACTATAATTTCATCTGTCATTCCTTAATCATTGCCCCAGAGAAGTGCGGCAGGCTTCGGCAGCCGGCACAATTCCTATCCTCGCCTATCCCTGACCCGCTCACTGACTGGAAAACAGGTTGTAGGTTTTCATTTTCATTGTATTAAGTGTCAATACACATGTGCTGTTTCAAAGAAAAATGAAAGTGAAAAATTAACACTTCCATACTTTGTTTCTTAGCCCAAATTTCGAACACATCCACCCCAACCATCACACACATTAGCCTCCGCGAAAAGATTTGGGTGCTCTCGATTTTTCGAGGATCATGGAAGTATCAAGTTCTCTGGTACCAAGTTCTAAGTTTCTAGACTGTATAGGAGTCCTAAGACATTTTCCTGACCTTTAAAACTCGATTACCTTGGCCTAAAACCTGAGATGAGTTCACTGAGATACAAGTCCTCTTGACTTATATAAGGCACTTGATAGGGTAGATTATGGGAGACTGCTGGCAAAAATGAGTGCATTTGGACTAGACGAAATAGTGACTGAATGGGTGGCTATGTTTCTAGAAAATGTATCTCAGAGAATTAGAGTAGGCGAAGCTTTATCTGACGCTGTAATAAATAAGAGGGCAATTCCTCAAGGCAGTGTTATTGGACCTTTATGTTTCACAAATTGGAAATGTCATGTCATAGTTACTACGTTGATGAGGTGAAATTTCCTTACGGGGAACATTTTAAGTACATATGTGTTAATATAAGGAAATATCTTCATTGGGGTAATCACATAAATGGGATTGTAAATAAAGGATACAGATCTGTGCACATGATTATGAGGGTGTTTGGGGGGGGGGGGTGTAGTCAGGATGTCAAGAAAAGGGCATATAACTCCCTTGTAAGACCCTAACTAGAGTATGGTTCCAGTGTATGGGACCCTCACCAGGATTATGCGATTCAATAACTTCAAAAAATCCTAAGAAAAGCAGCTAGATTTGTTCAGGGTGATATGCGACAAAAGAGTAGCGTTACAAAAATGTTACATAATTTGGGCTGGGAGGACTTGGGAGAAAGGAGACGAGCTGCTCGATTAAGTGTGTGTCAGTGGAGAGAAGGCGTCGAATGACATTAGTAGACGAATAAGTTTGAGTGGTGTCTTTAAAAGTAGGAGAGATCACAATATGAAGATAAAGTTGGAATTCAAGAGGACAAATTGGGGCAAATACTCATTTGTAGAAAGGGGTGTTAGAGATCGGAATAACTTACCAAGGGAGATGTTCAATAAACTTCCAATTTCTTTTCAATCATTTTAAAAATGGCCAGGAAAACAAAAGATAGAGAATCTGCCACCCGGGCGACTGCCCTAAATGCAGATCGGTAATGATTAATGACTGACTGAAAAAAAATCTCCGTTTCATGCTTACGCATTATACGGGGGTATACTTCCACTTATATTTCCTCTTCCTTCCCACTTCTAGTACTTTCATAACCCATCGTCGCCATAAGACCTATCTGTGTCGGTGCGATGTAAAACAAATTGCAAATATATATACCACTACCATGAACGAATGACGTGAGGTAGAGATTGCACTGCTCGTCTTGCGGTCTTCCTAACTGGCACGTCAGTCATCTTCTCCCGAAGAAAAATGCCATTTGGCACTAAAAATATGCCACCTAGTGTTGCCAAGTGGTTTGTTTCTCGGATTACTCCATTTTCTTTAGACATGATTTTGGTCCTGCGTTTGTTATGTTCCCAGAGTGGGCAATTCTCCTTCTAAAAATTGCAACGGGAGAAACGCATAGGAATACAAACTTTCTCAACAGTAAATCGACCCCCTGTGGGTGGGGGGACGTAGACGAAGAATACACCCACGGTATCCCCTGCCTGTCGTAAGAGGCGGCTAAACGGGGCGACCACGTGATGATTGAATTAGAACCACGAAACTACTTGTGGTTAGTACCATCACACAGGGAGCACCATGGGTCACCTTTACATGCGAGTAGTACCACTATGTTAGGTATACAATAGATTTGTGATTAGTAGCAGCAGAGATTGGTTCACTGTGGGTTTACAGTACCTGTTATTAGCACCAAGGGCTTGACGTTGCCTGTGATTAATAACATTATGTGAGAAAACACCACGGGTCTGGGCGTTGCCTGTGGTTAGTACCACTATATGAGCGACTCCGTGGGTCTGCGTTGCCTGTGATTGGTACCCCACTATGTAAGTTACACCACGGGAATACTGGCGCTCGTGATTCGTACACCTATGTGAGGAACACGATGGGTTGCCTATGAGCAGCGCCAATATGTGAGAAACACCATAGGCCTGCGTTACCTGAGCGACGTAGTACCATAACGTGTGGAGCAGCGTGAGTCCAGGCTACTTTTGATTAGTACCGCAACATGAGAAATACTGTTGTACTTTACTAGCGATAAGTACTATTATGATGGGCCGTTGACCTGGATTTTGTATCTCTTTAGACAATAAGCATCATCGATTTAGGATTGTGCTTTGGAAGCAGTCCCTTGGTCAGTAATACTATTGTTTTAAGATAGTTTCTGGGAAGGTGGGGCATTGCGGGTCGGATCCACTGATTGTTTTAAGTTCATAATCTTTGTTCATCGTCGTCTTTTTGAATTCTAGTCTGTGAATAGATTTTGGAATTATTTTTAACTTTTAGAATTATGAGTTGGATCCGCAGATTATTTTAAATTCACATTCATCCATTCATTGTTCATCATCACGTTTTGATTTCTGGTCAGTGGGTGAATTTTGGACTTTTAAATTGTCATTACATTTTGTCTCATTTCGTACCTCGTGCCATTAGGGGCCGATGACCTACATGTTAGGCCCCTTTAAATAAAAAGCGTCATCATCAAGTTGTCTAACTTGATTCGTATCTATGTTGGTAGGCCTGCTAAGCAAATCAGGCACTACGTTTATCATCCTGTTATCGTCCGCTTAAAATTCAATTTTCGCAAATGTGTTTTGCACATTTTATCGTAAGAAAAGCAATCCGTGGTAATCCAGATAACAAATACTTTAAAATGAGTCAAAATTAATATGATCTATCAAAGATTCACCGAAAGAAGAAGTTGAAATCTTACAATCACATCATCAGGTGTATTTCAAGAAGAGGGAATAGCTATTTTCGAGGGTTTAGCCGGGTCCAAATAATGACTAATTTTACTTTGTTTGTACGCAGTAAGTTAAGAATTTTCCGGTAGACAATGTAACTTGAAACAGCATTTTCAGTATAGTATGTTTTGATAACTTTTTTACAATTCCGTAAGTACAGTATACTGTACGTAACATAGGTTACTACTTTTTTTCTTGTTGAAATATCTGGTAATCCTAATATCTTCACCAGCTTATAATGCTCTACGATGCTCTCTGCTCACACCATTGCAATCGAAAGTGACGCTATTAAGATTTAAGTGACAGATAATGTAAAGTAGATCGCAGAACACCCTATGCTATTGTCCGCTTTTTGTTGTTCTTGCTGTTGATGTAGTTAACGTTAATTGTTGTCCGTTAAACGCCTTACTGACTCAGGTTTTAGGTGACAATGAAATAGATTCAGGTAGTCAAATGGACTATGTCGCTATTGACCTATCCAAGGCTTTTGATAGGGTAGACGATAGGAGTTTTCTGGCAAAAATGAGGACTATTAAAGTAGACAAAAGGGCGGTTGAATGGGTGGCTACATTTGTAGAAAACAGAACTCAGAAAATTGAAGTAGGCGAAGTGTTATCTGACCCTGTAATATTTAAGAAGAGGGTCACACAAGGCAGTATTATTGGACATTTATATTTTTGTTTATATTTAAATTATATGAATAAATAACTGGAATCACGGATAGGGCTATTTTAGAAAATGTTATACTGTATAGAGTAGTAAATGAGTTGCAGGATTGTGAGTGACTGCAGGGGGACCTAGACCATGTTGTGAGATGGACAGCAGACAATGGTATGAATGTAAATTGAATGAAAAGTCAGGTTGTCATTTTCACCAAGAGGAAAAGTCCTCTCAGTTTTAATTATCGTGTTGATGGAGTGATAATACGCCATGGGGATCACTGTAAGTATCTGTGTGTTAACATACGGAATTATCTTCATCGGGGAAATTATAGATCTCTTCACATGGTTATGAAGGTATTTAGGGGTTGTAGTAAGGACCTAAAGGAGATGGCGTGTTTCTCGTAAGACCCCAATTAGAAATAGTTAGAGTGTATGGGACCTACACTAGAACTACTTGATACGACAACTAGAAACGATCCGTACGAAAGCACCACAGTTTGTTCTATTGATTTCCGCCAAAGAAATACTGTTACGAAAATTTTGCGAACTCTAGGCTAGGAAGACTATGCTCGACTATGTGCTAGTTTCGAGTTGTCGGTGGAGAGATGGCGTCGAATGACATTAGTAAACGAATAAGCTTGAGCGGAGATTTTAGAAGTAGGAAAGGAAAATGTAATAAACGAGGAATTCAAGGTGACAAATTGGGGCAAATATTCGTTTATAGATCAATTTACCAAAGGAGATGTTCCATAAATTTCAAAGTTCTTTGCAGTTATTTAAGAAAAGACCAGGTAGACAACACAAAGGGAATCCACCACCTGGGCGACTGAACTAAAAACAGATCAGTGATGATTGATTGATTGATTGATTGATTGATTGATTGATTGATTGATTGATTGATTGATTGATTGATTGATTGATTGATTGATTGATTGATTGATTGATTGATTGATTGATTGATTGATTGATTGATTGACTGAAGATGAAGTTGAAATTCAAGAGAACAAATCGGGACAAATATTCATTTATCCGCCTGTGTGGTGTAGTGGTTAGCGTGATTAGCTGCCACACCCGGAGGCCCGCGTTCGATCCACGGCTTTGCCACGAAATTTGAAAAATATGAGGGCTGGAACGGGGTCCACTCAGCCTCGAGAGGTCAGCTGAGTAGAGGGGGGTTCGATTCCTACCTCAGCATCCTGGAAGTGGTTTTCCGTGGTTTCCCACTTCTCCTCCAGGCAAATACGGGGATGGTACCTAACTTAAGGCCATGGCCTCTTCCTTCCCTCTTCTTTGTCTATCCCTTCAAATCTTCCCATCCCCCCGCAAGGCCCCTGTTCAGCATAGCAGGTGTGGCAGCCTGGGCGAAGTACTGGTCCTCCTTCCCAGTTGTATCCCCGACTCAAGGTCCCACGCTCCAGGACACTGCCCTTGAGGCGGTAAGAGGTGGGATCCCTCGCTGAGTCCGAGGGAAAAACCGACCCTGGAGGGTAAGCAGATTAAGAAATAAAAGAAAGGCCTGTTCATTTATAGAACGAGGAGTAAGGGACTGGAATAAATTATGAAGGGGAATGGTCGATAGCGAATCTGCCACCTGGGCGACAATCCTAAATGAATATCATTGATGATTGACGACTGATGATTGAAGGAGGTTGTTGATGACCGCTGTGATATATCTTATGGACCTGCTCTTTTGTCGGTGACAGTCACGCACAAGCAAAGTAAAGAAGCTGGAAGCTGGTTACGGAGCAAATAGTGAGAGCGTTACGTCGTCACTAACGCCATCGAAATGTTTGGTTAGAGGCTGACAAAGCCCGACCAGCCCGCCCTCTCACGTCCAATAAACGGTGTGTGTGGACCTACATAATGATGTGAGCTTCGCTTATTAGCTTTTAATAGCATATCCACGCAAAACTGTCCTGCTCTTCAGCGGCTAAGCACATAATCAACCTAATAATGATACGCTTAATGACTGTGTAGGACACAGAGAAACTGCTTTACAGCATGCATTCTCTATTAAATATTATTTTATTAAATAACCCGTCATGACCTTGCAGGCTGCTCGAATACAGTATTTCCTTGCACATTTCTCATTTTCTAATAATAATAATAATAATAATAATAATAATAATAATAATAATAATAATAATAATAATAATAATAATAATAATAATAATAACTGCATGCCTGGAAGCAGAAAGAACTCCATGGTTCAGATTCTCAACGTCTAAGTCAACCGTCTGTTGACAGTCTGAAATCCACTCCCTCGCTAAAGCAAGGCTACCTCCATGGAGAAGCAGAAGGGTTCTTGTAGCAATCTAGGCTAGAGTCGTAAGCACTCGTATCTACCCAAGTATGTCTTAAAGGAAGAAGTGAACGACAGATGCAGGATATGCGGAGATACAGCTGAGACGGTGGAGCATATTGTGGGTGCATGTAAGGCAATGGCAGGTAAAAATGTACTCATCGGCATGATGCCGTAGCTATGATTGTGTATCAAGAGCTGGGAGTCAAATCGGGACTTATAGATCAGAAAATCCCATATTACGAGTACAGACTATCATATGTGCTCGAAAATGAAAAGTTCAAGCTGTAATAGAATCGATCTTTGCAGACAGATAGGACATAAGATCAAACAGGCCGGACTGACAAACAGCTCAAGAAGACTGATCTTCTGAATGTGACGGTCCATCCAGATCACAATATCACCAGGCCTATGTCCAATAGATTAAATAGTACACTGACCTTGCTGCAGAAGTTCGAATACTGTGGGAAATTGACCTGACAACACTGAGAGTCATCTCTGCCACAGGCCTTATGCGCAATAAGCTGCAACAACACCTGCAGGATCTGAAGATCACCTACAGTATACACTTCTACAAATGCAGAAGGCTGTCATTCTGGACACCTGGAGCATGACAAAAACCTTCCTATCACAGCAGTAGAAGTCGGAAGAATTTGACAGCAGTCCATCTCCTGATCGGTGAACCGCCACGATGAGTGAAGATGATAGTACACATATCATCTTAAGTGTTGCCGATGGTGGGGTTCGAATACACCAACTCCCAAATGCAAGCCTACAGCTACGCGGCATGAATCACGCAGAAAACTCGGTAGGAATGTAATTATTTAGACGTAGGATTATAGTATGTATTATGTGATTTAAGATGAGGCCCCATATAGTTCATCAGTTGCCACTGTTAATTCGCTACCCTCGACATAGCAGGGCTCAAGGATGTATTTAGACCCAGTATAGGCTAAAATATAGTAAGCCGACGATGTACCACACCAGGGAATGTACTTTTAGAGGGCGAGATGGTGGATGTAAGTATAGACTGCCTCACATAGTAACTAAAGTATTATGTTATGGTATACCTTAAGAAAACTGAAAAGCAGGAGAGAATCAAGATATTTACAATATTTAAGGAATAAAATACAAAATCATTGCCCGATTAGAAATAAAATCATCAAATGATTTTAAAAATCGCTCTTAAAGCCTTACCACAAGGAATTAGCACAGTGTCTTGGTTGATTTCTGTATCTCAATGAACTGGAAGAAGAGCTAAGCCGTTCAAATGCTCATTTGATACTGTGGTCCTTAAATATATTTTTAACCCCATTAAAATCGAAAAAGAACATTGAAACAGATAATGAAGCTGTTCTCCGTAATATATTATTTACCAGTGGATTAAGTAATTTATCAGTCACACACATCCGCAGCTTCCAAATATGTTCGCTGCTTCGTCGGATCTAGTCGGCCACACTCACACGTTGCCATCTTTTGCAAGAAAGTATCTTAACGTTGCGCTTAAGAATGGATTAAATGCATATCATCACGTTATTGAAATGATACTGATTTCGTTTGCATATCTTATAGGAATTAATTAGGTCAAATATCCATATTACTGCCGACTAATGGCGAGGGTGTTTTCGACATATTTCATAACCTGTAACTGGGTCTTAATCGTTAATTTCACTTCTTTAAAAGGAGTCGCGACCGAAATGTTGCAATTTTGGCCAAAATTACGAATTTTCAATTTTAAAAATCCCCCAATTCTTCTTTCAAATCTCGTATTCCGTTTTGCCCTAAAGCCATTTTAAAGATCTAAATGTCGGATTTGAAGGGTAGGGGCACTTTATCAGACTATGTGGGCTTCAAAGTCTTTTTGGACTACCATTTTATTAATTCCGCTGGAATAGATTTACATTGTAGTAAGCCTAGACTGTGCATAAGAGTAAACAGGATTCTGATGGAGTAACATACAGTCCACAGCAGTTTTAAAGCAAATATGTTTCTTAAAACATTCAATTGAAATTTTCTAGCTTAAAATATTATCAGCTCATTGCCAGGTATGAAATGCTCGCTGCGACAGGGTTTTTATCAGATTCAACTGAAATTTTCTGATCAAGTTTCAATAGGTAGAGGAATATAAGGTCCGCCTCTGTGGTGTAGTGTTTACTGTGATTAGCTGCCACTCCCGGAGGCCCGGGTTCGATTCCTGGCTCTGCCAAGGAATTTGAAAAGTGTTACGAGGGTTGAAAAGGGGTCCACTCAGCCCCGGGAGGTCAACTGAGTGGACGTGGCTTCGGTTCCCACCTCAGCCATCTTGGAAGTGGTTTTCCGTGGTTTCCCACTTCTCCTCCAGGCAAATGCCGGGATGGTACCTAACTTAAGGCCACGGCCGCTTCTTCCCCTCTTCCTTGTCTATCCCTTCCAATATTCCCATCACTCTGCAAGGCCCCTCCCTGTTCAGCATAGGAGGCGAGGTACTGGTCATCCTCCACAGTTGTATCCCCCGACTCAGAGTCTGAAGCTCAGGACACTGCCGTTGAGGCGGTAAGAGGTGGGATCCCTCGCTGAGTCCGAGGGAAAAACCGATCCTGGAGGGTAAACAGATCAGAAGAAGAAGAAGAAGATTTAAAAGTAGTTTAGCATTTTATTATCAGTTGAATATTACCTTCATATTGCTGTTACTAAAATAGCACCAAACTAGAGTTTTGCCTACTGTAAGAGTTATGAAAAAAATATAAACTTATATTTCCAACAGTTAATAATAATCATCGTATGGCCTCGGTTACTGTGTGCATACATTTCAATTTGACGCTATATGGCTGTCTGCTTGTCAATTTCGACGTTCCGTTTTACTCTAGGCCCACTAGATGGCAGACAGAGTGAACCGAAACTCTCTTGAGCGTCTATGGCTGAGATTTAATGAATTTTGCCAGGTTTGAACCTGCTATCTTGGGATCCGGAGGCCGACACACTACCACTGATCCACAGAGGCAAAACTCAGAGTTATTATTAATAATATGAATATTTTTGACAAGTCTGTCAAATTATAATCCAAAAATAATGAAAACTGCGCCAGAAGAAGCATTTTCCATGCAACAAATAAAATAATTGTTAATAACTTTGCAACAAATTAACTAACCAACTTCAAATTGTGTTTGATTCTCTATTTTATTAGTATGTGCTTGTGTTTTAAATTTGGTACGGTAATGATAAGAGGTAAATTGTAGAAGCTCCAATTTTCAGTCATGACTCCCTTAAATTGACTTATATTTGGAGATTTTCTGGTGGTGGCGAGGAGGCTTCTCACATTCCATAACCTGTAATCTGGACTTAATCGTTAATTCCTCTACTTTAAACCGATTTATGTTTGGAGGTTCTTCTGCTGGGGAATATTTATTCTATAAATCCCCCACCCCATTCTCGGTACACCCCTGTATCACACTGGCCTTTTAGCTGATGTCAAGAAACGCTTCAGACAAAGCGAAAAATTTCGAGCTCCTATGAACAGCATTGAAAGCATAGTTACTACCACCATACATAACTTAGATCTGTACGCACAGTGAGATCTCATTTGTTCGAACCTCCATAGTTAAAAGACCATATTACCACTATATCTCTATATAATAAAAATTTCTGTATCCTGATACGCTTTACTTTGTCCATTGTGACAACCCGTAATTGCGGAAAGTCGTTGATTCGTTCAATAAATATATATATGTATATATATATATATGTCCGATAAAATACGATTTTAGATTATCTCATTTTTTTTTTTTTTTTTTTTTTGCTGGTTGCTTTACGTCGCATCGACACAGATAGGTCTTATGGCGACGATGGGACAGGAAAGGGCTAGGAGTGGGAAGGAAGTGGCCATGGCCTTAATTAAGGTACAGCCCCAGCATTTGCCTGGTGTGAAAATGGGAAACCACGGAAAACCATTTTCAGGGCTGCCGACAGTGGGGTTCGAACCTACTATCTCCCGAATACTGGATACCGGCCGCACTTAAGCGACTGCAGCTATGGAGCTCGGTTTTTAGATTATCAGTGTTCTCCTTGTTGAATGGAAAATACCGATCGTGGCTACTGTCAGTGCTGGAATTCGAATATCAGATCTGCGAATATCATGCGGCCTGAAATTAACCGTGCTGCTACAATGAAGGACCAGTACAAAGCGAAGTGGCAGACAGTCTGCGTGTTTTCCAGCAGCAAGCGCTCTATTCTTATGTTAATTCTTGAGACAAAATGAATCCCGTTACCCTGATTTTGCTGACCTGCTGTCCGCTCGTAGTTCCAACCTCTCTTTCCCACATCAGGGACAATTATTTTATTCCATACTAATGCCTGTTTGTTTTATTCGTGAACTGTGCGGTCGCAGTAAATATGTAGTGGATTGTCAATGCAGGTATAAAACAGCTGTTTGGAGACCAGTCTAGCTCCCCTGCGTATCAATACTGCATTATTTTAAATACACCCACTCCCCACTCCCCACTCCCTTCCCTTCCCTCCAAATTAATACTGAATTATTTGAAGTATACTGTATTTCCGATGTTCATATAGGCAGCGTCCCCTCCTCCCTCCGCTGGTAGCGGATGTCAGTGATTACGTGGCATGCAGTGACATCTGTTAATGACTCGCGCTAATTAATCGGAACGCTCTAGCACGGTTATTGAGCGGCCGCGCCACGCTCTCTGGTCTGCACAGTGCGCTTTCTGGTGCCGCCAGAGGACCACCTTCCAGGCTGGGACCCGTTACCACCTACAAGGTCATCAGTCAGCACAACTCGCCTTATCCCCTCTAAATCAAAATTCAGTGTATAACGGCATTTTTTTTTTTTACAATTGGCTTTACGTCGCACTGACACAGATGGGTCCTTATGGCGACGATGGGTCAAGAAAGGGCTAGGAGTGAGAAGGAAGCGACCATGGCTTTAACTAAGTTACAACCCCATCATTTGCCGGGTGTGAAAATGGGAAACCACGTAAGACCATCTTCAGTGCTGCCGACAGTGGGAAGTTCGAACCCACTATCTCCCGAATGCATGCTGATAGCTTCCTGACTCAAGCCGTGCGGCCACTTCCTCGGTATTTCATTTTCTTCCTTTCTTTCTTTCTTTCTTTCTTTCTCCGTTAGGGTCTTCCAGGGATTACGTGCCAATTTCAATGCTTCAACGTTTGTTGTTCCTCATTCTTCCTCCAGTACTCCCTCGTCTTCTCGTCTTCTCCTCGGACCATTTTGAGCCTGTTTTCTTTCCCTTCCGACATTGGAATCCTTCCATTTACAACACTTTTTTTCTAAAATCTCTTTCTCTCTCTCTTTCTGTTGTTTATTCTTCTTCTATATTTTTTCTTTCCAAATTTTTCTTGTCTTAATGAATCGAGGTCATTGTTAACTTCTTGTTCTAAAGATATTTGAAGATCTGTTTGGTTAACTTCTTGTCATCCATTCTGTACACTATTTGTTCTTATTGAATACGTTTACCCTCTAGGGTTTTCCCTGGGAATCAGCGAGGAATCCCTCCTCTACCACCTCAACCACCTCTACTACCTCTACCACCTCAAAGACATTTGGTAGGGAGTATAACTGGGAAGGCGCACTAGTACCTCGCCCAGGCAGCCTCACCTGCTGTGCTGAACAGAGGCCTTGTGGGGTATGGGAAGACTGAAATGGACAGACTAGGAAGAAGGAAGGAAGCGGCCGTGGCTTTAAGTTAGGTACCATCCAACATTTGCATGGAGAAGAAGTGATTAACCACGGAAAACTACTTCGAGGACGGCTGAGGTAGGAATCGAACCCCACGCTAATCAGTTGACCTCCCGAGGCTAAACGGACACGGTTCCAGTGCTCGTACCACTTTTCATATTTCGTGGAAGAGTCGGGAATCGAATACGGGCCTCTTGGGGTTGCAGCTAATCACACTAACCGCTTCACCACAGCCATTTTGTATAAATGTTCAAAAATATCAATCGTCTTTTCCGTATTGTTTCTGTTATGTTTTCTATGTTCCGATAATTTAATCATTTATTTTTTATTTTTGAGTTCTTAGTGGACCGAGTATTTTTCGTATAATCCTTCTGTACAGTACCTTTAATTTATTTAGCTTGTAATTCAGTAATATACATTCAATAGCGTATAGGCATTCCGGTTTGACTGCTGTGTTGTAGTGTTGTATTTTGAGGTTCTAACATAACACCTTTTGTTGTAGATATTCCTAGTTATACCGTATGCTCTTTTCATCTTGTGTATCCCTTTTCGTACAGCAGATTTTTCTGAACAGTTTTCTTGAATAGTTTTTTTTCAAATGTTTGATTTTCATTGCCTTCCTTATTCGACCAATTTCTGTTATTAGACATTCTGGAGCATTTTTTATATTTGTCATAAATTTGTTTTTCTGCAGAAATTCTTAAACCTGTTTTGTTGGCTATCTCTTCAAACAGATTGACTTACATTGCTGCATTTGTCAGGTTTTCTGAAAGTATGGCGAAATCATCTGCAAATGCGAGACAGTTTATTTCAGCATCTTTCTTCCCAGTGTTCTGATGATAACATTTATATTTTGCATTTTATTTTATTTTATTTTATTTTATTTTATTTTATTGCTCCTGCAGTGGACCAGGTAGACCACCCACTCTACCGCGGAGTATGTATCTGAAGCATCTGGTATATATAACACATCAATACTCACTCATTCCTGTACGGAAACATATAAATATAACTGACACTTGAAAACTTGCCTTGTCCTCCTCAGTGATTCACATTCAACATCATCTAAATATTAAAATTTTATATAATAGCAATTTTCCTAATATACCACTAACGTTTGTTTGCTAATTGGTATGGTCAATTATGATATAAAAGACCTTTAAGTTTTGTAAATAAGTGGGACTTCAATAGTTGCTGATGAAGGGACTGTATTATGTTCCCAAACCATGTTCGATGAATAAATGGTTTTCAATTATAAAAGTGTATTGATAAGGTGGATTCAGGCATTTACTATTCTAAATAGTTTTTAAATGGTTTATTGTGGCACTAGTCATATCCATTTTAACGGATCAAATTTGTCTTCTCCGGCATTTAAACTCAAAATTATTAGTCATTTATTAACCATTCTATGATTGAAGTTTAATTAAAACGAACCATTGATGTAGAAATAATTGATAAACCTGTAGAAACTCCAAAATGGAAGTCATATAACGATTTTCCCCACTTCCTGAGAAATATAAAATGAAATAAAAGTATAATTGAAAAGTGGATATGGTAAGTATTGAAATGGCGGAACTCAATTAGCCTACTCTATCTCGTTAATTTCTAGCTCCCCTGTCAGATCGATGTTGGTAAACATAATCTGAGAGCTATAGAAATAGAATACATTCTTAGTTTTTTCGGACACGATAACACGGTTTTTATTGGTCGCCGAAATATATATATTTTTTACTACATTTTCATCATTAAGACATGTGTATGTGTATGTGCAAGCTCCCGTTTCTCTACTACCAAGTCGGGTATGAAGTTAAATGCATCTTCGTAGCAAGTTTTACGACCGGATGCCCTACCTGACGTCAACAACTTCAGAGGAGTTAATGAGATGAAATGAATGACGTGATATGTGATAGAAGGAAGGGAGAGGGTGAACCCCGGTGCCGGCACATAGTCTACTCCTACTTAACGCTTAACATCACCATCCGACTGACGAATCACCATCATCAGTGTCATATGCCATATAAGCACTGTGGAGAGATTTGGAATTGAATTGAGGCTGCTGGCAAGCAATATAGAGAATATAGCCTACATTGTTTACTACCACCTGCCGGCCTGAGTAGCTTAGACGGTAGAGCGCTGGCCTTCTGAGCCAACTTGGCATATTCGATCTTGGCTCACTCGGGTGGTATTTGAAGGTTCTCAGATACGTCAGCCTCGTGTCGGTAGATTTACTAGTATGTTAAAGAACTCTTGCGGGACAACATTCCAGCACCTCGGCGTCTCCAAAATATTATTATTATTATTATTATTATTATTATTATTATTATTATTATTATTATTATTATTATTATTATTATTATTATTATACTTACTATATAATTGGTCCATTATTGGAAATTATATACTTTTTATCTGACTCATTTTTGGTTGCCAGCGTTTCGCCCCAGTGTACCAATTTGGGCTCATCGGTTGGTAACAACGGTAGCAGTCTTGCCAAGACGCATGGCTAGTGCATGCACAGACTTTACCCATTCAGGAAAAATATTTCAAGTTCCTTTTGGGAATCGAAATCCATATCATCTGATGGTCTAACAGGCATCAAATGTTGTAAAAGAGACCAAGTCTTACATAGTACATTGGCAATTCCAATTCCCCAAGCTCCAAGTAACCTGTGCAGTGGCCTCCACTATTGTCATTTCACTTCTGGAAACACTAGTTTAAATCCCCACAGCTTCCTCGTTTTTGTAAATAAGGCCCATTCTGTACGAATCTATACAACCAACAATGTTGTCACCCGTACTATGTACATGACGAATAGAATACCTAGTGTGATCACTCCGCTCTCTTAACATTGTTGTTGGTGGCCGCCGGAGTGTGGCGTTGCAGTCGCGACGAACCAGCTGCAATACCACTTGCGCAAATTGTCGACGAAGGCAATAGTGTGCGTGCGTGAAGTCATGGTAACAATTTTAACACCTATCGAGGGAATTTGTTTTAATACTTTCCGAATGTCTGTGCAGTGCTTTGTGTGTGGAACTAGGATTCTATTATTTCGAGAAAATGTCGTGATTTTTCCTTCCTGGTTGTAAATCGGGTTACGGAAGGAAGCAAGCGTAATGGTAGACCATTTTTTATACCGCCAAAACAAACTAACCTCTTTGCGAAGTGGACGAGAGTTATTCCCGGAAAGATAAGCAATTATCAGCCAAAGGCAGAATATTTGACCTGCATTAGTCGGCAGATTTAATTAACTTATAGAGGCGGACTGTTTCGTTGTGAACGGTAAAAATGTTGAACTTCCTTGTGTGAGGTGGAAATTAGACCCGGAGCGGTGGCTCATATTTTTCCAAATTTACCAAAATACCGACCCACTAAGGTAAAATCTATCCACTACTCGGGAGATAGTAGGTTCGAACCCCATTGTCGGCAGCCATGAAGATGGTTTTCCGTGGTTTCCCATTTTCACACCAGACAAATGCTAGGTATGTACCTTAATTAAGGCCACGGCCGATTCCCACCCACTCCTAGCCCCTCCCTGTCCCTTCGTCACCATAAGACCTATCTGTGTCGGTGCGACATAAAGCAACTAGCAAAACACTAAGGTAAAATCGATGAAGGCACCCAGTAGGAAAATGAATGAGGACGGTAGGCTATCAAGAGGATAAGGAACAAGAATCACGATGTGAGTGAAGCAGTTATGGTGACAGTGAGCGGTAAGGTTCATGATCTGCCTAGTTGTAGTCAAATTCAGTCTAGTTCATTTGCCGATGCCCATAAAGCCAATAGTGTCTCTAAAAAGGCGACTACGGAACGCAACTCGTAATTTAATACGAGCTAAACGTCTCTTTTCTAAGTCAAAGCTAGGATTAATTTCCTATAGTGGAAGATTAAGAACACGGAATGTTTAATGTTTTATATACTCTGTTTAAAAAGTATTTTTTTAAGTACCGGTATATAAAGTACAGCATTGTTTTCGCTTTTCGTAATGTTCCATTTATCTCGTATGTTCTTTATTAAAGTCCAAAGACATTTCTTCGTGGGGACTGATAATACTATTTAAAATTCTCTAAGAGTATTATTCATGTCATAAGTCTAAACAATTGGGTGTTGTTTTCGGTTGTTTGCGTAACCTGCACTAAAACAGCTACCGTGTAGCGTTAGTGATTGGCTCCACCAACGCCGCTCTGCCTGAGCGTGCTTGAACTCTGTGAGTGATCACACTAGGTATTCTATTCGTTATGCTATGAACATAGAACCTTTGTAAGAGTATCAAGAGAACAATTGTTACATAGTTGCCTGCTTTCAACTTTAGCTGTCTGTTTCCATACCTGGAATTCCAAGCGTAGGATACATCGGAAAATTACTAGCAAGATTTTGTTAAAAACTGTAGAATTATTGTATTTACAAACCAGATCTAGCTGAAAAATCTGCATATACACCCAAAACAATGGTGTTGTATATATTCGAAAGCAAACAAATTATTTTCCTTCTTGTATGTAACAAATAAAACAAAATAAATGGGAAAACCCTTAGCCCAGCAGCTAAGGGGCCGTAACCCCTTCCCATCTCCTCCTTCTTCACATCCTTTACCCATCTCCTTCCTCCTTCGCATCTCCACCCCTTCGGTGTGGGGGATGAAAAATGTTGATGTTGTTGATGATGATGATGATGATGATTATGCCTCCAATACGCTGGCGGTTGCAGAGTAGGCTTTGGTCTACAAGTGGCCACAGCTGTACATTCCGACCGAACTTGTGCCAGGCTCCTCACTTTCATCTATCCTATCCCACCTTTCTAGGTCAACTCTTGTTATTTTCCGACCCCAATGGTATTAGATCACTCGAGGCCTAGGGATTGTTTCATTTTAACGCCCTTCGTGGCCCTTGTCTTTCCTTGGCAGATACCTTCATTTTTCGAAGCGTCGGATCCCTTCCATTTTCCCCCTATGATTAATGCTAATAGAGGATGGTTGCCTAGTTGTACTTCTTATTAAAACAATAATCATCACCACCGTCAATCATCCACCATGGAGGGACGTATTCACTCTTGACTGATTCTGTGGTGGTTAATAGTCTGTGTGTTGTATTTAACTGAATATAACTGTATAAGGTGAATTAAGCTATAGAAATTTGCCGTATTCGGTTAAAATTCCTAACTCGGTCGGAAATCGAACCCAGGAGACTCTCCCGAGGACTCGACATTGGCAAACAAGGAATTCTTCACAGAATTAGCACTAGAAGTAAACAGATTAAGGAATATATATGAAGACATAGGTATTGTAATAATGGGGGACTTTAATGCGAGGATTGCAGACTTAAAACCAATTTATAGTAAAGAGGCTGAGGAAATAATAATTAGAAGAAGAATTAGTCAAGATAAAGTTTGCAATAACTATGGTGGAAAACTGTTAGAATTATGTGGTACAGAAGAACTCTATATTTTAAATGGGTGGTGGCCATGAGATGAATTGGGTAATTTAACGTTTATAACAGAAATGGGTGGTAGTGCAATTGACCTAGTATTATGTTCTAGAGAGGCATTACCACTCGTTAAGAGGATAAATGTTAAAGGTTGGGGAGAATCGCATCACTTACCCATAATTATTAATATGGTAAGCACGGAAGAGAATACTGGGGGGAATTATATAAATAATATTAAAGAGAGGCCAGTGACAAAATATATATGGAGAGAAGACCTCAGCGCAGAATTCAAGGAATATTTTGAAGGTAGATCCTTTGAAATGATCAAGATAGGAATAAAGTCCGCGATGGAAGATAATAAAATAGACGAGGCGATAAAGCTATTAGAAAACTCAATACTGATGGCAGGACATAAGATGCGGGCCCTGGAGGTAAGAATACAAAGAAATAGTGGGTGGTACAATGAAGAATGCAGACAAAAAAAATCAGAAGTTATGAAAGCCCTAGACACATTCAGGAAAATAGGCGGGCAGGAACAAAGAATTGCATTCTGTAGCAAAAGAAAAGAGTATAAAGCATTATTGGTAAGAACTAAAGTTTTGTGGCAGAAGAAACAAACTGACAACTTAAACAGAGAGGCTCTGAATAATAATACTAAGAAGGTATGGCTTAAAATAAATCAAATTTGTAAGGATAGAAAAAATATAAGCCAGGTAAATATAAGCCATAGAGAATGGATAAATTACTTTAGTAAATTATTAAGTGGTGAAGATAGTTGGAAACAGGATGTTCAGAAGAGGGGAATCTCGAGAGGATTGCGGTGCTCCCTGCCCGATTTAGATAAGGAAATTTCAGCCGCTGAAGTAAAAGAAATATTAGAGAAAGGGAGGAAAGGGAAAGCAGGAGCAATTTCAGGAATAAACAATGAATTCTGGAAGGAAGCAAGCAAAAATAGCTTTATCCTTGCTAGTATAGTCAAAATATTTAACAAGATCTTCGAGGGAGCTAGATTCCCTAAATCATGGCAAGAAGGTATCATCTGTCCTGTATACAAGAATCGTGGAGAGAGATCTAACCCAAGTAACTATAGAGGGATTACGTTGCTAGATTCTTTAAGCAAGATATACACAGGGATATTGGCAAAAAGATTAATGAATTGGGCAGAGGAGTACTCGATCTTGTCGAGATTACAAGCAGGATTCAGAAAGGGAATGAGGACTAGTGACAATATAATGGTAGTTAAGACAATATTAGATAAATATATCAGAAAGAAAAGAGCCAAGTTGTACATTACCGTAATTGATGTAGAAAAGGCTTTTGATTCGGTGAGTAGAAAAGCTGTTGGCCATAAGTTGTGGCAAATCGGAGTATCAGCTAAAATTATAAGAGCAATTGATAATATATATTCGGAATGTTCAGTCAAAGTTAAGAATGGTTTAGTAGTGGGAGAGATAACTTCTAAAGTGGGCCTTAAACAAGGGTGTAAACTGTCCCCATATTATTTTTATTGTTTATTAACGATATTTTCCACTCGAAAGAATATGAAAAAGGAGCTTCTCCATGTATTGAGTGCCAAGATATTCCAGGCCTAATCTTTGCGGACGATATCATTCTACTTGCATTAACACCCAGCAAGATGCAAAATAGTATTAATGAGGTAGAGAACTACTGCAAAGAGTGGAATTTAAAGGTTAACCCACAGAAAACCAGAGTAATGGTCTGTAAAAGGGGTGTTAAGCATTCTAGGAGTGAACAGTGGTGTATGGGTAGGACAAAGTTAGAAGTGGTAAAAAAAATCGAATACTTAGGGACGATTATAAGTAGTAATGGAAACTGGTCTAACCAAATATAACTGTATAAGGTGAATTAAGCTATAGAAATTTAACGTATTCGGTTAAAATTCCTAACTCGGTCGGAAATCGAACCCAGGAGACTCTGAAATGAAGGCCAGTATTCTGCAGTAAATAATAATTTAAATTAAGCAAATCGCCTAAAAAGCGGGTCTTAAAGTCTCTTATGAAAAGACTGAATATATGAAGTACAAGCACCAAAGCAAGAGGTAAAACATGGCAAGATTAAAAGGACAGATAAGTTCAAATACCTGGGTGAATGGATCCAATCCAGTGGAGTAGATAAAGAGGCAAACAAGTGAAGCGCCAGAAAATTAGATCTGGTCTACAAGCTAACATGTGTAACAAACGGGCTATATCTTACACGGTGAAAATCCGATATTATAACTCAGTAATAAAACCGGAAGGATTGTACGCTTCATAGTGCCTGATTTTAATTTTTTTAAAGAGGAGCTGCAAGAACACGAGAAGAAGGAAAGGAATATTGTGAAGAAAATTCTGAGGCCGCAGAAGACTGGTGATAGGACTTTGAAGAAACGGAGAAATAAGGAGCTCTACAAGTACACTGAAAAGATGTCCGTCTCCATGACTAAATGGTTGGCTTGGTCGCAGGGGTCCCGGGTTTGATTCCTGGCAGGATCGGGAATTTTAACCATCATTGGTTAATTTCTCTGGCACTGGGGCTGGGTGTATGTGTTGTCTTCATCATCATTTCATCCCCCCGTCACAACGCGCAGGTCGCCTAGGGGCTTCAAATCAAAAGACCTGCACCTGGCGAGCCGACCCCGTCCTGGGATTTCCCGGCACTAAAAGCCATAAGCCATTTCATTTCATTGAAATGATCACGGATACAATGCGGAAACGAAGGTTGAAGTTATCCGGACACCAGACCAAAAAGATCTTCAAATACATTATGGGGTTAAAGGCCACCTCCAAGTGAGTGGAAGAGGCCAAGAAGGATGCAGAAGAATTTGGAAGTACACCAGAGATGATCCATAATAGAAGAAGAGTCGACAGTCTAAAATCATTTGAAGAGCAGCCACTAACACGGCTGCCTGAACGTATCATTTCCGAAGAGGAGAGAAAGATGAGAAGCGAAATAATGAAAAGGTTTTGGGAAGAAAAGAGAAGAAGCCTTAAGTTCTATGCGGTTCACAGTTGGCCACAGTCGGGGAAAAAAAAAAAAAAACTTAATTGGAGTAATAATCTAGGAAACATTTCATCTGTGCGTGAGTCTCGCCCTCTCTTCATTAGACCTTCCAAATCTCCGTAGTCGGATTTGTGATCCTGTGCAACAGTTAGCAGTGTGCCTCTCAGTTCCATGTGGTAATGAGAGGGAAGCGGCAGTATTAACACATCTAGATTTATTTACATAAACAGCTTTTCTGCCCATTACAAACAATGAGTGCATGAAATGATGCAATCGCGCCAGTCACATCTATCATTACAGCTCTAAATAACAGATCACCAAATGAAAACAGCGTGTCGAATAAAGCACAGAGTTCACGTAGTTATCCGTCTATGAACAAATAGTTGGTTATTGAATGATGAAGCTGTCTGGCTCTTTGGATGAATGGTCCGCAAACTTGACTTCACAGGGTCTCACGGGTTCGATTTCGGGTCAGGTATGGATTTTAACAGTGTGTGGTTAATTCTTCTGGTTCAGAGACTGGGTGTTTAATACACATATCATCACAGAAATACTCAATAGTGAATACATCTGTCCACGTAGAGATGGCTTCAGGAAGGGCATCCGGTCGTAAAGCTGGGCAAATGCCCATGAAGTGCTGACCTCAATATATTGAAACAAAGGCAAGAACAAGAAGGCGAAGATTGAATCGTGAAGTTCTGTGGAATAATTCATTTTTTCATTAATAATAAAGGCATCCGCCTCTGTGGTGTAGTGGTTAGTGTGATTACCTGCCACCCTTACCCCTTACCCGGAGGACTGGGTTCGATTCCTGGCTCTGCCACGAAATTTGAAAAGCGGTACGAGGACTGGTACATGGTCTACTCAGTCTCGGGAGGTCAACTAAGTAGAGGAGGATTTCGATTCCCACCTCAGCCATCCTCGAAGTGGCTTTCCGTGGTTTCCCATTTCCTCTCCAGACAAATGACCGGTTTGGGTCACGTAGCTAACAATTTGCATTCGGGAGATAGTGGGTTCGAACCCCACTGTCGGCAGCCGTGAAGATAGTTTTCCGTAGTTTTTCCATTTTCCATTTTCACACCAAGCGAATGCTGGGGCTGTACCTTAAATAAGGCCACGGTCGCTTCCTTCCCACTCCTAGCCCTTTCCTATCCCATCGTCGCCATAAAAACTATCTGTGTCGGTGCGGCGTACAGAAAAATTGTAAAAAAATAATAATGAAACACTTTAATAATATATTTGCTATTCATTTTATGTCGTACCAATTCAGACAGGTCTTATGGCGACAATGGTGGGAAGGTAGCCTTAATTAAGGTACAACCCCAGTATTTTCCTGGTGTTAAAATGGGGAGCCACCCCCTTTGGGTGGAGGACGCAGACGAAGAATACACCCGCGTTATCCCCTGCCTGTCGTAAGAGACGACTGAAAGGGACGACCAAGGGAAGATGACATTAGAACCATGAAACTACTAGTGCTTAGTACCATTACGCATTCGGCTGCGCGAACTAATGTCCATGTGCCGTAACGCTGTGCTGGAATGTGTCGGTTCCCCTGGGTGCAGAACAGATCTACGCTACCTATGTGTAGTACCCCTTTACGAGAAACACCATGGATGTACGTTGCCTATGATTAGTAGCACTATGTGTGAGAAACACCATGAGTATAGCTTGCCTGTGATTAGTTCCACTTAGTAAGGAACACCACGGGAATACCTGCGCCCGTGATTAGTCCCACTAGGTGCGGAGCACCATGGGTCTGCGTTGCTTGTGCGAAACACCATGGGTTTGTGTTACCTGTGAGTGTTGCCATTGTGTGCAACATGCGATAGGTCTACATTTCCTGTGATTAGTACCGCCATTAGATAAACACCATGAGTCTACGTAAAATAAAATGAAATGGCGTATGGCTTTTAGTGCCGGGAGTGTCCGAGGACATGTTCGGCTCGCCAGATGCAGGCATTTTTTATTTGACACCCGTAGGTGACCTGCGCGTCGTGATGAGGAAGAAATGATGATGAAGAAGACGACACATACACCCAGCCCCCGTGCCAGCGAAATTAACCAATTAAGGTTAAAATTCCCGACCCTGCCGGGAATCGAACCCTGGACCCCTGTGACCAAAGGCCAGCACGCTAACCATTTAGCCATGGAGCCGGACATGAGTCTACGTTACCTGTGACTAATGCCACTATAGGAGTAACACCGTGGTTCTACCTCCCAGTGATTAATACCATTATGAAGGTCAGGCGACCTGAATTTTGGACCCGTTTAGATAATAATGCATCATCCCAGTAATTCAGGCTTTGTGAATTTGATCCACTGATTGTTTTTGTTTAACGATCATTTTTTCATCACCATTCGTTTTAAATTCTAGTCAGTGGATAAATTTTGAAGTTTTAATTTTAATTTCGTTCACCTCTTACCATTAGGCGTGCTCGGTTGGCCCGGAAGGACGTGGGTTCGAATCCCCGTCAGGAAGTCGTAAAATTTAAGAAACGAGATTTCCACTTCCGGAGGTGCATATGGTCCTGAGGGTCACTCAGCCTACACCAAAAATGAGTATCAGGTTAATTCCTGGGGGCAAAGGCTGCCGGGCGTAGAGCTAACCACTCTACCCCATCACGTGCCGTGGTTAACAATAATGGAAGCCTTTACCTTCCACTCCTCCAAGGGCCTTCATGGCCTGTATGGAGGTGTCTTTGTCCTACCATTAGGGGCCAATGACCTAGCTGTTAGACCCCTTTAAACAACAAACATCATCATCATCATCATCATCATCATCATCATCATCATCATCATCATCATCATCATCATGGGGAACCACATAAAAACCATCATCAGGACTGCTCCCGAATGCAAGTTGACAGCTATGTGACACGAACCGTGCAGTCAACTCAATTCAAGTCCAGTGAAAGAAAGCCTACCTATTTTTCTGTAGCTAGGGACACACGACCTTCCTTAGCGCCACGCGTACTACACGGATCGTTTAGTGTCAGACATGAAACATTTGGACTCCCATGTGACATGTCCCAGTCTATAAGTGTTGTGTCCAAGCTGAGCGTTGCACTCCATTGCACTGTGTCGCATCCCACCCTACGTGGGGGAGGAAATAATGTGCATTGATCCAGGAGGGTGGGGGAGAACGCAGCATGCAACTTCACAAAGATACGACAGAGTACAATCGGACACTGCAATCATCCCCCCAGTACAGCTACATTAAACAGGAAATAAGTTGTTGATGTGTTTGATTCTGTTAAATGTAATGTGTTCAGATTTTTAATTTACGAAATCGGTACCCCCTTTAACGAAAAAAAGCGCGGGGACCTAAAAGAGGATAATTATATTCAGACCGAGCTCGATAGCTGCAGTCGCTTAAGTGCGGCCAGTATCCAGTATTCGGGAGATAGTAGGTTCGAACCCCACTGTCGGCAGCCCTGAAGATGATTTTCCGTGGTTTCCCATTTTCACACCAGGCAAATGCTGGGGCTGTACCTTAATGAAGGCCACGGCCGCTTCCTTCCCACTCCTAGCCCTTTCCTGTCCCATCGTCGCCATAAGACCTATCTGTGTCGGTGCGACGTAAAGCAAATAGCAAGTATATATATTCAGTAATACAATACTTAATAATAATTGTACCGGGCGGTACACCTCTACTCTGTTTATTTAAAAGTTGCGCCAGTTGAAACTCCTCTTCTGGAGGAAGTCTGAACTTTATCTACACTATTAATCTACTAATTTCTCAGAAGATGTCACTACCTGGAAATTTTTGAGTTTGTGAACTGTGTCATTTTTGATGTGTTTTTGTTTCGCTTGAAGTAAGAAGTGTGAACTTTCTCTTCTAGAGGACACTACTGAAGATCAACAATAGTGCGACCTAGTGCGGAGTCAAAGAACTATTTTGTTGGAGAAATTTTTATTTCAAGAGTTTGTTCTTTGTTAAATTTCTTTCTGTCATTGTTTAAGTTGGCTGTATACCCCTCCTTTTCCCCTTAGTTTGGATCTAGCCAATCCCGAATTTCTTTAATTAATTTTCCACCAATAATGTGTTTTTGTTTCCTCTATGTAGGGGTTTCTTTTCCCTAGCCAATAAAAATTTTGTGGGAGGGTGTTTTCTTTCCCCTAACGCCTAGAATCTTCCGCGAGAGGATATAAACTGCTGATTTTAGGGTCTCGGGGCCACTTCTGTTCCATCTTTCAGTGTATTAAGTACTTAGCAGGAGGCGGGAAGCGCCTCTTTCTTCGGCGGCGTCTACAACAAGGTAATGGTCAAGTAATAACTTCTTTCTTTGCTTGCTCAGCAGTTTAACCTTCGGGGCGGGTTCTAGGCCTTCCACCATGTAACCTTCCTTTAAAATGTAAAGACTACTGGTACCTATCCTATCTTCTAAACTACATATTGGGATAGAGAGTGCTAACCCTCTCGAGTTCCCACTCATATTGTTTTGAGGTGAACTTATTTTCTCAAACCCATTCTTCCGTGATGTAATGTAAATTGTTATTTTCTTAAGTCACCTCTGTAGTATGGGATTAGCCCTTGTATTAACGGCCTAGTGCCAAGTAGGTCTTAAACAAAGTGTATCAGGAGTGCGGTTAGCCTCCTCTCAAATTGTTATTTTAGAGGTCATGTAATCAACCTTCTTTTCATGTAATAGACCTCAGTAGGTTGGGTATTTTACCCCTGTGAATACGTCCTTAGAGGACAGCTTGAAGGTAGAGTTTGGTGTGGCCTTTGAGAGGCTTAAATTTTGAGAGCGGATCGCTCTTTTGAAAATGGAGTGTCATATGCCTCGTGGAGGCTTTTCTGTGTAATTCGGAGCCAGGGGCTCCTAGGGATGAATGGGGTTTTCTGCCCCTCTGTTAAAACTTGTGTTTGTGGTAAAACTGAGCTGATCGCTGAAGTCAGGGCGTGAAGCCCAAAACCTGTAAATATTGTAACTCCCCTTGTTTTGCTACATTGTACCTGCCATGTCTGTTATTGCTTTGTTTTTGAAAAGAAAATATAACTTTGTTAAATTTTAAATTAATTTTACATGCACTATAATTTCGTAGCTTGAAACCCATTCACACCCGCACCTTCTTTTACGCATAACTACCGCTAAAACACGGTAACAAGTGGAAGCGTGCTGGGCCCATAACCCAGAGGTCCGTGGATCGAAACCACGCTCTGCTACCACTTGTTACCGTGTTTTAGCGGTAGTTATGCGTAAAAGAAGGTGCGGGTGTGAATGGGTTTCAAGCTACGAAATTATAGTGCATGTAAAATTAATTTAAAATTTAACAAAGTTATATTTTCTTTTCAAAAACAAAGCAATAACAGACATGGCAGGTACAATGTAGCAAAACAAGGGGAGTTACAATATTTACAGGTTTTGGGCTTCACGCCCTGACTTCAGCGATCAGCTCAGTTTTACCACAAACACAAGTTTTAACAGAGGGGCAGAAAACCCCATTCATCCCTAGGAGCCCCTGGCTCCGAATTACACAGAATGAATACAACCGCGTGCCTTTCGGGCTCCCTACGGGAGCAGCGGTACTCACTAGGCTGCTAGATAGGGTCTTCTCCGACATCAAATTCGAGTACTTATATCACTACTTAGATGATGTCGTCGTATTTTCAGAGACTTTTGAAGAACATCTAGATCATCTGCGAGAAGTTCTCGATCGCCTTCGTAAGGCTGGGTTAACTGTTAAGTTGTCCAAGGTTGCCTTTGCTAAGCCCTCTATGTCATTCCTAGGGCATATTGTGTCACCCGATGGAGTAGCAGTCGATCATTCTAGAACACAGGCCATCCGTGATTTTAAACCTCCCAAGGACATTAAAGGTATCGCCAGGTTCATCGGTATGGTGAATTTCTTCAGGAAGTTCATTCCTAATTTTGCTAATAGAGCGGCGCCCCTAAACCTTCTACGTAGGAAAGGCATCAAATTTGAGTGGGGACCTTCTCAACAAGCCGCTTTTGAAGACCTTAAATTAGCTCTCTGTAATGCCCCTGTACTTGCTATGCCTGATTTCTCGAAGAAATTCATCGTCCAAACCGACGCGTCGTCGTCGGCGGTAGCTGCAGTCCTTCTTCAAGAGACTGAACGAGGGAGGCGACCCATCGCCTATGCGTCTAGGACATTGTCAGCTCAAGAAGCAAAGTACTCCATATATGAGCTTGAAGGTTTGGCAGTCTTATTCGCCTTAGAAAAGTTCCGTCTCTATCTGGAACACGTCAAATTCGATCTGGAGACAGATAATCAAGCCTTAAGCTGGGTCTTAGGTAGGCCGCGTCGTACAGGTCGTATAGCCCGTTGGGCCATCCGTATTTCTGCCTTCCAATTCGATGTACGGCATATCAGAGGTACTGAAAATGTTGTTGCTGATGGACTCAGCCGTATGTTTTCTAACGACGTCGAGACCCATGAACAGGTCGACAGTTCATCACCCTCCGAGTCCATACTATCTGAGGTTAATGCCATCCTAACAGATGCTCCCATGCTCTTTAGGGATATTGAGAAATACCAACGTGAAGATCCGACGTTGGGTCCGATAATGGAAACCCTTTCTTCTGGGGAACATGTCGTCCCTTATGTTCTGAGGAATGGTGTTTTATGTTGCCCATCGAGGCATGATAAGATGATGAAAGTTGTCGTTCCAGCTGTTCTTGTGCCTATGATCTTCAAGTATTATCATGAGACCCCATTAGGAGGGCATCTTGGAATCTTTAAAACCCGTGAAAAAATTCGTGAAATGTTCATTTGGAAAGGTATGGACGGTGAAATCCGTGAACTTGTAAAAGCTTGTAAATCTTGTTTGCTTAGTAAACCCACCATGTCCACCAAGGTAGGCCTTTTGTCTTCGCATCAAGCGTCGCGCCCCATGGAACGCCTGTATATCGATTATGTAGGACCCTTCCCCCAGTCAAAGGGTAATGCTAACAAGTTCATCTTTGTGTGCGTAGATGGCTTTACTAGATTTTCTTGGTTATTTCCGACTAAACTGGCTACCGCTCAGTCCACCATAACTTGCCTAAATTCTATTTTTGCTTCTTTTGGTCCGTGCCAATACATTGTATCTGATAATGCTAAAGCTTTTACATCAAATCTGTTTCGTAAATTCTGTTTTGACTTGTCCATCTCTCATGTAACTACATCTGCTTATTACCCTCAACCATCGCTGGCTGAACGGGTTAACCGTAATCTCAGGTCCGCACTTATTGCCTATCATCATGAAGATCATTCTAGGTGGGACACGTCCCTGCATTGGTTAGCTTTTGCTTTGAATTCGGCGGTTCATGAATCACACAAATTTACTCCAGCTTCTTTGATGTTTAAGTTCGTTCCCAACACGCCGCTCTCTAACCTCTGGTCTCTGAATGACATTCTGCCCGAGACAATAGATCCGGACAACATTAAAGATCTTTGGAAGAAGGCTAAAGCTAATCTTAAAGTATCTCATGAAAAGGTTAGGGAAAGGTATGATCGTGGACGGAGACCCACCACTTTGAAGGTAGGTGACCAGGTTATGGTCAAAAATTTTGTTCCCGCGGGCAAGCTTGCCCCCAGATTTCATGGGCCTTGTATCATTCTCGATTTTCTTACGCCGGTTACCTTATTGCTAAGTAATCCAGCCACCGAGAGGATATTTAGAGTTCACCTGTCCCAGGTGAAACCGGTGTAATTTCTGTGTTAACTTGCTTCATATTAGTTTGAAAGGATATGAAGGTTATATTTTTTTTTTTAGTTTCACCTTTAAGGCATTCTGCCCCTTCTGTAATATTTTGGGTTTAGATGTAAGCCTTGTGTAAAACCTGCCCCGACCCGTTAAACTGCCATCCTGTCTTTGCCACGGCCATTACCACGCTCCCGTCTCCTGCTCCACTCTACACAGTGGCTTTATGAATACCATGAATATCTGCACGCCGCTGGCCCCTCAATCTCTCTACAAGCCTGTGCCCTCAAAGAAACATGATGGTCCAACACAATTCTGCCGCCTAGCTTAATGTTTCAGTGCCCTCGCAGCCACGCAGCGCCGTGCAGCAACTGGGGAGGGGGATGGGCCCCCTCCTCTCCAGCGAAGACGACATGTGCCCGGCGAGCCGGAGCTCTCCTCCCGGCCAAGGCTGATGTGCGGCGCACGACCTGCTACTTGCCCGCAGCCTGTATATGTTCACCGCGGGCGCGGCGTGTGTCAACACTTCTGCTCCCCTCATAGTGCGGGCGAGCGGTATCTCAGGGTACTTGAGGGGTCCGAGCGGCCTCCTTTGGACGCAAGCTGCAACGGCCGGTCTGGCCACCTCACTTCATCAACATCAACTACATGAACAGTTACTATAAGTAATGATTACAATTGGGAATCCAACAACAATATTTGGTGGACATTGCCAAATTTTTCATCACTTTCAAGTATTAAAAGTTTATCTTCAAAAATTCAACTTCTACAAACTGAAAGACTTTGCTTCACCTGCAACAACAAATTGTGAAACTGAATCACACAACATTCTGAAAATCTTGTAATCTATTTTCATATTCACTTTATAACTTGGAACTTGTTTCAAACTGATTTCATGTGTCACCCCTGGAGGAACTTTTGGGGGGGGGGGAGGTCTGTACCGGGCGGTACACCTCTACTCTGTTTATTTAAAAGTTGCGCCAGTTGAAACTCCTCTTCTGGAGGAAGTCTGAACTTTATCTACACTATTAATCTACTAATTTCTCAGAAGATGTCACTACCTGGAAATTTTTGAGTTTGTGAACTGTGTCATTTTTGATGTGTTTTTGTTTCGCTTGAAGTAAGAAGTGTGAACTTTCTCTTCTAGAGGACACTACTGAAGATCAACAATAGTGCGACCTAGTGCGGAGTCAAAGAACTATTTTGTTGGAGAAATTTTTATTTCAAGAGTTTGTTCTTTGTTAAATTTCTTTCTGTCATTGTTTAAGTTGGCTGTATACCCCTCCTTTTCCCCTTAGTTTGGATCTAGCCAATCCCGAATTTCTTTAATTAATTTTCCACCAATAATGTGTTTTTTTTTCCTCTATGTAGGGGTTTCTTTTCCCTAGCCAATAAAAATTTTGTGGGAGGGTGTTTTCTTTCCCCTAACGCCTAGAATCTTCCGCGAGAGGATATAAACTGCTGATTTTAGGGTCTCGGGGCCACTTCTGTTCCATCTTTCAGTGTAATTAAGTACTTAGCAGGAGGCGGGAAGCGCCTCTTTCTTCGGCGGCGTCTACAACAAGGTAATGGTCAAGTAATAACTTCTTTCTTTGCTTGCTCAGCAGTTTAACCTTCGGGGCGGGTTCTAGGCCTTCCACCATGTAACCTTCCTTTAAAATGTAAAGACTACTGGTACCTATCCTATCTTCTAAACTACATATTGGGATAGAGAGTGCTAACCCTCTCGAGTTCCCACTCATATTGTTTTGAGGTGAACTTATTTTCTCAAACCCATTCTTCCGTGATGTAATGTAAATTGTTATTTTCTTAAGTCACCTCTGTAGTATGGGATTAGCCCTTGTATTAACGGCCTAGTGCCAAGTAGGTCTTAAACAAAGTGTATCAGGAGTGCGGTTAGCCTCCTCTCAAATTGTTATTTTAGAGGTCATGTAATCAACCTTCTTTTCATGTAATAGACCTCAGTACAGTGGCGAATATAGAATATATTTTTGGGGGGGGCCAAGATTGATGTAAGGTTAGATTAAGTAAATTTTAAGAGGTCAGACGATTACAAACACTTTAGAAAGGAAAAAGGAAACATTGATTTGGGCTGATACATACATACATACATACATACATACATACATACATACATACATACATACATACATACATACATACATACATACATACATACATACATACATACATACATACATACATACACACACACACATATACATACATACATACATACAGTACACCAATGGTTACAAAACGAAGTCCAGGTTTCTTGGTACACTTGCAAACTTATCAAGAACTTCATCACTAACTATAATGTCTCTTTGGATAGAGAGTAAAGCAAGCCCGTTAAGCCTACTTTCAGATGTGCTGTTCCTTAAGTAAGTCTTCAGTCTCCTTAGGCTACAGAAAGTTCTTTCTACGGTTGCGATAGAAACAGGAAGAACGGCGAGTAATTTGAGAAGGGTATAAATGTTGGGGAAGAAAGTCTTGTCACATTTTTCTAGAGAACTTACAGCCATTTTAGGAAGATTTGAAGGATTTTCCTGACTCCACTTTTCTTTCCACAACATAAACTCACTTTGCACAATCTCTTTATGTGACAGATTCCCTTCGTAGAAACTAAAAGCAGCCTCCAATGAACCGAAATCTGTTACGATACACAATTGTGGAAGGATGTTTTGTAAGGATGCAACTATTTCCTTGTGAGATTCAAAGCATTATTTTAGTGAGTTACAAAAATCGTCCAGGTATGGCACATAAACTGCTAACTGTTGGCTCGGAATCTCAACAACGATCGAAAATTCCCATCATTTGGGTCCGGTTCTTCAAGGCTTATACATTTTTTCGGGGGGGGCCCAGGCCCCCTGGGCCCCCCCCTTATATACGCCCCTGCCTCAGTAGGTTGGGTATTTTACCCCTGTGAATACGTCCTTAGAGGACAGCTTGAAGGTAGAGTTTGGTGTGGCCTTTGAGAGGCTTAAATTTTGAGAGCGGATCGCTCTTTTGAAAATGGAGTGTCATATGCCTCGTGGAGGCTTTTCTGTGTAATTCGGAGCCAGGGGCTCCTAGGGATGAATGGGGTTTTCTGCCCCTCTGTTAAAACTTGTGTTTGTGGTAAAACTGAGCTGATCGCTGAAGTCAGGGCGTGAAGCCCAAAACCTGTAAATATTGTAACTCCCCTTGTTTTGCTACATTGTACCTGCCATGTCTGTTATTGCTTTGTTTTTGAAAAGAAAATATAACTTTGTTAAATTTTAAATTAATTTTACATGCACTATAATTTCGTAGCTTGAAACCCATTCACACCCGCACCTTCTTTTACGCATAACTACCGCTAAAACACGGTAACAATAATAATAATAATAATAATAATAATAATAATAATAATCTTTCTTTCTTTCTTTCTTTCTTTCTTTCTTTCTTAAAACGTTTACCCTCCAGGATTGCAGGCTGGTTTTTCCCTCGTACTCAGCGAGGGATCCCATCTCTACCGCCTCTATGGGATTTAACTGGGGAGGAGGACCAGCAGTACCTCGCGCAGCTGGCCTCACCTGCTCTGCTGACAAGGGCCTTATGGGAGGATGGGAAGATTGGAAGGGATGGAGAAGGAAGAGGGAAGGAAGCGGCCGTGGCCGTAAGTTAGGTACCATCCCGGCATCTGTCTGGAGGAGAAGTGGCAAACCACGGAAAAACACTTCGAGGATGGCTGAGGAGGGAATAAAACCCCCCGAGGCTGAGTGGACCCCGTTCCAGCCCTCGTACCACTTGTCTTACTTCGTGGCAGAGCCGGGAATTGAACCCGGGCCTCCAAGGTTGGCAGCTAATGATAATAAGAAGGAGAAGAAGAATAAGAAAAAGGCGACTTAGAAAACTGGAGCTGAAGTAAAGGAAGATCCCGAGGAAAATCATGGGCCCTATTAAAGAAGAAGGCAAGTACAGAGTCAGGCACAACAACGAACTGCACTAACAACTGGAGAGCATTACAACATCTATGAGGAAGAGGAGATTGAACTTCTATGGTCATGTCATGAGAAAGGACAATCAGAGGCTCTTCTCCAGAATCTTCCACACCATCTCTAGAGGGAAAGCGACCAATGTTAAATGGCCAAAACTTGTTAGAAAAGACCTTCAAGAATTGGACATTGCTCTCGGTGAAATCTATGACAGGAATAGGTACCGAACGTTGATCAGAACATCAAACTCTCTCCAGTCACTAACAGAAAAAACAGTACGTCCGGGAGGATGTGTGAAATGGACTCAGGAGCGAAAAGACATTCACAGTGCAAGAATGAAGGAGTATTGTGTAAAGAAGAAAGCTGCTAGAGATAAGAACCGCGTTGTCCATATCAGGCCCAAACGGAACTAAATAATAATAATAATAAGAAGAAGAATGTCCGCCTCTGTGGTGCAGTGGTTAGCTTGATTAGCTGCCACCCCCGGAGACCTGGATTCGATTCTCGGCTCTGCCACGAAATTTGAAACGTGGTACGAGGGCTGGAAGGGGGTCCACTCAGCAAATGCCGGGATAGTACCTAAGGCCACGGCCGCTTCCTTCCTGCTTCCTTAACTATCACTTCCAGTCTTCTCATTCCCCCACAAAGCCCCTGTCCAGCATAACAGATTAATAAAAGAAGAAAGATAATAATAATAATAATAATAATAATAATAATAATAATAATAATAATAATAATAATAATAATAATAATAATAATAATAATAATATCATCACGAAAAATTGACTCAACAAGGAAGCACTTACGGAACGAATATGTTTACGCAGACTTGAAATGGCCTACCAAACGTCTCGCACTATCTACACCAAAAAATGCCTTTCTCAAAGCACAAACATACATCACTATGAAACGGTGCGGAAGCCAGTAGTTATGCATGCAGCCGAAACCCTATCCCTAACTGCCAATACAGGACTCCTCGAAGAACTAAACAGAAAGGAGCGCAGAATAAATAGGGGAATCATGGGATCCAATTACAAGAAGGGCATCCACAGAAAAGATCCGCGCGCAGCTATGAGATTGGATACGGGAGATAGTGGGTTCGAGCCTCACTGTGGGCAGCTCTGGTTTTCAGCGGTTTCCAATTTTCACACCAGGAAAATGCTGGGGCTGTACCCTAATTAAGGTCACGCTCGCTTCCTTCCCACTCCTAAATCATTCCTATCCCATCGTCACCATAAGATCTACCTGTGCCGATGCGATGTGAAAGAAATTTAGGAAAGAAAAGATCCAACAAGATCCAACAACGCCTTTGAGAGAGAACTCTTCCGAAAAATAAGATATTTGTGAAAGGGTGTGAACAGCGACGAACAACCGAAAAGGAGACATGGTGTCCCTCGGACAGAGGAGCGTAAGCAGGTCCACTTAGAAAGAATGAGGGAAGTCTGGGCTCAAAAGAAAGCAAAGCTCAGTGCCAAATGTAACAAGACTTTAACGTGGTCCTCGATGGCCCCAGCGAATAAATAATCTTCTTTCTTTCTTTCTTTCTTTCGCCAGGGTTGGTTTTTCCCTCGGACTCAGTGGGGAATCCAACCTCTACCGCTTGGGAGAAGGACCAGTACTTCGCCCTGGCAGCGTCACCTGTTATGTTGAACAGGGGCCTTCTGCGTGGATGGGAATATTGCAAGGGATAGACAGGGAAGAGAGAAGGAAGCGGCCGTGACCTTAAGTTAGGTACCATCCCGGCATTTGCCTGGAGGAGAAGTGGAAAACCACGGAAAACCACTTCGAGGATGGCTGAGGTGGGAATTTAATCCCCCTCTACTCAGTTGACCTCCCGAGGCTGAGTGGACCCCATTCCAGCTCTCGCACCACTTTTCAGAATTTTGTAGCAGAGCCGGGAATCGAACCTGGCCTTCCGGGGTGGCAGCTAATCATACTAACCACTACACCCCAGAGGCGTACGTATACATAATAATAATAATAATAATAATAATAATAATAATAATAATAATAATAATAATAATAATAATAATAATAATAATAATAATAATAATAATAATAATAATACAAAAAGTCTATATCCTTGAACGCAAAACTCAGACATTATTGCACTGTCATAAGACCAGAGGATTTCTATGCAGCGGAATGACTTGCTATGAACAAGAAAGACCTAATAAAGAAATTGAAAATTAAAGGAAGAATGATCTTAAGGAAACTTCTTGGTCCAATTAAAGACAAAGATAAATATAGACGTCGGCATAAACTTGAGCTGCATACTCATTTCCAGAAGATCTGTAATGTCCTGCGGAGAAGAAGAGCTGCATTTATAGCCACTTGCTGAGGATGCAACCGACACCATTATCAAACCAGATCCTTACCAACTTGATTCAAGGATGTGGAAAGGGACCTACGTTTTTTTTTGCTAGTTGTTTTACGTCGCACCGACACAGATAGGTCTTATGGCGACGATGGGACAGGGAAGGGCTAGGAGTGGGAAGGAAGCGGCCGTAGCCTTAATTAAGGTACAGCCCCAGCGAAAGGGACCTACAGGAGATGGGGATTACTAATGGAGATATACAAGAACGCAACCCACTCAGGAGAAAACTAAGAGACCACCAGGGTTTTAAAGAAACACCAAATTTGAAGAGGGGAAAGACGTGGACGAAGGAAAGAAATAAGCAACACCGGTAACGAATGAAGGAGCACTGGGCAAAGATCAAAGGCCAGAAAAGACAGCTGAAATAAAAGTGGTCCTTAGAAGGCCAATGCGAACGAAGAAAATAATAATAATAATAATAATAATAATAATAATAATAATAATAATAATAATAATAATAATAATAATAATAATAATAATTGTACCGGGTGGTACACCTCTACGCCGCACATTCGAATTTTCCGCCTTAAAGTACTCCTCTACAGGAGAAACAGTGAACTTAAAACGGGATCTACTTAAACCTTCCCTCTGAAGATGTCACTGTGTGAATTTCGACGTGTCTTGTTTACTATTTATGAAGAAGTTCGGACTTTCTCTCATAGATGTCACTGCCTAAAAACTGTGATCATGCACCCTGGTGCGAAGTGAAGGAACTTTCTTGAAAAAATTTTGTACTCATTTTTTGTCCTTACTCAATTTCGTTCTTTCATTTGTGGGTTGGCAATATTAATCTTTCTTTCCGCCAGTTTTGAACTTAGCCAATCCAGAATTTCTGTAATTAATTTTTGACCGATCGTGGCTTTCTTCTTCGATTTTGATGTCTAACTTTAAGCTACCAAATAAAAGCCTGTGGGTGTGTCTTAATTATTCATGAAAGGTCTCGAACCTTCCCCGAGGGTATAAAAACTGCTGATTTTCTTGTCTCTCGGCCTCTTCATCAACATCTAACCTAGTGTATCGACGTGTAGCAGGAGGCGGGAAGCGCCTCTTCCATCATGCAGCAATTCTTCAGTAAGGTAATGGCCGCTTAACATCTTTATTTCTTGCTAGCTCAGCAGTTTAACCCGCGGGAAAGGTCCGAAACTTTTTCAATGTACCTACTGAACCCATGACCTTTGTGCCCTAAATCGACAATCATTTAAAAGTTGGATTCTTGATAGCATGGATTTGACACGTGACGAGGGGGTGATTACCTTCGGTCCCACGCTCTGGGGTACGTGACGTCAGCCACACGTGTCAACGGCGGAAGAATCTCAAGTCATTTTTGTGAACTATTTCAAAGCGCGTGTACATGGCGTGATCCAAGCCAAGTCAAAAAAAATATAGTGCCTATCAAAGGGGGTCAATCATCGCACAAATCGAACCCGTAAAAGTTTCAAATGTCCATGAACACTACCGCCAGAAATGTAGCAAGCATGTAGTCACTTTCAAAACTCTTGAAATTACAGTTTAGGTAAGTCAGAAAATTTATAGAAATTTTCTTGGCGGCAAAGGGAGATATCCGAAGAGAGGGGGTAACTGCTATAAATATGAAGGGACGCCATGACGAAGTCTCCTTCTCCGGCATTTGTGATACAAAGCGGACGAAAAATTGTTGAGCTTCTCTGCGAAATCAAACCAACGAAAGTAGACTGAGTTCAACTGCAGATTTTAGCCATTGCGGCTAGGTCTTGACTCCATGAGGAGATAGTTTTCTTGAGTGAAATAATTGTACCAGATAGGACGGTCAAAGTACTGAATAAATTCTAATGTGATTAAGTAATTCGTGTGCGGAAATAATTATAGTCCATCGTGTGCGCTCAGCAAACAAGTGAAGGGCATTTTCTTTTTTTATGCTTTATTCCAGGAAACCTGAAGAAACATAATGATATGTACAGCCATGAATGTAAAAATGGCTAAATAAAATGCCAGGGTCGCAGGTGAGCCCTATGACTACATGAGGTAGGTGACTTTCCATCTTACTACCTCTTATATCTTGTCTCATGATCTCTAAAAGTGTATTTGAATGGGGATATACGACGCAGTAGTCACCCCTACTAAGTTTTGTAAATGTGAGAGTACGACTAAAAGAGTCATTTGTTTTATTTTCCACTTGGATAAATTTTTGAAGTCTTGCGAGTGCCGTATAATGTTGTAAAAGGTTATTGAATAGGGTTCCGAAGTGATATCACGTCCAATGTAGATCGTCATCCGTGTGAGTGTACTGCCTATATTTTGTGATGCCCAATTAAGATGTTCAGTCGACGTAAAATTTTTCTGTCTGCAATTTGACGTTAATAATTTAGGAATCCATGGTTACTCATTTTCAATCAAGTGGAAGCGCGCTGTCGGGTGAGAACCTAGGGTGATGAATTTGGTCACGGAACGTTTTTCTAGGCCCATTTTAAACTGTGTCTGACTGACAATAGATCTAGTAGAATGTTTCAGTCATTTTCTCGTAAAAATCAAGTTATTAAATACGATATCCTTTATGCTAAGTTATTCATGAGTAATGCATTGTGCGATATTAGACGTCGAGATTTCTAGTGAGGATTTTATTCCAGTTCTTTGTCGATGATAATTGTGGAGCTGGGAAACAGAGGTTAGTTTGTTGATATGAGATTTGTGAATCAGGTTGGACCTGTCATTGAAGCCGGGACACGGAAGCCCGAGGAATGTTTTATATGAGTTGAAATAAGATGTGCGAATCAGGTTAGAGTCCTGTCATTGAAGCCGGGACACGATAGCCCGAGGTATATTTTATAATGTTGGGAATGGAAAGAAATTCATAGAAATCCATAGCGGTATTAATAGGCGACGCGTATAATTAGTGTGGGCATCTTGAAGCATAATCTGTGCATTTTGTTGGTTAGAATATCGTATTTGTTTAATTTTGTCGGCAGAGTTTAAAGAGAGCATTTTGAGAAGCCAGTCAACTGGAATAAACCAGGTGTTTCATGTAACTGCCAAGCGAACTTGGGGGCGAGAGGCCTCAGCTGTGATAACGGGACAGGCGTGGAATTGAGATTGTACTGTATTCTCGGCCAGGGAAAACGTTAAAATGCTGGATTTAGTTGAAATTCATAGCCGGTAATGATCTGAGTATTGTGAAATACTGTGAAATTTGTTTAATTGGGGACGTATTGAACATTTGAAACCATTAACTTCGAGTATAAGGAACAGAGTAACCAAATTCAGGATTGTCCAAAATATAGAGCGATGGTTGTGATGATCGGTTTGTCTGTGAGGGGTGTGCAAAATTCATAAATGGTAATGACGAGATATGACATCGTAATTATATGGCGAGTTGTTTGGTTTGTACGTAGATTATTAGGATATCCAAGTGTTAATAACGGTTAGGACTAGATTAGATTTTAAAGTGTGAAATCATGAGACAAGATATATAACTGGACATGAATTATGTAACAATTCTTTTCCAGCCAGACAAACATCACAAGATTGAATTCACATCACAGCTGCGTAGAAATTTGTGAAGAAACCAGAGTCCGCGGAGATAAAATTTACTGTTCTTTAACATTTCGCTAAATCATTTAAATTTATTTAATTATTAAATTCAGTGAAACCGCATTTGAAATAACTTTAATCAAGCGAATAACTTGGAGATGCATTCTGGAAATTTTAGTTTGTTTTTCTGGGGGAATATTTAAATATAAAGTAACGATTAAAGGGACATATCCGAAGGAAATGGATTTTACTGCCACAAAGTTTGTGAGCATTGCTATTGTTGTAATCATTGAACATTGATTGATTGAGCAGTGAATGTGCTGGGGATAGTAAAGTGGAAACTTTGGTCATCAACCGATGTAACTTAATTGTGTTTAGCCTTCAGCCTAGAAACTTGGATTGTCAGGGGGTCATCAACCTCAGTGACTTAGATTAGGGCCATATGCCATTGTAGCATCATTTCCTTGCGGTCATCATCCACAATGACTTTAAAGTAACTTAGAAGATTAGATGTCGGTCCATGACATAGACGCAGGTCACATCGATTCAATTAAGGGTCCATGCCGTAGAACCACTGTGTGGCACACACCGATTGGACGGCCTTAATTATACCCAGAGTCCAGAGTTCGTGTTACGAGGGCTGGACCATAACGAATCACTATGATGGTACATGTGGTCTCACATGGAAGCCGAATTTAAGGATTTCCAGGACTTTCCTTTCTTAAATGATTAATAATTGAGACAATGGTTTCTAGTATGAATGCCCATCAGGCAGTTACGTTAAAGTCTCACACCAGTGTTCTGACCTTTATGTAAAAATGATTGTGGTGTCCAGTGGACACAATTGACTTCTATGACACCGTTGACATATCAGATTGCTTCAGAATTTTCCTGAATAAATAGGAATCTTTTAAATAGACCTTTCATTCCAGTAGATAGATTAGAATTACTGAACCCTACCTTTACCTCAGCAAGTGACGAAGAACCCGATACGACCCAAGAGACAGATCTCACGAACTTTGCTGATAGGTAAGAAAGGTAGGTATCCCTCAATATGGACCAAAGGGTTCACTACCTTTCTAAAAATGTAAATTTGTGCCGGCTTATGTAAAAACATATATCTGTAACTGTAAATCGGGGATAGAGAGTGCTTTACCCTCTCGAGCTCACCTTCCTTTTGATTTGAGATGACTGCGTTTTGGTAACTGATTTTCTACTCTTCCTTAATGTGTTAAATTTATTCATTATAGGAGTCACCTCCATAGTCTGGGAATAGCCCCTGTTTCGTCCGCCTAGTGCCTCTTAGGTTTGAAGAATGTACGTGTAGGTGTGCAAGTACACGCCTCCATTCATTTTTACATTTTGGGCCATTTACTTAACCTGTTCTTTTTCTACTAAGGCCCAGTAGGTTGGGTACGAGATACCGCCGTTTCATTTTGTGTAAGTTGTGCAGTCTGGTATTGCCTTTGATAGTATTGAAAAACTGAGAGTGGGTCAGCTCTTTTAAGTATTGGAAATGTGCCTCTAGGAGGCTTGACATGGCTAGGTGGGAGCAAGTGCTCCATGTTAGTAGGGGATTTCTGCCCTTTGTAAAATTATGCTCCTCTGTAAGATGGGATGTTCAAAAGTTGTAAAACTAGAGACTTGTTCCCAAAGTGTGGTAAAAGTTGAAATCATGGATTTTTCTAAGCTGGGTACCATTGTTATTTCAACTAGTTAGAAGTTGTTTTTGTTGCTACTTGTTGTTTCTTTTAAAAGAGATAAAAATATAACCTTGTTACAGTTTTAAATTAACTTTAATTTTGTAATTAGACCCATTCATCCCGACAACTTCTTTCACCTCTGCTGATCCACCAAACCGCGGTAACAATAATAATAATAATTAGAGTGGAGATTTGCTATGAATTAATTGACTGATAAACCTTTTTCTTGCCCTCTTCAATAATCTGACAACATCTGAGCAGGTTGAACCCGCAATCTTGGGGTACGGAGGCCTATCCACAGAGGGGGCACGGAGAAAGTAATATGGTGTAAAACCAGTGGTCTATTTAGGTAAAAGAGCAATATTATTGCACGGTTAGAGCTGAAATATGAATATTCATTTCGTGCTGTTAGAACTGTTAGAGTGATGAACGGCACTACTACCCGCGAGAAGTTCCCAGCAAGAAGCTAGCCCACTAATTACCAAGCTCGACAACAATGCGCGCTCCTTAATGATATCGCTGCGACACAAAGGAATCAAATGCCTAATATGATACGACGTCAGCGCCGCATAGCTCACATTCCTGCTTCGGCGGCGCGTCGGTCGACGTGAGTCCTGTCTCAATGACACATGCTTAAGGAGTATCATCAAGAGAGCATGCGATCAAATGAGGAGTAATTAATACAGGGTGGTTCACCAAGTAGTTACCATTACATGTCATAGCGAAATCCATTGTTTGCCCATTATTATTATTATTATTATTATTATTATTATTATTATTATTAAAGTACGTTCCGCGGTGTAGTGGTTAGTGTAATTAGCTTGAAACCCCCGGAGGTCGGGGTTCGCTTCCCGACTCTTCCACGAAATTTGAGAAGTGGTAACGAGGGCTGGAACGGGATCCACTCAGCCTCGGGAGGTCAACTGAGTAGCTGTGGGGGAGGGGGTCGATTTCCACCTCAGCCATCCTTTAAGTGGTTTTCCGTGGTTTCCTACTTCTCTTCTAGGCAAAGGCCGGGATACCTAACTTAAGGCCACGGCCGCTTCCTACCCTCTTCCTTGTCTATCCCTTACGATCTTCTCATCCCCACAAGGGCCCTGTTCAGCATAGGAGGTGAGGCCGCCTGGCCGATGTACTGTCCTCCTTCCCAGTTTTATCAAACGATCCAAATTTGCACGCTCCAGGACACTGCCCTTATGGCGATAGTGGTGGGATCCCTCGCTGTGGCCCAGGGAGAAACCAACCGTGATGGGTAAAGGAATTAAGAAAGAAAGAAAGAAAGAAAGAAAGAAAGAAAGAAAGAAGGAAAGAAAGAGAGATAGAAAGAAAGAAAGAAAGAAAGAAATTATTCTTCTTCTTCTTCTTTCGAATGGACCACCAGAGGACCACGTGCCAATTTCAATTCCTTCTTCTTTGTTCTTTCCTTTTCTTCCAGTACGCTTTCATCTGTTCACTATGTGTCTTCTTTCTGTCTTCAGACCACTTTGAACCAGTCGTTTTTACTTTCCTACCTTGGAATCCTTCTATTTTCAATACTTTTAACCGAAAGCCTTCTCTATTATTTATTTCTTCTGTTGTTATATTGTTTTTTTCTAAATCCTTTCTTACTTCGTTGACCCAGCTTGTCGTTGATTTCTTACTCCACAAATATCTGAAAATCTTACTGGTTAATCTACTATCTTGCATTCGATATAAATGTCCAAAAAACATAAGTCTCCTTTTCCTCATTACATCTGATATATTTTCTATTTTTTGATATATTTCAGCATTACTTCGTAATTTCCAACCTTCTGCTGTGTTTTGTGGGCCTAATATTTTCCTCATGATTCGCCTTTCTAGTATTTCTAGCTTATCTAAATTATAGTTTAATGCCAGACACTCGCTTGCATATAGGCATTCTGGCTTCACTACTGTGTTGTAATGCCTTATTTTTGCATTTTTGGATAGGCATCTTTTATTGTAGATATCTTTGGTGACACCATAAGCTCTCTCCATTTTATGTACCCTCTCCTCTACTGCAGATTTTTCTAAACCATTTTCTTGGATTATTTCCCCTAGATATTTGAATTTTTTTACCCTCTCTATTTGGCCAATATCTGTTTTCAGAAATTTTGGTGCATCCCAAATATTTGTTAAAAATTTTGTTTTTTCTGCAGAAATTCTTAAGCCAGTTCTGCTGGCGATTCTTTCCAAGACATTTACTTGGGTTACAGCAGATGTCACATTTTCAGAAAGTATTGCAAAGTCATCTGCAAATGCAAGACAATTTATTTCAATCCTTTTGTTTTCTCTTCCTAACCTTATCGGTGAAATGTTGAGTTCAATAAGTTTTTCGTTCCAAATTCTCACTATTTTCTCTAGGACACAATTAAAAAGAATTGGGGATAGTCCGTCGCCTTGTCGTACACCAGTTTTTATTTTGAAAGGCTGTGATATCTCTCCCAGAAATTTCACTTTAGAGACTGTGTCTGTAAGTGTTTCACGGATTAGATTTGCCAGTTTAGACTTTATGCCAAATTCTCGAATTATTTTATATATAGTTTCTCTGTCAACAGAATCAAAAGCCTTTTTGAAATCTACAAACATGACTACAATGTCCTTTGAATTAAGTAACCTGTGGCGAATTACTGACTTAAGATTAAATATTTGTTCTGAGCATGATCTTCCTTTCCTGAAACCACCTTGATATTCACCTAAATGATTGTCTAGTGTTGTTTCTACTCTGTTTAATAAAATTTTGGAAAATATTTTATATGCCACTGCTAATAAAGATATTCCTCTGTAGTTATTAACGTCCTGTTTATTACCTTTTTTGTGGAGTGGATGTATCAAGGCTACTTTCCATTCCTCAGGAATTTTTTCAGTTTTCCAGATTTCTTCAAAGAGTAATTGTAGCTCATTTGCTATATTTGGCAAGGACCACTTCAAAAGTTCCGCTGTAATAGAATCTTCTCCGCTAGCTTTGTTGTTTTTGAGGGTTTTAATTACTTCTTCAATTTCTTTTATAGTTGGTGGTATGTCTTCTTCCAAATTTTCATCAATATCTTGAAATTCTAATTTATGACTTGGTTCAGGACAGTTCAAAAGTTGATCAAAATATCTTGCTAATATCTCACAATTTTCAGTATTGCTTAGTCCAATTCTGCCGTTTTCATCCTTGAAACTAACATTTGTAGTTTGGTACCCCTTTAATTCATTCTTAAAAGTCTGATAAAAGTCACGGGTGTTATTTTTTATAAAGTTTTTGTCCATTTCTATAAGTTTCTCCTTTTGAAAGGCTCGTTTAGTACTTCTGATTATCCTTGCTGTTTCCTTCCTTTGTTGTTTAAACTGATCAAAATCTTCAATTTTCTTTGAGCATTTCCATTTTTTCCATGTTTTAGCCCTCTCTGCTAAAGCTTCTTCACATATTTCATTCCACCATATTTTCCTTTTATTTTTTATTGGCCCAAATGTTTTCTGTGCTGCATAATTAATTGCTTTGGATATTTCTTGCCAGTTGCCTTGTTTAGCCACTTTAATTTCATCTTGGTAGTTTTTAATTGATTCTTTTGTTATAGTAAGTCTGTCTACATTATATTTTATTAACCTCTGTGGCTTTCTTTGTTCTTTATTAGGTAGGAGTTTGGCTTTAATTTTAGAGAGAAAATGGTCGGAATCAAATTCACCATTCCTTACTACTTTCACATTCATAATTTCTTTTGTACTTTTTTTTGAAACAGCCACATGATCTAACTGAAACTCTCCTAACATTGGGTTTGGAGATATCCACGTTTTAGCTTTTCTGGGGAGTTTTCTAAAGAAGGTTGACATTAGTTTCAGGTGATAGCTTTGACACAAACTGATTAGCCTAATACCATTTGTATTTGTTCTTCTGTGGGCTGGGTAATGTCCTACTACATTTCTAAATTTCTTTTCTCTACCTATTTGTGCATTGAAGTCACCTAATAGTATTATGGTGTTCATTTTCGGAATTTTGGATATTTCATTTTCCAAACGAACCCAGAATTCTTCTGTTTTTTGAGGGTTTTTCCTATTGTCTTCATTTATTGGTGCATGGCAATTAACAAGTGTGTACGTTATTATTATTATTATTATTATTATTATTATTATTATTATTATTATTTTGCTAGTGGTTTAACGTCGCACTAACATATCGAAGGTTTTCGGCGAGGCAAAGATGCGAAACGTCAGCCTTGACCTTAATTAAGGTACATTGGCCTGGTGTGAAAATGGAAAACCGTGGAAACTCTCTTCAGGGCTGCCGGCGGTGGGATTGGAACCCACCAACTCTCGAATGCAAGCTCACAACTGCGCGACTCTAACCGTAGGGACAACCTGTTTGTTTCCTTCTTCTCCTTATTATTATTATTATTATCATTATTATTATTATTATTATTATTATTATTATTATTATTATTATTATTATATGTCTATACCTTAGCCCTTGTGAAATAAGCGAGCCCACGAGACCTGTGACCGCGGGGAGTTGGGTTTGCCCCGGTTACTGTAGTTTTAGGCAGTAATAGGTTAGAATGCAAGCTAATTTGGCTAGTAGGAAGTGTCGTCTATTCCGTATTTCCGTTTAGTAGCGTGAGTAACATAACTTTTACGAGTTCTAATAGGTCGATCCCCTAATGTTTATGCAAGTCTCATAGCAGAACTGCTGTCCGGGCTAAAGTGTACTTGCTATCCGCTTCAGTAAGTTTGTATTAACTTACAACTGACTAAACATCCGCGATCTAACCATTAGTGGGAACAATAATTCGGGATATTCCAATGTTCATCGTCCTTACCCTCCATCCTATATTTCCAGTCATTCCTGTCCTGCAAATAATCCAGTATAATTTGTACAGTGTGTCGATATTGGAGTGCTGGCAACTATAGCTCATTCCACGTTAAGAAAACAGAATTGCTCTTATGGACCTACAAGGAGTGAACACACCCCCTCTGAGACATCCATAATTCTTCGTGATCAAGGGATATTATACTGTACTTGTCATGTATTATGAAAGACAGATGAAAAGGATGAAACATTTTTGCCCGTGAGTTGTTAAAATAACTACATAACATTTCCTTTTCATGAATATATTCATAGGAAGGAAGCACAGCAGCGGGAACAGCCATCGCTTCGTTGCCTTCCATCATACTCATTCTCCTGTGTTGTTCTGGTACAAGCCTCGTGTAGTCACTCACTCTGTGAATCGCCGGCAGCTCTCTTCTGTAGTGAAGTCATCTACAGTATTTATTTGTTGCGTGTGTGTTTTTAAGCTTTAAATCAGCGCGTAGATGAAATGTCGTATGATTTTTAGTGCCGGGAGTGCAAGTCTTTTGATTTGACTCCCGTAGGCAACCTGTGGGTCATGATGAGGATGAAATGATGATGAAGACGACACATACACCCAGCCCCCAAGCCAGCGAAGTAAACCAACCATGGTTAAAATTCCAGACCCTGCGGGGATTTAAACCCGGGACCCCTGTGACCAAAGGCCATCACGCTAACCATTGAGCCAGGGAGCCGAACATCAGTGCTTAATTGTCTTGTGTTGAGTGAGAGTTATGCGATAAGCCTGCGTGTGTGATTTCTTTCTTTAACATTAATACTGTGATCTTTTGTATAGTCATCTACAGCATGTATCTGATGCGTCGGTTTTCTAGCCTTTATTGCCTGCAGAAATTTATTAAATGCAATTAAATGTATCGCTAACCCTTCGAGCACACAAAAATATTTGCCTATTTTCTTTCTTTCTTAACCTGTTTACCCTCCAGGGTTGGCTTTTCCCTCGGACTCAGCGAGGGATCCCACCTTTACCGCCTCAGGGGTAGTGTCCTGGAGCGTGAGACATTGGGTCGGGGATGAAACTGGGGAAAATGACCAGTACCTCGACCAGGCGGCCTCACCTGCTATGCTGAACAGGGACCTTGGTGGGGGATGGGAAGATTGGAAGAGATAAGCAGGGAAGATGGAAGGAAGCGGCCATGGCCTTAAGTTAGGTTCCATCCCGGCATTTGCCTGGAAGAGAAGTGGAAAACCACGGAAAAACACTTCGAGGATGGCTGAGGTGGGAATCCAACCCACCTCTACTCAGTTGACATCCCGAGGCTGAGTGGACCCCATTCCAGCCCTCGTACCACTTTTCAAATTACGTGGCAGAGCCGGAAATCGAACCAGGGCCTCCGGGGGTGGCAGCTAATCACACTAACCACTACACCACAGAGGCGGACCAAACCTCTGATTCTGTACAGACCACATATAGCCCCTATAAACACCCGTCCCCTTTAATTCATAAAAATAATTTGTAGCTTAGTTTCTTCCGCTTTTTTTCTTGAACATATTTATGTGCGGCCGCCTTGCCGTGACGGTGTTGAGCAGAGCTGTTCGATATGGCAACTCTGTTGTCATAAGAGCAATACTGTTTTCTTAACGTGGAATGAGCTATAACAAGGATAGGCCTGGAGTTCATGAGAACAGCTAATCTTACCAAGAAGAATGTATAAGGAAAACGGAGGAAGTGGCTGCGTCGTTTGGGGCACGCAGCTGTGAGCTTGTATTCGGGAGATAGTGAGTTCGAACCCCACTCATGGCAGCTCTGAAGATGGTTTTGCCGTGGTTTCCGCATTTTCACACCGGGCAAATGCTGAGGCTGTATCTTATTTAAAGCTACTGTCGCTTCCTTCCCAACCCTAACCCTATAAGGCTTACACTTCAATGCTGAGGTCTTTTATGAGCCGTAGTTTACCTCTGATTCTGTCTTTTTCTTGTTAATCTGTTTACCCTCCAGGTTTGGTTTTTCTCTCGGACTCAGCGAGGGATCTCACCTCTACCGCCTCAAGGGCAGTGTACTGAAGCGTGAAACAAAGTCGCGGGATACAACTGGGGAGAATGACCAGTCCCTCGCCCGGGCGTCCTCACCTGCTATGCTACACAGGGGCCTTGGTGGGGAAGGAGAAGTGGAAAACCACGGAAAACCACTTCCAGGATGTGTCGCTGTGTCGATGCGACGTAAAGAAAACTGCAAAATACAAATAGAATTAAAGAAATTGGGACAATCGTTTGGCGATTCCAGACCTAACCTCCCCGTGATACACACACAATTGGTTGAGCGCTGTTTTCACTGTGGGCTCGGTTTATTACACCTTTCTTGTTGTTGTTCTTCTTCTTTTTGTATCGCTTTTCCCTCACCTGTGGGGTCGCGGACGCGAACTGTGTCCAACATGTTGATTTGGTGTTGTGTTACGGCCGGATGCCCTTCCTGACGCCAACCCTATATTGCACCCATATGACGCCTTGAAACGGGCACAATATTGAGGGATGTAATCGCTATTGCGCGTTTCTCTGGTGGTTGATAGTGTAGTGTGTTGTGTTAATATGAAGAGGAACGTGTTGGTACAAACACAAACACCCAGTCCCCCGGCCAGAAGAATTAGTCAGAGGCGATTAAAATCAGCGACCTGACCGGGAATCGAATCCGGGACCCTATGAACCGAAGGCCTCAACGCTAACCATTCAGCCAATGAGTCGGACCACATAATTACACCTTTAATTTCTAAATTTACCATCCTACGTGTTGTAGAATTAAAAATTGGTTTCTTCATTTCTGTCTAAATTTTTGTCATAATGCCACTGAACTACTTCACTTCTCCGGATGCAGAGGAGAGATTCGAATAGTTGACCTATGGCACTGCACTTCCCAGTCCGGGTGAGTTATGGTAGTGTAGCGGACTTGGGGAATACGGCTGGTAGTGTTCAGAAGGGGGCAGGTGTGCTGGAAGGAAGTGGCCCGTGTAACTTGCTCTGGGAAACAAGCCCTCAGACAATTACCTGCCGATCATAAGCGATCACTTGGCCGGGCCGGACGTGAACAGCATCCTGTCTGCCTGCCTGAGAAACTACACACAAACAAGAAAAAACTTCATTTTATGACAAGACAATCTTCATTTTGTTTCTTCGATCCGCTTTACTGGCAATGCAATTGGGCTATAAGGAAGATTGACCGAGCATTGCGCGGTGAATTAGTTTCCATCATGATCGTACTTCAGCATTTCTTCCAGGTTAGGCTAACCAGAAGTGTTTGGATGGGAGTAGCGTTCAATTTTCTCCTTCTTCTTCTTCTTGCGTTAGGCGTACTAGGGACCACGTTCCAATTTCACTTCTTCATCCTTTGTTGTTGTTCCTTCCTTTTCTTCCAATATTCCTCCATTGTTTCACTATTTTTCTGTTTTCATTCTTCAGACCACTTTGTGCCGGTTTTCTTTGCCTCCCTCCGTTGGAATCCTTCCATCTTTAAAATTTTTTCCTGAAAATTTATCTTTCCATTACTTCTTCCTCTCTGATGTTTTTTCTTTCCAAGTCTTTTTTGATCTCTTGAATCGAGGTGGTTGTTGACTTTTTATTTCAAAGATACGTTATGATCTCTTTGGTTGGTCTATTGTCCTCCATTCTGTAAATATGTCCAAAAAATAGCAGTCTCCTCTTCCGTACTGTTATAGATATGTTTTCTATGTTCTGATAAATTTCGTTATCGTTCGTTCGTAATCTGCTTACCCTCCAGGGTCGGTTTTTTCCTTGGACTCAGCGAGGGATCCCACCTCTACCGCCTCAAGCGCAGTGTCCTGGAGCTTCCGACTCTGGGTCGGGGATACAACTTGGGAGAATGACCAGTACCTCGCCCAGGCGGCCTCACCTGCTATTCTGAACAGGGGCCTTGTGGGAGGATGGGAAGATTGGAAGGGATAGACAAGGAAGAGGGAAGGAAGCGGCCGTGGCCTTACGTTAGGTACCATCCCAGCATTTGCCTGGAGTAGAAGTGGGGAAACCACGGAAAACCACTTCCTGGATGGCTGAGGAGGGAATCGTACCCCTCTCTACTCAGCTGTCCTCCCGAGGCTGAGTGGACCCCGTTCCAGCCCTCGTACCACTTTTCAAATTTCGTGGCAGAGCCGGGAATCGAACCCGGGCCTCTGGGGATGGCAGCTAATCACACTAACCACTACACCACAAAGGCGGACAATTTTGTTAGTACTTCTTAATTTCCAAAATTCTGTAGTTTTTAGAGGGCCTTATATTTTTCTTATAATCCTTCTTTCTAGTACTTCCAACCTCTGAAGTTTATAATTGAGTGCTAAGCATTCACTGGCATATAAGAATTCTGGTTTCACAATATTTATATTTATATTTATATTTATATTTATATTTATATTTATATTTATATTTATATTTATATTTATATTTATATTTATATTTATATTTATATTTATATTTATATTTATATAACTAGCTGTAGTACCCGACGTTGATGGGACAATCGTACAGCATGTGCAAAGTTATCTAACTCCCCAGCTACTTTCCGCCTATATTCGGAGAAGAGTGGCAGCCAAATCATATCAATCACACAACAACAATGGTCATTCTAACGTTATTCTTGATCGGTGTTATGAGCTTTCGATATTGTAGGCCTACACATTTCGTTTTCTTTACTTTTCTTTCAACTCTAGAGCATCTAATGTAAAGGTTTCTCCCTCTTGTTTTATTCTTTCAGCGATCATTCTTTTACGATATTTTCTCATTTAAAAAAATCATCTTAATTTTCTTTTTCATTGCGGACAGATGACCACAATCATGACAAAAACCATCGCAAGTTAACACGATTAAACAATCTTTCCATGTTAGCAAGGCTTGGCGTTGATATGGACTTATCAACAAACATCGAAATTCATGAATAGGGCCTGTCTCTATTACTATAGCCGGTACAGTAAATACTGCATATATAAGACATAAATGCTCGGAAATTTATTTATCGATAGGACTAATAATAATATAAACATTTGAAAATTAAATTTTAGGCCTTTCCCTAAACTTCCATTTCACCCAGCTTGAATAAAATTATTTATAACCTAGATTTCAGTGACTCATCCCCCGAGTTTGCGTACCAAATTTCATTAAATTCTCTTCCGTCATTTTCTCGTGATGCCAGTATATACATACTGGAGAGACAGACAGACAGACAGACAGACAGACAGACAGACAGACAGACAGACAGACAGACAGACAGACAGACAGACAGACAGACAGACAGACAGACAGACAGACAGACAGACAGACAGACAGACAGACAGACAGACAGACAGAATTGACGGAAAATTTAAAAGTGCATTTCCGTATTACTGTGGACACGACCGATACAGAAATACCATCCTTTTTAAAATCTGAATAATGTACAAACAAAACTCTTATATATATTTTGAGACGAACACACCGAGCGGAGTAACGACGCGTATTACATGTGGAGCCACGCTATGCAGTCGAGAGGTGAGTGGGTTCGAACCCCACCGTTTGCTGTCCTTAGAATGATTTTCTCTGGTTTCCCATTTTCACTTCCAGACAAATGCCGAAATAGTTCTACTTACAGGTCACAGCTGATTCCTTCTACTTCCTTTCCCCAATTTCATTCAACATAATTCATTTCATCTTCATTAGCGCCTCAACTGAGGTTGGCACCAAGAAAGAAATCCGACCGTGAAAACATGAATTTCATCTCACCTTATTCTCAACCCCGTATTTCTCTAAAGTATGGAATAATTTTCTGTGTCAGTTTCCTTGCCTACGGCAGTATATTTAAGATACAAACAACAGTACTACAGATCATAAGAAACGAAAGAAAGAAAACCATGGCGTATCAGCCCCGAAGGACCATGGCCTACCAAGCGACCGCTGCTCAGCCCGAAGACCAGCAAATTACGAGGTGTCGTGTGGTCGGCATGACGAACCCTCTCGGCCGTTATTCTTGGCTTTCTAGACCGGGACCACTATTTCACCGTCAGGTGGCTCCTCAATTGTAATCACTAGTCATGCAAATGTAGACTCCAAAACCGACAAGGAAGTGCGTTTGAAGGTGGAATTTGACGAATTATTTTAATGGTGCATAATACGCATATTTGCATATATTTGAGATGCTTATGAATGATCATGATTTTATGTGTTGGTGAATAATCACATGTGTCTAGTAAGGAATGTTACGTTTGCATGTCATGCAAGTGTTTAACAGCATGAAAATAAGTGCATAATTAAATGCATATCTCACCCCTTTTTTCAGCATAGTTGCATGCTTATATTGGTTATTTATACAGCATATAAATCCGATGCTAGTAGGTTGAGTGACCTCGATTTAGCCCTCAGATACAGATAAAAATCCCTGACCTGGCCGGAAATCGAACACGGGGTCTCCGGTGAAAAGGCAGACACGTTACCCCTACACCACGGGGTCGGTACAGATCATAAAAAGGGCTCAGAACTTATAAATATATAATCCAAGTCATCTCTGCATCGTAGACCTGCTGGTGGATTGTATGAATGACGTATTCACTCACTCCTACAGTATAATGCATGTAAGGTTCACTTTCCTGTACACACAAGCATATGAAAATGAAAATAGCGATAATTGTTCTGATGGACTGAATATCCGAACGTGGCTGAGAATCGTGACCAGTCTTAAAGAAAATAATGTATAGGAAGAGCATTGTCAGATACTCGGTTTCTTCACGCTCGTTACAGACGTCTTTATTTGTATCAGGGGGTGTTTGAGTGTTAATTATTTCTGGAGTTACTTGAAGTCAGCCTGGCTCAGTTTAGGTTTTGACTGGGGGCCGGGAGTGCGTTTAAGGCCATTTCTCAACGTACGTGATTTTTAGGTGAAAATTTAACATCGGGATTCGAACATTGGACGTCTATACCCTGATCATGCCCTTACATGCCTTACATCTACAACAAAGCAATAAAATATTGACAAGGTGTTCGCTAACTTAACTACTTTTCGCTAGTTCACTTGGTTCACCTCCCTACATACCCCAAGTAACTCGGCCAAGGGCGCGAGGTACAGACTGCACACCTACCGGTAGTGGGCCCGGTCTCTCACGCGATAGCGCCGCTTGCCTGTGATAAGACCTTCTTAAGAAAGACTGTCGACAGGAAGTCATTGCGTGGGGTGCGCCGACTACCAATCAGTAGGGCCGTATTTCTATTTCTTTATTTAATAATACACTTTTTTCCTTTCCAACAGAATTTCAATTCGAACAGAAACGTTCCAGAATTACTAGATATAGTGATTGTACCTTTTAAGGTCAAACAGCAGATTGCAACTCACGAGTACTGACCTGAGTGCCTCACACAATAGAGATCTCAAAGTTGGCGGGTTGTTCAAGCATCACAGTTGACAGTACTAAATATGGTTTTCCGTGGTTTCTCATTTACACTCCGAACAATTGATGGCTGAGGCTCTACCTTAATTAGTGCCTCATCTGCCATATTCCCACTATTAATATTCTATCTCAGAGATGCCGTAGACGTACCAGAATTAGTGCGGCGCTAATGCATAATTGCAGGGTTGTCCGGGTCATTTGGCCGCCACACTCTCCTAACATAAACCCCCTGCACTCTCACGTTTGGGGACACGTAAAGGAATCGTCGTGCTAACCACACGATAACTCGTAATCTGCAGCCTTTGGGCTGAACAGTGGTCGCTTGGTAGGCCAATGCCATGGGGTTTGTTTGGTTTTAAAATGTTATGTAGCAAAAAGAAAACCGTAAAAACTAACGGCAGCGTCAAAATGGGGCATACGCCTACTAGGAAAGGTGAGGAGTGAAGTAATTTGCCACTGCTTTCCTCACGAATCCCTCTGTGGTGGGGTCAGTAGAATACATCCACGGTATCCCCTGCCTGTCGTAAGAGGCGTCTAAAAGGGGCCCCGGGGATTTGACCTTGGGAGTGTGGATTGGCTACCACGATATCCTTAGCTGAGTCCTGATATTGCTTCCACTTACTTGTGCCAGGCTCCTCACTTTCATCTGTCCTTTCTGACGTCCCTTGGTCAACTCTTGATCTTTTCTGACTCGATGGTGTTAGGTCGTGAGGCCTAAGGAGTCTTCCATTTTCATACTCTTCGTGGCCCATATTTTTCTCTGGCCGAAACTTTCATTTTTCGAAGTGTGGGATCCCTTCCATTGTTTCCCTCTGATTAGTGTTAATAGAGGATGGTTGCCCAGATGTACTTCCGCTTAAAACAACAATCACCACCACCACCACTCTCCTCACGGATTACACTAACATTACTAAAAGGACGGATAATTCTGTAAGCATGCATTTTCGGAACCACGTTATTACACAGTTTAATTCCTTCTCTATATTTGAAAAATTCATATCAGAAGTTGTGTCATTGAGTTCTGATACGGCCTATACTCCGTATAAATGGATTGAATTATTTTCCACCGAACTCGATGGCTGCAGTCGCTTAAGTGCGGCCAATATCTGGGAGATAGTGGGTTCGAGCCCCACTGTCCGCAGCCCTGAAGATGGTTTTCTATGTTTTCCCATTTTCACATCAGGCAAATGCTGGGGCAGTACCTCACATAAGGCCACGGCCGCTCCTTTCCCACTCCTAGCTCATTCCTGTCCCACCATCGCCATAAGACGTATCTGTATCGGTGCGCCATGAAGCAACTTGAATTATTTACCTTCTCCCTCATTATTTGAAATCGGTGTGTCTTGCAACTTTGTAAAAACGAAGTGTATTTACTTAGTCTTTCATACATTATCGATGCAAATGTAAAAAAAAAAAACGACCTGTTAAAATGAACACCAATTTAAAATCGCACGAAATAAGCGGCCATTTAAACATGTTCCCACGTAGGCCTTGACCATTCTAATGGAGAGATGAAAACTCCACTCTTTCCTCTCGTTATTCCTTACTCTTCCTTGCGGTGCGAACCTCAAGTATATTACATAGTATCATCTAGTTTTGTTTCTTGGCGTGGAAGTTCTATCAACTAACAAAGGCAAGCCATGCGCGCACTATAGCGGTTACGCCCACCATATAATCCGGGCCAATGAGTACGGAATGGTGATATCGCGCTGCCGAAGGAAAATTCAAACACAGATATCGAAGAACACTTAGGAATTCTGCGTGCAAGTGACCATCAATGTGGAGCTCCAGTGGTGCCCGTTCATAGGTACTGATGGGTCGTCATGAGGCTAAGAAGCGAGTTCGTGAAGAAGACATATTGGTCTGAAGAACTGGGTGAACTTCATAGCATAGGGTATTATTTCATTACAGAAATTCTGGCGCAGCTAGCAACAAAGAAAATGTGTGATAGGCATCGCAGGGAGCATAAAAATCCATGAAAATAACAAATACAAAATTAAAAAATCTTCATAATACTAAGAAGAACCGTACTTTTAGCTTAAACGTATTGTCCAGGCCGTTATCCAATCGATTAGCACGCCTTATCACAGCAGCTTTCAGCAGCCACTTATTTTAATGGCTGCACTGTGCGCATTACAAAATTTAGCAAAACATCCATCAGTAGCCGCTTATTTCACTAGGAGCATTGTTGCGACACCTTTCACGATAGATTTTATTTACGGATATGTTTTGGGCTGGGTGTATCTGGAATTAATATCGAACCCTTGTGCCGTTTCTCTGTGCGGTCGGATATGAAGCAAGATGTATCTTCGTAGCGAGTTTTTACGACCGGTTGCCCTTCCTGAAGACAAGCTCATCAGAGGAATTAATGAGATAACATGGATGGCTTGATATAGGATAGGAAAGGAGAGGTTGAAACCAGGTGCCGGCATATAGCTTACTCCTGTCGAATAGCTTAAGGGATCTGCTCACAATTTTATGTCCCCATCCGACGAACGAATCACCATCAACAGTGTGATACGCCCTCACTCCACTATGGAGAGGTTTGGAATCGAATCCAGGCTTTTGCTACGCAGTCTAGTGATTAGGAATTGTATGCTATCACCTCTCCTATGCCGGCCAACATCCTGATAGTGACATTTTTTCGACTAACGGGGCTCGAAACCGACTAACCATGGTGTCAGACCATATAGACTTCACGCCTTAACGATGTTGGCTACCGGGCGAGCTTGGGATCTATGCGGAATTAGCGTAGGCGTAATCAATTTCGTGACAAATTGCAACCATGAAAACCAGTGTTCTTCATGTATGTACACTAGGCCAGTAGCGTCATCTATATGTTGCTATAACAATGCAAGCTCTTTCTTTCTATCTATATTTCTTTCTCAATCAGTTTACCCTCTAGGGTCGGTTTTTCCCCCAGACTCAGCGAGGGATCCCACCTCTACCTCCTCAAGGGCAGTGTCCTGGAGCGTGAGACATTAAGTCGGGGATACAACTGAGGAGGAGGCCCAGGCGCCATTCCCTGCTAAGCTCAACAGGGACCTTGTGGGGGGATGGGAATATTAGAAAGGGCAGACAAGGAAGAGGCAAGGAAGTGTTCGTGGCCCTAAGTTAGGTACCATCCCGTCATTTGCCTGGAGGAGAAGTGGGAAACCACGAAAAACCACTTCCAGGATGGATGAGGTGGGAATCGAACCCACCTCTACTCAGTTGATCTCACTAGGCTGAGTGGACTCCGTTCCAGCCCTCGTACCACTTTTCAAATTTCGTGTCAGAGCCGGGAATCGAACTCGGGCCTCCGGGGATGGCAGCTAATCACGCTAATCACTACACCACAGAGGCGGACGTATTGTTTGTATTACATATTCCAAACATACTGTAGGCAGTCGTAGTGCAGAGCTTCTTCCGTCAATAGGAGTACGGTAGTTATTTCTGAAAGGATGTTTGTTTCCCATCCTGTTCAAATGATAACCACCCCTTGGTGCCACTCACAACAATCAACAAGGCTTTTGAAATAATTAGCCAGTAGTCAGCGAAGATGCGATAACAAAGACATCCTTCTTATCTAAACTCTAAATACTGAAGGTTCGAATCTATTTATAACTGTCGGTAGTAATTTTAGTTAAGTAGGCCTACGATGCATGGTTGAGTTGTAAATTGTAGTAAATTATTTGGTTCCAGGTACGAGATTATTTCTTAACATTGTGACGGTGAGCGTTTTTGGTTATTATAATTCAGATATTCACCATCTGTTAACCTCAATGTGGTAATTACATAATTGGAATATGCATTTCATTTGTATGTGTATGTGTGTTCGTACCATAAAAGTCTATTATTTTAATTCCTTCAGATTTGAAATCTGAATTATTATTATTATTATTATTATTATTATTATTATTATTATTATTATTATTATTATTATTATTATTACCATCGTTGCTGCACATTGTAATAATATTCAACCTTGTACTACGAAATAAACTTGTAAATTTCCTTATCAGGAAATAATTGCGGTGGGGATGGGGGGCGAATTTCTTAGCGCCGCTACTGATTCAGAGAGCCTATGTTTGTAATGGGTAATTATTTGATTTTCACTATACATATCCGTATCTCAAAAAACGTGTTGAAATTAAACTGATGTTGAAATTGTCACAATTATAATGTTAAGGACAAACACACACACACACACACACACACACACACACACACACACACACACACACACACACACACACACACACACACACACACACACACAGCTCCCGAGTCAGTGGAATCAACCAACTAAAGTTCAAATCACCAAGCCGGCCGGGAATCGAACCCATGGAGACAGATGTTCTCGATATTTAAGTGCGGATAATTTCTGTCTAGATTGCCGAACGATTAGAAATCATAGCCTATTGGTATTTTAGCCTGCCTCTGGTTAATTGCACTACTTCAGGGGCTGGGCATTTGTGTTTATCTTCCAATTACACACAACACACCACAGAAACACACAACCGTTAAATATATCCCACAACATAATGGGCTGGGCTTTCGTCGGTAGATGCAGAGTGGGTTTCGGCCCTTGGGTTTCGTCCATTAAGAGGCCACGGCTTGTTCGTGGTCCAACAGCTCTGTACTCTGACTGCCCAACCGAGCATAGGAAAGTTGGCCACGGCTCTACCGTGGCTCTACGCCTCTGTATTCGGGAGACGGGCGTGGGGCACAGTGTCGGACTTCACGCCTGGCCCCAACCGTCGGCTGTCCTGAGAATGGTTTTCCGTGGTTTTCCATTCTCCTGCACTAAGGCGAATGCCGGGACAGTTCGTAGTATAGGCCACGGCCTGAGATACGACGTCACCGTCTAAGAGGCCCGCCTCCCCCTTCAGGGGAGGAATGAAAACGTTTAGTAGTAGTAGTAGCTGGGCATTCTGACCCCGGCTCAGTCCGACGCTTTATGCTGGTAGATTTATCGCCACTTAAATAAAAAAGACAACCTTGAGGGGCTAAATTTCCGACACGTTGGCGCCTTAGAAAAACAAGAAGGTAGTTTGTGGGACGTAATCCCAATATGAACATGGATATGCTTTTGCACTGGCGGTGAATGTATACTAGGTCAGTAGCGTTATCTTCTCACTGTGCGCTTTCTTCCTGTAACTAAGAAGTTGAGAAAAATCTGGTATCAAGTGAATCTCGTTCTCCTCAGTCCAGAATCCTTGAACTAGTCTGAAAACGAACTCAGGGTGTTGGAATAAGAGACAGGCTCAGTACATCTACACCACAGAACTTGCTAATAATAATAATAATAATAATAATAATAATAATAATAATAATAATAATAATAATAATAATAATAATAATAATAATAATAATAATAATAATACATAGACTAACACTGGTTTTCATGGTTACAATGGTATGGGGAAATTGATGACGCTAATTCCAGATTATTATTATTATTATTATTATTATTATTATTATTATTATTATTATTATTATTATTATTATTGAGCAAACAGTGTTAAATCAGCAAGCTAACAAAGAAAGAATTGAAAACTTCAAAAAGCATACAAAATTACTTGGAACAGATACAACAAATGAACTACGGTATATAAAAAAGGTAAAATTACGACGTTATAATACAGACATTTATGCAGAAGTATTTTATGCACCTGAAACTATTATAATTGGTGGCAGATCTCGAATAAAGATGAGCGAAAAACAAGAAAGAAAAATCCTCAGGAAAGTCTTAGGACCAAAGTGCGAAAATGGAATTTGGATGCAGAAGAAATCACATGAAATATACCAAGTTAGAGTAAAAATCACAGATAGAATCAGAAAACGACGATTACAATTTTATGGTCACTTATATAGAATGGATAAAAACAGGCTCACAAAGAAAATTGCAAACTTAGCCTTATTAATCAAAACTCACAATAATTAGCTAAAAGAAATCAGTGAAGAACTAAATGAAATTGACGTTAATGAAGAAACCATTCAAGATAGAATAAAATTCAGAACCTTAATTCACAATTACAAATTTTCTGTAAAGACCATCCTACTAAATAGAGAATGGACTGAACAACGTGAAAAGGAATACAGCGGGAGGATGAAGAGATGTTGGGAAGAGAAGAAGAAAACCCAAAAAATGTGCTAATAAGTTCAAACGCGGTCCTTAGATGGGCATAACGCATCAAGAAAATAATAATAATAATAATAATAATAATGGTATTATAAACCAAGTGACCGAGCGGAGTGGCTGCGCGTTTTAAAGCCCTGCGGCTAACGAGCCGAGCTCTGTATTCGAGCCCCACCGTCGGCTGTCCTGAGAATGGTTTTCTGTAATTTCTCATTTCCACTTCCAGACAAATACCGGAACAGTTCCTATTCATAGCCTACAGTCGGTTCCTTCTACCTCATTACCCACTTTCACTCAGCATCATTCATTTAATCTTTATTAACTCTCCAACTATGGTTGGCGTCAGCAAGGGCATACGGCCGTAAAACATGGAATATTAATTCATCTCACCTCATCCCGACCCCGTATTACGAAACGGCACTAAAAGGTAGACAGACATAACGATAAGTGTTATGTGTTATGTCTGGTGTGAGAGTTGCAGCGATATTGGGGACAGCACAAAAATCCAGTCCTCGAGCCATTGGAATTAACCAATGAAGGTTAAAATACCCGAGCCGGCCGGGAACCGAACGCCAGTACGCTGACCATTCAGCCAACGAGTCGGACACTCGCCCTTTCGTCTTCTACGTCCAAAAACATATCCATGACTCTATGCTTTTCCGTGTAGCAGAGAAAATGTACGAGTGCGAAGGTTTAAAAAATACATATAGGCCCCGCGTTGAGAAGGGGATAATACGTTATAACTGCAACAAATACGCATGTAGGGCAAAGATTGCACCCTCGACTGTAATAGGATGTGTGAAGAACAGCAGAGTCCGCCTCTGTAGTGTAGTGGTTAGTGTGATTAGTTGCCACCCCCGGAGGCCCGGGTTCGATTCTCGGCTCTGCCACGAAATTTGAAAAGTGGTTCGAGGGCTGGAACGGGGTCTACTCAGCCTCGGGAGGTCAACTGAGTAGAGGTGGGTTCGATTCCCACCTCAGCCATTCTGGAAGTGGTATTCCGTGGTTTCCCACTTCTCCTCCAGGCAAATGTCGGAATGGTACCTAACTTAAGGTCACGGCCGCTTCCTTCTCTCTTCCTTTCCTGTCCCTTTCAATCTTACCATCCCCCACCAAGGCCCCTGTTCAGCATAGCAGGTGAGGCCACCTGGGCGAGGCACTGGTCATCCTCCCGAGTTGTATCCCTCGACCAAATGTCTTACACTGCAGGACACTCCCCTTGAGGCGGTAGAGGTGGGATCCCTCGTTGAGTCCGAGGGAAAAGCCAACACTGGAGGGTAAACATATTAAGGAGAAGAAGAAGAAGAAGAAGAAGAAGAAGAAGAAGAAGAAGAAGAAGAAGAAGAAGACTGTAATAGGATGTGTGAAGAACAGCAGAGAAAGAAAAAGAGCAAGGCAAGTACTGATATCATTTATATAACCATAAATGAATCAATGAAGGTCGTTTTGTGTCATGCTACCCTGCGCCCTGACAGTCCTAACACCCTGGAACGCGTTACATTGCGCAGAGTGTAGATCACAAAAAGCGAGCAGCCAACTAGTTCTGCTTGAGTTGCTGTCTAGCGAAGAACAGTTCTTTGAAAAATAACTTAATGTTCATAAACAGTGCATTAGTGTAATATAATTCCAGTCGTTCCTCAGCTTGGAGACTGCAATAAAGTACTTGTGGAATTAAGTCCTTTGCAAGAGGTAACATCAGTTTTCTCTAATAATAATAATAATAATAATAATAATAATAATAATAATAATAATAATAATAATAATAATAATAATAATAATAATAATAATAATAACGTACCAGTTAACGAAAGATGTATACAACGCACTAAGTCTGAGAACAAAACTACGGCATTATAACAATGAGATCGAGCCAGAAGGATTACACGCTGCCGAGACCTTGAATTTAAGAAGTATCGCGACAAAATGAAATTGCGTGTGGCTTTTAGTGCCGGGAGTGTCCGAGGACATGTTCGGTACGCCAGATGCAGGTTTTCTGATTTGACGCCCGTAGGAGACCTAGGCGTCGTGATGAGGATGAAATGATGATGAAAACGACACATACACCCTGCCCCGTACCAGCAAAATTAACCAATGATGGTTAAAATTCCCGACCCCGCCGTGAATCAAACCCGGAACCCCTGTGACAAAAGGCCAGCATTCTAACCATTTAGCCATAGAGCCGGACTCTTATGGCGACGATGAGGTAGGAAAGGGCTAGCAGTGAGAAGGAAGCGGCTGTGTCTTTAATTAAGGTACAGCTCCAGCATTTGCCTTGGTGTGGAAATGGGAAATCACGGAAAACCATCTTCAGGGCTGCCGACAGTGGAGTTTGAACCCGCTATCTCCCGAATGCAAGCTCACAGCTGCGCGCTCGTCTATCCGCACGGCAAACTCGCCCGGTGCTAATGGAGAAGAAAGAAGGAAAAGAAAGAAAGAAAGAAAGAAAGAAAGAAAGAAAGAAAGAAAGAAAGAAAAAAGAAAGAAAGACAGATCCCGTGGAAGATTCTGGGATTTAGGGGAGTCATAAGTGAAATGTTGCGCTTTTTGACCAAAAAATCGAATTTTCAGTTTTAATCTTAAAATTCCCCAATTTTTCCTGTTTCAAATCCCGTTATCAGTTTTGCCCTCATGCAAAGCTCTAAACGCCGCATTTAAAGGGTAGCGGTACGGCATACAGTATATAGCGAGCAAGCCGACGGCCATTTCTCTTACGCTGTCAAGGAATTCTTCTCTTACTCCACTTTTCTCACATCTGTGGGGTCGCGGCTGTGAACTGCGTAGCACAAATGGATGTTGCCATGTTTTACGGCCCAATGCCGCTCCTGACGCCAACGCTATATGGAGGGATGTAATTACTATTGCGTGTTTCTGGGGTGGTTGGTAATGTAGTCTGAATATGAAGAGGAAAGTGTTGGGACAAACACGAATATCCAGTCCCTGGGCCAGAAGAATTAATCAGTGGTGATTAAAATCCCCGACCCGGCCGAGAATCGAGCCAGGGACCCTCGGAACCGAAGGCATCAACGCTGACCATTCAGCCAATGAGTCGGACTCTCACGCTGTCAAACAATATTGGCTTCAAAGATACTGTATTTCGGACTACCATTTCAATAATCCCGCTGGAATATTGTTTGCCTTGTAGTAAGCCTGGGCAGTGCATAAGAGGAGAAAAACACGCGAGGGAGTAATTTACAGTCCAGAGAAGTTTTAATGCAAGTGTGTTTCTTAATAACTTTCAACTGCGAAAACTGAAATGACGTATGGCTTTTAGTGCCGGGAGTGTCCGAAGACAAGTTCGGCTCGCCAGGTGCAGATCTTTTGATTTGTCACCCGTAGGCGACCTGCGCATCGTGATGAGGATGAAATGATTATGAAGACGACACATAAAGTACACCCAGCCCCCATGCCAGCGAAATTCAATTATGGTTAAAATTCCCGACCCTGCCGGGAATCGAACCCGGGACCCCTGTGACCAAAGGCCAGCACGCTAACCATTTAGCCATGGAGCCGAACACTTTCAACTGCATTTTTCTAGCTTAAAAATTTTCAGCTTTTACCCCTTGTAAAATGCTCCTTGTGACAGACTTCTTATCGGATTCACCTGAAACTTTCAGAGAATGTTTCAATATGTACAGGAATTAAACGTACAGTAGTTCTGCATTTTATTATCAGTGGAATATTACCTTCATATTTTTGCTCCAAACTAAATCTTTTCCTTATTTAATAATGAACAAATGGAAACTTATATCTCCAATATTTTACACCTAACTGCATAACCCAAAATTATTTTAGGTATTTGAATATTTTTGACAGGTCTGCCAAACTATATCGCAAAAATAATTAAAATTGTCCAGCAAGGAGTATTTGCCGGCCCCGCGGTGTAGGAGTAGCGTGCCTGCCTCTTACCCGGACGCCCCGGGTTCAATTCCCGACCAGGTCAGGGATTTTTACCTGGATCTGAGGGTTTCTTCGAGGTCCACTCACCCTACATAATTACAACCGAGGAGCCATTTGACGGTGAGATGGCCGCCCCGGTCTAGAAAGCCAAGAATAACGGACGAGAGGACTCGTAGTGCTGACCACACGACACCTCATAATCTGCAGGCCCTCAGGCTGAGCAGCGGTCGCTTGGTACGCCGTGGCCCTTCGGGGCTGCTGTGCCATGGGGTTTGGTTTGGTTTTGGCAAGGAGGATTTTCCATGTAACTTATTGTTACGTGCCAGCCCCGTGTTAGCTCCTTTCGGTACTCCCAGGAAGGGGCTGGTGACTCTCAGACGACCTGAAATCTCCCAGCCGGCCTGTGAGGTGGGCCGACCTTTCCGTGTATTGTTCTCGGCGGCCGGCAGAGTTCCTTGGAGATTTAACGAGAATGTTCTTCCTGTAGTGACATCGTGGAATTTCTAGATCAAATCACGCGAGCTATAAAGAGAGAGCCTAGCCCTGGACAGTCAGTCAGTTTTGGACTCCGTGGGAGAGTCAGTGTGACACTCAGTGTGTTGGGGTTCGGTGGCTGGACTGAGGGCGACAGAGGTGTTGGCTGTCACCAGTGTTCCACCGAGGTCTGAACGAGGAGCTGTTGTTGTGGTGTCGGAAAGACCAATGTGTAGGTGAAGAGGACAGAACGAAAGATTGTACTGTGTGTGGACTGAAGATCGTCGTGAGCCAGCGAGGAAACGCGCTATCGTGAGTGCGAGGATAAATGGACCTGTGTTAATGTTCGCTGTTGTGAGTATCGTCCCGCTGTTGAATACTGTTGAGCTGTTCAATTGTTCACTGCATGTGACTGTGCGAAGTACTGGACTATCATTGGAGTCGAACCGACGAACAGTCGTCGAGTGTTGTATAGCCACGGACACTGAGTTTAAATCCAGCTGTCTACGCACAGTGGCTGTAGGAATCGACTGGACTTGGGGAAAAGTGAAAGTAAGGTAAGTCCCAGGTAAAGGAACGGGCTGGACCCTTGTTGCGCCATAAGGTGGAAAGATGTGTAAATAGACTGGTAATGATTAAGTGTGGCCATTAATAATAACTGGTTAAAATTGTTTGTATTTGCATATGTGTGTGTGCGTTTATTAGGTCGTCCTGAAATAAATTAAAGTAATGAAACAAATGGAGTTTTATTCGTAACAATATATATAAAACATTATTTGTTAATAACTTTGATACAATTAAGTAATCGATTCCAATTTTGTGTGGTGCTATGTCTTATTAATAAAGCTTGTTTGAAATTTGGTTGTGTGGTAAGTGTTAAATTGTAGAAGTTAAAAATTTCATTCATGGCTCGCCTTAAATGCTAAGAAAGAGGCTGAAGGTATTATAGAGTCAATGAAGAAAAGAAGATTACAATTTTATAGTTAACTCCTACGTGTGTTGTGTTTGAGTTATCAGGCCATAGACTGGTTTGAAGCAGCTTCTCATGCCACCCATCATGTGCTAACCTTTTCATTTCTACGTAGCCACTGCATCCTAAATCTGGTCTAATCTGCTTGCCGTATTCATACTTACGCATAAACCAAGAAATGTTGAATCGAAAGTTCCTTACGCACATTTCGAAGAGAAAAAGATTGTTGCCAGGTGGTTTATGGAAATACACACTGATATGCAGAGAATGGGTATTAGTTAGGATGTAATTCAAAACAGGATCCAGATGTTTCAGAGGTTCGGTGGAGAAGTAGAAAATAAATCTTCAAAAGTGATGTTTTCGGAGGGAAGAAGATGATAAGCCAATGAATGACGCTGTATTGGCAGATCAAAGTCAGTGAAGGGAAAAGATGATATAGGATACTGTATTTGTTACCCCGTGGTTCATAGTGGCCAAGATGAAACAAAACTATAAAATAATAATAATAATAATAATAATAATAATAATAATAATAATAATAATAATAATAATAACAGGCTTAATAATAAGAGAGAGCAGTGAAAACCGGCCTGAAGATATCGTTTGAACAGTCCCTTTTCATGACTAACATTAAAGAAGCCCCAACATAATGACTACAAGGGAGAATAAGATAAATAAATTTGTTAAATTCAAGTATCTTGGTGAAATACTTCACGCAAACGGGCTCGATAAAGAAGAAAACCGTGAGAGAGCCAGGAAAAATGAAACTTGAATTGCACCTTATGAAAAACATATACGTAGTATGTCCGGAAAATACGTATAAAAGTTGAATAATAACTTTATTTGACAATTATTCAGGTATTAAAATATGGTCTCCTTCAAAGTACTCTCCCTGAGACAAGATCCACTTCTGCCAACGCCGTTTCCACTGTTGATAACATTGTTGAAAGTCTTCAGTTGTGGTGCTGTTCAGTTGCCGTGTCGTTTCTCCCTTGATGGCTTCCACATCACCCAAGTGCCGCCCCCGAAGCACCATTTTGCATTTCGGGAACGGGAAGAAGTCACAAGGGGCTAAATCGGGTGAATAAGGCGGGTGGTCTGTCACGGTGATTGAGCTTCGGGCCAAAACGAGCGTCGTGTGAGCGGGCGCATTGTCGTGATGAAGGATCTACCTGCCCCCTTGTGCCAAATCTGGTCGAACTCGGGCCACACGAGCTCTGAGACTTGATGTTGATGCGCTGTTCCTCAATCAGAGAGAGCTCCATACCGACGGCAGGTGAAAACGGGTAACTTTCAACAAGCAGCCGCACACTGCTACTGACACGCGGAGCTCTCCGACTCGAACTGAGCGTTGAGAAGATTGGCGACAACAGCAGTGCCACCTGGCGGCGCCTCCACGATACGTGATACGTCACCCCGACGGATTTATACGTATTTTCCGGACACACTACGTACAACAAGAAAGCGGCTTCTATGAGGACTAAACTACGACACTATCAGACAGTAATCCAACCAGAGTGTCTTTATGCTTCAGAATGCCTAGGATTGACAACCAGAAAATATATTTAAGATATCAAAAAGAAGGAAAGAAAAGTTTAAGAAATATTCTCGGACAAAAAGATGTGCTGACACCCACCGATTACGCAGTAAAAAAGAAGTATGTAAAACATGCAGCAGGATTTCAGATACAATACGCAAACGAAGGGTTAATTTATTTGGACATATTTCAAGAATGCCCGACGACAAACTCATTAAGAACATTTTATCCATTTCAACAACCCCAATATAGAAGGCAACTCTTATGACAAATGGTTTGTTATCACCAAGAAGGATCTGCAAGAAATGAACATCATGGATCAAGACATCCACAACAGAACCACTTTCAGAAACAAGATACACATATATGAGGGTTCCGAGAGCCAGAAACAGCGACCAAGAAGAAACAACATAGTATGGGTGATAAGGAAGAAGCTGTAAGCAAGAGAATGAAGGAATACTGGTGCCAAAGGAAACCGAAGTCATGAAGAGTTATTTACGAGGTCCATAGTTGTCCAAATTCGATTATGAAATAATAATAATAATAATAATAATAATAATAATAATAATAATAATAATAATATATGTCGTCAACAGCGAATAAATTCACGCCCACGACGTGGAAAGGGCGTCCTTCAAAGCTGACCAATGAAAACGATTGTTCGTCCATTTCTAGGATCGTAGTATGTAAGTGCAAATGGTTCCTATAAGAACCGCTGCAATCGCTGTTGACGATTAAGATGCCAGATACCATACTACATGAAGTACATTTACGAAATAAAATAACATACGCCTCGACCCAAGATCGACCCCTCGACCTCCTGCATGCTAACCCAAAACTATACACTGCACCAACTGTACAGCACGACTAATATGTGCTGACACAGATAGTTACCCTACGTGTGGTTACAGTGTTGCCAGATTGCCACTCTTCAACGTCCTTTTTCTGCCGGATATACTCGCAGGACGAACTTTTGTGAGAGATATTTTTTTTATTGCTGGCATGTGAGGAGTCGCGCTGCGACGCCCGATTGCGTGAATTTCGGTTCACCCTGTATAAACTCTGCCTGCCTAGAAGTGAGAAGTAATAGCAAGACATTCTGGTAGATGATAAACTACAGGAAAAATGCAAAGCTTGTGCCAGACACAGTGACTTGGGGTGATAATTTAGCCAGTGATAGTAATAGACCGGAAATTTTCAAGGATTACTTTGCGTCTAATTTTGTTGCACATATTCAGTTTCCAGATTTTCCGTGTATTGATTCTGTTCCTTCTTATAGTCTCAGTAAGCTTTCCACCTCTGAGTCAGAAGTCTATTCTTTACTTTCCTCCCTGCCAGAAAATAATCCTACTGGTCCAGATTGCCTCAGTCTTATCTTCCTTCAGAATACCACTACGACTCTTGTCCATCCTATTGCTGTTATATTTAACCGTTGCTTCTTAGCTGGTCACTTTCCTGACGACTGGAAAATCACTAACTTCATTCCGGTTTTTAAAAGTGGAAAGAGGTCCGATGTCAAAAACTATCGCCCGATTTCTATATTACCCACCGTGTCACTCATCTGTGAATCCACCAGCGTCTACTTTCTTTCACCCTTCCTTGTATATCGTCCCAGCAGCATGATTTTCTTCCTGGTAGCTCCTGCCTAACTAATCTGGCTGTTCTTCTCCATCGTGCAACATCTGCTCTTAATGCCAGTTCTCAGCTGGACGTGCGCTACATTGATATTGCAAAGGCTTTTGATACCTTAGATCACGCACTTCTTTCCTATAAACTCTCTGAACGTTTTAATATCCATGGTCGCTTCTTAACTCTCCTATAGAGCTTCCTCAATACCAGAACTCAGCGTGTAGTTCTTGATGAGTTCAGTTCGACTCTTGTTATGGTACATACTGGCGTCCCACAGGGCACTATCCTAGGTCCCCTTCTGTTTGTCCTCTTTATTGACGATCTCATTAATACTATATCATCCGTTTCTTGTGAAAATCTGCTATTTTCAGGTGACTGTAAAATATACAAACAAATCAATTCTTTATCAGACATAAACTCCTTACAGGGTGGGCATAACTCACTCTCTGAATGGTGCTTTACATGGCATCCTAAGCCTAATCCTACCAATGGTTCCTCTAGTTCAATCACTCTTCGTAAATCCCCTATTCATAGTAAATACTCCCTCCTCGGTAACCCGTTCCCAACTCTAAACGAATAAAATGACTTAGGAGTGTTGTTTGACAGTAAATTGTTATTTGTCCCCCATATACAAAGGCTAACGTCACGAGAAATGTCACTTCTCGGTTTGTTATATAGATTTTCTGACATCACTGATATCCACGCCCTCAGAGCCTACCATGTTTCTTGCATCCTACCGGTTATTGAATTCGCGACTCCCATTTGGTCTACCTCTTCACCCACCAATCTGAATCACATTGACAGCGTGCAGTCATTCTTTTGTGCTATTGTTAGAGGCAGAGTATCTGATTGTCGAAACTTGAGCAGTAATCACATACTGGATAAATTGAACCTTCGCCCGTTATCTACTCGCAGGAATGTATCCGACCTTAGATTCCTATATAACGCTGTTAACGGTTTATTTCCTCCTCCTGAATCTGCATCCTTCTTTTCCACACATTCTGCAGCTCGCAAAACCAAGATAAATCGACCCTTTCATATTCCGTATTACCGCCTCTCTCTTGTTCAAAGAACTTTATTTTTCATACATTCCAACCGTCCTTAACTCTTTATCTTCTGACAGGAACTTGGACGTTTTTTCTTCGTATGCCTCCTTTAATCGATTCCTCCTTAACTTAACCTTGCACGTTTTCTTCATATTCCTTTTTTCTCTTTTCATTGCTCTATTGTATATAATGTGATATCTATAATTTTTTACTGTACTATACCGTTACTTATGTATCATATCTGTATTTATCTTACTGTGCCTAGCTGTAAGTTCTTCTCTTCTTTTTACTTTCAATTTTTAATTTTCCTCGACCTTCACTTTTGCCTATAGGCCTATGTTTTGTTGTTAATTGTTGTGTTTATACAGTTATTTTGTTAGTTTTTAATTTTCTTTCGCTACTTTTGTCATTACAGTAGAATTCCATTAGTCCGGCATCCAACAATCCGGAACGCCCGATGGTCCGGCACCATTCCATGATTTTTATGTTATTATTATTTTCTTACGTTTATGACAGTTAAAGCGCACGGCGCGGTTCGAAACCACCCGGAAGTGTCCACTACGTACCTGCTACTATTAGACTAAATCGGCATTGTTGGCTGTCACCACACACAGGTTCAGTTCATTGTTTTGATTGCGAGCACTTTTCGCTACAGTATTTTTTCTTGCGATCTAGCCGCAGAGTCCCTAAATAAATTCATCACTTTTGCTTAGTGTATCACTAATTATAAAGCCACTGAACTTATTGATTTACATATCATCAGAAATAACTTTTATGCCGAGCGACAACGAACTCGAAAACAAAGAGATATTCGGGATTTTTTAAGTCACACTAAACTATTGTACAGTAAACTGTAAACTGAATGTGTTGAATGAAAATTTGGTGCTATCCTAATTTTGAGCTAAAGTTATTAATCTAATGATTCTGCTGATCAACATTTTACTGCAAAACACCGTAATACAGCTGTTTTGGCTGTACACCTTAACTTATATCGTACTAAGAGGTACCGCCCGATAGTCCGGCATTTTCGGTAATCCGGCATCGGGCCGGTCCCGAACGTGCCGGACTATCCGGACTATCGGACTTCTAACTGTAGATGATTTTTCCTCATTGTTCTCCAACTTTTTCTTTTATGTTTGTATTGTGCTACGCCATTGTAAAGATATTTTTTTCATTGCGGAACTCTATAATTCGGATTCTCACTGTTTTGGTTTCCAAAATAAATAAAAAATAGGGTCTTCAAGCAGTTCTTTGGCTTTCGTACGGCGTAAGGGGAAAGAAAGACTTGTTTTTGCCATGCCATCAGACTTTCTATTCTTCTTTCCCGAGTATGGTAATACGAACAACCATCAGGCTCATCCAAATTTAGTTTCATTTCATAATTGAAGATCAGACATATCCACTTTTTCTGTCACATGCTCTCTAGCCCACTTAAACTAACTCTCCTCCCCTTGCGCGTTACAGTCACACGAGACATCTTCAAGAGGTTGTTCTGATTGAACATTCTAGATAATGTGGACTTGTGGACACCGTCCCAGTGCTCTTTCGCCAGCCTCCTAATAATCTGGTCTTTTCTCTCTAGGTGTCATCTTCTGTGATCTTCAAAGCGACCTTTTCCCCCCATAAAATTCTTGAATTCCAGGAAATTGTTTAGCACATTATGTGATCTAGAACTTCTCCTTGCGATTTCCTCGGAAGACAGTTCTTCAGCTGATCATTATTCACGTATCATTTACGCCCCTCATCTTTAACAAGACCCCAGAACGCACTGTCTGGTGTGGTGAAGTGCGAGCTTCGTGGGGGTCATGGCAATGTGGCAGGAAGTTTTGTGATCGACGTCCGATCCAGCGGTTCGGAAACAGTTCGCTCAGCCATCTGCGGACACTAACAGCTACAGATGGGCACAATATAACACAACAATTATTTTGGAAATGTTCCGGAGTCGAAAGTATTCTTTGAGTTAACAGTGTGCGGCAACATCCTGTCCAGAAATAACAGTGCTCCGAATCGCCCGCTCACCAGCAGGACTGGTCTAGGTGTTTGGGAACCTCGGAAGCTCCGCTGGTTAGCTGATTGTTCCAACTCCGGGAGAATGAGTACTGTAGTTCTCGAGACTGTTTTCGATGTTCTTTAGATAAAGGTCGGAGGATGCAGAGTGGGTCTCTGCCCACAAGTGACCACGGCTGGTCCGTGGTCGGACAGCTCTGCACTCCGACTGGCTAACCGAGCAGAGGAGGGGTGGGCACAGTTCTACCGTGGCTCTACGGCTCTGTATTCGGGAGACGGAGAGGGACTGTTCCCCACTTTCGGCTGTCCTGAGGATGGTTTTCCGTATTTTTCACTTCTCCTGCACTAAGGCAAATACCGGGACAGTTTCTTCTATACACCACAGTCGCCAACCCTCTCACCTTATCACCACATCTCCGACACAAATCTCCTGGCCTGAGAGACGGCGTCACCGCTAGGATGCCCACCTCCCACTTCAGGAGAGGAATGAAAACGTAGTAGTAGTAGTAGTAGTAGTGTCCGCCTCTCTGGTGTAGTGGTTAACGTGATTAGCTGCCACCCCCGGAAGCCCGGGTTCGATTCCAAGCTCTGCCACGAAATTTCAAAAGTGGTTCGAGGGCTGGAACGGGCTCCACTCAGCCTGGGGAAGCCAACTGAGTAGAGGGGGGTTCGATTCCCTTCTCAGCCATCCTCGAAGTGGTTTTCCGTGGTTTTCTATTTCTCCTCCAGACAAATGCCGGGATAGTACCTATCTTTTTTTTTTGCTATTTGCTTTACGTCGCACCGACACAGATAGGTCTTATTCCGACAATGTGATAGGAAAGGCCTTGGAATGGGAAGGAAGTGGCCGTGGCCTTAATTAAGGTACAGCCCCAGCATTTGCGTGGTGTGAAAATGGGAAACCACGGAAAACCATCTTCAGGGCTGCCGACAGTGGGGTTCAAACCCACTATCTCCCGGATGCAAGCTCACAGCTGCGCGCTCGCGCGCTCCTAACCGCACAGTCAACTCGCCCGGCGTTGCAACTTTAGGGACGTCAAAAGTTTGCACTCTTGACATTGTAACATATGGAATGGCTGAAACCAGCACGTTCTAGTATTTCCCCTTGAGCTGTATTGATCGTGATACAAAATATCAAGCGAATTGGAAACTGGTGCCACTTAAAGGAAAATTGAAGTGTTTTATCTAAAGGAGTTAAATCACCTCGAGCGATTATAGTTCTCTGCCTAATTTGAATGTACAATGCACTGATCGACTGATAGGAAGCAAAATGGTGGCTATTCCTGTCCACGATACTAATAAAACACGAAGCCCTCAATTGAAACACTTATGAATTAAGCATCTATTTTTTTCAATGCGCATGGGACCATCGATGGAAAATGCATTCTTGACATTTGTGCTGTTTTGTTATGTCACATCAAAGATTTCATTAATATAATTGAAAGTTGACCTTGGTTTGCTGTGAGCACAATGTCAGCCAAATCAGATTTGAAAATTGGCATATTATAGTTTGCTCGGAGTAAAGGTACAATCCTTCGGTTTTACATGACAGTAAATTATGACGCAGAGGATCGATTCACTTTCCTAACTACCAGAGTGAAAGAAGTGTTAAAATTACGACACGGAGAAAAGGACTTTCACATCTCTGGGACATTTCAAGCTAGCAAATATAGGGAGAACGTTGCGACGAATACCTTCTCGACTAAGCGACTCTCCGCGACTGCAGCGCAACACAGACTGGGACAGCTGACGAGGGAGACAGCGCATTCGAGTTTGCCCCCTTCAGCCTCCCTCTCGCATTGTATGCCATAGTGCTACCACAGTACAGGTGGCCTTGAAGTACTGGTGAGCGTTTTGGCTAATCAGAATGCTACATTTTTCTTTAATAATTTAAAAATATACGGTAAGAAATGGTTATCGTCTCTGCCGGGATAAAGCCTCCTATGTGAAATATTTTGGCTTAGAAATTTGGCCGGTAAGGTTCTGTCATCTAAGATTCAATATTGTGTGAATAGTGTCAAGGCATTCTTACTATTCATAATGCATGTGCTGCGGGTCAGTTATCTCCAAAAATATTATCACATAGGAGGTTTTGTTCCGGCAACGACGATATGCTTTTAAAGACACTCTGCAAGCGCTTTCGTCAGAATGCTTTACGATGTCAATCGGTGCAGTCGTTCTCTCAAAATCGATGTAACAAAAATCAGCCTAGTGTTTTAAATAGCCTGTATAGATTATTATTATTATTATTATTATTATTATTATTATTATTATTATTATTATTATTATTATTATTATTATTATTCCGTCTAGTGACCTTGATCTTTAAGGCGCCCAGGTGGAATACAATTTCTAATCACCAGATTGCTTGCCAAAAGCCTGATTTAATTCCAAATGTCTCTGCAGTGTTCATATGGGGTGAGGGTATATGACTTTGATGGTTATTCGTTCGTCGTATGGGGACGTAAAGTCTAGGTGCCTACCTCATTATCACCATCATCCCACTTATTGACACGCAGGTCGCCTAAGGAGTCAAATAGAAAGACCGGCACCAGGCGAGTCGAACATGTCTTCGGACACTCTCGGTGCTGAAAACTATACGATAAAGAAATATTTTATTATTATTGTCCATTCTCCGAAATACATCCACATCAAAAATTAAAGACAATACACTGAAAACAGCCGTAATCATAGGAAGTCGTTTCTATGAAAAACACATTTTTAGAAGACATTTTTATTATTGTGGGCATTACAGTTTTAAACAAAACTAATGCCTCGGGCGAAACACACAGTATTTACTGAGCACGTATTTTCCAAGTTTGTTCACACCTTGAGAGGTAATTCCCTTTATCACCTAAGTAGTATTATATTGGAGCTTACTTGTGATTGTAAATCGCGGTTAAAATAAGGCAAGAGCTAAGTCTACCGCCAGACAATCTCCAACCACGTCTCACTAGCTAGAATGTGTGTGGCCACAGCGTATGCAAGGCAAATATTTTCGTCATTTACCTGGGGGTTGCAAAGGGAAACCGAGCGAAAAAGGCCGACCTTTGGATACGAACCTGCAGGTCTCGAGAATTAGCTCTTCTTTATGTGGTGATATAACGTAGACGGATCATGTTTAATAATGTGGTGAATAACACTTGTTAAGAGATACAAGACACTAGTTAGGCCTGTCAACGTAATGTTAAGACATTGACTGGCACTAATTTGTCGTATGGTGAGATTGTGAGGGCTTGACTTCCGGTGATTAGATTAATGTCCCGAGCAGCGTAGAGGCTGGGCGGTGGAATGGAGCCGACAGCGGCACGACGTGCTGTTCTCATCCCTCTGCCTTCCATGAGTAAGGAACAGGTACAGCAATTAACGTACTAGAAACAGGTATAACATAGCAGTTCTCAGATAATGCGACCATACATGTGCAAGGAACAGGTGTAACACAGTAGTTCTCGGGGTACAGGATCACACATGTACTAGGAACAGGTAAAGCATAATAGTTATCAGTCTTTACGACCACACGTGCCCTAGGAACAGGAACAATATTAGAGTTATCGGGCCAGTGGGACCACATGTGTATTAGGAACAGGTAAAACTTAACAGTTCTCGGACTCTGAGAACACATGTGTATTAGGAACAGGTAAAACTTAGCAGTTCTCGAACTCTGAGAACACATGTGTATTAGGAACAGGTAAAACTTAACAGTTCTCGGACTCTGAGAACACATGTGTATTAGGAACAGGTAAAACTTAATAGTTCTCGAACACTGAGAACACATGTGTATTAGGAACAGGTAAAACTTAACAGTTCTCGGACTCTGAGAAAACATGTGCATTAGGAACAGCTAAAACTTAACAGTTCTCGGACTCTGAGAACACATGTGTATTAGGAACAGGTAAAACTTAACAGTTCTCGGACTCTGAGAAAACATGTGCATTAGGAACAGCTAAAACTTAACAGTTCTCGGATCATAAGAACATACGTATATTACGGGCAGGTAAAACTTAATAAGACTATGAAAACACATATGTATTAGGAGCAGATAGGCCTACAATTTAACAGTTCTCGGAACGTGGAGTGTTACGTATACTAGGAACAAATATAATGCAATTAGGCTCGGATTTATCAAACATAAAAGCACTGAAAATATGCACACACTTATGCAGTAAATGTACAAAAATATTAAAAGAACTTGGAAATATGATGGAAAAGAAGTTAAATATTGTCCAAAATTTGCATCGAAAACCAGCAGGAAACTGGCCATATTTCTAACATTCGTTTCTTCTTTGTATTTCAATAACTTAATGAACGCGAAGCCCGTTACCTTCAAGCTTCGTTTAAAAACACAATATTTCTAAGGAAATGAAATCCAATACTAACCAATCATTAAAAAAAATTAACTGGGCATCTTCGGCAAAAGAATTGGAGACGTTTTAAAGATATTATAACATGTTGTTATGCCATTTCTTTGGGTCAAACACTCGTATGACTTAATGATCAAATATAGTAAAGCATGCATTTTTATGGCCAATTCAGACGGTGGCATCGTCTTAACAAAATATATTAATGTATTAATTTAAAATGGATAAAAGTATGGCACTTCACAGAAATCCGTGCCCTAATTATAACAGCTCTCGGGCCGTACGACCACAGGGTAGGCCTAGTCGGAAAAGGTACGCAATTATTCTCGAATCACGATATCCTACAAGTCCGCACATTGTGAGCAGGTACTGCAATATTCTTCTCCGACTTTTTGTTTTACTAGCTCAATAGGTGACTTTTATTAGAGCAAGCGATGGGTAATAGGTAGACTACTGTTAAGTTATTAGACCGGAGGTTAATTAGATCCTCTAAACCATAATATAACATTACCTGGTTGCAGGAAAACCGCGAAAAGCCGTTATTATTAATAAATGCAGAAATGAAGGTTGAAATTCTATGGACGTCTGGTGAGAATGGATGAGAACCGATAGACGAAGATCTATAAGAACAAAATGGGTGGAAGAAGTCAAGAGAGATGCTGAGGAATTTGGACTTAAAGCGGATAGTGTGATCAACAACAGAAATGAATTCAGAAGCCGAGATGATAACATCAAGACATTCAAAGAGAAATCATCGAAATGTACGTCCAAATTGATAATACCCGAGGATAAGAGAAAGAACGGACGTGAAAGAATGCAGAGGTTCTGGGAGGAATAAAAAGGATAAGAAGAAATTTACTGGTTAGCCTTAGGTTATATGCGGGCCATAGTTGCCCAAAATCGGATTTTTAAAAAATATTTTTTTAGGCTTCACTAACTACATTTACTGTTTTCAAATACACCGAGAAGCCGGTAGGAAGTTTGTTTCCTGCGGAAGTAACTACCAACACGAGGATGGCATATTTGAACATTTTAAAATACTGCGATCGAACCCACCAACTTGCACTACGAAAGCCAGTGCTCTATGATCATTCAGAAACGGAAGGAAAAACCATTTTAAAAACATTCTTGTCCGCCTCTGTGTTGTAGTGGTTAGTGTGATTAGCTGCCACCCCCGGAGGCCCGGGTTCGATTCCCGGCTCTGCCACAAAATTTGAAAAGTGGTACGAGGCCTGGAACGGGGCCCACTCAGCCTCAGGAGGTCAATTGAGTAGAGATGGGTTCGATTCCCACCTCAGGCATCCTGGACGTGGTTTTCCGTGGTTTCTCACTTCTCCTCCAGGCAAATGCCGGGATGGTACCTAACTTAAGGCTACGGTCGCTTCCTTCCCTCTTCCTTGTCTATCCCCTCCAATCTTCCCATCTCCCACCAACGCCCCTGTTCAGCATAGCAGGTGAGGCCGCCTGGGAGAGGTACTGGTCATCCTCCCCTGTTGTATCCCCGACCCAGAGTCTGAAGCTCCAGGACACCGCCTTTGAGGCGGTAGAGGTGGGATCCCTCGCTGAGTCCGAGGGAAAAGCCAACCCTGCAGGGTAAGCAGAAGAAGAAGAAGAAGAACATTCTTGACCCTTTATTTAGAATTGTTCCTATCAGGCAACACGACTTTTAATCGAAACAGACTTTCAACCTATTAGGTCTTGTTACGTACATTTTGCACGTGTTGAAGAGATGGTAAGTACAGAACCAAAATGGCCAACCGGACACCAGTGGGACCCGAAATCCTTTCCAACAGAACAAACATGGCTCAAGCCACCATAGCTCAATTGCTAGAGCAACCGACGCGAAATCTGTTTTGATACGTAAACATAGAGTGAAAAAATTAACCAACTTTCCCTTTGTGAAAATCAAATGATCATAAATATGTCTCCCGGTCATGGCCATCCATTAACGGCTGCTAATTTCAGATAGCAACCAGCCATAAGACATAGCCTGCACAGTTGCTAGGTAACATCGTCTGACCCGGACCATCCATCAGTGCCTACACGGTTGCTATGGTTACACTTCCGTCACATATTCTCTCGTTTTACGTTACACAAATTTTCGGATGACTCCTAGCAATAAGAGATATTTATGTCAATACGCAAATGAATATTACTTCTTAAATTAATATATTTTAAAAGCAATCATGACTAACAATTTCCGAATGAGGAATGAAGCATTAGGAACGAAAATATACAAAACGCTGTGTAATTGAACATGGATATTGGATCGAAATAGGTTCAAAATAGTCGTATTGATTTCTTTGCGATTGTTTTTAATTAATATTACATTGATACATTATTGTATTACACTACTCGTACGTCATTTATAATTGTCAGATTTATCCGTTTCTTGTTTTAATGAACTCACTTTCTTTATTCTTCTCTTGTTATCGTGAAATTTCTTGTTTTGATATAATTTGTTATACTACAATATTTGGATTTCATGGAATTGTTTGGTATTTTTTGTTGTTTTGTAATTTTTATTTTATTTTTACTTCGCTGTCATACTACTGTAAGCTAGCAAATAATAATAATAATAATAATAATAATAATAATAATAATAATAATAATAATAATAATAATAATAATAATAATAAACTTAGCGGCGTTTATCTTTAATTCAAAAGCAAGAAATGGACCCTTGTTATGCCAATCTGTTTCAGGAGGGAATGATCCGACTTTTAATTTGGATTTATGAAGCAAAGTAGCTTTGGTACTCACGTGTTTTGGAGCGCGGCTCTCGAGGTCCGTCCACCGTCACCTTGATCGCCTTGTTGTAGGTGGCCACTTGAGGGGGCGACGTGTTCACCGTGATAGTGAGCGTGAAGCTCTTCCCTGGAACATGACAACACACACCAGTTAATTTAACACTTCCTCGTACAAACACCACATCTTACCTACACCTGTCAGTACTCATTCATTCATTTCCCCTTGCCCAGTTCCTGCCATGTCGGAGTGTTGATGGTACTTACTCCACCGTTGCTTCTCCTTCCACCACTCCTCTTCAGTAATTGTATTCCAGTCCAGTCTTGGTTTTCTTATACTGTTCTTGATAGAGTCCATCCATCTTGCTCTAGGCCTCCCTCTTGCCCTCTTTCCCTCTATCTTAGCCTCTGACACTTGTTTTTGTATCTTTCCTCCTCATAACATGTCCAAACCATCTCAATTTATTCTTCTCCATTCTACTCTCAGTTTTTCTAGCCCTATTCCTTTTCTGTCCTCAACATTTCTTACTCTGTCTCTCGTTGTCTTCTCTATCATACTCCTCAGGAACTTCATCTCACTGGCCTGAATTTCATTCTCATCTCTTGCTGTCAATATCCACGTTTCTGATGTATACGTCATTATGGGGGTATAGTAGCCTATATCTCTCTTTGCAATTCATAGGAACTTCCCTGGTCCACAACAAGTTCCTTACATTCTGGTAGAACGTATTTCCCACTTGTACCCTTCTGCTGATCTTATCCAACCTTGCATCTTGCATTATTTCACTTCCCAAATATTTGAAGCACTAAGAAGCCTTAAGGTTTAGTTCCCTGTTACTAACGATTCTTTTTTTTTCGCCTCTTGTCATTACCTCTGTTTTGTTCTTATTCACACTGATTTTCACACCATATTTCTCAACATTGTCATTTAAGGCCTATAAAAAAACCCATGGCATAACAGCTTCGAAGGGCTTTGGCCTACCATGCGACCGCTGCTCAGCTCGAAGGCCTGCAGATTACGAGGTGTCGTATGACCAGCACGACGAATCCTCACGGCCATATTCTTGGCTTTCTAGACCGGGGCCGCCATCTCACCGTCAGGTAGTTCCTCATTGTAATCAGGTAGGCTGACTGGAGCTCGAACCAGCCCTCAGATCCAGGTAAAAATCCCTGGCCTGGCCGGGAATCGAACCCGGGGCCTCCGGGTAAGAGCCAGGCACGCTACCCCTACACCGCGGGGCCGGCTTAAGGCCTATAGTCTGTACTAATTGATGCAAGTCTATAAAGGTAGGTATAAAAATTAATATGAATTGTAAGGAATTCCAGGCACCCTAGGAACTTAAAAAATAATAATAAACAACCTGATATCTCCATGGTTAACTTAAATATTCGAAAATTACGAAAAATCTGAAAAGTTCCCGAGGGGGAATTGTTTTTCGTAATTGGGATTCAGAAGCAAAACATTATTTCGCGAGCGTTGGCATGTTTTTATCCTGTGGAAAACTTTTTTTCCAAAGAGGTGAAGTATTTGTTTAATGGACTTAAATTTTTCCTTAGGTCTAAGTCAAATTTTAAACATAAAATCCGGAGAAAGTGTCATTATCCGCAGAACCTTTGCAGACTGTAAAATGATCATGCATTTAGTCTTTTGTGCGTCCGTCTTCATTTCAATTAGTTTCCGCTGATGTAAGTTACGGCAGATTTCAAAAACAGGAGTAATGGATTTCTATCCTTTAATGGGCACTAAATTTCCTATAATGGAATTTTAATTATATATTGTTGGGCAAGTTCGTGGTTTTATTGACGGAGTTCCTCTTTGCTTTTGAAACTGGGTGCAACGTTATTGCGTAACTGTTGAAGTAATTATTAACGAGGAATTCAGGATAAGATTGTTGCTAAAGATCCGGTTCAAAATCTTTGACCAAGAAAATGAATACTCGCTGTACATTCAAGAAAACAGAATGACCCGACGTCAACAAAACTCTGCTTTACTCGGTACAAGATACAGGATACCGGACACCTGTTCCTGTATGTTCATCTTCCTTTACGTTTAGGCCAGGCACTTCAAGGTTACGAGCTGACTGACAGTTCTGCGTGCATTAGAAACAGCTGTTACGAGCGCTAGCCTAGGACGTTATCCTATAGCGCAAGCCTGACGGACTGTACATTACACCAGGGCCTCTCAGGGTGCATGCGTCCGGTGCATGCACTGTGCACGGTGCAAAAGACGACTTCGCTGGGTTGCCCAGAGTGCAGATCCCCACTCCTCGATTTGGAGCAGTAGCACTGTCTCTCTCTTTCCCCACACCTGTCTCGCTCGCTTCGCCTGTCTCCCTCTTTCTCGCTTGCTCCGTAGCGCTTCAAATCCAAGCCGAGTTGAGCCGAGCTTAGCCGAGTAGCCCAGAGACGAAGCGTTGGTCCGAGCTGAGCCGAGTGGGTCCGATGCACTGTGCACAGGAACTCTGAGCCTCAGTTTGCACGCGTGAGATTTTTGGCGTTTGAGAGGCCCTGCATTACACGCTCATAAATAGGGTACTCCGTACAATACATATATATTCTTTCCTATAAGGACATAAATATAATTACATGTTTGCAACACGGTGTTTTCACAAAATGCTCGAAACAACATACTTTGTAATCACTGTGTAGCAGGAAAATGAATAATTACTTTAAAGGATGCCGTTAGCAATGAAGTACAAAATAAAAGGCAATTTTTCCTTTTTAATGGTCTTAACATGC